>NW_027555958.1:317331042-319731042 GCF_003287225.1 Phascolarctos cinereus
TTTTTCTATAAAAAGAAATAAAATTTAAAATATTTGAGCTAGTAGAAAATAGTAAAAGCCTTTTTATTTTCTTATTTTAAATTGATTCATTCAGGAAGACTCTCAGGGGCCTTAAAAAATACATTCTAATTTATTATTTATTTATTTGTAACATTCTTTTCTTTTTCATTTGAGTTCCAAATTCTCTCCCTCCTTCCTACCCTGCCCACATCCACTCAGAAGGCAGGCAATATGATATCAATTATGTATGTGGAATCATGTAAAACATATTTCCATATTAGCCATATTTTTTTTAAAAAGCCAGAAAAATAGCGAGAAACTTATACTTCAATTTGCACAAGTTCATCAGTTCTCTGTCTAAAGGTGGATAGCATTTAAAAAAAAAAACATGAGTCCTTTGGAATTACCTTGGATCATTGATCAGAGAAGCCAAGTTTTACAGTTATCATCATTACAACATTGTTGTTACTGTGTACAACAATCTCCAGTTTTTCTCAGTTTGCTTTGCAGTGCTTCATATTATAAGTCTTGCCACGTTTTTCTGAAACTATCCCCTTGTTACTCCCCACAGCACAACAGTATTCCATCACAATCATACACCACAACTTGTTTAGCCATTCCCCATGTGATAAGCATTCTCTCAATTTCCAATTTCTTAGCACCATAAAAAAGCTGCTGTATGTTTGTACACATAGGTCTTTTTCTTTTTTTCTTTGATCTCTTTTGGATACAGACCTAGCAGTGATATTGCTGAGTCAAGGGGTATGCATAGTTTTATAGCCCTTTGAACATAGTTCCAAATTGTTCTCTGGAATGCTTGAACCAGATCACTACTCCCCCAACAATTCATTAGTGTATCTATTTTTCCCTCATCCCCTCCAGCATTTATCATTTCTGATAGGTGTGAGATAGTAACTCAGAGTTGTTTTAATTTGCTTTTCTTTAAACGATAATGACTTGGAGCATTTTTTCATTTGATCATAATTAGCTTCTAAAAACTGCCTTTGACCATTTGTTAGTTGGGGAATGGCTCTTATTTTCATAAATTTGACTCAGTTTTATACTTGGTATATATTTGAGAAATGAGGCCTTTATCAAAGAAATTTGCTGTAGAAATTTTTGATATTACTTCATTGCCTATGGTACCTTTTAATATAATGTAGTTTCCCTGATTATCTCTTTTAATTAGGTCTATTTTTGCTTTTGCTTTGTCTGAGATCATGATTGCTATCCCTGCCTCCTTTTATTTGATTCTGTTGCAGCCCTTTGTTTTAACTCTGTGTGTGTCTTTCTGTTTTAGGTTATGTCTCTTGTAAACAACATATTGTTGTATTCTGGTTTCTAACGCATTCTGCTTCCTGCTTCAGTTTTATGGGTGAGTTTATCCCATTCACATTCACAGTTATGAGTACTATCTATTTCTCTCCACCACTTTTTTTCCGTTTCTTCCTCTCTCCTTCTCTCTTCCTATCCTGTCCCTCCTCAGAAGTCTATTTTGCCTCTAGCCATTTCCTCCCTTAATTTATCCTCCCTTTTATTATCTCCACCCCCTTCTCTAATCCCTTTCCCCTCCTATTTCCCTACTGGTTAAATTACATTCCTATACACAACTGAATGTGTGTGTGTATCATACATACATACATATATTCTTCCATCTTTGAGCCTATTCCAATAAGAATGAGGTTCAAGTATTACTTGCCACTCCCTCCTCCATTTTCCCTTCCATTGTAAAATCTCTTCCTTTCATGTCTCTTTTATGTGAGAAAATTTTCTCCATTCTACCTCTCCCTTCTCCTTTCTCCTAGTGAATCCCTCTTTCACACCCCTTCATTTTTTTAATATCATCCCATCATAGTCAACTCATACCCATGCCCTCTCTCTATGTAAACTCCTTTTAACTACCCTAATAATGATAAAGTTCTTAAGAGTTGCATGTATCATCTTCCCATATTGGAATGTAAACAGTTTAACTTTATTGAGTCCCTTATGATTACTCTTTCATGTTTACCTTTTTATGATTCTCTTGAGTGTTGTGTTTGAATGTCAAATTTTCTATTCAGCTCTGGTCTTTTCATTGGGAATGTTTGAAATTCCTCTATTTTATTAAATATCCATTTTTATCCCTTGAAGAATTACACTCAATTTTGCTGGACAGGTTATTCTTGGTTGTAATACAGCTCTTTTGCCTTCTGGAATATCATATTCCAAGCCCTCTGCTCCTTTAACATGGAAGCTGCTAAACCTTTATATGATCTTGACTGTGGCTCCATGATATTTGGGTTATTTATTTTTGGCTGCTTGAAGTATTTTCTTTTTGCCTTACAGCTCTGGAATTTGGCTATAATATTCCTGGGAGTTTTCATTTTCTCTTTCAGTCTCTTTCGGGAGGTATTCAGTGGATTCTTTCAATTTCTGTTTTGCCTTCTGAATCTAAGATATCAGAATAGTTTTCTTTGATAATTTCTTAAAATATGATGTCAAGTCTCTTTCTTTTATCATGACTTTCAGGTAGTCCAATGATTCTTAAATTATTTCTCCTTGACCTATTTTCCAGGTCAGTTGTTTTTCCAAAGAGATATTTCACATTTTCTTCTATTTTTTTCCTTTTTTCTCTTTTTTACTTTGTTTTGTTTCTTGATGTCTCATGGAATCATTAGCTCCCATTTGCCCAGTTCTACATTTCAAGGAATTATTTTCTTCCATGAGATGTTGTATCTCTTCCAATTAGCCAATTCTGCTTTTTTAAGAAGTTCTTTTCTTCAATGGATTTTTGTGCCTCTTTTACCATTGGGCCAATTTTGTTTTTTAAGGTATTCTTTTCTTCAGGATTTTTTGGTGTCTCTTTTACTAGGCTGTTAATTCTCTTTTTATAATTTTCTTGTGTCATTCTCATTTCTTTGCCCAATTTTTCCTCTACCATTCTTATCTCTTTTTTTAACTCTTCTGGAAATTCTTGTTGACCTTGGGTCCAATTAGCATTTTTCTTTGAAGCTTTTTTTTTTTTTGGTAGCTGCTTTTACATTGTAGTCTTCTTCTGAGTTTTTATCTTGGTCTTCCCTGCCACCATAGTAGCTGGTGAAATTCTTTTTTGTTGTTGTTGTTTGCTCATTTTTCCAGCCTGTTGGTTAAGTTGGTCTCTGTTCACTTGGAAGTTAGAAGGTCCTGTCCCAAGCTTGGGGCTTTTTCATGATGCTATTTTCATAGCTAGTTCTGGGGGTCTGCAAATTTTTGGTGCTTCCAAGGTGGTGGGATCTTGGGAGAGGTATGGTCACTGCTCTCTTGGTCTGCATTCTGGTCTTTACCCATGAAGGGCCCCTGGTCCCCTGCAGCTAGAGGTGCTAGCCCTCCTCTTTGCTTTTTTTTTTTTGAGGAGGGGTTAGGCACTTGAGGTTAAGTGACTTGCTCAGGGTCACACAGCTAGTAAGTGTCAAGTGTTTGGTCTGAGGCTGAATTTGAACTTAGGTCCTCCTGACTTCAAGGCCGGTGCTCTATCCACTGTGTCACCTAGCTGCCTCCTTTTTGCTTTGAAACTGTGATCAGTACCCCTGCTCTTTTGTGACCAATCACCAGTGCTCCTCTCCACCCTGAAACTGTGACCCAGAATTGTGTATGGGCAATAGAGTTACCAATCAGCACCAGCTGTATCCAGCGCCAGCAAAAGATACCCTGTAATCTCTTTCTAACCAGTTGTCCAACCCCCTTTCCATCTCTAGGCTAAGACCTTCTGAAGCTGCCGCTGCTGTGGCCACTGTTGCCATTGCAGCGTGTGTGTGCTCACAACAGACTCCACTCTGCTGAAACAACTTCTCCTGCTGACCTCCTGAATTTTCTTAGGCTGGAAAAATGTCCCACTCTGACTTTTTATTGGGTCTTCCACGCCAAAATTTGATTTGAGGACTTAACTTAAAGGTGTTTGGAGGGGAATGTTGGGAGAGTTCAGCTGCATGGCTACTCCTAATCAACCCCATCTTGTCTCTGGCAGTGGCCTTTACTTTTGAGGCAGACCTAGTATATGCTAGAGCAGAGGTGTCAAACTTGCAGCCCCTGGGCTACTTGCAACCCAGTGGGACCAGAACTAGACTAAAATGTAATTGGAAATATAAAAATGCCACATAGATAATGCTAATTTGTGATTTTTTTAAGTCAACAGGGCCCATAGGGATCTATTTCTGTTTGAGTTTGACACCGCTCTGCACTAGAAGGACACTTGAGGTTATATTCAGAAACTACTCTTCAGTGTTGGAAAAAAATGCAAAGTGCATACATAGGTCATAATCCTCATTTCTTATTGCCTTTTCTCAGAGTGGCTTTAAATTTTTCCTTGAACTTAATTCTTTGTTAACAGCTTTAACTCAGTTTTCCTTTTGATCTGAAATCATTTGGAATATGGTACAATATTAGCTTTAGTTTAACTGTCAAAAATTAACCGATAACTAAAAAACATCCCATAGAAATTGAATGTGGTTTGCATTCTGAATAAAATTAAGTATAACTTCTCAAATGTTACTTACTAAATTTAGGATCATGGAGTATTGTCCAGGCTATCAAGATGTATACAGTACTAAAGAAAAGAAATAGTCACTTAAAGAGTTGCAATATATAAAAGAGAGCAGTTAAGTGGAACAATGGATAGAGCACCAGGCCTAGAGTCAGGAAGACTCATCTTCCTGAGTTCAAATCTGGCCTCAGACACTTCCTAGCTGTGTGACCCTGGGCAAATCATTTAACTCTGTTTGCCCCAGTTTCCTCATCTATAAAATGAGCTGAAGAAGGATTCAGTATCTTTGCCAGGAAAACCCCAATGAGATCCCAAAGAGTTGGACATGACTGAAATGACTGAATAACGAGAATATCTCAGATTTTGTTTTGATGGAATCAAAAAAATTCACATCTGAAGTCACTTTCTATATGAGAATTCATTATCAATTCTACTTGTCAGAAAGTAATAATGCCTTGTGATAGCTTTATGCAATCTTGAGAATCACCTTCTAAAAAAGCAATCAGCAATTAATAATTAAGTTAAATTTTTGGTTTTTAATTAACTTTTAAGTTATAATCTTGGCTATTAGGAATTCCACATAGAGAAAATCAAGTAGTATGAAACTACACTGTGACTAGTTCAGTACAATAGGGAAAATAGTTACAGTTCTGTTTCTCCAAGTAACACACTCAAATTAGTTCCTGGCTTTTGCGTTGATTATGTAGCTTGAGATCTATGTGTCAGTCTAACAGCTCGAAGTAAGTGCTTATGTGGAATGCTGATAGTGAACCTATAGATGTACTTAGAGAAGTAGAGTTGGCTATCTGGAGAAATGTCAGTTACAGGTTTTTGGGGTAAAGTTTGCTACTAAAGCTTCATGGACCATATGTTCTAAATGTTCCTAATTCCATGTCTTTTGTTATCATGTTAAAAATAGGTTGTTGGTTTTTTTTTTTTTGAGGGCCAACTTCTTACCGGAAACTATTTTTTTTTAAATGTAACATAACCTGGAATGCATTTTTAGCTATTTTTGTATAAACAGAAAGATTCACATTTTATACATTGTGTTTTTTGTGGGAGTAGGGGAAGCATATTCAGTGTGATTCAGTTTTTTCTCCATCATTTAGTTGCAATAGGAATATTGGTCATTCCAGACATAAAATCTTAAGATGACCACTGCTTTAACTAAAATCAACTTTTAAATTTTTATAGGGCTTTGTACTGTAAAGTGATCTGAAACTGTCATATTTTTGTTATAAACTGTACTGCTCCTAATTATTATAATGTAATAAAGTTTAAAATAATTAAATAACCAAAATAATTAAATAATTAAAAATTTTAAGATGGAAAATTGTCTAATGTACTAAAGAAAACAGTACATTTTTTTTAAAAGCAAAATTATGTTCTCTGTATATGGAAATTTTTTTCCACAGTATTTAGAATAAAAAAAGCAAAAAAAAGAAAGGAAGGAAGGAAGGAAGGAAGGAAGGAAGGAAGAAAGAAAGAAAGAAAGAAAGAAAGAAAGAAAGAAAGAAAGAAAGAAAGAAAGAAAGAAAGAAAGAAAAAGAAAGAAAGAAAGAAAGAAAGAAAGAAAGAAAGAAAGAAAGAAAGATGTATATTGGTGGAAGCAGAAGGACCCAAAACTGCATTCTTGTTGGCTTTTGAGGCTACCTCAATACTGTCCGGATCTTCTAAGTTCCCATGAGCCTTTCTTTGGGGTAGAGGGGAAAGGGACACTTAATTGCACTCCAAACAGTTTTATCTCCAGGCAGAAACAATTACCTTTTAAGATGGAAATACTGCATAAAACTTTTGACTTTCTTTGTTTGCAGATGCCTACCTTGAGCAGTCTGGAGGAGCAGGTTCTGAGAACGGTTACAGGCCACCTGTCTCTTCCCTGCCTCTCCCCCTCCTCCCCACTTCAGGCAGTCTGAAGAAAATCCTCAGCTTTGGGCTGTCAGAGTCATAGATATATTTTGCAAAACTGGTTTTCTCTGCTTCCTCACCTTCTACATTGACTTCTTGAAACTGGGAATGGATACCTAACAATAGAGATGTTCTTGAGAGAAGTTCTATTCAGCCAGTGGAAGAAGGTTGGATTGGGGTGGGGGGGGGGGACATCAGGTTTTGACCGTAAAGACTGGCCACCCAGTTTTGGTGTGAGAAAATGCAAAAGGGAAAAATTAAGACATTGAAAACTTGATTTCTAATGCCACTAAATAGTACATATTCAGATGAAAGTTTAGAGTTAATCCTTCTAAAGTGAGTCTAGGTCCACATGACCATGTAACATAGAGAACTGAAGCAATTTTCCAGGTAACAGAGGCTTTCACCTGAAATGTGCCTATAATGAAATCAAGAGTGTTTTATGCCCTAAATAATTGCCTCAGTTTTCCATTTTACCATCTTAATTTGCTAATTTACATCTGGTCTTTATCTTAATGTCCAAAAATTGTAGAGTTTATACATTCAACAGCTGAAAAAGCTTCAAAACTCCTCAACCTTTCAGCTATTAAATTAGGTATAGTATTAGACCATTAACAAGGCTTTAAAAACCAATGCCCTATCTAGTCTAACTGCATACTAAAAGCCACAGTAGCACTCTTGAGAAGTATACCTCCTGAAGGGGCCATCATTATAGTTTACCTCACATCTGTATAGTTCTTTTTCGTTTGCAAAGTGTTTAAAAACAAACATCATCCCAAGTGACCTTCACAACAAACCTGTATAAGCAAGGTATTATGATGATGATGACCATTTTGCATATGATTTCCCCAGGGTCATACAGCTAGGAAGTGGTCCAGGCAAAAACTGATCTCAAGTCTTTATTCCTAGTCTAGGTTTGTTGAGGTTTTTTTTCCCAGAGACTTTTTCTTGATTTGATACTTCCAACTTTAACCATTTGGGATTTTTCATAAAATCTTAGATTCTCAGAGATGGAAAGCTTATTTCCCCCAAGCCTTACCTGAAGATTTTTCACTGGAACATCCCCAATAAGTGAGTTATCCAGCCTTGAACTGAAGAGCTCCAGTGATAGGGCTTATTCCTTTCCAAAGAAATCCATTCTACTTTTCCTTCCATTGAGCTAAAATATACCTCTCTAAAACTTCCACCCTAGTTCTACCCTCTAGCACCAAGCATTCTAGTCCCTTTTCTATGTAACAGCCCTTCCAAAATTTGAAAATTATAACCATGTACCCCCAAATCTTCTCTTCTCTGAGCTGAACACCTTCATTTCCTTCAACCTATCTGGTATGTTTTGTAGTTCCTTCATTATTTTGATCACCCTTCTCCGGACACATTCCAACTGGTCAATGTTGTATTAGAATTCAAAAGAACCTATTAAACATAGTATTTCTGATGTGGTCTAATTAAGCAGCTATGTTGTACAGTGGATAGAACTCTGGGCCTGGAATCAGAAAGACCTGAGTTCAAATTTGACCTCACTTACTAACTGTGTGACCCTAGGGAAATCACTTAACTGCTGACTGACTCAGTTTCCTCAACTATAAAATGAAGACCATAGCATCTACTTCTCAGAGTTGTTGTGAGGATCAAATGAAATAGTATTTGTAAAGCATCTAACACAGTTCCTAGCACATGGTAAGTGCTCAACAGATGTGTGTTTCCCTTCTAACCAAGGCAGAGCACAGCAGAACTGTCACATCTTTTTTGGACACCATTAATGCAATCCAAGATCATATGAATGTTTTTAACTTCTATATCACACTGTAAACACTTTTGGATTCATAGTCAACTAAAACCCCAGGTCTTATTTACATGACGTGTTGCTTGGTCATTTCTCCCCTGTCTTATTGAAGTTGATTTTTTGAATCCCCGTGTAGCACAGTACATTTGTCACCATAAACTTCATTTCATTTAATTCAGTCTATTGCTCCATCCTGTCTAGATCTTTTTGGATATCGATTATCTTACCCAACATACTAGCTGTCACTCTTAGCTTCATGTCATCCAAAAATTTCATAAGTAATCCATCCATGGTAATGAAAATGTGGATTAGAATAAGGTCAACGATAAAACCATATAGTACTCTATCAGAAACCTACATCCAGGCTGATATCAGTCTCTTAATTACTGCCTTTCTGTTTAGTTGTTCCACCAGTTCTGAACATACCTAACTGTACTGTCATGCAAACCTTATCACTTCATCTTGTCCATAAGGATACAATGAGATTTTGTCCAAAAGCCTAGCTAAAATTCAGATAGATCATTTCCCTGATCTACTCATTTGGCAACCCTGTTTAAAAAAAAATAAGAAAATTAATTGAGTCTGGCATGACTAGTACTTCATGAGTCCTTATAGGTTATAATGATCACCACTTCCTTTTTTTTTTAACTGCCCACAAATTATACATTTAATAACCTGTTCTAGAATTTTGCCAGGAATTAATTGTAGTCAAACTCATAGTCTCTTTTTAAAATTTGGACCACATTTTCCTTTCTCCCATTCTATGTCATTTCTTACGTTGTCCACAATTTTTTTTTCTTGATCACCATAGCAATCTTACATTTGCATGTTTATTTTAGTGCCTTGCAAAGGAATTTATCTGCCCTTAATGACTCATTTACCCTAGGTGCCCTTCTCACTTATCTAGGACTTTAATTTTCTCTTAATTATTTTTGTTTTATCTTTCCCATTCTGATGATCATTCTCCTAGACAGAGAAAAAGAAGCAAAATATTACTAAGCCTTTGTCACACAAAGTTTTTTTAAGACCATTTTCTTGTTCTTGTTTTTTTTTTTAAGCTAGGCAAGCTAGTGACTTGCCCAGGATCACACAGCTATTAAGTGTTATGTGTCTGAGGCTGGATTTGAACTCAGGTCCTCCTGAATCCAGGACTGGTGCTCTATCCACATTTTCTTGTTCTGAGCACTCATTGCAAATCTCATCTAGTTCTAGGCTTTAACATTCCTGATTATCATCTAGCTCTATGCTACTCTTTGGAATTCATACTCAGTTACCTGTCCTTGCTTCCGTCTTTTTGTATGTCTTTTAAAACATCTAAGTTGGTTAGTGAGTTCCCTCTGCAACCACATAGTCCTTTTTAATAGCTATTAAGAGCTAGCATATACATAGTGCTTTAAGTTTTGCAAAACATTTTAAAATCATTATCTCATTCGATCATTTTTGGCCAGTTACCCCTTTTATTCTCATTGAAAACATTTGTGTTTTGCCATGAGAATTTCATTCTGGAGTGTGTCATATTTGTCATGACATGCAGTGCCCTCAATCAGGCAATTTTCCCTCTGGCTTTTAAACACTCTATTTCTAAAACAAAAACTAGGAGAAGCTCAGGTGTCCATGATTCATATACATGATATTGATGGAAATCTGATCTTATAGCCTTTCATCATCGCACATTCTGATCTGGCATAAGTTGTGGGGAGCAGGAAGAAGGTGTAGGCAACTAGGTCAAAGGTCCTAAACTCATGTCACATCAGTGCTCATGACGATGTCCATGCAGGAGGAACAGGGAACGAGCTGCATTCACTGCAAGATTTGGAGCACTGAAGACCCTTCTAAACTCATACTTACCCACTTACTTTCACCCATTTGGGCACAATCATGACAAATGAAAGGATGTTGCTGGAGCCAGTTCTGACTGGCTGGGTAGAACCAATTGTTAAATTTTCTGCATAAGTATTTACAACTTGGATATTGACAAACACTACAATTCAAGGCTGGTTTAATGTTTTGTTAATTGTCTAGGCTTAAGAAAGTGATAGAGATAGTTGTCAAAATACAACTCTACTTGGACTCTCAAACTAATCCCAAATGTATACTCACAGCACCCACTTTTACTTTGAAAGCCTGTTTCATTCACTCCCTAATCTCACTTGAACATACAAACTCCACATTCACCTTCACCCACTCTGACTTGCTCATAATCTAATCTCACGCATACACACCCAGAACAAGCTTTCACTGAAACTGCTGACTTTTCTTCACAGCTCCCAGACCCTGGTCTCCCAAACCACCAATGGATATACACCAGCCCTGAGGCTACTTCTTACATGCTTATATATTCTTAAATGTCCACTGTGGGAGTACAGACACTCCCCTCAACACACACACCCTACACTCCATCCCTACAATAATGGGAGACAGGAAGGAAATCTGTAATAGGACCTGCTTGTATCTCCCTGTTTCTTTCTTTCTCATAGTCAAGTTCCGGACACCATTCCTCTCTAGCTCACTTCCTTTGTTATCCTCCTAAACCATGAATTCCTACCTATCCTTTCTTGGAATGTGTGTGTGGGGGCAATCGAGGTTAAGTGACTTGCCTAGGGTCACACAGCTAGGAAGTGTCAAACGTCTGAGGCCGGATTTGAACTCAGGTCTTCCTGACTCCACTGCCTGCGCTTTATCCTCTGTGCCACCAAGCAGCCCCTTTTCTTGGAACTTCTTGAAACCCACTCTCTCGAACTCTAGAGTATGAGTCAGACTGTGCCTAGATTTTCTTTTTCTCTCTCTCTCTCTTTCTTTCTTTCTTTCTTTCTTTCTTTCTTTCTTTCTTTCTCTCTCTCTCTCTCTCTCTCTGTCTCTCTCTCTCTTCCTCTTCCTTCCTTCCTTCCTTCTTCCTCTTCCTTCCTTCCTTCCTTCCTTCCTTCCTTCCTTCTCCTTCCTTCCTTCCTCTCTTTCTTTCTTTCTTTCTTTCTTTCTTTCTTTCTTTCTTTCTTTCTTTCTCTTTCCTTCTTTCTTTCTTCTCTATCATGAACTCTAACATGATATAATCACTCTCTTCCAAAGTTACAGTCATTTCTATTTCAATATCCAGTTCCTTCTTATTAGTCAGGAGAAGTTCTAGAATAGCAATTCCCTTATTAACTACTCTCCTTTTTGATAGAGGAAGTTATTTTTGAGGCAAATCCATAATTTTTCAGCTGCTCTAATTTTAGCAGAAGCCCTTTACGCCTACTTGTGGAACTCATCATACAATTCCTCCATCTAGTCAGGAAGTCTATAGTATACTCCCACCACAATCTCTTCTATCTCCACCCGCATTTTAACCTTGATGTTCACTAGGTGCTCCCACTATCAACAATGGATTCTACTCATAAATATATTTATTAAAAATAACAATATTCCCTTGTTGCTATTGTCTAATCTGTCTCTTCTGAATAAGATACTGCATTCCAATAATGAGTCACATCCTACTAGGTCTCAGTACTTGTGAAGATATAGTTACCTTCTTGCATTAAGATCCCTTATTTATTTCTTATGTTCTGTGCATATCTACATAGATATCCAAAGCTAAAAGTAAATATTCTACTTCCCCAACTCATAGGATAAGTCCCCTAGTGAACAGCTATCCTGGGTTCAAGGTATCAACTGTAGGAGTGTGCTGAAGGCCCATGAGCCCCCACCATTGTGCTGACTTTTAATAGTGAACCAGAGGACACAATTAGCTCAAAGCAAAAGGCATTTGCTGAAATGATGAAAAGTGACAACAAAACATCTCTCCCCAAACCAGAGGAATACTCTTCCACAAATATGATTATGAGGGAAAGACAAAACACTTATAAAGCTCGTGAGTGGGTAATACATGTGGCTAAGGCATGTGCAAGCAAAGACAACTCAGGTATCTGATGCTGCAGGGCCACTAATATCTGTGCACTGATCTCACTGACCTAAATCTGTAGTGTCTACTGGAGACTATTCCGCTGGTCACTGCCAGATGCTACCCCACTGGATATTGCTTGTTAGAGTCACTGTTGCCTCTGGCTTCTGGTTCAGATAAAATCCTTGACTAGGGTATTTCTATACTCTCTTAGAAAAAGGGAGGGATTTTAAAATAGTTTTGTGCTCTAAGTAGAATGTTTCACAGGAACCATGCAAATGTCCTTCTTCCTTCTCTCTAAGGAGGAGGCTACATCAAGAAATCTCTTCTTAGAGATCCAGTGCCTGGAAGAACTCTTAAACTCTTGAATTTGTAAGTTACTCATGAGACAGCTCTCAAATTTAGAGCTTCTCCATCTTTCTTATTCTACTAGAAGACCAGGTTCTTGGATTATGTTGCCTAGGGAATTCATAACTCCTCCTCTTCTACATAGAAGGTTGGGGTTTAGGAAGCAATATTCTTGAATTCCTGACTTGGACCATAAGCAAGCAAATGACCTCTATGGTTATGTATTCCTTCCACAAGTTGCTATTACTGCTTATTTCTAGAAGGCTTTAGAAGGGAGGTGAAAAATTCTCTCTTCTTGATGCAGTATGGAAGAGGCAGACAGGAAAAGGGAAAAAGTGAGTCCTCAAGAACTGATAGCACTCTCAAGAATTAAGTTCCAGGGGCAGCTAGGTGGCACAGTGGATAGAGCACCTGGATTCAGAGGACCTAAGTTCAAATCTGGCCTCAGACACATCACACTTACTAGCTGTGTGACCCTGCGCAAGTCACTTAACCCCCATTGCCCAAACAAAACAAAACAAAACAAAACAAAACAAAACAAACAGAGTTAAGTTCCAACATAGCAAGGCCAGCTTGCCTTTATTAGGTCAATGTCATGGCTGATCCTCAACTCAGTTATGTGTATCCCATTAGTCCATTTCATTCAATGACTAATGCCCTATAATCTCATAAGGTTGCTTAAGGAAGTTATTCAATTTCATCAAATATTAACAATGTCAAGAACCCTATTGTATTATTAGGTTGTTTAAGAAACTCAGGGGCAGTTAAATGGCACAATGGATAGAGCTAGGGCCCTGGAATAAGGAGGACATGATTTCAAATATAGTCTCAGACACTTACTCCCTGTGTGATCCTAGGTAAGTCACTTAACCCTGTTTGCCTCACTTTCCTCATCTGTAAAATGAGCTGGAGAAGGAAATGACTCCAGTAGCTTTGCCAAGAAAACCCACAAAATGAAGGAGAGTCAGACTCAACTGAAATGACTCAACAACAAAAAGAAACTCAATTTGATCAGATTCCCCAATCTACTACCCCTATGCCATATTATCTGGTTGCTTAGGAAAACTCCTAGATTTGATTAGGGACTCCTCTGATCCATTTCTTTTTACAAGTATTATTACTTCTTCTTCCCAGCTAGTGTTTCCTATTAATTAAAAGCAGTGGCTATAACCATTGCTATTCATCTTCTCATATTGTACTGCTACTCTTGGAAGTATCTCATTTAATGGTTATATATAAGCCATTTTCCTTCCCCCTCCACTTTCGGTTTAAAGCCTTCTTTACAAGTATCCAGGCAAATACATTCTTTCTAGCCCTCATTGGATACACTTTACATCTGAACAAGAGTCCATCATTGCTGTATTTTAAAATCTGATCCAAGAATCCAAAACCAATTTTCTGACACCTTCTTCTTCTTTTTTTTTTCCAGCCAAAGATAGGGTTTATTAAAGATCAACTCTTAAAGAATCTGAGCACCTGTGAGCTATTGGCTAGATTATAAGAATCTGAGCCTGACACTCTCTTCTTAACCAGCTAATCACTTTTCACATATTTTTTCTTCTGTGGGCACCATTATCAATTGATAGTAGTAATGAAAATACAACCTGTAGCCCTAAGGTCCTCATTTTCCCACTTAGTACTCTATAATCCCTAGAGATACTTTCTAGGTTTCTTCTGGTAGCATCATTTGTCCCCATATGAATCATCAGAAGTGGGATTGGTTGTCTGGTCTGGTATGCTTCAGGAGGCTTTTCATCATACTCTGTGTACAGATTATCAAAAAGACAACATGTCTCCAGATTTTTCATTTCAGTTTAACATATGGCCACCTGCATACACCTCAGAAAGAGATTACTGAATGCCAGGACTTTTGTTTTCTATTTGTGCCCCAAATTAGATGCCTCTCTTCTGGCAGCACCTGTGGACCTTCATCACTATTCCACCAAGCACAGGAAGCTGCTTCATCCTCAAAGGACCTAGGACCACTCTCCATAGGAAAAGTCTTAACAGATTACATAATTCCAATGATTCAGAAGTCTTTTTTTCTTCTCTTCTTTCTCTATGTCATGTTCTTTCACCTCCTAACTTTCTGACATAAGTTTGACTCCCTTCTGCTTCCTTGAGTTCCTTTTCTTCTTTGTTTTCTTCTTGAAGCAATAGCAGTAGGGAGGATATGGTGAACAGGGTCATTCGACCACTTTGATTTGTCCCTCCTTCTTTAGACTCTTACTAGCTGTGTGACCCTGGGCAAATCACTTAACCCTGTTTTTGCCTCACTTTCCTCAACTGTAAAACGAGCTGGAGAAGGAAATGGAAAACCACTCCAATATCTTTGCCAAGAAACCCCAATGGGGGCCCAAAGAGTCAGACACAACTGAAATGACTGAATACCATACACCTTACTTCTGACCCTACATAGGTTTCCCTTTGCTCTGAGAAGTTGTATCAAAGGGTCTATAAAGCTATTTTTTTTTTTTAACTCTGAGCCCACAACCAGAGAGAGTGCTTCTGGCACAATTCCATGGTGTTAGATCTCTCTCTTCTCTGGGGATGCTCCCTCTCTTGATTACCTCCTCCCAGCTGCATTCCCACTGAGAGCAACCTAACTAGTGAATGCTTGTGGTTAATGTGGTTTATAAAGATGAAGTAAACATTTAAAACAAAAGTTAACAGACTCTCTCCCACCCCCATGCCCTGAAGAAAGCCTTTAGGCTCCCTTGAAGGAGTCCAAGGGAAGGAAGGAGATACAGGATTACCACTTCAGAGTCTGTAGTGGGGAGAAGTTGGGAGTTATCACTTTAGCACCTGGGAGTTTGGGGTTTGGGAGTGATGTTTCAGAATCCATCCCATATGTATAGCCTATATCAGACTGTGGGCTGCCTTGGGGAGGAAGGGGAAAAAAATTTAAAACTCAAAAGCTTATGGAAGTGATTATTGATAAATCAAAATAAATTAATATAAAAAAAGAATCCATCCCAGCACTCCTAGAATGTGATCAGCCCAAATAACCTCAGTCCCAGAGTCCTGCCAGGCTCTGTTTCCTTTGGCATGTGCCTCTGCTTGAGCTTCTGCTCTCTCAATTCCATGGGGCTATTACCCCCCTCCTCTCCAATTCCATTCATCCTCTGTGTCTCCTCAAAGCTGAATTCTTCTTTGAGAGTGACTTCTGCCTCAGCTGACTTTTAAAGGTCACCTGGGGGCATGGTGTATCATTATTTGTCTTTTTTTCATTGCTCCCTTCCTAATTCACTCAAGGGAACCATCCACAGTGGCTCGCATTAGATTGTGAGCGCCTCCAGGGCAAGGGACTATCTTTTCCCTTTCTTTATATTTCCAGCTTTAGCACACAGTGACTGGCACATAACGGGTGCTTAATAAATTTTTATTGACTGGCTACATATTTAGAGTTAGTTTAACACCTTGTTATCAGCTCCTTTTCTATTATTAGCTCCTGGGCTTTGAAGGAGCAACTCTTTACATGAGGTATACTTCTTTCTCTTTGATAAACTAGTCAGAAGAAAGATTCTTCTTTTATCTTTTCTTCTATCAGGCAGACCAATGTGCATTTTGTACACGCATAGTTGTTACTTGGTTCTGGAAGAAACACAAACAGCGCAATCTTTGTGAGTCACTAGAACATTCCCCTTGCTCTCTATACTTGCTGAAACTGAAATTCCTCAGTTCTCGATGGCTCTTGCTGCTAACACATGCTATTAACACATGCTGCTAACTGACACAGCAAACTGTCTGTTCCCCTCACTGAAGGAGAACTCTGTCATGGGTCCTCCTAAGCCAGGATTTTTTTATAGCAGATTTTCTCACCTTTTCTCAAGTTATCTGCTTATGCAGGGCATTTGATATGCAATTAGCAGGTTCCTTGCAGCACCCTAACAAAAGCAGTAGCTATATTCTGCAGTTATCTTCAAGAAGGTCTTTCTGTTCTGTTGAAAGTAAGGTGTGTTGTCTTTTTTTAAAGCTGCATTAACAAGTACACAGTTGTTTGTGGATGTTTTTAAGACTATAAATCATGAAGTAGGGATGAGAATCTTCTAATATGGGGGCAGATCTTATTTTTGATTTGATATCAGCTTACTCACAGGGTGATATTACTCTGGTTACTATTGCTACAGCCCAGGAAATAATTTTCCCTGTGGTGAACTGCTCTGGTTATCCAATTCAGCATGGAACCTCAGAAGGTTAGAGTTGAAGACCTATGAACACTAGTTAAGTTAATCATTTGATCTACATTTCAAAGGCTATTTCTAGGCCCTTAGCAGCATAGTAGCAGCTGAGTGAGGAAAGTGTTTGGCTTGCACACCACTGACAAAATGTTGTCTCAGGTTGATTCCTTATTGGGCTTCCTCTCTGTAGTGTTTCCCTGATTTCTTATTCCTTCTACCTGGTTTTGGACTTTTTTTTTCTTTCTTCACTTTTAGGACTGGTCTCTTCCTTTAGGTCTGTTAATTGATGCTAATCACCAACACGTATTGGTCACAAATGCATCATTTTCCTTCTTGGGAATTAAGGATTAGACAATCATCTCACACCAAACCAAAAACAAACTCCTACTCCTACTTCAGAAAATTATAGAGCCACCAGTTGGTCTAAAGGGCATACAGGGGGCAGCTAGGTGGCACAGTGGATAGAACACCGGCCCTGAAGTCAGGAGGACCTGAGTTCAAATTCGGCCTCAGACCAAACACTTGACACCAGCTGTGTGACCCTGGGCAAGTCACTTAACCCCAATTGCCTCACCAAAAAATAAATAGATAGATAGATAAACAAACAAACAAATAAGTAAATAAATAAAAGAGTAAATAAATAAATGAAAATGAAGGGCATACATGGGGCCCCCTAGTTCTGGAACACAACGTTCTAACAATTAGGCCAGAGCACAGAATTACCTGTGCCCTAGGGGAGCTTTTGAAGTCTTATAAGAAATGACTGTACGGGGCAGAAATGGGTGGAGTCTGCAGCCCCACTCACCAATAAGCCAATTGAGTTCCCCAAATCAGTTCAGGCAGAGGACCTCCTGGGGTTGTTGGCTCAAAATAATCTATTTATAAACTATTACATATTGGCATTCCCTACACAACAGTATAGTGTCCTTTGCAGTGTTCTTTGTGTCAGGATAAGTCATTCATTGGTCTACTCCCCCCATCAGTCCTTTTTCTATTGCATTACCTGGAGAGGTTCCTTCAGAAGCCCAGGGAGATTTTCTGTGGTCTGAGACTGTCAGATAAAATATTGAGCCATGCAGGGGCAAGAGAACAGTTACTTCAGGACTCTAAGCAAGATTTTGTCATATTATACTCCTACCCTGTTCAATCAATGTTTAAAAGGCATAGTTAGGCCTTTTCATGCTTCATTAGCCCAGGTAGAAGTAGCCACCAACCTACCCACAATAATCTGGCAATGTGCTAGAGAAGAGTTACAGCTTCAATTGTACACAAAGTGGTACCAGAGCATCTCTATCATCCTCCCTATCCACCTACCAGTAGAGTGATACTCAATACAATGGGGCCTATGTAGCTTTGAGGGTACCAGATCTCAGCCATCCCCACTACACTGACTTTTGCATGACCAATAAATGAGGCCATTCCTAGATTAACTTAGCCAGCTCCCCAAGTAATAAAGTCTCAAGAGATCCCAGTCCTGAGCAATTCTCATGCCAAATGAATCCTACAGTCCTCTCACCTGTCTACTTGCTCCTGACCTTTGAGATCAAACTTCCTAATTAGTGGTGCTGTAGAACCAAGATTTGGTGAATTTGGGGAATATTATGGACATGGTCCTTGCCTAACAAGAGCAAATGTTCCTAGAACCCCATGTTCCCCCATGATTATCAATGAATGGGTGCTTGTTTCTGTCTGGCCCATTGAGCCAGGAGACTAAATCCCCAAGGACATGGGAAGGGAGGCACAATGAATCACTCAACTTGAGTATCAATTCCTACCCTTTCCTCCCCAGGTTCTTGGCACCTAATGAGTTTTCATAATCAGGGTATCTCCTAGATCTCAAAGAAAGTTATGTACTACTTCAGATGTTTCAGGAAACATTGGGATTAATGGGGATATGGGAACTGATTGGCATCCTGGGGTTTATAATTCACAGGGACAAGTATCCCTCTCAGGCTTGAGTGTGATTTGGCTATTATGATCTCTAAGCTTGCAAACTTCAGTCACATTCTTCACAGGAGCTGTTAAAGGGACACACAGAGTCTTCAAGAAAGCAGACTGAGTGGAAGGAATGGTGACTACGTGAGCTGACCAGCAGTATCAATCTGGAGATGTCAGCCCTAGTGTCACCTAAACTTTAGCAAGCCCAGCTGGAAAGAATTGGAAGCCCTGGGGCAACAGGCAAAAGGAGAAATTGAGAGGAAGACTGAGCTGTGGCAGAGAAGGGAGAGGTGGATGTGGGCCATCCTGGAACAGAGAAATTCATACTGAAGCCATAAGTTACAAACACCATTGTAAAGACTGAAAGAAGTTGAAAAAAGTCTACTCTTTTCCCCAATCTCCCCTTCCTGTGCCTGTCCAATAACAGACACTGTAATATAATCCGTTTGCTTTTTTTACCTAAGCACTTCCTATATCCTGATTGTTGCCTCGAATACAAATAAACCAGGGGTTAGTTGGAAATTCACACATTTTAAATTAAGGCAGAGAGCTAGGCCTCTGTCTGAATGTTAGGGGTTTTCCTAACTTGGGGCTCTGAGCTGTGGTGGGGGGTGGAGGACAGAAAGCAGAGACAAGCAGTGCCTCAGTGAGATTCAGCTCCACCCTTTCCAGAAGGGAGGAGGAATCATAAAAGACCAACCATTGGTCTGGTTTCACTTAGATCTCATGTATGTCATTTCCAACTCCACTACCTTGATATATGCTAAGTTATGCCCTCATTGGTAAAACTTCCTCCTTAGTACCAGGAATTAGGGATATATTCTGCAGACAAGTAAGACATGATCAACATATTGGCCTTACAACTTAGGTATTAACCTAGTCCCGGAGAAGCAATTCCAGACAGACAGAATGCCAAGTATTGGGAGCATCAATTAATGCAAACATTTTTACTTTGGAACAAAAAAAATACATACCACAATCTCTATTTTCTTTGCCTTATGGACAAAAAAAAATCAGTGTCAATTGATGCAGCCGGTCCTTCAAAAGTATTCTTAAATTCTGGTCCTTTTATTAATAAGATTCAAAAATCTCAGAAACTCAAATTTGGAAGGGATTCCAGTGGCCATCTATTCCTTCCTTTATTCCCCCAAAGAATCCCCACCACAATATACCTGATAAGTGGTCATACTTAGCCTCTGAAGATTTCCAAGGAGGAAATTTTAATTTAATTTTATCTATCTATCTATCTATCTATCTATCTATCTATCTATCTATTTTTTCTATTTCCAGAAACAATTCATTCCACTTTTGGATAGCACTAATTATCAGGAAGTTTTCCCCTTACATGAAGCCCTAATTTGCCTCATTGTAACTTGTACCATTCCTTCTTATTCTTTTCTCTGGGTCCAAATAGAACAAGCTTAATTCTTCTTTCACATGATAACTCTTTACATCCATGAAGATTGCTATCAAGTGTCATGACTGTACAGAAAATAATCATCCAAAGGAATTGATCAGTCCTGCTACATCTTCATCTGGGCCCTGGTCTGTTTGTCATAAAGGAAAAAAAAGAGTAGGGTGTTGTAGCTTTACCATGATTTTCTTTACCTGCACCTGCTCCAATTTTGCCTACTTCTATCAAGAGAACAACCATCCTTCCAGTCACCATTTCACAACTCAGTCATCCTTAACCCTTCCCTCTGTCTCACCATCCTAATTAGTTGCCAAGTCATCCAGCTCTGCTCCCACATCTCTCATATCTTTTTTCTTCTCTCCACTTCTATATCCTCCACTCTATGTCAAGCTCTTAACACCTCTTGCCTAGATTTTAAAACAGCCTCCTAGTTGGTTTCCCTGATTCTAATTTCTTGCTCTTCTCTCCAATCCATTTTCCAAACAAGTGCCTGTGTTTCTTAAACATGAACCTGACCATATAATTCCCACATTCAGATATCTTCAGTGGCTCCTTATTATTGTCTCCATAGGATAAAATACTACTTTGAAAGAGTAGTAAGGGACAACTAAGAACCTCAGAAGAGGGTAATGGGTGCTACCTTCTAGGAATTGTGGAGAGCAACAATTAAAGGTGTACAATGACTGTAGTAATACATATGAACACATGCTAGCCTGACTCACCAAATTTAGGGCACGATGATGAACTGTTATCATGATACCTTTAGCTGACTCAGACAGAGGACCAGCCCTCTGTTTAGTCACAATTGATCAGGTGATCAGGGCAGGGCAAAGCCAGAAACACAAAGTACCTTTCCTCTTCCAAATGGGTATCCATCCTCAGTACCAGCTTTGGTCAAGAATGAGTTTTACATCACTAGCTGTGTGACTCTGGGCAAGTCACTAAACTCCAGTTGCCTCAGTTTTACAGTCCGAAATCCTCTTTTCTCCAGCACCTATATGGCATGCCTACCTACCATATCACCACCTCTCATGGATCTAGAGTCATGAAAGAAGCTTCATCAAATTCCCACCCCATACCTTAACATGTACATAGGCAATTCTCTATCTGGCCTTACAAATCCTTCTGATGTCTAGTAGGTGGGGTTGTTCAAATGACCATAGTCTACTTTTTTTTCTTAGAAAATTCTTTTTGTTTCATTAAATATTTCCCAATTACATGTAAAAAAATTTTAACAATAATTTTTTAAAATTTTGAATGGCAAATTTTCTCCCTCTTCCCTGACTTACCCTCCTCTTTAAGAAGGCAAGCACTTTGATTTTGATTATATGTGTGAGGTCATGCAAAACATATTTCCATATTAGCCATGTTACAAAAGAAGACACAAAATAAAACAATAAAAATAAAGAAACACAAAAAGGTATGCTTCAATGTGCATTCAGAGTTCATCAGTTCTTTCTCTGGAGGTGGATAGCATTTTTCATCATGGTCCTTTGGAATTATCTTAGATCATTATTTTGATCAGGGTAGCTAAGTCTTTCACAGTTGATCATCCTTACAATATTGCTGTTACTATGTACGATATTTTCCCAGGTTTTTTTTTGTTCATTTCACTTTGTATGAGTTCATATGTCTTCCCAGGTTTCTCTGAAACCATCCTGTTTGTCATTTCTTATAGCACAATAGCATCCCAGTGGAATCACATACCACAGCTTCTTCAGTCATCCTCCAATTGACAGGCATCCCCTCGATTTCCAATTCTGCACCATCACAAAAAGAGCTGTTATAGACGTTTTTGCATAAATAGGTCCTTTTCCCTTTTCTTTGATCTCTTCAGGATACAGATCTAGTAGTAATATTGCTGGGTCAAAGAGTTCTATTAGCCCTTTGGGCATAATTCCAAATTGTTCTCCAGAATAGTTGGACTAGTTCATAACTCCACCAAAAGTGCCTTAATATCCCAATTTGTCCACATCCCCTCCAGTATTTGTCATTTTCTTTTCTGTCATGTTAGACAATCTGATAGGTAAGAGGTGGTATCTCAGAGTTGTTTTTATCTACATTTGTCTGAGCCATAGTCTACTTTCCATGATATGCAGGTTATGATGCCTATTTGGCTCAAATCTCCTTAATGATTTCTTAATTGCAAGGAGTGCTGTCCGACCACTAGTGTAAATATAGAATATAGGGTGCATTAATGGACTCCAAATTTGTTTTGCTTGACTATATGCACTTGTTACAAGGGTTTTCTTTTTCTTTTTCTAGTGGGGGAGGGGATGGGGAGTGAAAGAGAGAAAAATAAATGCTTAATAGTTGAAAAAATGAAATTTAATTTTAAAAATCTGCAGAAGCCTGTAGAAAGAAGTTCAGAAGGGAATACAGGCAATCAGGGCAGTATTGGTATTTGATAATACTTTAATAATAGTTTTAAAATAAGCAGAATTTAATGGATTTGTGTTTTTACATATAATCTTTCTGTTCTTCATACATGGAAATATTAATATTTGTTGATATGTATCAAGATCATACTTTTTTAAAAAACCTAGTCAGATAATCTCTATGTCAGAGGCTCTCATGTTACATAAAAGACTCAGGCATATTTTAGGGAATCTCTAGTTCATTAACCTCACTGAAATAATCTGAGACCTTAGCTATCTGACATGGACTAGTATGTTATCACCAACTCCCCTTGAAAATATATGGCTCACAAAACTCTAAGAGGTTTATTTATAGGTCATAGAAAAGCAACCAAACTCACAAAGGAGACCATGGTAAACAATAATACCTACCTATGAGCCAACTGTCCCTAAAGCATCTGTAGAACTGTAGCCACTTATCAGCACACCCTGGCCAATTTTTCTAGCAATTGGTGCCTCTGCTATGGCTCAGTACCATGTGTTTCCTTCTGAGGCTCTATGAATCTCCAACAGGTTGAACCTGTGGCTGCTTCTCATCAGTACTGTGTGTCTGGCACCATGCAATGAAACTCTTCTATGCAATGTAGCTCTTCATTCCACCTTGAAGCTCTCTGAAAAGGTTACCCAACATTTTCAGCAGCACTCATCCAGGGCTGTCCTCTGTCATTCCTCAGCAGTTCTCCGGGTTTTTCAGAATGTGCCAACTGGGGGCCTCTTCTGCAGCTCTTAACTGGCTATTTTCCAGTAGTGAAGTACTCCCAGTGAAGCCTCCCATCAGAGGCCTATCCTATAGCTCTGAAGTGGGGGTAGATTTGCAAAAATATTTTGATAAATTATGTATCAAATATTAGGAGTAATATTTGATAAATCATTATTTGTTTCCTTTAAAATCTTATTTATTTTATGCAATCAAAAATATTCAGAGAAGGGGTCCATAGGCTTCAGTAGACTGCCCAAGGGGATCCAGGACACAAAAAAGGTTAAGAATTCCTGGTCTAGAAGAATGGAGGAAAGCCACAAACTGAGGCCAAGAACAAAAAAGTACAAAGCCAGGGGAAGAGGTCCACATGGAGCACAGTCAGGGAAACACCACAACGGTGGGGGGAAGTATTAGGAACATCCAAGGGAGGGAAGTGAAAAGCACCGCTAGTTGACAGTATGTCTTGCATAAGGAGTCAGTCTGAAACATTAACTTTTTACTGGGGTCGATGATCACTGTTACCTCAGAGAAAGGAGGGAAAAATAAGAGAAGGTGGGAAAGACACTGAGAAGTTTTGAGTCAAGGAGAACTGAGGGATCTCCAAAAGGTTGGATACCATCTTTTTAATGAAGTAGAAGATGAGGCCATTTCTAATCAGCTATAAATGTGGTTAAATGTTGGTTCAAATCTGTTAAGGATCTGTTGTATGCTGAATGCTGAATGCAGTGACAAAAAGGAAACAATTCCTCCCCTCAAGGGGCTTATGTTCTCCTGGAAGGATGCACAGGTGCACAGAAAAGTAAACAAAGGTCTATACAACGTAATTACAAAGTAAGCACTGGTGTTGCTAATCTAATCAAGACTCTCCGTCCTGAACACTTGGCTGGAAATATTTCTCTGGGTGGAAAACTATCCATGAATGTTATGTTAAGAAAATGACCCAGAAATCCCACATTGCCAGGCAAAACCCCACAGGAGATCAGAGATAGACAGAAAGGTCCTCTAGACATTAAAATATTTACAGCAGTAACTTCTGAAGTGGAATCAGAACTAGAAACTAACTTGCAACCTTGGGCAAATCACTTCACGGCCTGCCTTAGATCCTCATATGTAAAATAGGTATAATAATAGTACCTTTTTCTTGTAGTTGTTGTGAGGATAAAATGAGATATTTGTAAAGTGCTCTGAAAATCTTAAAGTGCCATATAAATGTTAGCTATTTGCCAAGTAAAGTAAATAGAACCAGGAAAGCAATATAAACAATGACTACAACAAAGTAAATGAAAAAAATGACTACAAAAGGAACTGAGTGCTGTATAATTGTAATGAACAAGCCTTGGTCCAAAGAAGAGATGAGAAAATGAACTTCCCTCCCTTCTTTGCAGAGGTGGGAGATTATAGGTATGGAATATTGTACATGCTAGCAGACTAAAATGATGTATTGGTTAGTTTTATTGAACCACTTCCTCATTTCTTTTTCTTTTCTTTTCTTTTCCTTTTTTTTTTTTTGGTTGTTGTTGTTGTTATAAGGAAGGGTTCCCTAGGAAGTAAAAGGGAGTAGGGATGTATTTTTTTCTCCAAAATGTTATGTCTTTTCCAACATATTTTCTCCTTATGCCCACTCCCTCACTTATCTTCAATCTCTCCTTGTCTATTGGATGCTTCCCTACTACCTACAACATGTCCAAGTCTCTTCTATCCTGAAAAAAAACCCTTCCTCTAGCCATTCTTCCGTGACCCAGCTTTCCCTTATGTCTCTTTCCCTTTGTGGTTAAATTCCTTGAGAAGGTATCTAGAAGAGTGCCTCTGTTTCATTTCCTCTGTGCAGTCTGGTTTCTGACCTCATCATTCGACCAAGACTGCTCTTTCCAAAGTTACTAAGATCTTAGTTGCCAAATCTACTGTCCCTTTCTCATTCCTCATCCTTCTTGACCTCATTGAAGTTTTTGATTCTATGGATCACTCTCTTCTCCTTGACATTCTTTTCTCTCTAGTTGTTGTGGGGTTTTTTTGTGACACTACTCTCTCCTGGTTTTCTTCCCATCTGTCTTACCATTCCTTCTCAGTCTCCTTTGCTGGATCTTCAACCAGGTCATTTCTCCTAACAGGACTGTCCCACAGGGATCTGTCCTGGGTCCTTTTTTCTTTTCCTTCTATACTATTTTACTTGGTGATCTCATCAGTTCCCATGGATTCAACTATCATCCCATGCTGATAATCCTCAAATCTGCTTATTCAGATCTCTTAGCTGACCTCAGGCCTCACATCTGTAAAGGCCTTTCAGACATCTTGAATTGGATATCCTGTAGACATCTGAAACTTAACATGTCCAAAACTGAACTTATCTTTCCTCCCCAAAGCCTCCTCCTTTCCAAACTTCACTATTTCTATTGAGGGCACTACCATCCTCCTAGTTACCTATGCTCTCAATTTAGGTGCCATCTTTAACTCCTCACTCTCTCACCCTTCATATCCAATCTGTTGCCAAGGCCTCTTAATTCTACTTTTATAACATCTTTCATATATGTCTCATTTTCTTCTCTGACACTGCCCACACCTTTGGTATAGGCTCTCGTCATGTTCTGCTTGGACTACTGAAACAGACTGTTAGTCGTTTGCTTGCCACAAGTCTCTCTCTTTTCCAGTCCGTGCTCTACTCAACTATCAGAACGTGATCTTCATGAAATACAGGTCTTGTCACGTCACTCTATCCCTTCTTAATTCAACAAACTCTAGCGACTTCTTATCACATTCAGGATCAATATAAAAATCCTTTTTTTGGTGTTCAAAACCCTTCATAACCTGGACCCCTCCTATCCTTTCAGTTTTTTTACACCTTACACCTCTGCCTCCCACCCCATAACCTTTATCAGTAATACTAATTTCTTTGCAGTTCCTTGCACAAGATACAGGGATACCTTGGAGATATTTCAGGTTCAGTTCCAGACCATTGCAATAAAGTAAATATTAAAATAAAGTGAGTCATAAATTTTTGGGTTTCCCAGTACATTTAAAAGTTATATTTATATATACTATAATCTATTAAGTATGCCATAGCATTATGTCTAAAAAATGTACATAACCTTAATTAAAAAATACTTTATTGCTAAAAAAATGCTAACCATCATCTGAGCCTTCAGCAAGTCACAATCTTTTTGCTAGTGGACAGTCTTGCCTTAATGTTGATGGCTGCTGACTGATCAGGGTGCTTGCTGAAGGTTGGGGTAGCTGTGGCAATTTCTTAAAATAATACAACAATGAAGTTTGCCTCATTGGTTGATTCTTCCTTTCACTTGAACAATTAGAGGCCATTGTAGAGTTATTAATTGGACCAATTTCAATATTGCTGTGTCTCAGGGAATAGGGAAGCCTGAAGAGGAGAGAGATAGGAATGACAGGTCAGTGGAGTAGTCAGAACACCCCCAACATTTATTAAGTTTACTGTCTTATATGAGTAGGGTTTCTGGTGCCTTCCAAACAATTACAATAGTAACATCAAAGATCACTGACCCCAGATCACCATAACAGATATAATAATAATTAAAAACTCAAAATATTGCTAAAATTGCCAAAGTGTGACACAGAGACATGATGTGAACACATGCTGTTGGAAAAATGGGTGATAGATTTGCTTGATGCAGGGTTGCTGCAAACCTTCAAACTGTTAAAAAAAAATCTGTTATCTTTGAAGTACAATAAAGTGAAACACAACAAAAGGAGGTATGTCTGTGCTCCATTTCCTAAGGGCATTTTCATTGACTGTTCCTCATGCCTGGAATGCTCTTTCTCTCTCCATCTCTGCTTCCTATTTTCCCTGGCTTCCTTTAAGCATCAGTTAAATTCTCACCTATAGGAAGCCTTTCCCAACCTCTCTCAACTCTAGTACCTGCCCTCTGTTGATTATTTCCAGTTTATTCTGTGTGTGTGTGTGTGTGTGTGTGTGTGTGTGTGTGTTTGCACGTAGTTTTTTGCCTATTGTCTTCCCCATTAGATTGTGAGTTCCTCAAGGACAAGGACTGCCTCAGCCTTAGCTGTGTTACAAGTTGTATCAGTCAAGTCACTTAACATCTCAACCTCAGTTTCTTCACCTGTGAAATAAGGATAACAATGGCATCTATGTAAAAGGGTTATTGTGAGAGTCAAATAGGTAACACATCTAGCAATTTGTAAACTTTAAAGTACTATATAAGTGCTAGCTGTTATTAGCTATGTAAAAGCAAAAGGTAGAAAAAGAACCGCTATTTTAAAAAAATTCCAACCTTCCTTATGGCCAACACATACATACATATATACATATATGTATATATATATATATACACACACATACACATGTATACACATACATATCTATATACAAATACACATATACACACATATATACACATATGTGTATATATACATATACATATACACATACACATACATATATACATACACATACATATACATATGTACATATACATATACATATACACACATACATATACATATATATGTGTGTATATATATATATACCTAAATGTTTAGGATTTCAATGATGAAACTAGTTAGGCTCACCCTCAGAGAGCAGAAACAGTTTGTGGCCAGACCAGACTTGAAATACAACCAGCCCAGCTGAACTTCAAGGGACTACAAACTATTGACAGAACAGGGCCTTTAATAACCCAGGGTTACAACAGTCCTGGAGATGAAGCATGGAGGGAGGGCTTCTGCAGAAGGGTAAGAGTATACCTAATAATTCAATGTATTTGTAGAAAGTCTTTCTTCCAAAGAATTCAAATAGGTCATTGAAACAATTTAACCATTAGGGCAGCTGGGTGGCACAATGCAAAGAGATCAGTACCTGGAGTCAGGAGAGATCTGGGTTTGAATTCCACCTCTGAACAACCTTATATAAGTCTGGATAAATGACTTCACCTCAAAGGATAGGAATGGTTTTTAGAAGAAGAAAGTCAATTGATCAACTACAAACCATATGAAATAAGTGCTCCAGATATTTAAGTTCATAATAAAAAGAACAAAAATTTAATGACCCCAAAAATGCAACTTAAAACAACTCTGAGTTCTCACCTTACAGCCATGAGATTGGCAAAGATGATATAAGACAGAAATATCCAGTGTTGGTGGAATTGTGAATTGGTCCAACCATTCTGGAAAACAAATTGCAATGAAGAGAAAAGTCACTGAACTGCTTATTCCGTTTGGCCCAGCAATCCCACTTCTGGGTTTATACCTTAAGGAAGGCAATGACAGAAAGTAAAGTCCTACATAGAACAAAATATTCATAGTAAAGAAAAAAAAACTGCAAGTAAGCACCCACTTTAATTGAATGAATAAACTGTAGTATATGAGTGTAATATTATTGCATCGGTAAAAAAAAAACTAACAACCACCAAATTTGAGAAATTCAATGGAAAGACCTGCATGTGTTGATGTAGGGAGAAGAAACCAGAATCTAGAGAACTGTAGACACAACGACTACATTTGCATAACATAAATGAAAACAACCTTAAAAAGCAGCTGATCTCAGATTAAATTCAATGAACAGTCTTGGTGCCTGAAAAAGAGAGGCTGAAACATATCCTTCTTCTCAGTAGAAAGGTAGGGAAAGTAAGGTGCACAACTGTCTAAAATCTTAAGATGCAGTTGCTGATAGGATCAGAATGTATGTAAAGCCCTTTGCAAGTCTTAAAGCATTTTAAGCTACCATTATTTGTCCATTTGTTTTGCTTAACTGTTTTTCTTTGTTAATCAATCTACCAACAGGCATTTGCCAAATGCCTACCATGTTCTGGGCACTGTTTTAGGTAAGCATTGTGCTAACCACTGGGGATACAAGCACAAAAATAATATAGTCTGTCCCTGCAAGAAGCTTGCTTTCTATTGGAGAAACCAAGTGCATGTATAAGTATATGCAAAATAAATACAAGATTTTTTTTTGGAGGGGGAAGGCATTAAGTAGCTGGGTAAATCTGGAAAGGAAGGCCTCATTTGCCTGAGCTAAGCTTTGAAACTAGGAATTCCAAGAGGTGGAGTTGCTAAGAGAATTCATTCCAGGCATGGGGAAACAGCCTTTACAAACAGCCTTTATATGGAATTGACAGGTGGAGTACCTGGAATAAGGAATTACAAAAAAGACAAATTTGACCGGACGTTAGAGTGTGTGAGGAGGGGACTAATGTATGATGAACCTGAGGAAGCCATTTGGGGGGCAAGGTTATGAAGAAGGAGTTTATATTTGCTCCTAGAAACGATAAGCAGCCACTTATTTTATTGAGTATGATCAGACCTGCGTTACAAAGGACAGTTCAGTAAGCATGAGTGTGGGGACAAATCAGGAAACGACTGTAATGTTTAAAAAAAAATACTTCAAAGACAGCCCGACATAGCGCCAAATCGTTGTTTCTGATACTTATTAGTTGTGTGACTTCACCTCTTCAGGTCTCGTCTGTAACATGTGTTGGACTAGACAGATGACCTTTATGGTCCCTTCTGGTCATTATTCTATGATCAAATTTTTAGAAATTTAGTTTTAAAAAGAAGTTACTTCATTTCTATGGCCCTCAGTTTCCCCATCTGTAAAATGGGTTTAATAATCATAGCTTTGCATTGAGGAAAGCTATAGAATTCCTAGCTATTTTCCATTGATCGATTGCCTGCTCAGCGCAATACACAACCCGCAATACTTTGTACACGAAATGAGTTGTAAAGTTAACCTCCAGCTACTGTTGCCATTTTTCGCTTTTTCAGTTCTTCTGCAACTTCCCAGGAAGGTGCCAGGCCGGCTAGAAGCGCACTTTCGGTCTCCGACCCAGGGACACTTACTAGGTGGCGCTGTTTCAGCAGCCACCCGCTTCCCAGGCCGCCCCTAGCGGCGAGCAGCCGGGGCTCTCTGACTTCCCGGCCCCTCAAGTCCCTTGGTCCTTTCCTCTCTCTCTCCTCCTCCTCCCCCCCTCCCCTGGAGCCTGGGCTCACGTGACCTCTCGGCGTCCAATGGGCAGGCGGAGAGGCCGAGCTGGTCCCTGCGGCCGCCATTAAAGCGAAGGGAAAACCCGTGAATTCGGATTAAAGGGGGAAAAACACCGCCCGCCGGGCCCACAAAATGGGGGAGACGACCGCGTCCGGGCGGTGAGGCCGCGGGGGGCGGTGGGGGGGGGAGGAGCGGACGGGCAGGCCGGCTGGGCCCGGTCCGGGGGAGGGAGGGAGAGAAGCGAAACCACCAGCGAAGAATGGTCTCAGCCCGCGGACGCCGCCGCTGCCACCACCACCGCCGCCGCCGCCACCACCACCGCCGCTGCTGCTGCTGAGGAGACTCCGGGCTTGAGGACGTCGCTGGAGCCGCTGCCGGGCCGGGGTTGGGGCCGAAGCCGCGTCCTCCTGCCCTGCCTGCCCTGCCCCTGCCCTGCCTCCCCGCCCGCCCTTCCCTGCGCCCGACTCCGGGTCCGGGTGCTGCGGCCTCTGTTTAGATTTTTAATTATTTATTTTGTAATTTATTATTAATTATTCATCTCTCCTCTCGTGCCGCGGGGGGCTGCGTGTGCGTGCCAGTGCGTGTGTGAGTGACTGAGTGTGAGTGTGAGAAAGAGCGAGCCCCCGTCGGCCTCGGCTGAGCCGGGGGGCGGCGGGTCCCCGGGGCCCGGCAGCGGAGGCAGCGGCGGCGGCAGGTCCCGTCCCCCTCGTCCCCGGGCGGGGCTCGTCTCGAGGCTCGGCCCGGCCTGACCCTCCGCCCCGGGGCCGCGGCCGGGGCAGCCGCCGGGAGCGGGTAGAGAGGGCGGGCGGCTGGCCGGCCCCGCGGCGGCCTCCTCTTCCACCCCCCTTCCCCCGCTCCCTCGCCCGCCCGCTTGCCCGCCTCCCTCCCCGGCGTCTGTGTTTCTCTCTCTGGTCGGAGGCGGCGGTAATGGCGGATGGTGGGTTGTGGCGCCGGCGGCGGCTGTGAGGGACGATGAGTTCCTGCTTCGTGCCGAACGGGGCCAGCCTAGAGGATTGTCACTGTAACCTCTTCTGCCTGGTGAGTGAGCGAGCGGGCGAGCGGCGGCCGGAGGGGAGGGAGCGAGGGAGGGAGCGAGTGCGTGCCCCCGTCCCGAGGGGCCCCGGCCCCGGCTTAGGCCCCGGCGGCTTGGGCTAGGCCCCCTCCCCGCCCGCCGCTGGCGGCCCCGGGCGCCGCCGACCCTCCCCCCCATCCCAGACTCCTCGGCTCGTCTTGATTCTTTCCCCCCTCCCCAAAATCCCCTCCCCAAACCCCTTTCCTCTCCTCCCCTGCCAGGCCCCGGACCGACCACCCCTTTCTCCTGTTCAGCTGCTTCTTTCTCTCGGTGCCCATCACACTTTTCTATGACTGGCTTGCCCCGGTCTCTTTCACTTCTTGCCTCCCTCCCCCCCTTTAAATATGCCATCGTTCAGGGAACCTGACCCAGAACCCCAAACAAAACCCAACAATTGGAGACCAATTTTAACAGGAAGATTCCCCCTCCCCCTTTTTTTGCTCATCTTTGCTTGCTCACCTTTGTAACTAGCATGGAGCGCTCAGAAACATTGCAGGGATGCCATTTCATAGGGTTTTTTTTTTTCTTTTTAATTATTACTTTGAAAACAAAGTTTTTTTCCCCCCTTCCATTTTTGACAATTTTCTAGCTATCTTGCTCTCACTGGAACATTGTGTTGTGTGTGAGTAGAGGGCACGAGTGGAGGAGGTGCTGTAGTGTTGCTTCTGAATGTTTCTATATTTGTGTATGTTTTGGTATGCATTTTAAAATATTTTGAGCAGACTGCTCCTTGTTTTAACTGGAGTGAGATGCTTGGGAAAGCTAGGCAGCTAAGGAGGAATGCATTGTGCCAGATTGACCAGGCCTGAAAACATCTCAACTGTTGCAAACTTTCTAGTTTTAAATCTGAAACGCTTAGCTTTTGTTGTCAAGTGACTAGTTTGACCTTTTTTTGTTTGCCTGTGTGTAAGGGAAACATTAAAGGGATATCGTAGTCAGAAAAGTGAATTGAGGGGATGAGAACACAACTAGTTGGCAAGTGTAAGCTGCCGGTCATGTATCAGCAGTTTCATTTTTGGCACCTTCAGCTTTGTACCTTGAAGTCAGACTGAAGACATGTTGAAATACCAGCTGTTAATTTTCCCCCCACAATTCTACATTTTAAAGTATAGAGAAATATCTTATAGTTGGACTGCGCTACAGTCATCCTTTTTGAGCGCACAGCTTTCTCTTGAAACTAGGTTTTATCTTCTAGTTTCTCCAGCTTCAGTTTATCTTATATTTTAGTTTTTGTTGTCTTTTATGGTGGGTACAGATGTGACAGTTCATTATAAACAAATAATGGAGACTGCCTAAAACTTTGTGAAGAATTGGGAAGATTTTTATTCAAATGCTCATTTTCATAAAATGTTAATAATTTACAAATATCTAATTACAAGATACTAAAAAAACTTTTAAGGAGTCTGAAGGAGGCAATGCTGCATTGGCTCTGGAATGGTGGGGGAGGACTGGGTTCAGAACCAGTCTGATATATACTGCCTGTTTAACCTTTGGCAAATGACTTAATCTCCTTGTACCTCAGTTTTCTTATCTGTAAAATGAGTAGGATTGAATTAGACAGCTTCTGAGGTCTTTTCAAAGTTCTGTACCTTCCGATCCTATGACACTTCTCACCCTTGAGTTTTTTTCCTCCAACATTTTTGGCTTTATAGGTAGCCATTTATAAATTGGAATATTCATTGAAGAAACATGTGAGTGACTTCTGCTTGCAAGGCATCTCGAGGTTACAAATATAAATAAGATATGGCCCCTGTCCTTGAGGAGTCAAATACAGCAGAAATGAATTGTTCTCTAAATATGTTAAATGTTATGGTGACAAAGTATAATTTGTATAAGTTTTTTTCTTATGTCTTATTACTTTAAAGCTTTCTTTGGAAAACCATGACAGTCTCTTTAAGAAACTTTAAAAGACACTTATTTTGGCTCTATATAAGTGTAAGATAACATAATCACACTTTATTTTTTTTACTTTAGGCTGACTTGACGGGAATTAAATGGAAACGATATGTATGGCAAGGCCCAACTTCTGCCCCAATTCTGTTTCCGGTGACTGAAGAAGACCCCATTTTGAGCAGTTTTAGTCGCTGCCTTAAAGCAGATATACTTGGTGTTTGGAGGCGAGATCAGAGACCTGGAAGAAGAGAATTGTGGATATTTTGGTGGGGTGAGGACCCCAACTTTGCTGACCTTATTCATCATGACTTAGCAGGTGAGAGTAATGTTCATATATCTGTAACATAATAGAGCATTATGAACCTTTTGGACTGCATTAAAGATGCAGGTTTTCTTATATAACACTAAAAAAAGTTATATATCAAAAAAGGGTAAGTGATCCTGGATGAAGCCAAACTAAGTTTTGATAGGATTTAAGTTTCCTGTGAATATTGATCCTGCTGTGCTTGATTAGCTTCATTTGTTTTTTACATTGTAGAATTTCTGTGGCAAATTGTAGAATCTTGAATGTCTTTCTTCCGGTCACTAATCCCTGTAGGCTTCTGCATCCCCACTGTTAGTTTATTTCATACTCAGAGAATGCATACTAACATTAACCTAAACAAAAAAATTCAGAATGTAAATCCGATACAGGACTTCATTGGATGTATTCTGAGTGACTTGAATTTTATCTTCCACTGCCGTTTTCTGGTAGTGAAAATAATGATTGAGTTGTAACTAGCATTTCAGGCTTCTAACCTTATGATGCTTTTTCCTAGGCTTAAAATAATTGAGAGGCAACATGTGGTATAGATGTCCAGTATGGATAGAAGTCAAGTCTTTCCTCCAACACATACTGTTGATGTGATCCTGGGTTAGTCACTTAACTTCTCAATGCCCCAGGTGACTCTCTAAAAATATAAATAGCAGAAAATTGCTGATATGCGTTGGTAGGAGTTTCCTTACTGGGGATTCTCTATATAGGTGAAATCTGGCTCTCAAAAAGAATTGTTAGGGTTATAGAAAGTGATATAATGTTTCTTCAGTTTAAAAAAAAAAGACTTGTTGCTGGATAGTATGTTTTTTCTTAGACTACTGGGGTCAATCTATCCTGTATCCACAGGCAGTTGCTCCAGTGTTATAAGATGGCAACTGTTAAACAAGATGTTTTAATATTGGTATATTGGGGTTGAGCAATCCTGAGATATTTGGATAACTGAAGAACAGACCTCTTCATTTTAAATTTAGATATAAAGTTTGTTACTGTAAATTGACTGTTATTTTCATTTATAAAGATAAGCTTATTTTCAGATGAAATGTAATCCAGGTGTGTTATTTTTATCTGAGACTATTGTTTGGTGAAGATCATCATTTATTTATAGGTTATAGTTATCTTAACCACATAAGCAAGTTACTTTATATTAGGAATTGAGCATGTAATTAGATTTTATTGAAGAATAAGATGTGTCTATATAGTAGTGAAACTGATTTTCATGTGTGGCATGTGGAATCTTCATAATGGTACCTTATTTCTAAATATGTAGGTATCAATTTTGAATAACCAACCTTTGATCAAAACAATTCACTGTTCATTTGGATTAGAGTTTCTGTTAACAGCCTAGTGTAGATTATCATGAAGGCAATCCATTTTTTTTTATTTCTGTGAGCCTTGGATAAGTCGCTTCACTTCTGTACCCCCTTAAAATGGGAATGTTTGCCCTAATTACCACTTTGGTTTTTTGTAAATGTATTATACAAATAAGGTAGTGGTATTATTGTTCTTAGAAACTTAAGGAGTAGTTCTGGTTATGTGAGGTGTCCAAATTTAGAATAGTGGAAGTAATAGCTAACCTTTTTTTAAAGCTGTACCGACAGTTGTTTTTTTTTAATTAGTGTTAGAATTATTTCCTGAAAGTGGTTGAGTTGGTTCTAAACCCTCATCATATCCTGTTCAGTGAGTCTGTCAATAAATCCTAAAATTTATTTTGAGGTGTATGTAAAAAGTAAATTGTGGTGCTTTCTAAAGCATAAAGCAAGAAGGTGGAAGTGGTGACTGACTCCTTGTTATTTTTCTGACTGAATATGAATTTGGGTAGATTACTTTAATCATCATTCCAAAGGCTCGTGGGCATTTGTCACTAAAATAAATTTGAGGTGGAATGCTTTGATACTAGAACTTTCACTGTTCTTAAGAAAACAAACATTATCTTAACAGACCATTTTCTAGATCTAGACTCATGGTTAGTCAGCTAGACAAGCATTTCTTATACCCTCCCTGTGTGTGAGGTACTGTTAATAATCCCTCAGAATACAAAGAAAGGCAAAAAATAGCCCCTAGAGTTTAGTGTCAGGGATTATCAGAACAGCCGAGTAAATGATAGTTTTATTCTACAGTCTAGCACAGTTATAGCATAGATGTCTAATTGTATATGAAGTACATGTTCAATAAGTGGATGTTGAATGAATTTAGTGTAAAATATAATTAATAGTTTGGAAGTTACACGCCTTAAAGTTAAGCATGCTACTCTTGGGTATGCATTGAAGTTCCTCTGTGGGTATTTTTCTTTGGGTATCAAATTACATGTTTTTCCCTTGAAGTTTTTAAGGATTGTTGTGTTTATTTAATTTCTAGTGTAGCAACTATTTACCCATACTTGAGACATTTTGGGGAAAAGGTCAGTTCTTTAATGTAGTGAGCTTTTAGTGTAAATTAAATGAAGATTGAAGTTGTTTTTTTTAACTTCAATTTTTCTGAGCTCCATTATTTTCTACTTGATTCTTTTTTCAGCAGTTAAGATGTCCTTTTGTATTATTATTGAACCTTGGTTTCCACATCCCACCCTACTTAAAATTAAAGCAGGCGTCTTTTTAGTGCTAGATCTTTAGGGTGATTTCATTGGTATGAGTCAATGTATCTCAACAGGTACATGTAGCCAATAGATGTCAGGGGCAGAACTTGAATGAAATTCTTCAGACTCCTAGGCTCATGATGTCTTACTGCTTCAATAAAGTGAGTCTACTTTAAAAACTATTCCCGATACTACTTTAAAATTATCAAAACAAGGAATTTTCCAAGTGTACTTTCACAAATAGCAAATAATTTTTGATTTATCAAAGTGGAAGTGATTATTGTGAAATAGTCTGAAGTACAGTTAGTATTAGTGTATGTGTGTCCTCATTTACTCCCGGAAAACTCGTGTTTCAGTCAGTGGATTTTATCAAGTGTTTCAGTTTATACAGTACCTATTTACCTATAACAAGTTTAAAGTGTTTCTTAAGTCAGACCCAAATAGAAGAGTAATGAGCTCTTTTTAGGTAGAGTCAGTCTCTCCTTTCCCTTCCCCACATCCTTCCCCCTCCCTTCCCCCAGGCAATCTGCCTCCCTTTTGGAGTAATTAGTCCCTCCTGTCTCTAGCTCAGCTCTCTCTCTCTCTCTCTCTCATCTCTTCCCATCTGTGTCACTCCATTGCTTTCTTTTAAGCTCCCCTGAGAAGAGAGCAGCTGGACAGTGGGGGTGGCATCAGCTGCAGGAGGCAATCCAGAGCTCAAGTGGAGGTGTAGCACTGAGGAAAGGGGAACCGGAAGGATCCAGATGGTAGCTGCAAAGCTTCATTAATTTAACCTGAGCCTACTCTGTATGGACAGTATAAGGTGTTTTGGTTTGTTTACTTGTTTTTGGTAGAACATCTGACATCCTGTCACTCGAATATGACTGTGCTTCTACTTTCTCCATTGATTTGGAAGGAACCTTGGCATTCTCCTTTGCAAAAAAAAAAAGGGTAGTAATTCTCCACCTTTTTTACTTAGGTCATCATAGTGATTATGTTGTCAGCTTTTCCATTCTTTAAGTGATACACATGATATGGAACATATTCACTTCCAGCTGGATAGAGTCCATCCTTAATTTTGTAGCTCACCCCATTTGATTATTCTGACAATAACTTGCTTTTATATGGTACTTTTAACAGTTTTGTACAAGTGCGTTATTCATGATAAAGCTGAGCTCGAGTATTTTGTTCCCATTTTACAGATGAGCCTCAGATTGACTTGACCTAGTCATGTTTCTGAAATGTGGTTCTACCTTGCCTTACATCTTGAAGAAGTATTAAGTTAATGGGAAGAAGCTCTGCTCTCATCCCTTATTGTCAAAACTATTTAACAACCACTGAGTCCTAGTTTTAGTGAAGTAGTGCTATAGTTCAAATGGCACCAACATGAGATAGTTAGTTGATTGTATTATTTTTATAAGAATAGGTTACTGTATACCTTATATTTTTGAGGCATTCCTATCTTTTTTTTTTGAATTGTGATATCCCACCATTGTTTAATGATATTCCTTTTCACATGAAATAGAAGACTTTTTGGCTTTTTTTTTTAAGACTTAAAGAATCTATATCTATATTGGTACTCCTTCCAGTAATATAAATCGTAGCTCTTCTAAAACTTAGACTGGGCAACAGGAAAAAACAAAAACTGGTCACTGTATCTCCAACCTGGTAATGAACATGGAATTTTTTTTAATTAAAATTTTATTTTGAGAATGTTTTATACTTTGAAATAAGTTACTCCCCCAAGGTATTAAAAGCAGCCAGTGCCAGGAATTACTGATTTTTGGTTTCCAACTTTCTTCTGCCTTTTATAGAGGATATCCAAAAATTTTGAGATCCAGTATTTTTTCCTTACACTAAAATTTCATCCTTTCAATTGATTGAAGTTTCTTAAGCTGTAAAAGAATGATTTGGAGGCACATGGTAGCTGATATTCAAATTTAAAGGGATAATATATTTTGGGTAACCTCTGTAATTTTTAGTCAGTTTCAAGCAGTGACTAGGGGATGAACTTTATAGAAGTGTAGACAAGATTCTGACATTAGATGGACTAGATGACCTCTAAGGTTCCTTACTATTCTTTTCTTCTGTGAATATTGTTCTAAATGAATGGGTCATGATTAGGGCTTGAGCATCTTTTTATGAAATGTTTTCTCTGGATGGTATTATAATGTAATAGGATTTGACATTAAATGGCATATTTCTTTTTGATTCACAAGTAGGTAAATAGCTGCCAAGAGAAAGGAGTGAGGGATGGTAACACTAAGATTAATCTGAAAATAATTTATTTATGCCTTTCTTATAATTTGTCATTTCCTTAATTTCTTTTTTCCCAAAAATATTAACTGGCTGTGTAGAATTAGTTTTGTGCTTTTTTCTTTGCTGTGCTTTTAATTTTATGTAGGAATATATTTTTATTGTTAAAACAAAGATAAAGTTCAGTATGCTGAGTTTTCTTTGAATCAGATTTTTCTACATTTTGTTGTATATTGCCAGCTAAAGCTTTAACACTTAATAAATGTTGAGTGAATGGCTAGATTTCAGTTAGGGAAATTTATTTTCTAAGACAAGTACAGATATGGACAACTTAAACATTTCTCTGTCATCTTAGAAAATTCATGATATTTTCAACAGTATTGAAATACAGTTTTCACTTTGGCTTTCATTTGCATATCACATTAAACGTTTTGATAGAACTAGATAAATTTTTTTTCCTTTGTGGCTAACTAATTACTCTAGAAACAAAAGGAAGATAATCCAAATTAGCAGTCAAAAAATTTAGAGTTCTGTGTGATGCTAACTTTTTAATTGGTAAAGTATTATTATCATGAATCATACTTGAAGGTTCTATCACCTTACATGCCCATTATTGCTGTAGGCATAGCCTGTTTGTGATTTGGTAGATGATCTTTGTGTAGTGCTGTGGCCAAAAACTTCACATTCACATTATAGTCAACCTAATAAGGTGGCTCTGTGAAGTGCTAAGGTAGTCTTAGAATGGCAAATGAATCTGCTAGTTGAACTTTTGTGTCATTGGGGCTATTCCAAACCCAAGTTGTCAAGTTTTAGGTTTACAAAATAGTGAAAATTATTTCCATTACCACAGTTTTGTGAGGTAGGTAATAGTATTGACTCTTTACAGATAAGGAACTCAGAGAGGTTGTTTGTTAGTGGCAGAGATCCAAGTTTGTATTCTTTCCATAATATTATGTTGCTGCTTAGAATTCTAGTTCTGTCAGGTATTGTGAATACTTGAAAATAGAGAAACTTGCCTTTTCTCCTAGAGAGCAAATAAATGGATTTAAATAGGTTTTAAAGAGACATGAAGCTGTTGGATGAAGAGGCTTTTTTTTAAAGCAAGTCTCTAAAAGAGTTATTATGAGCAGTAGAGATCAAACAAAATTATAAAACCATAAACTCTTAAGTTTATTAGCAGTTTGCTAAAAGGAAACCATAGCTGTAAGAAAATTGGATGAGGTAATAGCATCTTACTAGCTCTTTTCCTTCTCTTTTCAGTCTGTATACTTAGCAGATTTTGTTGTAAATTCCTTCTCTGTGGTTTTTACTGTTGAAGTAGAGAAGGCACTGTCTAGTTTGTAATGTGAAATTTTCAGATTTGAGTAAGACCTCACTTTAAAGTCAGAAAGGCGATATGAGGAAATGCTTTACAGACAAATATAGTGTATCTATGTGGAGATATTGATCCAGGGTACAACTAAATTTTATGTATAGGAAGGAACTTTATTTCTTTTCTTTTCTTTCTTTTTTTTTTTGGCGAGGCAATTGGGGTTAAGTGACTTACCCAAGGTCACACAGCTAGTAAGTGTCAAGTGTCTGGTCTGAGATGGGATTTGAACTCAGATCCTCCTGGCTCCAGGGTAGGTGCTCTAAGAAAGGCACTTTATAATGGTTTGTTCTGTGTCACAATGTTGTGTAACTGGATAGAGTCCCTTAAATGCCCTGTTAGAATTTTCAAGATGTTAATTGTTTGGTGCTAGTCTTTTTTTTTTTCTTTGCAAAGTGAGAGTGCATTTAAGGCATCATTGTGTTTTTAGTGGTACATTTTATTGTATCACAACAGGCACTTCCCAACAAAGATACAAACTGACTTAGAAAATACATCTGCCCTCACCAAAAAGGTTAATTTATTATTGATTTTTAACAGGGAACAATGTATCCTTTAACTTTGTCAGTGTGGAACTAATATTGGGACTAATATTGCCTGTTATAGACATCAATGAATGCAGTTAAGATTTATACTCATTACTTCCTAGGGAAAGTGAATTCACAGTACTTAAGACAATGCCACACTGTAGTTAGTGTTTGCTTAGTCATTACCACGTAGTTGTAGAAATACTTCAGAGACTTGTTGGCCCTCGATTAGCCTAACTGGTGGTCTAGCCTTCCCTTTGTTTTATGCAAAATTCCCATTAGTGTTAATGAGAACTATGGGCACTTTGGGGCTTAGGGAGACCCCCCACTGAAAGCATCGAGTTCACCTAAAGTTCTTGAGATATAATTAGAATAATGCAAGAGGGATGCTTGGAAATTAATCAAAGACTGGGGGAGAGGGGAGGACAAAGTTTAAAAAGCAAAACCATAAATTGATTCTTTCAGGTAAATTAATTGCATGTAAGATACAAACTATGTAAAAACCTTGGAGTAAAGTTTTTACTTAAATCAATAATTATTTTCTATTTACATTTTAGCATCAATGTATTTTTCTGATTTGTAATTGGATAGAATAGGGTTTCTTAAGTGGATATATTTCATGGGGTTTCTGAACTTGGAGCTTTTAAAGTAGTTTGGCAACTATTTCAATATAATTGGTTTCCTTTGTGATTTTATGTATTTTATGTGTTTAAAAACATTGTTCTGAGAATGGGTTCACCAGACTACCAAAGGGATCTGTGACACATACAAAAATGAAAAACCCTTGGCATAGAGTGTAGAATGGCTTAACTATTTTATGTACTGTGGAGTTTATAATTTTTAATCCTTATTTATATAAATATGTATACATATATTAAAAGCAATCTTAATTTTTAAAAAGTTATGTCTATATTAGAGACATTAAGTATTTGTACAGACAAATAATGAATATAATTAAGCAGTATAGTAACATGCATGCTCCTGAGGAGCTAAGGATTTTTTGAGATAAAGAGAAAGCATGTTAAAAATAGTTTACAGTAAGATTAGGAATCGAGTGGTAGTAGGCTCAATACTGGCTTATGAGCAAGGAAGAATTTATAAAATTAAGTAGTATTATAGATAGTTGACAAAGGAGGGAATCTGTTAATATGTCTGTTCTTAAAATGATCCTGCAGGGACAATTGACTGGGCCGCTAAGAATATTGGTGTAAATACTTTATTCTCTCAGCTACACCCAAATATGCCTGTAATTTAGATCATTAAATCCTTTAGGTAAATTAGTATGTACCTTTTTTTAATACTGCCTAAGCTGATGTTTTTAATTGTGAATGGCTGTCAACATGAGTTTATTTTTAAAATAAAGTGAAACTTAAAAGCATTGTGGTTTTGGATAGCAGGTCATATCCATGTAATTAGTATGGGAGGAAATGTTGCATTTTATGATAAATTTAGACAAAATATCAGTGGTTAAAAAGAAATGGGGCTCTTAATTTTGACACTAAAGATTTTCAGAATGGTTTTATTTTTCCATTTGACTCCAAATTCACATTTTAGAATGACCAGAAATAGTAAGCTTTTAGAAACACCATGATTAGTTGATTTGAAAGACTTCACTGTAATTTAAGGGACATTTTAAAGAACAACATAAAATCAACTGTTTAACCTTTGTAATGGTTCAGAGTTTATAGTGCAGTTAAAGTCCACTATCATTAAGCTTTCTAGTTAATGTTTGTCTTGTTGTATTACCCATGTGTTGTGTAAGCTCTAAATTAGCAAGTGTAAGCTCTGATAGCTGTACTCTTCGATATATACGTAGTCAACTTTATTTTAAAACCTATTGGTTTTTCCCTTTGTAATTAAAAAAAAATTAGTTGTCTGTGTGTAAATAGGTTTTGCAAATTTTGAAGATGCTGGCTATATATAGCATGTTGTAATCAAAAGGTTACTCATACTTAACATAATTTAAACGGTGTGAATAAAAATTCCTGAAGTAGTCTTAAGAGTAACTCTGATAATTTGTAGCAAGATTTAGAACTTTGCTTTCAATAAAGGGGTTGGAGAATGAAAATGTTGGTAATGAATTATACCCAGAATAGTCTCAAGTATTCTTAGGTTTGTATTTATTTTTAACAAGTGGGCAAATACCCTTAGTCTCAGAATAGTTAACACTGTATTTTAAAAATTAGGATGATTTGATGGATATAGTTATAAGAATCTATAAATGAGTACTTTCTATAAAATTTTGTTTTTAAAGATAAGTTTTTGCAAAGATAAATTTTCAATTTAATATTCCTTAGGAGTTGGGAATGGGGACTGCAGTTACGATTTCATTGTTCTAAGCGATTCCTGGTTGAAGGAAATTCTTTCTTCTAATGCAGGTTAGCACCTTATCTGCAACTCTTAGGGTTAGAGAGTTGCCTGGAACATTTAAAGATTAAGTGACCTGTTCAGTCAGGTCACCCAGCCAGTAGTGTCAGAGGTAGGACTTGAACCTAGATCTTCCTGGTACTGATGGGAGTTTTCTATCTGCCATGCTTTTTCTTTATTCCTAAGAATTGCTTAGTTGAAATGGGAACTAATGTATTTGAAGATGAAGTTATAAATGCTAGTTATGCAGTAAATGAGGATTTTCACCAACCCCCCCAAAAAAGTGACTATTTGAAGTGGAGCAGGTGGTTTACAGGGAGAACAAGTTGAGTGAGAAAAATTAGGAGAGTAACTAATAAGTAAGACAGCTTTTAAAAACCTGGTATTCTAGACATAAATATTTCCTTTGGAACTTTCACCATCAATTAATGTGATTAAGATACTAAAGGTAACTTAATGGGACAGTCATTTAATAAAGCCACTATTTATGTTTTTAAGTCAAATTTTCTTGACTTAAGTTTTGCAGTCTTATTTGTTAAAAATGTCAGATTATACTTGGGAAAATGTAAGTGACTATGGTTTGAATATCTTGTAGAAGTAGAGCTGATGAATACAGAAATTAGAATGTAACTTCTAGGTTTTTCTGAAAAACCTATTGCATGACTTTTTTTTTTTAAAGTGGTTTTTTTTTTCTTCCTTACTGGCATTGTAGAAGAAGAAGATGGAGTGTGGGAGAATGGACTTTCCTATGAATGCCGTACTCTGCTTTTCAAAGCAGTCCACAATCTTTTGGAGAGGTGTTTAATGAACCGTAACTTTGTACGAATTGGCAAGTGGTTTGTGAAACCTTATGAAAAAGATGAAAAACCTATAAATAAAAGGTAAGACATCTTGCTTTAATTTTCATTTGTTATTTGAGTTTGTTTTTCATTGGGGAAACAGTTATAAAGAAGATTTGGAATAAGACAAACTCTGAAGTTTAGATTTATGTTCCATTTTACATATTCCAAGAATTTCCCTGTATTCAATGTAGTTGTGCCAAAACAGTGGCACAGATTCATTTTGTATAGTATAAATGTAAATCGAAAGGAGTAAGGTAAATTGAAAGGTAAGGAGATTACATCTACTAAAGTGAAGTCTTCTTTGATGGTTAGTAATTTAAGAAAATCAGTTTATCAAACTTGTTAGGTACTTGCTGTATACAAAATACTGAGGAAACAAAGATAGAAAAAATTAGTCTTCATCCTAAAAAAGCTTATGGTCTAATGGGGCATATGACATGTACACAAATAAGTATGCTATAAGTTGTACTATGACAGGGACAAAAGATACAAAATAGGTTACTTTGTAAGAGGTCCAAAGATATCATAAGAAATTGAGAACAGAGAAATAATTTTTAGCTTGGAAGAACATAGTATTTTATCTGAAAAGGCTTTGTAAAATCATAGATTTAGAGATAATTTAATTGTGCAAGACTCTCATCTTATGGATGAGGAAAGTGAGGCCCAGTGAGGTTAAGTAACAGTGCCAAGATTACACAAAAGGAATAAGTTGTAAAGCTAGGAAATGAACCCAGGTCCTCTGACTCCAAATCTAACTTTCTGCTGTACCCTAATGATTTTAGGTAGTACCTGAATTTCATCAAGAAGGAGTAAAAGAATTTCTATGGACAGCTGTGTAAGGAATACACCCCACATGTGGGTAGTTGTGGGCAACTAGGTGGCACAGTACATAGACTACTAGGTCTGGAATCGGGAAGACTCATCTTCCCAGGTGCAAATCTGGCCTAAGACACTTCGTAGCTGTGTGACCCTGGGCAAGCCACTTAACCCTATTTGCCTCAGTTTCCTCATCTATAAAATGAGCTGGAGAAAGAAATGGTAAACCATTGTAGTATCTTTGCCAAGGAAACCCCAAATGGGGGCACGAAGAATAGGAAATGACTAACAACAAAAAGAATATGGGGAATAGCCTGTGTAAATGCATAGAGGTAGGAGAGCAGAAAATTCAATCAGAGGCAGAAAGCTATTATTCTAATTTTCCTGGGATGTGTAAAGAGTAGTGTGAAATAAGGGTCGGTTGAAGTTCCTAAAATGCATTTAGAACACTGAACTCAATGTTAGAGGGTCGTTGTGGGAGAGGTGGGGTGATGTAGTTCCTGCTTGGAAAGGTAAAGACATACTATACAACTATAATAGACAGTATTAAGTGCTGTAAGAAGTTATAAATTGAAATACCATGAAATGTCATCAACATGAAGACCATTGAAAACTATGGAAGAGGTGGTGTTTGATTTGGACCTTGAAAAATAAAAAAGAAGGAAGGTAGTATGTGACTTGAGCCTTGAATAATAAGTAGGAATTCACTAGGCAAATGAGGGACATTCTAGTCACAGGGGGAAAGGCAGGAATATACAGTGTGTGGAATAGAACAATAGGGGATGAATTGAAAAGGTAGGGCCATACTAAGATTGTAAGCTTTGATTGCTAGGTAAAAGATTTTGAATTGTACTCTAAATCACAAAATCTCAACATTGGAAGGGATCTTGGAAGTCTGGTACAATACATGACTGCTCAAAAATCTCCTTTACAGTATACCAGACAAATAATCTAGCTCCTGGTAGAAGACTTCTAATGTGTGGGGGGAACCCTATTCTTCCCCAACATGGCACATTCTTTTGTATAATTCTGACACATTGGCTTTGTGACCCTGGGAAAGTCACTTAACCTCTCATGCTCTGGGTAGCTCTCTAAAATTTTAAATTGCAGAGAGGGTGCTAAGCTATAGTGGTAGAAGTTTTTTTTAACCCAGAAGTTTGCAGGGCTAGTCCCTAGTTTTAATTTTTGGAAAGGTTTTCCTTACATTGAACTAGAATCTGCCCTTATTTGCAGCTTTTGATGATCTTCCAGTTTTCCTAAACAGAACAAGTCTAAACTTTCTGCATGATAGCCCTAATGACCTTAAGTCTCTTCCCTATTCTGATTCTTCTCCCCTGGATGTTCGTTAGCAGGCTCATGTTCAAGTCTGTCAGAAACTTTTTAGGTCTTAATTTTGTCATCCATTATGTTAAGTATTCTTCCCAGTTTTGAATCATCTGCAAATTTGTTAAGTAGACCAGATTATATCTTAAAAGCATCAGTAAGAAGGTTTGAAAAAAAAAATAGCAAGAAAAAACCCCTGGCACAGCGTATTAGAGATCGCCTTCCAAGCTGATATTGAGCCATTAAGGACAACTTTTTTAGACCTTGGGCTTTCAGACTTCAAATCTTATATTAATTGTTATCATCTAGCCCACATGTCTGTCTCATTGACAAGGGATAATACCTGAGATTCCAGCCATAGGGCTATTGAGAATATTCTAGGCAGGTGTAGTGAAGGCCTATATTATAGTGAAGGCAGTAGAATTAGAAAACCTTTCTTTATTTGATTGTGTAAGTGAAGTCGGACATCTTCATTAGGAAAATTATTCTGACACTTTGTGAAAGGCATTTTAGAAAATGGAGAGACTAAAGATAGGCCAGTTTAGGTCATTATAGTAGTCCAGATAATAAATGGGAAGGGCTTGAACCAGTTTAGTAGTTTGGAATGTGGAGAGGAAGGGATAGGAAAATTTGGGGAGGTTCAAATAAACAGAACTTGACAACCATTTGGCTGAATGTAGTGAAGAAGGAAGAGTCACCAATCCAAGAGAAATAGCAAATTTGGGAAGTGGGTGGATTTTTGTTTTTGGTTGGGAGAGAGGGGCAAAGAGATGTTCAGTTGTCTAAGCAGGTTTAGGGTTGTGGTGGAACTTACAAGGGGAGATAAAAGTAGACAGCTATAAATGTGTGAGACAGAGATTAGGGCTGGATGTATAAATTAAATCTTCTGTTCAGGTAAGGCAGTGGGAGTAGATGAGATCTCCAAGAGAGATTGAGAAGAAGGCTGAGGACAAAACCTTGTAGGACATTACTGCTTAGGGTATAGGAAGCAGATGAACAAGCAAAGGAAAAAAAAAAGAGCAGTCAGACAAGAGGTGAATTGAGAAACAACAATATATGGAAAGAAGAGAAATTATTAATAAATATAGGAATTATCAGTGCTGTAGACTAGAAAAAGTCAAAGGAGGATGAGAACTGAAGTAAGGTCACTGATTGTGTATGTAGATTGCATATGAAATGGAATCTTTTTACGTACAACTTGCTTTAAAATGTGTGTGTGTGTGTGTGTGTGTGTATATGTATATGAATAAAACAAATTCAGCAGATGAGTTTCAAAGTGTCTTGTCCACTTGTTTCCTTCTGAACTTCTGTTCTTTGCATTTAAAAAAAAATTGCTTCAAAGACCCTGTCCCTTTGGTTTCACTATTACTTCTCTCTCTCTAAATTAAAAAAAAAAACTTTCCTGTACAACAAATAGTCAAGCAAAACGAATACATGTATTATCCATGTCTGAAAATGTATGTTTCACTTTGCACCTTAAGTTAGTGGCTGCCATTCTTTCAGCATGGATCCTCTGGAGTTAGTGCATCGATAATAGTTATTAAATATTTTGAAGTTGGATTTCTTTACAGTATTATAGTCACTATATAAGTTGTTTTCCTAGTTCTCATTTAACTCTGAATCAAGTATGTAAGTCTTCCCAGGTTTCTCAGAATCTGTCACTTCTGTCATTTCTTACAGTGCAATAACATTCTGTTAGGTTCATATGCCATAATTTTTTCAGTCATTCCTCAGTTAATGAGTGTCTCCTTTGTTTCCAGTTCTATATGGCTATTGATAGCTTGGATTTCTTTCTTTAATAATTGTTTGTTCATATCCTTACCTTAAGCCATTTATTCAGGACTGGCTCTTATTTTTACATATTTGAATCTGTTCCATAGATAACCTAGATAGCAAATCTTTATCTGAGTAGCTTGTTGCAAAGACTTCCTAACTGTTTCCTTTGTAACTTTAACTGCATTTCATTTTTGTCTGTGCAGAAGCTTCTATTTTATGTAATCAGAGTTGTCTATTTTGTCTCCTGTTGATCCTTTGTTCCTCCTTTGGTCTAGAAGTCTTTCCCCATCCATGGTTGGAAAAGTTATCTCTGTTCCATGCACTTATTTATGATGTGACCATAAGGCCTTTGAATTCAGCAATTATGTGGTCAGCGGAGACCTCATAGGGCATAATTGAAGAAAAGAGCACAAAGCCAGATTGCTGGAGGTTGACGATTGAGTGGATGGTGAAGCAGAGGCAGCAGGTGTAGAGAGTTGAGCACATTTATTGATAATTCATTGAACATGTCCATATGCTTAGCAAGCATCACAGGGAAAACAGTTGAATTTTATTTTTCTGAATAGAAGTAAAACTAACTTGTATCATACTGTACATAGTGTATTCTGGGGGACATTATTCAACCTAGTGTGTCCAAATTCATGTAAAGAAAAGCTTTTTTACTCTATAAAATTCTTCAACTTTTAAGGAGTTTATAGTTTTAGTTAAAAATTTTTTTTAACATTCAGTAGTATTGGGAGGCAGCTTAGGTGGCACAGTGGATAAAGCACCAGCCCTGGAGTCAAGAGGACCTGAGTTCAAATCCAGCCTCAGGCACTTGACCTTTACTAACTGTGTGACCCTGGTCAAGTCACTTAACCTCATTGCCTGGCGAAAAGAAAAGAAAAGAAAAAAAAACATTCAATTGTATTTTATTTTTTTCCAATTATGTGGAAAGATAGTTTCCAACATTCATTTTTGTAAGATTTTGAGTTCCACATTTTTCTCCTTCCCTCTGTTCTCTCCTCCCTCCTCAAGACAGCAAGTAATCTGATATAGATTATACATGTACAATCATGTTACACATTTCCACATTAGTCATGTTGTGAAAGAAGAATCAGAACAAAAGGGAAAAACACGAGAAAGGAAAAAAAAGTGAGAATAGTATGCTTCAATTTGCGTTCAGACTCAATAGTTCTTTCTCTGGTTGTGGTTAGCATTTACATCATGAGTTTTTTGGAATTGTCTTGGATCATTGTGTTGCTGAGAAGATCTAATTCTATGACAGTTGATCATCACACAATGTTGCTTTAACTATATACAATGTTTTCCTAGTTCTGCTCACTTCACTCAGCATCAGTTCATGTAAGTCTTTCTAGGTTTTTCTGAAATCTGCCTGCTCATCATTTCTTATAGAACAGTAAGAATACCATTACATTCATATACCACAACTTGTTCAGCCATTCCCCAATTGATGTCCCCTCAATTTCCAATTTTTTACTAGGTTGTTTTTACAATTAAGTAAATTTTATAATACTGCTTGGCATGGTAGTTTATGTAGATGGATGTACAAAACAATTTAAGATAGAGATTCCTTTGGAGTAGCACAGGAAGGATACATGAAGACTTGTTGATATATTTTAATTATGCTATATATTTAACTATTTACTGTAGTCATATATTTAACTGTATATGCTATATATTTAACTACATACTATATATGTAGTATACAACTATACTATATGCTGTAATTACATTCAGCCCATTTTGATGCAGAAGCATAATGCTTCCTTTTCGGATTTTGACAAAGATTAATTATTAAAACTGGCTAGGTAGCTTGTGAGAAACTTAATTGACCAAGGAAAAGCTATACTTAAAATTATTGGGATTTGAATGTTGTGAGAAGAGAAAAATGTTATACTTTTTGGGTTCCTGTTATTCTTGATGTTGTTGTTCAGTTGTATCTGACTCTTCATGATCCCATTTGGGGTTTTTTTTTCTTTTGTTTTTTGGTGAGGCAGTCAGGTTTAAGTGACTTGCCTGTGATCACACAGCTAGTAAGTATCATGTGTCTGAGGCCGGATTTGAAGTCAGGTCCTCCTGACACCAAGGCCGGTGCTGTATCCACTGTGCCACCTAGCTGCCCTCTTCCACCCCCTCAAAATCTCCCTCCCCCCCATTTGGGGTTTTCTTGGCAGTGATACTGGAATAGTTTGCCATTTGCTTCTCCAGCTCATTTTATAGATGAGGAAACTGAGGCAAAAGGGGTTAATTGACTTGCCCAGGGTCACACAACTAGTAAGTATCTGAAGCTGGATATGAACTCAGATCTTTCTGACCCTATGTCTGGTTCTCTGTTCACTGGGCCACCTAGCTGCCCCCATTGGGTTTTCTGTCTCCTACTAATAACTGTCATATGACTGAGTAGGCAGAGAAGTGAGCAGGGGAGAATAGGTTTAAATTTCTGTGTTAAATATTTAATTTATATATTTTTAAAAGATTCAGCTTCAGGACATTGAACTTTTAGGATAGCCTACCAAACAGGGTGGTGGAATGCTATCTGAAATGATCTTCAGAAGTCGATTAGAAATAAAAAACAGGGGCAGCTAGGTGGTGCAGTGGATAGAGTACCAGCCCTGAAGTCAGGAGGACCTGAGTTCAAATCTGGCCTCAGACCAAACACTTGACACTTACTAGCTGTGTGACTCTGGGCAAGTCACTTAACCCTAATTGCCTAAAACAAACAAACAACAAAAAAGAAAAGAAATAAAAAACAAATGATAGGTGGCATAGTAGATAAAAGTGCTAGACCTGAAGTCAGTAAGACCTGCATTCACATCCAACCTGAGACACTAGCTTTGGGACTTTGGGCAAATCACTTAACCTTTTGTCTGTCTCAGTTTCCTCATCTGTAAAATGGAGTTAAAAATAACACCTAAGTCAAAGTGTTATTGTGAGGATAAAATAAGATAACTGTGAAGTGTTTTGTAAACTTCAAAACACTATATAAATGCTAGCTATTATTATTTTGCCCACTTTTTTACAGCAAGAGACTAAACAAGATGATAAAGGTACTTTAACAATCCACTTAGAGCAGTGCCTTGCATATAGTAGGTAATAAATATTCATTGAATTGATTTTCCTGGAATCTTTGGTACTTTTAGTCCAGTGCCCCCAACTGTTTTCCTTATTTGCTTGCTTCTGACTCCCTGCCCTCTGATTAAGATTTCCTTAGGGGCTAGATCTCAAAGCATTTCATTGTTTTCCCACACTGGTCAATTCATGGATCACCCACCCTAGGTCTCTACTCCAACCAACTTTTGGGTGGTCAGGCTTGATGAAGTGCTGCACAGCCTTCCACGTGCGCAGTGTCCTGTTTGGGTGACCTGTCCCATTCCTTCTCTTCCTTAGTTCTTTGGCCAGGCACAGGCAGTTCAGAGCCTGCTGTCCTTGTCACTGGTAGTTCAGAGCATTGGAGAGAGTTTGGTGCTTCCAGGTTGCAGTCCCTAGCAGGATTTTCTCCAGAAGGACTTTGGCCACACTGTTGTTGAGGCACATGGAAGCTTCTATATCCTGGAGTCAGGGTCTCTACAGCACTGGAAAGAAGAAGGGACCGGGGTGTAGGGATGCATTTTGATGTTTGATATAGGCCTGTGTTCTGTCTTTGGTTCTGCAAGTGGCAGGGGGAGACAGGAGAGTGTTGTGCTGATGTTAGATCAAGGTAATTGAGCATCAGTTCCTGGATTTTGGGTAGGATTGTTTTTTTTTTTGTTTCCAACTTTTTTTGGATTCTTGGTATCCTAGGCCATGGAAACAACTGAAGTTGCTTTATTTTTGGTGCATAATTTCTGTTTTGGGGAGGTTTGAGAAGTCATAGGGATTGGAGAAAATGTCTAGTTTGACATCTTATTGCTCACATGACCACTATTGAATTAATTTAATAAAGAAATACATATGTTTGGGAAGGAGGAAGAAACATTAGTAGATGAGATGTTCTTAAGCTATTTTATTAATGACTGTCTTGTTACTTCAGTGTTATTTTTTAGATGTAGTTCCCATAGAGAATTATTACAAGTGTTTGTTTAGTTCATTGATATCTATGTGAAACTTACTGCAGAAAAATAGTTGAGTCTACACTACGTGTTAAGCTTGTATACTCATAAATTCCTGATACACCTAGGAAGATATTTATGGTAGAAAAAGATCATTAAAATCAACTTTTGGATACATGCTATCTAGTAGGTTAGTAGTATATATTGATACATGAGGTTTGCATCTTCATCAGCTGTTTGAATTCCCCAGAAGGTATAAAAAACTTCTTCTCATGGAAGTTATTTCATTTTACTCTTCTTCCTCAACCAGAGAGGGAGAATTATACTCGACTTTTCTATGAAATTAATATGAAAATATAGTGTTCTGTTGTTAAATCTGTTTTTGGAATTTGTACTCTGCAGTAAAAAGCTGTTGATCTTTGACCTCAACTTGAAGAGGCACTATAGGTTGGTGACTCATGAAGGATAAGGTGAATCCTTGCCAAGTATAAAACAATAAAGACTGGATCAGAGGCACCATTGAATGCAATCTCTAAGTCTGACCCAGAGACTAAGTACCTTTTTAAGAAGGTGACAAACTATTCAGTCTAATGAATTATGAGATATTTCAGCATTGTGGGCAAGAAAGAATGGGAACTTCCCCCTCTCCCACTTTTTTTTTTAAAGGAGGAAGAGTGTCTCTATGGGATTTTTTTTCCCTACAGAATGAATCTATTATGTTTATGTGTTTGAAAAACCACTAATTGTCTGGAAAAACTCCTGAAAGCCAGTTACTGAAATGGAGTTTAAGTGGCAGACTTTTAAGAAATCAAGTCTGGCTATAGTCCTAATTGTTTCCCCTTTAAATATAGGGATCTGTTGGAGGTAGCAACACCTGTAGGCAGAATTTCATTCCACCGAACTAACTTGGGTTTTGACGAGTATAGGGCTATGACAGTTACTGCCTTTTGTCGTGCCTTCTCTCATAAGCCAGATGAATCGGTTATCGTGTCTTTTAGACAGCAGTGTGAAGAGGACAGAGTCCCGGCAATGGCCCAGATTGCCTAGAAAAGGCCTATTTTTATTAGCAATGGACCATTTAGATTGGGATTATAGTTTCTGTAGTTTCTATAGCTTTCTTCTTGCTTCTCATGTTTATGTGTTCTAGACAAGTAGATCTACTTGTAGCCAGCCCTCTTAGTGCTTGTTATCAAAGGTAGACATATATTAATTTTGCATTCAGTAATTGTCTTTTGATGAATGAAAACTATACCACAGTAGCATTGTGTCTGGAATTCTGAACTTGGAGTCAGGAATGTTTTACTTCATATTTAGCCTCTATCACTTAATAACTTTATAACCGTGAGCAAATTACCAAGTCTTTCTGAAAAGAGCAGGTCATTGCATTCTGTGTCCGTAGAATAAGTTCCAACAGTGTCAGAATCACAGATCCTTTTTATATTGACTCAGAATAGCATTCAATATGTAAATACAGTTCCTAGTTGTCTGCAGTGCTAAATTCCTTAGGATTAGCATGGTTTGAATTCCATGTCTTCAAATTTTCCAGACAGTTTCACGAGACAATTTAATTGTTAAAAATTGTTCTCCTCTTTCTGATGAGGAAAAAAAATGTTTTTGGCTATCCTTTGACAGAACAAAGTTCATTCCTAGTAAATATAAATGAATTGAGAACAAGTGTTTAATTTCCCTAAAAACTGAGGTTTACTCATTAATTAAAAAAATAATAAGCTGGCTATTCAATTAACAGTCTTCAGAATGGGAATTTTTAAGACATTTAAATAGCTATTAGAGCACACGCAATGCTGTAAGGCATGAAAACTTGAAAATAGTTTGCACCCTATCAAAATCACTTGCAATGTGCACTTTCAAGTGATGGGAGATAATAAAACTCCAGTGCTTACAGTTGTAGGCCAGAATAACAATGTTGTTTCTACATATTCTTCAATGTATTGTTCAAATATTAGGTTCTGGAAGGTGTACAAAAAGTCCATAGATAGTAAAGCTGTTAAGCCTTATCTGGATAGAGATAGCTTTTATCTTTTCTTGGGAGTATATTGCAAATATTTTCATCTAAAAGTGTATTCTTGTTACTTTAGTAATAATATTAGCAATCTATTCTTGAAAGTTTACAATAAAGGCAGGGCTGCTTAAGGGAGTAAACCTCCCTTCTCACTTCCCACCCCCACCCCAAAAATAGGTTGTAGCTTAGCATTTCTTTAGACTAATTGTGACTTCAAGCACAGAAAATCTGAGAGGTTTGACTGACTTCCCAGTAATAATAGCTATTATGTAGTATTTTGAGATTTGCAAAGCACTTTACTATATTATCTCTAGGATAATCTAATAGTAATGCTAAGAATAGATCAGCTGTGGTAGAATGAATATTTATATATATGTATATATGTAAATATACATATAAATATATATATATATATATATATATATATGCACAGACACATGCATAAATCACTTGGATATTCTATAGGAATGTTTTCATCTATTTAGTTTGTACAGTTCTAATACTTAAATAGGGAGCATTCCATTCTACACTAGGAAAAATATGGTCTGTGTTTTCTTCATTTCCAAAATGCTATATACCCCATCCATGTTTGTCATGTGTATGTTGAGTTCTAAGTTCCTAGAAAGCAGGAATTTCTTTTTTCTCTCTCTCTCTCTTTCTTTTTTTGCATACTTCACACCTTCTTGATACATGGGTGCCCGAATATTTTGTGAATAAAGTGTTGTAAAGATAAAAATGCTGTGAAGTCCTGAATAGTACCTCAAAATAAGTCACTCAGAATTCAAGGTGTAGTGCTTTATTGCTATTTATTGGTTTTACTTTTTGCCATGTAGAATTAAAGGTAATGGTAATGATGATTAATTTTTAAACTATATAATACTGCATTTAATTTACTACAACAATATTTAATATTCAGAAATTGAAGTAATTTTTCATGTTTTTACATGTAAAAATGTTCCTATACTTTGCACAAAAATGATTTTCTTTTTTAAAACTTTTTTTTTTAGCAACAGTGCTAATGAGACTGTATTAAGAACATGTGCTAACAGTATAACCAGTGGTATTTTTCTCCTACTGTAGACAGCTGGAATTGAAAGCTGCATTGAAAGTAGGACAGTGCAGGATAAACAGCAGGAGCTGAGAGCAGTGATCACGTGACTGTCTCTTTGGAATATTGGGTTGCTACAGAGACCTCTAAGAGACAAATTTAGCACTTTATATCCGAAAGCTGTATTCTTATTTCTTCCTCAGAAATACAAATGGGCATTTTAGGAGAGTAAAAGGAGTATCAGAAAAGGGGAATGTACTTTTCATAGAGTAGTAAGACTTAATCTGTCTTGAGAATGTTTGACAACTAAGACATTTAATTTAGTTTTTGTACAATTTTGTTTAGGTATTTGTTTCCATTTTCATTGGAGTCAGAAAAGAGCTAAATGATTCAAATTTTTTTCTTTGGAAAATTTATTAACATGTTTTACATGTTAGCTTAGGAAGTATATTTCCTTGGTTGTTAAGGAAGGAATATATGTAAAATTCTGGTCTCTTTGCCTTTATCTTAAAATTTTCTTTTTCACTTAGCAAGCATTTATTTCCTCTCCCTTCTACCTGTTCTTTCCTGAAGAAAAATGAAAACTAAACCCTTGTAACAAATGTCCATAGTCAAATAAAATAAATTCATTTATTCCCTTTATCTTTTAAGATATAAGAACTTGGAGAATTTGTTTTGCTATAATTTGCAATTCAGATTTTTAAAAATACTATGTTATAGAGAAAATAGTTCTTGATTATTTAGTTGTAGTAGATGCTTTTTGATGTTTAAAAATAGCCAAACAGGTTCCTGTAGCTGTGATTTTAAAAACTGGTCATTTATGTTTTATCTTTTTTTTTCTTGATTTTATTTTAACTTAATTATCTCTCAGTTCTCATTTCTATTGTATTTTTGCATATTTAAGGAGCTACCAGTGGCATTTAAAAGTAAATTTCTTTGATAAATTTGTAAGAAGGCTAATGCTTCAGAACAATACAACCATTCAAGACAGTCCTTTATTTTGTCCTCAGCACCTCTCCCCTGCCATAATTGAAGATCAGTTTCTCATTTGTCATAGTTCTTTATTACTATTTCATCTTGCTCTGAGTTTAGTTTCATATAAATATTTTTGAGGAAAAAAATAAGAGCTTCTATAGATCCTGTCCATTACATAACACATTAGAAATATCAGTCTGTTTTGTAAATTTATCTTTAGTGATTAAAGCATTAAAATGTTGATGGTTGTAATTCTACCACCATCTTTCCCTCAGCTAAATAAATAAGTAAATAACTAATATTTATGTAGTACTTTAAGATTTGCAGTACTTTTCCTGTGTTATCTTATTCATCCTTACAACAACCCTGTGAGGTAGGTGCTATTATTTCCCTCAATTTGCAGATGAGGAAACTAATTTCAAGAGAGGTTTAGAGACTTGTATGGGATCACAGGGTGAGTGCCTGAGGCAGGTTCAAACTTTTCCGGCTTTACCATTCAACTAATCATTTTAAGAAATGAAATGTAATACATTTACTGTTTCCCTGCCCTACTGAGAAAACAGAACTTATGATAAAAAAGAGATATGACGGCTAGGTGTATTGATAGTTAATCCAAAGGTATAGAAAAAATAAAAATAAGGTTTAATATATATCCAGATTTTATAATAACTACTATAGCTAGTTGTCAAGTCTTCTGGATGGTCTTTTATGCTACTTTTTCTTTTTCAGGTGTTTGTGGGGGGAAATGAATACATTGTGCTAAAAAAATTAAAGTAAAAAAAATCCTATATCCAAATGATGACGATTGCAAGATTTTTTTTTAAATTCTAAGGATTGCATCGTTATCTTATATTTAAAGAATTCTAATGACATAGAGATGTTTTTTAAGTTGATTATGGTAAACATTTTATAATTTTGTATGTTACACCAGCCTTAATTCCTGAGAGTTGACACACAAGAATACTGTGGACTTTTGGGTACAAAAACTTGGAGGGAAATTTAGTTATTTTCTCCCTGTTAGTGAAGCAAATAGGGATGTCAGAATGTGTTTACTGCCAGTGAAATAAGTAATGAAAGGAGAAACTTACCAACACAAGTTCTGAAATATCTTTACCTCTCTAGGAAACAGAAATAGTGGAAACTTTGTCTTTTTTTTATGTAAATTGACACTGGATTAAGGTTAATGAAGTATGATTGTCCAGAGCTCATAGTGTTTTGGGGGGAAGTTTATTAAGCCCATTATAATTTAAAGGGAACTACTATACTAAATATTGATACCTGGACAAGGTTAGCCCTTCTTTTATACAAGTAGACAATTAACATTTGTTTCAAAATAGGGACTTTTTTTTGCGGCTTAAATTTGGGCAGTTCTTTGGCATATTTAGAGTCAACAAGCATTTGAGTACCTACTGTGATCCATTCGATGTTGAGGGGGCTGGGCCAGACAGACAAAAACAAACCAGCTCTTACTGGGAAGGAGTTTAAAGCCTAAGAGTGAAGCTTACAGAAACACTGCTAGAGAACTTACCCTAGCTTGGAGCTGTGCAGATAGATATGTTCTTGCTGAATCATGGGAACAATCCAAATTTTAAAATCTGCTGTTAGGTTACTGAAAGAGACAAATATAAATATGAATCCACATGCATTTATTTAGTGTTGGCTCTGTGCCAGGCTCTGTGATGAGAATACAAAGACAAAAATCAAGTAGTCTGCCCCTCCAAGGAGCTTGCGTGCTACTAAGTGAGACAACATGTACATATTTAAGTATATACAACTAATTTGGCCAGAGAGGCACTAACAACTGAATGGATCAGAAAAAGCCTCATGAGATTGGGTATTAGAATTGAGTGTCAAAGGAAATTGAAGATTCTAAGTCATGGAGATGAGAAGGGAAGTTTGTTCCAAGTATATTTGGGGGTAGAGCAGCCTGTGCAAAAGCAAAGACAGTAGATGAAATGTTATGTGTGAAGAACATCTAGAAAGCCAGAATGCTATAAGGGAAGTGAGATATAATAAGCTTGGAGAAAGGTAGGTTGAGGCCAAGTTATGAAGGGCTTTGGATGCCAGAGGATTTTGCTTTTGATTTTAAAGGCAATAGGGAGCCACTGGAGTTTGAGTAGGGGGAATGACGTGATCTGATTAGTTCCTTAGGAAAAACATCCTTGTGGAAGATGGGAAATATAATATTTACTTCTGCCTGAAAAGTGGCAGACTTAATAACTGCTAATGGGTGGGGAATATAATTGGCCTGCCCTGTCTCCTCTTGAGTTAGGATTCGCTACCACCTAAATCTTATATTGCATTTATAGAGGACATAAGGCCAGTCCATTCACAATTTTATCTCAGGTGTATGTGGCATTAGCTTAAGTGAAGTTAAAATAACAAGTCTGTTTGCTGGTGGAGATTCCTCAGGATCTTTGTGATTGATAGCTTCCGTACTAATCAATTGATTTTATTATTTGTCAGTTACATCAGTATCTAGTCAAACAAATATTATTCACTTCATTGCTAGCTACCTCTAGGTATTTTGATGAAGTTTAAATTGATTATTTTTGAAGCCTTTGCTAACTTTTTTAACCTTGTGGACATGTACAAGAATAATTTATTTTAATATGTATATGAATATACTGACTAAATTGTGAGTAGGCTGCTTTCAGAAGAATTGTTTTTAAGAATGAACTCTTAAGGTAGAAGAAGAAAGAATAGTAGAAAACTGAGTAGGTAAAGAAATACTTTTCTCCTCTCTATTTTTTTTAACCTCATTGTCTTTCTTTCCCCTGTTTCCCCCTTTATTCTTGAATTTTACTTTTCCAGGAATAAGACTGTGGTACAGACTAATTCTAGGGATGTATTTATCTGCATCCTTGGGCATTTTTGCTTGAACACTGTACAACTCTTTGCAACCTGCTCACTCAGATAAATCTTTTTAAATGTGCTATTTGATGGCATAATTTCTTGGTAAGGAGCAAGCCTGACTAACATCAAATAGAGTAAATGGATTTGTTATACAAACAGGAAATATTTGGTAGTAGTATGAAAATATATTTTGGAAAACAAACCCTAGTCTTTTACTTTAATCATATCACTTTAAAACTTAAACTCTTTTTTCTTTTTTTAATCAGTGAACACTTGTCCTGCTCTTTCACTTTTTTCTTGCACGGGGACAGCAATGTTTGTACCAGCGTGGAAATTAACCAGCACCAGCCTGTATATCTTCTTAGTGAAGAGCACATCACCCTTGCTCAACAATCTAATAACCCTTTTCAAGGTATGTTTCCTTCAATTTTGTTTTCCCTGTTTGGACAGTTCTTCTGTTACTTTATGCCTTAGGAATATCCTTACTAAAAACAAATTTTTAGTTATGAATTCTAAGGCTTCTCCCCCTGAGCCTCTCAGTAATTCTCTTCTATTACTGATGAATGAAAGCTTGTTGTAGCTAAGTATTATCAGGAAACCCTTGAACATAAATGCTAAGGTTTCATATAATGCATGTCAATGAGGTATGAAGTTGTTATTATAAGATGAATCCTATTATAGGATTTTTGAGGTTATTATAAGATTCCTTTTTCTAAAATAATATAGTCAAAAGACATTTTCTATGCTGTTGAACAAAGCAGTCTAGTATGATGTCACTTTTTAAGTGCTTAAGTGACCTGACTTTAAATGTTCGTATGCTGTATTTCACATTCATCTTTCTTCCCTTTCAGTAATACAACTCCTTGAGAGCAGATTCCATAGTTTGTAGGAACTGTGACTTTTTGTTGTTGTTGCTGTTTTTCTTGTACAATACTGGCATATAGTAGATGTTTAATAAATGCTTATTGTAGTGATGAAACTTTTTGTGTTTCTAGTTATCTTAAGTCCATTTGGATTAAATGGCACTCTAACAGGACAAGCATTCAAGATGTCTGATTCATCCACCAAGAAACTGATTGGTGAATGGAAACAATTTTATCCTATTTCATCATGCTTGAAGGAGGTATCAGAAGAAAAGCAGGAAGATATGGATTGGGAAGATGACTCTCTAGCTGCTGTGGAAGTTCTTGTTGGTATGCATTCTCTAGATATAGATGCTAAAGAAAAATCTTTTTAGAGAAACATGGGACACATTCAGTTATTCCTAACTTCAGTCAATGGAGAAACACTGTTTTGAAAGCGTAAACTTCTCAAAGTTTCATTATAACATAACAATGAAAAAATAGGAGAAACATGAGCTTATCTTCAGAAATACTATGATAAATATGCTTAATTAATAAAGCCGATATACTTAAAGTAATAGTTTAACTGATGACTCATTGAGTAACACTTGGATGCAAAATTGGATTTATAGAAATAACAAATTATACTAAAGGTTACAATATTGCAATATATCTGAAATTTCCTCAAGGTGAGTACTTCTTCCAGTGGCACAGATCACAATGCACCCTGACCTATTGACCTTTTAGCCATGAATTTGTTTTTTATACGATACTTCCTAGAGGGTCTAGTCAGCATTTTGGAGGCCTATTCATAAGTCTTTTTAACTGTTTTAAACTGCATCCCAACTGCTGATTAGTTGTTCTATTACTCTCCCTACGTGATCACACCACATCTTTTTTGATTATGTTTCTTTTGTATAACTTCTTGTACCTCTTCTAGTGTAAAAATGATCATTAGTGATGAGCTGTAACCTGCTTTTAAGGGGCAGCTAGGTGATGCAGTGGACAGAGCTCTGGCCTTGGAGTCAGGAGGACTTGAGTTCAAATCCAGCCTCAGACACTTGAACTTACTAGCTGTGTGACCCTGCAAGTCACTTAACCCCATTTGCCTAGCCAAAAGGAAAAAAAAGAGAGAGAGAAACCTGCTTTTACCTACCATGCATTGTTATTTATTACCTGCAATTTTGATTCTTTGTGTATAGTAGCATTTACAGCCCTATGTAGCATCACTGAGGGAATAATGGTCTTAATTTGGATTTTGCGTTAGGTGGTAAGTTGAAATTGATATGAAAGCACTGTAATTTCTCCAGTGCAGCCCAGCCCCATATCTCCTCTTGCAATATCCACCTAAGATACATGTATTGATAGATTACCCATCCAACTCTATGAATTTGGTCACTTGATTTTTTTACTGAGTAGATTGTTAGTCTCATTCTTTAAGTGACTATGAATGACTCCTTGAAGAGACTTGATATTATTCTGGGACTTGATGCAATTATCTCAATGCTATCTACAGTATCTTAGAAGACCTCGCTCTCTTTTCTGTCCACTAGGACAGCTTCAAACAGCACAAATACCTTTTAGGTAGAGTGGATCTCCCTTTTTCATGCCTTGCTTTAATATTGATAACTTGATTCAATGAAATTCTGATAATGTTTTATTTAGCAATGTTGTATAATGTTATGTGCACAGAAAAGAGCCTTTAAGGCTATATTTCATTCTGCCAAGTTGAATGCTTTGGAAAAAACAAAACCCAACAAAGTAACAGTGCAGTCTTATATTCTCTTCATATTTCAATCAGTTATATGATTGAAGATGTGATCTGCTGTAGACAATTGTTGACAAAAGGCTGCCTCTTACTCTCTCCTTTTTTTTATTAAGGATACTCTTAATTCATGCATAGATTACTTACAGAGGTTTTACAGCAGTTAGAAAGTGAATATGTAAGTATGTTACTGCTACTGCCACAAGTGCCTTTTAGGTGATAATACCATCCATTATTTTCTCCTTGCCCCCTAACATTCAGTATCTTCTCTTTGAGAGTACTTGGAAAAATTGGCCTTTGTTTTTAGAATTGTTCTTACCCTCTATGTCCTCCCCAGCATGAATTTCATCTGTACGTGTTCCATTGGTTCTTCCCAAATTTATCTGAGTGCCATTACCAAGTCCTTAGAAGCACATTGAGAACTGAGATATCTGTATGCAGTAGTTTAACTGTTCTTGATGATAACGGATCCGTACAGAAATACTGGCAAATCTTTCTCCCCTCTAGATATGTTTGTAGACACCTTTCCAGTTCAGTTATGAATTTGCTTCGGAGGGTCCACTGTAGTTGCTTCTGCAAGTTTTCTGCAGATTTTTCCCTTTCCCTTTTCTTCATTATTTTGAAACTAGATAGCTCTTAATATTCTGCCATCCTTTTCTGTAACATTTTGCAGATGAATTTTTTAAAAATTCTGACTGGTGTTGCCATTGGCCATTGCTCTCTGCTTGGCAGAGTGATCAAGAGTTTTGCTGACTGAGTGTTTCTAGATGCTTGGCTTCCTCATGAAGGCAGCTTTTTTTGTTTTTGTTTTTTTGTTAAACTTCTATAGAAATTGGTTATGGTCCCTCTCAGTTTTTCTTTCACAATCCATTTTGGTGTCTACTGTTTTTGAATAGGCCAAATTGGAACTGTTTTAATCACATGCAGTTATCATTTTCTCAGCTTTGTCCTTGTTTTTTGGTAATGATTTTGACATTTTGCTCTGCTCTGCGTTAGTTGATGGTCTGACTGCACACAGTCAACTGATTATAAAATAATTATCCTATTGTACTTGTATATCCAGCACTTAGCATGATGCTTGGCACATAATAGACATTTAATAAATAATTGTTGGCTGATGGTTGGTAACCAGTCCTCTGCATTCTAGGGATTGTCAACCAGGTTCATTCTTTGTGATATGATTCAATATTTGCCATGTTCAGTGCCTTCTGAATTCTCTTTGTGAAGGTTATAAATAGCTGGACAGCAATGGTGTGCCCAGTGACTGGAGAAAAGTTAAATAATGATGTGAATGTAAGGGAATGTTATGCTATAAGAAATATTAACTACAAGGAATATAAAGAAATAGAGGAAGACAAGTGATGTAAGGTGAACAAATTAGAACCAAAAGAACAATATACGTCTGTATTGACTACTCTTACGTAAACAGAGATAGTAATACAATCAAGATAAACACACAGAAAAGTGTGTGAAGGACACTGAAGTTAATAAACACCTGACCAAATACTAACAGAAGTTTATGGTTTCCATCAACTTCCATCATGTTATGGTAATTACAATAATTTTTTTGTCACATTTGAATATTTTTGTTTGGATATTGACTATAATTTAAGTTAACAACAGTGAAGGATAAAAGCAGTATGAAGATATGGCCTTTAGTTTTTTTGTTTTTGTTTTTACCATGTCTGTCTACATACACATATAAAGAAAACACTATTGTCTTTTTTAGATCTGTCTATTTATACCTGGATATGTAAACTTTTAATTGTTGTAGCCAACTTGCATTTCATTATTTAAGTTCTGCTCTTAGCATTTTCATATACTTTCACATATAGAAAGACACATGATTTTGGTTGCATTAAAAATCATAAAACTTGTCTTTAGCAATTGAGATAAATACCTGACTTTTCCCCCCCCTTCAGCTGGTGTGCGAATGATCTATCCAGCATGCTTTGTGTTAGTCCCTCAGTCAGACATTCCTACTCCTAGCTCCATGGGATCTTCTCATTGTTCAACTACTTGCTTGGGTGTCCACCAAGTGCCTGCCTCTGCAAGAGATCCTGCCATGTCTTCAGTAACTCTGACTCCACCTACATCTCCTGAGGAAGTCCAAACAGGTATTATAAATAACTTATTTTCTAACTCTCAATGGATTTGGTTTTTGATTGGTGACTTCATACATAGATATCCTTCTTAGGGATATAATAAGTTCTAAAGTTGTTTTTGCCTTACTGATTTCCATTTTTAAAATGCAAAAGCGTAAGTACTTATTACATTTTTGTTACTGAGATCAAACCGCTAACTGTGAACTTGTTTTGGTAGTTGAGCTATTATAAAATAAGAACAGTGGTCTATAAAATATTTAAAAAAAACACACAATGGAGTAGATGCCACTAACTTTTTTTGGACATTTACTTTGTACTTCAGTTTCTTAATTTGCAAAATGGATATACATCTTCCCAATTGTAGTGTTGTTCAGAGAAATAAAAAAGGTGAACATTCTATGTCCTTTGAAAATGCCCCGGGCCTCTTAAGACCAACTTTTTGTAGTGCTTTTGGGATTGACTTTGAGTGGTTAGCTACAGCATTTCTGAAAATTACTCCCACTGGGTATGGGTCCACCCTCAGACAACTACTAAAGAGCTTTTTAAATAATATTCTTCAGAATGCTAAGCTTAGGGAGTTAGGACAAGCGATTCAGTTCCTTTAGTTTATAGGCAAGTCTATCAGTTTTCAATCTCCCTCTTCCCAGATACTATTAAAAAAAAATGGTTGTCATGTTGTTTTGAGGGGCACAGTTACAAAGGCAGGTATATTGTATCTTAAGCTATGCAATACTAACTAGATGAATGAAGAGGTTATTAAAAATGGGAAGAAACCTAGCTTTTATATTAGTAATACACACCACTGCTTACCACTATGTGTCCTGGTTTGAGAGATACTTTTCACTGCAGAGAAATGATAGTTAATGGGAAATTACAGAGAATGGCTATTTCCAAGTTCCATGCTTTCTGCAAAACAAAGTTGCCTGATATCTCTCTCTTCTTCCCCTTACTTCGAGATAATATGGCTTATAGTGGCAGTATTTTTACCATTTTAAAATGCATCTTTTTTCCCCCCTACCTTGTTGTAACTAGTTACTGGTGTCTACATAAGTACTTGCATATTTCATTGGTTGTTTAAAGTAGTCCTTTCTTAATGGGTAGTGAATACTTTATCTCATTTTTAAAAGATCTGTTTTTAAGATTTTTTTCCCCTGAGGCTAATTTTTGTACTTAAACAGTATTTTAAAATAATTTTTTTTATCTGTTTCTATGTGAATGGATTATTGAATACCTGGAATCAGTTTTGTTAGAGCAATTGATTAAAAAAAAAACAGAACAAACCTATTAAAACAGATTCATTTACTTTACTCCTTCCACTCTGTATTCTGTTTTTTTCCCCCAGTTGATGCCCAGTCTGCTCAAAAATGGGTCAAATTTCCTTCTGTTTCTGATGGATTCAACTCAGATAGTACTAGCCATCATGGTGGGAAAATACCCAGAAAACTAGCCAATCAGGTGGTGGATAGAGTTTGGCAAGAATGCAATATGAACAGAGCACAGAACAAGTATGTATTTCTATCTATTAAGTTCTGAAATGGTATGTTGGAAAATTTTTGCATCTAGGACTTTAAAGTTTTTATTGCTTGTTTTTCCTGAATAAGTCTTTATTTTTAAAGCATTTATTTAGCTTAAGCTAAAGAGCACAGAATAACATAATTTCTAAACAATTTCAAATCTTTAGGAGGAAGTATTCTGCTTCATCAAGTGGTATGTGTGAAGAAGAAACTGCAGACAAAGTTGCATCCTGGGATTTTGTTGAGGCTACACAGAGGACAAGTTGCAGCTGTTCAAGGTAGATTCAGAATTGCTAAGTGTTCTTTTATGTTGTTGGACAGAACAAGGAAGTGAGTAAAGAAGCTGTGACTTAGGAACTTTCAGGTCTAGGACATTTTCCCTTTTTGATTGGAAAATAGCAAATCGCAAAATGGTGGTTTGTATCTGATGTAGGCAGAGTTTGTATCTGTATTATGAGAGTGGTATGTAAAAATTAACTCTAGTATCAACTCTTACAAACTAGTAACAATGTTAAATATGATTATATCTTTTCCCCCATACTAGTGTGACTTAGTATCATTTTCACAATAAATTTCTTTTTAACTTCTAGTTTTGTTTCTTGGTAGAATTGTCTGGTGAAAGTTGAAATGATAATGAGGTGTTGTGAATATCAGGTACTTTAAATTGAGTTTGAGACTCTCAGCAAAAATTTGCTCAAGGGATTCCACTTTAATTTTTTATTCCCCCCATAAATACTTTCCCTGTACTGTTCTGTGCCCCTAAGTACCTCTGGAAACAGGTGTTGTCAAGAACCAAGTTGCGTTATGTTCCAAAGAGCTCTTGGTGTACCTCACTATATAGAAACTTAATATATTGATATTTGCTGTTTGTATAGATCAGCATATCTGAGACTTGTAGAAATTTTCTTCTCTTCCCTTTCCTCTCCCATTGAATTGTAATTTCCTTGAAGGTAGACTTTATATCCTTTTTTATCTCCAGGACCTAGAACAGCGTCTTTTGTATTGTGAACACTTAATGTTTGAATTCAGTTTCTTTACAAAATTTGGGTCTTGTAAACAGTATGGTCTGGTAAATGTATTCTCTTTATTCATACACTCATGTATATGAGCTCTTAGACAGTTAACTGTTGTGTTTGTTTTTACTCGATTCAGGTCACATAATTTTGAAAATTAGGAAACTTTGAATAACTGAAGAGACTTGTTATCCTGGTATAGAACATTGTCAGAGGATTAATTAGTTGAATAACATCTGTGTATTTCTGTTGAATTACATTGTCATTTTTCTTTTGAATCTTTAAAGAAGCAACCATAAAAATTATCGTAGGTCAGGAATGCTCCCAGGCTATCTTATTAGAGCCACAGTGGTAATCACCACTAACCAAAAGAGCCACAAGGCTTATATCCTGAAGATTCTAATGTAATATAAAAATAGACGTTATTGGCCTTAGAGTTTCAAGATGAAAGGGACAGTCACATTTAACTCTAAAGCTTTTGTTTTAATGTCATGGCTTTCTTAGTGAATCCTATTTTGAGTAGTAGTATTTACTCAAAAATTACCAATTGCACTCCTCCCCTTATATGTTTTAAAGTTTAATGAATTTTAAAATATGATTGGCTAAACCCTTAACTCAGAACTTTTTTCCCAGAAGAACATATACACTTTTCATTTTAAAATGAGTCGGTGATACCATAGTATTGAAAAATGGATATTAGATAATACTTCTCATGAGGAAGACTTAATATTGATTTTAAGGCAAAGACTAATTGCTCTAATGAATGTAGTTGTAAAAATACTAAATAAATGTTAACTATAAGAAGAGACTAAAAATTATTTATCACCAGATAAATGTTGATCCATAATAATAAATTTAAACAAAAATTTTAATAATAAGTGCACAAAAAATTGAACATTATTCATGACTTTAAAACATTAAGAATGCAGAAATTTTTCTTCAACAGAATAAAAAGCCTCAACAATAAAAGACTAGGAGCCAATTTGCAGTGGCAACATTAAAAAGTGTTCCCGCTGTAAAAGAGGGAGGGGGCTGAAATAGAGAATAAAAATATCCAATTAAACTACTTTTATTTTATGTAGTATTAGAAATTCTAGCAATTGTAGTTAGACAAATATGATGAACATAAATCTTGAATAATATTTGTGAAATAATGTGAAATGAAGAAAGCAGAACCAGAAGAACAAAATCAGCATTAACTGTGACCATATATTATGGAAGAAAATGAACTGAGGTAATATTGATATGTATTTAGAATGTTTGAAAAGTTATGATACTTTATGCATTGGCATTTAGTTAAATATATAGTTGCAAAGTTTAATTGGTTCGTTATAGTGATAATTATTGCTTTGATATAATTGAATCTATGATCCTGTCATTGTGGATACTCTTTACAGTGGTGCAGATAACAGTCTATCCATTCCTTTTTATTTTTGTGTAACTTGTGTATCTCCTTCTGTAAATCCTTCACAGAGAATCTATGCAGCATGTCAGTGACCTCTAGATTTCAACATGGTATAGCTATCAGTGGATCACATTGGCAATACATTGGATTTCCTGTGCTTTCACTCCATGACTTCTCTTTTTGAGAGATAGAGGGTTCAGTGTCATCTCTCTCCCTCATCTTTTATAGTGCTCCTCCTGTGCTGTTCTTTATTGATTATATGTTGTTGTCTACTCATACTTATCTTGTTCCTCCTCGTTATCCTTTGGGAAATCCTCCACTTCAATCCTTCACAAATTGTGGTACTTCATGATTGAACCATAGAGCATTACCAGAAAACTGTTGATGTAAAAGATTTTGCCTTTGTTTTAGGGAGTAACCTGGGATCGTTAAAAGCACTTTGTGATTTCCCAAAGCAGTCTAGTTCAACCCAGATGGTGATTAGTTTAAATAAGTAATTAACAAATAAGCAAAGAAACTTGTATACATTTATATTATAAGGAGTTTTTCAGGTGTGTTTCTCTTCCTTACTGTGTACATGTGAAATATTCAAGGTAGTATTATCAAGATAAAAGGATAAAGAGCTGGACCTTATTTTTTTAACTCATTTAAAAGGAAATATATAGAATACATATAATCAGTTAATATGTTTTATAATGTGAATGGTAGCGTGACTTTTTTTTATTATTTGGACTTAATCATACCTACATGTAAAATACTATTTATTATTATATGTAATAAACTTATACTATCTCTTAGGTGCTAGCTGAAAAATAATCACAGAATTTCAGATTAGTGACTTCAGCAACCACTTAGTACAAGCCCATACATGAAAGACTCCTATCTAATATACCTGACAAATGGTCATCCAGTTTTCTTTCCTCCTTTGGTTCCTGGAAAGGGGGGAGGGGCAGGCTCATTCTTTGGCTTTAGGTTGAAATAGTTTTACTTAATAGCCATTGACTCTGAATTGGTGGTATCCTGAAACCTGCCAGCAGAATTTCACTTGAACTAAACTTCCTTTGTTTAGGGCATATAGCGTGCTGCTCAGATTTCTTGAGCTCTCTGTTGGGAACTTTTTTACTTTGCAGTTTCTTCATCCTTCTTCCTACTTCTGAACCCACAATTATAGATATCTTAACAGTTTGTTGTTTCTCCATTTCCATACATCTGTTGTGTTATTAGCATTCTCCAAACAATGGGACCTCTTATCAAGACATATTAATTTGGTTGGGGGCGGTGAGAGGGAGGTTGTTTGGGGGAAAGGAGGATAGTGATTTTGCTGATGAAATACAAGCTAGGGTTAGAACCTAATAGATTAGATATTTTGTGGCCTCTACTCATTTTTAACCCCAGGAAGCTTTGGATCATTGTTTAACGGAAATCCCGATGGTCACTACTTTAAATTGTAGGCTTGATCTGATTTAAATCTAGCATCTCTCTGGGCTCAAGTTCATAGAGCCTGAAAGTTTGTCCACAGTTGGAGTTTTGATAGAGTTGGTCAGAATCATCAATACATCGTAATTATTGATTTTGCAATATCATTGAATACTTATAATAAATCTTAAACTTCACCTTAACATTTGCTTGGTTTGGAGAAAGTGTTTAAGGAAAACTGTTTTTAATCAGAAGCTCTCAGAGCTGCTAAGTAAGAAAATATTATTTTCTATGAACATCTCATTTAACATTCTTTTAAACTGCAAGTCACTGAATAAAGTCCCTCATCTTCCTTTTATTTTAAAGTGAAATTATTCTTATTATCCTACCTCTTCATTTGGAAGGAGCAGTGTTAGAAACCAGATTTATACTGAAAATTATTTTAATTTTAGCATTAACATTGGGTATAATAGAGCCCTAAGTTCTTTAAACCTTTCTTTGAATTTCCTCCTTTAGGCACAAAAATTTCAAACCAAGAAATTCTGGACAACAGGGGCAGGCACCGCCTGTAGGCCAGCAACAACAAGCAGCTCCCAAGCACAAAGCCAATGAGAAGCAAGAAAAAAGTGAAAAGCCACAGAAACGTCCCTTGACTCCTTTTCACCATCGTGCATCTATTAGTGATGATACTATGGAAACAGATACAGCAAGTCAGAGGCTGGTGATCTCTGCTCCAGACAGCCAAGTGAGATTCTCAAACATCCGAACTAATGACGTGGCAAAGACTCCTCAGATGCATAGCACTGAAATTGCGAACTCCCCTCAGCCACCACCTCTTAGTCCTCATCCATGTGATGTGGTTGATGAAGCAGTAACTAAAACCCCTTCAACTCCTCAGAGTCAACATTTCTATCAAATGCCAACACCTGATCCCTTGGTACCTACTAAACCGTTGGAAGATAGAATAGATGGTTTGCCTCATTCTTTCCCAGCACAGTTTCCAGAAGTTTTGGAGCCTACAGTATATGTTGGTACAGCTGTAAATTTAGAAGAAGATGAAGATCATAGAACCTGGAAGTATTACAAGGTCCCAAAGAAAAAAGATGTGGAGTTTTTACCACCACAGCTTCCAAGTGATAAATTCAAAGATGATCCAGTTGGACCTGCTGGACAGGAAAGTGTAACATCAGTTACAGAGTATGTATTTTCATGTCTATTAATATAATTTTAAACAAAATGGAAAAATTGGTTAATCAGACTACTCAAGAGCACAAGCATTGGTTTCTAGATGAAATTAGCAGCTTGTAAATTTGAAAGATTAAGCCCCTTCATTAAATTCTAGGGTCACTAAATGGTGTATGTAGTTGATAAACAGTAATCCCTAAGAATAAGATCCAAATCCTTATTTCTTTCCATTTCTAATTTCATAGGAGCAACCACTTATCTCAAGAGTGTCTTGAAATCTTCAAATTTTAAAGTTAATTTTAATCATAATTGTGACACACGTATTTGACATCAACTCCGTTTTCTAACATATTCTACCCGGCCCCACATACCTTCCCAGCAGCAGGATTCATGTATTAGAGAGGGCTGAACCATATAACAAAGAATTATTTAAAAAGAAAAAAAGTTTATTAAAACTAACCAGCATATCAAATACAGTGGAAAGGGTGCAAGATTTGGAGTAACTGCATGAATTTAATTTTCACCTGCTATTTACTACCTTCGTGACCTTTGACAAGTTGCTTTATCTTCTCTTGGCCTCAGTTTTTCATGGCTAAAACAAGGGGATTGGACTAGATGACCTGTAATGTCCTTTCATGCTCTAAATCAATGATCTTATGTTCCAAATCCCAATATTATATGCTGCGCTCCATGCTCATAATACACTACCTCTGTAAAAAAAGGAAGAAGGTGATTCTCCTTTTTCTTCTTTGAGATCAGACATAGTCGTTAGAATTTGATAGCATTCAGTTTTTGTTATGTTTATGTTTTTTCATTACATTGTTAGAGTCATTGTGTATAGTTTCTCTGATTTTACTTAGTTATCTTGGTATTAATTTTTCCAAGTTATGTCATCCTTCTTTGTAGTCATTTCTGAGGGCACAGTAATAATCCATTAATTTGTGTCTCCCCAGCATTATGTGTTTAATCCTGGGTAGCTGATTTAAATCAAATATTTGATTAAATAAAAATTTGATTGAGGATAGAGAAAGTATAGGAAAATAAAAATCAGAATGAAGCCCAGAATATTTCATATCATCAGTTAAGTGGTTCCCTATATTTCTTATTTCTGGCTTCTTTATCTGTACCCCAATCTGGTTGGGAGTGGTTGGCTGATTTGTGTTATATAATTAAACAAAAATTTTGCTCTTTTATGCCACAAAAATGCGGGTAATATTTTGATAATTAATCAGTGGAAAAATCAATGGGAAATGTTTAGTTTTGGATATCATCATTGCTAAGATGTAATGCCAGTTGATTAGAGGTGGTAAAATCCAAGAAGTTAGCCATCAGAGATTTGACAGGGATGATGAGGTTTAATGATAGCTAACAATAGATATTTGTGTATATGTACTCTGTGTTCCTCCAGCTATTTTGGGCGTGAAGCACTTTAAAGCACATCATCACTATGAGGTAGGTTATGCAAATATCATTTTGCAACTGAGGAAACTGAGGCTTAAGTTAAGTAATTTTATCTACACACTGAACTAGTACTTCTGACTCAGTCCAGTGTTCTTTCTACTAAGTCAAATAGACTAAGAAATCTGAGCTTTAATTACTACGTATAATTTTGTGAGTTAGAAAAAATTTTTTTGATCTTGATCAGCACATTGTCATTTCTGTGTTGGTGGACCTCGGTCTGGAGTATAAGTTTTAACATATATTTGAATCCTAGAGTATAATATTAACTTGAGCTTCCCAGTTAGTTTCACTAGGGACATTATCTGAAAACTGTAGAGAGCTAAATGTTAACATTTTAAAAAAAAATGTACCTAGCCTTGTGTCATTAATTACATGGATCTCAAATCAGAATATTACTTCTTCAGCAGTGAATAGACTCTTCCATATGCTGTTTTTACTTGAGAGGATTTCAAATTGATCAGAGTGGTAACATTCAGGTAATATTCATCTCCCTGAGAGTAACAAAGCTAATTGGAGTGAAAGTCAGACTGTGTTCCCTGTGGAACTGGTAATTCAGAAAAATCCAAGTGTTCACTTAATTCCTGAAAAATAACTTCTTGGTATTTTTTTTTCATTGTATCCTCCTGGTGACATTTAATAATGCTTGTGTAATTACTTCACAAAGATAAAATGATCCATCGACTTAATTTTTCTGGAAGCCTAATTTTATGCTTTTATTTTGTATTTAATTTTTACAGACATAACTCTCCTTTCCATGAAGTATTTTAAAAATACATTCCAATACATAATACATTTGATATGTACTTTTAACGCAAAGTAAAGTGAATTTTTGCTCAAATTATCATACTTTTTAAACATCTCTTTAAAACTTATATCATTTGTTTTGGAGAACGGTGTCTTTTGTATGTCTCTGAAAAAGTTTTTCAAATTAGCTAAGAATGCAGATTACAGAGAATGTGTATTTTATTAAACAAAGTTTTTGGTAGGGGAGAAATTAGGAGAAATTACTGGTTATTTACATTTAACAGAAACTTTGGGTAGCACAGTGCCTGGCATATAGTACATGCTTAATAAATGTTTACTGATTGATTGGGTAGTGATTTCTGTTTAATCCTGGTGAAGATTATCCTGGGCTTTCACAAGAAGTGCTGACACTTGATTAGAAATGTGGGCCGACCAGAGAGTGATTTCTTTTCTTCGTTTCTTCAGCTTCAGATCTGGGTGCTGATAGCTTATCAATGCTTTGAAGGCTCTTGCTTTAAGATCTAGTGTATGTTCAATGTTTTATTTATAGTTTTCTACCTTCAGGGTTTCCAGGTAGCTCTGTTTGATTATTACCTTACTTATCTATGATCTTTCTTGTACAGTAATTTTCAACTTTATTTTTGAAGAACAGAATTTCAAAGCTGACTGCTGTTGACTGAAGTTATTCATATTAGTTCTTAATTTTCTAAGTATCAGCTTTCTCTGAGGATGAATTTTGATTAAAGGATTTTTGGGGTGAGGAGCACTTAGACTATCAGTTGTAGTTTCTGTGATTTTTCATATATTTGAGTATATACATACACTCATTCTAAATGCCCCAGCTATTTTCAAAATCATCTTTGGTTTTGTTATTGGGGGGTTTTGTTGATATGCTTAATTCTAGTATAAAATCAGATAAAAATGGTAACGCTACTTTTTCCACTTTAAACTGTTCGATTACATAGTTAAGCTGAAGTGTGTATCCTACAGTGTTTTCTGGTGTAAATTGAAACGTCCCTAAAAACCTAAACTTAGCGGAATACTGCGGCATACACACACAGCATACTAGCTCCCACCCCTTCTCCTAATCCCTGTGGTTCATTCTTTGACTTCTTTCTCATCCCCATCTACCTCTGCCGTACCATCTCTGAATTTATTATCTTGTTCTGCCCTCCTCTTCCATTGTGTCCTGTGAAATACTAATTATATCATTAACATACTTCCTTTCATCTTATATTACTTTCATCTTCTTGAATTCACAGAAACCTGTCCTTTTCTCTCCAGAAAACATTTCTTTCCCTAGCCTCTCAACCTAGTATAGAGTATATGCTGTAGTTAGGGTAGGGAACTTGTGGCCTTCTGGGTCCTCGGGTGCAGCCTTTTGACTGACTCCAAGTTTTACAGAACAAATCCTCTTAATAAAAGGATTTTATTATTTATAATAAAATAATAATATAAATAAAAAATAAATGAAATAAAATACATAAAATAAATTATTAATAAAAAGGATCCTTTTATTAAGAGGATTTATTCTGTAAAATTTGGAGTCAGTCAAAGGGCTACACTTGAGGACCTAGAGGGCCACTTGTGGCCTCAAGACTGCAGGTTCCCCACACCTGTGTCTAGTATATGTTCCTTCTTCCACTATATCTAGGGAAAGACTGAACATACTCCTGGTTTCTCACTGCTACTTTAAGACCTTCCTCACTTTGCTGCTGGCACTTAGCCTGTCTACCTTTGGGTTAATTCCATATGTTTATATCACTCTATTTGGTTCCTGTTTGCAGTTACTTACAGCTTCTAATTTGGTCTTCTTCTAAAGTGAAATCCTTTTCCTTAAACTTGGAGCCTTCAATATGTATGTTCCTTCAAAATCTCCATTAGCTGCACCTGCATTCTACTTTGGTCCTACACAGAAATGGGTATACTCTTAATCTCACCACCCATCGGTGCTGTACCACCGTGCTCCAGATAACTGAAGTTCTTTCTTATTACAATCTCTTTATCTTTTCTTTCCTTCCTATGCCCCCACCCCAAAAAAATTGTTCTTCATTTTGACTGTGACCTCCAGTCACTCTAACCTTCCTTCATTTCCCAGTCCATCACTTCATCTCACTTTTCTTCCCTTTGACCCAATAGTTAACTAGTTCACCCATATACTGTCCTCTACTCTTAAAATCAGTTGCCTTTTTTTTTTGTGTCAAGTGTTTGGTCTGAGGCCGTATTTGAACTCGTGTCCTCCTGACTTCAGGACAGGTGCTCTATCCATTGCGCCACCTAGCTGCTCCAATCAGTTGCCTTCTCATTCTGTCTCCTACAAATTTGTTACCGAATCTCAACTGGGCCTTCACTGCTCTACAACAGTTCTGTTATTTATTTTTTCCTAATTATAATTATTATTCAATGTACTGTCCTTGGCACCTATTCCATATCTCAAGTCTTCATTCACTTCTCAAAAGATCTCACCTTCTACTTAGCCTAAGAAATAAAGGTTATTTATTCTTCAAACCCTTTAAATATCATTTCTTATTTTGTCCTTATTTGCTCCAATCTCTGATGAAGAATGACCCTTCTCTTCAAGATGAATCTCTGCTTGTACCTTTGATCCCTTTTTCCTCCATTCTATCTCTCAAATCTTTAAATTCTCCTCCTCTACTGGTTCTTTCCTTACTATCCGGGTCTCTCCTGACCTTCAACAAGAAAAAAACCACAAACCTTGACTTGACTCACCATCTCCTTAAGTTGTTGTTCTAGGGCTCTTTTCCTTTCCCAAGCCAAACTTCTGGAAATGCCTTCTATACTCTTTGCCTCTCTTTCTCTTCCCATACACTTCTCAAGCTCTTGCAGTCTCATTTCAAACTTACTACTCAGCTGAAACTTTTCTCCAAAATTACTAACAATCTCTTAATTGCTCAATTTTATGGCTTCTTTCTTTTTCTTCCTTCCTTCCTTCCTTCCTTTCTTTCTAGTCCTCATCTTTCTTCACCTCTCTATAACTTTTGACATCATTGACCATCCCATTTGTCCTCTGGTCTTCTTGACACTGCTTTCTCCTTATTCTTTTCCTACCTGTCACATCTCCTAATGATCAATATCTCTTAAGGAGTTATTCCGGACTTTTCCTCATCTTTCTTTATACCTTCTCTCTTTTGGTCTTATCAGTTCCTAAGGGTTCAGTGTTTTTTCTCTATGCAGATTTACTTCCAGATCTCTGAATACAACCCTAATCTCTCTTTTGAGCTCCAGTCCTGCATTACTACATGTTGAATAGCTCTAAATGGCTGTCTCAAAGACGTTTCAAACTTCACATGTCTGAAACAGCATCTGTTACCTTTTCCCTAAACCCACTTCCTCTAAACTTCCCTATTCCTTCTGAGGAGTAACTACCATCCTTCTAGTCACCCAGGTTGACAGTCTAGGAGTTATACACCTCTTTTTTTCTCCCTTATCTCTGACTAGACAATTGTTAAAGCTAGTCAGTACTAGCCTTTTTTTGTTTTTGTTTTTGTTTGGTTTTGTTTTGTTTTTAGCCAAAGACAAGGTTTATTAGAACATTGTCATATTGGGCAGACTCTTGAGGAGTCTGAACATGGGTAAGCAGTGGCTAGATTATAAGAATCTAAGCACTTTAATGGAGACAAAATGAGCTTTATAAACAGAAAGCCTGTGGGAGGCACCCAGGAGTGGCCAGTAAGCTGGAGTGAACAGAACTCCTGAGACCTGGACCTTGAGGCCAAGGGAGAATGGAGCCTAGCTAGGATTAATGGTGGGAAATGGCTGGGGGCCATAGGGAGGTAAAACAATTGAGGGGAGGTTGGATATAGCCACAGTGAAATGCCAGTTGATGGGATTATAGCCTCAGGGGAACACCAGAGATTTGGCCGTGTGGGAAAATCCAGGGTTTTTCCATTCTGGGGTCTAGATCCCAACCCCATCATTCTCCCCTCAAACAAATGGGACCCAAATTCTTTTGGAGTAAGGGGTGAAGGTCTCAGCTTCTGAAATTGCTTCCTGCTGGGAAGGGGTGTAGAGCTGTCCCTGCCTCGAGGGGGTCCCAAAGAGGAGGTTGATTGGAACCGAGCACAGGATGCATCCAGGGAATGATGTGGGGGACATTGGCTGGTACTCCCTGTTTGCTACCAACTGTAGGTGAATGGCCTATAGTCTGGAAGACATAAATCTGACAGAAAAGACTACAGGGCCCAGATATAAAACAGAGACTAGAGACTTGGGGCCCAAATATGAGAGGATAAAACATCCTTAGCTCTATTTTGGATTCAGATAATTCAGTTTTCCAGCCATGCTGTATCAAATCCACCTCATAGCCAGACTCAGGAATAGCCAGGTGGGTAACATTCCTTTGCAAAGGAACATAATGGAGAAACTGAGCCAGGAGGATCCCATCTTAGACTGAAGCTAAAATTGTCCTCTCAGCTTTTCCTGATGCTGACTTCCCACCAGTATCACCTTCTCTGAGTAGCTTGTGGCATTTCTCTCACATGATGGATTATTGATTATCAATGGATTATGACCAATCGGACAACTCAAAATAAAATCCTATGAGATTTTACCTCAAACAGCAAGTTTTACTTATCACAGTTTAGGAAAAACTTTTCCAGGATTTCTGTCTCAAACTTATCCTAATGTAAAAAGCCAGTCATTAGAGATTTCTATACACTTGCAAATTCCCAGCAAGCCATACATAACCCAAACAAGCTTTTTGGCTAGTTTGCACAGCATTTTACACACCTTGCCTTCTCTTCATTTACATAGCCACCACCTCAATTCAGACTACTTTCTTCTCTCATCTGAACTATTGCAACGGCCTCCTGTTTGGAATGCTGGGTTCCTCTCCCCTGTCCTTCATAAATCTACCAAAGTAATCCTCCTAAGGCACAAGCCTAATAACCATTATCACTTGTCCAATCCAGAACTTTTGTTGTCTACTTATTGCCTCTAAGATAAACTACAAACTCTTTATCCTTACACTTGAAGTTCTTGAAACCAGGCTCCAGCCTGCCTTTCCAGTTTTAATTCATATTATTCTCCTTTGTGTACTGTGTTCCAGGCAAACATTATTTGCCCTCCTCCAGATTCAAAATTTTTGTTTCTTATCTACTATATCTGCCTTGACACTGGCTCTCTTTCTGTGGAATGTGTTCCTCACCCTTAACCCTGTTAGAATTTCTAGCTTCCTTTAAGGCTTGGCTTATAAGCCACATCCTATGGGGAGCCTTAGCTGTTAGTGTTCTCTCTCTCGTCAAATTATTTATATATAATACTTGTCTGTTTACATGTTTTATATTACACTCTTTCCCCTCTCCTAAATAGACTGTAAAGGGGCAGCTAGAGGTGCAGTGGATAGTGCACTGGCCCTGGAGTAGGGAAGACCTGAGTTCAAATTTGGCCTCAGACACTTATTACCTGTGTGACCCTGAGCAGGTCACTTAACCTTGATTGCTTCCAGGAAAAAAAAAAAAACTCCTTTCAAATAGACTGTAAGCTTCCTCGAGCTTTTTGTCTTAGATTTGGCACCTAGCATACTGTTGAGTTGAATTGGTCTCCAGGTGTTATATTTTATAGTTGAGGCATAATTTAACACAGCTTTTAAAAACTATAGTGTTTAAAAAGGATGAACACCAGATAGAGTATAGTTGTGCTAAAATTCAATTTAATGAATTTGCCTACTCTGCAAGGTACTACTAAGATGACAGCACCAGCCTTCAAAGCCCTCCATCCTCAGTCTTCTTTACCTCTCTTCAGCCTTTGACGCTATTGATCATCTTCTCTTCTTGATACTCTCTTCTCTCTAGGTTTTTGGGACTCTACTCCCTCTTGGCTCTCCTCTTACCTATCAAAATGCTCCTGTCTCTTTTTGGCCCCCATCTGAGTCACTAACTCTTGTCATAAATGTCCCACAGAACTCTGGCTTGAGACCCCTTTTCTTCTCCCTCCATACTAGGTGATCTCATCAGCTCTTATGGATTTCATTATCATGTCTATGCTGATGATTCGAAGTCTGTGTGTCCTGCCCTAACCTCTCTGCTCATATTTTCAGTTGTCTTTCAGGCAAGTAGGCCAGTATATTTGGATGGTAGAGTACATAGAAAGGACTGAGGTATTAAAGTCCTGAAAGCTAGGAGAGGCCAGATTGTGAAGAGTTTTAAATACCAGACAGAGGTTTATATTTATTCCTAGAGGTGATAGGTAGCCATTGGAGTTTGAAGGGAGGGATGACATAATCAGCACATACTTTCAGAAAATCACTTTGGCAGCTCTGTGGCAGATGGAGGTAAGTGGAGGTAAGATTTGAGGCAGGAAGTCCAATTAGGCAGTTTTTTCAGTAGTCTAGACAAGAGGTGATAAGAATCAGAAATAGGGTGGTGATGAGTGGAAAGAAGAGGACTTATGAAAGAAATGCCTTAGAGAAAGGAATTAAAATTGATTGTATTGTGAGATAAGTGAAATTGAGGAGCTGAGAATGACAGCATATTACTGAACTTGGTTGATGTAAGGATGGTAGCTCTCAACAGTAATAGGGAAGTTTGAAGGGGGAGGTGGGTTTATGGAGAAATAGACAATGAGTTCTGTATTTGGACATGTTGAGTTTGAGATACCTACAGGACATCCAGTTTGAATAAGTAGTTGGTAACAGAAGGACTAATTCTCAGGAGAGAGACTGGGGCTGGGTATATACACGTCTGGGAGGAATCTTCATAAAAGTGATGATAACCTCATCAACTCAAATTAATTTGAGATTGTAGAGGGAGAAAAGGGTTTCTGACAGAGCCAGAGTGCAGGAGGATGAGGTTGGGGTGGGGGTGTCAACCACAGTTATTGAATGTGTATTGGATGAAGATTCTGAGGAGATCAGAAAGGTAGGAAGATTATTTTCCTTATTCATTTTAATTAAACTATTGAGATCATAAGTGTAGGTGGCTATATTAACAAGTGAATAGAATAGTTAGATGTAGAAAATAGTCATTTCAGAATGAAATGGTGAAGAAATTTAGAACTATCTCTTTGCACAGATTTGAATAGATTATGAATTAAATTGTGGCTCCTCCAGTGCAACAATTTACATACAATAAAGGCCTCATAACTGCTGTGTCAGTGGCAGTGTGGAAGAGTGAACAGAAGGCCAGTCTTGGGGTCATGAATTTTTATTATCTGTATAAAGAAGGGAAGAAAATGGATTTATTGCTGACTTAGATGAAGGCATGGGTTATATTATCATATTTGCTGGTAAAAAGCTGGATGTGATATCCAACATACTTATTTACTTTTAATAATTGTTTAATAGGTAAACAGAAAAGAGAAATGAGACTTATTAAGATTGAACTGTTTATATTCCTGCATGGAAAGATGATATTTATAACTCATGAGATCTTTGTCAGTATTAGGGTAGTTGGAGGAAAAAAATTATATGTATGTATATGTAGATAGATAGAGGGCACAGGGTGAGTTGAAGATTAAGGGATCATATCTGGAGAATAAAATTAAGGGATGAGAGAGGATTATACTTGGAGAAGAAGAAAGGGAGAGCTAGAATGGGGTAAACTATCTCAGAAAAAAAAAACAAAAGAAAAGTTTCTTACAGTGGAGGGGAAATGGGAGAAGGTGAGAGAGAATGAGTGAATCTTATTCTCATAGGATTTGGCTTAAGGAGGGAATAACAAACACATTCAATTGGGTATGGAAATCTGTCTTATCCTACAGGAAAATAGGGGGAGAAGGGGACAAGGGAGCAGGGGGATGATAGAGAGGAGGGCAGATTGGGAAAGGGGGTAATCAGAAGTAAATACTTCTGAGGAGGGACAGGGTCAAAAGAAAGAATAGAATAAATGGGAGGGCAGGATAGGATTAAGGGAAATAGAATTAGTTTTTCACAACAGGTCTACTATGGATGTGTTTTGCATAACTGCACATGTACAACTTATATTGAGTTGCTTGCCTTTTCAGTGAGGGTGGGTGGGGGAGGGAGGAAGAGAGAAAATTGGAAATCTAAAGTTTTAAAAACATGTTTAAAAAAATGTTTTCACATGCTACTGGGAAATAAGAAATACAGGAAATGGGGTACAGAAGTCTATCCTGCCCTACAGGAAAATAGAAGGGGAAGGGGCTAAGAGAAGGGGAGAGAGATAGAAGAGAGGACAGACTAGGGGAAGGGATATTCAGAATGCATACCATCTTGGGGTGGGAGGAGGGGGGAGATGGGGTATAAATTTGGAATTCAAAAACTTGTGGGAGTGAATGTTGAAAACTAAAAATAAATACATTTATATTAAAAAATAAAAAGAAAATAATTTAATTATAACTGATTGGGTGCTAAAAAAAATAATTGTTTAACAGAATCGGGATCCAAAAATATTTCACTGGGATAAAATAAGTTTAATCTAATGAAGTTGTTTATCATTACCAGTCCTGTATTTCCTTTGGAAGAAATTAACAGTTAATGTTTAAAAACAAAAATGGTGGTTTATCCTGAACAAGTAAAGTTAAAATCGCACTTTACTGTCTTAAACTGACCATGAAGTACTGTGTTCAGTTCTGATCATCAGATTTTAGGAAGACTGTAGGCCAGCTGGATGAGAAGCAGCATGAAATATTGGCTAGAGAGCCAGTCTTGAAACCAGGATGACTCGAGTCTGGGTTTTACTTTTGACGTCTGTTGTCTGCGTGTATAACAGTGGGCGTATACTTAATGCCTCTGCATCATAAAATCCATCTTCCTTTAAGATGCACCTTAAGAACACCTGCAGGAAACCTTCACTGATTTCCACTCCTCCCCCTAAACTACTGTTGCCTTCCTTCCCTATTACCTATATTTTGTATATTCTGTGTATTTTGTCTCACTCTTTGTTTATCTATCCCCAGTGTCACGTGCAAGTTTAGGTGCTTTAATGCTTGTTGAATGATTAGAGTAGAAGCCCAGTGCAATGAATAGAGCACTGTTATTCTGGTGTCAAGATGACCATAGTCCAAATCCTGCCTCAGATACTTAACAGGCTGTTACCTTAGGCAAATTACTTGACCTTTGTCTGTCTTAGTTTCCTTTTTTGTTAAAAAAAAAAAATTAACACCCACCATCCAGGGTTATGAAGAAAAAATGAGGTAATATTTGTAAAGCACTTCATAAACTTTAAAAGTGCTGTATATAAATTCTAGCTATTAAAATAACAGTTATTAGTCATTATTTGACTCTCTATGAAACTTTCCTTCAGGAAGAGGTGAGGTTGGCTATCAAGACACACAGTTATTTTGATACTAAATTGGGGATTTAGTAAATTATAATATCCTGTCTTTTTTAATTGCTCCCCTTAAAAAAACCTGGAAAATTTTTCTGTTTTTACATCTTTAGAGATGTATTACTATATAGTTTGATGTAACTGATTTCTTAGTTGCAGCATATATAAAAGCATTTTATACATGTATGTGCTTTAATATGAATTTAACTTAAAGTTTTATTTTGTAACTTGAAGTTAGTAATGTTTCATGGAATATAAAATTTCTTTCATGTCCCTGAACCTGTAGGAGTCATTTGCCTGTAACACTTAATATTGTGATCATTGTTTCTTTTCACTTTTGAATAAAATGGCCAAAAAGTGGTCTCTTTGGGAAATTAATCTAGTTTTTTTGTCCTTAAGTTTTAACTGTGTGGTTAGCCAACTGTGTCTTAATGAAGTTATTACCCAGTGCAGCAGTTACCTATGTAAATAATGTAACAATCTACCTAACAGGGTAGAGAAAAGGGTTTTTCGGGGGTTTTTTTATTCTTTTTTCCCCAATTACAGGTACAAACAGTTTTTAATATTCACTTTTAAAAACTTTTGAGTTCCAAATTCTCCCCTTCCCTGAACTGGTAAGCAATTTGCTATAGGTTACACATGTGCAAAGAAAAGATACTTTGATCCATTTGCTTTATACTAGTCTTAGGGTTCTGGGAAAATACAAAAAGCTTTACACTTGTTACGTTGCTTACATACTACATAGTCAGACACTTGTGTATGTGATTAGTCACTTGTAAATACATAATTGTGAAATGTTTGGGGAAAGCAGTGTGGTCAAATTGAAATACACATTGAACTAGGAATTAGGAGACTTGGGATGTAGTTCTGTCTCTGCCACTGACTAGCCCTTGTGACCTTCAACAGATCACTTCAACTTTTTCTTATCTGTGAAATAGAGCTAATAATAATTGTGAAAATTTGAAGAACTAATGTGTATCTAAGCATGGGAGGAAAAAGTACTATAAGTGTGTTATCCTGTAAGATCTTTGTTTAGCTACTCTCTGAGAATAAGATAATTTTGAATTTATTAAATGTATGTGTTCCAACAATGTTGGCCTAATTGCGAACCCTATTTTCCCTTTGACTTCAGTTATTATCTTATAAGGAATAAATATCTGGTAGTTTGAATTGAAAGCTTTCATTGACAGTGAGGTTTAAGCTAGTAGCCTAGGTCTGTGGTGTGTTCTTTAGTATTATAATACTTCAGCATCATAGTACTAATTCTTTTATAAACTTTAAATCACTTCTTTGGGATCTCCCTTTTGTACTTCCCATCCTTTCCTAGAATATAAGAACTTCCTCCTATTCATTTCAATAGATGTTAAGCACTTAATATTAAGCCCTGTATTAGGCATAGGGGAGATGACAGGTAAAGCATCAAGTTAAGCCAATTTACAGTGTAGTATAAAGTCTTTAAAATGAATCTGACCGCTACTTTATCAACTCTGTAAAATGAGTTTACTTAAAACAAGTACCTTTGGCACTAAAGGAAGAAAAAAGACATCAGAAGTAGCAAAGACAGCAGCTTCCTCTTGGGAGATGGCAAGTGTAAAAAGATTGTCAACTCTGGTTTTCACCCATTAATGTTCTTAGCAGAAGCATTTGAGACCACTAACTATAGAAATGTTCTGCATTCTGATCATTGTTTGATTATAACTTGAATATGTTTTTGTGTAGAAGTGCTTAGGATAGTGGATAGAATGCTGAGCTTAGATCCAGGAAGACCTAAGTTCAAATTTTATCTTTGACACTTTACCTCTTTATGCCTCAAAGAATTCCCTGGTACCTATCTACTAAATTGCCAAAAGGTTTGCTGGAGGGAGTTCTCCCTTTTGGGAGTTCCTACACTAGGGAACTCAGTCAAGTTTGTAAGAATCAATCAAGTTTGTCCCAAGAGTTTTCTTTGGGTTTCACTTGTTAATCTGTACAGTACAGCTAATTGAAATTTAAAGCTGTTAGTCTCAAACTTAGAGCAAAAGGAGTACCTATGCTTATATATTCTCTCCACCCCTATCTCCCATAAAACACCTAGCAGAATTAATTAGAAGGTATACCTCTTTTGATGAGATAATAATGAATTGATACATAGTTTTTATTACAATTAGTTTTTGGCAGAAAGTGTGGCCATTATCATGTTTAATACTACAAAATTAGCCCATTCTGGTTCTTCAGTCACTTTTACTAAAATAGAATAGGTTCAAGGACTTCTTAAGAAAAAGGCCTGAGTCAAAGTACGTTGGGCAATGTTTGAATGTTGCCGAATTTCAGCGTAAAGGTCTTTCACAAGACATGTTTTATTTTTAATGGAAAAAAGCTTAAACTATATCTGTGTTCTATTCCTAGCTTCTATTACTAATTAGTTATAAAACCTTGGATAAGTTCTCTAGGCCTCAGTTTCCTTGTCTCTAAGACAAGGTTGGTATTGAGACTCCTTCCAGCTCTTAAATTGAATGATTCTAATTTTTGGGAAGGGGAATTGGGAGGGGAGGGGAAAGCATGCATTGATATAGAGAAATAAAAATTTCTAATTTTATCTTCATTTTGTCCAGGTTAATGGTGCAATGTAAAAAACCTTTAAAGGTTTCTGATGAACTGGTACAACGGTATCAGAGTAAAAATCAGTATCTTTCAGCAGTAGTATCTGATATGGAACAAGAACCTGAAATTGATCCATATGCATTTGTTGATGGAGATGTGGAATTTCTTTTTCCTGATAATAAAAAAGATAGGCAGAACAGTGATAGAGAACCTGGGAAAAAACATAAGGTGAGTAGAGAAAATAGTGCTCTGAAAGGTGATTGATAATTTCATAGGTTATTTTTGTTAACTTTTCTCCTTTCCTTTGTTCTTTTTATTACTTTAAAAAAAATTCAGAGCAATTCTATCCCTGCAAAGATTATGTTAAAGTGAATACTTTTAGTTATATTTTAAATGTTAGCTACTTTTGAAAATATAGAGGTTTTGAGATACTTTAGAAGGTTGTGGATGAGGAAATCTTCCCCTTTTTGGTCCTCTAAAACATATTCATAATATGATAAGTTTGTCAAACTTCACAGTTGGAAATCAGGTGTTTTGAGTTGATCAAGCCTGTTTCCTCCTCCTTTTCCCTCCCACCCCCAATGCGCCTTCTCTACAACATAGTAAATGAATGAAGAAAAGAAAAAGGTTAAGTTCAAGGCAGGTTTTGTACTAAGGTTTAATGACTCCAAAGGCAGCCACTGTCTATCACCCTGCCTCTATTCTGATTAATAATGCTGGAGATAAATTACCAATATTCAGAGGGTTAGAGTGAAATAAAATGTGTAGACCTAAAGTTATGCTAAACATAACTTTAGTTTATTGTACTGATAAAGGGTAGAGTTGCTGGGTAATAGAACTATTTGGCTTGCTGCCCAGTTTTCAAATTTAGTCACTGTGCCATAGGAACGAAAATATAAAAACTAAATAAATATTTGAATACCTGCTGCAAGAGACATGTCAGAGAAGAGACAACATAACATAATAAAAAGAACAAAGGTCTACAATTCATAGGACTAGGGCTCTAGATCTGATTCAGTTACTAACTTGCTATGTGACATTGGGTAAGTCAAGTAACACTTGTGTCTCAGTTTCCTCATCTATAAAATGATCAGATGGAACTAGCCAATCTCTAAATTATTATTCTAAACCAAAATATTTACATTAAGCACCCTAATGAAAATTGAAATTGTTTAGCTTTGATGTAATGCGATTGTGAAAAGAAAGTTTACAGTTAGCATCTATGAAAGTATTTCACACTTGATACTTTTAAAAAGAGAGCTAACCAGCAACAGTATCAAAAAGCTAATTGATTTCCAAAGTCTGTTTTGAGATCAAGCTTATTAACCTATACTTTTACATCTATATCTGCAGCCCCAAATATTTAACTTATCAATATTTTCTTGTAGTTATAGCAATCATTAAATAAATAATGTGTTATTTGTAGAAGAACTAATGTTTCCTATAATAAATGTATTGATTGAAATTTGGTGGACTTTTTAAAATGAAGGTGCTAAATGCTTCCTCATTCTCATTTGCAGGCAGAAGATGGGACATCTAATGCAACGGTGTTATCACATGAGGAAGATGCAATGTCATTATTTAGTCCCTCTGTCAAGCAAGGTAAAGATGACATTTTAGAATATAGTCTTTTTTTATTTTCAACTTGGCAATGGAAGTCTTAATGTACTTAATAAAAAGGAAGGTCTTCTGAATTAAAACTTAAATATAGGTTTATTAACATCTTCGTATATTGTAAGCAGTTTGAGATTATTGGAAACATCAGAATTTACTCATTTGTAACCGTTTAAGAGAATAAAAAATAAATCTTTGAAGCCTTTTTTCCCTTCCCAGAACTAAGTAAATCAAGAGGCAAAATGATATATAGAGAACAGGTTCCAGTCACGTTGACCTGGATTTAAGTCCCACCTCTGACACATACTTGCTGTGTGACCCTGGACAAGTCACATAACCTCTCAGAAAGAAAGCTGTCTTAAGACTCTTAAGTTGTAGAATGGTTGCTGAACTGTTTTGGTGAAGAGAATTCCTACACTAATGAAATTACAACTCCTCCCCCCAACTCCCAAATAACCCCTCAGTAAATCAGACTACCTTCACTATTAAATTTTCACCTGATTTGTTTAGGGTACAGTTTTTATTTCTCTACAGGTATCAACTAGCTGCTTGTTAGGAAAAGTACTTTATATTGTAGTAGTGATTAGAGTGGTAAGAGAAAGGGGAAAGCTATTTGCTAAGGAACCTTCCTATGGAGTTTTAAGCTCTGTGTCTGAGTGAAGCTACTAATGAGACTAGAAGAGAAAGCTAATCTGAATCAAAAAGTGAAAAGAGTTCATGTATTGGATAGGAATCTATGAACCTACATATTACAGAGCTTGGTAGTATAAGAACATTTAGAGTTGCAAAGTCTAATCCCCTTGGTTGTCAGCCCAGTGAACCCTTGAAGGAAATGAAAAACTGTCAGAAGGTGACTCAGGGGATTCTGTTCAATTCTGAAAGGTGAGGCTATCCCACAGTTGCATCTTAAAAGAGGAGGAGTTTTAATTTGGTCTGCCAGTAGACTAGGAACCTTGCAGAACTTGAATGAAGTGTATTGCAGTCAGAATCTTATAAGTTAGAAGAAAAATAGGTGTTAAACTCTGAGAAATCCAGACTCGAATGTCTTTATTATAAAATGTCTCTGATTTTTCTACAACCCAAACTTTACTGGGTACTGTTTTCAGATTTCCTTTTATACTTTGTGGGTGTGAGCAAATAGACTTTTCAGATTCTTTAAACTTGAATTATAGTAACTTTTATTATCAAAATGAGAAACGAATTTTTGTGGGGATAAGGGAGCCTAGGCAATGGGGTTAAGTGACTTCCCCAGGGTCACACAGCTAGTGAGTATTATATGTCTGAGGCTGGATTTGAATTCAGGTCCTACTGACTCCAGGGCCAGTGCTCTATCCACTGTGCCACCTCGCTGCTCCAGAAAAGTTGAATCTTAATCCCAAAGTTGCTAATTTAAAGACTTGTGAATACTTGGTGCCCATGAACAACTGACCTATTTGCTTCTGTCCTTCCGGCCATCATCCAAGATGTCTTGGTCCAGTAATATCATTGGGGTGATTTCTGTTTGAATGTTTGCTGCCTGAGATGTGCTACCATTTTCCTTCTTGGAGATTATCATTGTACCACACTACCCTCCTTTCTGCTCCATCCTTTTATAGACGGTCTTTCTCATGTACATCACCATCCATTTAAAAACAAAAGCACCTGACATTTACATTTATATAGTTCCTTAAGGTTTGCAAGAGCACTTTAAATACTTTACTTCACTTGACTCTCCTAACTCCTACCTAACTACCTTAAGAGGCTGAGGACTATAGCTGTTAATTCCCATTTTACAGGTGAGGAAGTTGAGCCCTACAGAGTTTTAACTTCCCCATGATCTCACAGGCTAATGTCTGGTAGGATTTGAACCTATCTCTTGATTCCAGGTCTAGTACTCTATCCACTATTCCTTACAGCTGTTCTATTCCAGCTGGCATATTGCACTGAAAGGGTCATGAGTGGGAAAAGGTTTAAGAAGCCCTGCTCTAGAGAATGGTGGCCTAGATTATGTGAAATGTTATATGAAGAGTATTTGTAACATCTGGGATACTGATATGCAACAGAGAAGAGGAAAATGAGTCAGACCTAGAATCATAGTATTTAGAGCCAGAAGGGAAATTGGAGATCATGTAGACCAATATAATCATTTTAGAATTATTAGACTTATTTTATAGAGCTGTAATAGTCAGATTTAGAACCACTAGGTGGAACTTAATTAGAAGGGAAAAGGAAGGTTTAAACTAATTTTAAGAAAAAATCTAACATTTAGGGCTGTCTAGAAGTTGAATGTGCTATTTCACGACATAGTGTGATCCATTCCTAAAAGTGTTCAAGCGAAGACTATACCATCTGTGAAGGGTATTGTAGAAAGGGCTCCTATATTGAGTGTGAAGTTGGGACTTTAATACTAGAATTCCTTTTCCTTTTTTTTTTCTTAACTCTTACTCTGTTATTTCAGGAAACTTTTTTTCCTCTTTATTACATTTGTACTTTACCTACTTCCTATAAGTTACCTGTATCAAAAAAGAAAGATCACGTTAAGTGACTTTTGTGTTTCATTCCTAATGTTGGAAAATTATTTTCTACTTTTTCATTACAAATGTTCAGGGTTCTAATTTCATTGCTAATTAAAGTAAGATCCACAAAAGTTTGACTACAACACCTAACATCAGATGTTTAAAGTTGCAGAGAGCATTTTTAAAAATAAAAACAAAAAAGGGGCAGCTAGGTAGTGCAGTAGATAGAGCACTGGCCCTGGAGTCAGGAAGACCTCAGACACTTGACACTAGCTGTGTGACCCTGGGCAAGTCACTTAACCCCAACTGCCTAAGCAAAAAACCAAACCAAAACAAAAAATAAATAAAAACAAAAACCAAATTTAAGAATACTGCCTCTTTTATAAGTTGGAAGTTTCCTCTAACTGATTTAAGTAGCATGTTATATTTTCAATTATATAATTTTTGTTCGTATTTTGTAGATGCACAGCGTCCTGGTGGTCATGCACGTCCTCCATCAACCAGCCTTATTTATGATTCTGACCTAGCAGTCTCTTATACTGACCTTGACAATCTCTTCAATTCTGATGAAGATGAACTAACAGTGAGTGTTACACTGCCCTTTTGGACCATAATTTAATCTGAATTTATCACTAATTTACATGAAATTTGTATATTTTTTTTTATAAAAGATTTTCAGTGGATTGGATTATTGAATGACTGAGACATTTTTTAAGGGCTTATGTGCCAAGTACTGTGGTAAGCCTGGGGATATAAATGCAAAAGCGACTTATGATGTCTGCATACATAAAGGAGTTGTGGCCCAGGAAGGACACTTAGAAAATTAATGGAATGATGAGAGTCATTTGAGGAGTAGATTGACAAACTCCATCCAGGCACTATGGTAGAGTTGATTTGTTCTTGGTTCTAGAACTGAAGGGTGGAGAGGGGGCAGTGGAGTACTGAGAGAGTTCTGTGGCAAGAAGTTTGGGGAGGCTATAGGGGAAATGAAGCATGGTGGCTAGGGCTATCCTGAAGTAGTGTTCCAGGATGGGTAACCAATCAAATGGCTACCGATCAGTTAACCCATGTATCTTGAAGATGGAGCACCAAATTACACAAGTAAGAATCATGCTAATCAATTCCATTTTAATGTTATTTAACCAGTCTGATATATTGTTCTTAACATAACAAAATTGTGCTATGTGATTGTGTACTTTTGAATTAGTTTGACTATGCCACAGACATTAGAGAAGGAACTTTAATATTAACAGCTATGCCCATTAAGAGGTTTATCTTCTGTTGGTTCCCACATCTTGAAAATGATGCTACATGGGGCAGAAAGTTGTATACATTGTCAGATGCAGTCTCTATATCTAATATTTTGGCTTCGTTGTCTTTTACAAGGGGAGTCTTAATTTTCTGTGGGAGTGAGGAAGTTGTATTTACAGATATGACTATGATGTGAAAACAAAGGTTCATATATTAAGAGCTGGAAGGAGTTTCAGAGACCAGCTTCCCCTCCAGGAAGAGAATTGGATTAGCTGGTCTCAGATTCTTATAGAAGAGGAAAAAGGCCCAGGAAAGTTAAAATGATTTGCCTCCACAAAGTGCACAGGTAGTAATAAAGGCAGGATTTGAACCCAGTTCCTCTTGACACTAAAGCCAGTGCTTTTTCAGCTGTGCTAAACTATCTCCTTCATTGAGGCAAGCAGCTAGGTGGCATAATTAATAGAGTACTAGGCCTGGAGTTATGAAGAGCTAAGTTCAGATATGACCTCAGATACTTAATAACTGTGTGGCCCAGGACAAATCACTTCTGCCTCCTTATCTGTTAAAAAAAAAATAGGGATAATAATATTTCTTGGGGTTGTCATGAGGATAAAATATGATATTTGTAAAGTGCTTTGCAAAATTTAAAATGTTATATAAAGGCTAATTATTATAGCTAGATATCCTTATTTTTATATGGAGGAAAATGTATATGTAAATAGTTAAAATTCCATGTTCTCATCAAGCTAATAAATAATAATTACTCTTCCTTTGAAGTTGTGGGTCATCATAGTATAGAAAAGTTCATTGTGAATGGGCAAAAGCTAGTGTTCAAGTTCTGTTTTAATAATTTTTTATTCTAAACATATGTTTCTCAGTGTATCTTTACCTGCCCCTCACTTACTCCCTATAACAAAGAAAAAAGCTAGTTCAGCAAAGCTAGCCAGTAATATTGTTCGAGTCTGACATTGTATGTATTTCCATATTTATAGTTTCCTAGCTACCTCCCCAGTACACCCTCCATCTCTTTAAAAAAGAAAAAAGTCTAGCATTTAATTCTGAACAGCCATTTCAAAAAACTGATTAAGTTTAGATTCCTTATACCAGGGGTTGGCAAACCAAATCTCACCAAATCTTGCTCATTCCTGTTTTTATACAGACTACAAGCTAAGAATGGTTTTTAATTTTTTAAATAAAGCTTTATTGTATTTAAAAATTTAAACATCATTCTTGGGTCACACTGCCTTAGACTGTTACATCTCTGGAAACTTAGTGAAATATAGACATAAGCAATTGGCATAACAAAAGAAATTACAAAAAGATAACTTGGGAAATTAAGGTGCATGATACCTTTCTTTTTATTTTTTTTTTTTGGTGAGGCAGTCAGAGTTAAGTGACTTGCCCAGGGTCACACAGCTAGTAAGTGTCAAGTGTCTGAGGCCGTATTTGAGCTCACATCCTCCTGACTCCAAGGCTGGAGCTCTATCCACTGTGCCGCCTAGCTGTCCCTCATGATACCTTTCTTATAGTAGAACGTAGAACAGGGAAAATTTTTTTGTGCATGAAATTAAAAGAAATGTGAATAACTGTTTCAATAAGTTGGTTTCCTTTCTAATCTTATATATTTATTCAATGCATTTACAAACATTATTCTGAGATGGGGTTCATAAGACAAAATAGGTTAAGAACTCCTGCACTAAAATATATGCTTTTTGCTTTTAGTTATCAAATAGTTTTACATTTGTACTAATGATTTAAACTGTTAAATGAGATGAAGCAGACTTTAGCGTTTCATTCTTTAAAAGATATGGTCCACTTTGGGACACAATTAACTATGGGTTTAGCTCTTAACCATTTCATTTTAGGCTTATATTAACATCATTTCAGAGTGCTTGACTGTCTGTATATTTCTTGTGATTTTTTTTTAATTAAAAAAAATATTTTTTTGATTACTCCAGAACAGACAGCAAGGATATTTACAAAGAAGGTTACTTTGAACAGAGTACCAAAGGGTGATGGAGAGGAGTTTTGTGTTGGTTCTTTAAATGACTTGCTACTCTAAGAACATACTGTAGCAGACCAAGGAGACTAAGCCAAATACTTGTTTAAAAAAAAACACTCTTGTTTTAAATCCATTGATAATTATTATCATAGGAATAGTGACTCCACTAAAGTTTACATTTTATACCATTTATAGCTAAGGAGGATTGATTAAAATGTATAAATCAGCTCAGAAAATACTTAAATACTACTTGGAATGTTTTCATGAAGATTTTAAAAGCATTTTGTTTACAGAAGCAAATATGCTATGTATACATCATTCTCTATTGAGACAATTTCTTTAAATTCCAACTATTAACCTAATTTCTATTCTGTGTCCTGGAAGGTAACCGTAATTGAAACTTTTTACATAATTCAAAGCAACCTCCTTCCTCTCCTCCTCAAATACTGCAAAATAGAGGTTATCATACTTCTCAGTTTGGGATCAGATGTTGCCCCAAATAAGTGTCCTAACCTGAAACACTATTACCACTAACTTACATCTGAAGCATACATTTAAGATTACTTTAGAGATTACACTCATTTTATACTCTCATCCTGCCTTTATAGAGATTCTTTCCATAATTATTTTGCTTACTCTTTTATCTTTCTGACTAATGTGGATGTTGTCAGAGAGTTTATCCTTGGCCTTCTTTTTGTCTCTCTCCACTTTCTCCTTTGTCAGTCTCATTCAATTTCCACCTGTGCAAATGACCCCCAAATCTATTTCTGTAGTCCTGGTCTTATTTCCACCTCGTTATTCCGTGAACTTATCTTCCCCTTTAACTTGCTCTAATGACATCACTTTTTTTCCTGTCATCTCTGCACCTTCATTCACCCTTGTCTCCCACGATTGGAATTTTGGATTTATCTTTAACTCTTCCGCTCCATTACCTCTTATCCAGTAAGTTACCAAGTCCCATTGGCTCTGCCTCGGTAATGTGTCCCACATCTTTCCCTACTAAGCTTCTTTATGTACTATTGCAACAGATTTTCTTTTTAAAGAGAGGAAAAAAGAAAATGTTATTTATATTAGTCATTTCAACACTCTACCTCCATTGAACTTTCTTTTTTTAACAAGAAAAAAAATTTTTTAAAATACCAAATAGAGTGACTGCATTTAACAACAGAAGAAGTATTCTAATCTAGTAGTCCCCTACCTCTATTTCATGACGGTTAGATTTCATTATCTCTTTTTCAGGCGCTTTCTTGCTTTTTTCCCATAACAATGTTTCCCTTTTAGGGGCAGCTAGGTGGCACAGTGGATAGGGCTCCAGGAGTCAGGAGGACAGACCCGAGTTCAAATATGGCTTCAGACACTTGACATTTACTAGCTGTGTGACCCTGGGCAAGTCACTTAACCCTGCTTACCCCCCCCCAAAAAAAACAACACATAAAGAAGTTTCCCTTTTTGTGATCTTTTTTACTTACCTTGCTGTAGTCATTATGCATATTCTTTTTTTGTTTTTTTTTTGTTGTTTGTTTTGTTTTGGTGAGGCAATTGGGGTTAAGTGACTTGCCCACAGTCTAGGAAATATTATGTGTCTGAGGCCATATTTGAACTCAGGTCCTCCTGACTCTAGGGCCGGTGCTCGATCTACTGTGCCACCTAGCTGCCTTGATGCATATTCTTTTGACTGATTATTTACTCAATGTGAGTTGGTGAAGATCTTTTGAATTTTCTCTGAATTTTTATTGTTTCTTACTATATAACAATGCTTCATTATGTTAATTTGCTATAATTTTTTTCTGAAATTCCCCAGTGTTGTTCATTTGTTTCAGTTGTGTCCAACTTTCTGAGATCCCATTTGGGATTTTCCTAGCAAAGATACTGTGGTATCTCTCCAGCTCATTTGACAGATAAGGACACTGAGGCAAACAGGGTTAAATGATTTGCCCAGGGTCATACAGCTAGTAAATATCTGAGGCCAAATTTAAATTCGGGAAGATGAGTCTACCTGACTCCAGACCTGGTATCTATCCTCTGAGCCACCTAGCTGACTGATTGCCCAGTAATTGGGCATAGTTATTGTAATGCCCATCTACTCTAATCCATACACAAAAGGAATCCTCACTGTAGCATAACCAACAAGTTGTCATCTAGCCACTGCTTTAAGACCTTCAAGGAGGGAAATCCTGCCATTGGTTGAGGCGGCCCATTCTACTTTTGAATAACTCTTAATTGTTGGGTAGATTTTCCTGACAATAAGCCTAAATCAACTTTGTAACTTCTACCATTTGTTCCTGGTTCTGGCCTCTGGAGTCAAATAGAAAAAGTTAATCATCTATATGACAGTCCTTTAACTGCAAGAAGATGGTTATTATGTGTCATCTCTCCCACTCCCTGCCCCGGGTCTTCCTTCTCTTTTCTAGGCTAAATATGCCCAGTTTCTCCAATTGATTTTCATGATATGGACTCAGAGCTATTCACTGTTCTAGTTGCACTCCCTCTTTATCAATAGTCTTGGTAGCTGAACACAGTACTCTAGATAAGGTCTGACTAGGGCGGAATCCAGTGGAAACTATGCCTCTCTGTACCATCGATTAATTCCTCCTCTCTCCTCCCACATCAGACTGCTGATTCATTAAGTTTGTAGTCCACTAAAACCCCCAGATCTTTTTCAAAACAGCTGCTGTCTAACTATACCTGCCCCATATCATACTTATGAAGTTGATTTTTTTTGTACCTAAGTATAAGATTTTATATTTATCCCTGTTGATTTTTATCTTACTATATTCAGCCTAATAACTCTAGCCTGTCAAGATCCTTTTGGATCCTGCCTATTGTCTTTCAATATGTTAACTGTCCCTCTTAGATTTGTGTCATCTTTATATGTGATGAACATGTTATCTATTTCTTTGTCCAGATTTTTGATAAAAACGTCAAACAGCACAAGGTGAAGCACAGATCCTTGGAAAACTCCACTTAAGAGACCTCCTGTTACATTGTCATTAAACCATTAACTATTCTTTCAATATGGCCTACCATCAAGGGCCCTCATTCCCCCTCCCTCCAATTATTTGCTAGAAGGTGCTGTTTATACATCGGTAATAGAACATTTATTAGACACTTAATAAGCTCTAGGCACTCTTGAGTGCTGGGAATACAAATACAAGCAAAAAGACAGTTCCTACCCTCAGAGGATTTATATTCTAATGGAAGACATTGTATAAAAGGGAACTGGAAAGTGGAGGGTTATAGGTGGCAGGGGCAAGAAATGTAGTCAATTAGTAAACATTTATTAACCACCTACTTTAGGTCAGGTACTTTACTAAGCTTTAGGGATACAAAGAAAGGTAAATAAGAGTTCTTGTTCTTGAGGAGCTCACAATCTAATGGGGGGAAAAGAACCTGTTAACTGTGTAAACAAGCTATATATAGGATAAAAGGGAATTTAATCAAGAGGGAAAGCACTAGAATTAAGGTAGATCTGAGAAGACTTCCGGTAGATGGTGGGATTTTAGCTGGGAGGCAGAGATAAGGAGAAAATTCCTGGCATGAGGAATGGCTAGTGAAATGCTTTTCCTAAGGAGATGACTGAGAAAGATCCAGATGGCCAGTGTTGATGGCCTAAAGTGTAAGGCAGGGAAGGCTAAGGTATTAGAAGACTGGGAATGTGGGAGGGATGTACTGGTTATGAAGGCCTTTCAACACCAAACAAATTATTTTATATTTAATCCTAGAGGTGATAGGGAGACATTGGAGTTTACTGAGTTGGTAAGGAGGTGATGTGAAAGGTAAAGGAAAAGGACAGCTAGGTGGCACAGTGGATAGAGTGCTGGCCTTTGAGTCAGGAGGACCTGAGTTCAAATATAACCTCAGACACATAATGCTCAGTAGCTGTGTGACTCTGATCAAGTCACTTAACCCCAGTTGCCTCATATAAAAAAAAAAAGGAAAGAAAGGTAAAGGAAGAGATAACATGGTCAGATCTGTGCTTTAGGAAGATCACTTTGACAGCTGAGTGAAGGTTAGACTAGAGGCGGGTAGAGATTTATGCAGGGAGACTAGCCAGCGACCATTTCTGTAATCCAGGCTTAAGATGATGAGATCCTGAACCAGGGTGGTGGCAGTGTCAGAGAAAAGAAAGGGGAATATACCATAAAAATACCACAAAGGTAAAATGGACAGGCCTTGCCTTCATATTAAATATGAAGGGTAAAGAGAGGAATTAATGATGATGCCTGGGTGATGGTGGTGCCTTTAACAGTAGTGATAGGGAAGTTTGGAAGAATGGGGGGGGATATATGGGGGGACAGATGAATTCAGTTTTGGACATGTGTTTAAGATGTCTAGGGGATGTCTGGTAGGCAATTGGAGATGCTCAGCTGGAAGTCAGGGGAGAGGTTAGGGCTAGATATGTAGATTTGTGAATCATCTGTATAGAGATGATAATTGAATTCCTGGTAGCTTATGAGATCAACAATTGAAATAGTATAGAAGAAGAGAAGAGGTTCCAGGACAGAATCCTGTGGGACATGTCCCATGGTTAATGGTTGTGACAGACTGAGAAAGAGTAATGAGATAGGTAGGAGAACCAGGAGAGGGTAGTATTACAAAAATCTAGAGAGAAGAGGAAATCAAGGAGAGGTTGATTGACAGTGTCAGAGGCTGAAGAGAGTTCAAGAAGGGTGAGGATTGAGAAAAGGCCATTGGATTTGGCAATTAAGAGATCGTGTCAGACAGGAGAGCAGTTTTGGTGGAACAATGTGGTGGAATCATACTATAGACAGTTAAGAGAGTATGAGGAAAGGAAGCACTTGGCCTTTTTCAAGGAGCTAAGCCACAAAGGGCAAGAAAGATGGACAATAGTGGGGATAAAATCAAGTAAGTTTCTTGAGGTTGGGAAGAAATGCCTATGTTTGTAGGCAATAGTGAAGCAGCTAATATACTTGGAGAGATTGAAGATGATTGAGAGAGTGGGAATGATAGAGGGGACAATCTACTGAGAAGCCAGATAGAATGGATTCACTTATGCAGATTATAGGAATTAACCTTGGTAAGAAGGGCCACCTGCCACCTCTTCATGTGAGATGGGTGAAGGAGGAAATGGTGGCAAAAAGCATAGTGAATAAGATAGTGAATTAATTAAGGAGGTATAAAAGGATTATCTTGTAGCAGTGAGGGCCCTAAATTTGTCCAGAGTCAGGAGTGGAACCAAGAGAGAAATGAACATAGATGGCCTACACACTTCATGAAATGGTGATTCCATCCAGGGCCCCACCAATCAGAGACAAGAACTCGGGAGTGGAGGCATCTCCAAGGTGAGAAGGCTGCTGGTGATTGAGGAAAAAGCCTCGAGTCAGGAGAGAATTGAACATGGATGGTCTAGGCCCTTCATGAGATGATGGTTCCAAATATGAATATTGGTATATATTAGACTTTTCTTTATATATCTTTTTAAACTTCCTTAGGGTATTTGCTCAGAAGTAGAATTGCTGGAATAAAGACAGGTTAGTGATTTTTCTTACATAATTCTAAATTGAAATCCAGAACAATTGAACCATTTCATAACTCCATAAGCAGTATATTCTTGTTCTTATTGGCTCAGAGCCCCTCCAGTATTCTCAGTTTTTGTAATCTTTCTCAGTTTGGATGTGGGAGGTAATTTGCATTTCTCTTATTGGTGATTTGGGGTATGTTTTAATGTTGTTTGTAGTTTGTATTTTTTTTAAATGCTCATACTCCTTAGCCTCTTATTAATTAGAGATTGGATCTTGCTGGAAATAGCTTCTTTTTTTTGTGGGGGGGGGGACAAGGAATTTGAGGTTAAGTGACTTGCCCAGGGTCACACAGCTAGTAAGTGTCAAGTGTCTGGTCTGATACCGGAGTTGAATTCGGGTCTTCCTGACTCCAGGGCCTGTGCTGTATCCACTGTGCCACCTAGCTGCCCCTTGGAAATAGCTTTTTGATAGGTCTTTCTACCTCCACACTCTTCCCATATCCAGTGTAGCCTACATGTGTATGCTAGAATAATTGCTTTTAATGCATTGATCTGATTATGTGTCCCCTTATTGCATACCAAGTTGAAATTCCTCCGTCTGTCATTTAAGGCCTTCCTACTTTGTCACCACCCTATCTATATTTCAAGACTATATTTTCCCCCTCCAAGTACTCAGTGCTTCAACTACATCGTATTGCTAATTTGGTCTTTGCTTTCCTACCTTCATGCATTTGTTTATGCTGAATTCTATTAGAATGTCCTCCATCCTACACTTATTAAATCCCTACCAACTCTATAAAAACCCAATTCAAATTCTACCCTCCTCCATCTAGTCTTCCTTATTACTTCCTTTGATAAAAGATTTCCTCCTCATACCTCATAAAAATAGTCTTTTACTTTGTAACTCTCTAATGTACTGGCCATGTAATTTTATAGTGTATTAGTTATTTATATTTGTGTCAGTCTCATCCTTTTGGACCATAAGCCACATGAAAACAGGGAATGCGTCTTATCTAAAGTTTGTGTCTTCACCGTCACCTCACAGACTATACTTGTTAGGTGCTTAGTAAATGTTTAACAAATAAAACAAACACTTTGTGTTGAGCAGGCTTTCATTTTGAATTATTTCTGACCTGAAATTGCACTGAATAAAACTTTCATGTAAATTTTTTAATAGCCTGGCTCTAAAAAAACACTGAATGGCTCAGACGAGAAATCTAATTGCAAGGAGTCAAAGGCAGGAAATTTGGATCCACTATCATGCATAAGTAAGTTTCCTAAATAATTTGTTGTATTTTTAAATGCATGAAATCTCAAGTTGATATTTTTAATTTTAAACATTCTCTTGATGTCTATTTTATATCAAACATGTGTTTCTGATAGGCACTGCAGATCTTCATAAGATGTATCCAACACCACCATCATTGGAACAACATATTATGGGATTTTCCCCAATGAATATGAACAACAAAGAATATGGTAGTATGGATACTACACCTGGAGGAACTATCTTAGATGGGAATAGTTCCAGTATAGGAGCCCAATTCAAAATTGAGGTTGATGAAGGATTCTGCAGTCCCAAACCTTCTGAAATTAAGGTAAATTTGTAAATGACTACGCAAGAGAAATTTTCATAAATACTTATAGTCTTACAGTTAACAGTACTTTTGACATTGATTATACTTTTTTCCTCCCAAATTTATTGTTAATAGAATTGTAATTGTAGAATTTCTTTGTTAGAAAATGACTGGATTGGGATTAATAAACTGTTATTTGTGCTTTTTAAAAATTGGATTAAAAAATTTTTTAATTGTTACTTAAAATTTACTGAGTACTTGACTACCTCTCTTTGAAGTTAGGAAATTAAGACATTGTAAGTTTGAATTTTTATCTTACAGGATTTTTCATATGTCTATAAACTGGAAAATTGTCAAGCTCTGGTGGGATGTTCCATGTTTGCACCTCTAAAAACTCTCCCTAGCCAGTGTTTGCCTCCTATCAAGCTTCCAGAAGAGTGCATTTATCGGCAAAGTTGGACTGTTGGGAAGTTAGAGTTGCTTCCTCCAGGGCCCACCATGCCTTTCATCAAAGAGGGGTATGATTTATATCCATGTGTTGTCTAAAACTGAGTTTTGAGAGAAATGCTTTGTGTATGACTTTTTAAAAGGATTCTAACTCCTCTCAAGTCTTTCAAGTTTTTAATTTCTGTTTGTAGCAGCAAAAATTGATGATGTATTAAAACACTGAAAAAACAGTATGACACAGGGCATTCATTTCTTCCAAAACATCTTTCTTAGCATGCCTAAGTTAATGAAGTATTTTGATTCACTGCCTCATATCTTTAGTGATGAGAATCATCTAGTAATTTTTTTTAACATAATCTTTTTTGCTTCTTGAATCATACAGTCCTATTATAACTGTACAAATTTCATATTTGAGACATTTGTAGGTGTTTTGGATGGGATTGTATGTAAGACAGCTAGATGGTGCAATTCTTGGGTTCAAATCATGCCTTAGATACTTATTAGCTGTGTGACTTTGGATAAGTCACTTAATCTCTTTCACTTGTTGCTTCATATTTAAAATGGGGGGGTCTAGACTTAATGCCATCATAAATCTACAGTCCTGTGAAAGCTACTCATTACATTACAGTTGTGCCTGCTTCAACTATTTTGACCAGTCCTTTCCAAATATTTTGTGTGAGGGTGAAATGTTAACCTTTTTTCCGAAACAAGTGTTGTTGACAATTTTTATAATTGTGTAGACTGGGTACTACAGGGATAGATTTTTTTAAATTGTACTAGTTGTTAGTCCATATTTTTCAAATAATTATGGAATATTTTGCGATTCTAATTTATTTTCTTTTTTTTTTTTGCATATTTCTGTATGAATTTCTCACCTGGGGAATGTTAGTGATGGAAGTGCAATGGATCAAGAATATGGCCCTGCTTATACTCCTCAAACTCATACTCCTTTTGGGATGCCCCCCAGCAGTGCACCTCCTAGTAACAGTGGAGCAGGGATTCTTCCTTCTCCCTCCACCCCTAGATTTCCAACTCCACGAACACCAAGGACACCTCGTACACCTCGAGGAGCTGGTGGGCCTGCCAGTGCTCAAGGCTCAGTCAAATATGAGAATTCAGACTTGTATTCACCAGCTTCCACCCCATCAACGTGTAGACCCCTAAATTCTGTTGAGCCTGCAACTGTTCCATCCATCCCTGAAGCACATAGTCTTTATGTAAACCTCATTCTTTCAGAGTCAGTAATGAATTTATACAAAGACTGTAATTTTGACAGTTGCTGTATCTGTGTCTGCAACATGAACATCAAAGGTGCTGATGTTGGAGTTTACATTCCAGATCCAACACAGGAAGCACAGTATAGGTGTACCTGTGGCTTCAGTGCTGTCATGAACAGAAAATTTGGAAACAGCTCTGGATTGTTTCTTGAAGATGAACTAGATATCATAGGACGTAACACTGAATGTGGTAAAGAAGCAGAGAAACGTTTTGAAGCTCTCAGGGCTACCTCTGTTGAACATGTCAATGGAGGACTGAAAGAACCTGAAAAATTACCTGATGAGTTAATATTATTGCTACAAGATCAGTGCACTAATTTGTTTTCACCATTTGGAGCAGCAGACCAAGATCCTATTCCCAAAATTGGTGTAATTAGCAGCTCGGTACGTGTTGAAGAACGGGATTGTTGCAATGATTGCTACCTTGCATTAGAACATGGACGTCAGTTCATGGATAATATGTCAGGAGGAAAAGTTGATGAAACCCTTGTGAAAACTACATGTTTACATCCCTGGGCCAAAAGAAATGGTAAGTGTGCTAACTTAATATTTTGTTTGTTGTTTTTTTTTAAACTTTTTTCCTTCCATATATGTGTTTATCATCCTCAGTATTTATTTACTAAGAAATGTAGGCTTTCCTATGTAGCTAGCACATCTCTCTAAATGAGAAATTATGGTGTGTACTACTTTAAAATTTTCAGGGAAACTAAGATGGGCTTTTATTTTAGGTACCTTTTACAAGACGGGTCCAGTGCCTTGAGTTCCTAGTCATATGAGGAAGGAATTGGGAATGTTTAGCCTAAAGAAGAGAAAACTAGGCAGGATTATGATTGCTGCTTTCAAGTATTTGAAAGGCTGTTGGATAGGGAAAGGATTAAACTTGTTCTCTGGGGCAGAATTGGAAACAATTGGTAGAAGCTGCCAATTAGGCAATATGTCAGGGAATACTTCTAATGGTGAGAGCTGCCCCACAGTGGAATGGGCTACTTCAAGAAGTGGTAGGTTTTGCCCTCCTTGGAAAGTCTCCAGTCATAAGGCTGGATGACCACATGTTGGGTATGTTGTGATGGGGATTCCTTTTGCATGTGAATTGCACTAGATGAACACTAAGGTCCCACAACTTAAATGTGATTCTGTGCTTATTATTAGCAGTCAATCCATCTGTAGCTGTGTGTTACCAATTTTCACAAAAGCATGCAGGAAATAATTCTATCCCTAGGCTGGTACACTTGGCCCAGGGAAGTTACTTTATGATACTTTCAGTGGAAATAAAGATATTCAGAAGAGTGAATTTGGAGGCTAGGGAGGGGAGATGGGTTCTGTTTTAAATATATAATGTCTAATCAACAGTTTTTAATGCTGAAGTGAGGCTCAGGAAAGAAACTTTTTCAGCCAGTCATTAAGCCCTAAGTATGTGCCAGGCACAGTACTAAGCACTGGAGATACAAAGAAAACGCAAAGACCAAAAAAAAAGAAAAGGAAAAGGCAATCCTATCCTCTAGGTAGGAGCTCACAATCTAATGAGGAAGACAATAAACAAATATGTATAGACAAATTATATGCAGGAAATATATACAAAATAATTAATGGGAGGGAGGCATTCAAATTGAGAGTATTGAAAGGCTTCCTTTAGAAGATAGGATGTTAGCTGGGAATGGATGGGCAGTAAGTAGAGATGAGGAAGGAAAACAATCCAGGCATGGGGGACAACCAGAAAAAAGCTCTGGGGCTGAGAGATAGAGTATCTTTTTTGTGGAAAATACCCAGGAGGCCAGTGTCACTGGATTAAAGAATATGTGGTGGAGACTGGAAAGAGGGAGAGGGAAGAGTATGTTATAAAGGGCTTCACATACCAGAATATTTTATATTTGATCCTAGAGATCATAGGAAGCTCTTGGATTTTTAGGATGTGGATGGCATGGTTCATTGTGCTTTAGGAAAATCACTTTGGTGGCTGAGTGAAAAATGGATTGGAGTGGGGAGAGACTTGAGGTAAACAGACCCATGAGCAGGGCTTTTGTAGTAGTTCAGATCTAAGATGACGAAGCACTAAAGTGGAGGCAGCTTCAGATGGGGAGAAATGTTTGAGAGATGTTGCAAAGGTGAAATCGATGGGCTTTGATGGCAGATTGGATTGGGGGTGGCAGTGAGAGGCAATGAGGAGTAAAGCATGACACCTGGGGGTCTGGGGTTTGGGAGGGTGGTGTTGCTTTCTGTAGTAACAGGGAAGGTAGAGTGGGGGAGGGCTTAGGAGGAAAGATAATGAGTTCAGTTTTGGATAGGTCGAATTTAAAGTGCCTACTGGACTTCTAGTTTGAGATGTCTGAAAGGAAGTTGGAGATTTGGGCCTGGAGGTCAGCAGAGAGAGATTAGAGCAAGATAGCTAGATTTGAGAAATCATTAGCATAGAGATGATAATGAAATACGTAGGAGTGGTTGACATCACAGAGTGAAGTAGTAGAGAGAGAGAGAGAAAAGAACCCCTAGAATAGAGCCTTGTGGTTCATCCCCGATTTAGTGGGTGTGACCTGATTCCTTTCCAGCAAAGGAGACTGAGAAGGGGAACAGTCTTTGACTGGATATACAAATCATTAAACTCATGAAAGCTTATGAGATAACTGAGAAGAAAATAGGGTCCCGGGACAGACTTTTTGGGTATGTCCATAAATAGGGATCGTGTTGGGTATGATCATCCTGTAAAAGAGACTGAGAAGAAGCAATCAAGACAGGCAGGAGGAGAACCATGAGAAAGTTGATAGCAAGTGTGGAGAGAATGTCTAGGACAAGAGGACGGGCAACAGGGTTACATTCTCAGATCAATAAGGGTAAGGATTGAGGGTGGAGGGGAGGAGTTTGGTTTGATAATTAAGACATCATTAGTAACTTTGGAGAAAGCATTTTTCATTTGAGCAATAGCTTGCTGTTAAAATATGTCTCGGGAATTACTTTCAGGAATCACTTGTGATTAAGAGCTAGCATTTATTTAAAAAAAAAGAAAGAAAAAGAAACCATTTCAAAATGTGGAACTTGAATTGTTTTGTCTTAAGTTGTTTTAGTTTTGCTAATTCAGTGATTCCAAAGACTTTATTTTTTAATAGTCTATTTTAAGTTATTATGAAACTGTACATTTTAATTATAGTAATTTGCATTTGGAATTTCATTTGAAATAGAAGTGTTGGCTTGCCATAGAGACTTAATCTCAGAAACATAGTGACTTCCTGGAGGCCCCTGACACATGCCAGCTCTGTGACCTGAACTAGTCAGTCACTTACCCTCTCAGTGCTATAGGCAACTCTCTAAAACCATAAATTGCAGAGAAGGTGCTGATCTGTATTGGTAGAGGGAATTTCCTTGACAGGCATTCCCTGCACCAGAGAAGCCACAGATCTGGGGCCCCAATCCCATCCTGCCCTCCCCCCCAAAAGGATATATCATGAAATCAAAACAGAAGTAATACTGGAATTCACTGAGATAGGGAACTATTTTATGAGTCAGGTAATAAAAAAAATAGTTATCTTGTTTGTGGTCTTATTGTAAAGCATTTACTTAAACATAAATAGGACATGATAGGGAGGTCCTGGAATATTTTGGTATATAACAGATTAAGTCAGAGTATCAGTGATACTGCTTTGAATAAGGGGATATTAAAACTAGATGTGTGAGTGAAGGTAATAGGACAAAATCAGAAGGCAGTTAACTGTAGGGGAGAAGAATAATACAAGGGGAAGAACTGATTATATCATGGTTATGGAGGTAGGGAACTGAAATGGTATGGCAATGATGGTAGCAATTTGCGTTCTACAGCTTCCTTATAGCTAATGATTTTTGTATTTTATTCTTCCCTAACCATTGTTTTTTAAAAAGTTGGGCAGGAGAGAAAGGGAACTGAGCAAAAGTATCCTTTCTTAATAGCTGACTTAAAACTTACAAAACTTACATTTTCATTTGATCCTAAACAGCTCTGGGAAAATAGTACCTTTGCCAGTTTTGCAGATGGGGAAACCGAGACTCAGGGATTTAGGAATTAAGTGACTTTCCTATAATTACGTAGTTCGAGAGGTGAAATTCAAGACCATGTCTCTTCTAACCCCAAGTTAGCAACCTTTCCTTCTTAATGCATGTGATCAAAGTAATGAAATACAGATGGGCAGGTCACAGAAAAAGAAAAAAGAGCGTGGATAGCCTATAGATAAACTAATCAGTAACTGAATAGCTGAATAAAAAATTTTTGACTTGAATGTTAGTAGTTTGAACAGGTCTATGAGGTATGTAGCTCTTTGCCAGAGTTTCTGGAGTTAACTATTTTTCATGATGATAGTGTAGAAAAATTACATCACAAGAAAATTCCAAATTCCACATTAGAGTTAATGTCTCTACCCTTGCCATATAGACCTTTTTTCACTAGAACTGCTTTATGAACAAGATTAATATAGAAATGCTGTGAGCACTTTAATGTGTCTAAAAGACAGAGGAAAAGAAATTAATTTGATCAACAAGTATGAAGTCAAAGAACAACTTGTTTTAGTTCAATTTTATCAAATATCAGAATTACAGGAGTTGCTTTTCTGTTGTAGGTCCCTAGAATTATCAGTCCAAATTTTTCCAGATAGTTCTGTGCAGAAGCAGGCTCTCTATAAGTAGAAATTTATGTATTTATGATAGTGAATGAGTCTTCTGGATTTAACAACTTAACATGTTATTGATATCAAAGAGCTGAGATAATTCTTATTTTTGTTTTTTTATTTTCTTTTTAAAAAAATTTTATTAATTTATTTTGATTTATCAATAATCACTTCCATATGCTTTTGAGTTTAAAATTTTTCTCCCCCTTCCTCTGTACCACCCTCCCCAAGACAGCACACAATCTGATATAGGCTATACATTTACATGCCTATTATATTTTTACATTAGTGATGTTGTAAGTAAAAATTAAAACCAAAAGAAGGAACCATCAGAAAGAGGAAACAAAACTCAACAGAAGAGGAAAAGAAAATAGCAATTCAACTTTCATAGTTCTTTCTTTGGATGTTGATAGCATTTTCCATCACGAGGCCTCTAGAGATGTCTTAGATCCTTGTATTCCTGGGAAGGAATTTAAGTTTATCAGTATTAGTCATCATCGCACAACGTGGCTGTTATTGTGCACAGTGTTCTCTTGATTCTGCTCATTTCACTCAGCATCAGACCATACAAGTCTTTCCAGGTTTTTCTCAAATCAGCCTGTTCATCATTTCTTAGGGCACAATAGTATTCTATTACATTCATATACCACAACTTGTTTAGCCATTCCCCAGTTGATGGGCATCCTCTCAATTTCCAATTCTTTGCCACCACAAAAAGAGCTGCTATAAATATTTTTGTACATGTGGATCCTTTTCCCATTTGTATGATCTCTTTGGGATGTAGCACTAGAAGTGCTATTGCTGGGTCAAAGGGTATGCACATTTTTGATAGCCCTTTGGGCATAGTTCCAAATTGTTCTCCAAATGGTTGAATCATTTCACAACTCCACCAACAATCCATTAGTGTTCCAGATAATTCTTATTTTTGTATCCTTCTTACAGCTGTAGATGTAAGCATGCAGTGTTCACAGGACATCCTTCGAATGCTCCTGTCCCTTCAGCCAGTACTTCAAGATGCCATTCAGAAAAAACGAACAGTGAGATCTTGGGGAGTCCAAGGTCCTCTTACTTGGCAACAGTTTCATAAAATGGCTGGCCGAGGCTCATATGGTAAATAACATGTATGAAGTTATGGATTGGCTAAGTTTCCTTAAATTATTGTGATCTTTTGTGAGTGCCTTTATTTAAATTATTAATTAATTTTTAAAAATCTGTAGTAGCCACAGGTAAGTAACTTTACTTAATTTTTAGTTTTGTGCACTGCTTTATATTAATCTAAGGAGTCAATTTCTTCTACTTAGGCATATGCTCTTAATGCACTTTTCTTTCTTTCTTTTTTTTTTTTTAAAGGAACTGATGAGTCCCCAGAACCACTGCCAATTCCCACATTTTTGTTGGGATATGATTATGATTTTCTGGTGCTCTCTCCATTTGCCTTGCCTTATTGGGAGAGGCTGATGCTAGAACCCTATGGATCTCAAAGAGATATAGCATATGTTGTACTATGTCCAGAGAATGAAGCCCTTCTGAATGGAGCAAAAACCTTTTTTAGAGATCTTACTGCAATATATGAGGTATGTGTTCAAAGTGAGAGGTATGGGGTTTTAAAATATCTTACATATATTTGTGCTATCTAAACCTAACCTACAAGGCAGGTGGCTCAATTAAGATGTGGTGCTACTAGTGCCAAAGTGGCCAGGTGTTCAATTTCTCACATGGGCCTCATCACACTCTGTGATCTAGTTTACTAGCCTACTTGCCATTTTGTGCACATGACACTACATGTCCCAACTTCACATCTTTGCTCTGGCTAACCTTTGTATTTAGAATACACTGTCATCTAATCTTTGCATCTTGTAATTCCTGGTTTCCTTTAATAATTTAGCTTAGTGAATTCCCTTCCTTTGTCCTCCTTCCGTGCCGACCATCCCACCCCCATTGCTAGTGCCCTCCCTCCTAAAACTGTTTTGCATTTATTCCTTATAATCATTTTGTTTATAGTATCTATATATTCATATGTATGTTATCTCTCCATTTAGACTGTACATGCTTTGAAGGAAAGAACTTGTTTCACCCTTGTCATTCCAACATTATCATGGTGCCTGGTACTGTGCTTAACTGATTTCACACACTATACATTCCAACTAAACTGACCTTCTTGCTGTTACCTGGAGTTGATATTCTGTCTTCTGCTTCTTAGCAGCATTTAACTTTAAGCTTAAATTCAGGTTTCATGTCCTTAGGGAAGTCTTTTATTCCTCTTTTAGTTATTAGTATTCTCTCCTTCAGGCCATCTTATATTAACTAATCTGTGTAAATGTATGGTATGGTAGAAACCTTGAATTCAAGGACTGTTTTTCATTTATCTTTGTGTCCGTAACATCTATCACAGTGCTTTTGTACTTTTTTGTTATTGTTTTTTTGGTCTAGAACTGTGATATCATCAGTATAGGATTATTCTACTAATGCACATTGACAACTCATTTGTAATTTATAGTCTTAGAGAATTGGCATGGTATACTCAAGTCAAGTAATTTTCTAAGTTCAGAATTCTGGTATGTGTCAAGAGGCAAAAGGACTTGCAGCCTGATCTAACTCCAAGGTCACTTTTCTATTCACTATTCCATTCCACCTTGTACATAATAGATATTTAATAAATTTTTGTTAAATTGAAAGAAAAACTGATCCATTGCACTCATAAACTTGAGCAGCTGACTTCAGATGTTTCATAGTTTACACATAGTCTTCAGGGTAGAGTGGAATAGGTTTAATATGACCTGCCATCATAACAGCTTGTAGCATATGTTGTATATGAAGAATAATAATGTATTACTTTGTAACTGACAAATTGGCCTTATGTTTATATTTGGGAAAGGGATGAAGGTAATGTATATGAGAAAATACAACCCTTAGTATTGTATTATTATGGTACTGGCCCGGGCTTGCTCTATGGCCGTAGGTAAGTCACTGTGTCTCTTTGGACTCCAGGTTCCTAATTTGTAAAATAAAGGATATGTTTCAACCCTAAAATTGAAATTCTTTATTTTTCCTGACTTGCTTCTTTACCAGTTATTTCAGGTATGCATCTTGTCACACTTTGTGTGGATGAAGTTAAAGTTGGGGCAGGGAGGAGGGGAGTATTTGTGTACACATACATGCAGTACTAAAGGGTTGTATTTTCTTTATTTTAGTATATTTTTATTTACCTTAAATATACAGGGAATTTTTGAAAAAGACAATTTCTTTAAGAGTTTAAGTAAGGTCGTCCAACTGATCATAAATTTCAAACATACATGTAACGACAACTATATAGAGACAGTAAGAATTTCATTTATTTCAGTATAGATTTTTGTTCTTGATATTATTTTAGCATTTTAGGATAATTTTGGGGAAGGGAGTCAGTATCTGTGATTTTATCTGTGTAGAGAGTTCTCTGTGTAGAAACTTTCCTCCAGTCATGTGGATCAACAGCTCTCCCACCATTTAGTTTAAGTTACCTAAAGTACTGGGAAGTTAAATGATTTTTCCATTGTTATACAGCTAGCATATGTTAGAGGGAAGACTTAAAAACACTAGTCTTTCTGCCTCCAGGATCAGCCCCTTTATCTGCTGTATATCACATTGCCTTTCATACTAAGGCTAAATGTTCATTTTAGATGTCTAAATTTTTTTTTTATTGCTCATCTATTTCTACATCTTACAGTTTTTTAATTGTTATCAAATAATATAGTATTACAGGGTGGCTAGGTAGCACAGTGGCAAGAGTGCTGGGCCTGGAATCAGGAAGACTCATCTTCCTGAGTTCAAATCTAGCCTTAGAAACTTACTAACTGTGTGATCCTGGGCCAGTCTGTTTGCCTCAGTTTCCTCATCTGTCAAATGTGCTGGAGAAGGAAATGGCAAACCACTGCAATATCTTTGCTGAGAAAACTCCAAATGGCATCATGAAGAGTCAGATACGACTGAAATGACTGAACAACAAGTAGTATTGCTGTAATTAATTCATTGCAGTTTCACTTTAATCAGAAACGTGTGTTATGTTAATTTTGAGTGAGAGAAAATGAGTGTATCTAAAATTTCCAAGCTAGACCTCTAACAGCATGTATCATTTATTGCTAATCTTGGTGCAAAAGTCCTTTGGCTTTCCTTTAAAAGGGACTAAGGGGATGACTTTTTCTTATTTTTAACGGATGCTTTCAAAAAAACATATCTGTATATACTATGATGAATTCACTAGTTTTGTTCTTTTTGTGTAGTCTTGTCGATTAGGACAACATAGACCCATTTCACGATTGTTGGCTGATGGGATCATGAGAGTTGGATCTACTGCTTCAAAGAAACTTTCAGAAAAGTTGGTAACTGAATGGTTTTCTCAGGCAGCTGATGGCAACAATGAAGCGTTTTCTAAACTCAAGCTGTATGCACAAGTCTGCAGATACGACCTGGGTACTGAATTTATATTACTGCACAGGGGATAGTGGAAAGGGAATTATTTGGGAGTTACAAACTGTTCAAATATGTGACATGCATTCTTTGATTATTGGGCCTGAAAAACATGAAGGATTTTACTTATAACTCAAGGTTAGTAACTTTATGAATGGATTGAAATCAGAGACTTGAGCTTGTACAACATCCTACAATTCATTGTTCACTTTAAGGATAGTACAAACTACATTACTGTCTTCTTATAGAATTCATCAACATAAAAATGTGGTTTTTTTGTTGTTTTTTCTTTCTTTTTTTAGTTTAGTAGCATTTTATTTTTCCAATTACATGTAAAGATAGTTTTTCAACATTCACTTTTATAAGATTTTGAGTTTCAGTTTTTTTCCTTTCCCCCTCCTGAAGACAGCAAGCATAAAAATGAATTTTTTAAAGGTGGCATGTTTACCTGATGATATTCAAGAGACTTTAGAACTGAAACATGAAAGGACTTCATTAAAGGTGCTTTTATTTATGAAGTTTATATCAGTGACCTTAACAAGCCTTAAAGCAAGGCTACAGTTTAGTCTTGTTACTCTTTTTATTCGAGGCAAGCATTTGGACTGTTGCTGAAAATTTGCCAGAAATTACTGTGTATCTCTTAACATATTTCACCTAATGTTTGGTTCATCAGATCATAGATTGAGACCTGGAAGGTCTTTGGAAACCATTGAGCCCCAAGGTCAGACAGCTAATTGCAGAATTTGAACATCAGTCTCCCTGGCTCCTCTCTCTGCTTTGCCTCCTAGCTGCCTCAAGAAAAGTACAGAAATACTGTATTATGAGAAATGTTACAAAAGGCAGTTGATTTGTTTTATCACCCATTCATGACTTCAGAGGGGTAGGGTTGTGGTTTAGTAATGAATTACTTCATTTCAGTGATGTTTACACAGTGTTAAATGCACAGCATAATCTTCACCTTTTAAGTTGATAACCCTCCTTTCAGAAGAAAAAAGGAAAGTTTCTTATTCTTTGGAAATATATTTTTTTTAACTTGAATGATCATTTACATGATGAATGCTAGTTTATATCTTCACTTTTAACCACAGTGTCTTAATTTTTTTATTATGTAAATACTAGCAAATGTTATCTTGCACATTATAGATGCTTAACATTTATTACAAAAAAGATTGATTAGAATTTTCTTGTTCACATATTAAATGGAGACCAAACTGGTCAGTGAAAATTAAGAATTAAATATACCATGTGTTCTGTTGCCTTTAGGTCCTTATCTTGCTTCCCAGCCATTGGATAGCTCTTTACTTTCCCAGCCAAATTTGATTGTCCCTACAAGTCAGTCTCTCACTACTCCACCTCAGCTGACAAATACTGGGAATTCAAGCACTCCATCTGCCACCCCAGCAACCACAACTAGCAGCACTATGACCATGACTTCAGGTAGCTCCGTGTCTTCTGCAGTTGCCACAACTAATTCTACTTTGACTACAACTTCATCATCATCCTCCTCCACCAACATAAGCGGTGGAATGTCAGCCAATAAACAAACTTCATTTCCACCTTTTGGAGGCATGAATAATGCTGCTGCTGGTTCTGTGTCTACACAAGCAGCTACTGTTCAGAGTGCCCAGTTAGGGGGGCAGCAGCCTCCAACTCTACAGACTGCTGGGGCTTCTGCAGAGGCATCCTCTGGTCCAACTCAGCCTCATCCAGAAGTGTCTGAAAGGTAAAAACATTTATTGTAAATGAGAAGTAGCCTATGTTTGGAATAAATTTTAGACTTAATTCTCCCATGGGAATTTAATTTTAATAAAAATTTAACCTGTAGTAGTTTACATATACAAAACTTTAAAACTTAAGGAGAGGTTTATATATATTTTTTTTGTTTTTAAGGAACCAAGTTCTAATCCTTCAGATCAGAGTTTACCATATACTTGGTTAGAACTCTGCATGCATGAGTGATCCCATTCCATCTCATCTTCTCAGTGAAATTGCCCACTCTGTCATCCTCACTCTCTCATTAAATTTCAGTCTCTTCTTGTCTACTGGTTGTTTCCCTACCACATACAAACACCCTTATTCTTTTAAAAAAAAAAACAACACAAAACCTCTCACTTGACTGGCCAGCTCCATTAGCTATTCCACTATCTCTCCTCTTTATTCCTAAGCTCCTTGAGAAGGCCATCTACATAATTGGTGCCTCTACTTCCTTTCTTTTCACTCTTTTTGCAGCTTTCAACTTCATTTTTGTCTTCACATTTACTGACAACCTCTTAATTGTTCAATCTAATGTCCCCTTTTTTCAGTCCTCCTCTTTCTTGACCTTTCTGCAGCCTTTGACACTGTCAGACACTCTTCTCTCTAGCTTTTTGTGCACTGCTCTCTCCTGATTCTCTTCCTACCTGATTGCTCCTTTCTTGGTCTCCTATGCTGGATCTTAATCTAGGTCATGCCCGTTAACCTTGGGAGTCCCCCAAGATTCTACCTTTTGGAGGCATGAATAATGCTGCTGCTGGTTCTATGTCTACATAAGCAGCTACTGTTCAGAGTGCCCAGTTAGGGGGGCAACAGCCTCCAACTCTACAGACTGCTGGGGCTTCTGCAGAGGCATCCTCTCTCCTCCTATACAATTTCCTTTGGTGATCTCATCAACTCTCATGGGTTCAATTATCTCTTTGATGATGATTTCCTAATCTACTTATCTACCCTTAAGTTTTCTTCTTAACTCTACTATCCCATATACCTCCCCTCTCCCCCAGGCACCTCCTAATTTGTGGCCAGGTCCTTTGATTCTACTTTCATAACATCCCCTTTATACTCCCTCTTCTGTCTTTTAATGCTGTTAACCACCCCAGTACAGGAACTCATCACCTCAGGCCTGGATTATTTCTGTAGCTTCCTCGTCAGTCTTGCTGCCACAAGTCTCTCCCCAGTCTAGTCACTCAGCTGCCATAATGATCTTCCTAAAGCCACAGGCCTAACTAGGTCATTCTCCTATTGAAACTCCGGTGGTTCCCTATCGCCTCAAGGAACAAATATAAAATCTTCTGTTTGGCATTGAAAGTCCTTCATAAGGGGATAAGAGAGCAGGGGGATGATAGAGGGGAGGGCAAATTAGGGGAGGGGGTATCAGAAGCAGACACTTCTGAGGAGGTGAAGGGTCAAAAGAGAGAATAGAATAAATGAGGCAGGACAGGATGAAGGGAAACATAGTTAGTTTTTCACAACATGACTGCTGTGGAAACGTTTTGCATGACTACACAGGTATAGCCTGTATCGAGTTGCTTGCCTTCTCGATGAGGGTAGGTGGGGAGGGAGGAAAGGAGAAAATTTGGAACCAGAGTTTTAAAAACAAATGTTAAAAATTGCTTTCACATGGGAACGAAATAAGATATACAGGCAATGGGGTATAGAAATCTATCTTGCCCTATAGGAAAGTAGAAAGGGTAGGGGATAAGAGAAGGGGGGAAATAGAAGGGAGGGGAGATTAGAGAAAGGGGTATTCAGAATGCACACCATCTTGGGGTGGGGAGAGGGACAAGGGACAAGATGGGGAGAAAATTTGGAACTCAGAATCTTGTGGAGGGGCAGCTAGGTGGCACAGTGGATAGAGCTCTGGCCTTGAAGTCAGGAGGATATGAGTTCAAATCCAGTCTTAGACATATGACAGTAGCTGTGTGACCCTGGGCAAGTCACTTAACCCCAATTGTCTTGCAAAAAAAAAATCTTGTGGAAAGTCCTTTATGGCTATTCTCTGACCTTTGTAGTCTTTGTAGTCTATTTTGTTGTACCTGGAATAGGGGAAGAAGTAGAGGAACCTGAGAGTGGTGAGCACTCATGGTGATGGAGCATCACCACTCCTTCTTTCATTGTGACAAACCTTAGATTTTTCTTTCACCTGAAATTCAATGACACTAGCTATTAGCTTCCTTGTTCCTCAAATGAGGCACTCCATCTCCAGACTTTTGGCATTTTCTCAGGCTGTCCCCCATGCCTAAAATGTTCTTTCTCTTCATCTTCAGTTCCTGGTTTCCTTTAAGTTCCTATAAAATCTTACCCTCTGAAGGATTAATACTAATCTCCCCCCCCAGTTATCTACAGTTTATCTTGTGTATAGCTTATTTATACATAGCTGTTTGCACTTTGTCTCCCATTATACTGTTAGCTCTTTGAAAGTATGGACTTTATTTCAAAGCCTTTTGTTTTTGTATACCTATATCATAGCATAATGCAGTACCTGGCACAATAATAGGCACTTAATAAGTGCCTATTGACTGACTATTAAATTTTCTTTTTATATTGTAGCACTATGGATCGAGATAAGGTGGGAATCCCAACTGATGGTGATTCACATGCAATCACTTACCCGCCTGCAATTGTTGTTTACATAATTGATCCTTTTACATATGAAAATAAAGATGAGAGCTCTAATTCTAATGTATGGACCTTGGGTCTACTTAGATGCTTCTTGGAAATGGTCCAAACTCTTCCACCTAATCTCAAGAGTACTGTTTCTGTACAGGTAAGGGTGATGTATCCTAAGTCATTTAAGATTGTGTGAAATAGCTTGGTGTTTGGGTAGAATTGAATTTAACAGAGCATTTTAAAGGATATTCTTTACTTTTCTGGGTTTAAATCAGTTTTCTAAAATACCTATTTAGTAGCAACAGCAACTTGTTGCTTTTGTGGGTAGGGACAGGAAGAGAAAGGAATAAAACAGATTTGTGTATGTGTGTGAGATAATGGTAATGTAGGAGAGTGTATTTGTATATTTTAATATTTTCCATCTGATACTTTCTGGACAAAGAAATTGACATGGTAATCTGGTTAGCTTTCAAAAATGTTTCATTTACCTTGTTCATTTGTTTACATTCCCCATCACAAACAAGGAAAAATTGTTATATGGAAGTAGTTGAGGTCTGAGGTGAAAAAGGGGGGAAAATATTTGACTTCTCTGTTATACATAACAGGGTTTGCACAAGTTTGAAGGAGATTTTGACACATCTCTGTTGTCTGTGACAGACTATACCAGAAGTAGCTAAAAGTTGGGGTGAGCTAATGCTAAATCATTGAAATTTTTTCACTCAGAACCTCTCTTTTTAAAGCATTTAGGTTGTTCTTATACTCAGAGCCTTTGATTTTTATCCAGGTTGACTGTTTATCAAAATCCTTTTAACTAGGAAAAAATATTAGGGAGCTTCATTTTTTTAGCTATACTTTATAGCCATATTTCCTAAATTTGGTTCCATGGAATCCTGGTTTTGCACATGTGAATGTGAATAAGGTTCCATGAGAAAATCAGTGCTAGTTCCAAATGGTCACTGACATCTTCAATGTGTAGCCTTGTTCTTGAGACCAGTTGGAGCCAGGGGGAGGACAGAACAATTTGTTGTACCTGGAATAGGGGAAGAAGTAGAGGAACCTGAGAGTGGTGAGCACTCATGGTGGTGGGGCATCACCACTCCTTCCTTCATTGTGACAAACCTTAGATTTTTCTTTTACCTGCATTGTGATTTTTTTCTCTCCACATTCCTTTGTCTTCCCCCAGCAATTACCATCATTTACAGGTTTCATCAATATATTTCCAAGGCTAAGAGTGTTCTATGGCCAAGTAGTTTGGGAAAACACTGCCTTATTATTTACTTTGATTCTCTATCAGTGATTGAGTTCAACATTCTTCCAGAATCAGTTGCATATATTTGACCTAGAACATAATCTGATCTCTGGATTACAAATTCAGCATTTGTAACATTATTTGTCTGCAATTTCTAGATTGTCCCATGTCAATACCTGCTACAACCTGTGAAACATGAAGATAGACAAATCTATACGCAGCATTTAAAATCTTTGGCTTTTTCGGTCTTTACCCAGTGTCGGAGACCACTTCCAACATCAACCAATGTAAAAACATTAACTGGCTTTGGGCCAGGTTTAGCGATGGAAACTGCCCTTAAAAGTCCTGATGTGAGTATTTTTCTTGAACAAGTACACTCTTAAATGTTTATAGGTTTAATTTTTTTTGGTCTGTGATTAAGTACAAGAAAAATCCTTTATCTTTTATCATTTTCATTTCCTGATTATCTTGTGGGTTGTTTTGTTTTTTTTAAAATAGGACCTCAGATTGTCATCATTAAAATTATTCCTTATGATGGCATTTTAGTACCTCAATTTCCTGTTTTACAGAGACCAGAGTGTATTCGGCTTTATACTCCTCCTTTTATTCTGGCCCCTGTGAAGGACAAACAGACAGAACTAGGAGAAACATTTGGAGAAGCTGGACAGAAATACAATGTACTTTTTGTGGGCTACTGTTTATCTCATGATCAAAGGTGGCTTCTTGCATCATGCACAGATCTATATGGAGAATTATTAGAAACTTGCATCATTAATATTGATGTTCCAAACAGGTAATAAAATTTCACTGTGTGGGCATTTGTGAACTTTTATTTTAAAGAAGGGGTTGTAATAGTCCTTAAATATTCTTGTCAGATTACTTCCTATGAATAGGTTTAAATAGCATCTTCCAAGTTTGTTTATTTTAGTCTAAGAAAAGCTAAAGGGAAAACCCATGTTTTAGGATTTTCACTTGACATTTTTTCTTTTTTGTTTATTTTGAAGGTCTGCTTTCTTTTTGAATTCCAAAGTTACTTCTTTTAGTTCTGTATGTATATTTAGCTAATAAGTCTGTAAGCTTTCCTTAATTGCTTAATACTGTATTCCCACCACTTTGCTAGGCTTCATAGGAAGACAAAACACGTCAACTTCATTGGGAGGCAAATCTAACACAGTGAACAAACTTAGAATAGTTTATTTTGAGTCAACTTTAATTAAAGGCCTCATGGCATTAGAATAGAATGGTGGATCTGGAATCAAATTCTGCCTCTAGTGCCTATTAGCTGTATGACTGTGGGCAAGTCACTTAATTTCTCTGAGACTCACTTTCAACATCTATACAATGGGGATGGTATCTGTAAGTTTACCTAACTCAGGGTTGTACTGAAGATCAAATAAAAAGGTATGTAAAGCATCTTGTAACATAATTCAGAGTGTTATATGAATAGTAGTAGTTTTTTAAATTACAATTATTTAAAAATTTTATTATGGGTAAAAAAAATTATTATAGGTTTGGTCATCATAGGATGGTTGTGATATAGAGCAAGTACTGGGCCTAGAGTCAGATCTGGGTTCAAATCCTGGCTTAACTACTAGGTAGTTGTATGATTGAACAAGTCTCTTCTGAGATTCAATTAAAATAGAGATGTTTGTAGTACTTACCACTTATAGTTCTGAGAAAAGCACTTCAAAAACCTTTTTAAAGTGCTCTGTAAATGTCAATTATTATTGCCACAAAAATATGATACAAGGAGGTCAATAAGGAATGATGTATTCAAATTTTTCATATATTATATTATACATTATTATATATTATATTATATGTTATATTATAATAATGTATTCAGATTTTTTAAAAAATCTGATTAGTTAGAAATGCTATTTTTGTTTTACACTTAGTAGTTATATTTTCTTATGGTGTGAGTTTGGACACGAGGATGGTACTTTATAACTTGAAATTAGAAGACTTGGGTTCAAGCCCCAGCTTTAGGAGTTGTGTGTAGTAATGTGATCATGGGCAAAATCATTTGACCTCTCTGAGTCAGTCTCCTTATCTGCAGAGTGGTATTATGAGGAAAACACTTTAGTTATATATAAAATCTACCTATGGTTTTTTTTTTCTTTCCTTGGCAGATTTGTAACTTGACACTTTTTATACTTAGTCCCAGAACTAGTAAGTTGCAAAGGTGAGATTAAAATGCAGGTCTTTTGACTCCACATCCTTTGCTCTATGGATGCTGGACCAAACTGTGTCTCTGCCCTGATTGGGAATCACAGTTTTAGTTACTGTCTCCATTGTGTTATTGAATAAATAGAATGAAGCATTTATTAAGTGTTACTGTGTACAAAGTCCTGTGCTAAGCTCTAGAGATACAAACAAAAAATCAAAACCTCCCTTTCAAGTTGTTCTCATTTATTGCAATTGATTGTAAGCTTTCTTATCAAAATTAATAACCTCAGAGGTTATACAACTTACCCTTGACATTCAAATAAAGTGTTGACATATGTTCTTGTCACTGTGAGCATTAGAGTGGTTTGTTTAGAGGGTTGTTTTAGATGAGAATACTATCATTCAAAAGGAATATCCCCCTGAAGTTTGTGTTAAAGGAATTTGGCATATAGTTTAAAAATATTAATAATGAAATTGAATTTTAATATCTTGAGGTCTGTAGGTATGCATTCATTGTACAATAGGCACTTTCCTATTACATTGTTTTGATTAGGTAAAATAAAACAAAACAATGGCATGACAGCTGTACTGGATGCAAGTTTGTATCAATTCTAGATACAAGTTTTCTGAGCTAATTTGACCATTTGAGACAGCCATAATTAAGAGAATATCTGTAGATAAAGTTTTAAACCTAAAGCCATGATCAGTTTTGTGAGCTAGGCATACACTTAAAATTTTTGACATGCATTCCTTGCCATCTTTTCCTATATAACTTCCTCCTGTCTTTAACTCAAGTAGTTGTACATATGAACTCTTAAGTAAATATAGGTTTTCCCCCTTTTGTTAGCTTCCTTGGATATCAACAATTATTTATTTTCATTTGTTCCTCATAGAGCTCGTAGGAAAAAAGGTTCTGCTCGAAGACTTGGTCTCCAGAAACTGTGGGAATGGTGTTTAGGACTTGTACAAATGAGTTCTTTACCATGGAGAGTTGTAATTGGTCGCTTAGGAAGAATAGGGCACGGAGAATTAAAAGGTAAAAACTTGATTTCATTATTTAAATTGCTTTTATGTGTGAGCCACATGAGCATGCATACAAACTTCAGAATCAGGTTGTAATTAGGTTTGATTTATTTTTTTCTAATCATTTAAAAAAAATTCCAAATTAAAGCAACCAATCAGCTTTACATAATGCTTATCATTGGTTGCTACTAGAATAAATTTTTTTTAAGAGCGACAACCCAAAATATGAGATGGAAAGGCTTTTCCCCCCATATAATATGCTCATGAGTAATATACCACTTTTGGCCTTATTGTTACATTCCTTAAGGTTGTTACTCCCTATTGTTATTATTGTTTAACTTCTAACTCACCCACCATCATTTGTGCAGGTTTCTATTTAGAAACATCCCTTAGAAATTGGGTAGACACTCTAAGTTAAGGGAATAAAGAGTTACAAGAGACAATAGCAAATAATTCAGATGATTGTTATTGGCCCCAGCATTTTGGAGAATGCTGAATTAAACCATTAAATGTTTCTTTTCTCTTGTGTTGTAAATTTTATCCCTCAAGTTAATATTATCATCATTGGTACATTGCTTGCACTATTTCTTGAATGTTATTACCCACAGATTGGAGCTGTTTGCTGAGTCGCCGCAATCTGCAGTCTCTTAGTAAAAGACTAAAAGATATGTGTAGGATGTGTGGTATATCAGCTGCTGACTCTCCAAGCATTCTTAGTGCTTGTCTGGTAGCAATGGAGCCCCAAGGATCTTTCGTTATTATGCCAGGTTAGATATCTTGTTATATTTGATTTACCCTTTACTTCTTTCCTGCCCTTAAGTTTGTAAATGTAGGGTATCCAAAAAGTCTTAGTACAGAGCTTTTAGAATGCCTTGTATTACATGAGACTCTGTTTATCCTGATTTTTGCTAAAGGAAAAAATTTTCTGGTTCTTTTTTAGATTCTGTGTCAACAGGGTCTGTATTTGGACGAAGTACCACTCTAAATATGCAGACATCTCAGCTCAATACCCCACAGGATACATCATGCACTCATATACTTGTATTCCCTACTTCCGCTTCTGTGCAAGTAGCTTCAGCCACTTACACCTCTGAGAATTTGGATTTGGCTTTCAATACGAACAATGGTAAGAGTTTGTGCAAGCTTATATAAAAATTAATAAGGGAACAAAATTTAAAATGTTTTTTGCATTCCTTTTCATGTTGAGATTCTCACATGCTAGAGTGTTAGTAACCGAGCATCACAAAATAATTGTAGACACCTTTGAGTAATAATTGTATCCCCATTCAAACTTCTATAAAAAAAAAAAAGAATAAGATTTCAGGCTTACTGGTACTTCTCTTGCACAATTCCAAATGACTTCTCAAATCACTTGGTACAAGTATTCTCTCAGTATTTTATGATTTTGTATTACAATTTGAATATTTCTTTCATAGTGAAGACTTGGATCTGCTTTAAAAAAAAATTATTCCATATCAAGGTATATGATAATAATAGTCAACATTTATATGGGGCTTTAAGGTTTACATATATTTTTACATATATTATTTCATTTGATCCTCACAAGAATCTAGTGCGGTAGGTGCTGTTATTGTCCTCATTTTCCAGAATTGGGAAAACTTGAGGAAGAAAGATTTAAGTATCTTGCCCAGGATCAAATAGGAGATGTCTGAGGCAGGATTTGAATTCAGGCCTTCTTGACTTACAGGGCAGTACTCAGACCAGTATGTTAGCTGGGGAAATAGGGTTAAGGTCTCTGCCCATCTCCATATATCTGAAGGACCATTTTAGTATACTAAATCATATATTTTCTAGAATTTCTCAAAAAAAATTTTCTATGGAATTTGGAAAATATTATATGATTTTTCCACTTTTTTTTTCTATACAGATGGAGCAGATGGAATAGGTATTTTTGATCTGTTAGACACAGGAGATGATCTTGACCCTGACATCATTAATATCCTCCCTGCATCCCCAACTGGGTCCCCTGTACATTCTCCAGGATCTCATTATCCTCATGGAGGTGATGCTGGCAAGGTAACTACCATAATAAAAATAGTTGATCATCCATGTGGCAGACATGTTCTTTACTCATTCACCTAATAGTACTTTATGCATATACTATATCCATATATGTATGCATAATATAGATAAATATACTCATGCATAAAGTAGAACCTCTTTTGTCTCTTGGACATTGACAGTAATTGTTTGGCACTTGTCCCTTACTCTTCTACTGTAGATATCTCAAATTACATGTCATGGAGTGGATCCTATAAGGCTTGATAAGTACTTTTATAATTATGGCCTCCATTGTCTGTTTTATTTAGTTTTTTGACAAAATTATGAGAAAAAAGCCACAAGCCTTTGTTTATAATTTCTCTTATATCCCACCGTCGCCCCTGCTGATCTCCAGGACTACATAAACTTTGATGAAGTTCTAATTTCAAGTTGTTGCTGCTCTAGTCAAGGTTTTGGCAAGAAAAGCAATAGTGCCACGAATACTTTTGTGGTCTTACTTAATTAGGAAGCAACTTAAATAGCTTCTGTAAATAACTGAGTTGTACTTTTAAAATGCAAGTTTTAAAAAAACAAAAATTAATCATTCTTTTCATGTTAATTCTAATTGTATAGTAGACTTTCCCAGATACCCTGGAGTAGTCTTAATTTTCTTTACTACCTATTACTGAGACTATTTTATAAATGAAGGATTGGGCTTAAAAGTCTGTCAATTATAACTGGTAATATCTATCAGAGATTAAAAGAAATTTACACAAACCATAAGTGAAAATTGGTCTTTATTTAATAATCAGATATTTTCAGTGTGTCAATAGATCTGTCATTTCATGAGTATTGCTACACTATCTTGGGATTCTTGCTTATGTTTTCCCATAGAGTCTGCACAAAGAATCTACCCAAAATGCTTAGAAGCATGGTTCTTTTTACATTCTCTGTCTCTCAGAACAGCACTCAGTATGTTTATATGTTATCCTTCATTCTTGTCACATAATATTCCACCTCCTTTTCCAGTCATATATTTGCTTATTGATTATTCTTTCTGCTTTTTCCCATATGCCATAAGCAAAACACCGTATAGCTTCCTCATGCTCATACAGCATTTCATTGCCTTTTGACACTTTGATTCCTCAGAGGTTGTATTAGTCTAAGATTCCCAGCCATCGCATCAACAGGAAAATGTTAAAAAAAAAAAAAAGGTTGGAGTTTATGGTGAGGAGTTTCCCAAATGCAATCCAAAGAGCCACACTAAACATCATAAATCATGTTTTTATGTGGATGTCTCTTTGTTACTCTCAGAAGAACTTAGTTTTATCTTTTGTCTGTTCTAAAGGGTCAAGGTACAGATCGGCTGCTTTCAACAGAATCTCATGATGAAGTAACATATATTCTTCAGCAACCGTTGGCCCTTGGTTACTTTGTATCAACTGCCAAAGCGGGTCCCTTACCTGACTGGTTTTGGTCAGCATGTCCTCAAGCACAACATCAGTGTCCCCTCTTTCTTAAGGTATTACTATTTCTGTGCCTTTTATGGAGTGTCAGTTGATAATTTGGGATATATAGGGGCAGAGGTGCGCTGGACCCCAGACTGGCAGCTGATGGTTAAATTTTCATTGTGAGCATTTATAGTTCTACAAATCAAAACTTGAACAAAGGGATAGAGAAAATGTTAATAATGCAGATTAAATTTAAAAGTGTATACTGTATTCATTTTGGGAATGAGACCCCAGTTAAGCATTCCCTGGATGGGGTTAACCATGTTTTGCAATGTAAAATTTTAAAATTATTTGTTTTGGTTTTTTTTGACACTGAGTCTTAGGGCTGAGCATATTGGTGGCAGACTTAGTGCAGACCACTGATCAGCATAGCTCACTATAACCCCTAACTCATGTGCTCAAGTAAACTTCAGACTCCTCGTTATTAGGGTTATTGGCACATGCCACCATACCCAGTCATAGCAAAGATTTTTAAAGGAGAGTTTCAAAGAATGTTTAGATGCAACATGAGTCTTTAAATGGGAAAAAGTAGATGTAAGAATAGCATTGTTATCTTTTAGTTTTTTTCAGTTCTTAAATATTAAAATGACCATCAGTGCTGTATTAATAATAGCTAACATTTATATAGCACTTACTATATGCTTGGCACAATTGTTTTATTCTCACAACAGCCCTGGGAGGTAGGCACTATTAGTGTCCTTATTTTACAGTTGAGGAAATTGGAGCAAACTGAGGTGAAGTGCCCTGCCCAGGGCCATATTGCTAGTAAATGTCTGAGGTCATATTGAACTCAAGATTTCTGACTCCAGGCATGGCACTCCACCCACAGCACTGTCAGCTGCCTTATACATTTCCAAACATATACATTGTAATCATGAGATTCTGGAGTGGGAAAGGACCATAAAAATCATCTAGTCCTGCCTTCTTTGTCAGATGAGAAAACTAATGTGCAGAGACGTTGAGAGGTTGCCCTGAACCTTGCATGGAGTTGGTGTAAAATGAGGTCAGAACCCCAGTTATCCATCACTGCCAGTGGAATGTTCTTTCTCCTGGACTGTGCTGTATCACTTTAGAAAGTGATGGCTGCACCATCTTCCCAACAAAGCCCTTAACAGCTTCAACATCATTTTAGCAGCACACTTTTAAAAAAAGGGTCAATAATAGTTGCTATTAAGCTTTGTGTGGTAATACCTATGTGAAAATGTCAAAATCAGGGAGTGGACTTTTATATTCATGCTTTCTAGAAAGATCATGAATGTCTGAAGTTGTGAAAGTCAATTCTAATTGACTGTGCTAATGAAATTGTAATACCTTAGCTTCCATCAAGGTGTAGTATATAGTTTCATTATGAACCATTTCCGTCTCCTGCCTCCCACCCCCCAATTAATTAGTTTTCATTACATCTAGTACCAGGATTTTATTTTGTTTTAAGCATTTCAAAACGTTATACTGAGAAGGTTTTACCAGAGGGGTTCATGACATAAAAAAAAGGTTAAGAATCCTTGATCCTAGTGGATTTGAGCTCTAGAATGCAATGCAACAACCACCAGAAATTACTCAGATTCTTTTGGTATGCTGAAATTTGTTTATGCTGAATATTACTTGTAGAACTATAACCTTAGGGGTAGGATAAGCATATTTCCTATCCTCTTCTGGTAATATTTAGGTAATGACGATGTCATCACTCTTGGTTCTGAATAATCAAATAAATTAGAGCTTTACTTTCAATGTTAGTTTTCTTAGGTTGTACCCTTTCTTTCCACCCCCTTCCAGGTTCAGGGCCCTGGGCAATAAACATATCTACGTAATATGGCATTATTGACTTGAAAACAAAAGTGGGTCATCTCCTGGAAGATTAAAAATATTGTATTTGAGATATGATCTCTAGTGATCATTACAGTACATTTTGAAGCTAAAGATCTAGGCAAGTTGATAATTGTAAAATTATGGAAATCTTTGTTCAAACTGGTTGCCTTATGATTGTAAAAACAGAAGGAAATAAAAAGACACTACATGGCATCTCAGAATTTTGTCATCATGCCACATAAGGAAACCATTAATGACTCTAGTTAATTGTACATGATGAAAACATTCTCATTTTTAATCTAGTTCAGTAACACAAGAATAAACACAAAACCAATTAATTTTTTTCAAGGCAGTTTTGTTTCATTTTCTTTCCTAGGCCTCTTTGCACCTCCATGTGCCTTCAGTGCAATCAGACGAGCTGCTTCACAGTAAACACTCCCACCCACTTGACTCAAATCAGACTTCAGATGTCCTCAGGTATTGCCTTCTTTACCATTAAGGTAGAAATTTGATTTTCTTCTAGTGACTTTATGCATTTAATTTTCTGTTTAAGAGAGTTTTGGTTTTGGATGGAACTCATATAGAAGACCCTTTCCAAAAGGAACTTTTGGATAACTCAGATTAAGTACCTCTCCCCCCCCTTTAATATGCTTTTGAATACTTCTTTTACCTCCTTTCTCCCTCTTGCTTTTTTTTTTTTAGTAACTTCAGTTGAAAGAGATGGAATTTAACACAAAAATGATTCCGAATACTACATTCTAAATAAAACATGACTCATGAAGTTTATTTGTTTTTCAGGTTTGTTTTGGAACAGTACAATGCACTCTCCTGGCTTACCTGTGACCCTGCAACCCAGGACAGACGGTCATGTCTCCCAATTCATTTTGTGGTGCTGAATCAGTTATATAACTTTATCATGAATATGCTGTGATCTTCTGAACTGTGCAAGAAAAGAACAAGGAAAAGGGATTTTATTTCATTGCAGGACTAAGTTATAATCTTCTCAGTGCAAGTCATTTGTGATGGGGTATCATTCTTCTTACTTCAACAAATATTGTTTTGACCCGGGGGGAGGGGGCTGTAACCCTACTGTTTTTCACTGATCATATACCGAACTCTTTAGGATTATGATGATTGATCATACAAAATGTATTATAACATTTTAGTAGCAAAAATTAACCTTTTTTTTTCCAGTCACAGTATTTGTGAAAGTAATGAGCCATAGTGCCCAGTCATGTTAAATGAATATTAAAAGCATGGAGAAGAGACACAAGGAACAATGAGTTCAGCATATGGCTTCAGAACATCAAGATGTTCTTGTATTGGATTATAGTACCTAGTATTCAAAAATGCCTGCATCTTATTTATTGTAAGTTTTTAAATGTATAAATTGTCTTATATTTCTTAACCTCTTTTATAAAAATTTTCCTAGAAGGTTTATACTGCCTTCTTGCTTTAAAGCAATTGGTCTAAAATATATGTAATCGTCTTAATTAAAAGTTGCAGTAGGGTTGCTTTTAGAGTATTATTTTTTTGTAAGGGGGTGGGTGGGACAGTAAATTTGTATTGTCTTGATGTACAGTTTAATGGGGATAGAGGGGGGTTAATGTCCATGCCATTGTGTGTGGAGGATTTACAGCTAAGCTGTAGTTGCAGAGTACATGTACAGTAATGAAGTTCACTGTGTTTATAAATTGAAAAGGTACCGGGTCTTACAGCATTTTATATATCACACCTTTACAGAGTAACATGATGGCAATATACAAGTGATATTGTTAGGTGGTTTAACTTGTAGTGAGAATAAAATTAATTCTTCAGTTCTATTTTGTAATATGGTTTAGGGCTATGACTAATATTTCAGGCCTTTTCCATTGATAGAAATTTAGTGTTTATGAAATATTTGCTACCAGATACTGATATCCTGATGTTAATATGTAATTTTTTAACATCATGCTGAAAAGATTATCCGTTTCAATGCCAAGATCTAGGTATTATCTCCAGGGTCTTTACTATAAGGTTGAAATTTAGTCCAGCTCTAGCCATTTTACAAATATTTTTAAAAGCAGTCACTCTTTTTTTTTTTTTTTGGAAAGATCAGGTATGCGTGGGTGTGTGGGTGTGTGAATGAGGGTGGGGGGGTGTGCAAGCAAACTGTGGTGTAAATAGATTCTCAGTGAATTCTGGTATTCAGACTCTATTCCACTAGTGAAATAACCATTTTCTAAACTTCTTAAACGTGATTCCCTTTGCCTTTTTTATTTATTTAATTTCCTTGGTTTGGAGGTGGCAGTCCCAAACACTAGAGTCCATACTTTTCATCATACAGCTCAGATAAGGTGCATGCCAAGGAGGTTCTCACCTCCCTAAAGAAGGGACTTGAATTTGAGGGACTTTAATTCACCCCTTCCTTCATCACAACTCCCCCCCTCCCCTTTTTGCACATGCCAAGATGATGGCTGCAGTTACGCAGCTTCTACTCCCTTGAAAATCCCTTCTACAGTGCTGTTCACATGAGAGCCCATTAGCCTCCTATTTGGAGGTAGGACTGACTTGATTCCGTAAAATGCCGCCTAGTCTACCTATTTCTCGGAAGCAGTCTGGTAAAACTCCTATTAGTGCACTCACTAATCCTCTACAAGGACAAAATCACTTGTATTTACAAAACTCCAATTTGATTTGTTTTTTTTTCCCTGAAACTTCTGTTTCATAAATACAAAATAACTATCTGAATTATCACTTTCATATGAACAACCTAACTTCTTTGAATTGTGTATATAAAAATAATAGCAACTCTTGTTTTTGTACAAAGAAAATGTTCCATTGATGACAAAGGTTTTCAGTCATTTCTTCAAAATAATAGTGCAATCCAGATGGTCAGCTTATTTTGATATTGAAGTGTAAAGATCGCATCTCTGCATTAATTTTTAAATTATGCTAACACAATACAGTCAGTTGGCATGTTTTGTTCTATAGCTTTTTAAAAACTTGGCTGGGAATTGAGGGAAAAGAGGCTAATTTGGAATTTCCAAAACTACCCCTTTTTATATTTTAAAAACTCAGCAATGACTGTCCTTATTTCCATTGTTGAAATTTATTAGCCTGAAGTGAACACACCTCCAGCTTGAAACCAGGTAGAAGTAAAATTTTAAACTCTTGACAGTGATTTTTCTACTTGTAGCCATAAGAAGGAACCAGGTTCCTAGATATAGACATCCAGGATCGTATTATACAGTTCAATTTATGTGGGCTAAATATTCCCCAAACATAGGATTTGCTGGTAGGATTCCTTCTCTTCACCCCTCTCCTTCACAATGCTCTCCCTTTCCCCCCACATGTCAACTGAAAGTCAAATTGAAAATTATCTAATAGCCATTAGGAAAGGTCAGGAGACCCACTTCAGAAAAAAAAAAAGAATTTAAGACTTTTATGCAGGATGATAGATCTGCTTGACATGATGACATGATATCCATTGCAGGCAATGGAAACATTCAAACCAGCAGCGGCAAGAAGCATGCTAAAATTAACCTATTTGGCTTACTTTTAAATAAAATATTTCTTACCTGTTGAATCAGTTTTCTCAGTAGTGATTAACATTCTACCCCTAGGGTGGTAATGACTAATTTATTATACTGACTTATCTACAAAACTGTCACAGAAGGGTAAGAGCAGTTTTTTAAATGTGCAAGCTAAATAGTACAGTTTGTACCAATGGATCATCAACAACTTGAATCCTTGTTCATTACAGTGCTCATATCTGTGTTCTGTGCAGTTGTCCATTAGGAAGCAGGGTGGAAGTTCAGTATTTGGGGATTTGAAGTGATAGTTACATGATGTCTGCTTCCAGCCAGTCAGAAACATCTAGCCATACTTTTCTTATGCAAGCCATTCAGTTATCAGGACTGTGAATTAACACTGTATGAATAAATTTCTGTACACCTTATTGTTTGGCCAGATGGCCACCAAGTGTACTTATGTGTAATCCTTAAATTTTAAAGTAGCTGTAATTTTTAAAATCTTTCTAAACTTTTCTGAAACCACTAAAATTAAGCTCTTACTACTTAGTCAAATATCCTCAGCTGTATTCGTACTCAATTGTCAGTATGGCACAGATTACTGTATTAAAATATTCTCCTTTCGTCTTCATATTTACCTTCTGAGGTAATTTTTTAACTTAATGTGTTACTACAAAGATTTGCAGATCTTTAATCAAGCACTATGTTAATACTGTAATATCAAAATACTATGTCGCATTATTTAAAATGTTCAAATTGAATAGATTAAAAGGAAGTTTTTAAATGCTGTTGCATCATATAATTTGCTACACAACCACCTATGGCATCGCATATCAGTCAAATACATTTAATGTTACACAGAAGTAATGCTTTGGTCTGGGTTTCCTCTAAAGAATTTAATTTGTCTAAATTAAGTAAAAAATGTTCTTGACTTACTTTTGTTTGCCAAGACAAAATACATCAGCTGGATTTGCTTTTTGGTTGTTTTTTTTTTTGTGGGCCCAGAACTGTGGTTCAGATTTTTATTTATGTGTTTTCTCTTTCAGCGGAGTATTAACTAGCAAAACTGGATTTGGGACCTAAGATACTCCTCATGTTGACTTTTTCATGAAATTTTAAAATAGCTTTAGATTTCAAGGTAAACTGGATTTGCGGACCTTAAAGTTATGGGTTTAAATTGCAGATTGTGACATCATTACTGGACATGTCAGCAGCATCATAAACCCTCTCAAAACAGCTGGGTCACTTTAATAAGGGGAGTTTTTAAGTTCTTATTTAGCAATGACATTTAATATGGTCCAATTGTGTTTTTTTTAACATGATAAAAAAGAGAATAAGGAACAAACACTATTGCTGCCGAATGCCATAAACACTGAGTTGTACAAATTGTGATTGAGGAAATGAAAAAAAGGTTTATACTTTTTAAAAAAAAAAAAAGAAAAAGAAAAAAACTTCAAATGGAATAAATTATTCATGAAGCCTTCATTGTGGTGTCTCATTCTATTGATCATATTTCTGTCTCAAGCGTATGCAAATATATATTAGGAAGCAGCTATTCTTAACACGTCATATAAATGGGAGGAACATTCTAGAAAGCAATTCATAAGTTCTTCAAAACATCTTTATAGCTCATCCATCTCTGAAGTATTCATTTAAAAACAACTTATTTGTTTGTATATGCCTACATTCAAATAGGTTCAAGACCATTTACCTTAAAATACTGATTTAGTTGAAGAAGGTAAAACTATCACTTCGAATAAACACACACTAGCTTCTAGTTTCTATGAATTGGCCCAATGTGTTTTGCATACTTGAAGTGGGGCATAAGAAAATGCATTTGTTTCTAACTCATGCTGCAAATTAGCCATGTTCTATCAATTTTGATGGAACCAATCTTTGGAATCTGTCTTTTAAGTCTTTTTTTAAAAAGCTGATCAAATGACCATAGCTGGTATTTGTTGCTGTCTTTTTGAGGTAGTTACTATGAATGAGTAAATTTTTTTAAATTAGTAATTCTTTAAAACAAAAGGTATGTATTGTTGGAATTGGAAAGTATACAGTTGATAATGCTGCCTCCTACATTTTACATCATTTTTTGATCACTGACAATTTGCATTGCTTCTGATTAATTCTGCACTTCTACTGCAGTACCATATATTTAAATAAAAATGACTGAATGCAATATGAAGCTTCTTTTTTGTATTTGCTTATAGTTCAAACAGCCTTTCTTTACTGTTTTTAATTTTTACTTGAAAACTGAGTAACTACTTGCTACTAAGGGATTATTTATCCAAATAAAAATATTTTTTGTAACTATAACCCAATTAAACATTCCTTTATTTAAGAGATTACATATGCTTTTGCTTTAAGGACTTGAGACTACTGTGTTCAAGGAAATCGTATTAAGTTAGCACTGTTCACACAATTTGATAAAGGATATTGTTAATTCCCTACCAAACTGCTTAAATTATGACATATTTCTACCAAACTAGGACTTGTTGAACCATTTATGAAGTATTGCCAGTTTGCAAAATACTTACCTCTCTTACTCTTTGAGCTGGGAGTTTTAATCTTTTTTGTGTCATAGATCTGCTAAATCCTATGGATTCCTCAGGTCAATAATTTTAAATACATAAAATACAATACATAGGAAGCCAATTATACTGAACAGTTAACAAATGATTTTTTTTTAAACAAGCATGCAGACCCCAGGTTAAAAACTTCTGCCACAGAGGATCAGCATCACAGAAATTAAAAAATGAATAAACGTAATTCAGTAAATTCGTGATTTATTGTTCCAGAAGATGTATAATGCTTATGGAAATATTTAGTAATTAGTTCATGCCACTATATGTATAATGGGAGCTGAATTTATAGTTCTGCTTTGGCAGAAGTTATAGTCTTTGAAAATTGCTATAATTTAAGTTGTTTAGATAATAGTATGAGGAAGTTAAAGTAGGTTAATTAAATGAAACAAGATTTGAAAAAAGGCAATGTAAGAAATCAACTGTAAACATGTTAAGTTACATCTCTCTTGGTTTAACAAAAGTTGGCTAGTTCTGATTAGGCAAAGTGGATTTTTTTTCCTAAAAATTATAGACAAAGAACAGATCTTCCCTGGAGATCACATGTATATACAATAACCAAAATTAAGATAACCAGTTTTTCAATTCACAATGGAGTAAATTCTAATGTATCCTATATTATGTCAGTTTGTACGGTATTGCTGAAGTTTTTGTTCATTTTTTATTTTCCAAATCGTTTTGAATTCATCATTTGTGCTCTAGAAAGTGTTTGAACCCAGGCCTTCTTAAGGCAACAAATCCAGTACCCTTTCCATAAGAGGATGTTTTTCCTCAATGTAATGTAAAAACGTGTAGACAAGTATACACTTAAAATAAAAGGTAACAGAATTTGAAATTAATTAAAAGGGGGCACAAAGCAAATAAGTTTTAGGTGTTCGTTTACTTGTACTTTGTTGTACAGTAAGCCTTTAGGTAAGAATGTTATGTAGTCATTTGATTAGCCTTTGTGGATGGTTAAATTTATAATAGTGTTAAGTTGGGGTCACTTTACTACTTAAAACTCTAATGGATCCTAAGCAGATCTTTTTCAGTTCTCTGGGTCTTAGTTTCATATTCTGTAAAATAAAGGGGTTAGACTACAGATGACTTCTTCAGTCCTTTCAAAAGCATTCTTCATTTTAAAAATCTTGCCTTTAAATCACTAATCTTTTTGGTTATTGGTTAAATCTTACTGGATGTTTATTTTTTCCTTGTAATGACTTATATATCATCATTTTCACCTAGATGTTGGGAAAAGACCAGTTCAAACATTTATGCAACTAATATGTGCATAATTAGTGATGTACTCTGATACCTTTTCTGGGGCTTGACTCTTCAGAGCTGGGGAACCTGGGGCCTCAAAGACTACACGTGGCCTTTTAGTTCCTTGGGTGTGGCATTTTGACTGAGTCCAAGTTTTGCAGAACAAATCATTTTATCAAGGAGATTTGTCCTGTGAAATTTGGATTCAGTCAAAGGACCATACTTGAGGACCTAAGTTCTTGAAGGCTATTCCAAAAAAGCATAAACTTGGGTAGGTTCTACCATGTTGGAAAGGGTGTAGGGAACAGTCCTGGCAACCAACTGCTTTATGCTGGTTTGCCCAATTAAATAAAGACTTACCACCATTAGCCATCTACTTGTTGATGAAGTCTTTGGCCATGACACAAATACAAAATGATTCTCAGTTGGGTATAGCCCCCTCTGCTTCAGGAATGAGTAGTGGAAAAGCAGGGAGACATTGCTAGCAATCAGCATTAACCTAACTGTTAGTACTCTAAATGTTAGATCTTTGTCTCATTCATGAATAAGTGGATATTTTATTGGAGAAACTAAACCATCAGTCTTGATATTTTTTCCATTAACAAAACCTGAAATAAGGAAGTTACAACTGAATGCATTGATGGCGCATAGGCTCTTTATTGAGTGCAGTAAAGGAGCGTGCAGAGTTGGTCTTACTGTGTATTGAAAAATATAGTTTTATTAGCACTTATACATAAGCATTTTAGAATAAATATATTCCTTCCCCTTTTCAGCTCAACCATCCTAATAACAAAGAATCCTAAAGGGGGAGAAGAGGAAGCAGTTTTACAAAACCAACCAATTCATCTTTCTCAACAGCACATGCAACATTGTATACCCATATAATACCCCCAATTACACATAAGGGAGGGTGAGTCAATATTAAGTGCCTATCATGCCAGGCACAGCTCAGTGCTGGGGATATAAAGAAGGCAAAAGAGAGTGCCTACTGTCTTATGAAAAAGCAATGTACAAACCATTTTTGACTTGTTTTTTTTAAGATTTGAGTTCCAAATTCTACCTCTTCCTCCTTTCCCCCTTCCCTGAGGCAGTAAGGAATATGATATAGGTTATAAATATGCAATCATGTAAAACATTTCTGTGACAGTCATTTTGTGCAAGAAAACTTGAACAAAAAAGAAAGTAAAAAATAGCATGCTTCAGTCTGTATTCAGACATCAGTTCTTTCTCTGGAGGCGAATAGCATTTTTCATCATAGGTCCTTTGGGATTGTCTTAGATCATTGTATTGCAGAGAATAGCTAAGTCATTCACGGTTCATCATACAGTATTGCTATTACTGTGTAAAATGTTCTTCTGGTTCTGCTTACTTCACTTTGCATCAGTTCATGGAAGTCTTTCCAGGTTTTTCTAAAATCATCCTGCTTGTCATTTCTTATGGCACAATAATACTTCATTATAATGATATAGCACAGTTTGTTCAGCCATTCTCTAATTGATGGGCATCCCCTCAATTTCTAGTTCCTAGCCATCGAAAAAAGAGCTACTATAAATATTTTTGTATAAATAGGTCCTTTTCCCTTTTTTTTTAAAAAATATATCTTTGGGCTGTAGATCTAGAAGTGGCATTGCTAGATCAAAGGGGTATGCAATTTTATAGCCCTTTGGGCATAGTTACAAATTGCTCTCCTAAATGGATCAGTTTGCAACTCCACCAGCAGTCCCATTAGTATCCCAGTTTTCCATATCCCCTCCAATATTTATCATTTTCCTTTTTTGTCATATTGGCCAATCTGATAGGTGTGAGGTGGTACTTCAGAGTTGTTTCATTTTGTATTTTTCTGATCAATAGTGATTTAGAGCATTTTTTCATGTGACTATAGGTAGCTTTGATTTCTTTTTCTGAAAACTGCTCATATCCTTTGGTTATCAATTGGGGAACGACTTATATTCTTATAAATTTGGAGAGTCCCTATTCTCAAGGAGCTCTGAAGTCTGGTAACAATATGCCAACAACCATGTATCAGATAAATTATGTGCAGGATACACTGGAAATATCAATAGAGGTAAGGTACTAGAATAAAAGGGATAAAAATCAGAAATGGTTTCCTTCCTTTAGAAGGTAGTTAGAATTTGAAAGAATCAGGAGACAGATGAGAAGGGAGAATACATTCCAGGGATGAGGGACAGTCAGTGAAAAGGCAGGAGTTGGAATGAGTATCTTAGAGGACCTCAAGGAAGTCACTGTGCCTGGACTGAAGAGTACTCAGTGGAGAGTGGCTGTATGGGAAGGATGTAAGGTGTAAGAAGACTGGAAAGGCAGAGGACAACTGATTACAAAGGGCCTTTAAAAACAAACAAGATTTTCTATTTGATACTGGAGGTCATAGTCATTGAAGTTTGGAGTGGTGGTGACATAGAACTTCACTTTGGGAAGATCACTGGCAGCTGAGTGGATGATGGCATGGGGTAGAGACAGATGTGGCAGGGAAACTGACCAGCAAGCTATTACAGTAGTCTTTAGTGTGAGGAGATGATCTGCACCAAGATGGTGGCAGTATCAAGGGTCAAAAGGGAGAGTAGACAAGAAATATTACCATGTCCATGCAAACAGATGAGATCAAGTTAAATAGAGAGGAAGAAGAATCAAATATACTTCAACTGGCACCAAGATTGATCATTATGACATGGTATTTAACTTTGGTATTTTGTCTTATTTATATTGTGCTTGGTTCCCTAGTTCTATTTACTCCATATTAGTTCATATTAGTTTTGCCAAGCTTCTCTGAATTCTACATACTTGTCATTTTTTGTGGTCTAGGAATAATTACATTCATGTTCCACAATTTGTTTAGTCATTCCTCAATCACTGGACATCAATATCATTTCCATGGGGCATGTAGTCTTATGTTTTACCCTTGATGAACTTTTTGTAATCAACAAACACTACTAAGCTTTACTAAGTGCTCAAGTGCTAGAGATATGAAGGAAAAGCCAAAAAAAAAAAAAGCAGTTGCTGTCAAGGAGCTTTCATTCTAATTAAAACAAAATGTAGGTGCAATACAGAAGAGATGGAAGGGAACAAGCATTTATGAAGCACCTGCTCTGTGTCTGGCATTGTGCTAAGTGCTTTTACAAAATCACCTCATTTGATCTTCATGGTAACTGTGAGGTAGTTGCTGTTATCCCTATTTTATGGTGGAGGAAATGGAGACAGATAAAGTGGCTTGCCCCGGCTTACATAACTAGTGTCTAAGGCCATATTTGAACTGGGGTTTTCCTGATTCCAAGCCCTCCAATGCCCCACCTAGCTGTAGCTATGATGTGGGGGGAACAGGCAAGGACTTTCCAATTTGAGCTGTCTTAAAAGGAAAGCCAAGGATTCTAAGATGGAAAGCAATCCAGGTATGGTGAAACCCTGTGTAAAGGCACAGAAATAGATGGAGTAAGTAGGCGAGTATGGCTGGATCATAGAATGCATAGAGAAGAATAAGGCTGGAAATATAGGTAGGGGACAGGTTATAAAGGGAACTAGAGTAATGACAATGGGAATGGAGAGAGAAGGACAGATCCAAGAGATGATGTGGAGGTAGATTTAACAAGATTTGACAACTGACTGGATATGTGAGTTGAAAGTAAGGATGGGGTATGTTTGAAAGGAAATACAGGAATAAAATGTCTGAAGAGCAACAGAGTTGAGGATAGTTCAGCCCAGGGTAACCTACCTTGCAAATCTGAGCTTAACCATATGTGACAAAGGTAGACATTCAATAAAAAGAGGCATTTAAAAACATTTTAAGAAAACCAGAACTGAAGAGGTTTTTTTTCTTTTTGTTTTTGCTTCTTGAGTACCTCAAACAGAGAAATGAGTAAATGTAGCAGTCAAGGATAAGCAATAGCAAGAGTGACAGCAGAGAGACCAATAAATTTCTTTCTAAGTGTATACAAGGAGATAGAAGGTGGAAGTCTGGTGGAGGTAAACAAGGAAGAGGCAGGGTGTGGGTCATTATGGAACATAATGCAATAAGCATAGAAATTGGTTCAGGTACCACAAACACAAGATACACACCCAGATGGAGACTTAATAGTGAAATCTGAAATAATGAGTGGGTCAAAGAACAAATCATAGAAACAATAATTACCTAAAAGAAAATGTTTGGGCAGAGTCAAGATGGTGGAGTAAAAGCAGGGACTTGCTTGAGCTGTCTCCCAAACCCCTCCAAATGCTTGTAAAAAAATGGCTCTAAACAAATTCTAAAGCAGCAGAACCCACAAAAAGACAGAGTGAGACAGATTTCCAGCCCAAGACAACCTGGATGGTTGATTGGAAAGGTATATCGCACCGGGCTGGTAGAGGACTGCAGTTCGGCCTGGGCATGCAGGCCTCATAGGACTGAATCACAGGCAACTATGGCAGTTTCCCGACTTCTCAACCCACAAATGCCAAAGACAACTTAGAAGGTCAGTAGGAAAAGTCTGTGTCTGCAGTGAGAGAGAAGTGTGGGCTCCCAGCCTCAGTCCCCTAGCTCAGCCCCAGGGTGGTGGCTGCTTCCAGCTTCTGCCCACAGACTGAGGGGGAATCAAGTGGCCGATCAGAAGGGGGATTGCAGGGATCTCTCTGCTGGGGCAGGAATCTCTTGCTTTGCCTGTGCTTGGATCTGGGTCACAGTTCTGGGTGGCAGTCCTGGGGCAAGGAGGAGCACTGGCTTGTTGGTGCTTGTAGTGGCTTTGGAGAGAAAATCCTCCTCACAGTTCCAAAACAGAAAAAAATGCTTCTGATCACTCACAGAGCAGAGCACAGGCCAGGAAAGGAGTAAACACATCGCCCTTGATCACAGGACCTTGGAACAACTGAAAATTTACAGGTCCCTACAAGCATCTCTGAAAACAGCTGCACAAAGCCTCCAAAACTTGGAACAGTACATTCTCCTCACTGGAAGCAGACTCCTACCCTAATAAAGAGTTTATAACTCAAGTAATTAGCTGGGATCATGAGCAAGCAGAACAAAAAGAATCAGACCATAGAATCTTACTTTGGTGACAAAGAAGATCAAAACATACAACCAGAAGAAGACAACAAAGTCAAAGCTCCTACATCCAAAGCCTCCAAGAAAAATATGAATTGGTCCCAGGCCATGGAAGAGGTCATAAAGGATTTTGAGAAGTAAGAGAAGTAGAGGAAAAACTGAGAGTGATGCAAGAAAATCATGAAAAACAAGTCAACAGCTTACTAAAGGAGACTCAAAAAATTCCTGAAAAAAATAACACCTTAAAAAATAGCCTAACCCAAATGGCAAAAGAGGTCCAAAAAGCCAATGAGGAGAAGAATGCCTTAAAAAGCAGAATTGGCCAAATGGAAAAGGAAGTCCAAAAGATTACTGAAGAAAATACTTCCTTAAAAATTAGAATGGGGCAATTGGAAGCTAGTGACTTTATGAGAAATCAAGACACTGTAAAACAAATTCAAAAGAATGAAAAAATAGAACACAATGTGAAATATCTCATTGGAAAAACAACTGACATGGAAAATAGATCCAGGAGAGAGAATTTAAAAGTTATTGGACTATCTGAAAGCCATGATCAAAAAAAGAGCCTAGACATCATCTTTCAAGAAATTATCAAGGAAAACTGCCCTGATATATTAGAACCAGAGAGCAAAATAGAAATGGAAAGAATCCACCAATCACCTCCTGAAAGAGATCCCCAAAGGAAAACTCCTAAGAATATTGTAGCCAAATTCTAGGGTTCCCAGGTCAAGGAGAAAATACTGCAAGCAGCCAGAAAGAAACAATTCAAGTGTTGTGGAAATACACTCAGGATAACAGAGGATTTAGCAGCTTCTACATTCCAGATAGAATCACCTACCCAGCAAAACTGAGCATAATCCTTCAAGGGCGATGTGTTTACTACCTATATATACATACATACATACATATATACATATAATTTTTTTCCCTCCAACTACTCTAATACTGACAAAAGACTCATGAGTTACAAATATTATCTTTCCATGAAGAATGTAAACAGTTCAACCCTAAGAAGTCCCTTATGATTTCTCTTTCCTGTTTACCTCTTCATGTTTCTCTTGAGTCTTGTATCTGAAAGTCAAATTTTCTCTTCAGTTGTGATCTTCTCATCAATAATGTTTGAAAGTCTTCTATTTCACTGAATGTCCATTTTTCCCCCTGAAGGATTATGCTTAGTTTTGCTGGGTAGGTGATTCTATCTGGAATGTAGAAGCTGCTAAATCCTCTGTTATCCTGAGTGTATTTCCACAACACTTGAATTGTTTCTTTCTGGCTGCTTGCAGTATTTTCTCCTTGACCTGGGAACCCTAGAATTTGGCTACAATATTCTTAGGAGTTTTCCTTTGGGGATCTCTTTCAGGAGGTGATTGGTGGATTCTTTCCATTTCTATTTTGCTCTCTGGTTCTAATATATCAGGGCAGTTTTCCTTGATAATTTCTTGAAAGATGATGTCTAGGCTCTTTTTTTGATCATGGCTTTCAGATAGTCCAATAATTTTTAAATTCTCTCTCCTGCATCTATTTTCCAGGTCAGTTGTTTTTCCAATGAGATATTTCACATTGTGTTCTAATTTTTCATTCTTTTGAATTTGTTTTACAGTGTCTTGATTTCTCATAAAGTCACTAGCTTCCAATTGCTCTTTCCATAATTTTTAAGGAAGTATTTTCTTCAGTAATCTTTTGGACTTCCTTTTCCATTTGGCCAATTTTTCTTTTTAGGGCATTTTTCTCCTCATTGGCTTTTTGGACCTCTTTTGCCATTTGGGTTAGGCTATTTTTTAAGGTGTTATTTTCTTCAGTATTTTTTTGGGTCTCCTTTAGCAAGCTGTTGACTTGTTTTTCATGATTTTCTTGCATCACTCTCATTTCTCTTCCCAGTTTTTCCTCTACTTCCCTTACTTGCTTCTCAAAATCCCTTTTGAGCTCTTCCAAGGCCTGAGACTGATTCATATTTTTCTTGGAGGCTTTGGATGTAGGAGCTTTGACTTTGTTGTCTTCTTCTGGTTGTATATTGATCTTCTTTTCACCAAAGTAAGATAATATAGTCTGACTCTTTTTGTTCTGCTTGCTCATGATCCCGGCCAATTACTTGAATTTTAAACTGTTTGTTAAGGTAAGAGTCTGCTTCCAATGTGGAGAATGTCCTGTCCCAAGCTTTGGGGGTTTGTAAAGCTGTTTTCAGAGATACTTGTAGGGACCTGTAAGTTTTCAGTTCTTCCAAGGTGGTATGATAAGGGGCGAGGTGTTTACTCCTTTCCTGGCCTGTGACCACCAGTACTCCTTTCTGTCCTGTAACTGTGAGGAGGGTTTTCTCTCCACAGCCACTACAAGCTCCACCACTCCAGTGCTCCTCCTTGCCCCAGGACTGCCACCCAGAACTGTGACCCAGATCCAACACAGGCAAAGCAAGAGATTCCTGCCTCAGCACTGGCAAAGAGATCCTTGCAATCCCTCTCTGATCAGCCACTCCATTTCCCCTCAGTCTATGGGCCGGAAGCTCAGGAGGCAGCTGCCCCCCCAGGGCCACGCTCTTGGAGAATGGAGCTGTGACCCCACGTTCCTCTCTCAGCACCACAGAAACAGAGTTTTCCCACTGACTTTCTAAGTTTTCTTTGGTAGTCAAGGATTGAGGAGTCTGGAAACTGCCACAGCTGCCTGTGATTCAGTCCTCTGACGCCTGCTCCAGGTTTGCTTCAGCCTGCGTGCCCACGTAGCGCTGCGCTCCACTTCCAGCCAGGTGTAATATATCTTTCTGATCAATCATCCAGGTTGTCTTGGGCTGGAATTTGTTTTACTCTGTCTTTTTGTGGGTTCTGCTGCTTTAGAATTTGTTTAGAGCCATTTTTTATGAGTATTTGGAGGGTTTGAGGGAGAGCTCAAGCAAGTCACTGCTTTCAGTCTGCCATCTTGGCTCCGCCCCCCAAGAAATATCTTTTTAAAAATATAAAATGCCCAAATTAGCTGATGACCAGAAAGAGTTTTTTTTTTTAAGTATGCTTTTTTCACTTTACTTTTTGTGTGTTTTTTTCTTTTGGTTTGTTTCTCCTTTCATAACATGACTAACATGGAAGACGTTTTACATGATTGCACATATATAACCCATATCATGTGGAAACTGAGTTTCAGAGAGGAAGTGATTTGCCCAGGGTCATACATCTAGTAAGCCTTAGAGTCATGTCTCCTAACTCTTCATTGGCTTTTTGGACATCTTTTGGTATTTGGGTTAGGCTATTTTTCAAGGTGCTATTTTCTTCAGTATTTTCTTGGGTCTCCTTTAGCATCACTCTCAGTTTTTCCTCTACTTCTCTTACTTGCTTCTCAAAATCCTTTTTGAGCTCCTCCATGACCTGAGACTGATTCATATTTTTCTTGGAGGCTTTGGATGTAGGAGCTTTGACTCTGTTGTCTTCTGGTTGTATGTTTTGATCTTCTTTGTCACCAAAGAAAGATTCTACGGTCTGACTTTTTTTTTGTGAGGTTTGCTCATGGCCCCAGTCAGTTACTTCAGTTTTAAACTCTTTGTTAAGGTAGTAGTCTGCTTCCAGTGTGGAGAATGTACCATCCCAAGCTTTGGGGGTTTTGTGCAGCTGTTTTCAGAGATGCTTCTAGGGACCTGTATGTTTTCAGTATCCAAAGTGGTGTGATCAAGGGTGAGATGCTTACTCCTTTACTGGACTGTGCTCTGGTCTATGAGTGACCACAAGTACTCTTTTCTGCCTTGGAACTGGGAGAAGGATTCACTGTCCACCAAGGCACAATCACCACCACGCCAGCACTCCTCCTTGCCCCAGGATTGATTCCCAGAATTCTGACCCAGATCCAAGCACAGGCAAAGCAAGAGAATCCTGCCTCAGCACCAGCAAAGATATCAGCCACTTGATTACCCCTCAGTCAGTGGGCTCCAGAAGCTCCAGAAGCAGCTGCCGTCCCGGGGCTGTCCCAGGGCTGCGCCAGACTGGGGCTGGGACTGAGCTTCTCTCTCACCGCAGTCATACTTTTCTTACTGACCTTTTAAGTTGTCTTTGGCATTTGTGGGTTGAGAAGTCTGGAAACCGCCACAGCTGCCCATGATTCAATCCCCTGAGGCCTGCTCCAGGTTCACTGAGGCCTGTTTGGCCTGTATGTCCATGCTGAACTATGTTTCTCTCCCAGCCTGGTGAGATAGACCTTTCTAATCAACGATCCACTTGTCTTGGCCTGGAAATTTGTTTCAATCTTTGTTTTTGTGGGTTCTGCTGCTCCAGAGCCTTTTTTACAGGTATTTGGAAGGGTTTGGGGGAGAGGTCAAGCAAATTACTGCTTATACTCTGCCATCTTGGCTCCAGGCCCCACCCCCCCAAAGAGATCTTAATCCAGTGTCAGTAAAAGACTAGATCTAGTTATAAAGGAACTATCACAGGAAAAAATTGGTCCTGATCAATTCATTGATGAATTCCTGATGAGAATTTGAGCAAACTTTTAAATAACAGTATCCATACTTCACAAACTATTCTCAAAAACTGAGAAAGGAAATACCCTATCAGAGTCCTTTTTTGAGTCAAATATAGTTTTGATACCTAAAGCTGGGAAAATAATATAGAAAAAGAAATCTGTAGGCTAATATCATTAATGAACATTGACTCAAAAATTTTAAACAAAACCTGTCAGATTACAGGGAGTTATTTAAGAAATTATTCATTATGACCAAGTGGGATTTAAACTAGACATGTCAACATCAGGAAAGCAATCAACATAATGATATTAGAAACCAAAATATCCAAAACCACAGGATTATTTCAAAAGATGCAGAAAAAGCCTTTTACTAAGTAAGATACTCTTTTATGCTACAAACCCTACAAAGGATAAGATTCAAATAGACAGGTCATAGAGTAGCCTATTATTACCATTTAAAGTCCACTTTAGGAGATAATGTCATTCACATAGGCTGGCCAATGAAATACTGAAACTAACAGGGGCTCCTGGGCCCCTCTGTACTGGGCTGAATGATGGAATAATGAAGTGCCAAGATAAGCTCAAAACTCTGAACTACCCCACCCCCTTCCTACTTGAACCTCGTTACATCTCCCTGCACACTGCAGGTTTTCCTCTATAAGAATTCCTAGCTTCTCCTGGCTATGGGTCGTCTCCCTTGGAGGGGCTCTTCCCTGGAGGGGGGGCTGCCTCCCAAAGGGCTGCTAATCCTCCCTTAAGCTGGGGTCTCCCTTCAGCTTCATCTCCTTTAAGGGGCAGAGGAGCCTGCTTGGTGCATTGTGTTACCCAGAATAAATGCCTTTGCTTGATTGGGAGACAACCTGAGCGAATTCTTTTAAGATGGACCCTGACACACATATACCATGTACCTCAACATTTTGAGGTGCCCTTGAACCTCAACAGTATAGGCATAAAGAGACCTTTTTTCAGTATCAAAAAACCCTTATCTAAAACCAGAAGCAAGCATCATATGCAATGATGATACATTAGAATCTCTTCCTGTGAAAACAGTGGGAAAATAAGGATGTTCCCCTTTCCCACTATTTTTTGGTATACTTTTGAAAATGCTACCAATAGCAATAACATAAGAAAAAGAAATAAGACAAAGATAGTTAAAGAGATAAAATAATTCCCATTTGCTAATGTTATGGTAATTTACTTAGAAAATCCTAGGGAATCAGCAAAGGTACTAATTGGCACAAGTTTAAGCAAAGTTGAAGGCTATATTAAGATTATATCAAGGGGCAGCTAGGTGGCGCAGTGGATAGAGCACCGGCCCTGAAGTCAGGAGGACCTGAGTTCAAATCTGACCTCAGACCAAACACTTGACATTTACTAGCTGTGTGACCCTGGGCGAATCACTTAACCCCAATTGCCTCACACACACACACACACACACACACACACAAAGATTATATCAATAAGATGATTTTGAAAAAATTCAACCCTGTAGAAATAAATGGACCTTTCCTTAATATGGTAAATGACTTGCTTTGGGATTGCTGAGAATCCTGAAATGTCAGGGTACAGGATGGAGTCTGCCTGGAGTGAATTCAGGCACTCAAAACTATCTTCTAGTCAAAGGTTGAGGTTTATTATAATTTGAATAGAAGTGGGCAGGGTTCCTAGTGGACCTGAAACTTAAAGGGGATGAGACTGACGCATATACAAAAGGGACAGTGAAATGACCTGGATGGAGTTAGGCAGTGGTAAGTAGTCTGGGGTGGGCCAAGTGAGGTAGTGAAAGGAAGGTCAAATAAGCTAATTAGGTGATATAGGTGGGCTGGGGTGGGCCAGGTGCCTTGGGCAGAGGTTCTTTTCCTTTTAGGGGTCCAGGTCTCATCACCCCTTCAGTAAGTATCTGTCTAAAACCAAGAGTCTGCATTAAATGTAATAGAGAAATGCTAAAAGCCTTTTTTTTTTCCAGCCAAAGACAAGGTTTATTAAAGATCCACCATATTGGCCAGACTGTTAAGGAATCTGAACATTTATGAGCTATTGGCTAGATTGTAAAAATCTGAGTCCTTGGCTAGGTTTGTAAGGAATCTGAGCACCTTAATGGAGACAAGATGAATGTTAAAAAGCCTTTCAAATAACATCAGGGGTAAAGAAGACTATTATTGCCAGTATTATTTGATCACATAGTTCTAGAAATACTAGCTATAGTGATAACACAAAAATAAAAGAGAAAAGGTGTTGATGGAATAGGCATAGGGGAAGAGGAAAAAAACTACTGATGGTAAAATGTTCTATCTAGAGAAACTTAAAGAGTTAAATAAAACTAATTGAAAAAATAACCAGCATTTCTGAATATTGCCAATAAAAACCAATAGGAAGAGAAATTTATTAAAAATAATTACAGAATGTATAAAATAGCTGGGAGTTGACCTACCCAGAAACACAGGAACTATAAGAATATAACTGCAAAACAGTTTTTACAGAAATAAAGACCTAAATAATCAGTGAAAAATTAATTGCTTAGGGGTAGACCAGCTAGGTAGTGCAGTGAATAGAGTGTCAGGCCTGGAATTAGGAAGACTCATCTTCCTCAGTTCCAATCTGCCCTCAAACATTAGCTGTGTGAGCCTAGGCAAATCACTTAACCCCATCTACCTTAGTTTCCTCATCTGTAAAATGAGCTGGAGAAGGAAATGGCAAACCGCTCCAGTATCTTTGCCAAGAAAACCCCAAATGGCATCACAAAGAGTCAGATAGGACTGAACAACAACAACAAGGCCTATGTCAATGTAATACAAAAGAGAATACTACCTAAAGGATTACCTTACAGAGCTAGGAAAAAAATCATAACAATGAAATCCACCTGGAGGAAGAAAAGGTCGAGAATTTTAAGGGAAATAATGAAAAAAAATGAGAAGAAAGGGAGCCTCGAAGTACCAGATCTCAAACCATACTACAAAGCAATATTACTACAATATACTACAAAGAAAATATTATCAATAGTTGGTACTGGCTAAAAAATATTGAAGTCAAGCAGTGGAACAAATTAGGTATACAACATACAAATGTAAAAAAATCCCATAAGTAACAGTGTTTGATAAACCAAAAGGCCCAACTACTGGAGTAGGTACTCACTATCAACCAAAACTGCTGGAAAAATTGGAAAGTAGTGTGTCCTCATATACACGAAAGAGATGGAAGAAATAAGAAAGAAAAGTGTGTATACACATATGTATATATATGCATACATATATTTATAGCAGTTCTCCTTAAACCAACAAACTGGAAACTGAGTGTGATCATCAGCTGGAGAATGATAAAGCAAATTAAGGCACGTGAATGTAATGGAATATTTTTGTGCTATAAGATATGATGAAAGAGAGGGATTCAGAGAAACATGGGAAGATTTGTATGAACTGATATAAAGTGAAGTGAGCAGAACAAGGAGAGCAATTTATACAATAGCAATGATGTTGTAAAGAAAAACACTAATATGCAGCGAGTGACCACAGTTCCAGATCAGTGATGAAGCATGCCATCCACCTCCTTAAAGAAAGGTGATCTAAAGACTATGCATATGTTACAAGGATTTTGTATTTCTTTCCTCCCTTCCCCAATTTTGGAGAGAGAAGTGAGAGGAAGGAGAGGCTATCCATAGGGTTAGCAGATGAGAAAGTTTAAAAAAAAATCACTGAGGCACTTTTTTTTTAACGCACAGAAAACGACAGAGAAGATCAGAAGAAACAGTAACAGGACAACTTTTGAAGCTACATGTGAAACTTACTATGTAATTAAACGGGAAAGCAAGCTGTATGGGAATCACATTCGGTTTCATATTTAATCCTCTTTTTCTATTCTGCTTTGTATATGGAAGTGCGAATTTTATTTGGTACTTAAGAATAAATGAAATACTTAGCTCATGCACCGTTTTCTATAGGAATCCTTTCCTAATTTTCCCCAACTGCTAGTGAGGACCCCCACAAACTACGTCGTAATTTTGTATTTATTCTTTATATACTTATATATGTACTAGTCTCTCACATTAAAATATACTTGACTGGGTTTGGTGGTGGGAAGCCTGAAATCCCTGATACTCAGGAGGCTGAGGCTAGTGCACAACTTGAACACGGGAGTTCTGAGTTACAGTGGGCTGAGAAAATTGGGTGTCGGCACTAAATCTGCCAATCAGTAATAGAATAGCGTCTTCGACATCCCTGGTTCCAGAGGTGTCCTTTTGGAAGGAAGCTGACAGGCGCCTTGAAAGATGGAAAAGGGAGAGGGGCAGTGAGGAGAAGAGGAAGAGTAGGATGAAGGGAAGTCAGCAGGAGGGAAAGCAGAGTACAGGGGAAGGGAGAATGTGAGGAAGAGGAGGGAAAAGAGAGGGGTAGAGGAGGGACAAGAAAGAGGAAGACGGAGGGAGGAGAGGAGGGAGAAAAGGAGGGAGTAAAGAAAGAGGAGGGAGGTGAGACAAGGGGAGGGAAGAAGGAGGAAGGGGAGAGAGGAGCAGAGGGAAGAGGAGAAAGAAAAAGAGAGAAGGGGGAGTGTAAGGAGGAGGGGAGGGAGGATGGAAGAGGCGGGAGAAGACGAAGGAGGGAAAGCGGTAAAGAGAAGATGGAGGAGAAGAGGAAGAAGTGAGAGAGAAGTGAAGGACGGCAAGTAAAAGGAAGACAAGGTAGAGGAATACAGGGAGGAAGAAAGAGGGAGGAGCGAGCATCATCCCACTTCCTCTCGACTGCCACCATCCCCCTTCCCCTCCCCCGCGCTTCTTGCCCTTAACCTCCTACGGTGGCCGAGAACAGTCATTTCCCAGGGATGAATGAAGGTGCTGGGGGACGCGCGCTGCCTAGGTCGCTTCCACATTCCCCACCCTCTTTTCCTCCCCCCTCCCTGTGTCTCCTCCCCACTCCTCCCTACTCTTTCCCCACCGAGGCGCGGTCTCTTTTCTGGCGCCTGCGCCCCTTGGAGCGTGGGAGCTTACGAGCAGCTGCGCGCGGCTCGGGCTTGAGGCTTGGGGATTCCGGACGCTGTCTAGGCTGGGCCCCGGCCCCGGGCCGCGCTCCAGATTGCGGCCGCGGTCTGCCTTAGGTAGCGGGGGTTCGGCGCGGGAGGCCGGCGGGGAGCACAGGGCCTCGGGCGCTTCTTGCCGTTAGATGGGGAGCCTCTGCAGGGCTCGGGCGAGGTCCTGGCCCGGGCCTCCGGGGGCCCGGGGCGAGGATAGGAGAAGTGGAGGAGGAGGGCGGGTGGAGAGGGCGGGGGCCCAGCACCTCGGCCCGGGAGGGGAGGGGAGAGGGCGAGTGCAGCGCGGGGGCCTCGGGCGGGCCCCAAGCCTTCCCTTCCCTGCCTCGAGCTAGAGGCGGGGGAGCCTCCCTCCCACAGCCTCCTAGAGGATCCCAACCCCCTTCTGTACAGATGAGGAAAGTGAGGCCCAGGGTCGCTTCAGGCAGCAAAACACATGAGCTGCAATTCCGATCCAGGGCTGCTGGCTCCAAATCCAATGTTCTTTCCATTTCCCCCGTGCAAATGAGGGGAAATGTAGAACATTAATGTATCGCCATTTATTTTTTATTTAGATGCCTTTTCTGAAAGGATTGGAAATTTGACTGGTATTAGTGTCCACTGCTCTGTGGCAGTACCGTAAGGGGTGCACTAAAGTCCGGAAAATCTGAGTTCTGTTGCTGGGTTTTGATCCTTAATAGCTCTGGGATTCTGATCAAGCCACTTGCACTCAGATACCACTCAGCTTGAGGTAGTGTTTGTGGATAGAATGCTGGACTGGGAATCTGAATTCTGCCCCAGGCACTTAATTTCTCTGACCTCGTAGGCTGGTCACCATAACCCAACTTAGCCTTCTCTATAAGGTATTCAACCTGGTGGCCTCTCTGGTTCCTTCCAGTTCTAAATTTAAGGTCCTGTGAGTTCTTCAAGCAGAACTTGGGTGTAGTGAAAGGAACTGGGTTCAAGTTCTATCTCGGAGATTTATTCCTTCTGTGATCTTGGCTAAGTCACTTAACCTCTCTGATCTTCAGTTTCCTCAACTGTTAAATGAGAGGGTTGAAGTTGATGGCCTCTGAGGTCCCTTCTAGCTCAAGACCTATGACACTGTGACAACTGTAGGTATAGAAAATACAAGGCATTGTTCCTGCCTTAAATCATATGTGGTATCCATTTCAGTTATTTGGTACATTTATTTTCCATATGTTATATGTACTATGTTTTCCTAACAGTTTTTTTGGTAGATAAATTATACCCAGTTACCTAGCAAATCAGGAACAAAGCTCATGTCCCCAGTTCCCTTAGATTGTAGGTCACATTTTCTCAGGCCTTTAGGGAATTGCAGAGTTATTTGGAACCATATAAATGGAAGTATTCCCCCAGCTTATACTTCTTTTTCTTTATTAGGGTTAAGAGTGACGATGGCAGAGTGTACCAATCTTCAGTTTGTCAGCCCGTTTGCCTTTGAGGCAATGCAGAAGGTTGATGTTGTTCGTTTGGCCTCCCTCAGTGATCCAGAATTAAGACTTCTCCTGCCTTGTTTGGTTCGGATGGCACTATGTGCTCCAGCTGACCAGAGCCAAAGCTGGGCTCAGGATAAAAAACTTATTCTACGCCTTCTTTCAGGGGTGGAAGCTGTCAATTCCATTGTTGCATTGCTCTCTGTGGACTTCCATGCTTTGAAAGAAGATGCCAGTAAAGAGCAACAGCTTAGGTAATGAATCCCTTGTAATGACTTGGGCTTCAGAACTTAACTAGTCATGTTAAAGACCTTAGCTTGAAAAGGCCAAGGTTCCCCATTGTGTCCTGGGCCATCTGCAGTTGTCCTGATCCATATCTGGCCACTGGATCCAGATGGCTGCAGAGGAGAAAGTGAGGCTGGTGACTTTGCACAGCACTCCTTCACCTAAATCCAATTTACTTGCACCTCTTGGCATCACCTTCCTTATATGACGGTCCTCTTCGAGAACAAAGAACAAAATAGCAAATACCTTAGAGCTTTATAAAATTTTCACAGCATGTAATTTTCAGAAAAGGAGAATACAGGAATTGAAACTTTGCTGCTATGATCCTGGGGTTTGTGAAGTAAATTTATGGGTGATAATAAGCAGTTTTTGCCATAGATTTGTATTTGTTTTAAATTAGTGAAATGAGATAGTAGCTCAGAATTACTAGTACATATTTAGATTTTCTTACTTTCTCTAGTTGCTTTTTTAAAACAAAATCATTTTTAGTTCTAATTTCCACAACATTGCTTAAAATTTTTTTTGTATTCTTTACTAGGCATAAGTTTGGTGGAGGCAGTGGAGAGAGCATCTTGGTATCACAGCTTCAACATGGACTGACATTAGAGTTTGAACATAGTGATTCACCTCGTCGCTTGCGTCTTGTGCTTAGTGAACTTTTAGCAATAATGAACAAGGTGAATTTCTTCTGCTGGCAGCTAGAAACCCACTTGACTTGATATTTCATTGATTTAGAGCTGAAAGGGACCACAGAGACCATTCAATCCAATCCCCTCATTTTACAGATAAGGATACTGGGGCCTAGGGAGTTCAGATGACTTGCCCAAGGTCACTTATTGATTTGAAAGCAGATTCTCTGACTGTGAAGACTGCTTTTTCCACTGTACCACACTGATGTGTAAGGTCAGTGATAACAGTGCTAGGCAGACTACCATTCTTTACTGTGTATTCTGTTTTAAATCTATCAGGGCCTTTATCTTCAGAGGCTGACAGCACTTCAAAGTATTGTCTTACAACTTGTTCTTTCTTGCCTACGATCTTGCCTCATTTCTATCTATCTTTCTTCCTCCAGTGGAGAGGATTATCAGACAATATTATTAGTTATCTGAAAAAAATGAATGCTATTTAGTGAGTATGATACTAATGTAAAATGTATGGGAAAGTCCATTATTTTAGGTCCTAGCTACTTTGTTAAATTGTTACTTCATGATCACTTACATCAGTTTTGGTCCTGATTGCCAGAGGTAAAAACTGGTGAAGGCTGGGACCAAGATGACCAAAATCTACTAATTTCTTATTTTTCCCAAAGAAAATATTTTAAATTGTTGTATGTAGTCTGATTTAAGTGGTAGTTTTGTATCATGCTTTAAAGCATGTTAATCTTTATAACACTTCTCAGTAGGAGCAGATTGGTTTTCTGTTTTGCTTAATTTTTAGTACTGCAGCAATACAAAGCTTTTTCTCCTTATATATTTTTCTTTTTGAATTCAGTTTATGATGCTGATCAGGTAAAGTGATCTATCACCCTCCATTAATTGTAGTATTTAGATGAAAGTTTTGCTCACTTCTCTCTATATGAAATATGATGACAAAGCTGAATTGGAAGAATATTGAATTCATTTTAAAATAATCATTTGTTATTGTTAATGTTTTAATTCTTAAGTAAATGTATGTTCTTTGTGTCATTTTATAAGGGAATTTGAATTTGGATTTGTTCTCTCTATGTGTCACTTGATAGCCTTTAAACTGTTAGTCTGAGATTGAAACCTACTACTTCCGGTAGCATTCTTGGTTCGTGGATGTGTCTCATCAGCTTGCAGAGGGTTCCTGTTCTTTTCAGTCTTCTACCCAAGGGGTAGTTACTTGAATTGCAATTGTTGAGATTGATACTGACATGCATAAACAGTTATTCCTGTTCTCTTCAAGTGACTTTCTAATTGTTTTCATGTGGTTGAAATTTATCATATTCTGATTAAGTTATCAGTGAACAGATGTTTATTTGGAGGGCACATAACAATCTTTTGAGTATTTGGGGTACCTATTGATGGATAGAAACAATCCTCAGTCTTAAGAAACTTAATTCCTTAGCTACAATTTATAGAATCATTAGCTTACTTGGAATTTTGGATCTTTTGAAGGTTTCTGAGTCCAATGGAGAGTTCTTCTTTAAATCTTCAGAGCTTTTCGAGAGTCCAGTCTATTTGGAGGAAGCTGCAGATGTGCTTTGTATTTTACAAGCAGGTACTGTGCTAAGATACATTTCAGAAATAGTTTATTTTTCAGTGATACAGTGTGACATTGTTACTTTCAAATTGCCAACCATAATGTTTATTTTAAATGTCTAAAATAGGAAAGAAAGTTTATGAGATGATAAAGTTTCTAAGTCTATCTAAATTTAGATCACATCAGCTGAAGATGTTCACTGCCTAATTTATTCAAATATTACATATTGCTCATTTTATTAACTGAAGCACACCTTATTTACCCACAGAGCTTCCTTCTCTACTTCCCATTGTTGATGTAGCTGAAGCCTTGCTACATGTTCGAAATGGATCCTGGTTCTTGTGTCTCTTAGTGGCCAATGTCCCTGATAGTTTTAATGGAGGTAGGTAGATCTTATAAAGTGGGATATTAAAACTTTTTCACTGGATAACCTAGAGGCTTAATTTTTTTTTTGTTATAGAAAAACATTAATGGAGATTTCACTTGAGTATTCTTAGGAATTATGGCCATTTTAGATACCGGGGTATAAGCCCAGTAATAGATTCTCTAGTTCAAAAGCTATGGATGGTCATTTAGGAAATTTAGACAGTTGCAATTTTGAAATTTTGGAAAGGTATTTTTAGGTCAACTGAAGAGCAGCCTGAGACAGCATGTAATCAGAAATACTGGGAAAATATATTTTCTGTAAATTCTTTTCTTCATCATTGCTGCTACCTTGTAGACAAACCAAGTTTAGAATAGAAAATGAGGGAGACCAACTTTCTTGATTATCTCTATTTTAGATGATTAATGACTGGAAGCTATTTCATAAATTTATTAGGGCCTGAAATAAATCAAAGTCAAGTCAACAACTCTTTATTGAGTTATTTACTGCATGCAAGGTGATAAGTACTCTGAATTGGTTTTCTTAAGACTCTTTCAGAAGCAATATTGCAGCGAATTGTTGGTAGAAAAGGTTGGGTACTGGGTGAACCTTTTTGAGATTGACTGTTCTCCTAAGCCAGTCAAATCAACCTTCAATCAAATGATTAAAGGCATTTATGTTGAATGTTATCAGAGAAAGAGGTCCTTATGCTGTGAAGTGAATTCATCAGAGAAATCTGATACAAAATTTTTTTTCCCTATTCTGTCGCTCCTTTCTTACCCTAGGTTCATTAATTTTGTCTGTGCAGAAGTTTTTCAGTTTCATGTAATCAAACTTATCTGTTTTATCTTTTGCAATTTCCTCTAATTCTTGTTTGGTTAAGAATATATCTCCTACCCATAGCTGTAGGAGTTATGGATAATTATTTGACAAATAGCCCTGTGTAGTGTATTGCAGATAGAAAGATGAAACAAGATAGACTTGATCTTTAAAGAGCTTACAATTAGTAGTAGCAGTAAGAAATATATACTGATAACTTTAGTATGTTAGAATCTAAGTGAAAAGGAATTAGAGTGCTATGTAGGAGTGATTATGACTTCCATTTTCATCTCTCTTCAAACTTAGCATGACTTTTTTTTTTTACATGACTCTTGACCCCCTGCTTTCAGCTGAAAATCTTGCCTCATTTTGTTTTTTCCCAAGGCAATGAGGCAGTTGGGGTTAAGTGACTTGTCTAGGGTCATACAGCTAGTAAGTGTCAAGTGTCTGCTCTGAGATCGGATTTGAACTCAGGTCCTCCTGACTCCAGTGCTGGTGCTCTATCCACTGCGCCACCTAGCTGCCCCGTTGCCTCATATTTTAATGAAAAAATTGAGGCTGTTCTTTGAGAGCTCCCTCTTATCCTTTCTTCCTGTTCACATATCGCCCATAGGTACCTTCTGCCATTATTTCCTTCTTCACCCTGTGTCATGAAGAGGTAGTACTTCTTGCCAAATCTAATCTACATGTACAAGTGATCTGCTTCCAGCCTGTCTTCACCAGCAAATTACCCCCTTTATCATATTTATTTTCTCACTTGTTTTGAATCTCTCCCTGTCTACTGGCTGCTTTCCTACTGCCTGCAAATATGTCTATGTCTTGCTTATTTTCAAAAAACCTTCACTTGACTTATCCATCCTTAATGGCTATTGTCTTAAATCTCTCCTGCCTTTTTGTGACTAGCTTTCTTTAGAAGGCCTTCTCTCTATAATAGATGCCTCCATGTCCTTTTCTCTCAATCTCTTCTTAACTTTCCACAGTCTAGTTTCCCACCTCATCATTCAACTAAAATTACTTTCTCCACAGTTACCAAGGATTTTTTCCTTTTTTTTTCAACTTATTATTTTATAACGTTTTCTTTTTAAATTTAGAGTTCCAAATTCTCCCTCTCCCACCCCATTCCCCACCTACTGACAGTGTAAGCAATATGATGTCAATTATACATGAGAAATCATGCCAAACATTTCCAAATTAACCACATTAAAAAAAAACAAGAAAAATATATAGAGAAAATTATACTTCAATTTATATTCATAGTTCATCAGTTCTATCTGGAAGTGGATAGCATTTTTTCATCATGCATCTTTTGGAATTGTCTTGGATTGTATTGATCAGAGTAACCAAGTCTTTCACAGTTGATCATTATTACAACATTGCTATTACTGTGCACAGTAATCTCTTGGTTCTTCTCACTTTACCTCTGTTCATATGAGTCTTGCCATGTTTTTTCTGAAACCGCCCCCCTTGTCATTTCCTACAACATAATAGTACACCATCACAATCACATGCCACAGTTTGTTCAGCCATTCCCCACTTGATGAGCATCCCTTGGATTTCCAGTTCTTTGGCACCACAATAATTGCTGCTATAAATATTTTTGTACATATCTTTCCTTTTCCTTTTTCTTTAATCCCTTTGGTATACAGACCTAATAGTGGTATTACTGGGTCAAAGGGTATGCACAGTTTTATAGCTCTTTGGGCCTAGTTCCAAATTGTTCTCCAGAGTGCTTGAACCAGATCACTACTCCCCCCAACAGTTCATTACTGTACCTATTTTTCCTTCTTCCCCTCCAGCCTTTATCATTTCTGATAGGTATGAGGTGGTACCTCAGAGTTGTTCTAATTTGGCTTTCTCTAAACAATAATGACTTAGAGCATTTTTTCATATGGCCACAAATAGCTTTGATTTCTTCTGAAAACTGCCTGTTTATATCATTTGACCATTTGTCAATTGAGGAATGGCTCTCATTTTTATAAATTTGACCTAGTTCTATACTCACTATGTATTTGAAAAATGAGGCCTTTATCAGAGAAACTTGCTATAAAAATTCTTGTCTTTGGTATCTTTTAGCAAAATGTGGTTTCTCTGATTATCCCTTTTAATTAAGTCTGTTTTTGCTTTGCTTTGTCTGAGATCATGGTTGTTACCCTTGCCCTTTTTAGTTCAGTTGAAGCATATTAGATTCTGCTGCAGCCCTTTATTTTAACTCTGTGTGTGTCTTTCTATTTCAAGTATGTCTCTTGTAAACAACATATTGTTGGATTATGGCTTCTAATCCATTCTGCTGTTTCCATTTTATGACCTAGCTCATCCCATTTATAGTCACAGTTATGATTGCTAACAGTATATTTCTTTCCATCCCATTTTCTTCTGTTTATTTTTTTCTCTCTTTGTCTCTTGTCTGTCCTCTAAAGTCTATTTTCTAATCCCTGTCTCCCTTAATCTGCCCTCCCTTTTATAACTCCACCAACCCCTTTTTTATACATATCTGAGTGTGTGTGTATGTGTGTGTGTTTGTGTATATATATGTTCTTCCTTCTTTGAACCAATTTTGATGGAAATGAAATTCAGGCATTGCCTGCCCACTCTTAACCCCGCCCATTTTCTTCTTCACTGTATAAGCCTTTCCTTGCATGCCTCTTTTAATGTAAGAAAATTTTCCCCATTCTCCCTCTCCCTTCCCACTTCTCCCAGTGTATCCCCTTCATTTTTTTTTGGAGATCATTTCAACATAATTGACTCACATCTATGTAAACTCCTTTTAACTGCCCTAATAATGATAAAGTCTTGGGGTTTACGTGTATCATCTTCCCATATAGGAATGTAAATAGTTTAACTTTATTGATTCCCTTACTCTTTCATGTTTCCATTTTTATGCTTCTTGAGTTTTATGTTTTAATGTCAGTTTTTCTATTCAGCTCTGGTCTTTTTTATCAGGAATGCTTGAAATTATTTTATTTGATTAAATGTCCATTTTTTCCCCCCTGAAGGATTATACTCAGTTTTGCTGGGGGAGGTTATTCTTGGTTGTAATCCTCGCTCCTTTGCCATCTGGAATATCATATTCCAAGCCCTCTGCTCCTTTAATGTGGAAGCTGCTAAATCTTATGTGATCCTGACTGTGGCACTATGATATTTGAATTATTTGTTTCTGGTTGCTTGAAATATTTTCTTCACCTTGGAGCACTGGAATTTGGTTGTGATGTTCCTGGGAGTTTTCATTTTCTCTTCCAGTCTATTTCAGGTGGTAATCAGTGGATTCTTTCCATTTCTGTTTTATCCTCTGGATCTTAGATATCAGGGCAGTTTTCCTTGACAATTTTTTTCTTTCTTTTTTTTTAATTTTTTTCCCTTTTTTTTATAGGCTATTGGGGTTAAGTGACTTGCCCATAGTCACACAGCTAGTAAGTGTCAAGTGTTTGGTCTGAGGCCGGATTTGAACTCAGGTCCTCCTGACTTCAGGGCCGGTGCTCTGTCCACTGCGCCACCTAGCTGCCCCTCCTTGACAATTTCTTGAAATATGATGTCCACGCTCTCTCTTTGATCATGACTTTCTGGTAGTGCAATAATTCTTAAATTAACTCTCTTTTTTCTGTTTTCCAGGTCATTTGGTTTTCCTGTGAAATATTTCACATTTTCTTCTATTTTTTCATTCTCTTGACTTTGTTTTATTGTCTCTTGATGTCTCATGGAATCACTAGTTAGCTTCCACTTTCTCAATTCTGATTTTTAAGGAATTCTTTTTTTTTTCTTTTTTGGCTAGGCAATGGGGTTAAGTGACTTGCCCAGGGTCACACAGCTAGTAAGTGTCAGGTGTCTGAGGCCAGATTTGAACTCAGGTCCTCCTGACTCCTGAGTCAGTTGCACCTACCTGCCCCAGGAATTATTTTCTTAAGTGAGATTTTGTACCTCTTCTTCCATTTGGCCAATTCTGTTCTTTAAGGAGTTCTTTTCTTCAGTGAATTTTTATGCCTCTTTTACCACTAGGCCAATTCTTTTTTTTTTTAAGGTGCTGTTTTCTTCAGTGTTCTTTTTTTAGTATCTTTTTTACCAAATTGTTAATTCTTTTTTCATAATTTTCTTACATCACTCTCATTTCTTTTCCAAATTTTTCCTTTACCACTCATCTCTTTCTTTAACTCTTCTAAGAATTCTCATTGGGTTTTGGGTTTGATTAGCACTTTTTTCTTTGAGGCTTTTTGTAGCTGTTTTTACATTGTTGTCTTCTTATAAGTTTATGTCTTGGTCTTCCCTGCTACTATAGTAGCTTTTTATGGTCAAATTCCCTTTTTGTTGTTTGCTCATTTTCCCTGTCAATTTCTGTACTTTAAACTTTATGTTATGGTTGGTGTCTGCTCTCCTGTACTAAGCTTCAGTCTTTCTTGTGCTGCTATTTTTAGAACTAGGCCCCTGGTCCCCTGTACCTGAAAGCACTGGTATTCTTTTTGCCTTGGAATTGCAATTAGGGCCCCATTCCCTTATGACCGACTGCCAGTGTTTCTCTTCATCCTGGAACTGCATCCCAGAATGTGTTTGGACAGTAGACTTGCCAATCAATGCCATATCCAGTGCCATCAGGGGTTTCCCTGTAATCTGTTTCTGACCAGTTTTCTAATCCCCTTAGTGTCTCTGGGCTGAGAACTCCTGACGCTTCTGTTGATGCCACTTCGTGTGGGCTCCAGACAGATTTCTACCCTGATGTCACAAATTCTTCCTGCTTACCTGAGTTTTCTTAGGCTGGAAAAATGTCTCACCCTGCTGCTCCAGAATTTGTTTTGAGGCATTATTTTTAAATTGTTTGGAAAGGAATATTGAGAGAATTCATCTAGGTTGCTTCTAATCTGTCATCTTGTCTCCACCCTCAGTGATTTCTTAATCGCCAGATCTAATAGCCTTTTCTCAGTTCTCATCATTTTTGACCACCAAAGCCTTTGACCCTGTTAATCACCCTCTTCTTGAAATTCTCTTCCATCTAACTTTTCAGGATGCTACTGTCTTCTGATTCTCTCGTTTATCTAACTGCTCCTTCTCAGTACTGTTTGATGGATTTTCATCCAGGTCATGATAATCATATGTATCCTGATGGGCCCTCTTCTCCCTCTATACTATTTTACTTGTTGATCTCATTAGATCCCACCGATTCAGTTATCATCTCTATGCTGCTGGATTCTCAAATCTAGCCCTAACCTGTTTGCTAACCTCCAGTCTTTTTTTTTTAAATGTTTAACTAATTTATTTTGAATTATCAACAATCATTTCCATAAGCTTTTGAGTTGTAAATTTTCTGCCTCTCCCTCTCTACCTCCCTCTCCAAGACGGTGCGCAATCTGATATAGACTGTACATATATATATGTTCCTATTAAACATATTTTCACATTACTGATGTTGTAAGTAAGAATTAGAACCAAAAGGAGGAACCACAAGAAAGAGGAAACAAAGCACAACAGAAGAAAAAGAAATCGTTAATAGCATGCTTCGATCTGTATTCAAACTCCATAGTTCTTTCTTTGGATGTGGATTGCATTTTCCATCATGGACCTTTGGAGATGTCTTAGATCCTTTATTGCTGAGAAGGGTTAAGTCTATCAATATTAGTCATCGTACAACATGGCTATTACTGTGTACAACGTTCTCCTGGTTCTGCTTATTTCACTCAGCATTAGACCAAACAAGTCTTTCCAGGTTTTTCTGAGGTCAACCTGTCATCATTTCTTATTGCACATTAGTATTCCATTACATTCATATACCACAACTTGTTCAGCCATTCCCCAATTGATGGGCATCCCCACAATTTCCAATTCTTTGCCACCACAAAAAGAACTGCTATAAATATTTTTGTACATGACCTCCAGTCTTGTATTTCCAGCTGTCTACTAGGTATCTCAAACTGGATATCCTTTAGACGTATTAAACTCAGCATGTCCAAAATTGAATTTGTTATCTTTCCAAACCCTGTCCCCTTCTTAACTTGCATATTGATGTGAGGGTGCACATCAATAATAATAATAATAATAATAATAATAATAATAATAATAATAATAATAATAATAATATCATCCTCCTAGTCTCCCAGGCTCTCAACTTAGGCCTTATCCTTGATTCCTCACTCTTAGTTCCTGTTTCTAATTTGCTTCTAAGACCTGTCAATTTTACCTTTGTAACATCATTAACGTGACCCTTTCTCCTCTGAAATTTCCATTGCCCTGGTTCAGAAACTGATCACTTTAGCACGTTAACTTTAGCAATGGCTTGTCAGTAGGTTTTCCTGCCACAAGTCTCTCCCCTCTTTAGTCCATTCTCCACTCACTTGTGATAATGATCTCCTAAAGTCCAGTGACTCCCTGTCATCTCTGGGATCAATGATGAAATCCACTTTTTGGCATTGAAAGACTTTGATAACTTTGTTTCCCCTCCTCCTTACTTTTCTAGTCTTCTACCTTAGAACCCTCATCCCCAGTACTAATAGGCTGTTCCTCATGTAAGACTCAATTTCCCAACTCCAGGCATTTTACCTAGCTTTTCCCCATGCTCTCCCACCTCATTTCTACTTCCTGGCTTTCTTCATGTCCTAGCTAAAATCCTGCCTACAAGAAGCCTTTCCCAGTCCTCCTTTATTCTAGTGTCTTACATTGGTTGATTGTTTCCAGTTTGTTTTGTATATCGCTTATTTGTACATAGCTGTTTTCATGTTGTTTCCCCCTTTTAGACTGTGAGCTTCTTGAGGGCAGAGCTTGTCTTTTACCTTTCTTTGGTAAATGCTTTGCGCAATGCCTAGCACAAAGGTGTTTTATTAAATGTTTATTGACAGACTGAGGAAAGGCTTTATGAAGGAGGTGGCATCTGAGCTGAGATAGAGATGGTAGGAAGAGTTGGGAATGAGTATTCCATTCAGGCTTGGGTGACCATGGGCAAAAGCACCAAGATAGGAAAGGGCAAGAAGTCAGGAAACAGCAAGTAATCAGTTTTGTCTTGAAAAATGTGGGAGAGGAATGAAATACAATAAGACTGGAAAAAGTAGATTGAAGCCAGGTTTCAGAGAACTGTGAATTTTAGCCTAAGGAGTTTTTAATAAGCATTAGGGAGCTTCTTAAGGCAGCCTTTGAAGATTGCTGATGCTTGGGGCTGTTTTTGCTTTTCTTTGTATCTCAGGAGCTTACTATGCCTTGTACATAGTAAGCCCTTAAATGCTTGTTGACTAAGTTAAATAGCTTATGAAGTTGAACTGATTGAGTCTTCTTAATGTTCAGTTTGTAGAGGATTGATTAAGAATGGTGAACGGCAAGATGAGGAAAGCCTGGGTGGAAGGCGTAGGACAGATGCTCTACGTTTCTTATGTAAAATGAACCCTTCTCAGGCCCTGAAGGTCCGAGGCATGGTGGTAAGAGATTTGATTTTTGATGGGGTAAAGGGAATGAAACAGGTCTTCAAATAGGTAGTATTCTGCCGTTGGTGAGAGCAAAGACTTTTCTCCAGGTAGTCTGAGTACCCATCTTTGGAACTGGGTGTGATTTCCTTTGTATACATTTCACCTTTCTCTCTGAACCTTTGTTTTTTGGGAAATCTAACCCCAGGCTTGCCAGTCCTAGTTGTCATACCTTGACCTTGGTTTGTTTTTTTGTGCTTTAAGGTAGAGGAATGCCACCTGCCAGGCCTTGGAGTAGCTTTAACATTAGACCATACTAAGAATGAAGCTTCTGAAGATGGAGTGAGTGACCTGGTTTGTTTTGTTAGTGGTTTGTTGCTTGGCACAAATGCAAGAGTTCGGACTTGGTTTGGAACTTTTATTCGAAATGGACAGCAGGTAAGAAACACTGGGAAGTGGGAATTAAGAGCTCAGAATTTATTAGGGGCTGCTGAAAGGGAAAAAGCATATCTACTTTGAAGATGGTGATGTTTTTTCAAACTAAATTATTATGTTGCATTTGCTTAAGACTTTAATACTTCTAAAATGCATTATAGTATTTAAAATTTTTCTCCAACAGTTCTTATACAACTCTGTCCAAATCCAATAATGGCTAGTTGTCATAGATCAGTCTTCAGTATAATAGTTGCTCATTAAGTCAGTGTAATGGTAAAAAGTTAAACTTATTAATTCTGATTCCACTAATTGGGTATTGTAGTAATTTAATGGATCCTGGGCTGATGCAAACTGGGCAATGCTGATGTTCACATTTTGATACTACCATTTAAAAAATGTTTTGTTTTATTTACGTATTTTTTTTGTTGGTGAGGCAATTGGGGTTAAGTGACTTACCCAGAGTCACATAGCTAGTAAGTGTTATGTGTCTGAGGCTGGATTTGAACTCAGGTCCTTCTGACTCCGGGCCTGTGCTCTATCCACTTTGCCACCTTGCCATTTTTTTTAAATAAAAAAAGGTTTCATAGAAAGTTGCATTGGAACACACACTTTTATTGTGTATTTTCTTTTTAAAAATTTAATTTTGTTTATTTTATTCCTATCTTCCCCTACCACCATTGGGGGAAAAAAAAGAAAGGAAAACAATATCCTCATAACAAGTATGTGTAATCAAACTAAACAACAAATTCCCATATTGGCTATATCCAAAAACTTTATGTCTTTCTGTCCCTCAGGAGGTGGATAGCATCTTCATCAAAATTGGTCCTTTGGAATTTTGGCTGGTCATTGCATTGGTCAGAATTCTTGAGTCTTTCATTAACGTTGTCATAGTTATTTTATCATTTGTACTCCTGGTTCTGCTTATGTGACTCTTCGTCAATTCATATAAGTCTTCCCAGGTTTCTCTGAACTCATCTTTTATCATTTCTTATGGCACAATGGTATTTCATAATTGTTCATCCATTCCCCAATTGGTGTGTATCCTCTTTTTTTTTGCCTTTTTTTTTTTTGGTGAGGCTATAGGGGTTAAATGACTTGCCCAGGGACACACAGCTAATAAGTGTTAAGTGTCTGAGGCTGGATTTGAACTCAGGTCCTCCTGACTCCAAGGCCAGAGCTCTATTCACTGCGCCACCTAGCTGCCCCGTTGTGTATTCTCTTAATTTCTCATTATTTACTACAACAAAAAAATGCTTCTATGAATATTTTTGTCCTTCTGAGTTCTTTTCCTCTTGCTCTAGTCTCTTTGGAGGGTATATTTCTATTAGTAGTAGTTTTGGGTTAAAGAGCATGTATACATGTATGGCTTTAGTGACTTTGCTTTCCAGAATCTTTCCCAATCTGATGAGTGTAAGTTGTTGTAATTTGCATTTTTCTTAGTAGCAATATGGAGCATTTTAAAATATGGTTATTGATAGCTTGTATTTTTTTGAGAACTGCTTTTTCCATATCTCTTGGCCATTTATTTATTGGAGAAGGTCCCTTGTTATATATTTAATTTATTCTCTGTATATCTTAGATAACAGACTTTTTAAAGAGAAACGTGCTAGAAAGATTTTTTTCTCCAGTTACCTGTTTTCATTATGATTTTAGCTGCTTCGATTTTTGCCAAACTTTTAAAAATTTTACATAATAAAATTTGTCTTTTTTAGTCTCCTATGTTCTTCTCTTACTTGTTTGGTCAAGAGGTCTTCTGTTTATAATTGTGAAAGATAGCTCCTTCTTTGCTCCTCCGATTTAATAATATGACCATTTACACATAGGGTATATATCTCTTTGGAGCTTATTGTGATATGTGGTATGAATACTGGTTTAAACCTAATTTCTGACAGACTGCTTTCCATTTTTCCCCTGCAGATTCCTTTACATTTTATACCACAGTTTGTCCAGCCATTCCTTAATCAGAGGGTACCCACTTTACTTCATGTTCTTTGTATTACAAAAAATGACCAGTCCGTTTTTCTAACCAATAATATGAGTCAGTTTCACGTGTTAAGTGGGGTGCTTTGTTTAAACTTCCTTTTGACTCAATAAGTGCTTAATGCTTCCCTCTTGTGGCCCATATTCCTTGCAGAAAAAAAGAGAGACCAGCAGTTCTGTGCTTTGGCAAATGAGAAGGCAGCTTCTCTTGGAGTTGATGGGCATCCTTCCCACAGTAAGAAGTACACACATCGTGGAAGAAGCTGATGTAGAGATGGAGCCTAACGTGTCTGTGTATTCAGGGCTGAAAGAAGAGCATGTTGTGAAAGCCAGTGCATTGTTACGTCTTTATTGCGCTTTGATGGGAATTGCTGGACTCAAGTATATATTATTTTGATATTTCATCCTATAAAAATTTTACGTTCTTATTTTTAAAAGAAGTGAAGGAAAGGTCTCTTATTTAGAGAGTTCCCAAGTTACGTACTAGACTAAGCTTAGATCATTCCAGTTCATTGTAATAAATCTTTATTAAGCACCTGCTATATGGAGGCACAACAGGCAACCATGTCTTGCCCTCAGAGAGCTTACATTCTAAGTATAGACAAATCTAGCATGGACATAAAGAAGTAAATACAAAATACGTACAAAGCAGTTTCTGGTTCAGAGAAGGGACTAACAACTTGGGGGATCAGGAGAGGCCTACTGTATGAGGTGGCTCTTGAGCTGAACCGTGAAAGGAGTGGAGCTAGGGATTCTAGTAGGGAAAAGTGTAGAGAAAGAGATCCTAGGCAATGGAGGATAGCAAATTCTAAGGCAAACACGTATGAAATGAAGCATCCTATAAAAGAAGCCAACTGGATTGAAATGTTGAGTTCGTCAGGAGGAATATTTCATAAGCTGGAAAAAGAATGTATGTAGAAGTGCTTTGTAAACTCTAAAGTACTGTATAAATGTAAAGCATTATTGTTTTAGAGTTTGAAGGTATTAAAACTTCAAACTGTATCAAAACTTTTGGGGCAACCTGTATTATATTCTCAGACCACACCTTACAAGCCAAGTTTGTGTACACCAGGAAGGAATCTCTCCTTTCTATGTGATCTTGTCTATTAGGGACTTACTTATTTTTGTTTGCCTATAAAAGCCATAGTGTAGATACAGGTGGAACCAGAACAGTTTGTTTTGCTTTAATTGCTTTGTTAGATTATCTCTATCTTAACCCTGTTAGAGTCACTTGGGCAAAACTATGATTGATGAGAAACTGTTCAGCATAAATAGAATTAAGATAAATCTGTCTTCTTTCCTCCTTCTTCTGAATAACTTTCTTTTTCAGATGTTTTCTTCCTGAGAGGGACTAGCAAAGTAGATGACCTCTCAGCTGCCTTACAGCTCTGGATTTATGAGCCAGCTGGTTATAAATTGTTTATGTGGTTGTAAGGTACACAAACACAGAATTGTTCTTTGACCACCACCCTTTTTTGAATCTTTTTTAATTAATTGTTTACTTTAGTCTGTTTCAGAAAGAACATATTTTAGATTTAAAACCTCTCAGGGTTTTACATATGGCAAGTCTAGATATTAATGATTGCATAAAGTTTTTTTTTTCATGAAAACAAAGGTCATATTACATGGAACATCTTTTGACTTCAAAAATTTGATTTCTTTTAGGCCAACCGATGAAGAAGCTGAGCAGCTATTGCAGCTTATGACAAGTCGTCCTCCTGCAACACCAGCTGGGGTTCGCTTTGTTTCACTTTCCTTTTGTATGCTACTCGCCTTTTCCACACTTGTCAGGTATCTTTATGGAGATGTTGCTCTGTCTTTATTAACCTTTTTGAAGGTATTTCTTTCACTTGTTAAATGCACAACTAGCAGGAGATTAGAGATTTCCAGCAGATTCAAGTTTGAATCAAAAGTGTTATGTGTAGGCTTTTTTTAATGATCTCACTCAGGATCCGTTCATGGTCCTATTGCTTGTCTCCATTTCTTTCCCAATCAGTGGAGTATGGTAGGGGAAGTACATTTTTAAGCTGCTTTTGTTCATCTTGTCATCACTGCTGTAAGGTGGAAAGACAATTGGAAACTGTCTTGTTAGGTTAGGCTTTCTCTGTATCTTTCAGGGCTTTAAATCCCAGATCATTAATAAAATGAAATTCTGACAATTAAAAATATCCAAAACAGGATTAATAATAAAACACCGTACTGTGGTCTGTGTCTCTTGCTCTGCTTGTTCTACCTTATCTGACCTTATTTTCCTTTGCTACTGAGACCTGGACTCATTTGGTTGGCTTGAGTAGGCTGAATTTGATGTATAGATTTTTAGAGCCTGCAGCTATGCATATAAAATATCGGTTTAACATATAACATGTAAACTAAGTCGAGAGGCTAGACATCCCTTTTTTAAAAAGCCACAAATATAATTCTTTATCATTCCTTGGACATTTGGTCATCCCTTCTGTGTGGAGTCTGATCATGATTTTCTTTGGTTTTCATATCTGTAAAATGGGGGAGTTGGTTTAGATATCCTCTCAGATCTCTTCCAGTTCTACATCTGTGACCCTGTGGTCCTCAGGTGTTTTTGTTTTTTATTGTGCCCCAAACAAGTAGTTGAAATGACATTTACCTAGTTGTTTGCAGATCCTGATGAAATGAATTTTGCCATTGTGGTGGTGCTCAGTCATTGTGTACTTAGGTTGTGACTGTTAACTTGGTAGTGACTCTTTTCATGTCAGCTAGTCGATGAGGAGACATTGATGTGGTCTTCCCACCATTTCAGTTCCAAATGCTGTGTGATCAGTTTAAATATGTGCTCTGCTGATAAAGAGGCCAAACTTGAGGATGTCTGATTTGATCAGGTCCCTATAGAAAGGCAGTGGCAGGGCCAGGCGTGGTCCTCCTTTCTTGGCCTCTTGGGTCATTTACTAGTTTTGTTAAAAAAATTAAATTTAGTACTTTGTTTATCTTCTTGTTAGTGCTTTAAATGAAGGGAAAAATAATTTTACCAAAGCATGTACTTTTTCATAATACTTCCTTTAGAGTGGTTATTCTTTATCTGAATTAAGCTATTAATGTTCTGACATGTTTTATTCAGTACACCTGAACAGGAGCAGCTTATGGTGATGTGGCTAAGCTGGATGATAAAAGAAGAAGCTTATTTTGAAAGGTAAGACTGCTTAATATCTTTTTTTTTTCATTAGGTGATGGAACTTTTATTATCCTCTCTTAACATTTATTTATTTCTGTTCTGTTACAACAGTACTTCTGGAGTGTCTGCCTCCTTTGGGGAGATGCTGTTACTGGTGGCCATGTATTTCCATAGCAACCAACTGAGTGCTATCATAGATTTGGTCTGTTCAACATTGGGGATGAAGGTAATTTCCCTCCTTCCTAAAGGAGAGTACACTGCAATTCAAGTTGTTTTTCTAGAACATTAATATAGGTTGATTTGGTTCCACTGTTAACTTAATTTTAATTGAATATTTTTAATATTAGAAAATTTTGAAAAGGATATTTCTATTATGTTTGAAAAACCAATGAGGCAAGCTTCTTGAAACAAGTGTTTTTACCTAGAGGTAATTGAGATCATGTGGACCTTTTCTTATTCTGTACTATGCATGTCATCTCTTTCATAATAATTAATTATGAATTAATGAATTAATTAATAATGAACTAATATTCATTACCTATTTATTGCCATTATTTCAGATTGTGATTAAACCAAGCTCTTTGAGTAGGATGAAGACCATCTTCACTCAGGAAATTTTTACTGAGCAGGTATTTTCTTGTAACCCTAGGTACTTTCTTAACTTTCCTCTGAAGCACCCTGTAACGTAAACGTGTTGAATATCTGACTTTAATAGCCAAATATCTGACATTAGGATCCATATTCTTCTTGAAAGTCTCTCAATGGTTTATTTCCTTGTTGGAACTCTTGTAGAGATTAATACATTTTTTAGAATCATGTGTTACTCAATGCAGGTTTTAAATTGGATCCCTTCATATCATTTTTATTAAGGGGTACTTGAATGACCAATCGCTGTTAATAATTGTCCTGCTAGTTAGATGATTTTGCAGAAGATGGTAATAACTTTCATTTGCCAGAAAGAAACAGAACTCTACATCTTTTAATTTAAATTTCTGTCAGTGTGTAAGATTAGACATTATTGAGAATTAGTTGATTTTATTTGACAGTTTCTTGTTTGGCCCTTGGCTCCCTAAGGTCAGCCCATGGATCAATCAGTCAATCTAAATCTGAATCTTAAATTCTAAGTCTAATGATAGTAGGATTCGCTGGACTGTTGAAGTTTAATTCCTTGCTTTAAATATCTTTGAATACTGGAAATAGGTATATGTGATTACTCAGGACAACCTGCTATTCATAGATAACACTTTTTTAGTGGAGCTTATACTAAAAGTATTCTTTTTTTTTTTTAACCCTTAGGTTGTCACAGCTCATGCTGTTCGGGTTCCTGTAACCAGTAGCCTCAGTGCCAACATTGCTGGGTTTTTGCCTATCCACTGTATTTATCAGCTTCTCAGGAGTAGATCCTTTACCAAGCACAAAGTGTCAATAAAAGTAAAATTCCATTTCTGTTTCAAAGCATTACATTGCAGTTAAACATTTTCCATTACTTTTTTCTGCAATTTTGCAATCTAGATACTATTATGGTCTTTACTTTTGGTTGTTTGAATGTAAAATATTGAACTAAGTGTATTGTTTAATCATTCACACAGTTAGAATATAAGCCATTGTATAATTCATATTTTTAAATTATATAATTGGCAAAATTATTGTGTAAATTTTACAGTAGTACTAGCTAATCTAGATCCTGAATTAGTAATACAAATTATTTATCTTATGTAAGATGATGTTTATCCATATTTTGAGTTAACCAATTTTTGTCACAGTTGGCCATTTCTGTCCAAAGCAGACTTCTGAAATAGTATTTAAATATCGGGGAAAAAAATTATCGATTTTTCCAAATAGAAGACTGAAAATTAGGATTTTTTTTTCTTGGTATTCTAGAGCCCCACTTCTAGTAGCAGTGGGCATTTTATTTGCTAGTAGTTATGTGACACAGCATTCTTCTCTATTTTCTGTTTCTGTGTAAAGATCATAGACTTGACAGTCTGTAGGACTGGGTGAGACCTTATGGTTCAGCTAGTCTAACCTCATGGTTCTGCAGTCAAGGACACTGAAATTCATGGGCCCACCATTATCCCAGCCCTGAGAGTCAGAGCCAGGACTAGAACCAAGGATTTCTAGTCCTGTCTTCCTTCGCTGTGTTATGCCACCTCTTAAGATTACCTTCTGCCTAGGGATTGCTGTTATGAAACATACATGGCATCCTCTCTTGAACCTGCTGCTTTGCAACTCTCAAACTATCAGATATAATTTTAAAATTAAGTTGCATTTTTGGTTGGAAGGGATACACAGTAATGTGGTTCCATGTTTTACCTCAATTTTGAAAGGATTATATGTTTTTTTTAATCCTCTTAAGGCAGATCAATAAGAATTTATTAAGTGCTTATAATCTACTCAGTGTGTATTTGAGACTGAGTAAATGAGATTTTTGGAAATGCCTTCCAAAACAATTGTCTTAGTCAGTCCATGCAGTTAATGTCAAGAACCTCCCCACTATATATTGCAGTCATTTGGCACTTGATGAAGTCTTAACTTTCAAACATATGAAATCCCAAGTTTTTCGTTTTAGTACCTATTCTCCATCAGTGAGAGTCAATTGTAGAAGTAGCTCAAAGTCAGGTTATCTGATTTAATATTAGAACTAAATATGTTTTGAAATTGCTACAAATTAAATTTAGATTTATCCCCAGTTTATAAGTCATGCACAAATCTAAATGCTATATTGAAATTTTCCCTTGAATTTTCTTGCTGCTGTAATTGATTCTGCCTCTACCCTGCTTCTTCAGGACTGGATTTATAGACAGCTGTGTGAAACCTCCATTCCACTCCACCCTCAGTTACTTCCTCTTATTGACGTATACATAAATTCTGTCCTTACTCCTGCTTCTAAATCAAATCCAGAAGCCACAAACCAACCAATCACAGAACAAGAGATACTCAGTGTTTTTAAAGGACTCATTGGGGTAAGACTTTTTTTTAGTGCTTCCAATTCAGGCTTTTCTCTTTTGGTTCAATCTTCTGGTTAACTCTATTTGTTTTCTCTTTTGGACTAATGGTAGATGATCTTGGATGATTTCTATGTAGTCCAGAATTTCAAAACCAGAGGTGAATTTTTTTCAGACGTTTCTAAAGCTAAAATGAATGATAATTCGAAAGTAGTTTGGCAGATGTAAACTTTATGAGGAAATCCTGTTTTCTCTTCTTTTCTTTAGTGGAGGAAACCCACTTATAAACATGAGGACTTTTGCTTAGGTCTGAGGATTTCCTTCTGAACTTGGGGGTTGGAGAAAGCTTTTTGAGAAAGTGCAGCATATTCACGTGCTGTGGCCAAGTCCTTGAGCATCTATGATGAACCTGGACTCACTTATGGAGGACTGAAGAAAGGTGTTTTTTTTTTCTTGGACAAAACAGTACAGTGTTGTTCACTAGCACTGTTTAATACATAATTGTCCCAGAGTTGCTTTCCCTGTGGTCATTAAAAATTTTTTTAAAATATTTTTATTTAAATTTTTGAGTTCCAATTGCTGTCCCTCCCTCCCTGAGATAGTAAGCAATCAGATGTAGGCCATATATGTGCAATTATTTAGAAAATTTCCATATTAGCCATTTTGTAAAAGAAGACTTGGATAAAAGGAAAAAATGAAAGAAAGCAAAAGATAGCATACTTTAGTCTGTATTCATTCAATATCACTTCTTTCTCTGGAGGCTGATAATATGCTTTATCGTTAGTCCTTTGAGCTTGTCTTGGATCATTGTGTTGCTGAGAATAGCTAAGTCATTCACAGTTCTTCATCAAATATTGCTGTTACTGTGTACAGTGTTGTCCTGGTTCTCTTCACTTCACTATCCATTAGTTCATGTAAGTCTTTACAGGTTTTTCTGAAATCATCCTGTTTGTCATTTCTTATAGCACAATAATATTCCATTACAGTCATATACCACAGCTTGTTGAGCCATTCCCCAATTGATGGGCATCCCTTTGATTTCCAGTTCTTAGCCACCACAAAAATGGCTGCTATAAATATTTTTGTCCTATTCCTTTTTTTCTTTGGATGTCTTTGGGATATAGACCTAGCAGTGGTGTTGCTGGATCAAAGGGTATGCAGAGTTTTGAGCAGTTCCAAATTGGTCTCCAGAGTGGTTGAATCACTTCACAACTCTGTCATCAGTGTGTTAATGTTCCAGTTTTCCCACATTCCCTCCAACATCCAACATTTTCTTTTTTTGTCATATTAACAACTCTGATAGGTGTGAGTTGGTACCTCAGAGTTGCTTTATTTTGCATTTTTCTGATCAGTAGTAATTTAGAGCATTTTTTCATATGACTATAGGCAGCTTTGATTTCTTTGTCTGAAAACTACCTGTTCATATTCTTTGGCCATTTATCAAGTGGGGAATGACTTGTATTTCTATAAATTTTACTCAGTTCTCTATATTTTTGAGAAATGAAGGCTTTATCAGAGATAACTGTTGCAAAATTTTTTCCCCAGTTTTCTGTTTTCCTTATAATTTTGGTTGCATTGGTTTTGTTTGTACAAAAACTTTTAAATTTTATATAATCAGAATTATCAGGGGCAGCTAGGTGGTGCAGTAGATAGAGCACTGGCCCTGAAATCAGGAGGATCTGAGTTCAAATGTGGCCTCAGACCAAACACTTGACACTGACTAGCTGTGTGACCCTGGGCAAGTCACTTAGCCCCAATTGCCTAAAAAAAAAGGCAAAAAAAAATTCTCTCTCTTACATTTTGTAATGCTCTTCATATCTTCTTTGGTCTTAAATTCTTCCCTTATCCATAAATCTGACATAAACTATTCCATGCTCTCATAATTTGTTTATGGTATCACCCTTTATGTGTAAATCATGTACTCATTTTGACTTTATCTTGATATACAGCGTGAAATGTTGGTCTATACCTAGTTTCTGCCTACTGTTTTCCAATTTTCACAGTAGTTTTTGTCAAACGAGTTTTTATTCCAAAAGTTTGGATTTTTGGGTTCATTGTATACTAGATTACTGTGGTCATTTACTATAATGTAATTTGTACCCCTGTGACAATTTCTGAGCACAGCTTCTTGGGGATTACTAAACAAGATGCATATTAGTGCCCTTCAAAAATATCTCCTTAATCTTTGTGAAATGTTGCTCTTGCAAAAAGTGGACTGTCTGTCCACCCTGTTCAGCATTTGAAAAGAGTAGTTGAGTTTGCTGTCTCTCACCCTTCATGCTGCCTAAAATAGGATATAAAAATTAAATTAGAATTTTGAATTGAAACAGTCATACTGCCCAGGCCTTTAGTGGCAAATTGAATTTTATATTTTGATTCCAGTACTAAAAGTGTCAAATGAATATTACCTTGTCAAAGATCAGATCTGTCTTGTAAAATCAGATAGTTCTGTTGTGAAGTGAAATTTATCAAGAAGTTCTTGTCATGGTATTTTTAATGAAGTAAGATTGATTTTTATCTGCAGGCTGACAGCACTAGAATTATACAGCCTAATGCACAGTGTCACAGTATCACGGCCCAGCTCCTGATGTTGTACTACATACTGTCTTATGAAGAAGCCCTTCTTGCCAACACTAAGACTCTCGGTAGGTGGTTGTGTGCCTGGGAGCCCTGCAGGGGGGTGAAGGAAATTTTTTTTAAGTGCTGTTTCCTGTCAGTGCTTTGGATGAGTGGATGGTAGAATACGTTCACATAACTTAAAACAATAGATAAAGCCCAAATCATTTCCATTTGTGTTTGGAATGTTAACAAAATATGTATATGCACATACATACTCTTAACTAACTGACATTGATCTTGTAGCTTTGCTTTGCTTTAAGTATTCTGGGTTCTGGTTGTATAGTGATAGAATTTTGGAAATAATTGAGTTGACTGTTTGAACCTTTCAGAATAATTTGTTTTTAGGAAATATGGTAATTGTTGAAGTCTCATTGCAAGAGCTCTCACGAGATTTTTGAATCATTATCCCTTTGTTAGTATAAATGGTATAGACTTAAATATGTGTTAGATATTATATATACACATATGTGTGTATATATATATATCTCAACATATGTATATTTCAACTATTAACAGTCTAAAAAATTACCATCATAGTCATTGAATTGGGCTTTTTAACTTTGCTTTTTTAGGTAACATAATATGTTGTATTAGAACAGATGGAGTATCTTTTTCTGTAAACAAGAAGGAAAGAAATACATTTCACATCTCTTTTAAGTCTGAGTGGTCTTATATGTTATTTGGGATGTTTTTTGTTTCTTAGTTGGCTAGGCAGTGGGGTTAAGTGACTTGCCCAGGGTCACACAGCTAGTAAGTATCATGTGTCTGAGGCCAGATTTTAACTCAAGTCCTCCTGAATCCAGGGCCGGTGCTCTATCCACTGAGCCACCTGGCTGCGCCACATTTTTTGTTTGTTTTAAGCTAAAAAGCCGTCATTAGAGTTGTAATGAGTTTTTACTCTAGGGACAGTTCTTTGGCATTATCAGAAGGATAAGGGCATAGTTTTTTTTTAAATCTTGCTAATTTAAATCACTTAGTGTTAGACCCACCAGCTGTCCTTAATTTTTTTGAGAAATTTTGTTTTAAACATAATGTGAGTTTTACTTCTGCTTCTTCCCTTTACTTTGCGGATTCTCTAGATGACATCCCAGTACCTACCTATTATGTCAGGGAAAATTGGACTAATTGGTCTTATTACTTGTCTCCGTCTTAAACCTTTGTCTAAGCATTGAATTCTGGTAAAGAATACTGTTTGTTAAAAAAGGAAAATAAACCAACTTACTCCCCCTTCCCCCCAAAAAAGAGTAGTGTTTGTTATTTAATAATAGGTATTTGAATAAAAAAAAACTTTAAAAACCCCATCCTTTTGAGATTTTCCGTTTGTAAAAGTTGGCAGGATTTGAATAGCAACCCTATCTGCAAATCCAAATGGTAAAAGTTTTAGGAAGATTCTGTTATTTGTGCTTTCATGTAGTTTTTCTGGGGTGGGCAGGAGGTACTTTTTGTGTTGTCACTGTGAAGTGAATGGGCACTATGAATCTCATCCTCTAAACGTTAATCATTTGAAACTTCTGTTTCTGCTCATGGCTGGGTTTACTTAGTGTCAAGATAGCCATTAGGTGTCAGGGGGAGAGAAAGAAGTCTAGATGTGTAGCTGACACATAAGCAAAAGCCAGGCTTTGGGCGGGAAGCCAAAGGTAACTAAGGAGAGAGAGGATCAAGTAATGAAGAGGTTGAATTAAAGGTAGGAGTTCTGTGTGAACTGGGGCCTGATATTGGTCTCAGAGTTAGGGAAATTGGGTGGGAGGTTCTGATGTTGGGGGAAACTCCACTTCGACTTAGGGGTGGGGGAAAATAGAAGCTGGACAGAACTTGCTCGAGTACAGACTTCTCTGGCCTACTTGTTTGGACCGATAAATCTGAAAAATCTGTAAGGCCTTTCTGGATCCCGTTAATTTTTAGTGCTCTCTCCTACCCTCCCTTCAAGTTACTTTGTGTATTATATTATCTGTGTACTTGTTCTCCCCACTCCCCTACTCACACATGGAATGTAAATCTTTTCAAGGCAGGAATTGATTGTTTGATTTTTTCTTTGTATCCTTAGTCCCTGATGCAGAGTAGGCACTTAATGAATAAATGCTTGTTGAATTAAGTAAAATTGATCTAAACTGGAAAAGCTAGATTTTAGCTGCTTTTCCTACCTGTAATTGGTTAATGTTTCTAGTTTGTGCTGTTACAAATTTTGATGCTTGCAGGAAAGGAAGTACTCAAGGTGACTGGCCTGAATGTGTTGCTGTTGATAGTGACTTACTTCAGGGAGAAAGTTTAGAGTCTATAGCTGTAGGTGGTCATAAAGGTAGACAATTTTATCCTATTCATGACTTTTTCTTCTGTACTGGCATGAAGTTGAGGGGCACAGTTGTATATGCACTATCTTAAAGATGAGTCATAAACTGAGTGCTTAGACTTATCATTCCTAAAGATTCTTTGCTATTAGTTTATATAGTGGAGCGTAGCATCAGAGGCAAAATCCATTTGGGTAATCAATATTCTGTCTTGTCTATCTCCTGACATTTTAGACGAAGTTGCTCTTTTCATTCTAAGGCACAGAAACATAGTTTTTTTTGCCATAATAGTCATGCATGCTTCTTGGAGAAGATTGACATGCCACAGAAGTCCTTTACAATATTCAGCAAATCTTTGGAAAATTTGAGTGTTTCTGCTCAGAAATTTTGTCTCTGAAAATTTGTTCATGAGAATGGGCTAGAACAGAATTACTTCATGTTTGAGGATTTTCCTGATTCTTTTCTCTTTGGAAAGTGGAGCTGGCTGGCCTGCATGAAGGGAAGTTTAATTCCACAAACATTAAATGTCCAGTATGTACAAAGCACTGTGCTAGGCACTGAGCTAGAGACAAGAGTTTAGCTAACTTATGGTCTTTGCCCTCAGAATTTGTGGTCTAATAAGGTGAATGTACACAGATAATTATATGATGGGATACAGACACAGTGATATGTGATAAATGGGACAAAGATGAGGGAAGATCTCAGAGGAGGCATTTAAGTAGCACTCCAAAAGCTGGGTAAGAATTCAGAAGTGAAGAGGTGAAGAAGACATGTTAGGTATGTAAGTGAACAGTGCAGGATGTGTTGGGGACAGTCATCTAGTTTGGCTGCACTGTGGAGTACACGGATTGGGTTAGGATAGGCAGCATTTGGGAACGTTGCCTGGTTGTTGTTGGTAATGCCTGCCACAAGTTTTACTACTTATTGCTCGTCATAACTTCAGCATCTTGGTAACTTCTTCAGTAAAAGCAACTACTTTTGTAATAATATGTGTTCACTGTTGTCTTAGGAGGAATATTAAATCACTATATTGCAAACTTTTCAGATATCCTGTTACTTAAAATATCCCAAAACTAGAATAAGTAAAACACTGTTAAAGATGACTTTAAAGCACTCAAAAATAATTTACTTGATCTGTGTAGGTATATTTATACCTTGCTTGTACCAAGCACCATCAAGCAGACTTGAACAGACTCATTTTCTCAGATGAGCTACAAAGGTTTTCTGTGCAACTTGGTCTCAGAGCCATTGTCTTTATCTCTTTGTTTCACTCCGCTGCTGTCTGTGAACTTTTTTTTCTGGAAAAAATCAACTTCCTCTCTCTGGAGTAGGGGAGCTTAGGTTCAAGTCCTAGCTCTGCCTCTTCTTACCTGTGTGACCTCGGGCAAGTCTTCTTGTTCAACTTCTGTCTGAGCAAGTCACTTAACCTCAGTTTTCTCATTTGCAAAATGAGCTATGTTAGTCAGTGAGCATTTTTAAGTGCTTGCTGTGTGCTAAGTGTTGGGGATACAAAGACAAAGTGGAAACAAAAGTCCCTGCCTTTGGGAAGCTTACCTTGTACCAGGAGGGACAAAATGTATACACTTATAGATATGGACAGAATAAAATAGGGATAGGGACTGGACCTGTGAGTGCCTGGTAGATAATTGCTCTGCTTAGCAGATTAGCACTGTCTCTGCAACTTCTTGTTGTTTGTCCTTAGTTCTTGAAGAGGACCATGATATCATGGAGGTACTGCCATGGCATGCAAGTGAATTGGATTTAAGTGAGGGAAGGCTGTGCAAAGTCACCAGCCTCACTTTCTCTTCTGGAGCCATCTGGGTCTAGCGGCCAGATATACATCAAGATGACTGGAAATGGCCCCAGATGTGGTAGAAGACATTGGCCTTTTAAAGCTAAGGTCTATATCAGGTCTCAGTTTGACTGAGGCAACACACATTCAGTGATTAAGATTAGGTGAAAAAATGAGGCAAAGAATGGCTTTTTTAACCTAGTCCAGAAAAAAAAAATCAAAGTGGGAGGTGAAGACCCCAGAAACAATTCCTATTTACATTCAGTCTAAGCCAGTCAGGGCCCAAACAATGACCAAGTGGGGTTTGGTCTGGAACCTATCAATTAATGAAAGCCAGAATGATTTGAATTTAAGGCATCTTCCTTAAGAAAAAAATCTAGCCCATAAACCCCAAGATATCTTGCAGTGTTTCAGTGATCAAAATTTACATTCCTTTGGGCAGAGCACCCTCAGGTAAGGGTCTAGTCTAGGAAAAAAAAAATCAAACTGGGAGGGGAAGACCCTCAGAGTTTCTGGCCAAAACAGAAAACTATTCCTATTTACTCTGAGTCTATCTAGGCGGAAACAATGACCAGGTAGGGTTTGACTGATGCATTGTGCATTCAGTGATTAAGGATAGAGGGTTACACAGCCACCATGTGTGAGAGGGAGGCCTTGAACCTATGTCTTACTGGCACCAGTGCCATTTCTCTAGTGATTAGTCCACACTACCTCTCAACACACAGGGTAGTCATTGTCTCTATCAATAGAAGGTAATTTTTGGAGAGAGGACCTTCAGGAAAGGCCTCTCACAGAAGATGGTGCTCAAGTTGAGACTTGTTTGGATAGCCTCAGTAGTCCATTTGAGCTCCAAATCTGTTATCCTATGAACTATAAAACAAGGAGGTTGGACTACTTAATTTCTTTCAGCTCTAAATCTGTAATTTCAAATGTCTGTGATCCTTTCTATGTCAAGAGTGGGGACATAGGCATATCCTGTTGTTTTATGGGGAGATACAAAGCTCTCTTGTCTTTTAAATTTCCCAGTCAACTTGAAGTTTTCCTTTTTCCTTTACTATCTTTTCCCTTAAAGAAAATAGCCCTCCTATCTTAAGCTTTTTAGCATATAATAGATTGAAATTTCATATCTATATAAATCACAGCTAAATTAAGTCACAGTAGGAAAGGAATTTTGTTAGTGAAACAGGATTTTAAACATGTTTCATCTCAGTACCCTTCAAGTTTTGCCCCATAGTCAACATAGATGGTGCACTATAAATATTTCTTGTCTGACTGTGTTGTAGGATGAAAAATGAGAAAGTACCATTTTTAGTGTTTAAAATATTTTGGGGACTAGGATCCAGAGTGGGAAGGTGTTTGGAGGAATGTAATTGTATGAATCTTAAAAGCTAGATTTCGAACACTTGAAAGCCATAAATTGGACAGTAATTAGAAATCTTCGCTGACAAATATACCAATCTTTTGAATATAATTTATCCTTCTTCAAATGGTATTATACTGAAGGACCCAAAACTTTTGATCTAAATCAAGGCATACTGATGATTCTACAACTTTTATGAGCTATAAACTTGAAAGCAAAATGAATTAAAAATAGGTAGGCATCCTTGAATTTTTATTCATATTTGGGTTGAAACTTTAGACTTCAGATCAGTTAAAATATATTTATTGAAGTTTATTTATCTTTTTCTGATCAGCTGCCATGCAAAGAAAGCCTAAATCTTACTCTTCGTCTTTGATGGATCAGATTCCAATCAAGTTCCTCATACGGCAGGCTCAAGGACTACAGCAGGAATTGGGAGGTAGTACATTCATTGTTTTTATTGGTCTGTTAATGCTATTATTTGTTTATGAATTTGAATAATCTGTTACCAAAGAGATGCTAGGTTATATTTGATAGCTTTTATACTCTTGTATTTTTTTTATTTTGTAGAAAAAATATGTAGCAGTGATTTTTTTTTGGGGGCGTGGTTAGAACATATAGTTTAGAGATAATAATACCCCTTTGCATTATTATAGTGTTTTTATGTGTTGTGCATTCATCCTTTAGCTGTCCCTATCAGGTAAGAAATAAATATTGTCATTCATGATTGACAGATAAGGAAATATGGACAGAGAGATGTGAAGGGGGCAGTGTGGCATACTGGAAAGGATGCTAATCTTGGAGTCAGGAAAATATGTACACCCCAGGTACCTGTTTTGCCACTAGCTAACTGTGACTAAGTCATTTAAATTTCCTAAGCTCTAGTTTAGTTTCTTCAATCATCAAATGATGGGGTTGGACAAGATCTGTTAGATCACTTCCATCTCTGAAGTGCTATGAGACTGTCTCCAAATTTGATTTGTCTTGAAATGGCCCATAATAACCTTTCAACTCATGCTGTGTTGGATTATGTTATTTATTTATTTAGGAGTATGTTTGTCTAAAAGTTGAGTTCTCATTGAGAAAATTTAACAAATTTCTGAGTTTTTAGAATGGAATAAAAAATTTCTTGTCAAGACAAGAAGTGTTTGGGGGCAGCTAGATGGTGCAGTGGATAGAGCACCGGCCCTGGAGTCAGGAAGACCTGAGTTCAAATCAGCTTCAGGCACATAACACTAACTCACTTAGCTGTGTGACTGTGGGTAAGTCACTTAACCCCAATTGCCTCACCAAAAAAAGAGAGAGAGAAAGAGAGAGAGAGAGGAAATGTTTGAACTTACTGATTTTGGAAAAAAAAATTTCTTTAGTCACAGCAGTGGCAAAATTCTTTTAATATTTAATAATGTTTTTTTTTTATATGTAAGAATTGAGAAATATCACATATCTCTTTTACTTAAGGAGAATCTAAAACCCTGTAAATTTTCCTAGGATACATTGAAATATTTTAGTTTTCATTTTACATTACATCACCATCACATGTTTAGGTTAAAAACTCATAAGATTTCTGCTGTGTATACTTAAGCATTATTTTAAAGAACTTAAAAATTAATGTCTGGTAAATTTTGATTATGGTGTTTATCATTAGGATGGTTATTATTGTTAATATTCATTAGTACTATAACAATGAATATTAGAAACTGAGGTTTTAATTTTTTGAGAACAAAAGATCTCGACACTTTATATTTACTTTTTCTTATTGGGAAATCATAATGCGGCATGATATGGTAGAAAATTTACTGTTTTTGGAGTAGAGGACTGGAGTCCAAATCTTGACTCTGTTTCTTATTACCTGTGTGACCTTGAGTCATTTAACCTCTCTGGGCCTTTTTCTTTTCTGTAAACTGAGGGGTTAAATTAGATGGTTTGTCACTAAGGTTCTTTTCATCTCTAAATCATCCACTAAGTGTGTGATGCTAAGCAGTCCCTTGTGATTCTCCTTCAGAGGGACTTCGTTGGCTGGCCCACTGGGGCAAAGTTTAATTGAAACCATTATTATGAAAGTGCTAGTGTGTAATCATCCAATGTGGTTGGGTATTAGACTGCTGAACATTCATTTATTAAAATCAGAAACTGAGGAAGGGGTAAGAATCTTTGAGTATTTAACAGAAGCATTCTAACTTACTACAATTTTTTAAGGGTTACACTCTGCTTTGTTGCGTCTTCTTGCAACTAACTACCCACATTTATGTATTGTGGATGATTGGATTTGTGAAGAAGAAATTACGGGGACAGATGCCTTGCTACGGCGAATGCTTTTGACCAACACTGCCAAAAACCACTCTCCTAAACAACTTCAAGAAGGTGCAGTAAAGTTTACTTACTCATTTTTTGTACAGTCCCTGTTGATCTTCTGCTAACTTAATTATATTAAACGTTTAAATATAATGGAATGTTTTTCTTTAAAAGATGTTAATATTTTGTTGAACATTTTTTAAAGTAAGCAATTCTGAGTCCATAGCCTCTGAAGACCTTTTTTGTTTCCCTTTGAATTGCATTCTTTTTTTTCCCTCGTGGGTTCTTTGTCATATGACTAGGTACTGTATTTCTTGAAAGGTCCTGAGGACTGTTACTGAATGGACTAGAATGACTGCATTAGAGGAGCTTAGTTTGTGGCAGTGGCTAGGGTGCTGCACCTTTTTGTAAGAGACTGTCTAGTGTGTGTCCAAATACTGAAAAAGACACGTTTGGGACAAGGTCGGCAGGATTGAATTGACATAATGCATTGCAATTAATAGATGCTTAATGTATGTTAAGTTTATGAATTATTGGACCAGACAGTTTTCTGAATACAAATGTCTGTCAGGATGCATGTGGTAGTTCTTAGTGCTTGAATTAATTCTTACAATACAAGTGGAATTAGAGATAGCGATATTAGTTTTTGAATTACTTGTTCTTGCTCATATTAAGGTATTTCTTTAAAAAAAATCAGCATTACCTGGCATCCTTCAACAAAGATAAATATTCTGTTAGGAGTAAAGATGAAATAATATAGAAAAACCTTTGAACTATAATTTATTTTTTTTAAAATTATGCATATTAGTGCTAGTCCTGGAATCAAGAAGACCTGAGTTTACATTTGGCCTCATTCACTTAATAGTTGTGTGACCCTGGGCAAATCACTTAACCTCTGTTTTCCTTAGTTTCCTCATTTTAAAATGGGGACCATGATAACATTTACCTTCCAGGTTGTTGCAAGGATCAAATAAGATGATAATTGTAAAGCACTTAGCACAGTGCCTGGCACATAGTAAATGCTGCGTAAATGTTAGTTATTATTATTATATTGACTGTAACAAATTTACACTGATGTCTTTATTTTTGTATTCTCTTCTGATTTCTTTTTTCTTCTTGGTACATATTTGAATTTTGTGGTGTAGAGAACAGAGAGCCAATCTCCAAAGCCAGCTAGAGCAGGATTCTGATTCCACTTCTGATACTTTTGGCTATGTGACCCTAGGCAAGTCATTTAACTTCTCAATACTCTAAGCAACTCTCAGTGTAAATTGCAGAGGAAGTACTGATCTACATTAGTAAAGCAATGTACTCATACTTGTTTTATATTATTGTATATTTTTGGTCTACATATTATATATATGATTCTCTCTTTACTCTGCATCTCTTTATGTCAATCTTTGGTATTTCTTTTTATTCACAGTTGTCTTACTGTAAAATATTCTTTATGTTGCCTTGCCACAGTTTATTCAGTGATTTCCTTAAAACTGGACATATGCGTTACTTAGTTTTGTGCTATTGCAAATAAAGCCAATTAAAGCTTTTATACAAGTAGATCTTCTTTACCTTTTAAATACATCCTTAGGGAATAGTCACAGTGGTGGGATAACTGGATTGAAATTCATTGTGTACTACCAGATTGTTTTCAGAAAGAGTGAACCAGTTCACAGCTCTAACATGTGTGATTGTATCTATTTCCACACAGCCTTAATATTATGTTTTATTGTTTTAACTATCTTTGTTATATTAATAGATATAATGAAAAAATTTATTATGTGCCTACTTTGGAGTTCTTTTTAATTTGAATTTCTCTGATCATTAAAGCTTGAAAAGTTTTTCAGATGTTATTAACAATTTGTGTGGCTTTGAAAACTGCTCATTCCTATCCTTTGACCATTTATTTATTGGGCAATGTGGATATTCCTTAAGCTCTTAATTTGTAAGGTTAGCCAAAACCATAAAATGACTATGACAGAATTTAATGTGTTTCAGTTTTACTTTTTAGCCACATCTTTTTCTTGAGTTATTGGAAACATTGAGCCAGGGTAATTGCACAAGGCCTAACATTCTAAGAGCATAATGTTCCTGCCAGCAGCTTTGGAAGGTTTTAGCTTGTCTGAATTCTGACTTTTCTTTTTAGCATTTTCAGTGCTCCAAGTCAGTCACACACAAGTGATGCAGATTCTGGAACATTTGACTCTGGTCTCTGCTAGTGAACTTATACCATATGCAGAAGTTTTAACATCAAATATGAACCAGCTGTTGAATTCAGGAGTTCCACGAAGAATTCTTCAAACAGTCAATAAACTCTGGATGGTTCTTAATACTGTGATGCCCAGAAGGTAATTTCTTTTTGTTGTTTTATTGGCATAAACCACTTAAATTGACAGTAGGGACAATGTTTTATGCTGATCTTTGAAAGGTCTTTTCATCAGTCATATCAATAATTATGGAACGTTTATCTTTTAAGTAGATAGCGTACTTCATGTTAAAAGCATTAATAAACTTTAAAGATAGGTAAGAATGACATGAGCTTTATTACAGGAGAAGCGGAAACAGTGTTTTTTTACTTCCTTTTTTTGGTAAAGTTAGTAAAAAGTGAATTTCTACTTTCTTACAGCTAATTGCAGTGATTTGAATTTTTTGCTAGTGTCTAATCATAGAGTGAACGTCCTTTGCTGTAGCAAGTAGATTTTGAGATGTTTAAAAATACAAGTTTTGATTCTATCTTGGCTTCGCTTTTCTGCCTTTTATTTTGATGAAATAATAGTAATTTACATTTATATAGTACCTGTCTATTTAAAGTGTATACACATCTGTCTCATTTTACCCTCTCACATCCTTTCTGATGTAGGTAGGACTGTTTAATATATTGAACGGATAGGTGTTTTAGATAGGTTGAAGTAATTTTTAAATGTTTGATTTATTTTCTCATCAGGTTGTGGGTCATGACAGTTAATGCACTGCAGCCATCAGTAAAGTTGGTTAGACAGCAGAAGTACACACAGAATGACCTGATGATTGATCCTCTCATTGTCCTAAGGTGTGATCAGAGGGTTCACAGGTAAATGTCACATGGTGTTCATATTCTTCCATAGTCCTATGCTTTGGAGGTTCCCAAGAGAATACAACATTTAGTTAAGTTCCATATCCATAGAGAAGCACAATTAGGGTTAGGAAAAGAAAATAAGAATAAACTAGAGAACAAAACTTAAAAAGTGATTATAAGTTATTGTACATATAAGTTTCTTTCTTTGAATCAAGGCTAGGGAAAAGGAGGAGTAGTTCTGCTGGGCTTTCTGGCAATAGGAGAGGAGATAGTTGCATTGTTAAAACCAGCATATTGTACAGTTGGGTCCACGTCTAGTATAGTGTGACTCACACGATACTTTAAATGAATTAGTAAACTTTTAAAACAGTTCTTCCTGTCATCCTCAGGAAATTAGTTTCATTATTTCCACATTTACCTGTAAAGATCATACAGAATTATAAATTTTAACTATGAAATGTATTGCATTCATTCATTCATTCAAAAATACTTCTTTTATTATATTCCTTCTGTGTGCAGAGCACTTTAGGGAGACATAAAGAAGCATGACAGAGCCTGCCTTTGAGGTCTCACTGAGGATCCGAAACAAATATAGGAAAAGTTAAATAGCAATACAAGTCAGTATATGATTAAAGTGAAAAGTTGAATGTAGGGACAATAAGTGAAATCAGCAGGCATTCAGAAGAGGTAGACTCCGTATGTGTTGCTGTGGTCAGAGAAAGTTTCCAGGAAGAGGAGAAGTTAAATTGGATCTTGATGGGGCTGCTGGGTGGTACAGTGGATAAAGCACCGGCCCTGGAGTCAGGAGGACTTGAGTTCAAATGCGGCCTCAGACACATAACACTTACTAGCTGTGTGACCCCGGGCAAGAGTTTGGAAAAAGTAAGTTGGGCCCTTGTTGTAGAAGTCTTTTGAGTAGTAGGCTAAAGATTTTTGGACTTGGTATCTTATGGGAAATAATGTTTTGTTATTGTTGTTTTTAAAGCAGGAATGACTTGATGATCAAGACATCTTAGGGTTGTATAGAATGGATTGGAAGTGTTGAGACTGTCAGAGGTAATGAGACTAGTTGGGAAGATGTTTATTTCAGGTATGAGATGATAAGGCCTGGATAGTTTAGAGCAGTAATTTCTACTTTCATTAAGTAGAAAGGAAAGGAAAAAGAAAGAAAATGTTAAAAAGGAGGGGCTTGGTAGCTAGTTGTGGTGGGACAAGGAAAGAGAAGTCAAGCTATGGCCCCTGACTTAAAGCCTAACTTACTATGATAATGATAATGCCATTGAAAGAATTAGGGAAGTTCAGGATGGGGTGGACACTTTTGAGGGGAAGATGATAAGTTTGGTTTAAAAGTTTAAAGTGTTGGGAGATTGGTGTGCAAATGTAGCAGGCAGTTAAAGAACGGATCCTGGATTCCTGGATTGGGTGTGAAGATACTTGAGTTTTGAGCATAGAAGTGTTAGGTGTTCATGAGTTTTTTATGGGAGAAAAAAGCAGAAAATTGAATTTTGAACCTTGGGAAATGCCTGTACTTAGTGGATGGTAGGTAGAAGAAGAACCAGGAGAAAACAGAGAAGAAACAAAGGGTTAAAGAGGATGAATTTGGACTGGTTCCATCATTTCTCCTCTTCATTGTATCAGTCAGTTACTACAATTTTTGGAGAAAGGGTTTTTTTTCTTTTTTTAGGAAAGGTATCCCAGGGAGTGAGTCTAGATACAGATTTGCAGGTTGTGCCAAGCATTTTTAAACAGCTGTCGAAAATCATTACTGAAAACTTCTTGTGTATCAATCTTTGACTACATTCACAAATAGATTATAGTCTTTATTTGTTAACATCATCTTGAAATAAGAAGGAGAATGAGAAAAAATACATTATATTTTCATTTCTCCTAGAGTTAGGAAATCTCAATAGAGAAAGCATTGTTTCTCTCAAATGCTGGCTTTCTTTAATTGTTCAATCTGAAATGTGCTGTAGCTAATTTGTATGTGTTTTCATGTTTTTCTGTTTTTTGGTGTGTTAGATGTCCCCCTCTGATGGATATTACTCTGCACATGTTGAATGGGTATCTTCTTGCTTCCAAAGCCTACCTTAGTTCTCACTTGAAGGAAACAGCAGAGCAGGATATTAGACCTGCCCCAAATAATACGCTAGGCTTAGTGGGACAGGCTGATGCTCCAGAGGTTACCAGAGAAGAATTAAAAAATGCATTGCTGGCTGCTCAGGTAATACGGTAAAACCCAATTATAAAACACCTCCCTGTTAAGTGAGTTTGGTTCTAAAATGGGTCAAATTATATGCCCTTTGTAAAGACTGATGTATGGCACATTCTTTCTATTATTACAAGCCCTATTGCAAACGTTTATATTTGTCCCCAGCACTAGTCATATGGAAAAGTTCTGCTGTATTGATAAAATAATCAGGGATCTTGATAATCTGATTTAATGATCCATCATAAAAAGGAATGTTTTAACCCTTCCAGTAAAGTCATACTCTGATAATTTATTGCATCATGGCAAGTGATCACAGGCTATATGGGTGGACTCTAAGTGCTGGTAGATCCTACCAAACTGGTAAGGCTTTGAGTATGAGTCTGGCAGTGTTCTCTGTGCCTATTGTCCAGGGACCAGTCTAGTTATATTATGAAAGTATTATTACTCAACAGTTGGCCATCAGGTAATGAATATTTTGGCCTCATAATTCATGAAGATTGTCTACTAAAATATAGAGAGCTTGTGATATGCATTAGTAGACCAAGTATCCACTTGGATTAAATTACAAGTCCCTTCAAATGTTGAAGTAAGTATGTTTGGACCAGAGACTTGAATTTCTGTTACTTGGTTTATGTTTTTTTTTAATTGACAACACAATACAGTTCAGTTTTGTTGTGTAATGTGTAAACTAAATTAGGGTAAAACAAATATTTACCTGACCCTTCAGTAGGCCATGACTTTTATATCCTTGAAGGAATGCTGGAAAGAGTTATGAGATGATAAAACATAAAGTGCTTTTAGAACTTCAAAATGAAAATCTTTGCTAGAGCAATGATTCTTAACTGGTGGGGGAGGGGGGACTGTGAATTTTTTTTAAAAAATATTTTGGTAACTGCATTTTGATATAATTGGCTCCCTTTGTAATCTTATGCATTGTATTTTATGCATTTGAAAACATTCTGCAGAGACCATAAGCTTCAGTAAACAAAATAGACTAAGAAAACCTGAGCTATGGTTATTAACCTGAAATTTTCCGACTAGAAAAAAGAAGAAATAATTAGAATAAGTCTAAGTAGTGCAAATTATATGGTGAGGCCATCCTTGATATAATATTTGTAGTTCCTGAATAGTCAGAAGTTTGCTTTTAACATGCTGGTCGACAGCAAAGCACGATAGAAGTGTTACAGTAAGTTTTCCTCTGTGGAGATAGGGTTGTGGGTGGTGTTAGTGACTGCCAGCAGGTTATCTCCCAAGAAATTCATTCTTTGTTACAAGCCTGTTATCATGGTAAGATAATGGACTATCCTTCTTATGCCTCCCAACTTAAGGCCTTAAGTAGAGCTCTGCATTACAATCCCCTTGGATTTGTTCTGTGAAGTTTGGATTCAGTCAAAGGGCTACACTTGAGGACCTAGAGAGACTTGTGGACTTGAGGCTGCAGGTTCTCCACCCGTGCATCTTGCTTTGCTGTTAACACCTTATGAGAGATTAGTTGGCAGTCAGATGAGAGCAAGAATAAAATATAAGATAGTTCTCTGGAGGACAGAATAGATGGGATAGGAGGGTGCTAAAGGTGTGGTAACCAGAAATAAACTGCTTCACAATTGTACCTAAGGTTGGTCCAGTTGCTGCTCAGAATCACTACATCTGACATAAATTGCCAACCTCTCTCCTTGCTTGTCTGTCTTTTTTGAAGTAGGTGTAAATTATAAAGAATTAGATTATGTATGTAGTCATATAGAATCAAATCATATAGTATCATAGAGAATCAAATTTAGTTTAAAAATAAGATTTCTTTCATTCATTGTGTTTCATTTCTTTGTAGGACAGTGCTGCTGTCCAGATCCTGTTAGAAATTTGCCTTCCTATTGAAGAGGAGAAAACTAAGGGTATTATTCAGAGTGCTGTTGGAACTAACAATAAGGGAATAGAAGAAGGAGAAGACAATTTGCTTTGTAACCTTCGAGAAGTTCAGTGCCTTATCTGCTGTTTATTACACCAAATGTACATTGCTGATCCCAATATTGCTAAACTTGTTCATTTTCAGGTTTGTTTTTTAAGAATTATGCTTTGTTTTCATTTTATTTTTGGGGGGTAGCAAAGGATAACTGAAGTGGGTAATGTCACTGGGATTTCATCTGCTATTATGTTCATTTATAGAACTGGAGAAATTTATTTTATCATATTATTATATTATTTTAGTAATAGCATTTTTCACTAAGGCATTTCATTAAAAAGTTAAAAATAAGACTACAAGGAGGACAGTTGTCCTGAACTGTCCCTTCTGTGTGTCCCTTCCACCCCATGTAGCATTAAGAATTCTTATCGGCCATTGGGTCTGCAGTTGGGTTATGTGTTGACTGTGAGGTCACAGGATCTGAGATTGACAAGTCTCAGCTTTGTTAAGACTTAGCCTTGATTCCCATGTGTATGAAATGAGGATCTTAGTCTGTTCAAATATGATGACTTTGTAGCTAGAAAATACTATTAGTTAATAATATGCATCTAATCAATGTTTTCTCCTTCATATTGGAATAGGGTTATCCATGTGAACTTTTGCCACTGACAGTGGCAGGTATTCCTTCTATGCACATCTGCCTGGATTTCATTCCTGAGCTAATAGCTCAGCCAGAACTTGAAAAACAGGTAATGAATCCATTGAGGCTTTCTGGTAATTTTTGTTCAGTTTTGCGTCTTGATAACAAATTTACATATTCACCTCAAAAACATTTTTTAACATTCCCATTTACTATCTAAACTAAGTAGTAGCCTCTTACAGGTCTCCTAGCTTCCAACCTTTTCTTTACTCCATATCATACCATATATAACTGTGAGACTAATTTTCTTGATGTATTGCTCTTATCTTATTATTTACCAGGCCCCAAACTTTCCCCACTATCTACTGAATTAAATCCAAATTCCTTAGCCTTCTAAAGACCTCTGTACTTATTAGCTATTATTTCCCAATACCCTTCTCCTTGACCGTTAGTCAGTATAGGCTATTTGTCATTCCCCAAATATGCCCTGATTTTTCTTTCTTAATTAACAATATAGTTATAAATTTAATAATCTTAGCAAACATTAGTAATTTATGTTCAAGAACCCTGAAATTCCTTTATCTTATAGTAATCTTCTAGCATTCTGTCTCTCCCTGTGCCTTACTGCTACTAAACCTATTTTTCCTTACTGTGACCTCCTAATCCTTCCACCTTTTTGTACATTTCTGGGCTGTCACCTCTGTTCTGGCTGTACTCTACTTCTTCCCATTTTTAACCCTTTGGAGAAGCAGTTTTAAGTCTGTAACTATCTTCTACGCTTGAATCCATTGTTTGTTTATCCTATTGCTACTCGTGCTTTGCCAAACCCCGACTTGGATTACTCTCACTATTCCCCTCTTTCAGTTGCATTCAGCTAATGCTGATGTGAGCTGATGGGAAGTCACCCTAATCTCACCTGGGCTCTTATTGAAACAAAACAATCCTACTCTTCCTTGACTGGTTTCTTTTCGTATTTGACATAGTGTCTTTTCAAATCTCTGCTCTTCTTGTACTTCCCACAGTATTCCTTTCCCCACCCTCAGCTGAGGAAGTCTGTTGTAATTTACTAAGGAAATTGAGGCTATTTGCCTTGATTCTCTTTTCCCTCTGTCTCCTCATCTCATATTCCCTTGACCTCATCCACCAGTATCTTTTTCTATATTCCAGGTGCTGATGAAGGGTGGACCTTTTCATCAAAGCCAAGCACTTCACATGTACTTTTGATCTATCCCCTCTTATCTTCTCTAGCAGATTGCCTCCACTATCATCCCCCCCCATTTTCTAATCTTTAATCTCTCCCCATCTACTGTTTCATTCTCTAGTATTCACAAACATGCCTACTTCTCCCTGATCTTTAAAAAAAACTTTCAAAAGTTCTTACCACCTCCCGTTAGCTGTCATCCCATATTTCTTTTTCCTTTCTCCTCCAAATACCTTGGAAAGGCTTTCTACATGTGATGCCTTCACTTCCTGTCTTCATTCTGTTTTTAAAACCCTCTATTGTCTGCCAAATCTAATGGCCTCTTCTTCAACCTTTTCTTTTTTAAACCTCTCTGTAACATTTGACACTATTGACCACCCTCTCCTCCTGGATATACTCTCCTCTTTTTGGTTTTCATGATATTCATTTTCCTCCTTCCTGTGTTAGTACTCTTTCTCAGTCCACTTGGCTGGATTTTCTAAATGTTGGTATCTTCTGAGGCTATGTCCTGAGCTCTTCTGAATTGTGTCACACTCTTCACTTGGTGACCTTATTTGCCTCCAAGGGTTCAGTTCTCATCTCTTTGCACATGACTCCCAGGCATGTCTACCTAGCCCAAGTGTCTTTGTTCAGTTCCAGTCTTGCATCATGAGCTGCCTGTTGGATATTTTGAACGGGATGCTGCATGGGCTCCCCCACTCTGCCAAAGCGTTCATGATACAAGCAAGGTTTAAGCACTCCGTACTATAGATCCTGTGTTCGTTTTCTGAATGTCTTATTTGTTTACATCGCTTGCACTTGAACACAAATAAGACAAAACACATCTGCCTTAGAGCTCTCTCCTTTGCTAGATTATAATAAAATCCTTGAGGACAGAGGTGATCTTCATTTTTTTAACAGTGCATATTTGTTGACAGAATACCTTTGAGACATTTTAACCTTTCACTTTTGCTTTTCAGGTATTTGCTATCCAGTTGCTTTCTTACTTATGTATCCAGTATGCATTACCAAAATCACTGAGTGTGGCTCGGTTAGCTATCAATGTCATGGGAACAATGCTGACAGGTATGTTACTGGACTACCAAGAGGCAGTTTGATTTCTAAATTTCAATAATTTTAGTAAGATGACTTGAGTTGTTGTAATTGTTACAAATTCATCATTTTACATATTTTTAAATGATAGATACATAATCCTAAAATAATAAAAACACATATAGTATGTTTACATAACATTTTGTTCACAATAACCCTTTGATTAATAATATCCTACTTTACAGGTGAAGAAACTAAGACTCAGAGAAGTGAAATGATTTTATCCAGGATATTGTCAGAGCCAGGAATTTGTATCAAAATCTTGATTTTAGTGCTTTTTCTACCACACCATCCTATATGTGATTTATGGTTAGTTTAAAGTTGTTGAGCTGATAAGCCATCACAGTATACCTTGTAATGTGTGGATTAATTTCTTTTATTGATGATTGCTTATACATAAAATAATTTAAGTCATTGTATAATTATCTTGTCTATCATAGAAATGATGGATTTACAGTGACTTAAAAAAAACTTGTCATATTTTTAAGTGAGGCTAATGGCTAACTTACCTTCCATATATAATTATCTGTAGCTCTTATAATATATGAATATCAGTAGAAACCAAGAACTTAAAAATAATAGCTAATGTCTTATCTTTAATTCATGCCACTTTCTGTAGAGAAATTCCAATAAAATATCACATGCAAAATTAAAGGTTAAAAGTATATTAAATGCATCCATAGATTTCATGGAATGTTGTATTGTACCATTACTAACTTTTAATTTGTAAATTAAAATGATAAAACACATTTTTGTTTTTTATATCACCTTCACTTCTGAATGTATCCCTCCTTCTTTTCCTTGCCTAGCAAGCATTTCTTGGTAACAAAGGTGAAAAAAGGGAGAGTAAATAAAACACTTTAACAAAACCAAACAACATAATATTATCTGAAATTATATGCAGTATTCAGTACTAGTGGTCTTCTACCTTTTCAGGGACAGAGTGGTGTATTTTTTCCATTCTTCTTTAAGGCAAACATTTTAAACACGTGAATTATGAGATACTTAAAGCTGTGGTTTGGATATTAGTATTCACATTTGCATCTCTTCAAATCTGCTTTATTTTCTTTCAACAGTTTTAACTCAGAAAAAGCGCTATGCTTTTTTCATGGCAACCCTGCCGAGTTTGGTGTCTTTTTGTCAAGCATTTCCACCACTGTATGAGGACATTATGTCTTTGTTGATCCAGATAGGACAAGTTTGTGCCTCTGATGTTGCTACGCAGACGAGAGATATAGATCCAATTATTACACGTAAGTAATTTTCTAGGTCTCTTAAAATGTTCTTACACACACACACACACACACACAGAGATTGAGAGAGAGAGAGTCTTGAGGTCTTTAAACAAAGACCAGTTATGTGGTAGAGGGGATTATTTTTTGGTATAGCTTAGAATAACAGCTGAATTTTTTCCCAACTCTTGAAGTTCTGTGATTCTTTGAACACAAGACCTGCTTCTTTGTCTTAATTTTGGTTTCTTCTCATTTTACTTTTAGGTCTTCAGCAACTGAAAGAGAAACGAAGTGGATGGTCTGGAATATGCAAAGACCTAGCTTATGAAAATGGAGCCAGGGATATAGGAAGCATGGATCCTGATGTGCAGCTATGCCAGTGTATTGAAAGCACAATAATTGAAATAATAAACATGAGTGTTAGTGGAGTTTAAAAAAGAAATGAATGAAATTGAAGCTGTGTGCAGCATAAACCCACCATGATTCTGCATTTGATAACAACTGTTATATTGAATGAAAACAGTAGTGTCTGGGAATCACAAAAAAAGACAACATACAATTGAACTCAAACTTGACCATGCTGAGAATTATGCTTTTTATCTTGCCTGTTTTTGGATGAAAGTATATGGATCTAGTTTGCTGATATGTTTGTCTAGTAGCAGTTGTTAATTCAGCTTTTTCCAGTGATTTCAGCATCATGTTTAGCTTCTGAAGTAAGAAAAGCATATACTATGCTTTTAATTTTCTTTGAAGTCTGTAAGTAGCCTTAATGTTCATTTAGGCTTTCAGCTTGGGACTGAGTGCTGCAGTGATGCGAGAGAAAGAAGAATCAAAGGAAGGGAGAATTCAGGGAAAATCAGGGGTTAGATACCCAGATAGAAACCTCAAGGACTTGCAATACAAATAATGCAAGATGAATTCTCATTCTCAAGGATTAGTGTTAAGAAGACTAAGAAAGGCAAAAATGCTTTTCTAAATGATTTTCATGGAATTGCAGATGAGGACTTTAAAAATTCTACATATATGCTTCAATTATTGCTCTTATGTGAAGCCATATATCAGAGGTACTTGAATAATTTGGAATTTTATGATACTGGTTTAAAAGTGTTTACAGAAACACCTTTTTGCAAAGCAGATCCTGAAAGGTCTACAAAGCAGATCCTGAGAGGTCTAAGTTAGTTTTTAAAAAATGTTTATTTTTATAATGTTAATTAACTTATCTAATGTTTAGAGGGGTAAAGTTCAAAGATATCTAATTAAACAAAAATTACAGCAATAAAACCCATTGAGTTAGTGATCTCTTGGTTTGTCATTGAGAATTCTGCATTTCAGGAAGTCTTTGGCAAAAAAACTTGTGTTTGTGCACATGCGCACATGTGTGCACATATGTGTGCATGGACTCATAATAATTGTGATCCTCAGGAAATTGGGTGGTGGGCAATGTCATCATAGTAAGTCATATTGTAGTCCTATGTGGGTAGCTTTCCTTTAAATTAGATATTATTATGTGAAGTCAGGGCCCTTCATCTTCATTTTGTATGCTGAAGAATTCAGTGTCCAAACTAGATATATTTTTCTTTGGTTTCTTTGGTGCACATAGATGATAAATTCTTGCACTCTGAACTCTGCTTGTACATGAAAGTAAATAGAGTGATAAGAAAATATCACATTGCAGTAAAGGAATTTAAGTTTCCTCTTGGTGTATAGCTATATCCCATTTCTTTCCTTTGTAAAATGGGATTATATGGTCCTCACCTCTTTAGGAGAGTCAAATAAGAATTTTTTTTAAGATCCAGTAAGTGTACAGTATCACATTTCATAATATATTTATAACTTTTCTTATATGTAGCTTTTGGTTAACAATCCTAGGGTAAAATGAAACTTAATACCATTGCAGGAATTTTCATATTTTTAATTCAACCAGTTTTATATTCCCATAAAGAAACAACTGTTGCTGCTTTCTTTTAAAAACTTCAGCCTTGGAATAGTTTAGGTGCATAAGGCTGTCTTTTTCCTTGGAGTTCAGAAAAGGTTGAAGTATATTTTCTAACTAAATGAACAATACACATTCCAGTCTATTTTTTTTTTCAGAGACTACTAGTCAGAACTTGCTGTTACATATTTGTTGATCTGTAAATAAAAGATGTAAATACATTAGAAAATTTTATTATTCATGTATTTTATGTTAAAGTAAAATTTGTCACGATGCAATATAATATTTTTGATTTAAGGAAAATGTGTGCAACTTTTGAATATGTTTATAAACATTCGTACTCTTGGTATCAAATGGACTTGAATTTCTTTTGTGCATTATTTCAAATTACTTTTGAACCAAGAACTGCACTTTCTAGTATATCTTCTAACTTTTATTTAATGTCAGCTAGTCAATCGGTAAGAATTTTTTAAGTACCTACTATGTGCTAGGCACTGTATTAAGTGCTGGAAATACAGAATGAGGCAAAAGACAGGCCGTACCCTCAAGGAGCTCACAAGCAAATGGGGAAGATAACAAACAATACATACAAACGCTGTATACAGGATAAATAGGAAATAATTAAAAGAGGGAAGGCACTAGAATTAAATATTCATTTTGAGTACGAGGGACACGAAGTATAAGCCAAACCCAATTTTGACGAGATCTATACAGGAGAAAAGTAATGCAGCTACGAATTGGGAGAAAGAACTAATTTCAGAGAGCTCAGGAAGATTGTTTTCAGAACTTATATTTTCGTGCTGAACGTAGTAAAAAGCCAAGTAAACTGGATTTCTGAGAGAAAAATGTACTTGAAATTACTAGGACTTTAAAAATGCTAACGTAATCAGCTGTAGGTCAGTAAACAGGCTCAAAAGGAAAGCAGCTTGGTGGGTTTGGATCCTTGGCGCTGCTTACCGCTGTTTACGAGGAACTTGCTTCTGAAGGATAGGGGCAGGGGAGCGTTTGGAGTTCTTCCAATACCCGTGGCCTCCACCTCTGAGTCTTTTCTCAGAGGAGTCTTAACCACGCTGGGATGACGCATTGTCGCAAACAGGGTTGAGCATCCTCTGACCTTCTTGGTTATCGCCAGCCACCGTAGAGCGGTCAGAGTCGCCCAGGCTGACCTAGCCAAACTTATCTTTGCTCAAGCGCCTTAAGGTGAGTCACCTGGTTTCCAAAGAAACGGAAGCCACCCGCAAGTATTGATTTCTTTGATCAAAATCGAAGACATTTTCCTCTTTGCCCGACCAAGATTGGCTGCCGAGGGTCGGCCTTCTCTTCATCCATTCGTTGCGTTTGGTTTGCGGGCAGCACGTTTCATCTCGCAGCGATTGGCTCTATGAGGCCAGCCCCCCAATCTCCGCGCTGCCATTGGTTGACCAACTTCGGACACCCACCCGACAATTGGCTATTGTCAATTCTCGTCTCGGATTGGCTGAGGGAAGCGCTGGGGGCGGGAGGCGGGAAGTATCCGGGAAGATTCGCTTTCGAGGGTGTCAGGGCGAGCTGCGGAGCGGCAGCCGGGGACTGCCGGCGGAGCGGAGGTAACGGAGCGGGTCTGGAGCAGAGTGGGCGCCCGAGTCAGCCTTCCCGCTGGGCACTGAGGGGCTTCCCTCTTAGAGGCCGCCTTCCCTTTCTCTCCTCATTCTCTGTCTCGACGTGCGCCAATCGGACGCGGCGAGCCCTCGCGCGGTGTCACCAAGCCAGGTCTCATCTGCCTCGGACCTGCTCTGAGCCCCCAGAGGACGGAGCCGCGCGCACCCACTCGCGCCTCCGCAGCTCCACGCGTGACGCGGCGGGGATTTGAACCCTGGTGGAGGGAGAGCTGCGCGAGCACGCTCTCGAGCCCTAGTCCGGGAGGGAGGCCAGGCCGCAGAGGGGGAAGAATCAGGGCGTGAAAAAAAAGTGGGGGTGGGGGAGTGGAGGAAGTGAAAAGAGTGAGGGAGGGGGTGGGAAATGAAAGAGGAAGGAGAGGTTCTGGAGGTGGAGGGAAGGGCAGCTGGACCGGGCCCCGGGACCTCCCTCTTAATCTGTTTTATTCAATTCAACCCACCTTTATGAAACCCTTTTATGTGGGCTTAGCCTTAGGGCGAGGTCACTTTGGAGGCAGGAAGACCTGATACTGTCACCAGTGTGGACAAGGCTCCTGATACCCAGAGCATGAATTTACAGCAGTTAGCTGCTGGTCCAAGTCAGGGAGGATGTTCCCATCCCTGGGCATGAAGTCACAAAGGTAGACCCCACCTTCCTTAAAAAAAAAATTCCAATCAACAAGCAGGTCATTAAAACATCTAATTGTTCGGAAGGGCTGGTACTGTGCTAGGACCTGGACTAGACAGAGAGAGAGAAGTGAGAGAGTCTTTGCCTTTAAGGAGCTTGCAGTCTACTGGGAGGATACTCCATGAGCACAGATAAGTAAATACAAAAATAAATACATTGTGGGGAAGACGGTATGTCACTAACATCTGTGGAGATCAGGAAAAAAATAAACCTCTTGAAGGAGTAGCACTTGACCCAAGTCTAGAAGAGAGCTAGGGATTCCAAGAAGTGCACTTGAAGAAGGAAATCATTCCAGGCATAGGGTAAAGACAGGATGCCAGATGGAATGGCTTGTATGGAGGAACAGCAAGTAGAGTAGTGTGGATGATATCTACAGTGGTTGGGGAGAATAGTGTGAAACAAGGCTGGAAAAATAGGCCAGAACCAGATTGTGAAGGGCTCCAAATATCCTAGATGCATTGGAGAGACATTAAAATTTTTCAAGCAGGGAATGACATGACCAAACCTGCACGTTAGAGATATTGATTTGGCAGCGTTATAGATGATGGATTAGACTGGGGAGAGAATGAAGGCAGGGAGACCCATCAGGAAGCTATAGTGATATGGACAGGAGGTGATGAAGGCCTGATTAGGATAGTTGTGGTGTGATTAGAGAGAAGAGGATAGAATGGATGGACACTGAAAATCTGGAGAGGAAGGCAGCCAGAGTGGTGAAGGGCCTTGAGTCCCTGTCATAGGAGTATTGATTGAGAAAATATTTACCCTGGAGAAGAGAAGACTTGAGGACTCTCATGTGGAAGAGATGAGATTGTTCTTTTGGCCCCAGATTGAAGAACCAGAAACAAGGGGTAGAAGTTCCAAAAAGCAAATCAAGGCTTCATGTCAGGAAAAACTGCCTAACAATTAGAGCTGTCCAAAAGTGGAGTGAATGGGCTGCATTAGGAGGTGATGGTTTCCCCCCTTGTTGGAAATCTTCAAACAAATGTTAGATGACTATTTCAAGAATCTCTGATTTCTGACTACTTTTTTCCATTGATGCAATCAGTAAGTCTGTCAGTAAAACATTTCTTTTAAACCCTTACTATTTTCCAGACTGTGTGCTAAGCATTGGAGATACAAAGAAAGGTAAAAGGCAGCCCCTATCCTCAAGGAGCTTACAAACTAATTGGGGAGACAACAAGCAAACAAACATGCACCAGCAAACTCTATATAGGATAGATAGGAAGTAATCCACAGAAGGAAGGCCCTAGAATGAAGAGTGATTGGGAAAGGCTTCAAGTAGAAGGTGGGATTTTAGCTGGAACTTGAAGGAAGCTAGAAGAACTTGAAGACAGTAGGTTGAGTTAAGGAAGAAGGGCATTCTAGGCAGGGGGAAAATGCCTGGAGATGAGAGATGGAATTTCTTTTGGAAGACAGCAAGGAGGTCAGTATCACTGAGTACCTGTTGGGGGAGTCATATAAATTCTGGAAAGGTGAAGAAGAGGCAAGTTATAAAGGTCTTTAAACACCAAAAAGAGGATTTTATATTTGATCCTGTTGGTGAAAGGAAGCCACAACAGTTTATTATAGAGTAGGGTAGTGGGGCTTACATGGTCAGACCTATGCTTTAGGGTTCACTTTGACATCTGAATGGAGGGATAGACTGACATGGAGAGGTTTGTGGCTGGTAGACCAACCAGCAGGTTTTTGCAATAGCCCAGGCCTGTGGTGATGAGGTCTTGCACCAGGGCAATGGATAGTATCAGAGGAGAGAAGGAGGCATATATTAAAGAGGTAAAATTGACAGGTGTTGGCAGCAGAGTGGAAGTGGGGTGGGGGGGGGAGAAGTGAGACAGAGAAGACTTGAGGATCAGCTTGTGTTTATTAATCAGTAAACATTTATTAAGCACCTACCATATCCCAGGCTCTATAGTAGGCTTGGGGATACAAATCTAAAATGAAATAGTTCCTCAAAGAACTTATATTCTGTTGGGGGAGACAGTATATACTGGGAGACAAGGATATTGCTGTAGTAATATGGAAGAGTAAAAGAATTCTATATATTAATTAAAAAGAACAAAGATTTTCATTGAATTTATTGATCCTTTTTTAAAAAACTAACAATATTTAAACACTCTAACGCTAATTATTTTGTATTTCATCGTTGTCTAAAATCTAACATCATTGAAATAATATAAGTAGTGCTTTAAGAAATATTTCCCAGGATTCAGTCTTTTCAGTAGTAGAGAATCTGCCTAATTTGTAGGTTAGGTTCCCCTGGAGCAACCCCAGTCTTAAGGTACTCAATCCATCCTCGCCCCTTAAACTATATAAGTCATGAATACCTACTACTATGTTTACGTTTTAGTATTTAACCAGGTGACACAATAAGTTAAAAGCAAATGCACTTGCATAAATGGTGTAGTGTTGCAACAAAAGACCTGTCACTAGTCCACATTTTCCCATAAATACACCTAGCATAAGTAGGGAGAGTAGACATATAGAAGTCACACATAGGGAAAATGTGCAGCCAAACTGAAGGAGGAAGGGGGGTGTTCTCATAGGCAATTGGTAGCCAGAGCTGTGTGAGGAGGATCAATTCATATGCCTGATATTGGTGTGGTGCAGAGCCTCTAATACCTCTGTACTGTTCTTGCTGACTCTGGGCTCTGGTGCAATTCTGCTGGATATTGTCAGATGTTGTAATCTCCACTGCCTTTGCCTTTTGGCTCAGTGATAATCCTTTGTGAGGAATCTTCTCTGAGTAGGGTGCTTTAGGACATTTCTCTAGAATAGAGATTCTTTACCTTTTTTTTTTTTGGAATGGACTCTGGTAATCTGGGAATACCTATATATCTCTTATGATTTTTAAGTGTATAAAATAGGATTCCAAAGGAAACTTATTATGTTGAAATACAGTTATCAAAATATTTAAGAAAAAAAAATTTAGATGTCGGGTTAAGAACCCCTGCTCTAAAAAACAATCCAGTGTTCGGAACTCAGAAACTATTGAACTTGGGTTACTTATGGAGAAACTCTCATGGCTGGCATTATCTTGGAAATCTCCTTTCCCTGATAGAAGGCTAGAGCCCAAGATCATGGTGTCTAGGGAATTCAGAATCCCCTCTCCTCTCCACAGAAGGTTGGGGTTCAGGAAGCAGTGTCTTTGAATTCTCCTCTCTGGCTGCATGCAGGCAATATATTGTTTGACCATAGGCATCAGCTGCCCATTGCTATTACTGCTTCTGGAAGAGGTGCCAGGAAAAAGGTGAAAAGTAAGTTTTCAAAAACAGAGGCTATCTTCAGGAGCTGAGTTTCATACATTTTAGGGCTAGAAGGGAACTTAAAGACACCTTTTTGTGATTTGGCAGAGGTCTTTGAGAATTACTCTACTGAAAAATTCAGCCTGAAAAATTCAGCACTCTGAGGCTGACTTGGCAATTAAGCTCTCTGAATTTTATCATGCCATTCTCTTTTCCACTCTGTACAAAACACTTTGCCAGTTATTGCAAAGTTTGCGTGATCTACCTTTTAAGAACCCAGCATTACCGAATCAGGTGAAGGAGCAGGACTTCAGTGGAGGCAGACCAGCAAATTGGAGAGGCAGCATTGTGGAGTATATAGAGAGCTGGGTTTGATGTCAGACAACCTGGTTTCAGATATCAGCCCTGTCACTTAATATCTGTGTGACCCTGGGCAAATCACTTAGCCTTTCTGGGCCTCATTTCCTCATCTGTCAAATGAGTGTTCTGAGATTTCGTTTTGTGATGCTATGAAATTCCCATCTTTTCTTTTTGCTTAGGTCAGTGCCTTTTAAAGTCTTGGGGTTTTGTTTTAGTGTTTTAATATTTAAATTTTGTGTTGCAGGAAGGAATCTGAAACAAGCAAAAAAAGAATTACAATGTCTTCAACACTATCTGAATACGTTATTGGTGGAGTGAAGATTTACTTCCCTTGTAAAGCTTACCCATCACAGCTTGCTATGATGAATTCTGTAAGTGGTTTCCAGAAGACCCTTTACATTGTTATTAGCTTAAAAGACACTCAGAATACACACTGCACGTGAGGATTCTGTTAAAATATTCTGCTTCAGTTCTACATGGAAAATAATCAGCTCAAGAATGGTCCCTAAATTATTAGGAAGAATATGGAAAAAAAAGTCAGTCAAACAGTAAACATTTCTTAAGTGCCTCCTGTGTGCCAGGCACTGTGCTAAGCACTAATCATTGAGGAAAACAATTTTGATCACCCATAAGCTATAACTGTGATGGTGCCAGTTCTAGGACCTTAAAAGTGCTTTTTTTGAATAAGGGCTTCTGTTTGTTTTATGGAATATACTGCTTTCAACAATCTACTCTGCAATTTATTACAAAGAGTATAATTTTTTGCTGTTAGTTTTTATTGGAAGCACATCCATCTATGTATTATGGGACTAAATGGTTTTGTGAAAGTGCATATCCTTGCCAAACAAATATTACTTTTATTCTTTCTCTTCCAATACAAAGCATAAGCATAGATCCTTCAGAGCCTTTGGCAAGGTAAAGGGTGATCAGACTTCTTCTACTGCACACATGACTTCCCCACCTGGTTCTTCACTTCTTACTTGCTGTTCAATTCCCATTTTTGATGAAGGCAGGTTCCGGTGAGCTAACATAAGTTGATTATGTCATTTTTTTGTATCCGTAGATTGTTAGAGGATTAAACAGTAAGCAGCACTGTTTGTTGGAGAGCCCCACAGGAAGTGGGAAAAGCTTAGCCTTACTTTGTTCTGCCTTGGCATGGCAGCAGTCTCTCAGTGGTGAGTAGCTTATAGATATTTTCCAGTCTCCTTATCAGCTTCTGAATAACAATACAGAGGCAGAATGCTGGAGTGGAAACAGTTGTGGTGCTTGGATTCAGAAGACCTGTCTACAAGTTGTGCTTCTAACATTTACTTGTGACTTTGGGCAAGTTCCTTAACCTTAGGTTCCTCATGTATATGATATAAAACAGAAGGTTATGGAAGGGAGTTGTCATTATTAATATCATTATTATTATTCTTGATGATAATGATGAGGATCCTCTCCAAAAGTCCTACACTTAGGATTCTGTATGGCACGGAGGTGACCCGGTTTCTCAAACATTAGCATTAAATTCAGAGCTAGTGCCATCATGCTGGAAAAACTTCAGATACCAACATAGCAGTGGTCTCTTTTTCACTAGAAAACCAGCTCAGCTAACCTCAGAAGCTCATCACTGGAGGATTGGCCACCAGGTGATGAATGTTTTTTTGGCCAGAGTAGCTCAAAGGGCGGTGTAGTAGGGTGTGGAGGAGTTGTAGTCTTTATTGGCAGAAGGGGACACCTATATGGATGAAATTGTAGATCCTTGGAAGTATTGAAGGAATAAGAATAAGAAACTACTTTTTATCTAGAATGATCTAGGAATCAGGTGATCTGATTAACTTTTGTTTACAAAAAGTTACAGCATATGAGATGTACGTGATGTGCATTATGTGCCATATGTAGATTATCATTGTACCGACAGAAAACTTCTACTGAAATCATCTTTTTCATTACTTAGAGGGTATATCAGTATCTTTCAGTGCTTCCAAGTTACCATTATGAAGACGATTTATCACTGAATGCTAATATAGATAGAGAAGGTATAGGGGATTGAATCAGTACTGACCCTAAGATATATATCACACCCTGGAAATGGCTTTTTGGAAATAAGTCCCCAAACAGCTTATTTATAATCTGCCTCTTTCTCATAAAAGTAAAGTGTGTATATGATCCCAAATCCTCTCCACTCCAATAAATAAATAATTCTAGTTGAGCTTCCTGATTGTAGTATTCCAAAGTGGGAAAAAAGTTTAGTAATACTTACAGTCTATGGGTAACGTTAGAAAACTGGTTTCAAGAATGGATAATGTCTCTTCTCATATCAAAGTTAGAAGATTTTGGCTCAAGTCCTAGCTCTGTCACATTCACTGGTAACTTTGGGCAAGTAACTCTCTGAGCTGAAGTTTTCTCATTTAACTAAATTTAGAAAACAGTTATTAAATTCTTAGTATATGCAATATATAGTGGTAGCCACTGGGTATACAGAGATGAAGCAATTCGTTTGTCTACTCTTACAAGCACACAGAGGAGATAATCTGTAAGCGGTGTATTTAGGCATAAAAATGTCAGTGGCTTTATTGAATTTAAATAGTGATTAAAATGTGTTTTGGTTTACCTGAGATCTGTTTTTTTTTTCAAAGATTCAAATGACTGCTGATTATAATACATAATATATTAATGAAAATTCCAAAGTGTGGTTCAGAATACCACATCTGAAATGCTAGCATATTAAAACTTTTATGCAAAAGGAAGCCCTTAATGTGTGGGGAAGATTTTACTCTTCCTGTGGCTTACATTATTATTTAATCTTTATCAAGCATTCACAGATGAGTTAGGTGCTGCTATCAAAATCACATTCTTATTTGGTTGTAGAAATATCAGTTAAGAAAGCACCTTTTTTAGATATTTGCTGAAATCTTTCTTGCTTTCATTTTCATATAAGTGAGAAATCTGATTGCATATTTTAACTGATCATGTGCCAACTCTTGACTTATTGGATTGCATTGATTTTAGTAAATAGAACAGACCTTTTTTTACAGAAAGTTTTGTTTGTTTGTGAATTCTTTTCTTCTCCCCATTGATGTGTAGAATTATTGGCAGGTATGTGTTTTTTTAAAATCCAAATCTTATTTTTATTTTTAGAAAAGCCAGGAGAGGAGAACTTGAATAAAAAGACTGAAGTACCCTTGCCATGTTGTTGTATATGCCATTTGCACGATCCCACTAATGATATCAGTATTAATGTGAACCAAGGAGCTTCATGTTCTTTCACCAGTCCAATCGTGACATCTTCCATGAAAAATGAAATCTCAACTTGCCAAGGTAACCTTTTGTCTAAGACCATTAGTGTCTATTTTGGGGACTTCATTTAGCTAATACTGCTTTTTAAAAGTCCAAATAACTTCTAGAGTGGCAGGGAAGGGAAAGAGAGAATTCTTCACAATGGGATCATGGAAGGCAGCTGTGGGTTCATGTGCTGCCATGGTAAGTAGCTGTCTGCCACCATTTTCCATGAGTAGCTCATTCTTCAACAGTCTTTCTCTCCTTCCCAATTCCTGCTCTCATAGCAGGGAACCTCAGTATATATAGAGAGACTCCCTCAAACAACCTAACCTCCCACTACCTCAACTTATTCATTTCGCATGACCTACTCCTCCACATCTCATCTACACACAGATGGTCATCCTTTGATCTTGCCATCTCCCATAAGTTTTCTACTTCCATATTTATGAACTCTAAAATTCTTTTGGTCATAATTTTTTTGTTATTCCATTTTCTCCTCTTTCTTATAACTTCTAATACTGTTCTTCATCTTTACCATGACCTCCAGTCCCTCAGACATTACTTCTGTACTGTTTAAACTTTCTTCCCTTTTCTCATCTTGACCCCTTGATGAACTAGTTCAACTTTGTACCATCCTCTCTCAAGTCCCTTTCCCCCCTTATCCAGTTGCCAGTCTTCCCCATCAGTCCTCAACCTTTTATTACTCTCACCATCTGCAGCCTTCACTCTTATTCATGTGATACTGAACAAAGCCAAGAGATCCCTCTTTTCCCCTGCTCCTTGTCTTCTGTCACTTAGATGCCTTCCTCCACTGTCTTCTGATTTACTCTCATTTCACATGAAGAAATGACTCTTCTCCTTGCCAAGGCTAGCCAATCTACATGCACAAGTGATTCCATTCCATCTTGTCTTCCTCAGCAGATTGTCCCCTCTATTATCTCCATTCTTCAGTAATCTTCACTCTCTCCCTTTCTACTCACTGCTTCCAGACTGCCTGCAAACATGTCCACATCTCTTCCATCCTTAAAAAACCCTCACTTGTTCCATACATCCCCACAGTTTGTCATCCTATATCTCTTCTCTTTCATGGCTGAACACCTTGAGAAGGCCATATATAATTGGTGCTTCCATTTCTCTTCCTCTTACCAATGATCTCTTAATTGCCAAATCTAGTGACCTTTTCACAGTCCTCATCATTCTTGACTTCTTTATAGCCTTTGACACTCTTGATCGCTTTCTGCTCTAGGATACTGTGTTTTCTCTTAGCTTTGCTGACATTGATCTCTCTTGGTTCTCCTCCCTTCTTAGGCCGCTTTGCTGGATCTTCATATAGGTTGCTCCTGCTTAACTGTGGGTGTCTCCCGTAGCCGCCTTCTCTTCTCCTTTAATACTGTTTCTCTCGATGATCACATCAGCTCCCATGAATTCAGTTATCATCTCTATTCAGATAATTCTTAGATCTATTTATCCAGCCCTAACCACTCTCCTGACTTCCAGTATTGCGTCTCTAATTTCCTATTAGACATCTTGAAGTGGATGTTCTATAGACATCTCCAATTCAACATATACAAAATTGAACTTATTATATTTCCCTCCAAACCTTTCCCTTTTCCTAATTTCCCTATTACTTACTGTCAAAGACACAGCTGTCCTCCCAGTTACCCATGCTCAAAACCCAAGTGTCATCCTCCACATTTCACTCTCTTACTCCTTGGCTTTTAGGACACTTTGTTATATCATCTTTTTCCCATCTCCAACATCATTCCTTTTCTGTCCTCATCAGTGTCTCCTTTTCTTGCTTCCCAAATATTCTCAGTTTTTTTCCTCTTCTCTCCCAAGATTATGGCCTTGACACTCTCATTTATTCCCCAGCAGGGTTCTTAACCTGAGGGCCCATGAAGTTTTGAAAAAAAAGTTTAGTAACTGCATTTTAATGTAATTAATAAAATTGTAACAAAAAGGAAAATATATTTTACTTTAAACATTTAAAACATAAGTCTGAGAAGGGGTAGGTAAGCTTCCCTAGACTGCCAAAGGAATTCATGACATATAGAAGGTTAAGAGACCTTGAAATAACCTCTATATCTAGCACTTAACTCTCAGGCTTCATGCTTATATTTCAGACTACTTGCTGGACCAGGTTGAAAGCCTGTTATCAAGTCGTGTCCAAAACTGAACTAATCATACTCCTCTCATGGCTCCCATATTTATTTGTCTTTCTGACTTCTTTCTTTCTTTTAATGACATCATCAGTCTTATTACTTAGACTTGAAACCTTGGTATCATCTTTGTCTCTTCCTTTGCATATTTTATCAGTCTTCAAATTTTGTCAGTTGTAATTCCATAATATGATTACCACCTTCTCTTATTCTCTGTTCCTGCTATTATTACACTTGTTTAGGCACTCACAGCTCACTGAGAATTTTGCAGTTGTCTTTTATCTAATCTTGGCTTCCATTTTCTACCCCTCTAATCCATCCTGTATCCTGCTACTAAATTTGTCTTAAATCACTCCTCTGATCATGTTACTGATCATTACTGACAATCTAATCCTGCCTTCTAGTTCAACCACAACTCTTTTCTAGGCACCCATTATGCCTTACCCCTAAGGGGCTTCCACCATAATAGTTGGGAACACCTTCTTTTTACAGATGAGAAAACTGAGACCCAGATGGTTGTGACAGAATGTCCAATGTGGCTGGCTCTGTCTGTTGAAAAATATCTGCGTATGTTAGTGGATTGCAGACTCAGCATGATTCAGCAATATGATATGGAAGCCAAAAGGGCTAATGTGAACCTAAGCCATATTAGAGGAGTTCCAGGATCTGATTTCTGCTCTGGTCCTGCTGTTCTCTGTCCTGGACAGACTACGCATGGAGAATTGTGTTCAGTTCTGGATGCTGTATTTTAAGAAGAATATTGACAACAATCTGAAATATGTCTAGAGGAGGGAAACCAGGGTAGTAAGAAAGCTGGAGACCATGACATGTAAGAATTTATTGAAGGATCTAGGGATGTTAGCCTAAGAGAAGATTTGGAGTGAACAACATGATGGCAACCTTTAGGTATGTGGAGGACATAGGAAAGTGGGATTAGACTTATTTTGCTTGACCTTAGAGAAGTTAACCAGTTGTAAAGGGTAGAAGCTATAGAGAGGCAGAATTCAATTCACTTCATATACTTCTTTTTTTCTTTTGCTGGGCAGTGGGGTTAAGTGACTTGCCCAGGCCTAGCTGTCCCCAGTTCGTGTACTTCTTAACAATTAGAGCTGTCCTGAAGTGGAATAGCCTTCTTCAGTAGTTAGTGGGCTCCTAATCGTTGAGAGGTCTTTGATTAAAAATTGAGTGAACACTTGACCGGGATGTTGCATTTTGTGGAACTCCTGATTAGGTAAACGTACCAATGTCATCTGACATCTCAGAGCTGCTTCAAGCTGTGATTCTTTGGTTCTAATTCTGTGAGTTGGCTGTGATTACACAGCTATAGAGCTCAGGCCTTCTGATTTCTAAGCCAGTGATCCTTCTATTCATTGTATCGTCACCTTGTAGGATAGGGGTTCTTAACCTTTTTTTGTTATTGGCCCTTTTGTCAGTCTGCTGAAACCGATGGTCTTCTTTGCAGAATCATATAAAGAAACCAGTTATTTTGCAACAGTTATCAAAATAGTAAAAACAAATAAACAAATTCAAGTAGCCCAATTAAGAACTCCTTTTCTGGGCTGGCAACAGTGGGAATAGAAAGCAAGGAGTGGATATGAGGGTTGTTATAAAGGAAGAATTTTCTTGGACATAGTAACTGACTCGATGTGAAAGGAGAGGATGAGGCCTGGTGGATGGGATGAATAGGGAAGTCAGGAAGAAGAGCCTGTTTCGGGTAAAATGATGAATTTGGTTTTAAATAGGTGAAGATGATAATGAGAAGTGGAAATGTTCATAGGTAGTTGGAAAACTGGACTGAAGCTTGGGACAGAGAATTAAAGATTTGAGATCTGGTTTCATAAGTCATGAAAGTATATGAGGGAGGAAGGCTGAGAGAAAAGGAAGAGCAAGAGGACTAAGGACAGAACCATAGGGAAGGCCCAGATTTAGAAGAAGGAAGAAAAAAATTGCACATGAATGAGCCAGAAGGATCTGTCAGAGAAGCGGGAGAACTATTATGAGGAGGTATCAGAGAAGCCAAGGAGGAAAAGCATTTCAAGAAAGGGAGTGTAGTGAATAATGTCAAGAAAATAATAATAGCATCAAGAAAAATAAGGCCCAAGAAAAAGGCCAGCTTGGCTTTGGTAATTAGAAGGTTATTGATGATTTTTAAGCGAGACTTTTCTATGAAATGAGGGCAAAAGAGATTGCAGAGGGTTTGTTTACACTAGGATGTTAGTAAAATGGATATTGAAAAGCCTACTTGGAAGGAATCCGGGAAATACTGGAAAGGGCTATATTTATGTATATTTGTAAAAAAAAGACTTTGGGGTTTTTTTGTCCGCAAGCTTAATGCAAGACAAATAATGGAATACGGCTATCAAAAAAAGGTAGTGCAATGTTAGGCTGTGTTAGTTAGATGTATAGTATCCAGGACAAGGAGGTAATAGACCCATTGTACTCTGCTTTTTTCCCCACTACCCCCAGGAGTGGGGAACCTGTGGCCTTGAGGCCACATGTGGCCTTCTAGGTCCTTGAGTGTGGTCTTTTTACTGAGTCCAAGTTTTACAGAATAAATCCTTTTATCTAAGCCTTATACCGTACACATGGGAAGTATTGTTTTTGCTTCTGGGTCTCACATTTTAAAAGCTGGCAACTTGGAAGGCCTTCACTAGAAGGTGACCAAGAAGGCATGGAACCTCTAAATTGTGTCTCATAAGAACTAGTTGAAATACCTTGAATTGCTTAGCCTACAGAGTAGATTCAGCAGGGAACATGCTAGCCGAGTTACAGTATTTGAAAGGTTATCATGTGGAAGAGAAATTAGGACTTACTTTGTGTGGTTTCAAAAGTCAAATCTAGGATCAAAAGACTGAAAGTAAATAAAGGCAGATTTTGACTTAATGTAAGAAGAAATTTCTTAATAATTTGAGTTGTTTAAAGATAGAATGCACTGCCCTGTGAGGTGTACTGGATTTCCTGTCAACTGAGGTTTTGAAATAGAGTCTGGAATAAACCTTTGTTGGTAGTGAAGAAGAGGGTCATGTGTCAGATAGGAACTTGTACTGTAGAATCATATAGCTAATGCTGGAAGGGACCGCAGGGGCCAGTTCATACAGCCCCTCATTTTATAGATGAAGAAACTGAGGCATGGAGATACAAGGACTTGCCCAAGGCCACAGGGGTAGTAGGTGTGAGAGGTAGGATTTGAACACAGGTTCCTGACTCTAGAGTCAGAGCTTTTCCTACTGTACCAAGCAGCCTTTTGATGACTTTTAGCTCTTTCGCTCCAAGATTCCAAGTAGAAACTTAAAAGAGTTCCCTGAGAAACTTCCAGTGACAATTCTTATATGATATGTTGGTGGTTGTGGTGCCGCACTGTACAACAGGCCACTTGTTTCAGCCCTCTCTTATTTATTTCTTCTGGCAAGACCAGGTCTTGACTACCTGATGCTCAATTCAGGCTTCGTTCTGTTGCTGCTTTTGCTTGCTGTAGGGAGGACCAGCACCCCTGGTGTGAGGGCTTGCTGAGCCCTTTTCAGTGCTGTGAGGAATCCTCCATCTTTGGGGTCCACCTTCACCTAACTCTCACCTGTGGCTCCAAGAAGCTGTAGCATGTGCAGTGGCCACAGCCCAAGTAAAACTGTCTCAGCAGATGGGCTAAACCAGGTAGAGGGTAACTGCCAGGCCTCAAACCCATCGGTAAGTTAGGTGGAATGGGGGGATGAGAACGATTTGTTTCAGTAGTCATGAAGGTGGCTGAAGCAGGCGCGTGGAGCTTGGTCAGGCATGGGAGACACCAAGGTCATCCACTGCATCCCGGGCCATTGCCAGTGGTTCTGACTTTGGTGCTGCCACTGGTCTTCGATGACTGAAAGAGAGTGAGGCTGATGATTTTGTGCAACCTTGCCCCACTTAAATCTAATTCACATGCAAGTCAAGACATCACCCCATGAAAAACAAAAGATGAAAATCACTTTTGCTTGCTTACCGAGGTCTCCAAAGCCTAGGTCACTTTTGAGGGACAAGGTCAGAGGCCTTTGCTCCACCTCTTTTTCTGTTTCTGATAGCAGCAATTACTCTCTTTGAAGTATTTGAAAGGAATTTGCTATGAAGCATTATGGGAGAACATCCAAGGTAGGAGTGGGTGTGGGGATTGACAGATGAAAAAGCTCAACAGTGCAGTATAGAAAGGTCCTTATAGTTTAATCCTGGTTATCTATCAGATGTAGGGCATTTGTCCCTCCTGCCTAAAGCTCTTGCTCACTGTGGGCTGTGATAGTAACTCAGTTCTTGATCCATTGCTATGGAATTAGTTGGTCAGATGCTCCTTCCCATCTCTCTGAATCTGCTTCCCAGGTTTTCAAGCAAGGGCCGTAGCAGAGACTTCCTTCCTACTGTTCCCCCTCGCCCTTTCATTTTAGGTCACTTTAACCTTAATCCATGAGCCAAGCTTTTTAAAAACATATTCTTCTCCCCTATGTGCCTATTAAATAACTCTTTCCTATCTGAGCCCTAGAGCTACTTCTTTCAGGTTTCCAATCTTGGTGACTCCCTTACCTTGTCTTAGAGATCTGTATGCTCTGGCCTCTTTAGAAGCGGCATCCTTTCTACTTTGCCTGTCTCTCTGTTCTTTAAAGCAGATTATATGAGCAAAATCTTTTTGCTAGTTTAGCCCTTGTTATACAAACCTCCATTTCCACTTTCTTCATGAGGTGCAGTACCTATTCGGGTAGATAGGCCAGGCCCTCCCTAAGTCTAGGTTTCTGTACTTCCCCATGAGTAACTTGCACTTATATCCTGAGCTTGAGTTTCTAGATTTTGGCTTGATATTTGAACTTTTTAATAATCAGAGCTATTTAAAGTAGAATGGTCTGCTTCAGAAGAATGATTTCCCCTTACTTGGCAGGGATGTGATAGAGTGGATTTCTGGTTGAGTATTATATGGGCTAGATGACTTAGAGGCCCTTCTGTCTCCAGATTCTATGATTTCTGTGGGTCTTCCTGGCTGAGCTCAGGTGACAACTAAAGTTGAGAAACAATAGGTAAGGATACCTTTGCCTTGTCCCCTAGTCACAGGGATCAAGTCACTTCCTCATCTCAGGGTCATGAGTTACTCGGTCTGTTTTGGCCCATCTTTCCTGGAAGTATTGCTTTTTGCTATAATTGCAAATAAGAACTCATAGGTCTCATTGAAATATCAACATATATTCTCACTACCATATTCCTTCTCCTCTCCTCCACAGCGATTAGATAAAACCATTCTGCCGTTGTAGTTTAAAGTTACTCAACTAAATTATAAAATATTTTAAATATTTTTTTAAAAAAGCACTTTGACTGTTAGAACTGTTAGCCAGAGTGGTTATAAATATCTTAGTTCAGCCTTTGTGTTGAAGGATGTCTCAGTGTCTTCAATATCCTTGTTGAATTTATTATCAAATAAATGACTTTAAACATTTTATCTTTCCATCTAAAATATCTTAAAAATATTCTATTGTAGGGGCAGCTGGGTGGTGCAGTGGATAGAGCACCGGCCCTGAAGTCAGGAGGACCTGAGTTCAAATTTGGCCTCAGACCAAACACTTGACACTTACTAGGTGTGTGACCCTGGGCAAGTCACTTAACTCCAATTGCCTAAAAAGAAAAAAAAATTCTATCGTATGTTGCATCTTGATGCAAATTTTATTTTGAAAATTCCAGCAGCCAGTATTTGTGAATGACTTTGGGCAGTTATTTGTTTAAATGTCCCATTATAGAAAATTGCAGTCCAAAAAATACAATGGCTGTGCAGTTATCTTCCAGGAACAGGCATCTTTTTTAACAATGGAGTTGGAACCAAGGTTTAATGTGCAGTAATATAGTTGAATTATATTTGAGAAAGGCTTTTGTCAATTAATTGTTTGTATGTCCCATTACAGAAGACTCTACTCCAGAAATCACACTTGCTGCGAAATTATCTGCCAAGAAACAGGCATCTTTGCTTAGCGATGGAAAGGATGATTTTCAAGTAGACAAGAAAAGGATTCGTCCCTTAGAAACCAAGCAGCAGGTGAGCAAAGCTTATTGGCAGTGAAATAATCCAGATATAGCTGAACATGGTTGTCAAGAATCAATCAACATTTCAGTGGAAGTCAGAGAGATTAGTTGGGTCATATCACAGCCATAAATTAGACTATTTCTTTTAGCTTCATTTTTACTGTTACAAAAGAGTCCATTGTTGTGTCAGATTATTCATAATAACATGTCACTAAGATAAATTGCACCGTGAATAGTTGTGCATGAGGAATTTATGCATTTTATGTCTGCGGAGCCTGCTCACTAATAATGGCAGTCCAGTGTTCCATCAAGGAAAAGAATTCCAACGGAAGAATGGGCCTTATACACCAGTTTTTTAAATACATCTATTGGTGATATATGCCCTGAACTTCATCTGTTGTTGACTTTTTTTTTTAGCTAGAAATGGAATTATTTTCTTGGCTATTGTTGTGAACATTGGAATATATTGTGATTAGCATTATTGCTGAGTTAAATATTGGTGTGTGATAGAAGTATTTAGCCTTTCTAAGAAGAAACAGATGCAAAAATAAATGCTTACATTATAGCTTGTATGTGTATTTTATTAGTTTTATTTCCACCATTTGGTACTCCCTATGGTAAAACCTTAGTAAAGTAACTTGGACCATTTTTGAGGAGGGCCAGGGAAAGGTCTGAATTTTCCAGATATTTAAAGGAAGCACACTTGTATTACATAGATCCTTACATAGAGTAGGGCTATGTGTTACTTGATAGAGTTTCTCAGGGAATTGCCTTTTTAAGGGATAAAGCCTTCAGATGATTTATAATAAATTTAATATAAATCAGGAAACATACAGCACCTACCATGTACAAGGCTTTTTGCTAATATTGGGGATAAAATAAAGTTCTACCCTCAGAGAGTTCACATTCTAATATATAATTCTCTCCGCTTGTCATTTGTTGATATATAAAAAACAGGAGACTTTCTAAAGCAATTCAAAATAAAAAAAAATTAAGTCTTAATGATATCTTACCATAATTTCCCCCAGTGTTGTTCACCCTCACCTTTTCAGAGAGCCACATCACATTATAAATAGTATTTTTTTTAAGGCAGAAAGAAAGAAAAAGAGAAAAATCAGCGTAAGTCATCGATGTGTTAAAAAAGTCTGAAAACACATGCAGTGTGCAATATGTCTGAACCTTCCCACTGCTATAAAGGGGTGTGTCCCCTGGAATCTTTTCTTTTAAACTATACTAATTTTTTTAATACATCTTTTGCAACATTAATTTTTTTGTGGTTTTTTCTGTTTACATTGTGTAGTCATTGTGTGTGTTGTTTGGCTCTGTTCACTCTGCATCAGTTCGTGTGTATCTTTCCATGTGTCTGTATTAATCACAATCACATATCACCTATCACATTAACATTTCATTACATTGATGTACCATAATTTGTTTAGCTATGCCCTAAATCAATGAGTATCTACTTGTTTCCAAGTCATTGCTATTACAGAAAGTGAGCAGTTTGTTTTCTTTAGTTTAAAAAAAATTCTTCCCTAGAGTTTTTGTTAATGCTATAAATTTGCTTAACAAAACTCTTAGAAAAAAAAAACACTGAAAAGGTAAACTGGTCTAATCCATCCACTAATTATCATATGTTCTAATTTATTGGAGTCCAAATTTATGTAGTTTTATTGTATGTAAATTTTACTTTCAAGAAGTAATAATTTGTGAAATGTAAGTTAGTTGAACAAAATAGCTCATCGTTGTCATGAGACCTTCTTTACTTTTTCCAATTTATTTCTAACATGTAATTTGTACAAGGCATAGAATTAATAATGAAAATGAAGAACTATTTTTTGTATTTGTGAGAAAATGTGGATGGGGGTTGGGCATATCATAAAATGTTGACTTCTCGTCTACCTACATTGACCCTACTTTCTCCTTTACTGCTTAGTAACGTACTGGAAGGGTGTCATTGTAGCATCATCTTCCCTTTTCTCCCTTGCTTCACTTCTGCAACAGTGCAGAAAATAGGAAGGGGCATGGCTTGCTGCTGTGACACACAGATAATAGAAACAGGATTCAAGAGGGGATTAAAGCAGCAGACAACAAAGTTAGCCATGGTTTTCAGAAATCTGTGATGGTCCTTTCAACTTTAATTTCAGTTCCCTCTAATAAGAAGTTGCAGTTATTTAAATTTAAAAAAAAAAATCAAATCTATTCCTTAAAAGTTTTTTTCTCATTAAAATTGGAGAAAAAAATGGGGTAGTGCTTTAAACTTTACTTTGCAAAGTTGTTTGATTTCTATTATGTACACTAGGACCTTGCTGTAACACTGTCCTTGTGGGATTATTTTATTGGTGGTACCATATTACAATGCGATTTTTTTTCCATTATCAGTAACTGACCTCTTTTATTTAGTCCAAGATGAACCACTATTTTGTATCTTACTCAGTAAAGAAATGTTATGGTCATGTGGTAATATATTTTGTTTGGCAAGAATATATACATTTTTGCTTGTCACAGATGCCATATATATTTGAATATGGGCCATCTCTGAATATAGAGGATATCTGTGAAATGAGGTCTCTTCAGAAGGAGAGAAGAAAATGTTATGTATTCACTGAAGAATTACACAGATTACACCTCATACTCAGATTTTTTACAAGCCAGACTTGGGGGGAAAAAGTGTGGCCTGTCTTCTGATCAATAGCTGTTATTCATTATCATTTTTCCTGGAATAGAAATTATTGATAGGACTCTACTGAGCTCTGAAAACTGACCCATTTAAGCATTTTCAGTTTATTTTGGCTTCTGGATTGGTGTGTTTTTGCAGGTTAGAAAGCGTCATTGCTTTGCGAAGGATATACAGAATTTAGATATGAAAATTGCACCAGAAAGGATTGTGAAGCCAAACTCTCCACTGGGAAAAAAGATAATGTCTTCTCCACAAAAGGTATGTATTATAATTCCTGTGTTTATGTTCAGTTAAAGGAGAGATTTTATGGAATTTCCAAATTCCATAAGTTATAAGGAAATGTCTTATTTAAACTGTTTCCTATAAGCTCAGTGTCCATTAATGGGTTCTGAAAGAGTAAGTCCTTTTCATAGGGTTAGTATAATATATATATTATACATGTAATATGTATATTAGTATATATAATAGTACTTGTTATAGGAAAGGCCTTTATTTATCTCCTTGTTGACTCACTCACAATTGCAGACTTTTTCCAGTTTTTTGGTGATTTCCATTTGAGATGTGGAAAACTTTTGAAGTACATGTAGAATAAAATGTACTGTTCTTTAGACAGTTCCTTACCAGATGGACAGTGTTGTTAATTGTGTTTTGACTTGAGTTCCTCTTTAAAGTATGGAGTGTGTTGATTACATAGTAAGTCATAAGCATATCTAATAGTAAAATTATTATAACGAGTGACTCTTTCTCGTAGTATGATTAGAAAAGAAAGTGTTACTGTGTTTCTTCCCTGGACTATGACTCTACAGTCCTATTAAGAAAAAAATAATTATTTTTCCTAAGTTGAATGATTTATTACTCATCATAATGTTAAAGCTGTGGATATGTGGTCATTTCTCTTAAGGTTGCAGATTTATTGAACAAATTAAATCTCTCAGCTAAACCCAGTGAGTCAGATGACACTAAATTTCTATTTGTTCAGGGACATAAATGGTGTATATGTTAATTAAACAGCTATGTAATAAATTCACTGGATTACAGAATGGTGACAAAAGGAACATAGATTTGAAATGTGGTGTCTTGAAAAGTTGTAGTGTTCATTCTCCTTTCTTGGCTGCATAGTACTAAAAAAACTCCCATTATTCATTATCTCATAAATACTTCCGTTAAAAGAAAAAAAAGAAAGAAAATAGCCTGGTTTTAGTCAATTGAAAGCCAATACCTAGATTGGTAAGGTAATCCATATTTTAAATCTGAAAGTTTTCCCTGGTATCAAACAGACTAGAGTAGATAATAGTTACAAGTGAAATGTAATCGCTGCAAAAATATACTTGAATGAATGTGAGGTGGCATTATAAATATCTGCCCTTTTGAATAAGTGCTTTGGTAAGCTTGGTAAGAAAGAAATATAAGACATTTCTTCCTGTTTATCCATGTCTTTAATTAAAAAGAGGAAAATGATGATATCATAAATGTGGCAGATATCATAAATGAGAAGATTGGCAATAGCAAAGCCTAAATCTTCAGGTTGCTAAACCCCAGGCTGCTATTAAGCTGGTCCCTTGGTATGGTAAAAATAAGTATCAGAAACTAGAGTAGAAATAATATAGTAATATAGCTATTTTAGTAAAACATATATTTACATTTATTTCATTAAAACAGCTCTTTTAGAACCATTTAGTTCTTTGCTCACCTATCATTTAGTCAACAAGCATTTATTAAGCATTGAGCACTTACTATATGCCAGTCTTTGTGCTAAGTATAGGTGAAACAAAGAAAAAAGTGAAACAGTTCCTGTCCTGAAGGAATTTATATCCCAATGAGGAAGAGGACTTGGGTCCAAATAAGTAAATATATTAAATGAAAAAAGGTAGATTTGGGGAGGGGGTGCCCTAGCAGCTGGAGAGACAAAGGAAGGCTTCATGAAGAAGGTAATATTTGAGCTGATTATTTTTCTATTTTTTAGCTTAAATTTTTTTCAATGATAAAATTTCTTTCTCTTTTCCATCTTTCCTCCCATCTCCTTCACCCATCCCCCTCCAAAAAAACCCCAAAATAAAACTTTTGTAACAAGTAAGCATAGTCAGGCAAAATAAATCCCCATATTGGCCAGGTTCATTTGCATATTAGTCCATCACTTCTCAGGTAGGAGATGGGTAATATTCTTCATCTCCTCTAGAACAGAGGTGTCACATTCTCTGCATGCCCTCAGTAAAACCCCAGTGCGCCCAGATTAAAATGTAATTGGAATATTTTACCAAAATAAATAAAAATATAGTACAACATAGGTATGATTAATTTGTAGTTTTATAAGTTGATATATTGCCTGCAAGTTCGACACCACTGCTCTAAGATAGTGGTGTCAAACTCAAAAAGAAACAGAGGCCACTGAACCATGAACATATGGGGACCACATGCTGGCTTAGAAAATCACATATTAACATTATCTGTGCTCTATTGTATTTTTTTTTTGGAATATTTCTTATTTACATTTTAATCTGGTTTTGGTAGCTCTGGGGAGCATGGTAGGCCTTCAGGGCTGGGCTTTTGACACCTTTGCTTTAGAAATGTGGTAGATCATTGCATTGATAGAGTTCTTAAATCTTTCAGAATTGTCTATTTTTACAACATTATTTTTATTGTATAAATTGTTCTCCTGGTTCTGCTTACTTCACTCTCCCTCAGTTCATACAAATCCTTCCTATTTTTTCTGAAACTATGCCCTCAGTTTTGTCTTACAAAACAATGGTATTTCATTACATTTTTATACCACAATTTATTTTGCCGTTCCCCAATTGATAGGTATCCCTTTAGTTTCCAATTCTTTGCCACTGTAAAAAGAGCTGCTCTACATATTTTTGTACACATAGGTTCTTTTCTTCTGTCTTATTGGGGTGTAGGTCTAGTCAGTGGTATTGTTGGATCAAAGGGAATGCACAATTTAGTATCTTTTGGAACACTGTTCCAGATTGCTTTCCAGAATGGCTGGACCAGTTTATAGCATCATCAACAGTGCATCAGTGTTCCCAGCCCGTCAAACATTGGGCATTTTTTTTTTGTCAACTCTCCCAATTTTCTGGGTGTGAAGGGGAACCTAAGACTCACCTCAATTTGCATTTCTTTAATTATTAGTTATTTGGAGAATTTAAAAAATATGGATATTGGTAGCTGGGATTTCCTCTGAAAATCACTGGTTTATTTCCTTTGATCATTTATCAACTGGGGAATGGTTTTGAGATGAGTCTTTAGGGAAAACAGGGGTTCCAAGAGGTAGAGATGGGGAAGGAGTATATTCTAAGCTCAGGCAAAGCCATAGTGGAAAAGTGAGGAGGTGGGAGGCAGTGTCCTATGTGTTGAACAGTGAGTAGACTAGTATATTTATAATAATGAGTGTGAGGAAGGAAGTTTTAGAAGACTGGGAAAGTTGTAAGGACATTTAAATGTAAAATGGATGAGTTAATATTTGATCCTGGAGGCCATAGATGTCCTGTATATCCTAAAAAGACATTTTTCTCCCTACAAAGTTACTCTGATTTCCAGTAGAATTGTTTTTCATTTTAGTTTAATTAACAAGCATTTATTTTTTCTTTCCCATTACCCCCACACACACTGGAAAAAATAGAAAAACAAACTCTGTAGCAAATGTGCATAATTAGGCAAAAACATATCCAGCATTGACCATGTTCAAAAATATATATCTCATTCTGCCTTTCTCTCCATCTGTGGCCATCTATCCACTCACATGACCATCATTCTAATACAGTTCCTCATCACCTTTCACTCAGAATTTTCAGTAGTCTCCTCATTGGTCTCTGTGTTGCCACTCTTCTCCCTTTACATTCTCCAAATAGTTGCCAATGTAATCTTCCTAAATCATAGGATTAGCCATGTCACTTCCATGCTTAAGAATCTTTAGTCACTGTTGTTTCAGTCATGTCTGATTCTTTATGCCCCCATTTGGAGTTTTCATGGCAAAGATACTGGAGTGGTTTGCCATTTTCTTCTCCAGCTCCTTTTACACATGAGGAAACTGAGGCAAAAAAGGTTAAGTGATTTGTCCAGGGTCATACAGCTAGGAAGTATTTAAGGCCACATCTGAACTCAGGAGGATGAGTGTTCCTGATTCCAAGCTCTATCCACTGTACCATCTAGCTGCCCCACTCTCTGTTGCCTCTAGATAAAATACAAACTCCTCAGCCTCTTTCTCTTTTTCCTCAGGTGTATTAGAGTCAAGAAAGAGAGAAGGGGAGATAATGTAAAGGAATTTGAGGTGGGAGAGTAGTTTATACTGCCAGTTATACTGCAGGATTCTGATGCTTTCTCACAGCATAGGCTCTTAGTGTTTTAAAAATAAATATTGTCATTTAACTGGACAATTTATTAATGCTCTTTTGTCTGTTTTGAGCATTTTTTAAAAATAAAGCATGTTCTTAATAAAATAAAAATCATACTTTTGGGTTTAGTTTTATATCAAATTTTTGTTAGCGGGGTATTTTCACTGAGAGAAAACATTTGAAAGTTCAGGCTTTCAACTTTTGGTTGGTATAATAGAGACTCAAGGCCAGCAGAGTGTGCTGTTGATGTTCAGATAGAGTCTTTTTTTTCACTTGGCTGACTTGGAGAAAGGCTTCTTCCTCTTTCCTCACTGATGAAATGAAAGCATTGGAAGGGGCCTTAGAGATCGTCTAGTTCTGGGTGGGAGGCCAGAGTGGGTTTAAACATTAATTCTGGAATTCCAGAAAAAAAAACTAAAACAGTTGAGCTGATCTCACAAATAATTTTTTAGTAATACTGAATCAAGTCCTCTAAAAATGTTAGTTCTTGGATAAAAGATATGTTGATTTTTGAACTGGTGCAGGACACAACTATGGAGTAGGGTCCTTTTTTCAAAAGGTAGCTTTGGATTAGGTGGTTTTTAAATCAGCTATGTTTAAGGAACACTTAAACTCCTATTTTTATTATTGTCATTACGTCTTTCAACCTGCTGTGTCAGTTGAATGAGAAATGATATTAGTATTAATACAGGTGCCCTAGCAAGGCAATATTAAGCATATTTTTACCCCCACTTCATAAAACAAATTATTTTTAACACTTTTCAATGGTATCTTGCTTATTTACACAAATTAATTACTCTGACTAGAGGCCAAAAAGTGATTTCAAGTTATTGCTTCATTTAAAACCAGTCTCAGATATAACTTCTGAATTCATCCTTCCTCTTTGGAATTAGAGCCATTTGTATGGGGAAACATAAAATCTGTTGTTTTGGTGGTGGATAATAATATTGTTACTAGTATCAGAAGTGGTTTGTACTGCCAGTTGGCCCAAGGATTATGTGAATAAAGGTACACATTAGCTTAAATGATCAATTAAAATAGGTTTAAAGAAATTGCTGACAAGCATTTTCTAAAGAGCTTGTAAGGGAAATATAAAGTGTTATTGTTCTTTAGAATATATATAAATATTAAAAATATATAGCATGGGAAAATAGCTCATTGAAAAATATCTCTCCAGTTAGAGAGATGTGACTTCAGATATTTTGTGTATTTTAAATGTCTCTCTAGTTAGAGAATCTGTGACTTCAGATGTTTTGTGTATTTTATCTGTCTAAAAAGATAAAAGGAGCCCCCTTTGAGCTATTCAGCTTATTTTTAGTTACTTTGCTTAGTGTTATTACATCTAAAGCAGGAAGGCCAGATTTAGTCATTCTGAATGGCTAACTCATCTTTGAATGGAGCCATTTTACAATTGCCTATTTTTTTCTTATTGTGGTTTACTAGAAGGCCGGAAAAGAAAATCAGGTTGAGTTACATGGTAAATTGATACAAAAATGAGAGAATATTATAGCATAGCTATTATAAGTAAAATTGATGATTTAGAAAAGATGAATCCAAATAATATAAATAGTACTGGTGGATAGAGGCAGAAACAGTTTTGAAATGACTATATACCATAATTCCCTCAAAAATGCCTTCTTACTACATGTTTCATAGAAAAAATCAAATGATGTTTTTCGTTGAGTGTTTCATATTTTTGTAAGCAATAACAGGAAGTAATGATAATACAGATAAGTGCCTTACTTTTTATTTCATTAAGTGCATTTTTATAGCTCTGTATTAGAATGTTACAAGATAGGCATAATCCATTTTAGCATACCTCTATCTGCATTTATACTTGACAGTGGAATGTTAGGTGATCATTGGATTTGCTAATTAATTCCCCACAACCACATTGTGAGAAGTCTGCCATGCTAAATCTTAAATTTCAATGTCTTTGGCCCACTAGGCCGTGTGTATTTCTGAGTGATTTTTCAGGCACTTAATAAATACTGGTTGACTGGTTTGGTGGATAATCAATTCCCGTGAATGAGAAAGGGAAAATTTGCTAAAAAAGTAATAGTCTTCAATTATTAATTCAGTTATTTTCAATTGCATTAGGTTGATAACCTCCCAGGCTGCTGACTAGCCTCGTTGGGTCTTATGTAGACCACAGAGCTTGAAGAGGGATCTTTGAAGTCATAGGAGAAAATCTGTTGTAGAGACCCTCTCCCCTGCACTTGATGAGTGGAACCTTCCTATTTGTATTGTAGATTGGATAAGCAATAAACCAGTGTGTATTTAGACTCTCTAATTTGTTCTGGCTTGACTTTATTATTATTAGTATTTTTAGTATTGATGCATAAAGAATTTAATACCTTTGAGTACATTTACTATTTAATTTTTGAATGATATGCTTGTATGTGACTTTGTAAATTTATTTCATTGGTGTAGGTACTTTATCAATACAGATTGCAACCTCTCCATATTTCATTATTTACTTAAGCTGAAAAAGTGACCATCAGGTGGCCAAACTTCTGGTAATGAGTCTCTACATTTGGCCTGGCAAGTCCTTGGACAACAAACACACAGCTGTTGCTGGGCCCACCCTTAACAGCGTCATAAGATATACCAGAGCTGCTTGTGCACTGCTGGTATAACCTTTGAGAACTCAGGATTATTTCCACTCATCAGGATGAGACATCAGACTAGGACTTTAGTGGTGCTAATATATTTAGTGCATTTATAAGTTAATCATTGATTCAGAGACAAGTATCAAGAAACATTTAATACTTTAGCATCTGTGAAACTGTTGTGGCCAAAGTCAGGCGACTGACTTGAAATACCTTTTCTGATTTTGTGAATTTTAAACTAAATAGGATTGTTCATTATAAGTGAAAGTTAAATGCTTGTGGCTTCTTTGGCAGCCCTTGATATCACTGTCATTTACAATGTCTTCTAGGGATGTTATTTATGGTGCCTTGGGGAGTCAGGTGGTGCCAGTAGTGCAGTGTGCTAGGTAGGCCTGGAGTCAGGAAGATCTGAGTTCAAATCCAGCCTCAGGAACTTATTAGCTGTGTGACCCTGAACAAGTCACTGTTTTTTTCATGTTTGCCCGTTTCCTCATCTCTAAAAATGGGGATAATAACAGCACCTCCCTTCCAGGTTGTTGTGAAGATCAAATGAAGTAATATTTGCAAAGTGCTTAGTGCAGTGCCTGGCACATTGAAGGCGCTATATAAATGCTTAATCCTTGCCCCTTCCCTTTTCCTGCCTTCCTTGGGAAGAAATCTGTCTCATGCTGTTGGGGGTGGAGGTGCCCTTTTTTTCTGGCTGAACTATTTTGATCCAGACTTTTTAGCAGTCCTATTTTCTGTTATTTTTAACACTAGCAGGAAAGGCAAAAAGTTGCAGTATTAATTAATCTACTAAAAACAGTTCTTTCCTTTACTGTGGAGATGGAAGAATACTTGCTTTGAAAGATCTGAGATGCTATCATGTTGGTGCTTCCTTCACAGACACAGATCACCTCCCGTCTGCGTTCTAATCACATTAATCATGTGTGGCTATAGTCCATGGTTTTTTATAATGTTCCTTGGAGATTCTGCCACGCACACTGGAGGCCTTCCTGTTTTTCTTTCAATATTTTCCTGTTGATTTCATCTTTGCAACATCTATCTCCTAGGCCCCTTTCTTTCCTCTCACACTGCCACTGCTTTGGCTCAGGCCCTCATCACCTCCTGCCTGGACTCTCAATAGCCTGCTAGTGGGTCTGCCTGCCTCAAGCCTCTCTTCACTCCAATCCATCTGCCGTTCAGCCACTAAAGTGATTTTCCTGAAGTGCAGGTCCAATCATGTCAGCAAATTCCAGTGGCCCCCTGTCGCCTCTAGAATAAGATACAAAATGGTTATTTTATTGATTGCCAGGTCTATTGGCATTCAAACCCTTTATAACCTAGCCCCCTCCTACCAGTCTTCTTACACCTTACTCCCTGGCAGATGTGCTTTGAACCAGTGACAATGGCCTTCTGGTTGTTCCACATACAAGACCTTCCATCTCTTGACTCTGGGTATTTTCTCCCGCTGTCTCCCATGCCTGAAAGGCTCTCTCTCTTCAACTCCACCTTTTGACTTTCCTGGCTTCCTTTAAGTTCTGACTAAAATCCCACTTTTTACATGAAGCCTTTCTCAGCCCCTCCTAATTCCAGTGCCTTTGTTCTGTTAATTTCTTTCCATTTATCCTGTATTTAGTTTGCTTTGTGTTTGTTTGTTTGTTGTCCCCCCTATTAGATTGTGAGCTCTTCAAGGGCAGGGACTGTCTTTTGCTTCTTTTTACATTTGTGGTGCTTAGTGTCTTGCCTGGCACAAAGTAGGCGCTTAATCATTGTTTATTGGTTGATTGATTGTCAGGGGGCAATCATTGTTGAAACAAGGTCATTGGAATTGGAATTGTGGTTGGTCATTGCATTGATCAGAGTTCTTAAATCTTTCAGAGTTTTTTTTGCTTTTACAAGGTTATTGTATAAATTGTTCTTCTGGTTCTACTCACTTTACTCTGCATCAATTCATACTAATTTCAGATTTCTCTGGACCCATCCTTTTTATGATGTTTTAGGGCACAATAGTATTTCATTATATTAACATACCATAATTTGTTCAGCCAGTCTCCAATTGATGGGCATCCCCTTTGATTCCAGTTCTTTGTTACTACAAAAAGAGTTGCTATAAATATTTTTATCCCTGTGAGTCCTTTTCCTTCTTCTTTTATCTCTTTATACTAGTAGTAGTATTGCTGGGTCAAACGGTTATGTAACTTTTGAAGCAATAGTTTTCCAGATTACTTTCCAAAATAACTGGGCCAGTTCACAGTTCCACCAGCTGTAAGAAAATGATTCAAATTTATACGAATAAGAGCTGTTCCCCCATTGGTCAAACAATATGAATAGGCAGTTTTCTGAGGAAGTATCAATAGCCAGTTGAAAAAATTCTTAAATCATAATAATTAGAGAAATGCAAATTAAGGCAACTCTTTGGTTCCACCTAACAGCCATCAAATTGACAAAAAGGACAATTACCTCAGGCAGGGTCTTGCTGTTACAGCTTTTCTAGCTTTGATCCAACTTAGGAGAAGAGGTCCAAAGGTAGATGCCATAGTAGAGTTAGTTGACTCTACTGGCTTATATGTTTACTAGTGACATAAGCCAGTGTTGAATAAGTCATCCCTTTTTTACCATTTTAATTTTGTTCCTAAGCCAAGACTTATAGAGCATGCTAATAAGTCGGCAAGGATTATAAAATTATTTATCGGTGTCCCTTAGACGAGGGCATATTCTTGCATCATGTGATATACAATCCAGACACATGAGGTAAGATAGGTATTATATCAAATAACATTTGCCTTAGGGTTGGGAGGTTTATCTAGATCAGATGAGAGATGCAATACTAGAAAGAAGCAATTCCATGAAGTAGTAGGCTGGGTGTCTGTGAGTAGAGGGCATAATGAATCATGAAATAGTCTATGAAATATATGTACAGAGGCCTTTAGTGGCCATGTCCCGTGTCACTATTGCTTGGTAATCATTTTAGTTATACATCGTTGACATTCCCCTTTCCCCCCATCCTATTAATAGTAACATATGTTTCAAATTTTTTGTATAAAATGAGTGTAATGTTACCTGTGGTTCTAAAAACAACTGGGCTACTAACTAGCTGTGTGATTTGGTATAGCTCACTGATCCTCTCAGAATCTTATTTTCTCTCTACTGAATCACAGTGCTTTTCAAACCCAATCATTTTTCAAATAAAGAATGCTAGATTTTGAGTCAGCAGACCTGGATTTGAGTTCTGACTGCTACTTTGTGACCCTGGACAAATCACTTAACATGTCAGGATCTCAGTTTCCCCACCTGTAAAATGAAGGGGTTGAGCTAAGGGATCTCCAACATCTTTTCCAACTCTAAATTTATGATCCTGCTATTTCAAAATTTGTCAGGTTTATTATTTCTCCTCCATTCCTGTCTCAAGATTTTCCCCCTAACTCTGGCCATTCTTTAGACTTCCTGTTTCTGTTGAGAGTACTTCAAGTCACACAGGTACACAGCCTTAGAGTTATACCCAACTCTTCATTCTTCATCATCTCCCAAATCCAGTTGCCGTTTATTGTCATTTCTCTTTCAATGGCATTTCTCTCCATCTGTGGCCATCTATCCACTCACATGGCCATCATTCTAATACAGTTCCTCATCACCTTTCACTCAGAATTTGCAGTAGTCTCCTCATTGGTCTCTGTGTTGCCACTCTTCTCCCTTTACATTCTCCAAATAGTTGCCAATGTAATCTTCCTAAATCATAGGATTAGCCATGTCACTTCCATGCTTAAGAATCTTTAGTCACTGTTGTTTCAGTCATGTCTGATTCTTTATGCCCCCATTTGGAGTTTTCATGGCAAAGATACTGGAGTGGTTTGCCATTTTCTTCTCCAGCTCCTTTTACACATGAGGAAACTGAGGCAAAAAAGGTTAAGTGATTTGTCCAGGGTCATACAGCTAGGAAGTATTTAAGGCCACATCTGAACTCAGGAGGATGAGTGTTCCTGATTCCAAGCTCTATCCACTGTACCATCTAGCTGCCCCACTCTCTGTTGCCTCTAGATAAAATACAAACTCCTCAGCCTCTTTCTCTTTTTCCTCAGGTGTATTAGAGTCAAGAAAGAGAGAAGGGGAGATAATGTAAAGGAATTTGAGGTGGGAGAGTAGGAGAAAAGGAGAGCTCATGATGGATGGCCTCTTTTTTCAGTAAAGTTCCTCTGCAAAGAGAGAGTGGAGAGCATTGTATAGGAAATTTGAGGAGAGAAGAAATTTGAAATTGCTGTAGTGGAGAACATGGAAGAGTCAATCAGGGAAGAATAAAAAGATTGTCACAGAGTATTGAGGGCACTGTTGGAGATTAGATAGCATATATTTGTGCTGGTCCCAGGAAGCTTGGTTGTATGCCTTTGTTTAGCACTTTGCAAGTAAGGAGCCGTGAGGGCAGATGGTGGGGATAACTAGGCTTGGGGTTTTGGCAGCTCTGAGATGAGTTTGAATATTTTTTCTTTTGTAAGTGGTTAAGGTTTTTGTTCTTGTTCTCTTGTTCTTGTACTCGTTATTTTTTATTTATCTTTTTACATTGCCGTCAGCGCCCAGAAAGTTGTTTTCTAGGAAAATGCCTTGAAATTACTTTTGGTTTCTAGATGATTATGCTGAAAGTCTTTTATTTGTATGATAATGTTGTAAATAAATAATTTTATTTTTTATTTAGCATTTTATTTTTCCACAGTTACATGTAAAAACAGTTTTTAACATTTGTTTTAAAAACTTTGAGTGCTAAATTTTTTCCCTTCCTCCCTCCCCATATCCCCTCATTAAGAAGGCAAGCAATTCGACATAGGTTATACATGTGTAGTCATGCAAAACATATCCATATTAGTCATGTTGTAAGAGAAAAGAGGAAAAAAACCCTAAAAAATAAAGAAAGAAAAAAGTATGTTTCAATCTGTACTCAGATACCATCAATTCTTTCTCTGGGGATAGATAGCATTTTTCATCATAAATCCTTCAGAGTTATCTGGGATCATTGTATTACTAAGAATCGCTAAATCATTCACAGTTGATCATCTTACAGTATTGCCTTTACTTTGTGCATAGTACATTTGCTTTGCCATCAGCCCTTGTAAATCTTTGCAGGTTTTTCTGAGAGCATCTTGTTCATCATTTCTTATACTACAATAGTATTCCATCGAAATCACATACCACTACTTGTTCAGCCATTCCCCATTTGATGGGCATCCCCTCAATTTCTAATTCTTTGCCCCAGAAAAGAGCTGCTAACAATATTTTTGTACATATAAGTGCTTTTCCTTTTTGTTGTTTATCTCTTTTGGGATATATATCTAGTAGTGGTATTGCCAGGTCAAAGGGTCTGCCTGATTTTATAGCCCTTTGAGCATACTTCCAAATTCCAAATCCAGTTACAGAATGGTTGAATCAGTTCACAACTCCACCAACAGTGTGTTAATGTCTCATTTTTCCCACATCCCCGCCAACATTTGTCATTTACCTTTTCTTTCCTATTAGCCAATCTAATATATATGAGGCAATACCTCAGAATTGTTTTAATTTATATTTCTCCAGTTTACAGTGAGTTAGAGTAGTTTTTCATATGGCTATCGATAGCTTTGATTACTTTATCTGAAAACTGATCATATCTTTTGATCATTTATCAGTTGGGGAATGGCTCTTTTTTTAATAAATTTGACTCAGTTCTCTATATGTTTGAGAAGTGAGGCCTTTATCAGATATATTTCCTTTAAAAAATTTTTGCACAGTTACTATTGCTGACTGTATTTCCTTCTGTCCTATTCCCTGCCTCCATTTATTCTATTCTCTCTCTTCCTTCACCCTGATCCTCCTTAAAAAATGTTTTGCTTATGACTATCGCCTCCCCCAATCTGCCCTCCCATCTATTACCCCCACCCCATTTCTCTTATCCCCTTCCCCTCCTGCCTTCCTGTAGGGTAACATACATGTCTTTCTTTCTTTCTTTTTTTTGTTTGTTTTTTTGGCTAGGCAGTGGGGTTAAGTGACTTGCCCAGGGTCAAACAGCTAGTAAGTGTTATGTGTCTGAGGCTGGATTTGAACTCAGGTCCTTCTGAATTCAGGGCTGGTGCTCTATCCACTGCGCCACCTAGCTGCCCCCATACATTTCTATACCAAATTGAGTGTGTATGTTATTCCCTCTTTGAGCCAGTTTTGATGAGATAAGGTTCATTTACTCCCTCTCATCTCCCTCCTCTTCCCCTCCTCTGTAAAAGCTTTTTCTTGCCTCTTTTATGTGAAATAATTTACCTCATTCTATCTTTTCCTTTCCCTTTCTCCCAGTACATTCCTCTCTCACCCCTTTATTTTTTAGATATCATCCCTTCATATTCAACTCATACTCCTTCCCAAGTGCCCTAATAGTGAGAAAGTTTTTATCAGTTACAAATAGCATCTTTCCATGTAGGAATATAAACAGTTTAAACTTATTAAGTCTCTTATGATTTCTGTTTTCCGTTTACCTTTTTATGCTTCTCTTGAGTCTTGTACTTGAAAGTCAAACTTTCTATTCAGCTCTGGTCTTTTCATCCAGAATGCTTGAAAGTCCTCTATCTCATTGAATGTGCATTTCCCCCCCTGACAGATTATACTCAGTTTTGCTAGGTAGATGATTTTTGGTTGTAGTTCTGGCTCCTTTGCCCTCCAGAATATCATATTCTAAACCCTCTGATACTTTAATGTAGAAGCTGCTAAATCTTGTGTTGTCTTCTTCTTCTTCTTCTTCTTTTTTGGGAGGGGCTAGGCAATGGAGTTAAGTGACTTGCCCAGGGTTACACAGCTAGTAAGTGTTATGTGTCTGAGGCCAGATTTGAACTAAGGTCCTCCTGGATCCAGGGCCAGTGCCCTATCTACTGTGCCACCTAGCTGCCCCAATCTTGTGTTATCTTGACTATGGCTCCACTGTACTTGAATTGTTTCTTTCTGGCTGCTTATAATATTTTCTGCTTGACCTGGCAAATCTGGAATTTGGCTATAATATTCCTGGGAATTTTCCTTTTGGGATCTCTCTCAGGAGGTGATTGGTGGATTGTTTCAATTTCTGATGATATTTAGGGTATTTTATTGATCATGGCTTTTAGGTACTCCAAATAATTTTTAAATTCTCTCTCCTAGATCTATTTTCCAGGTCAGTTTTTTTTTTCCAGTGAGACATTTCATGTTGTCTTCTACTTTTTCATTCTTTTGGTTTTGTTTTATTGTTTCTTGATTTCTCATAAAGTTATTAGTTTCCATTTGCTCCATTCTGATTTTTAAGGAATTATTTTCTTAAGTGAGCTTTTGGACCTCCTTTTCCATTTGGCCAATTCTGCTTTTTAAAAAGGCATTCTTCTACTCATTGACTTTTTGAACCTCTTTTCCCATTTGGTCTAGTCTGTTTTTTAAGGTGTTATTTTTTTGAGTATTTTTTTGTGTCTCCTTTACCAAGCTTGTTCACTCATTTTTCATGATTTTCTTGCATCACTCTCATTTCTCTTCCCAAATTTTTCCTCTACCTCTCTTACTTGATTTCAAAATCCTTTTTGAGTTCTTCTATGGCCTGAGACCAGTTCATATTTTTCTTGGAGGCTTTACATGTAGGAGCTTTAACTTTGTTGTCTTCTGAGTGTGTGTTTTGATCTTCCTTGTGACTATAGTAACTTTCAGTAGTCAGGTTTTTTTTTTCTTATTGTTTGCTCATTTCCCCAGTGTTACTTGACTTTTAAATCTTTATTAAAGTAGGGCTCTTTTCCAGGATGGACAGCTTACTGTCCCAAGCTTCAGAGGTTTTATGCAGCAATTTCCAGAGATACTTCTGGGGACCTGTAAGTTTTTAGTTCTTCCAAGGTGGTATGATCTAAGGAGAGGTTTTTACTCCTCTCCTGGCCTGTGCTCTGGTCTGTGAATGACCACAAACACTGTTTTGGGCCCTGGAACTGTGAAGGGTGTCCTTCCTCCATTGAAACCCTCAAGCTTTGCTGTGCCACTACTCCTTCTCACCCTGGGACTGCCATCCAGGAATGCAACCCAGATCTGAGTATGGGCAAAGCAACAGAGTCTTGCCTCAGTGCTGGCAAAAAGACTCCTGTAATCTCCTTCTGACCAGTTGTTCGACCTCTTTACTGTCTGTTTGCTGAGAGCTCCAGAAACAGTTGATTCAGTCATGCCCAAGGCTTAATTCAGTATTTTTAGGGCCTATTATGAGAATATATTCATGCCCTTGTATATAGTGGGTAACAAAACGGGAGGGAACACATATTTATTGAATGCCCACTATGTGCTAGGCACTGTGCTTGGTTCTGTGTAAATATTATCTTATTTGATCCTTCATAGCAATTCTGGGAGGTAGGTGCTACTGTTATCCTCGTTTTACAGTTGAGGAAATTGAGGCAGACAGGTTAAGTGACCTGCCAAGAGTCACTTAGTAAATGTTGAGCTAAGTTTTTGGTATATATCATCGATAACTACATATTTAATATATTTTAATAATGTTATTAATATTTAATAATTTAATATTATTAATATTTAATATATCTTAAATAATATGCCTCTGCAGCCTTAGAGACCTCTCAAATTGTACAGTTTAGTTGGTAGTTTTTGAGAGTTATGGCCAAAAAACACATTACCTTACTAATTTACCCTGCTAACCTGTACTTAAACTGGGCCTAAGACAAAAGACATACAGTCCATCACTGGGCCCATATTCAAAGTATTTCCATCTTGGCAGTATCTGCCAAAACTTGTGCTCTGCTGGCATAGCCCTGCAACAGTCAGGCAGGCTGTGCCATGAACAGAAATCAAATATCCAAGAGAAACTCCCATGAACTTTCTCTTCAAACTTACACATTTTCTGAAATTTCACTACTTCTGCTGAGACAGATACCACTCTTACTCCAACTTTGGAGTCATCCTTGACTCTTCACTCTTCCTCATCCATCATATCTAATTAAGTACCAAGTTACCTTCACATCTTATCTTACATACATCTCATTCTGTCTACTCACGTGGCCATCACCTTATTTCCTAATTTGTGGAGTAAGGGCTTGGACAAGATTTCTCTAATTCCTTCAGGTTCTGACATTGTTTGACTTTGTCTGAGTGTTGACTGTAAGAAAGGGGTTTGCTCATGTAAAATCTACTAAAGTAGCAAATCTAATTTTCATTAAGAATGTACTGTTTGAAGTTATGCATTTCCAGTTTTGTCAATAAAAACAATCTCATTCTATTTGAATACTTGCTCCATGAACATTTTCAGGTTAACAAATGGCGTTTTTTTGTTGTTGTCGTTTTTTCTCTGTGGGGAGAGGAGGTTGGTTCTATTATCCTTTTTATCATCTTGCCAGAAGGGAATGGACTGATTTCTATATGGTGTGCTTGAGATAGTTAATTAGCATTTCTGTTCAAGGCTTTTGAAAGTTGAAAACTATTATTGTCAGTAAAGGACTAAAGTACATATTGTGTGCAGGAGAAAGCACATACATGGGACATTATGTTCTCAGAGAGCTTGCAAAATAAGTGGAAACAAGACAGAAACCAAACTAAATCAGAATACAGACACACACACACACATACATACATACATACATACATGCATACATTATGGTGGCCTTGGGGAGAAAGGAGTGAATGCTAGAAAAAGCACAAGCCTTTTTTTCCCTCTTGGCAGGAGATATCTGAATATGGCCTCAGAGACTATTAGTGGAAAAGTGCCTGTGTGTAGACAGACTCTGTATTCCGACATTTCTTTTTTTGGCTCTTGCTAGTCAGTTGGAAAATCTCTGGCAGAAAAGAATGGAGAGAGCAGAGAGTGAGTGCCTGGAAGACTGGGCTTCCTCTCCTCACCTTTCATCATCACCTTTCTGAGAGCTAGGTATTGTTTTATTTTCTGTGCTGGAAAATGTTCTCTCTAGGTATAACTGTGTGTACAATGTAGTGTGAATAGGACCACAGAAGAAGGTATCACTTCTGTTTTGTAACCAGATAAGGGATTTTGAAAGCACCTAACATTCCATAATATCTTTAATTAAGTGGAAAGAATTTTAATATGCCTCTACCTTATGTGGATCTAGTTTTTGACATAGAGCAGTCTACTCCCATCTTGGGGCTCTGACAAATATAGACATTAATACTGTCTGTGTTTTCATGAACAGGAGCATTGCACAAGTTATATATTGTGTATTTTAAAATCTTCATAATCCATGAAAACAAATCAATTAGTGTGACTTTTGCCAGTCTCCTACTAATATTCACCAGCCTCTAAGATGAGTTAATACTAGAAAAGCAGATTGGTATATTAGGAAGAGCCATACTTTTTTTGGGAAGATCTGAGTTTAAATAAGTTCAATATTTAGTAGCTATGTAACCATGGACAGATTGTTTCTTCTTTCTGTGCCTCAGTTTCTCTCTTTTTAATGGGGCTAATAATGTAATTGTATAACTTACTTCTGGTGGTGGTTATAAAGAAAATTCTTTTCAGTCCTTAAGATGTTGTACAGGTGTGAGTTAGTAATATCTTTTGTCATTAGTTATGAAGCTACTATATAGTATTTTAACTAAGCTCAGTTTATAGCATTTGGGTCAGTGTATAGAGGGAGAGGTGGCAGGATTTTGAAGCAGTTTTAAATGTGTAGTACAAAGGAGAAAGAAAAAAATCTTTTACTGGTGCAAACTCTGCAAAGCAGTCTTAAGTTAGCAGTACTAATAATAGGTAGTAACATTTATGTAGTATGTACTTACTATGTGCTAGGCACTGTGCTAAATATTTTACAAATATTATTTCATTTGATCTTACAATAATCCTGAGAGAGGTAGGTGCTATTATTATCCCCATTTTACAGCTGGGGAGATGGAGGCAAATAGAAGTTAAGTGACTTGACTAGGGTTACACAGCTAGTAATTATCTAAGGTCACATTTGAACTCAGTTCTTTCTGACTCCAGGCCTGGTGCTCTATCCACTGTGCCACCTAGCAGCCAGCTGTGGGTATTACAAAACGAAAAAATCTCACCTGATATTCTCTTCAAAAGTAACAAATCACAAGAGAGCTTATATAGAAATTCTTAGTAAAATGTAGGGTGCCATTATTATATGTTATATTTATTGTTATTATAATAGTCATCATCATTAATATTAACAAAGGAAGATGAATATCAATATGGAAAAGTGGTTAGGAGCTGCAGAGTATTTTTTTTTTGCCTCATTTTAAGAAAATAGGATCATAGATTTCAAGTTGGAAGGGACCTTAAGGGTTGTCTAGTTCAACTCTTTAATTTTATAAATGAGAAAACTTTGGGTTTTCCAAATGAGAAAATGCTTTGGGTATCTTCACAGGTAGACTCTGAGTATTTTATGCTTTCCATAGTTATTGTAAATGGAATCTCTCTTCCTAGCACTTTCTACAGGATTTCCTTGGTAATATATAGAAATGCAGATGATTTGTGTGGGTTTTATTTTATAGCCTGCAACTTTGCTGAAGTTAATTGTTTTAATTAGTTTTTTTAAGTGACTCTTTAGGGTTATCTAAGTAAAATGTCACATCTTCAAAAAATGATAATTTTGTTTCCTCTTTGCCAGTTGTCAATTTCCTTTTCTTGTGTTACTGCTATAGCCAGTGTTATATTGAATAGTAATGGTGAAAATAGACAGTGGTGAAAATTAGAGTGAAATAGACATTCTTGCTTTACCCCTGATCTTATTGGAAAAAACTCTAGTTTATCCCATTATAGATAATGCTGGCTCTTGGTTTTAGATACATATTACTTATTATTTTAAAGAAATATTTGTTTTAATGCTGACTAGTATTTTAAACAGGAATAGGTGTTGTATCTTGTCAAATGCTTTTTTGGCATCTATTAACATAGATGATTTTGTTTATATGTGATTTTTATCGATCTAATAATATTGTCAGTTATGTTTATGGTTTCCCTATGTTGAACTGCCCCTGGGTTCCTGGTATGTATGACTCTAACCTGATCATAGTATGATATATAGCTGTAGTCTCCTTGCTAATTGTGCCATGCTATCTATACCATAAAAAATGTCTATAGAAAATTGAGTTATATCTTGGGTAGACCCTTAGCATACATGGCAATAAGTACATTAAAGTCAGTGCAAATGAGAGAGAAAAAACCAACCAAACCAATGAACCCCTGAAGTTTACCCAGTGCTTAGTTCAATGCCCCGACACTCAGCGAGTGTCAATTGTTGAGGGAAATGCTGTAGTGAAATGAATAGCAAAGACAAATGTGTTTGTAATTAGTTACTGCCTAGCAGTTGCTGAAGCTGGACCCTCTTAGGAGAATGGGAAGGCAGACACAGGGGACAAAAGCTCACTGTGGGGAGTTGGTCAGATTGCCCCCAAGCAAGTATCAGTAATATGATACCAGAAGGAGCACGTGGTGTTTGGGATGATTAAAACAGGTGTTAGATGTTGAAAGAATTGTCTAATTGATGATTCATATTTAAAATATCCAGACATGTTTACATGGTAAAACAAATGCTGTATTGCAATAAATCCACCCACCTCAATAGATGTTAAAATAAAATATTAAAATAAATAAGTGGCGCTTCATCTTTGCCAGGGTTCTAAAACTGCAGCCATCTTGCACCTGTGTTATTATGTAAGTCGCTCACTTAGAAAATCCAAGATGAGAGCAGCTGAAAGGACAGGCATTTAAACTTCCATCACCACCACTGTATACTTGATGTTCCTGGCTAGAGAACAGGGATTTCATCGTGCCCTAGTGCAATCTAGGGCGTCTCTGACTGCCTTACCAGCCTTTAAAGAGGGCGGAGCGTAAACCTGCCAGTTCTCTGCTCAGTCTAACTTCAGTCCCCTAGGAAAGTGAGTAAAGCCATTAATAGAATGTCTGCAGATGAAATGACATCATCAACAGTGTCATTTTGGATTTTGATAATAAACACATTTTTAGGAATTGGAGCTATTTTGATAGAATTTACAGTATTAAAAGGAATGTGTCTCAGTAAAAGCAAAAGCACATTAAAGGTACATAGATTTGAGTCTTAGGAAGGAGGAAAGTAGTCAGTTTGTTTCATTATGGTATACATCCAGGGAAAAGGATTTTTATAAGAATTTTTATTACATTTGGACTTAACATCTTAAAGAGTTTTTCCCTAGTTCATGACAGAGCTAAGTGTTTAGAAAAATGGCATATGCTCCATTTTTGGACCTGGAAGGAAAAGTTTTCTTTTTAGGCAATTGGGGTTAAGTGACTTGCCCAGGGTCACACAGCTAGTAAGTGTCCAGTGTTTGGTCTGAGGTCACATTTGAACTCAGGTCCTCCTGACTTCAGAGCTAGGTGCCACCTAGCTGCCCCAAAAAGAATAGTTTTCTTAGCATCTTAAATATCTTAAAATATTCTAATAAGTTTTCCTTTTCATTTTCTAAGATGTTATATAGAAAGAATGAATCATATAAGGAGGTAACTTGAAAAATAGATATATCTTAGATTTCAATAATAACCATTTCCTCAGTATTGTGTGAAATTTTCATTTAAAAAAAGATTCCTTTAGCCATTTTGGTTGATTACTTTTTCTTAGGAGATGGATGTCTTACGATAGTAAGGAATATGATCTTTTCTTAAAGACCATTAGTCTTTTGTAATATACATATATATATATATATATATATATATATATATATATTTTAAACCACAGAAAGGTAATTTACGTAATGTTTTAAGTTTACAAAGTATTTTATATACATTATCTTATATGATTCTTTGCACTGATCAGTACAAATACTTTTGTTTTTTGTTGTTCATTCATTTTAGTTGTGTCATGACCCCATTTGGGGTTTTCTTGGCAAAGATATTGGAGTGGTGTGCCATTTCCTTCTCCAGCTTATGTTACAGATGAGGAAACTGAGGCAAACAGGGTTAAGTGAATTGCCCAGGCTTAAACAGGTAGTAAGTGTCTGAGACCAGCTTTGAATTTAGGGAGATGAGTCTTCCTGACTCTAGGGCCAGCACTCTATCCATGGCTCCACCTAGCTGCACAGTACAAATACTATCATTCCCATTTTACAGATGGGGAAACTGAAGCTATCTATATATCTAGTTTTTTTTTTTATAGGTTCATGTATATACATATATATATATATATATATATATATATATATATATATATGTATTCATACAGGCATATGTCTACAGGAAAAAAGTAATAATGTCAGCAAAAGATAATTTACAAGTATTTATTAGGTACTTAGGATGTGTCTAATATATTCAGGGTCCTTTATGTTCCTTACTACCTTTTCCTTGATCCCTTCTGGCTGACATATTATTTTCAGATTAGGTATTATTATGATCCTTAGAAAAAATTTTGCTTTCTGGGGTTATTGTGGGAATTTTATAACCCAGAAGGCCCTGCTAAGGATCAGTAATTTTGGATTGGATAGTTTATTCTCACCATCTTTGAGTAAATTATTTATAATAGTCTATCAAAGAAAAAGGATATTTTAAATTGGTGAATTCCCCACAAATTTTCTATAAATTTCACCATATGCTACATTTTCATAAATGTCTCTTTTACTTCGGCTTCCCACTTTCTGTTATGTTCAGATCTCTTCTTGTTTGCTTTGGAGAGTTAGTGTAGACTATAAGATTGAGTAACAGGATATAAGATCAGAAGACCTGCGTTTGAATCCTGCCTTAGACACTTAATAGCTGTGTATTTCTGGGCAAGTTCTTTAACCTCTGTCAGCCTCAGTTTCTTCATCTTTAAAATAGGGATAATAGAACTTAGAGCATTCAAAGGGATGCTGTAAGGATCCAATTAGATATGTTAGTAATAGATATAATAATATTAATAATTTTTATTTATTAATAATATAATAACTTTATTATAGATGATGGTTTAAAGACTGGGCTAGTCATTTCTTAATTTTTTTTTAAAGACAAGCATATTACATTTATTCACAAACTTCTTTATTTTTTCTGGCAAATTGTTTTTTGAGTTCCAAAGTCTCTCCCTCCCTCCAGTCCTTCTGCCATTCCGTGAGAAGGCAAGCAATATGATACCCATCATACATGTATTCTTAATTTTTGGTTTTATCGTTAAAAATAATAATAAACACAGAATTGGGAGGCTGGAAGGTAATGAAAGCCTGAGGTGTGTGAAAGTGTGGCTGTTTGTATTTCAAGGATACCAGCAGCAGTGGCTGTGGCGAAGGAGGTTTATTACTCCTTTCATAATAAATGAAAGCATGTCAGACTCAGCTCATTGCGGGAGGCCTTTCCTGATACACCCATCTGCTGTGGCCTTTCTTGCTTTGAAAGTATCCTGTATACAGTTTTCCCTTACCATAAGCAGACCATTCTACAGACCTGCTCCCTGCCCCTCCCCTAGGGAACTCCATGTTGTCCAGCCCCCTCTGAGGCCCTTTGACCTGCAGCCCCAGTGGCTTCTATTCTTGGGCCCCACTCCCCACCTGCCCAGCCTCTTTATACCTATAGGTGCCCACATCCTTGCCTCCATTCAAATATAAGTCCCCGGAAGGCAGAAATTGTTTTGCTTTTTCTTTTATCTTCTGCCCTGGACTTGGTACATAGCAAGTGCTTAATAAGTACTTGCTGATTGATTGATTCTGAATTCAGTTTTATAATTTAATAACCAATACTAAGGATGCCTATATCTAAAGTGTCCATGTGAGGAAAAAGAAAGGTGGAGAGTATATTTGTGCATAGCAAGAACAATAGGCTGGGAACTTAAATAGTAGTTTGTAGTCTAGTGTTTGAAATGTTACCATGTTTGCTATGACTTATCACTAGGTGAATAGTCTTGTCCCAAAAGCGTATCTTTTAAGATCAGTACTTATAAATAAGAATCTGTTCTTTTGCAGATAGATTGGATGAGCCCAGGCCAAATGAGCAGAGCCGTTTTTAGTGTCATGAAAGTCATTCAGATTGTTAAGCTCTGACTTGAGATGAATAAAATGAACAAACCCCAGCACCAGTGGGAACAAGTTCTGCTGTCTCTTCCTATGAAAAAATGTCATTCAGAATCTTAACGTCTCACAGTGGCTTCATTTTCTTTGCCATTCATGTTTCTTAAATGTATTGTTTCTTTTTTTACACTGTCACTTGCCAGTGACTTGTCCACACTGTTCCCTGGCCCCCATAGAACCCTACCGTATAACCAGTAAGTATAATCAAGCAAAACAAATCAACACATTGACTGAGTCTAACAATGTTTGCCTCCTTCTGCAAAATGTGTTTGTTTTTTAGAGACATGTTGATTAGATAAACATTGCTAGATTTGGAGTCAGCAGAGATCTGGATAACTGGTCAGTTTTGTTATTTGTATCTCTACAACGTCTCTCCCATACTCTTCCACTCCCCCATTTGCTTACATAGACCTCTGTGTTCAGCCTCTCATTCAGCCTCTGTATCCAAGGGCTCTTATTATCCAATTATAAAACTAAACTGAGAGCACAGAAGCTGAACTCTAGAGGTTCAGCCCCTTATCATTTCTCCTCTAGATGACAACAACAGCCTCCTTTTTGGTCTCCCTACTTCTCTTTCTACTCCAGTCCATTCTCCACACAGCTGTCAAAGTGATTTACTTAAAGTACAGGCCTAATCCTGTCAGTCCCACTATTCAGCAAATTCTAGTTAACTCCCTATTCAGCTTCTTAAGTTGAAATTTAAACCCCTCATTTGACAGTGAAAGATCCTCACAACGTGGCCCCTTGCCTACTAAGTCATCTTACCCCTTACTTCCCTCCTCACTCTCCTCATCCTGGCCCACTCACTGTTCCCTACACAGGACACTCCAACTCTGGTCTCTGCCTCTGTCTGTGTTGGTCATCCCCTGTGCTTGGAATGCACTCCTTTCTCACCTCTATCCCTTAAAGGTTTTTCTCAAGACTCAGTTCAAGTACCACTTTCTTCATGAAGCCTTTCTTGGTCCCTCCCTCTTCCCTCCAAACAGTATTTGTTCGTTTTGTATGTATCTTGCATATATTCATATATATGCGTAAGTTCTCCTTCAGAATGGAAGCTCCTTATTAAGGCATAGTCTGTTTCCCATTTATCTTTGTATCTCCAAGTCAGCCCAGGGCCTGGCACTAGTAAGTGTCTAATAAATGCTTGTTGATTGATTGATGAGATTAAAGTGCTTGGATGTCAACAGGAAGCAGCCAGCATAAAGTATCACTCAGAAAATAGTCTGCAAACTTGTAATGTGTTATGAAATTGTCAGAATTACAAAGAAGAGTAATATGATGACAAATGACCACAGAAGAACAACGTCCATTTTATAGTGCTTTAGGATTGTAAAATTTCTTTTGTGCTGTGTGGAATAGTGTGCTTAGTAGTTGTGTGATTCTGGCAGGTCACTCAGGTCCTCTAGGCCTCAGTATCCCTATCTGTAAATTGAAGGAATCGGGCACCATGATCTTTAAGATCTAAATCTGTGATCCTTCTTGATCCTATGAGAAAGCTAGTGCAAGTATTCTTCACATTTTAATGAAAACATTCTGTAAGGAGCATAAGATTCCTTTTTCTCTTTAATTCCTTGTTTCCCAAACAGCATTTTGATAATTGATTAAGCTTTTTAGGTACCTCAATTTTTTTATAGGTTTTAATGAGTCTTGTTTTTTATATCCCAGTCATTTCCTAATATAACCCCTCCATTGAACTCTTCCCTTCTAACACATAACAATTCAAACAAACTGGCTGACCAATGAAACAGCTCCTTCTGACATTATATATGATGTTTTGCCCTTGTCATCTTTCATAGCTCTTCTAAGAAGTGTGAAGTGTGTGGGGTAGCTAGGTGGCGCAGTGGATAGAGTACTGGCCCTGAAGTCAGGAGGACCTGAGTTCAAATCTGGCCTCAGACCAAACACTTGACACTTACTAGCTGTGTGACCCTGAGTGCGTCACTTAACCCCAATTGCCTTAAAAAAAAAGTGTGAAGTGTGGATGCCAACATCCCTGGAAAGTGTTGTATCGATTTTTGCTATTGCCGGAATTAGTCTGCTGCTTGGTATCTAAAGTCTGTACTCTTTATTGGACCTCCTGATAAGTTTCTGTTTTTGGTCAGAGAATAGATCTCATCTCATTTGCAGGGCAGAGTTGACCAACATATGTACCATATACCTAATGAATAATGATCCCTTTCCTGGCTCAGATTACCTGGGCTCTACCTATCTCCCCAGTAGTCTCACTCAGATACCCTTAGGAAGAGTGATGTCTTTTCTAGAACAGTTGTGTCAAACTCAAATAGAAATAGGAGCCAGTAATCCATACATAAGGATCCCAGCAGGCTGTATATTGACTTAGTTTTTAAATGTAATGTTGTCTCTGTTTTATTGTATTTTTATTTGTTTTGTTAAATATTTCCCAATTACATTTTAATCTAGAATCTTATTATTGAATTTTGTAATATAAAAATACTTTAAACATATGGTAATAAGTTTCTACTAATGATTAAAAGAAACTTATTCCCTCAGCAGATACCAGGAAGAAAGTGCCTTACTTTGTTAGCAGTTTGGAATTTTGATTTTTAATAAATTATTTGTTAATCTGCCTGTCATGAGTCAGTTTACCAGGTCAAAATGAGAAAATCACGTATTTAAATCTGCAAATCTGGGAATATGGCCCCTGAATCATTGTTACCTTGCCTATGAACAAACACCTTATGAGGCCCAGCTTGCAATAGCCAGATGACCTTACATTTAAAAACAGCAGCTATAAGGTGTAGCATCCATTCCTTTGATTTCTCTTATCCAGTAAGTCACAAAGTCTTGTGTGTTCCAACAGCCATGAAGATGGCTGAAGCAGGTACTATGGAGTGCTTAGAGCATGTTCAGACATTGAAGATGCTGACGTTATATGCTGCATCCCAGGCCATTGCCAGTCATCTTGAGTTTTGTCTTGACACTGGACTTGATGACTCTGGAAGAGAAAGTATGGCTGATGACTTTGTACAATTCTGCCTCACTTACATCCAATGTCATTGGTCCCCTTCAAAAATGAAGGAGGAAAAATAACAAATTGCTTTCCCTGATTCCAGTAGTGAGACAACATGGCGTACTGCAAGTGGGAAAATCTGAGTTTTGAATTCCTGCTCTGGTAGCTACTAGGTGTATGACCATGTGCAGGTCACTTAATTTCTGTGAATTTCAGTTCCCTCATCTTTAAAATGGAGGTGACATTTTCACTTTCTGCATCAAAGGATTGTTTTTGAAACCTAAAAAAGCTATAAATTCGAGTTGTTTTTACTTCAGAAGAGGGCCCCTGTATACCAGCCTCTAAATTTCTGTCATGATTTTTAAGACCCTCCATAAGGAGACCCAGTCTGCCTATTCAACTTTATTCCCACACCTCCCTAATTTGCCCTGTCTGCTTCAAGTCAGGCCAGTCTTCTTGATGTCATAGAAAAAGGATGTATTCATTCCTGCCTCTAAAGTCTTGCTAATTCTCTTGTGGAATGGACTCCTTTTGTCTATTCAAGTCTTTCTCACTCTCAAGGCCCAGTTTAAGTCTTACCTTGTCCACTAAAGCTTTTATTTTCTTAGCTCTTATCACACCTCTTTTCCCATACTAAATAATTTAGCCCTTAATTATTTTTTCTGCACTGTGCTGTTTGCTATTTCCTAGTTTTTAGTTTTATCTAAAGTACCTTGCTTTATAAATGTTTATGAAATTGAACTGAATCTCTCCAGCCTTGTTATTACGTCCATGTTCCCTTTCTCCCTTCCCCCTTACTGAGTGATAAATCCTCGTTGATTGATTGATTTTATCTTGGCCTTTATCGGCTATTATTTCTTTGCTAGAGTCATTTGGATGAAAGATCAGATAGTGCTAGAGCTTTGTAACCATGATGAATACTATTTGAATAATCTGCTATTTTTTCACTCTTAATTTATTCCCATAATATTTTATGCAGACACTAATAGTTATTCTTGGTGAACTTCATGTGTTAGGAGGGTTTACAGAGTGCTGCTTTGCCAGGAGGACTTGCCTTCCAAAGCAGGTTGATCATCTTCCTGACATGCTTAGTTTCCTTTAGCCTGACTTCTGTGAAGCTGTATTTGTTCTTGAATTGAAGATTCCCACAAAATAAGTCCAGTCTCATCTAAATATGGATGAAAGTTACACCCTTGTCGTTGAATTCTACTGAAATGCAGACTTTCAGAAACTGGGGCAACTATGTTAAGGAATCCCCATTTACACTTGGTAGGAAAGTAAACAGTAAATGGAGAGTAGGGTAACAAACACTTGGGGTATCAAAAAACGACTGTGAAAAGAATCTGTCTTAATGTGCTAGCCCATTGCAGTTTAACATATTGCTTACAACCTTCACAATAGAATTTGAGTGACTTCAGTTACACATTCCAGGAGACTGGCAGTCTGTTACAATCAGAGTCCCAGCTCTAGAGTGGGCTAACTTACAGTGATGGGATGAAGAAAGTTGTGGATTTGTATTACACACTCTCACCTGACACTGTATCTGATCCCTTACTTGCTGATTGACATCTTGAATGAGCTCTTTGAAGCAAGTTCCAGCTTAATTAAAACGTTTGCTTGGTTAGCAGTGATCTGTGAAAGCCTGTGATAAATATTGAATCGGGTTCACCTGCTGGTTACTGTGAGTGGATAAACAGCTGCTTTGTGCAGCTTAATCATGAGACTGTGGCAGCTGAGCACTACTCCTGTTTAAAGAGTTTTTTTATAAAGAATAGTTGAAAAGCTATAGTTATGTCACTTTTGATATCTTACCAGAGTGTGCTTGTGTGAGATTTCACACAATTGGCATTCAGCACTCTATCATTTAGATGGCTTAGTAGCCAGCAGAAGGGAGATAAAGATAACAATAAGCCCTTTTCTTATATGCTTCAGAGATCATGGTGTAGGTGTGTGTTTATTGTCTTTTACCCTTAGCTTTTTGTGCCTTTTTGGGGGGAGGGGAGCTGGGAGAGGACATTTTATATCTTTGCCAAGTGAAATGAGAAAGGAAAGACATGACTAGAGTATGACCTAGAAGATATTAGGTTAGACATTTCAACTTCATTTGCTATGGTTTTGAGGGTAAATCACTTAACTCATCCATGTTTTACTTCTTCTACCTGTAAAATAAAGTTTAAAACATAGACTCACATCATGTTTGGATATAAGCTACATAGATACTGTCATTAAATGCCTTGGCAATTTACTGGTTTGATGTAAATGTTAAAATGACGAAACTATTTAGATGAGATTATGTTGAATGAGAATCATGGGATTTCTTTTTCTTTTTAAATCTTTAAAAGAATATCTCTAATAAGGTCTTTGTTTTGATTTGGAGAAATATAGAAAGAAATGAATTAATTCACAGCAGTTTCTCCCCAACTCTTATATCCCTTATTTTACAGAAGAGATGTGTTCGGTCCAAGTTGGCTACAAAGCATATTATTTTTCCATTGACTTGAATTATAAAACCAGAGATGTGGGATCAGGGATAGTTTCTTAAGATTCCCTTCAGTTCTCAGTCCTACGGTCCTGTGAATTCTCATGAGGAAAAGACCCTGATCAAGAGGTTGATGTGGTTACTCCATAGTTTGCCAGGGGAAGATAGAGAAACCAGAGCATAGCAGGTACGACAACTCTATCAGGTTGAACAGTAGTATCCCTACAAACCAGTAAAGTTTTTCTTTGTAGACACACCATCTTTTATATTTGACAGTCCCCTAATTTTATATTCAGAGTTTCCAGAATTTTGCTTTTGCCCACATTTTATTTGGGCGATTAATGTCAAATGAACTTGATGATATCCTATTTTAACAGTAAATACCAGTAGCTAAAATGAGATGTATTTCCTGCAGTTAGAGGCTTCAGGTTATGTTAAAAAAAATTAGCTCCCTGTTTTATCAATTGTATGAATTTGAATTCCACATAATGTATCAATTTACTTAAAATGAAAGATACCTATCCTTCCACATAACTAAGTTACATTTTAGTTGGTTGAGTAAAATGTGTTGTTATAGTACCATTTTAATGTTAACCAGTTCACATTTCGTGCCCTGAAGTCTCAAGGTAGCATTTTAAGTAATTTCAAATTAAAAATATGGTGCAGAACTCTGCTTCTGCTGACTGAGAAGCACAGGGTATTTGACACTATATGAAACAACTTAATATAGGAACAGAGATTCTATTCATGTTCCTTATTTACAGCTAATGTAAGCTTTACAAATGTTAATTGATATTAATCTGAAGAATCTCATTTGTGGCGTAGGATTTTTTTTTTTGGCATATGATATTTTAAAGAATGTATTTTGAATCTTGTTAGAGTTCCTTTTGGAGATCTGCTGTATAGAATGGAAAGACCACTGGATCTATATAATCTAAAGACCCAGGTTTGGGTCTGACATGCAAGATCTCTGGGCCTCAATTTTCTCATCTATGTAATGGAGATAATAGTAACCACTATGCCTATGCTATAAAGTTGTTATGAAGATTAAAGGAAATAATGGATATAAAAATATTACAGTGGATCTATGTGGTAAATCAATCAGGTTTTCCTTCTGTGATGCAGATTGTACCCTGCTTGCCTTTCTATGTGACTTTCATCCATTTTTTTTAATCCGTTTTCCTCTATAAGTTCACCACTGTTCTAGGCACTTTTTTCATCTTGACTTTGGGAAGAAACTATTGGAGTATGCATACTGTCTGTTGGTTATTTCTTGCTTTTGTTATGTGACAATTGTACAAATGTAAGAGCTTTAGATACTAACATTTATGAGAAATGTTATGTAATAATAAATGAGGTTATAGTTGTGAAATAAAGTTTATAGCATACTTTAAGGATTTTTGTTGTAATTCAGAATGTGATATACTTATAATTATATAAATTATACAAATAATTAAAAATTATTCACTATATGATGAAAACGTGGTGCTCTGACATTAAAAACTACATCTACACAGACCTGTGTATTCTTGGACAATCTGCTTAATCTTCCAGAGTCTCAGTTCCCTCATCTGTAAAATGAGGAGGTGGTTCTGGAGTCAGAGGATGTGGGATCCAGTTCTACCTGTGATGCTACTTTATATGTTAAAGTGTGTGTGTGTGTGTGTGTGTGTGTGTGTATATAGAACAAATTTCAGCTAAAATACTACTTTCTGCAAGAAGTCTTTCTCATTCTCCCTTGATGCCAGGTGCCTGACCTTTGAGACTACCTCTAATTTGTCTTATATTACCTTGTAATTAATTACTGTGTGTGCACATAGATTTTTGTGTGTCGTCTCCTTCATTAGAATGTGAGTTCCTTTAGGGTAGGAACTGTTGTTGCTTTTCTTCATATCCCCGGTGCTTAGCATGATGCCCAGAACATACCAAGACCAAATAAATGCTTGTTGTCTGACATTACATTAAACCGTGAATTTTCTTTACATGTGACTTGTTATTTTTTTAACATTTTTATTTAAAGTTTTGAGTTCAAAATTCTATTCCTCCCTCCCTACCCCCTCCATGAGATGGTAAGCAGATATAGGTTATACATGTGCAATTATGTAAAATATTTCCACATTAGTCATTTTGTGCAAGAAGACTCAAGTAAAAGAAAAAAAAGAAAGAAAGAAAGTGAAAATAGCATGCTTCAGTCTGTATTCAGTCAATATTAGTTCTTTCTCTGGAGGCAGATAGTATGCTTCATCATTGGTCCTTTGTATTGTCTTGGATTATTGTATTGCTGAGCATAGCTAAGTCATTCACAGTTCTTCATCAAACAGTATTACTGTGTACAATTTTCTTCTGGTTCCATTCACTTTGCTGTGCATCAATTCATTTAAGTCTTTCCAGGTTTTTCAGAAATCCACTGCTCATCATTTCACAATAGTGTTCCATTACAATCATATTCCACAGCTTATTTGGCCATTCCCCAATTAGTGGACATCCCTTCGATTACCAATTCTTAGCCACCACAAAAAAGCTACTATAAACGTTTTTGAACAAATAGGTCCTTTCCCCTATTTTTGGATGTTTTTGGATTTTCTTTTTCTTTTCAATTACCAAGTATCCATTTAGTTTCTCTCCCTCACATTTTCCTTGTCCTCCTCAATTGGGAAAAAAAACCCTTTTGTAACAAGTATATGTAATAATGTAAATTAAAATTATGCAAAAAGGATAGGAACTGTAATGCTTCATTGTAACCTTCGAAATATATCACCTTCAGAATATTTGGCAAGACATGAGCTGGTGGCTGGGATTTTACTTTAGAAGCTCATTATCTTTCAAGGAGTGATAGAAAACAGATCCCTATAGTACAAATGCAAACCTCACTTATGTCATTTTAGAATCTAGTTACGTTGAATCAACTCTACCCTGGAATTTATATCAGTGAAAAGAGGAAGGAAAGAGACTCATCAAGCTACTCCCGGAAAATCTTTCTAAATGGTCTTATCCATTATCATTCCTCCTCACTGGGGACATTCTAAGGTTCCTGGAGCAAGGTAAATAGATAATGGTCAGAAATCAGTAGTGATTCCTCAAAGAAGGAAACCCATTAAAGTTGGTTGAATGAACAACTTTTTTGTGGAGTCCTAGATGTAGATTAAGGTGGTGTGATGGGTCTTTCCAATTTTGTGGTTACTTCACAAGAGTTTGTTGGACTACTTCTAAAGTTAGTCTCAGAAGTTTGTTGTTTGTTTGTTTGGTTTTTGTAAATAGCATTTTATTTTTTTCAATTACATGTAAAGATAGTTTTCTTTCTTTCTTTTTTCTTTTTTTTTGGCAATTGGGGTTAAGTGACTTGCCCAGGGTCACACAGCTAGTAACATGACAAATGTTTGGTCTGAGGCTGGATTTGAACTCAGGTCCTTCTGACTTCAGGGCTGGTGCTTTATCCACTGCGCCACCTAGCTGCCCCTGTAAAGATAGTTTTCAACGTTAATTTTTATAAGATTTTGAGTTCCAGTTTTTTCTTCTTCCTTCCTTCCCTCCTCCCTCCCCAAGATGGCAAGCAGTCTGATATAGGTTATGCTGTGTAGTCATGGAAACATGTTTCCACATTAGTCATGTTTTGAAAGAAGAAACAGAACAAAAGAGAAAAGCCACACAGAAAAAATTAAAATATTAGGCTTTGATCTGTATTTAGACTCCATAGTTCTTTCTGTGGATGTGGATAGCATTTTCCGTCATGAGTCTTTCAGAATTGTCTTGGATCGTTGTATTGCTGAGAAGAGCTAAATTAATCATAGTTGATCATCATACAGTGTTACTGTTGCTGTGTACAGTGTTCTCCTAGTTCTGTTCACTTCACTCAGCATCAATTCATGTAAATTTTTACAAGTTTTTCTGAAATCCACCTGCTCATCGTTTCTTATAGCACAATAGTATTCCATTACATTCATATACCATGACTTGTTCAGCTATTCCCCAGTTGACAGGTATTCCTTCAATTTCCAATTCTTTGCCACCACAAAAAAGAGCTACTATAAATATTTTTGTACATGTGGGTCCTTTTTTTTTTATGATGGCTTTGAGATACAGACCTAGCAGTAGTATTGCTGGATCAAACGGTATGCAGAATTTGATTGCCCTTTGGGCATAGTTCAAAATTGCTCTCCAGAATGGTTGGATAAGTTCATAACTCCACCAAAAGTCCATTAGTGTCCTAATTTTCCCACATCTTCCCCAACATTTATCATTTTCCTTTTCTGTCATGTTAACCAATCTGATAGGTGTGAGGTGGTACCTCAGAGTTCTTTTAATTTGCATTTCTGTAATCAGTAGTGATTTAGAGCATTTTTTCATATGATATGGATAGCTTTGATTTCTTTGTCTGAAAACTGCCTGTTAATCCTTTGACCATTTATCAGTTGGGGAATGACTTGCATTTTTTATAAATTTGATTTAATTCTTTATATAGTTGAGAAATGAGGCCTTTATCAGAAATACTTGTTACAAAATTTTTTTTTCCAGTTTTCTACTTTTCTTATAATTTTGGTTACATTGCTTTTGCTTGTGCAAACACTTTTTAATTTTATATAGTCAAAATTATCTATCTTTTACATTTTGTAATGCTCTCAATATCTTTTTTGGTCCTAAATTTTTCTCTTATTCATAAATCTGACAGATAAACTATTCCATGTTCTCTTAATTTTCTTATGGTATCACCCTTTCTATATAAATCACATATCCATTTTGACCATATCTTGGTATGTGTTGATGTTGATCTATACCTAGTTTCTGCCATATTGTTTTCCAGTTTTCCAAACAGTTTTTGTCAAACCATAAGTTTTGTTCCAGAAGCTTGGATCTTTGGATTTATCATATACTAGATTACTATGATCATTTACATAATGTAATTTGTACCTAATCTATTCCACTGATTCACCACTCTATTTCTTAGCCAGTACCAGATTATTTTGATAATTACTGCTTTGTAGTAGTTTGAGATTTAGACCACCTTCTTTCACATTTTTTTATTGATTCCCTTGATATCTTTGACCTTGATATCTTTATTCTTCCAGATGAGTTTTGTTATCATTTTTTCTAGCTCTATAAAATAATTTTTTGGTAGTTTGATTGGGATGGCACTGAATAAGTAAATTGATTTAGGTAGAATTGGCTCAGACTACCCATGAACAGTTAATATTTTTGCAATTGCTTAGATCTGACTTTGTTTTTTTTTAAATTTTTTAAAAATTTAAAAAATTTTTTTAAAATGTAAATTTATTTATTTTTAGTTTTCAATATTCACTTCCACAAGTTTTGGAGTTCCAAATTTCTCACCCCTCCCCCCACCCCAAGATGGCATGCATTCTGAATACCCTTCCCCTGGTCTGCCTTCTCTTCTCTCTATCTCTCCCCTCCCTTCTCTTATCCCCTTCCCCTTCTGTTTTCCTGTAGAGCAGGATAGACTTCTGTACCCCATTTCCTGTATTTCTTATTTCCCAGTTGCATGTGAAAACATTTTTTTAAAAACATGTGTTTTTAAAACTTTGGTTTCAAATTTTCTCCCTTCCTCCCTCCCCACCCACCCTCATTGAAAAGGCAAGCAACTCAATATAGGTTGTACATGTGCAGTTATGCAAAACACTTCCTTAGTAGACATGTTGTGAAAAACTAACTCTATTTCCCTTAATCCTATCCTGCCCTCCCATTTATTCTATTCTTTCTTTTGACCCTGTCCCTCCTCAGAAGTATTTGCTTCTGATTACCCTCTTTCCCAATCTGCCCTCCTCTCTATCATCCCCCTGCTCTCTTGTCCCCTTTTCCCCCTATTTTCCTGTAGGGTAAGACAGATTTCCATACCCAATTGAATGTGTATGTTATTCTCTCCTTAAGCCAAATCCTATGAGAATAAGATTCCCTCATTCCCTTTCACCTTCCCCCTGTTTCCCCTCCACTGTGAGAGACTTTTCTTTTCTGTTTTTTTTTTGTGAGATAATTTACCCCATTCTACCTCTCCCTTTCTTCTCTGAGTATCATCCTCTCTCATCCCTTAATTTTATTCTCCAGATATGACCCCTTAATCTTCAACTCACCCTGTGCCCTCCATCTATCTATCTATATATACATACATATAATTTTTTTCCTTCAACTACCCTAATACTGACAGAGTTCTCATGAGTTACAAATATCATCTTTCCATGCAGGAATGTAAACAGTTCAGTCTTCATACGTCTCTTATGATTTCTCTTTCTTGTTTACCTCTTCATGTTCCACTTGAGTCCTGTATTTGAAAGTCAAATTTTATATTCAGCTCTGGTCTTTTCATCAGGAATGCTTAAAAGTCCTCTATTTCACTGAATGACCATTTTTTCCCCTGAAGGATTATACTCAGTTTTGCTGGGTAGGTGATTCTTGGTTGTAATCCTATGTCCTTTGCCCTCCGGAATATTATATTCCATGCCCCGTGGTCCTTTAATGTAGAAGCTGCTAAATCTTGTGTTATCCTGATTGTGTTTCCACAGTACTTGAATTGTTTCCTTCTGGCAGCTTGTAATATTTTCTCCTTGACCTGGGAACTCTGGAATTTGGCTACAATATTCCTAGGAGTTTTCCTTTGGGGATCTCTTTCAGGAGGAGATCTGTGGATTCTTTCAATTTCTATTTTGCCCTCTGGTGATCTGACTTTATTTGTGTAAAAAGTGTTTTATAGTTGTGTTCATATAGTTCCTGGGTTTGTCTTGGCGAGTAGACTCCCATGTGTTTTATATTGTCTGTAAATGGAATTTCCCTATTTCTTGCAGCTGAACTTTTTTGATAATATCTAGAAATGCTGATGATTTATGTGGGTTTATTTTGTGTCCTGCAACTTTGCCAAAGTTAATAATTTCAAATAGTTTTTTAGTTGATTCTCTAGGATTTTCTTTTTATTTCTTTTTCTGTTAAAATTTCTTTAGTATTTTATTTTTCCCCAATTACATGTAAAAACCATTTTTACTATTTGTTTTTAAAACTTTGAATTTCAAATTCTCCCCCTTCTTCCCTTCCTACCCCCCTCATTGAGAAGGCAAGCAATTCAATATCGATTATACATGTGTAGTGATGCAAAACACATTTCCATATTAGTCATGTTGTAAAAGAAAACATAGACCAAAAATAAAAACCTCAAGAAAAATAAAGAAAGTAAAAAAAACTATACTTCAGTCTGCATTCAGACACCATCAAGTTCGTTGTCTGGTGATGGATAGCATTTTTCATCATAAGTCCTTCAAAGTTGTCTTGGATCCTTGTATTGCTGAGAATAGCTAAATCATTCACAGCTGATCATCTTACAATATTCTTGTTACTTTGATACAATACATTTCACTTTTCATCAGCTCATGTAAGTCCAGGTTTTTCTGAGAGCGTCTTGCTCATCATTTCTTTCTTTCTTTCTTTCTTTTTTTTTGAGGCAATTGGGGTTGAGTGACTTGCTCAGAGTCATGCAGCTAGTGAATGTTATGTGTCTGAGGCTGGATTTGAACTCAGGTCCTCCTGATTCCAGGGCCAATGCTTTATCCACTGTGCCACCTAGCTGCCCCTTCATCATTTCTTATAGCACAATAGTATTCCATCACAAACACATACCACTACTTGTTCAGCCATTCCCCAACTGATGGACATCCTCACAATTTCCAACTCCCTGCCACCAGAAAAGGGCTACTATAATTATTTTTGTACATATAAGTCCTTTTCTGTTTTGTTTTTTATCTCTTTTTGGATACAGATGTAGTAGTGGCACAGTTAGGTCAAAGAGTATGCATGGTTTTATAGCCCTTTGAGCATAGTTCCAAATTGCTCTACAGAATGGTTGAATCTGTTCACAATTCCTCCAAGAGTGCATTAATGTCTCATTTTTCCCACATCCCCTCTAACTTTTGTCATTCTCCTTTTCTATCCTATTAACCAATCTAACAGGTATGAAGTAGTACCTCAGAATTGTTTCAATTTTCATTCCTCCAATCAGTAGCGTATTAGAGCACCTTCTTGTACAGCTATAGATAGTTTTGATTACTTCATCTAAAACCTGTTCATCAGTTGAGGAATGGCTCCTATTTTTATAAATTTGACTCAGTTCTCTATATATTTGAGAAATGAGGCCTTTATCAGAGAAATTTGCTTCAAAATTTTTTGTCACAGTTATGGTATTTCCCTCCATCCTACCCCCCCCCTCCATTTATTCTATTTTTTCTCTCTTTTCACCCTGGTCTTTCTCAGAAGTATTTTGCTTCTGACCACCCCCCCAATCTACCCTCCCTTCTTTCACCCCCCCGTCTTCTCTCATCCTCTCCCCCTCCTACTTTCCTATAGGATAAGATACATTTCTATACCCAATTGAGTGTGTATGTTATTCCCTCTTTGAACCAGTTTTGATGAGAGTAAGGTTTACTCTCTCCCTCTCACCTCTCCCATCTCCCCCTCCACTGTAAAAGCTTTTTCTTGCCTCTTTTATGTGAGATAATTTACCCCATTCTGCCCCTCCTTTTCCCTTTCTGCTAGTACATTCCTTTTTCACTTCTTAATTTTATGTCTTTTAGATATCATCCCTTCATATTCAACTCACAGTTGTGCCCTCTATCTATATTTACTCTTAACTGTCCTAATAATGAGAAGGTTTTTATGAGTTACAAGTACCATCATCCCATATAGGAATATGAACAGTTTAACTTTATTAAGTCTGATATGGTTTTCCTTTCCTGTTTACCTTCTTATACTTCTCTTGAGTCTTGTATTTGAAAGTCAAATTTTCTAGTCAGCTCTGTTCTTTTCATCAAGAATGGTTTAAAGTCCTCTATCTCACTGAATGTCTATTTTTTCCCCTGAAGGATTATATTCAGTTTTGCCAGGTAGGTGATTCTTGGCTATAATCCTAACTCCTTTACCCTGCAGGATATCATATTCCAAGCCCTCTGATCCTTTAATGTAGAAGCTGCTAAATCTTGTGTTATCTTGACTATGGGGCTCCACAATACTTGAATTGTTTCTTTCTTAACTGCTTGCAATATTCTCTCCTTGACTTGGGAACTCTGGAATTTGGCTGTATATTCCTTGGAGTTTTCATTTTGGGATCTCTCTCAGGAGGTGATAGGTAGATTGTTTCAATTTCTATTTTACCTACTGATTCTAGAATATTAGGGCAGTTTTCCTTGACAATTTCTTGAAAGATGATGTCTAGGCTCTTTTTTTGATCATGGCTTTCAGGAAGTCCAATAATTTTAAAATTATCTCTCTTGGATCTGTTTTCCAGGTCATTTTTTTTTGCCCCCAGTGAAACATTTCATGTTGTCTTCTATTTTTTTTGTTCTTTTGGTTTTATTATTTCTTGATTTTTCATAAAGTTATTAACTTCCATTTGCTCTATCCTTATTTTTAAGGAATTATTTTCTTCAGTAAGCTTTTGTATCTCCTTTTCTGTTTGACCAATTCTAATTTTTAAGGAGTTTTTTTCTGTAGTGAATTTTTGTGTCTCTTTTTCCATTTGTCCAATTCTGCTTTTCAAGGAATTCTCCTTATTGGCTTTTTGTGCCTCTTTTGCCATTTGGCCTAGTCAGTTTTTTAAGGTGTCATTTTCTTTAGTACATTTTTGTGTCTCCTTTACCAAGCTGTTGACTCTTTTTATAATTTTCTTGTATCACTGTCATTTCTCTTCCCAGTTTTCCCTCTACCTGTCATCTCTCTTTCTCTCTCTCTCTCTCTCTCTCTCTTTTTTTGGTGAGGCAATGGGAGTTAAGTGACTTGCCCAGGGTCACACAGCTAGTGTCAAGTGTCTGAGGTCAGATTTGAACTCAGGTCCTCCTGACTCCAGGGCCAGTGCTCCATCCACTGTGCCACCTAGCTGCCCCACCTCTACCTCTCTTACTTGATTTTCAAAATCCTTTTTGAGTTCTTCCATCGCCTGAGATTCGTATTTTTCTTGGAGGTTTGGGTGTTGCAGTTTTCATTTGGTTATCTTCTTCTGAGTGTGTGTTTTTTGATCTTCCTTGTCACCATAGTAACTTTCTATACTCAGATATTTTTTCCTGTTGTTTGCTCATTTTTCCGCTCTGTTTCTTGATTTTTAACTTTGTTAAAGTGGGACTCTGCTTCCTGGGTGAAGGGTGTACGCTCCAAAGCTTCATGGATTTTGTGCAGCTATTTTCAGAGGTATTTCTAAGGACCTGTAAGTTTTCAGTTCTTCCAAGGTGGTATGATCCGAGGAGAGGCATTTTTACTACTCTTCTGGCCTGTGCTCTGATCTGTGAGTGACCATAAGCCCTTTTTTCTGGCCTGGAACTTTGACAAGGGTCCCTGCTCCACTGTGGCTACAAGCTCTGGTGTGCTAGTGCTCCTCCTTCCCCTGGGACTGCCACCCAGCACTACAACCTAAATCCAGGTATGGGCAAAGCAACAGAGTTCCTGCTGCCAGTGCCAGCCAAAAGACCCCTGTATCTCCTTCTGACCAGTTGTTCAACACCCTTACTGTCTGTGGGCTGAAAACTCCAGAAGCAGACGCTGCTGCTGCTGATTCAGTGGCTCCCAAGGCCTGCTCCTGTTTTGCAGGGGCCCAGTTTGTACAGGGGTAGTCTGTGCTGGACTATGCTCCACTCTTACCTAGGTGCAACAGACCTTTCCTGCTGACCTTCTAAGTTGTCTTTGGCTGGAAAATTATTTCACCCCATCCTTTTTGTAGGTCCTGTCACTTCAGGAATTGTTTTATGGCATTATTTGAAACTGTTTGGAGGTTTTGTGGAGAGCTCAGGCAAGTTGTTGCCTTTTCTCCACCATCTTGGCTTTGCTTCCTGTGGGGTTTTCTAAGTAGGACATCATATAATCTGCAAAGAGTAATAGTTCTGTTTCCTCTTTGTCTATTCTAATTCCTTTTTCTTCTCTTGTTGCTATAGCTAACATTTCTAGTATGAAATTTTATTTTATTTTATTTTATTTTTGCTTGGCAATGAGGTTAAGTGACTTGTCCAGGGTCACACAGATAGTAAGTGTCAAGTGTCTGGTGCCGGATTTGAACTCAGGTCCTCCTGGCTCCAGGGCTAGGACTCTATCCACTGTGCCACCTAGCTGCCCCTAGTATGAAATTAATAGAGGTGGTGATGGGCATCCTTGCTTCACCCCTGATTGTATTGGGAAGACTTCTAGCTTATCCCCATTACAGATAATGCTTGCTGATGGTTTTAGATAAATATTACTTACTATTTTAAGTTAAGCTCCATTTATTCTTATGCTCTCTACTGCTTTTTTTTTTTAAATAGGAATGGGTGCTATATTTTGTTAAAGGCTTTTTCTGCATTTGTTGAGCTGAGCATATGATTTCTGTTGGTTTTGTTATTGATATGGTCAGTTATGCTGATTTTCTTCCTAATATTGAACCAGTCCTACATTCCTGGTATAAATCCCACCTGGTCATAGTGTATGATCATTGTGATATGTTGTTGTAATCTCTTTGCTAGTATTTTATTTAGAATTTTTGCATCAATATTCATTAGAGAAATGGGTCTATAATTTTCTTTCTTTGTTTTATTTCTTCATGGTTTGCTGATCAGGACCATGTTTGTGTTGTAAAAGGAATTTGGTAGGACTCCTTCCTTGCCTATTTTTCCTAAAAGTTTATATAGTATTGGGATTAATTGTTCTTTAAATGTTTGGTAGAATTTACTTGTGAATCCATCTTGTCCTGGGAATTTTTTCTTAGGAAGTTCATTGATGGCTTGTTCAATTTCTTTTTCTCAGATTGGGTTAAGTATTTTATTTCTTCTGTTAATCTAGGTAATTTATATTTTTATATATATTTATCCATTTCATTTAGATTGTCAAATTTATTGGTATATAATTGGGCAAAATAACTCCTAACAATTGTCTTTTCTCTTCTTTGGTGGTGAATTCACCCCTTTCATTTTTGATACTAGTAATTTGGTTTTCATCTTTCTTCTTTTAAAATCAAATTAACCACTGGTTTATCTGTCTTAATGTTTTTTTTCCCCATAAAACCAGCTTCTATTTTTATGTATTAATTCAGTGGTTTTCTTATTTCAGTTTTTTAAATTTCTCCTTTGACTTTCAGGATTTCCAATTTGGTGATTAATTGGGGATTTTTAACTTGTTCTTTTTCTAGTTTGTTTGCTTTTTAGTTTTATGCCCAATTCATTGACCTGCTTTTTCTCTATTTTTTGGTATAAGCAATTAGAGATATAAATTTTCCCGTAAGTACTGCTTTGGCTATATCCCATAAATTTTGGTATGTTGTCTCCTTGTTGTCATTTTCTTTAATCTCTCCATAGTCCATTGTGGAATGTAATTTTTATTGCATTATGATATGAAAAGGATGTGTTTACTGTTTCCTCTTTTCTGCACTTGATTGTGAGGTTTTTATGTCCAATGTATGGTCAGTTTTTGTGTAGGTGCTATGTACTGCTGAGAAAAAGGTATATTCCATCCTATTTTCATTCATTTTTCTCCAGAGATCTATCATATCTAACTTATCCCGAATTTTATTCACCTCCTTAACTTCTTTCTTTTTTATTTTTTGGTTAGATTTGTCTAGCTCTGAAAAGGGAAAGTTAAGGTCCCCTACTAGTATAGTTTTATTATCTGTTGCCTCCTGCAACTCATTCACCTTTTTCGAAAATTGGATGCTATACCATTTGGTGCATATATGTTTAGTATTGCTATGACTTCATTGTCTATGGTACCTTTCAGCAAGATATAATTTCCTCCTTTATCTCTTTTAATTAGATATATTTTTGCTTTCACTGTCTGAGATAATGATTGCTACTGTTGCTGTTTTTGCTTCTGCTGAAGCCTAATAGATTCTGCTCCAGCCCTTTACCTAAATTTACTCTGTGTGTAACTCTCTGCTTCAAATGTGTTTCTTGTAAACAACATATTTGGGATTCTGGTTTTTAATCCATTCTGCTATCTGTGTCTGTTTTGTGGGTGAGTTCATCCCATTCATATTCACAGTTATCATTATTACTGTGTATTTTCCTGCATGCTATTTTTTGCTTGTTTGTCCCCTCTCCCCCCACCTTTTACCCTTTCCCGCCTCACGAGTATTTTATTTCTGATCACCATCTTCCCCAATATAACCATCCTACTTTTTATCGTTCCCCATCCCCCTTCAATTATCCCTGTCCCTTTACATTGTCTCATATGGTAAGATAGATTTCTATATTTAACTGAGTGTGTATGGTTATTCCCTCTTTGAGCCAGTTTTGATAAGAGTAAAATTTAAGCTTTGCCTCCATCTTCCCCTCCTCCATTATAATAACTCTTTCATGTGAAATAATTTACCCCTTTCAATCTCCCCCCTCTTCTTCCAGTGCAATTTTCTTTCTCACCCCTTTATTTATTTATTTTTTGTGTCATCCCTTCAAAGTCCCCTCATATCCATACCCTCTGCCTACATATACTCCTTCTAATTGCTCTTATAGTGAAGTTGTTGAATTACAAATATTATCTTGCCATATAGAAATGTAAACAGGTTAACTTTATTGAATTTCTTATGTTTTCTCTTTCTTGTTTCTTTTTTTTATCGTTTTCTATTTCCCTTGAGTCTTGTATTTGGAGGTCAATTTTTTTATTCACCTCTGTTCTTTTAATTAGAAATGCTTGAAAGTCCTTTATTTTGTGTCCATTTTTTCCCCTGAATGATTATATTCAGTTTTGTTGGGTAGGTGAATCTTGGTTGCAATCCTAACTTCTTTGCCTTCCAGTATATCATATTCCAAGCCCTCTGGTTCTTTAATGTGGAAGCTGCCAAATTTTGTGTAATCCTGACTAGCTCCATGATATTTGAATTTTTTTTTTTGGCTGCTTGCAATACTTTCTCCTTGATCTGTGGGCTCTGGAATTTGGCTATGATGTTCCTGGGAGTTTTCATTTCGGGATCTCTTTCAGGAGGTGATCAGTGGATTCTTTCAATTTCTGTTTTGCCCTTTGGTGCTAATATATTAGGGCAGTTTTCTTTGATAATTTCTTGAAAGATGTTGTGCAAGCTTTTTTTTTTTTAAATCATGGCTTTCAGTTAGTCCAATAATTCTTATATTATCTCTCCTGGATCTATTTTCTAGATCAGTTGTTTTTCCAATGAGAAATTTCACACATTCTTCTATTTTTTAACTTTTTTGATTTTGTTTTATCATATCATGATGTTTCATAGAATCATTAATTTCCACTTGTTCAGTTCTAATTTTTAAGAAATTATTTTCTTCAGTGAGTTTTTGTAATTCCTTTTCCATTTGGCCAATTCTATTTTTTAGGGAGTTATTTTCCTTGCCAAATTTTTGTGTATCTTTTCTTATGCTGTTGACTCCTTTTTCATGATTCTCTTGCATTACTCTCTTTCTTTTTCCAATTTTTCTTCTCTAATTTTCTTTTTAAAATTCTTTTTAAGCTCTTCCAGGAATTCTTTTTGGGCCTGAGACCAAATTACATTTTTCTTTGAGGCTTCACATGTAGCCAGTTTGACACTATTGTCATCTTCTAAATTTATGCCTTGATCCCACCATCACCATAGTAACTCTCTATAGTCTCTTTTTTTATTCTTAGCTCATTTTTCTGCTTTTTTTTTTGTGACTTGGCATTTTTATGGTCCTATACTGTCCCAAGCTTTTTGGTGTTGGGACTCTGGGTCCTACTGCTGGTTTTCACTGGGCTTCAGGGCTTAGCTTGCTTGCTTTCTCTGGAGGGTAGCCCTTCTGGCTTGTGCTGGTGGGGTGACCTCCCTGTTGGCTTCCCCTGCCTGTGGGATTTAGCTGCTGACCTGCTCCAGGGGTAGGGTCTTGCTGCTGTGTTGTTATAGTAACAGTCTTTCTGGGGTCTGGCCTGCCTCTGGGGTGGGGCCCTGCTGCTGGGTTGCTGTGCAAACAGGGTCTCTTTGCTGCTGGGCTCCAGGGGCATCATCTATTGGCCAGCCCCAGGGCAGGGCTTCACTAGGGTCAACAATGGAGTCAGGTCTCACTGATGGCTTGTGATGGGAGTGGGGCCTTTCTGTGTTGCACAGACCGCTCACTTGCATAGGAGGCTGCTGGTCTGCAGGAGGGTGGAACCTCACTGATAGATTGCCCTTGGCTTGAAGCCTTGCTGCAGGCCCCCTGCTGTGAGGCTGGCTGCTGCAGCTCCTGCTCTTGGACTTCACTCCCCTCCCCACAGCAGTGAGACATACCTTTCCTGCCAGTCTGGTAAGCTGCTTCCCTACTCCTGGATCAATTCTGAGGCGGTTTTAGTTAGTTAGAGGGTAATTTGGGAGGACTTCAGAGGGTTCCTTCCTTAATCTGCCATCTTGTCACCAGAAGTTCTTGTTATTTTTTAAAATTAAATGCAATATGTAATAAATTCAGACTGTTAGTTCTAAGGGTGTCCCATTTGTCTCTTTCTCCTTTTGAACCTTCTCTTGTTTTCTCTGCATTTTTAAGTACTTGTTTGATGTTGGTAATTTTTTTCTTTTTTCTTTTCTGACATTGCTATTGCTACCTTAAATTGTGAACTCTTTGAGGGCCAGGACTGTCTTTTTTGTTTCTTACAGCTCAGTAGCATTCCTTTACATTAATATAACATATATAATTTTGATAGTGAAAGAATATAATTTTTTAAGCCATTCCTTAATTGATGAGAATACACTTCATTTCCAGTCTTTTGCTACAACATAAAATATTGCATGGAATATTTTGTACATAAAGATCTTTTCCTTCTTATTTTGTTTTCTTTGACATATAAGCCAGTAGTGGTATCAGTAGGTCAAAGTGTGTATACATGCTTTAGTAATTTTTTGCATACAGTTCCAAATTGTTTTCCAGAATGGGTGGACCAATTTACAGCTCCAGTTTCAGTGTGTTGGGGAAGCTGTCCTCCCAAATTTCCTCTAATAATTGCCATTTTCCTTTTATTTAAAAAAAAAGCATTATTTTTTCCAATATAATGAGTTTGAATTGGAATTTCAGAGTTCTTTTAATTTTCAATTTGGAGCATTTTTTTCATAGCTTCCTTTCCTTTTGAGAACTGTGTATCAGAACTATCATTTGATCGTTTATTAGGGAAGACCTCTTGTTCTTGTTTATTTCAACCAATTCTTTCTATGCCTCCAATGTCAGACTTTTATAGAGAAACATACTACAAAGATTTTTTTCCTTAGTTAAATTTCTTTCTAATTCTAACTGCATTGGTTTTGTTTGTACAAAAATTTTTCCATTTTTTTCTCATCAGATTGTCTGTTTTATCTTTTGTAAACCTCTCAGTCCTTTATTTAGTCAAGAACTCTTCCTATGCATTTTATTTTAATTTTTTTTTGATGAGGCAGTTGGAGTTAAGTGAACTTGCCCAGAGTCACACAGTTAGAGAGTAATGTGTCTTACTTAGGCTGGATTTGAAATCAGGTCCAGGATCCTGACTCCAGGGCTGGTGCTCTATCCACTGTGCCACCTAGCTGTTCCCCCTGCATTTTTCTAAAAGGTAACTTCTTCCTTGCTCTTCTCCTTTGTTTATGATGTGACTTTCTATAGCTAGTTGGAACTTATTGTTGTAAATGATGTAAGACATTAGTCTAAACTTAATTTCTGCCGGACTGCTTTTTACTTTTTCTTTTTCTTTTTTTTAATAATGAGACCTTTTCTGTAGTAACTGGAGTCTTTTGGTTTATTGAGCACCATGGTTTGCTTTTGACTCTTATGTGCCTCATCTGTCTGCCAAATTGCTTAACTTTTCTGTTTTTAATCTGATCTATCTCACTGATCAGCTTTTCTGCTTTGGACCTAGAACCAAACAGTTTTGATGATTACTGTTTTATATTATAGTTTGAGATCTGGTACTACTAAGCCCTCTTCCTTCTTTTCTTTCATTATTTACCCTGAGAATCTTGACCTTTTGTTCTTCCAGATGAATTATGTTACTATTTTTGTTTTCTCCATAAAGCAGCTCTTAGTTTCATTGCTAATGGCACTGAATTCCTTAGTAAATTAATTTAGGTTGTATGGTATTGCCATGTTTTTTATTAGATTGGCAGAAAATATGACCAATTAGTATTGCTCAGTTGTTTAGACCTATCTTTATTTTGGTAAAGAGTGTTTTTTAGTTATATTCTGTGTCTTTCTTGGTAAGTGGATTGTCAAATATTTTATACATTATGTAGTTATGTTGAATGGAATTTCTCTTTATATATATATTCCTGCTGGGCTTTATTGGTAATGTGCAATGATCATTAAATGTATGGGTTTATTTTATATCCTCTTCATTTACTGATTAATTATTTCAGTTAAGTTTTAGTTGACTTTCTAGGGCTCTCTAAGCAGATGCAAAAGATAATTTTTTTCCCCTGTTAACCTGTGATTAATTTTCTTTTCTTATATTGCTATAGTGAGCATTTCTTGAACTATATAAAATAATTTCTATTATCATATTATTAATAACAATAATACAAAAATAAAAGATATAAGTAAAATTTATATTTATATCATTGGGGCAGCGAGGTGGCACAATGGATAGTGTTGGGCCTGGAATCAGGAAGACTCATCTTCCTGGGTTCAAATCCAGCCTCAGGTAATTACCAGCTTTGCGACCCTGGGCAAGTCACTTAGCCCTGTTTGCCTTAGTTTCGTCACTGTAAAATGAGTAGGAGAAAGAAGTGGGAAACCACTTTAGTATCTTAGCCAAGAAAACCCCAACTAGGGTCATGAAGAATTGGAGATGAGTGAAACAACTGAACAACAAAAAATATTAGTGATGATAGATATCTTTGCTTTACTCCTGATTTTGTTGGAGAGATTTCTAGGATTTAGACATAATAAATAATGCTGACTCTTAGTTTTAGATAGATTTTGTTGTTTATTGTTGTTGAGTTGTTTTCAGTCATGTCTGACTCTTTATGACCCCTTTTGAGTTTTTTGTGGTGAAGATATTAGAAGATACTTATCATTTCCTTCTCCAACTCATTTTACAGATGAAGAAACTGAGGCAAACAGGGTTAAGTGATTGCCTGGGGTCACAAAGCTAATAAGTGTCTGAGGCTGGATTTGAACCCCACTCTTCCTGACTCCAGGCCTGGCACTCCATCTACTGCACCGCTGCTGCCCTTTTAAATAGATAACTGTTTATCATATTAAGGAAAGGTCCATTTGTTCCTATGCTTTTTATGATTTTTTAAAAACAGGCATGAGCATTATATTTTTCAAAAGCCCTTTTTATATTTATTAACATAATCATATGATTTTTATTGTTTTTGATACTGATATAGCCTGTCATGTTTACAGTTTTCTTAATATTGAAGCAATGCTGCATTCCTGGTATGCAGCCAACTTGGTCATATTATAAAGTTCTTTTAATATTTTTCTCTAGCCTCTTTCTTGATAATTTATCCAATAATTTTGATTGATATTCATCAGAGAGTTTGATCTGTAGCATTCTTTCTTTGTTTTGCCTCTCCTTGGCTTGAGAATCAAAACCATATTTGTACTGTTGAAGTACCTAATAATTTCCTATATTGCCTCTTCATGTGTTGTCAGTTCTCCTTTTTTGTTTTTTTGTATTCTTTTTTACCCGAAAAGATTATCTCATGATCAGTTTTTTTAAAAACATAATTCCTAGTATTACTTTAAAATTTTATTTTCAAGATTTTTTTGCTTTATTTGAATTTTTTTAGTTTGAGGATTTTAAAAAATTTCTTTTAGTTGCATGACAAATTGATTCTTATGTTCTGTCTCCGTTTTGTTAATGAAAGTATTTAGAGATATACATTTTCCCCAGTGGACTAATTTGGCTGCATCTCAAAAATTTTGTCATGTTGTTTCATTGTTATCATTTTCTTGGCTGAAAACATCTGTTTCTATATTTTATTCTTTGACTAAAAAATTCTTTAGTATTAAGTTATTTCATTTCCATTTAAGTGTTAATCCTTTCTTTAGAGGTCCTTTATTGATTATAATTTTTACTATGTTATGGTAAGTAGAGAATAAGCTTAATATTTCCACTTAACTGCATTTCTTTATGAGGTTTAATGCTCTAGTACGTAGTCAATTTTTGTAAAGGTGCTGTGCATAGCTAAGATTTATCTCTATCTCTATCTAGATACATCCATATATCTATACAAACACACATACGTTATTTCTACTTTCTATTTAGTAATTACTTGAGATCTGTCATGCAAACTAAAAATATTCTATTCAGGTCCTTAGCTTTTTTCTTAGTTATCTTTTTGTTGGACATATCAGTCCAAAAGGGGATCAGTGAGGTCCCCAACTATTATAGTTTTGTTTCTTATTTCCCTGATATTCAAATAACTTTTCCTTTAAGAAATTAAATGCAATTTCACTTGGTGCCTATATATTAAATATTGCTATTTTTTTTCCTTGTCTATTGTGCTTTTAAGCATAATGTAATTTATTTTTTCTCTGTTGTGTATTTTTACAGCTTTTTTTTCTGAGATCGTGATTGCTATCTTTCCTTTTTTGAGTCCACCTAAATATTCACATAAATATTCCTCTATTCTCTAATTTTAAGTCTTTGAATCATTGTTTCAAGTGTGTTTCTTATAAACATACTGTTGGATTCTGCTTTGTAATCCATTTGGTTATTCTTTCCTGTTTTATGGGTGAAGTCATCTTTGCTAAATATGATTGCTGATTATGCATTTTTCTCCATCATTTACTCTTATACCCTTTCTTCTTTTTGCCCCACTTCCTTTCCCTACTCTTTACAGAGAAGAAAGTGCTAAAAGAATGAATGTGAGCAACATTAGTGATCTATAATTGAAGCAATATGCTTTGATTCCACTTCTCTTTCTCTTGCCTAAACCTGAATACTTTTTTACTTTTTAAATTCTTTTTAGTTCTCCTTTGACAAGATAGCCTTGTAAGCTGAACTTGGGACTGTTCCATACCTCTTGAGCATCTCTCTCATCTTTCCCTTTCCATGCCTATTTTCATATTGAGTTCAACCTAAAAGTTTAAAAGTTTAACAGCAAACTTTTTGTGTAGTGTTTATGTATGTATGTGTGTTCAACCTGTCTTTAGTTCAGATGAGACCAAATCTTCACTTTTGTGTTCTTCTTTGAGAAATAATACCTTTGATCTTCTTCCTCAGCTAGGTGGCACAGTGGATAGAAAATGGTCCTGGAACTGGGAAGACCTGAATTCAAGTCTAGCCTCAGACACTTAACTAGCTGTGTGACCCTAGGCAATTCACTCATGGCAATTCACTCAACTTTTGTTTGCCTCAGTTTCCTCATCTGTAAAATGTGGATTATAATAGCACCTACCTTTTTCAGGATTATTGTGAGATCAAATGAGATAATAATTGTAAAATGTCTAGCATAATGTCTAGTACATAGTAAGTGCTATATAAATGTTAGCTATTATTATTACTATTATTATATCCCTTTGTCCTTCCTTTAAGATCATTAAAACTCAGTCCCTTAATCTTATTTAATCATTTTGTTATCCTTGAAATCATTTTGATTCTCAAAATACTTGTCTTTTCTGCCCCATTAGAAAGTAAGCCCTTCATTCTCATTTAGCCTCTTCTAATTACTCAAATGTACTTTTAAAAAAAGTTTTCCTTTGACTCCTATATTTGCATTCCATGTTTTCTAGTCAGCTGCTGATTTTTCATTTTTAATATTCAAAAGTCCTATATTCCAGTAAAGGTTCACTTTTTCCCCCTGTATGTTTACTCAGTCTTGAAAGTAAGTTGTCCTTGGTTGTAAGCCATTGTCTTTTGCCTTTTGGAATGTATTCCAGAAATGTATTCCAAGATTTTCTCTCTTTTATCATAGTAGCTGTCAGGTATTGTGTGATCTTATCTGTGGTTCCTTGGTATTTGAACTTTTTTAAAATACAAATTTTTATTTATATTTTCTCTTTCTTACGTAACCATAGTGTCCCGTGTGTCCCTCTCCCTCTCTCTTCTGAAGAGCCCTCCTGTATGACAAATAGTATTTTTTGGAGAAGAAAAAAAAGTCGACAGAATTGATTGATAACATTGAAAAAGCCTGAAAACTTGTATAATGTATAAGACCTAGGCCCTCCCGTGTCCATGAAGGATTAGATTGGGAGTATCTTTTCATATCTCTTAATTTGAGTCCCAGTTGATCTTTATTATTTTGTTAATTTATATTTGATTTTTGATGTGTCATTGTTCTTCCATTTACATAGTTTATATTGCGTATATTGTTTTCTTGTCTCTGCTTCTGTTTCAGTTCATATAGATCTGTCCATGTTTCTGTGAATTCATCACACACATCATTCTTGCAGCGTAGTGATATTGCATTACATTCATGTACCACAATTTGTTTAGCCATTCCATAATTGATGGGTGTTTACTTTGTATTCAATTCTTAGCCATCACAAAAAGTGTTGCTGTGAATATTTTAGAGAATATGGAGATTTTTTTTCTTCCTTGGGGTATAAGCTCAGTATTTATCTATCTATCTATCTATCTATCTATCTATCTATCTATCTATCTATATCTATATATCTATATATCTATATATCTATATATATCTTATACTCAGGTATAATATATATATATATATATATATATATATATATATATATACACATACATATATATGTATTATACTCAGATATAATGAAGTCTCTGGTTCAAAGAGGATGGACATGTTAATCAATTTATCTGCATAATTCCAAATTGCTTTCCAAAAAGCTTATACTATTTCACAGTTCCTCCAACAATGTATTAGTATTCCTATCTTTCCATAACCTCTCTGATACTGACTATTGCTTTTATTTTTTTCTCATTGTTGCCATTTCACAGGGTATGAGGTAAAACCTTGGAGTTGTTTTTCTTTGAATTTCTCTTATTAGTGATTTGGAGCATTTTTTCCTGTTATTATGAATACTTTGCAGTTCTTTTGAGAGCTGTTTGTTCATATACTTTGACAGTTTATCTGTTGGGGAATGGCTATGTTATATATATGTGTGTATGTGTGTATATATATATATATATATTTATGTATTATTACAAGGGACAGCTAGGTGGCGCAGTGGATAGAGCTCTGGCCTTGGAGTCAGGAGGACCTGAGTTCAAATCCAGCCTCAGACACTTGACACTTACTAGCTGTGTGACTTTGGGCAAGTCACTTAACCCTGATGGCCTAGCAAAAACAAAACAAACCAAAAAAAATTATTACAAGTGAAATAGAAACTCTTAAGTAAAGAATTAAATGGAGAATAAATACCTTAGAATTGAAAATGTTACCTTACCCAATATTGGATTCCCTGAAAATTAGAATAAACCAAGCAGACTCTATGAAATAACAAAAAATATTAGAGCAAAATTTTTAAAATGAAAGAAGAGAAGAAAATGTAAGGTATCAATTATCAATTTTTTTTTCCTCTTTGACCACTTTCTTTCTTATCCTAGATGCATTAATGTTGTCTGTGAAAAAGTTTTTTCAGTTTTAAGTCCCCCCTTCTTCTGTAGACAGTATTATGTTTTTCAATTGATCTTTTTTTTTTTAAGATTTCCCTGGCCTAAATCACTATTGATTAGAGAAATGCAAATTAAATCAACTCTGAGGTACCACCTCACACCTATCAAATTGGCTGATGTGACAGAAAATGAAACTGGCAAATGTTGGAGGGGATGTAGAAAAATTGGGACACTCATGCATTGTTGGTAGAATTGTGAACTGAGCCAACCATTCTAGAGAGCAGTTTGGAACTATGCCCAAAGAGCTATAAATCTGTACATAACCTTTCACCCAGTAATACCACTACTAGGTCTGTATCTCAAGAGATCAAAGAAAAAGTAAAAGAGCTTATATGTACAAAAATATTTATAGCATTCTTTTTGTGGTGGCAAAGAATTGGAAATTGAGGGCATGTCTGTCAATTAGGGAATGGCTGAACAAATTTTGGTATATGATTGTGATGGAATACTATTGTCCTATAAGAAGTGACAAGCAGGATGCTTTCAGAAAAACCTGGGAAAACTTACATGAACTAATACAAAGTGAAGTGAGCAGAACCAGGGGAACATTGTACACAGTAACAGCAATGTTGTACAGTGATCAACTGTTAGCTGTTCTCAGCAATACAGTGATCCAAGACAATTCGGAAGGACAGGTGAAAAATGCTATCCACTTCCAGAGAAAGAACTGATGGAATTTGAATGCAGATTGAAGTATACTTTTTAAAACTTTCTTTATTATTCTTGTTTTTTATTTTTTTGGTCTGTGTTTTCTTTTGCAACATGGCTAATATGGAAATGTTTTGCCTGACTGTACATGTATATTCTATATCAAACTACTTGCCTTCTTAAGAAAGGGAGAGGGGAGGGAGGAAGGAGAGAGAATATGTTACTCAGAATTTAAAAAAACAAGGAATGTTAAAAATTTTTGTTTACATGTAATTGAGGAAAAAAAATTAAATGCAAAAAAACTCCACCTTCCTACCCCATAAAAAAAAGATGTCACTGTTTCCACTATTTCTGTTTTCCTTCCCCCTGATTCCCTCTTCTCATTTGATATCTTCCCTTATTCTCCTCTCCAGATAGTACTCTTCCTTAGTTTTTAAATTTCATTTTTTGTGCCCTTTTCCAAAAAGGATTTCTCTTACTCTCTTCAGTATCTATCTTCTTTTTCTTTTTACCTTCAAGACCCTCAATCTTTGATTCATGACCCCAGTAATCATCTAGTCTCTCTCTTTTCTCTGTATTCTTCTTGCAGTCAAAGCCCCTAAGGTATCCATTCTAGGCTCTCCCTTCTAGGTACTTTTTGCCTCTGCCTTATAGGGCTTGCCCAGTGGATTCCCCTTTTCCATTGTGCTTCACTTCCAGAACAGTGCTAATTATTACAGGTGTCAGCAAAGACACTGCCTCATTGGTAGAGCCTCTTACCCACCATGTCCTGGTTGTGCAGCCTACCAATGATCTGTGCTCTTGTGTTGACTGTTTTTTCTACACTTGCCTGGAAATCTCTCTGTGTCCATGCTCTCCCAACCCTCCATGTAGCAGTTGTCCCTAGGGGTTCCAACTCCCTCTCTCCTCAAAGTAGATTTTTACTTGGAACTCTTTCTGTCTGCTTGAGGTATTTTTTTCCTTTCACTTTGGAAGCTCTGGATTTTGACTAAAATATTATTTCTGGAAGTTTTCCTTTTCTAATTTCCTTCTAGGAAGTGAGTGTTAGATTCCTTCTATTATCTCATTGCTTTTCTAGTTTTAATAAATTTTTGAAGTTTTCCTTTATGATTTCTTAAAATATAATGTCTAGGCTTTTTTGAATCATTGTTAGGGAATCTGATGACTCAAATTTTCTCCCTTTGATGTGTTTTCCAGGTCAGTTGTTTTTGATAATTGATACCTTACATTTTCTTCTCTTCTTTCATTTTAAAAATTTTGCTCTAATATTTTTTGTTATTTCATAGAGTCTGCTTGGTTTATTCTAATTTTCAGGGAATCCAATATTTGGGTAAAGTAACATTTTCAATTCTAAGTTTGTTTTGTTTTTGCTAGGCCATCAGGGTTAAGTGACTTGCCCAAAGTCACACAGCTAGTAAGTGTCAAGTGTCTGAGGCTGGATTTGAACTCAGGTCCTCCTGACTCCAAGGCCAGAGCTCTATCCACTGCGCCACCTAGCTGTCCCTTGTAATAATATGTTTTAAAAAATCTTTTGAAAATAAATTTTTTGCCTCATTTCTTCAAGGTATAATTTGTAGTCTTTGTGGCCAAACCATTTCCCCCCCCCCCCGAAGCTCTGCTTGTGCTTGTTGTAGAGTTACTCTTCTGCGTTTATCTCTTGGGCCATAATATTTCTATATATTGCTCTGTCTTTTTATCTTTACCCCTGTCTCCATTCTCAGTTTCTGTTTTGAGATGTCATGCCGCATCCAGGCTCTGCCTGTTTTTGGATGGGGTGGTCAGGACTGGAATTCCTTGACCTTGACTTCATGGACTCCTGCCACTGGCTTCCACTTCCCTTTGTGTGCCCTTGTTCAGAGTGCTTGGCAGGCTTCAGTGTCCCTGGGCAGGGTGTGGCCGTGGTCTGTGATCCCCTCAGGGGCTTCCTTAGTAGAGGTGCTGCTGTGTCCAGGCTTAGGGTGCTAGCATGAACTTCCAGCCTATTTACTTGTGAGCCTGCTGCCTTTCTTGTATGATTACTCTTCTAGCATCTACAGTGTTTGGCTATCTTTTTGTGCAGTCTTGGGCTTTATGATATTTCTATGCTTCCATTTGTTCTCTTCACATTTTTTGGATTGGTAGGAAAGGACCCTGTACCTGGTCCCTATCTCCTTCCCACTCCCCTCAAATTGAAAAAAAGAAGAAAAACACCCCAAACCTACATAACAAATATGCATAGTCAAACAAAATAAAATCTCACATTAAACATTTCCAAAAATATCTGTCTCCTGCATCTTGAATACATCACATCTCTGTCAGGAGAGAGGGGTAACATGCTTTCTCATTGGTCCTCTTGAATTGTAGCTTTCCATTTCATTGATCAGAGTTCTTAAGTCTTTCAAATTTATTTGTATTTATAATGTTATTGTATAAATTGTTTTTCTAGTTTATTCCTTCATTCTGTATCAGTTCACACAAGTCTTCCCAGGTTTCTCTGAAATTGTTTTGTCATTCTTGCAGCATAGTAATCTCCTATTACGTTAATATACCTTAATTTATTCAGCCTTTGCCCAGTTGATTTAACACTTTACTTTTAAGGATCCACTCAAGTTTAATGAGATGACTTCTTTCTTCTTGGTTAGTGAAATAGATTTATAATTGTTCCTTCATCATTCATTTTTCAAAAATACTTAACTATATTTGAGTATATTGATTATATTTAAGGGACATAAATTTGTGGGCATTGACTTGTTACTTGTTTAAGCTCCAGCTATGTAAAAGGAATAGTGGCAAGAACCTGGAAGTTGGACTCCTTTGAAGAGCAGAATCATGGTGATGCTTCTTTATCCCCTCACATAGTTACCATATATCATGTAGTAGTAGTAGTAGTGGTAGTAGTAGTTGTTATAGTAGTAGTAGTAGCAGCAGCACCAACAGCAGTAATGTACACTTATGTATACTTTTAATTTTATTTTTATTTTTGGTTCCAGATTTTTGTCTCCCTTTACTTCCTCCCCCTGCCATCAAGAAGGCAAGAAAAATTCATACCCATTATACATGTGAAGTCATGGAAAACATTTCTATGTTACGTAGGGTTTTAAGGTTTGCAAAACATTTAATACTCATCTCATTTGATCTTTATGAGAAACCTGTGAAGAAGGAGGTGCACGTCTCCATTTTGTAGATTAGAAAAGTAGGGTTTCGAGAGATTAATTGACATGCCCAACTTCGCATGGGTAGGGAAAGGCTTTGAATCAGGTTATTTTTGTTCCAGTATACTATTATGCTTCCATGGTGCTGTAAAGGTAAGAGATCAAAAGTGAAGGAAATTGCATTTGAATCTTTTTGGTAGCTGACATTCCAAGATGAATTTTTAGCTGCTGAGGATTTGTTTGAACCATGATTTTAAATCATTGGTTTCTGCCTATTTAAGTCAACACAACGGTCATACTCACAGGCAGCTTTTTTGCTGACTCACTTTAAAAGATCAGCTTGAGTTTCCCTGCCTTTGATTGAAATAGAAATTCTTTGGTTGTGAGAAAAAAAAGCAGCCTTCCAGAGTCAAGTCAGATTCTGCCAGCCAGTGCAGCCACATGCGGCTCCTAGAAATTGCAAGTTATTGGGAGGCCTTTGTGTTTATCTGACTTGACCTAGAGCTAAATTTGCTGTGAATGAATAATTTCAATATCTTTCTTTAGCTGCCTCATATAGTAACAGTATGTTTATCAGAAGAAGGCTGGTTGAGAATTTTGTCCCCTTAGAACAGACAAACCAGCTTACATGTTAATTTGCCTCTGTGCCCAATGGCTAAGAAAAATAGTAACTTCGTCTAGTGCTTATTGGTGTCAGACTCCTGGACCAGAGGCAGTCTATATATAAGTCTTAGCCTCTTGAATGGATTGGGATTCCTGCTGACTACTATTTTTCGCCAAGGCCCCTGCCTACTTTTCTGCAATCTTGAAAGTCACTGATTTTAATACTGCCTTTTGCAACAATTAGTAACATTTTCTGATACCTCTGTATTACCTGAAACACTCATTTCTTTCCATGTTCCATCTCACATTAATAATAATTGCCATGTTCTTCCAAATAGAAGCCACACTTTCCCTTCAAGTCTTGCTTATGCAAAAACTAAGAGAATGGCAACAAAAATGACAGAACTATGATGATACAAATTATTTTGACTCAAGAGATGCAAAGAAAAGCAGTAAATATGTATTTAAATAGTAATTTATAAATTTTAAAGTGTATATTTGCATATATTTGTCTATATGTGTGTTTGTATATATATACATGGAAAAAGGAAATAGATACACACAAAAGAATAAGATATATACATGTATAATGTACATATACATCTATATATGCACATATATGCCATAACAGCACATGTATCTTCTCCCTGTGTGTGTATGTATGTGTGTATATATATGTGTATACACACGTATCAGTACATACATGTGCGTATATAACTGTTTAAAAATCACATTTTTAGCTGGTGGCCTATTTTTGGACCAGTATGATATAGAGTACTATAAAGTACTACCTAAATATACATGGCCACATATCATATGTATTTATTTGTTTAAATATTTATCACAAGTCTAGATATACTCCATCATTCTTCCCCCATCCTCCCAACCCAAATGAAGCTCCCCTTGTAACAATGGAAAAAAATAGGTTAAGCAAAATCATCAGAGATGTTGACCATGTCTGATAATACATGCAACATTACATAGCCAGAACCTTTCCCACCCCACTTCTCCAAGAAAAGGTAAGTAGGTGCTAGTTGTGATCTTCCTGGGGCTAGGATTGGTTATTATGATTACGTGGCATTCCATTTCATTATGTTATTCTTTTAATTTATGTTGTAATCATCGTGTATTTTACTCTTCTGTATACAACGCTATCAATTCATAAATGTCCTTCCATGTTTTTCTGAATTCCTCTTATTCATCATTTTTTACAGTGCATGGAATATTGCATTACATGCGTATGTCACTATTTGTTTAGTCATTCCTCAGTAATGGCCACCCACTCTATTTCCAATTCATTGCTACTACAAAAAGTGCTACTAGGAGTATTTTAGTAAATGTGATATCTTTCTTTTTGTCTTTGACCTCCTTGAGGTATGTGCGCAGAGTGGATATCTTGGTCAAGGGTTACATTGAATCACTTTTTTCACATAATTCTAATTTGGTTCTAGATTGGTTCACATGATTCCAGAATGGTTTGACCAGTTTGTAGCTCCATCGCTATTGTGGTGGTGTATACCAAAGAGTTTAAGTGTAGCCTTGAGTAGGAATGTATGTGTTGAGAAAGGAATTGTTCTTTAAGAATGTAAACGAGGAAACTCTCCTGCTTTCTGTTTCCACTCCTCACTCACTGTACCATTCTAAGGAATTTCCCTATTGTTCTAACATGTTAAACTGCAGCAGAGCCCCTGTAAAGAACACGTTTTTGCTGAGAGGTATAGAACTAGCCATTTTTATAACATCCTCCATGATGCAGCATATGTTTAAAAAAAACAACAAAATATCACACCCTTAAAATTAAAAACTAGTGTAGTGAGGGTAGTGGTTTTTTTTGAAGTTAGTTCTAAACTTTGAGTCTTTTGAAGCCTTCAGCAGCTAAACACTTAATCAGCCCCCAAAGTATAATCTCACCACTGTGAGTGCCAACACTTACCTTTAAAAAAAAATAAATTGAAATAAAAGTTGAAATGCAAAGTATGTGGCAAGAAAATTATAACAAGTTTGGCTGTTGTTGAAAGAATTGTATCAAATAGCTAATATCTGTATGCCCTGGGAAAGCACTGCTGTACTAGATTACCTTTGTGTTCCGATGTAATATTTACTCTTTGCATTTAATGAAACATGGGGGCCTATGCCTTTTCTCCCATGAAGGATGAATTTTGCTATAGTGTGAACAGGGAAAGCTAAATTAAGTGAAAAGATTAAGTATAGACTTGAAAGTCTGCTGTATGAAAAAGTAAACTGATTCTACTGCTTAAAGTTACAGTAATTCTTTTAGTATGTTAATTAGTTGATCATTTCAAAGAGAGAAAAAGAATTTGGTCAGAAATATCATGATATAATTTGCATTCCAGTTTTCTGTGTGACCATAAACTGAGTTGGATATTGCCACATATGTAACATACACCACATGTCAGCTGTTTCCTGCCTCACTGCTGACAAGAGCCCCATTCATAACTCCTCTTTTTATCCTTTCAGTGAATAAGTAATTATTCAATATAGAAGGCAGGATATTTGGAACTGGCTATTTAATGTGGCAGCACACCGTAATGAAATCTGCTGTTACTGGCAACCTGATAGGAGAGTGTAACAATTCCAGCATGGCTGTAACTTTATCTGCTTTGACGGGGCTGTTTATTTGGCACATCAGTGAACCTTTTATCCCCGTGAGTGACAGATCCAGAAGGGTCACATTTACATCCATTCTATCATGTATTGTCATATTTAATGGCGGACAAGGTTGAGTGGGATCGGGGGTAATTTGAACTTGCTTTTCCACAGAGTAGAGGCTAAAAGACAGCTTGATCTCCCATATTGTGGTGTAACACATGCCATGACTTAGCATTTGTTTATGAAGGATAATCTTACTGATTACAATTAAAAAAATCTTTGAGCTGTCAAATATAGCATATTGCTCTCTGTCCTATTAAACTAAAACCTTCCAGTACAAACTCTCTTAGGCTCATGTGCTGTTTAGCTTTTTCACTCTAGTGAAAAATTCTACAAGCAATCAGGCTTTTCACAGACTTTATACCATTTCACTTTATTTCTCTCACATGAAGCTTTAGTTTGCTACTTTTGTCTCAGTGGCCGAGGGAGGAAAGGGAGCTATTCTTAAGGACCAAGAAGTGGGGAAAGCCAGTTGAGTTCTATTATACAGTGTCAGAAATTTTTTTTTTCAGGATTCAATTCCTTATAACTATGAACCATGAAATACTTGGTAAGAAGTAGGATGATTACTAGACTATATAACTGGTGTTGCATTTTGGTGAGTTTATGAAGAAATAGGCTATGGATAGACTATTTCAGTGGAATAGAATTTTCATCTGAAATAGATAAAAAAACCTTTCAGAACAATAATTTGATATGCTTATAGGCATTTTTAAAAAAGCTATCCTGAATGATAATGATAATGGCAAAGAACTTGCATGAAGGGTAATTGAATTTTAGCTATATTGGCATCAAATAAACAATCTTTATTCCTTGTCAAATGTTAATATTATTTCATTAATCTTTCTACTTTTTCTAGAAATGAATCTTACAATATTTTCTAAGTTTGTCTTCTTTTTTCCCAAAGGCTAAAATTGTCCAATATGAGATCTCTGTGGCAACTTGACATTAAGCTGTTCTTTTGTAAATTGCATAAAGAAAGCTTTGTTTTTGTTTTATTGGAAAATTATAGATTATTTGTCCTGCCTGCTGCTTGGTTGGAATCTCTTCTGTTGGGCCATGGTATAAATGTAAAACAACAAAATGATAGTACCAGAAAATTCACATGAATTAAGTAGATGCTCTTAGAATTAATACTTTTTTTCTTAATGCATTTCTAGTAGGAAAGATGTGAATAAATACTTGGTTGTTAAAATTAAAATTTAATTTTGTGCAGATTTGTATTATATGTTTAGGGTCCAGTATAATTATAAGTTCTTTTTAGATTGGTGAAGGATCAATCATAAGTATAGTTTATATTTTATTTTTAATATATACTTATATACTTATTTTTTATATTTTATTTACTTTAGAAGAAATTTTAGATCTTTTTAAAAGCTTGTTTTTACTTGACAGCTGTGATTCATTTTTTGATCATTTTGTAGTAGATTTTATGAGTACATTGTAGGGGGTAATATAATAAACAAAATTTTTTTGTTGTTGTTACAGCTTCCTGGTCCTTGTACTCGGTGTTCCTGTTCCATTAAAAGTGGAAAAAGTCAAGATGACGATAATATAACAAAGAAAGAACATGGGGGAAAATGCAAGACACCTAAAATATTTTTTGGGACTCGTACACATAAACAGATAGCTCAGATTACTAGAGAACTGCGGAGGACAGCATACTCTGGGGTCCGAATGACTATTCTTTCTAGCAGGGATCATACTTGTGTCCATCCTGAAGTAATCGGTAATTTCAACAGGAATGAAAAATGTATGGAGTTGATGGATGGAAAAAATGTGAGTAAAACAGTTTTGTTTTAGGAAAGAATTAGGGCGTGAAATTTTCAAGATCTGTACATTTATATTTAGAATGATAATTCAGTCTTTAACTTATTAAATCCTTGTGACCAAAGTGAGTGTGTGCTAGGACTAATTCGTTTTGAAAAAAGGTTTATTTCAGTAAATCTTGATTATCAACACAGTAGGTTAAAATTGTAAGACTTAGGACCAAAGCTTATATTATAGTTTAATTCCTAAGTTACATGTTCACTTGCAAAAATTCAAATTCTTCTCTTTCTGCTCCCAAGTAAATGTCTCCAGTTCTTAGGCTATTAGAAGGTGCAGAATCTAACACTTTCAAATGGTATTGTTCTGAGTACATGCAATTAGTTTATCTTGAGAATGAAAAAAAAAATTAGATTTTATCTTCAATTCTACCAAACATAAACATCATCATTTTAGTTGAATGGGAAATGTCACTATTAGTATTTTGTCATTAAATTGTGTTTATTGCAGGCTTTTGTCTCTGAAAACTTTTTACAGTACAAAAGGATGAAATAATTTTTAAAAAATTTATGAGAGGTATTGAGATGTCCTTGAGAAATTTAGAAAAACCTGTATTCAGCTTGGGTGGATTATAAAAGAAAACCTAACTAGTTTATATGAGATTTTCTAAGTTGGTTGCTAAATTCATTTGAGAATCTATACTTTAGTACAGTTACTAGTTAGCTGTAATGCTTACTATTTCACATCTGGAATTATATCCAGCAATCAGCAGAGAGGTACCTTGGACGAAAGAGCATTAGTAACATATGCAGAATGTCTAATATCTTATGGAAGTAATATTATCTTTCATCTAAGTTTTTAGTCAAATCAAGGTAATGTTGGTAATACCCAGAAGGCTTTGAGTCAAGGTTTCTAAAGTTTAATTTCATCTATTACATTTTTTTTGCTGTATAACTTGAATACCCTACTTTTCTTTCTCAATATTTTTATGTTAGATGGGGATGAATGAGTGAATCTGCCTAATCCTTAAAATAATCTTCAGTGATTTAAAAAAATTTTTGAAAATATAGAATAAAGTCCTAAATAGTTACTTATTCAGAAACATAGAACAAACGAATAAAAGAAATGTGAATGAGAGTCTGAGACTCTTTTCTTCAATCCGTTGTGGAAACCAGTTGGCTATTAATTTGTCTTAAGTTCTTTCTTAACATTTAAGGAATTCTGAAATCCTCTACTCACTGTTTCTTTTGAGTAAATTCCTCTCCATTTTTGAAAGAAAGACACTCTATGTGTCTGTATACATATGTATATTATACAGAGAAAGAGAAATGACCAAGTAGAGACAGAACTCGCCTACACATTCAGACCCAGAAATTCTATTTTAGATAGCCTTCTACCAATTCTGGATATGTAGTTGATCTGTGGACTTCCTTAAATGTTTAAAATTTGGTTTTTGCTACAGAAGCTGAATAAAAGCATCATATTATCAACATTGCTTTGCTTTCACTTGTGGAAATGTTATGTTATTAACTTTGGCTTCAATATTGTCCCATCAATTAAATTAAACTTTAAAAATTTGGGAGTATATGACATTGTTTAAGACTTTGATTGGGGGCAGCTTGATGGCGCAGTGGATAGAGCACCGGCCCTGGATTCTGGAGGACCTGAGTTCAAATTCAGCCTCAGACACGTAACACTTACTAGCTGTGTGACCCTGGTCAAGTCACTTATCCCCATTGCCTAGCCAAAAAAAAAAAAAAGACTTTGATTGCCTTTTCCTCAAAACTTAGAAGTCAGCAGACTTAGTCATGGATGGTTGACTTGGTTCTTATTGGTGATGAATATTCATTAATTGGTAATGAATAATGGAAATTACCTGTAAAATAAGTAATTATAGGCAATATTCAGAATTTTACTGCTCTTTCACAGCCCATATTTTGAACTGGTGATAGTTGTTCTTAAATAAGAAAAATTTAAGTAGTTGAAGACATTTTGTCGTTATTATGGACATTAGTAAATATGTCAATGTTATTTTGTCATGTACTAGCATGTAATTTAAATTCATTTCAGACATTTACCAATTTCCAAGTTATTTTTGTCTAGTAGTTAATTGACTCTCAGAGTGCCTGCCTACCTAACCTGGTGGGTGTGAATACAGTGAACAGTTTGCTTCTTTTGCTCCTGGGCCCTCAGGGTAATTTGGTATTGTAATGAGGGCCAATTACACTGTCACTGTAGGTGTCTGTGTTTACTGAACTTGTTTCACCAAAGTGGAAAGATAAATAGATATCTGACAGTTTGAGTAAAAAGAGCTTAAAGTGTGATAACACTTCAGTGACAGCCTTTCCTCAGGGTTGTGTTACACTTAAAATGGATGAGCTTTTCTGCTTTTGCTATCAGTCTTCATGTGGGTGTTGGTCTAAATGCCCTTAAAGTGTAAACTTTCTGATTTTTGGCTTGATCAGAGAGGACATGTGTTTTTGTTCACTGTTTCCTTTGCTAACGTGCTCTTCAGGAAAAAGAAGTCAATTGGCTATATGAAATTAGTCTTTGTTTAGTTTAAGAAAACAAATTTAATTAGATCCAGATATATAAACACTAAAAAATGAAATACGTAGAAGTGGTTGCCCTTTGCCAATCAAGATGAGACTTCCCATAGTGCTACTTTGGGGGATAAGAGTCCTCAAGGTATAGAGGCTTAGAGCTGGAAGGGACCTTAGAACCTAACATGTATTAGATATCTGCCTGGTATGTGGAGCTTTCCAGGTACACATCTAGTCCATGGATTAGCTTTCAAGACCAGTGGAGAAGAGGCTATGAAGATGGTTAAAAGGTAGATTAGATGAATGTCACTTTGTTAAATGCACTTTGGATAGCAAGTCTTTCTTGTCTGACTTTTTTTTTTTTTGATCACACAATAACCATATAGAATGTCAATGCTAGGGGAAGGGACCTTGGAAACTGTCCAGTCCAGCCTCCTCATTTTATGGTGGGAAATAGGCCTAGAGAAAGAAAATGACCTGCCCAAAGTTGCTAAGCTATATAGTGGCAGAACTTGTACCAGACCTCAGATATCCCAAGTCCCAGTTAAATGCTTTTAATTTAAGGGCTAGGGGGCACAATGGTGCAAAGAGGCATCATTGTAAGGAGTGTCTGTCTTGATAAGATTATAGATCCATGAAGTATGGATCAATGAACTTCACCCACATCATTGAGGCAGCTAGGTAGTACAGAGGATAGGGCATCAGATCTGGAGTCAGGAAGTCCTGAGTTCAAATCTGGCCTGAAACACTTACTAGCTGTGTGACCCTGAATAAGTTATGTAACCTCTGTTTGCCTCAGTTTCCTCAACTGTAAATTGGGGATACTAATAACACCTACTTTCCAGAGTTGTTATAAGGATCAAGTGAGATGATGTATGTAGTGCTTAGCACAGTGCCTGGCATATAGTAGGCTTGTTTTCCTCCTTTCATTAATACTATAGCACAGGAGTGGGCTACTAAATCAAGGGTACCTATGAAGCCTGTGATTGGTTTTTTGCCTTTTGTATATACAGGGAAGACTGAAAGCTCATATATGCCACTGCCATTGTAGGAATTAGTCTAAGCATTCATTACTACACAAGAAAGAGAAGTTTATAAAGGATGATAGAAAAGGGAATTAAAAACAAAAAATACATTTTTATAGGAGAAGCTGGCATAGTAGGAAAAAAGAGCAGGAGTATAGAGGAATGAACATTTTGTAGAAAATGAGTCAAACAAAGAGGACTGCATAATTCCTTGTATTCTGGCATTTTTCTATGATAATAATACGAATAGCAAAATTTGTATAGCACCTTCTTTGTGCCATGTACTCTGCTAAGCACTTTATAAATATTATCTCATTTAATCCTTACAGCAACCCTGAGGGGTAGGTGCTGTTATTATCCCCATTTATTGCAGTTGAGGAAACTGAGGCAAATAGAAATTAAGTTACTTGCCTAAAGTCATATAGCTAGGAAGTAGCTGTTGCTGCATTTGAACTCAGATCTTCCTGACTTCAGGCCTGGTGCTCTATCTTCTATACCACCTACCAGCCTCAATGATGTGGGTAAAGTTAGTTGATTAAGTCATACTTCATGGATCTGTCATCTTATCAAGGTAGACATTACTGAGAATGGTGCTTCTTTTGTTCTTTGATTTTTTTCATATATTTTGAAATTAAATTTTTTTTTAACTAATAAGTTTATTTTCTCTCCAGTCCCACTCCCCAAGGCGGGGGGAGAGGAGAGAGAAAAACAAAACTCTTGTGACAAATATGTATAGTCCTTGCATGTCTTCTCATTCTTAAAATCTTTGATTGTGTTTTCCTGTAGATACATCACCTGAGACCCACCCAAAGTGTTTAGGGGCCCTTTTTTATATGTCTTTTTTAAAATTTAATTTAATTTTTTTTAGGCAGTTGGAGTTAAGTGACTTGCCCAGGGTCACACAGCTAGTAAGTGTGAAGTGTTTGGTCTGAGGCCGGATTTGAACTCAGGTCCTCCTGACTCCAAGGCTGGTTCTCTATCCACTGCGCCACCTAGCTGCCCCCCTTTTTTATATCTCTTGAGGTGGGCATATGACTCATCCATCCTTTATCTCTCCATCTTGCTATATAATTGGTCCATTCCTTTTTTTAGTCTTATGTTTCTCAAATGACATGCTTTATTTCACGTCTCCTGTGCTATTCTTTGTGGTGCTATGTGGCAGCCTATTCATATATTGTTATATGTTCTCCTTTTCTTCAAGGATACCCACAGTAGGTGTGTTAGCTTATTTTCATCCCACTCAATCCATGTAGCCATCCACATTACCATCTGCTCTCCCACTGCTACCCTATTTCTTCCCACCTGGATTAACTTGTTGTATATCATGGACTCTCTAGAATCCATGCCTCAGTCCCTGGGAAAGTTAATCCACTTAATTTTGGAGCCAGTTGTTATGATTATGGATTGAATGAGTATAGGCTTACTTAGCCCTTTATATCTAGCCAGCCCTTTGACCATGCTTTTGCTTCAGATCCCATTCGGCAGTCCACTCACATGGGCACATTACCACTTCACATATAGACCTAACTTCTTGCTGTGGGCGCAGTAACCAAATTCACATTAGTAGTACTGTTGCTTCTGGGAAGGGCAGAGTATGTCATTTGACTGCCTTGCGGTTCTTCTACTCATCTCTGGGACTCCCCTTACCAAAGTGCCCCTTGGCTGTCACCTGCCCATATTTGTCAGCTCCTATTAAATGTAAGTTCCTGGAGAACAAGGACTTTCCAGTTGTTGGTTTTTTTTTTTAATTTGTGTCCCCAGTGTTTAGCACAGTGCACACAGCGGGTCCTTAATATGTGCTCTTCCATGTATTCATAAAGATTTTGTAGAAATGGAAATGTTAGTCTTATGGGTTGGTAGTTATTGTTGTTTTCTCGGTTTCTTTTTTCTTATTTTTTTAAAAAGTAGTATTACTGTCTGTACTTTTTACCAAGCCTCCTGTTTCAGGAGGCCCCAAACGCTCCCAAATTGCATTGCCTCCACCATAGATCTTCTCAGTGTATATCTGGTATTTTCTAGCTGTTTTTCACATCTTTATTTTCTTTAATGTCCTTTCTATTTCCTAGTGTGGTAGTTCTTCTGTCAGTGACAAAGTATTTGTTATAGCAATCTTAACAAGTCTTTTTCCATTTTTTATCAGTTCCTCGTCCTCTAGTTTTGTGTTTTTTTTTTGTCTTGGTATGATCTAGCTCCATTTATCTCACCCCAAACTTTCTGTGATCTTGTTTTTCCTACTTCTTGCTCTCTTATACTTCTCATAATCTTCCACCTTTTCCCCTGTAATATTTTACAGCCAAGTTTGTATTCTAAACCGTTGTTGCCTGTGACTGCTATATCTCCACTTGGCAAGATGAACATGTAGTGCTCACAAAACTATTTTGGTCTCCTTTTTGTGGTGATTGATTTATATCAGTTAAAGTTCCTTAGGAAATGTTCATAGCTTCTGTGTTTGTTTTTTTATCCATTTTTCATTTTCCAATGGCAATAACTTATTTAAATGGGTCAGATAGAATTGTTTAATTGAATGCTGTCTTCTCATTTGCATTTTGGTTTGGCATTTATTTGTATATCTATTAAGTTGGTGGTCTGATTTGTTTTTTTATCCATTTTTCATTTTCCAATGGCAATAACTTATTTAAATGGGTCAGATAGAAATTGTTTTAATTGAATGCCCTGTCTTCTCATTTGCATTTTGGTTTGGCATTTATTTGTATATCTATTAAGTTGGTGGTCTGATTGTACACAGAAAGCTGATTCATAATGCGCTCCTATTGGAAACCAGTTGTTTCCTGTGTGTTAAGATGTAGGCATTTTCATTTTTTTAGTAACACTCTTTGCCTAATTCTTTTTTATGAAGTAAGTTCATAATATATAAGCATGAGGTTTCTGTCCAGACTGCAAACTTTTGACTTCTTTCATTTCCTATTTCTGGGCCCTATACTGCCTCCTTCCTTCCATTGCTGTATTCAAGTATACATGACTTAATTTGGAGGCTCTTACTTAGCTTTTCGTAGAATTTCTCTATTTCTTCATCCTCTCCAATAGATGTTGGTTTGTAAGTAGCAGTTATTTTTGTGATGGTCATCTTCTAAATGCATTTCACGAGCACTGCAATATAAGATGATCAAGTGTTCCATGAAATAATGTTTCCTATCTTATTTGGAGACATAGTAAATCCAATTCCATAAATTCTTTTATTTGCTTCTCTAAGGAGAATCTATGAACTAGCTTTCCCTTTAGCTACAACTTCCTTTTGTCCTCTATCTTCATTTATAGTAAGAGCACCAATAATGATTTACTGGATAAAATCCTCACATTTAGAGTACCCAGAGTTGTTACTATTTATGGATAGTATAACAACTGTTCACAGAACCTTCTAACTCTTCCCACTGTTCTGCCACTGTTATCACGAAAGGGGCGACAAAGAAGTGAGGACCATTTTGTGTTTTTCTTTGTTTCACAGGTTGCCTTGCCTTAGAAAAATCCCTGACATAATGTCTGCTTCGTTGGCAATGAGGCTCTTTGTACCTAATTAGGCTGGACCTTGGAAAACAGACACAGTCTGTTTCTGGTACTATATTTGAATCCTTTCTAACCAGATAAAATCTGACAGAGCTCATACTCCACTGACACATCTCTTAAAGACCCAGGGTCTCCTCCACACTCCAATGAGGCAATAGACTGTGACTTTATTCTACATACAGCAGGTGCCATTGGGTGGGTAGCAAAGAACATAGAAGATAGGATCTTGCCTTTGAGTAGCTCATACAGAATATACCTAGACAAAGACAAATTTAGCTGGTTTTGACTGATCATTATTAAGTATTATAAGAAGTATGTGGGAAGAGAAGCAACATGACATACTGGTAGATAGAAAGCAGTTTTTGTTTGGTTTTTTTTTTTTTTTTGCTTTCTGGTGAGGCAGTTGGGGTTAAGTGACTTGCCCAGGGTCACACAGCTAGTAAGTGTTATGTGTCTAAGGCAGGATTTGAACAAAGGTCCTCCTGAATCCAGGGCCGGTGCTCCATCTACTGTGCCACTCAGCTGCCCCCTAGAAAACAGTTATTGAGGCAGGAAGACTGGATTCAAGTCTTGCCCTGACACATATTAGCTTTGTGACTATAACAAATCAGTCTCTTAACATCTCAGTGCCCTGGGCAGCTCTCTATAGATGTGAATTGGGGATGAGTTATTATACTAGAGAGTTATACTAGAAGCTCCCCACAAAAATGAAATTGTAGGTCTGGGAAAATGTGTTTTAATTATGGATTCATGGGTGTTAGGCTCTTAGCTAATTTGAGAGATCAAAACTGAATCTCTTTAAAAATTATTATTGTTAATTTAATGCTATAACTTCTATGTGACACTTTTGCTTTGTGGCCATTTGCTAATATTATACACTCCTAATGTAAGGGGGAGTTGGTTTTTAATTGCTACTACAATATTGGCTAACTTTTCCATGATATGTATTTACTTTTAGGGTAGATCCTGTTATTTCAACCACGGTGTCCATAAGATTAGTGAGCAACATGCTCTACAGACTTTCCCAGGGATGGGCAGGGCCTGGGATATAGAAGATCTTGTGAGCCTGGGGAGAAAGTTAAAGGCATGTCCATATTATGCAGCTCGAGAGCTAATGTTAGATGCTGACATTGTGTTCTGTCCCTACAACTATCTCCTGGATTCACAGATAAGGGAAAGTGTAAGTATAAATGTAATGATTGTGAAGACCATTTCTTTATTAATTGGGACTGAAGTGATCAGACAAAGAAATATCTTTGGTGTTTTTTATTTTAATTTCTCCTTTTATGTCCATCGTTCTGTTCAGTTTTTAATTTAAGTAAGTGTATGAGCACATTAGGAGAAACCAGTAATTACTACTTAGTAGTAACTAATTCCTGAAATTAGATTAAAACTACTTATTTAAATATAAAGATGGCATTTTAAACTAAGATGACAAGGAATCTTATGAATCTAGTGTCTGCAGTGAGAATATAGCTAAGGTACAATAGGTATAAAATGAAACATTTTATAAAAGCCACTTAGTGTGCTGAATGGAAAATTCATGTACATGTTGATATACTTTGTGAACTTTTGAGAAATGATGTTTTTATGCAGCACGTATGTTTCTGCCATCTCGTTCTCCTCACCAAGTGACATAACCATTGATTATAGTATGATGGAGCATGAGAAATTTGGCCTTCTTGTTGTTGCTATCAGCTTTTTTGATGTGTGCAAATTATTTTTATCAGTTTTGCTGTTCTTTCAGGCTTAAAATGAGGATAGTGTATATTTATCATTTATATTACCTAGTTTTTAGCTCTTTTTATTCTCTCTTCCTGTCTCAAAAACCTTTTGCTGTTGCCTACTTTGTATAAAGTAGAGTTTCCTTAGCTTGGCATTTTAGGTCCTTTTTAGTCTGGTTACAACGTACCTTTCCAGCCTCATCTCCCTACCTGAAGCCTCCACTTTGACAGACTGGTCTTTTCACAGTCCTCTGATCATGCCTTGTTCTTTCTTTTCACTGTGCCTTGCCCAAGACATTTTCTGCTCCTGTATTCTCTTCCCCCCTCCTCCTTTCTGCGTCTGTTTTTTGAGAGTGAGCTCAAGTATCTCCTGGAAGCCTTCCCAAACTCCTCTTGGCCACAGGGCTCTTTTTTTCCTCTGAACACATTTATTGTCTCTGTCCCTCCTTTGACATTTAATCATGTATTGCCTTGTGATTCTTGTCCAGCATTTTATCTTGTATAGCTATTTTACATCTCACATGTTTATTTTATTTTTCCTCTATTTGTGCCCCAATTTAATGGTAAGCTTCTTAAAAGAAATAGGGTCTCTGCCCTCAAGGTGCTTAGAAGACTTTATATTCCCTGAAGCTTTTAATAGGGTATCTTCTGCACAAGAGGTTGTCCATAAATAGTTGTCAGTTTCGTATATTTGCAAAAGATTTTGAGGCCCCTAGATGAGAGTCTGTTGTGCTGATGTAAATGCTGTGATGATGTTATGTATGAAGAATTCAATAAAGAAAAGTTGGTTGCCTTCAATAATGCAGAAGTTATATAAGCCCCAGAAAAATCAATTTCTTACACAATTGTGCATGCTTCTATTGGCTAAAAGCTGGGTGAAGTAAAAAGAGAGTCTTCCGACTACTGATTAAATTAAAGAGTCAATTTCATAATGTTTTACAGGAAAATTGTTTTCTATTGTAGATGGATATCAATTTGAAAGAGCAGATCATCATTTTAGATGAAGCCCATAATATTGAGGACTGTGCACGTGAGTCAGCCAGTTACAGTGTTACAGAAATCCAACTTAGGTTTGCTCGAGATGAACTAGATGTCATGGTCAGCAACAATATAAGGAAGAAAAACCATGAACCCTTGCGAGCTGTTTGCTATAGCCTCATAAAGTAAGGAAATTGTTTTTTTCAGTATAAGTTGATGTTTCCTTTAAAAAAAATTTGATTACTTTAAGCTGCATTTTTATTTTTAAAATACATTTTTATTGATATCTTTCGTATGTCAGTGGGGTGAATGACAGTGGTGGGGGTCTGTCAGGGTGCAGAAGCAGGGCAGATAGCAGGCCTGGAGGACCTTAGAAGGTAATCATATGGTGGATAGCAAGGCTTGGCCCTCTTTCATCATACGCAAAGGAATAGAATTGGTGACTCTCATCTCACCCCTGTTCTGCAAGCAGGCACACAGCCCAGATGGATTCTGGGTGATCTTGGCTTTAGGAGAGCATGAGGCATAAAGGTATGAAAGGAGAGTGCCCCTAGTGGTGGTAGGTGGGACTTCAGTTGCCTGAATGGGTTCTGGGTTACCTGGAGCCACTGGGGACGATGAGAGAAGAACAGAACGGGAAAAAAGAGTGTGAGGAGGAGTAATGGATAGTGAGGCTAGAAAGACAGGTTGGGAGCAGAGTTTAAATGGCTTTCAGTGCTAAATGGAAATTTATATTTGATCCTAGAGGCAAAAGAGAGCCACTGTAGTTGATTGAGTAGGAGAGTGACATGGTCAGATATGTGCTTGGGAAAAACTACTTTGGTAACATTGGGATTAGATTGGAGTGAGGAGAGACTTGAGGCAGGGTGACCAAGTAAGAGGCTACTACAACTTACTGGATATGTGGGATGAGGGAGAGTGAAGGAAGTGAGGGTAAAACCAAGGTCATGAGCCCGGAACTGGAAGAATGGTGGTGCCCTTGACAGAAATAGGGAACTGTGGAGGAGTGGCTTTTGGGGGAAAGCTGGTACCCAACTGCTAACACAGTTCTTTCCCCAAAGGTTCCCTTGTATCTACTTTGTATGTGTTTTGCCTGTACCTCTATATGTACATGTTATCTCCTCTGTAACAGGTAAGCTTCCTAAAGGACAGGGCATGTATCACTTTTCCTTTTTTATCTCTAGTGCCACACAGTACTTGGCACACAGTAGAGATACTTCATAAAGATCTACTGATTGATTGATTGATTGCAGCCAGCCTCAGGGTGAGACTGTCTGTATTTAGCCAGACTGGCCTTGTCCAACATTGCTAGGGGTGTGCTTAAAGCTTTTCCACTGTGGTGTAAGATCTGCCTCCAGGGCCTGCCAGTCCATGGGGAGCCTTCAGCAACCTTGAGTATCTCTGTGCCACTGTGAGGCATTGGAGTAGAACTTTAGTGGAGTGGTGCTTTATTGTTAAAGCTTTCTAAAATAAATCAGTCCCTTTTCTTGCTTTGACAAATAGTGTAATGAGCATAATTGAATTTATTTGGACGTTTGGGGATCTTACAGTGCCTCAGCATCATCATTATGAACATCTACTCATTGTAAGTTGAACACAATTGAATATTCCTTCAGGGATTCCTAACTCATGGATAGATTTCAGGACTTCTGTGAACTTAAATAGGAAAAAAAAATTACACTTTTCTTTTGTCTTCTTTTGGCCTTCTTTTCAATCCTATGTACTTTATTTTATACATTTAAAAACATTATTCTGAGAAGTGCATAGTTTTTACCAGATTGTAAAAGGGGTCCATGACCCAAAAAAGGTTAAGAAACCCTTCTAAAGATAGAAGATGAGGCTGAATCTGTCATGCTGACCATAGTTCATCATCTGGAAGGTTTTTGTTTTAATGCATTTCTGATATGTTATGATTTTCCCTTTTTCTTCAAAGTGTAATGGAAAGGATAAAAAAGTTTCCAATTAATGGAGGGTGTGGTTTACTGGATTTTAGTTCAGGATATTAAAATACTGGAGCTAGTGCAATTTAGTTTGATTCAACAGATATTAAATGCCTTTTGTGTGACAGGTACTGTGCTAAATGTTAGGGGAATACTAAGTCACACTAAACATCTCAGTCCCTGCTTTATTATGTTCTAATTGGGGTGGGGATGGGGAAATGACCACCGTATGTACACAAATAAGTAAATACAAAATATATTTAAAGACTTCTACTGGTTGGGGATATCAGGAAGGGTCGCCATGTAGAAGCTAGTACTCAAGCTAAGCCTTCAATGAAAGTAGGAACTCTGAGAGGCAACCTTATAGGGTGTAGGGTGATGAATTTTTCAGCCACAGACTGAATAGTATTGGTAATAACAGAATACCATTTACCAATTAAAGACCATCTATTAAGTGGTAGAGGGATGGCACTCTGGGTCATTCTTAGGAAATCATGACCCTGGAAGCATTGAGGTACAACTGAAACATTGGTAATTGAGAAGAAATCATTGGATTATATTGAAAGTTCTAGAGTTTTTAAAAATAAAGTGGTAGTGAATTAGCTTTGGCTTTTGTTTGTTACTCTTTAGTATGTCTCTTTAGTATGTTGGTAAAGAAATCCAACATATTTGGCAGGCAGATGCCTATAAAAATCAAAGGACTTCTCTTTTCAATATGTCACTTTTGCTGTTGCTGAAGTTAAAAACTTGTGTGTGTACCACTTTTGCAATATTTTCCCTGTGTTCTCAATTCCCCCGGTTATGGTTAAAGTTTTAAGCTTCACCAGAATTATAAATCATCTTAGCAGAAGTCATCTGCTTTGACACTAGTAAGTTCAAAAAGCTTTCCTTGCCCCCGTAAAGGTCTTAATTATTCATGTTATTGAAAGAGCTCACTATGATATTATCCACTTAGTAGACATGGGACAAGTTAATATCAATTAGCCCAAACAAATTCTTGTACAAAACAAAAGCTGTTGTGTTGGTTTTTAAGACATACCTCAAGATAGATAGATAGATAGACAGACAGACGGACAGATGTATGTGTATGTATTAATTTAATTTTATAAATAAATCACTCTCCCTCTGTCCCCTTGGATAATAAACATTTTCAAAAATATATTTCTTCAAACATTTTTGCTTTTTTTTGTATGGGGAAGTTTTTATTTGGCTTTTGATGTCAAATAAAATGTTTTGATTTTATGCAATACTATAGCTAATGCTTGTATCGATAATATAGACCACATGTATTTTTGTTTCAAAGGGTCACTTTTGGAATTCCACTTGGAATGCATTTCATGATGCATGAAAAATTATTTGGAAAATTTAACATTGCATATTCTTGGATGGTTTGCTTACTTTTTTTTTGCTTTAAAGAGCTTGTAAGATAAATGAAACTAATCAGTCATCTGGAATTAGACAATGAAGCTATTATTTGTGTAGTAAACTTCTTAATAATGGTTCTTGACCATTAAAATGCCTCAAAAGCAGGAACTGTGACACCTAAAAAACACCCCACATACTTCAAAACTGTTCTTTAGTATAAATTAAATGTACAGTCTGATGTTTTCTAGCTTAAGATTTTCCTTTAGAAGTCTTTGATAGTAGGGAGAAGAAAAAAGCACAGGATTTCTAGTTAGTTACTTTTTATTCTAAAAGGTAGCATTTCAGGTTGCTTTTCAGTGCTGCCTTGAGATTTGTATTTGTTATGTGTTCCAAATCCTTATTCTTTGGACAGTGTCCTGTCCTGAGCCCCCTTCTCTTCTCCTTCTATACTGCTTCATTTGATGAGCTCATCAGCTCTCATGGATTTAATTACCATCTGTGTGCAGATGTTTCTCAAATCCACCTTGCCTGTTTCAGCCTTTCTGCTGACCTCTGATCCTGCATCTCTAATTGTCTTTCAGGCTTCTCAAACTGGATGTCTGGTAGATATCTTAAACTCAGCATATCCAAAATAGAACTTACTATCTTAGAACTTCTCACTCCTACCTTCCTTGATGGAAGGTGAAACCATCCTTCTCGTCCTCAGGCTTGCAACCTGGAAGTTATCTACTCTTCACAATATTGATTTCACTTTTGCAGCATCTCTTAAATATGTCTCCTTCTCTCCCTTGACTCTGCTACTACTTAGGTGCAGGCCCTCATCACCTCACACCAGGATTATTGCAATAACCTGTTGCTAGGTCTGCCTGCCTCATTTCTCTAGACTGCAATCCATCCTCCATTCAGCCACTAAAGTGATTTTCCTAAAGCGTGGTTCTGACCATGTCACTCCCTTACTCAGTAAAGTCCATTGGCTTCCTGTTGTCTCCAGGATAAAATACAAAATGCTCTATATTCAAAGGCCTTTATAACCTAGCCTCTTCCTACCTTATTCCCCCACACATTCTCCAGTCCAGTGTCACTGTCCTCCTAGCCATTCCACGAGCAAGACACTCTCTCTCTTGGGTGTTCTCTCTGGCTGGCCCCCATGCCTGGAATGCTCTCTCTACTTTGCTCTAATTGCTGACCTCTGTGGTTTCCTTTCAAGTCTCAATTAAATCCCACCTTCTACAGGAAGCCTTCCCTAATCCCCTCTTAATTCTAGTGTCTTCTCCACTGGGGGGGGTCAGTTGATTATTTCATATTTATCCTGTGTATAGTTTGCTTTGTATTTTTTATTTACATGTTGTTTTCCCCGTTGTACTGTAAGCTCCTTGAAGGCAGGGACTGACTTTTGCCCCTTTTTGTATCACCAGTGTTTAGCACCTTGCCTAGCACATAGTAGGTGCTTAATAAATGTTTACTGATTGATTATTTGCTGTAAACAATAGCAAATGATCCGCCTGCTTGATCTATCTTGTGCCCCTACCAAGGAATTAAAAAAGAAACATTGCCATTTATGTGAATATCTCTCCTGAGTAGGAAAAACATTGTAGTATGGTATCTGTTTTGGCCTAAAGCTATACGAGTCGTTTGAGAACAAGTACAACGACATGCATGCTTCTTTTTCTAAAATAAAATCATTGCATTAGTTCTGTGTGTTTAATTTGCTATGTGTGTGGCAAAGCAGCTAGATGGGTGGTCACTAGCATACTTTCTCCAAGGTATTGTAATTTCTGATTAAGCTTTCTTAGCCAGTTACTAGGAGCATTGAATGGTGTGTGACCATGGTGAAAATCCATTTTATCCATAGCTTTTTGCCAAAGTAAAATGTAGAAAGGCTGATATTGTCTGTTGGAGTTATTGTTTAGTTTAATTTTTTTCTTATTTTAGTTGGTTACAGGAAAACTCTAAACATCTTGTAGAAAGACATTATGAATCATCCTGTAAAGTGTGGAGTGGAAGTGAAATGATCTCTCACTTCTATAAAATGGGCATAACTGCTGCTACCTTTCCAATATTACAGGTAAGATATTTTTTGCCATTAGTGAAAGTCATCTTGTGGATACAAAGTTATTATTATGTAGTGGTTTGGCCCAGCAATGTATTCTCTGCATAGCATGCATCATTTATTTAATGCTATACTTATGTATCACCCTTCATTGAGTCAAGATCTTTTCAGTACCAAAGTGCTCCATGGAAGTTGACAAGGCACTTTAACCCCTTCAAGCCACTAGAGAACCATTTAGTACATATCTATTTAGTGACTTCTCCTGGTACCCCAACAGCCTGAAGAATTAATGAGCCTCCTAAAGGCCTAACTTACTCTTAGAGAGTGACTGACTCTGGGGAGAATTTAGCTGATCATATGTAACCAGACTACGGTGCCATTGTTGGCACTTAGCCTCGTCATTCAGCTAACAGTTCATAGTATTGTATTCAGATAGCTATTGCATGTTTCCATAAGGAATATGATTGTATTGAATTTTTTTTAAGACATTGTTTACATCCTGTTTTTCTGTTGTAGGGACATTTTACTGCTGTCCTTCAAAAAGAAGAAAAAATTATGACCATTAATGGTAAAGAGCAAATCAGAGAAATACCTGTTGTTAGTCCCTCGACTCAGATTATGCTCAAAGGACTGTTTATGGTACTGGATTATCTTTTTAGGCAGAAGAGCAGGTCAGTGGAGATCATTTCCGTTTTTCTCCTTAGAAACAAATGTATCTAATAACGTTCCGTGAGCCTTGGGTATGTCTCATAAATGCCTTAAAATTTTTTTCCTTTTCAGTTAGGAAAATTTTCATTTTCCTTTTCATTAAGTTCATATGAACTTAATAAACATCAACAAATGTAGACATTTCCTTATATGAGGAATAGAAGAGGAGGAACCTCAATGGAACTGAATTTCTACACACAGCTTATAACATTGTCCTGCTTGTTGTTGCTCCTTCTGAACGCCCTTCTGCTTTCTTCTTTGTAATTTTTAAATACTTCATTGAGTCTTCTTTCTTTTTTCCTTTTTTTAATATAAATGTCATTGCCTCCAAAGCTCTTGTTCACTAAAAAACTCTGCCCTCCCTTGTAACATATAAGTGTAGCCAGGAAAAACAAATCCATATTTTCTGTATCTGATACAACAAGACATTGATTGAATGCCTACTTTGTGCCATCCACTGTGCTAAGTGCTGGGGTTACAAATAAGAAAAAGAAAGTCTGCCCTCAAGGAGCTTACAGTCTAATAGAAGAAGACAACAACAACAACAGCAGCTCACATTTATATAACATTCCATATGTGTCAGGCACTGTGTTAAGCACTTTGCAAATATCTCATTTCATCCTCACAACAATCCTGGGAGGTAAATGCTGTTATTATCTTCATTTTATAGATGGGGAAACTGGGGCAGACAGAAATTAAATGACTTGCTCAGGGTCACACAGCTAGTAAGTATCTGAGGCTAGATTTGAACTCAGGTCTTCATGATTCTAGGCCTGACGCTTTATCTGTCGTGCCACCTAGCTGAAAGGGGGAAGGGATAGTGGCAGAGAGTAGTCAGTTCAGGGGCTTGATGAAGATGATGGTGAAGGCTGAACCAAGCAGAGGATCTGGTGACAAACGAAGAGATGCTTGGAGTGTGAGCCCTCTGTAAAGGGAAGCTGTGGAATTTGGTTTTTTGCTCCGCACTCCAGCCTTCCAGTCAGAGGGGCAGAAGCAACTGAGAAGACTGATGAGGTCTGAGTAACAAAGCTGAAACAGTTTTCACGATGGTGATGTCTGAAAACGTGTGTCTTATTCTGCACCTCTAGTCCATCATCTCTCTGCCAAAATGTTTCATCTTCATGTCTTCTGGAGTTGTGATTGGTCATTGCATTGATCAGAGTTCTTAAAACTTGCACAGTTGTTTTCCTTCTTGGTGATGTAGTCATTGTATAAATCGATTTTTTAGTTCTGGTCACTTCACTCTGTCAGTTCATAGAAATCCTCCTGGGTTTCTCTGAATCAGTCTCTTTTAAAATTTCTTATGATGAAATAATATTCCATGACATTCACATGCTATAATTTATTCAACCATTCACCAAATAATGGGTATCCACTTTATTTCTAGTTCTTTGCTACACCAAAAGTTCTGCTAGAAATATTTTGGTACAAATGGGATCCATTTCCTCTTTCTCTGATCTCTTTGTGTTGTAAGCCTAGGGTTGTTTGTTACTTGGTCAAAGCATATACACAGTTTAGTAATTTTTTGTTACTAAATTGCTAAATTTAGTTCCAAATTGCTTTCCAGAGTGGTTGGACCACCTTACAACACCATCAATGGTACAATAGTGTGCCAGTCCTTTCACAGCCCCTCCAACAGTTGTCAATTTCCTTTTTTGTCATCTTAGCCAATCTGATGCCTAATAATGTGAATAAATGGAAGAAGGCACCAAACAAAATTATGGCTTACTCAGGGTTGAGACATTTAAGAAATAAACCCATTAAGAGGAGAGTAACTGCACAAAAGCTACAAGCAGAACCTCAGAGACAAAATACAAAGACTAATAGTGGAAGAAGTGAAATAAGAGATAAAAAACGGAATTATGAATGAAATCAGAGCTCTAGGAGGAAATTTTTTTTTTTTTGGCAATTGGGGTTAAGTGACTTGCCCAGGGTCACACAGCTAGTAAGTGTCAAGTGTTTGGTCTGAGGCTGGATTTGAACTCAGGTCCTCCTGACTTCAGGGCTGGTGCTCTATCCACTGTGCCACCTAGCTGGCCCCTCTAGGGGGAAAATTGGAAAGAGATTAACTTGAAAAGGAAAATGAAAAGCCTTTACCGAGTAGTTAACCCCCCTTTTCATTTTTGATATTGGCAATTTAATTTTTTTCTGTTTTTTATCAGATTGTTTTTCCAAAGAGCTCCTAATTTAATAATCTATTTAATTTTTTTGTTTTTAATTTCTTTTATCTTTTCTTTGATTTTTCATAATTTCTGTCATAGTGTTTTAATTGGGAATATTTTTGATTTGTTGCTTTTCTAATTAAAGTTACATTATCAATTCATTGATTTTTTTTCTTTCTCTATTGTTGTTGTAAGTGTTTAGAGATATAAATTTTCCCCAAAGGACTGCATTGGCTTCATCCCAAAGTTTTGGTATATTGTCTCATTATTGTCATTTTCTTTAATTAAAAGATTTATTGTTTCTATGATTTGTTGTTTTGCGTACCAGTTCTTTAGGATTAAATTATTTGTTCTCTTGAATTTTGGATTCCTGCTCCAAATATCCTGCATTCCCCACTCCTGTTTACTCACATTTTCATTTTTAGTTCATACGTTAGGATTTTGTGCTTAGGCTATTCTCCTCTTCTCTGATACTCTTGGTTGATTTGGGCAGTCTTTGATCCTGTGCCCTGCTGTGGCTGTTACCCTGGATGGTGTGATGGACGCTAGGCCCCCATTTTGCCCCAATCCCTGGCTTTTATCTCAGTCTCATGGTGGTCCACTGCAGGATCTTGCCTTAGCCAGCATCACTTTCTTTCTCCTTGAATGATTCCCATTTGGGAGTTGGTTCTATTTCCTGCTGTGCTTCTTACAGGCCGCAGCGGGATGCCAGAAATCACATTGGTCTCGACCTCCTTCACAGTCCCCCAGCACTGGCTCTCAGGTGCTGAGTTGCCTTTCTCTTCTAGTATATCTCCCACTGCACTGAGTAGTACACAGCTTGGCGTTGTCCATCTTTACAGTTACACATGGAGGCTGGCTCTTTCCCTAGCTTCTGTCCTGATAGACCAGCATTGGAATATGACTTCTGACCCCCAGTTCACCCTGCCTTGGGATTCGCCTGTTTAGAATGCCAGAGTATTATTGTGCCTTAAGAAATGAGGATGGGGGCAGCTAGGTGGCTCAGTGGATAGAGCACCGGCCCTGGATTCAGGAGGTCCTGAGTTCAAATCTGGCCTCAGACATGTAACATTTACTAGCTGTATGACCCTGGGCAAGTCACTTAACCCCATTGCCTAGCCTAAAAAAAAAAAAAGAAATGATGAAAGATGGTTTTGGACAAAGTTGGGAAAACTTGTGTGAGCATACGAGAGTGAAGTGAGCAGAACCAGGAGAACAATTTATGCAGTAATAACAACATTGTCAATAAAAGCAACTCTGAAATATTTAAGAACTCTGATCAATGCAGTGACCAACCATAACTTCAGATCATTGATGAAGCGTGTCACCCACCTCCTGACAGAATGGTAGTAGATTCAAGGTGCAGAAAGAAATGTGTATTTTGTATTCAACATATGGGTGGATTTGTTTTCCTTTGACTATGATTATTTGTTTTGAGAATTTTTTTCTTTTTTTTTTCTCCATTGGGGGAGGAATTTGTCAGGGAGAGAACAAATGATAGTGTCATTGAAAAGAAAGAAAAGATCAATGAAGCATTTTTTAAAAAACAGAAGAGAAGAGAAAGAAGTTCAGTGGGAAACAGAAAAATAGGACAGCTTTGAAAGTAACAAGCTAAGTATACTATTAATGAAGGATTAGTAATGTTAGTGTAAGTGTCTTAGTTTATAGAGGGCTGTACTTGAAGTCAGGAAGAATTGAGTTCAAATCTTGCCTCGGATACTAGCAGTGCCACCTCAGGTAAGTCACTTAACCTTTCTCAGTCTTAGTTTTGACATATGTAAAAGTGGTAGTAATCACACTTACATCAGAGGAATGTTGTGAGATTCTGAAATAATGTGTTAGGTGCTTTGTAAACCATAAAGCACTATATAAGAGCTAGCTATTGTCATGTGCTTTTTAAAAAAGAGCTGTGTGTACTAGGGTCATGGTTTCACATATTCACTCTTCCCATTCTGTTTTGTATATAGAAATGTTCCTCTCTTTTTTTTGGTGTTTGTGAAATTCTGAATTTTTAAATTTAATTTTATTTTTAATTTATGGAATAAAGTGAGCATTTCCATTACACAGTACAACAAAAAAGATGATTGCATATGAAGCTGCAAATCTGCTATGTACAACTTGCTATTCCTTTAAAATATACAACAAAATTATTATGTAAATTTCTTTCTTTTCTCTCCTTCCACTCCACCCTAGAGATGGCCACCATTAGACACAAATATATATATAAAAATATATGTGTACAGTTACTCTGTACATACTTCTATTTATCAGTTCTTTCATGGACCTCTTTTTTTTGGCAGTCTGATGAAGCCTGTGGACCCTTAGTGTTTTTAAAAGTCAAAAGAAATGCTAGATTTTAGATAGTGATTAGTGAAAATAATGATGTATTTTATTTCCCTTCCAAGTTCAGAGACTCTCCAAAATTTATCCATGGACCTAGTTGGGGGTCTTGGGCCCTAGGTAAAGAACCCTTGGATTAGATAATTTCTGAGACCTTTCCTAATTCTAAAATTCTGTGATTCTATGATATGTGGCCAAACTTATAAACTTTTTTGTTGATAGTGGGGAAAATTATGAGATTAAGATTTTTGAATGATATACAGTATAGTATGCTAGAAAAAGTACTATATTTAGAGTAAATAGGTCTAGCAGCTCTCATCCCCATTAGCTTTGTAACCATGGAGAGTCATTTACCCTCTTTTAGTTTTCTCTTCTGTAAAATGGGAATAATAATATTTATCTGCCTAATTTATAGAGCTGTTGTGAAAAAACACTTTGCAAACTTTAAACCCCTATATGAACATGACTTATAACTGACTTTAAATGTAATTGATTGTTAAACTATATTCAGATATTGGTGACAAATATTGTAAATATTTTTTAAAAATGAACAATTTGCTTTTCATTTAGGTTTGCAGATGATTACAAAGTCGCTTTACAGCAAACTTACTCTTGGACAAGCCAGATTGATATTCCAGACAAAAATGGTTTCATTGCTTTACCTAAAAATAAGAAACATTCTAGACAAAAAATGGCAGTAAATGTACTAAACTTTTGGTGCTTGAATCCAGCTGTGGTAAGCTTGTTCTGACGTAGTGGGAAATTTTTAGCTAGTATAATTGCTCACAGAATTAGATGAAAATATTTGGCCCATTTGATCACAGTTTTGTATAACTAATATTTTTTCCTCCTTTATAGGCCTTTTCGGATATTAGTAGTAATGTACGGACGATTGTTCTGTCATCTGGTACTCTTTCACCAATGAAATCTTTTTCATCTGAACTTGGTGTGACATTTACTATCCAACTAGAGGCTAATCATGTCATTCAGAACTCACAGGTTAGTATTTTTTTTTTTTAGGTTTATAAAGTTTCTGAGACTTTTAATATAAATCAAATTCCTTGCTAACCAATTTGGGTGGCAAATGGAGAAGTTATATGAGAAGAAATTTTACATTTTAATTTAAGAATAAAAAGAATGCCAGTTATCTATATCCACATAAAGAACTGATGGACTCTGAATGTAGATTGAAGCATACTTTTTTCACTTTATTTTTTTGTGTTTTTTTTTCCTTTTGATCTGTTTCTTCTTTTACAACTGTGACTAATGTGGAAATAAGTGTTACCTAATTGCACATACATAGCCTATATCAAATTGTTTTAGGAAGAGGAGGGAGGGAGGGAGAGAAATCTGGAACTCAAAAATCTTGTAAAAGTGAATGCTAAAAATTGTTGACGTACAATTGGGAAAAAAATAAAATACTGTTAAAAATGCTAGTTCCCTTTTAGAGACAATAAAAGGTGATAAATGGTATTCCCTAAGGCAAAAACATAAAACTAGACTTCATATGAGAAAGACACATGGCCTGAAATTCTGTGTTTTAATTCTTTGTCTAAGACAGCAGCAATAGACTAGGGTTTTAAAAAAAAATCTAACAACTCCTCAAATTTTTATTTGTCATAATAAAGCTTTGGAATAAGACTTTAGCTTAGTTAAACTTTCTTATATTAAAAATTCTGTTTCAATTATTTTCTACTGAACTATCATTCTTTCAGGTATTGTTTTCATGGGAATGTTCATTCTCATAAATAATCTGTTCTCTGATTGGAACTTGGCGTCTGAGGGAAATTCCTTCATTGAGGCAGCCATGCCCTCTAGCTGGCCAGTAGTTGTTCAGCCCCTAGGGAGAAGGAAATTTCACAGCCTTGGGGACATGTTCTCCAGGGGAACATGTCTTCCCAAGTCCTCCATCCCACTCCCTCCTGCCTCACTCCCTTACCCAGTCCTTTCCCCCCCAGTACCTGATATGAAGCAAGAAAATAATGTGCCTAGGCTATTCATATTATATCCATGGGTATTTATAAATGGGGGGTCCTCAAATATATATAAACAGATGTACCTGAACTCTAGAAATACAGATACTCTAATGTAGAGCTATACTTACAAGTATATTCAGATAGATGGTAAGAACAAAACCCTATGGTGGTTACTGGAATGAGCTGAGTGACTGCGGCTTTGTGGAGCATCAGCTTTTATGTGTCTAGCATGAAAATCATTTAGGTTTAAGCTGTCCTTGAAAAGGCTTTCAAAATATTTTCATGACCATTAGATTTTCAATAAACTGCAAAATTTTCCTTGTTTCTGCTCATATTAGCTCTCAATACCATTCCTTCTTTCTGTTTCAGAAGACTGAGGCTAGGTATATGAGACTACAGTGGACTTGGAAGAGACTTAGAATGTATAGTGGTACTAATTCCTCATGACTGGTCGGCACAGATTTTCTATTGTGAGGGAAGTGGAAGTAATAGTACCTGTCATTTGGAATCATGTAGACCAGTTGTAGCAAAGCACTCGCCAAGTAATCTGGTTTCATCTAATTCTCCTGTTGTCAGGTAGACAGAATGGACAACCTCTTATTGGATATGTTATAGTGGAAAGTCTTTTTTGGGGTCTGGATTGGACTGGATCCTGGATCTCTTTGGCAGTCTGATGGAGTTCATGGACCCCTTCACAGAATAATGTTTTTAAATACATAAAATAACACGCATAGGATTGCAAAGGAAACCAGTTACGTTGAGATACATTTATTAAGATATTGAGAAAACAAGTTCATGGGCCCCAGATTAAGAACTTCTGAATTGGCTAGTCTCAGAAGGCTCTTCCAAACTAAATTTTATGATGCTATGACTCAGCCTGTGATTCATTCATTCATTATCATTTGTATGTCAGATATTTGTTGAACATCTACTATATGCAAGGTATTGCAAAGTCTTAGGCAATAAATAAAAAGTTACGTAGCTTCTGTGCTCAGGGAGGTAACATCCTTAAGATTATAAACTTTGCCTAAAGCTACACAAACTCAGAAAACTTCTGTAAGCTCAATTTCTTTTTTTAAATTAATTTATTTTGATTTATCAACAATCACTTCCATATGCTTTTGGGTTTAAAATTTTTCTCCCCCTTCCTCCTCACCACTCTCTCCAAGACAGCGCACAATCTTAAACTCAATTTCTTCCATCAGTCTAATGTGGAGCTGATAAACTCAGCATATTTTAGGTAAATTTCTTATAGAGGTACTGCTTGATTTCCTTTCGGCCCACTGATCATTTCTTAAGCTATATTAATAAGTGCTTTTACATATATTTTTTATCTATATATCTATACATATAGATGCACATACATATTTGTATCTAATGGTAGCCATCTCTAGGATTGGTGAGGGGGGAGGGAAAAAATTTACCTGATAATTTTAGAAAGAATATTTAGAAGTAATAGCAATTTGTACATAATAGATTTGCAGTTTCATGTGCAGTCATCTTTTTTTACTATGGAAATGCTTGTTTTATTCCATAAATTAAAAATAAAATTTAAAGAAGTGCTTATTTGCCTGTCTGGTTTAAGCATACTTCTAATGCTGAATTTTTCACGTGATAGGTTTGGGTTGGCACTATTGGGTCAGGCCCCAAGGGCCGTAATCTCTGTGCCACCTTCCAGCACGCAGAGACCTTTGCATTCCAGGATGAAGTTGGAGCACTTCTCTTGTCCGTATGCCAAACAGTGAGCCAAGGGATTTTGTGCTTCTTGCCATCTTACAAGGTAAGGAAATACTCGTTTGTGCTTTTGACTTTTCAGAATCATATGAAATTCTCATCTTAACTTTCTTGGGACCAGAAGCAATGAAAGTAACCAAAAATCTTTGCCAAATACACAATTTTATTGTCTGTGTTGGGAGTGGAAGGATGGGGGTATCTAGGAGGGGAGAATGGACGTCTTGTAATCGTGAAATGCTATCTGATTAAAAGCATAAGATTTTATTTGGCCTTCAGAGGTTCTACTCAGACAAGAGCACAGGCTCACAGGCAGCAGCTTTTCAGCATCTGTTTGAATAGTTTCACACTCAAAGGGAAAAAGAACAAAGTTATACTTTTGAATGGCCTAATAATTTGACTCTAATAGAGTGGTTGGGGCAGCTAGGGGGTGCGGTGGATAGAGTGCTAGTCCTAGAGTCAGGAAGACTCATCTTCCTAAGTTCAAATATGGCCTTAGACACTTATTAGCTGTGTGGCCCTGGGAAAGTCACTTTTTTTGGGGGGCAGTTGGGGTTAAGTGACTTGCCCGGGGTCACACAGCTAGTAAGTGTCAAGTGTTTGATCTGAGGCTGGATTTGAACTCAGATCCTCCTGACCTCAGGGCCGGTGCTCTATCCACTGCGCCACCTAGCCGCCCCTCTGGGCAAGTCACTTAACCTGATTTGCCTCAGTTTCCTCATCACTCTAGTACCTTTGCCAAGAAAATCCCAAATGGGGTCATGAAGAGTCCACACTGCTGAACAACACCAATAATATCACAGTGGTTATTAATTGGTTTTGTGTCGACTCCTTTTGGAGTCTGATAAAACCTATGAACCTCTCCTCAAAATAATGTTTTTAAATGCACAAAATAAAATACATAGAATTACAAAGGAAACCAATTATATTGTAATACAGTTTTCAAAATATTGAGAAAATAATTTCACAAACTGCAGAGTAAACACACCTGTAAGCTTTACCATATTGTATTTGGTTGCATCTCAAAAGGGTCAATTTCTTACTTCCTGAAAAAAGACTGAATTATACACCATGTCATTTTCTTTCTGGTAGTTTTTAGGCTTACTGTGATGTTTGGCAGTCTTTACTCAAATAGACATTTTATAATGTCCTCTCCTTCTATTTAAGGTATTAACAATATAGCCCCTATCCTGAGAGAAAGCAATATTGGTAGCATTGCTCTCCATGCAGAAAGTGCTGTCTGTTTTAACCCCCACTATTTGGAATCCCTAGCTCCATTCGTTTCAAATCAAATGCCACCTCTAAGAAGAGGCCTTTCCTGTTCCCTAATTGTTGGTGCCATCCTCTCTTCTCTGAAAATACTCTGTATTTACTTTGTAATTACTTCTGTATGTACATGTTGTTTCCATCTAGTAGACTAAGCTTCTTGAGAAGCACCTGATGCAATGCCTGACATAGGAAACGTTTAATACATGCTTGTTGAATCAAATTGAATTATATTTTAGTTGTGTTTCAAGCCTGGTTCTAGTGCAGGCAGATATAATTATTTTTTTATAACAAATTATACTTGTAAGAATAAGAACATACGTGATATTTTACATCATTTTGTAAAGATGTTTGACTTGGGATCTCTTTACAGACTATCTATAAATTTTATGGATGAGGACCACATTCAATCAATTCTAGTTGTGGATAAGGCTAGGACTGGGTTCTGGACCTATGATTTCATTGGTATAGGGGATTCTGAGTCGAGGAAACTCTACCAATGCAAGCCAACACCATCTCTACCACTTACATTCCCTGGGAGCTCCTTAGACCACTGAAAGGATGTGACCTGTACATGGCCACATAGCTCACAAGTCTGTCACATTAATTTAATCATCTTAGGAAGATTCTTGATAAAATTACTTACATATGTCTAAGCACACTGAATATAAAATAAACATAAACATCTAAGAATCATCTTTTAAGAAAAGTTTTTATTAAATTTTTTTTTGTTTTTTACATCACCATAGTTTCCCCCAGTATCCCTCCCCCTTCCAGAGAACCATCCTATGTAGGATGGATCTCTATATAGCATCCTATATATGTATTATAAATAGCATTTTTAAAGACAAAAAAGAAAAAGAAGATAAAAAAATCAGCATAACTGATCAGTACATAGAAAAATGTAAATATGCACACTTTACAACCTGGGTAAAGGAGTCAGCTATCTTCTCATATTTCTTCTTTCAAGCCATGTGTATTTCTAAGACTACTCCTAACGGAAGTCAGGATTTTTTCCACAGTGAAGTGTCTAAGCTAAGCATGTTTGTTCGAAAGACTAGTAATTAAGGCTAGATTCAAAGCCATAGAGTAATTTTTTTCCTTTTATCAAAGGAAGTAACTGGCCTTATATAAAATCAATGGAACTTTTAAAATTTAAAATATGGAAACTTCCTTCCCCAAGGAAATTATTTGCGGTAGCAGTGGACCTCAGATTATCCCAAAGCAATCTGAAAGAAAAACAAAAAACAAAAACAAAACAAAACCACAAGCAGGTTGGAAAAAAACCCTTTACTAAAACCACATTCCAACCAAGATCAGAAACATGGAGTCACTGAGGAAATAATCCTGATAGTGTAGACAGCATGAGCAAATTGAAAACCATTTGCCAAAGCCCCTATAGATATGGTACCAAATAGCAGTTCTTTATGTGCATGGCAACAACCTAATTGAACATGTTTCTCAGCACATATGGAGCTGTGCCAGCTCTAATGTAAGCCTACTTCACAAGACTGTAATTACTGACGAAAAAACCCACAGTATGAAAAACAGCCAGAGCACGGAAGAACGTCAGCACGTCATCTAAGACCAATTTTCTTGTTTAAGATTTCTCTCATTATAGTGTATTCAGCAGTTTAAAAAAAAGCGTTCTATAGAGACCCAGGTGGAATTCAATATTAATACAGAAGGAAAGTAGCTTTTTAGGCCAAAGAGAGGAAGAGAATGCCACCTCGGGAGCCCAGTCTCCTGGGATTTTATGTTTCTGACAGCACTATTTACTGCAGTTACTGAAATTGACCATTAGGTGACTACATAGACCATAAAATGTAGGCCTGCCTAACTAAACAAGTTGTCTAGCTTAATGAATGAAATGAAATATGCTCCTTTTAGAGGAGCCCATCCTACCTGCCACATGAATAAGACAAGGAAACAGAAAATGAAACTCTCCAAGTTTGTTATAGTTTAGCATTGAGTTTGAGATTTTAATTTATGTTCAGTTCCTCAGTGCTGAGCAGGTTGCATGCCATGTAAATACACTTTAAGAAGGAGCATTGGTATTTTCATTCCAGATTTTAAATGCTCAGTGCATTTGAGCTAATTATGGTTGGTAGTACATGTAATCAAATAACACTAACCTTTAAATCATAAAGCTTCATCTTTTCACCCACTATTATTTCACAGGATGATGAAACTATAGTTAACTTAATACCTTCAAAAAGCTTTTTTGTTTCAGGGAGAAGAGACATGAATCTAAGTCTGAACCTTTTGTTGTTGTTCACTCATTCAGTTGTGTCTAAATCTGGTTTTCTTGGCAAAGATAGTGGAGGAGTTCGTTGTTTCCTTTTCCAGTGTGTCCCCATTTTACAGATGAGGAACGGAGGCAAATAGGGATTAGGTGCCTTGCCCAGCATCATACAGCTAAGTGTCTGAGATCATATTTGAATTTAGGTCTTTCTGACTTCAGGCTCAGTATTCTACCACCTAGCTGCCAAGTCTGAATCTTCGATGTCAGTAATTGATTTAAATTGTTCTACTTTTCCCATTGTTTCTGTGCTTCTACTGCTACTAGGTTTGTTGAATGGATTATTCTTAGTGAAGAATACATTGTTATAGTTTACACATAAAAATATTGATGAGTTAGTTTTAGTTTAAATGTGGCCCTTTTTATTTTAGTAATAGAAGGTAACTGACACCATACTGCTTTTCTTGGCAGATTGTCTTTTTTCCCTCTAGAATATATTGGTTCTAGAGATTCTATTGAGAAACAAACTTATGTTCTATTCAGTCTACCTTTGTGTTATCAAATTTTTTATTTTGGCTTTTTGGTGAGGTAGTTGGGGTTAAGTGACTTGCCCAGGGTCACACAGCTAGTAAGTATTGAGTGTCTGAGGCCGGATTTAAACTCAGGTCCTCCTGACTCCAAGGCCTGAGCTCTATCCATTGTGCCACCTAGCTGCCCCCACCTTTGTGCTATCAAGTAAAAGAATACTTGGGAATGACCCTGTTAAAGTTCAAAGTGTCAAGATGATAAACCTTAGGATTTTCTTTTAATTTTATTGAAATTCTTTTAGTGGCAGCCTTGTATTGCAAGCTTTGATTCAGGAAGACTTGGACTCAAATCCTAACCCTGTCACTGCATAGACAAATCATTTCACCTTTTTGGCCTCAGTTTCCTCCTCTGAAACAAGAGAGTTACACTAGATAGGTGGTCTCTATGGTCCCTTCCAGCTATAAATCTATGTGATTTTCCAAGTCTCAGCTTATGATCTGTGTTAGGAGAAGCAGTTCCCATATCAGGAATGCCTTATACTGATAAAACTGAAGATCGTTTGGTTCTTTACCTATGTAAATTCTCAGTCTGTTTCTCATATTTGAAATTTTTCATTATATTTTATTTGGATATCTTATGAATTATATTTGTATAGGAAAATTTTGTTTCCTTGCTATATATGTATCTTTGCATATTTTCATGTATTTATTGAGTGTGGGTAAATATTCAGTCCATTTGTTAATTGCCGTGAATGAATGAAAAGGAAAGCATTTATTGAGCACTTACTGTATGCCAGGAACTGTGCTAAACACTAAGGTTACAGATGTCAAAGTGAAATAGTCTCTTTCTTTCTGTTAGTGGGGAGATGAACCTATAGGAAGGTACAGCTTCAGGGCATGTGGCAACATGGAATTCTATCCCTGTAGACTGTTAGCAACTCTCTGTCAATTTGCTACAAGAGACATTAGCTATCATCTTCTTGTTTGACCTGAATCTGCAACTGAGGAACTCTGCTACTGTGATTCTACTCAGTGGCCATAGATTTAGGCTAGATTTAGTGGAGATCATCAGATGCTTAATTTAAAAAAAAAATTTGTATCTTTTTAGTTTCATATTACCTCTATTAAAATATATATTTTCATTGATGTCTTTTGATTTTATATTATTTACATTTCCTAATATATTCCCTCCATTTAAACAAAAAATAAAAGTGAGAAAAAAAGTAGTTGAACAAAACTGACCAAAACTCTGAAAGAGTCCCATTTTATCTGCAGTGTTCACACTCGTAGACCTGGAACTAGGCAGAGGGAGACAAAGCAGCTTGGTTACACCTGTCCCTGTAGCAGGGCTCTGGAATGGGTCTGAGGTACCTTATTCTGGGCTCGGGATGTCCTCTTTGACCTGATGCATACCTCTTCCTGGGTGTTATGGTGCTCTGCTCACTGTGTGAACCTATTCTGGCCTGACTGCAGTGTCTGCAGACCCCTCTATCTTGCTATGCCAGGCAGGGCTGGGCAAATGATTCACTGTAACCTTTTTTGGATTTCCGTGTAAGGATTCAGTCTGGTACATCTTTTAGATCTATTTGGAGGAGTCCGTGGAGGAGAAACCCACTGCACTATTTCTTATCACTCCCATCTTAGTTCTGCCTCTGCATTAATTTTGTTCATGCAAAAGTGTTTCAATTCATTTAATTGAAGTTATCTGTTTTATCTTTTATAAACCTTTTTCGCTTAAGAATTTACCCCTTAGTTATAGGCAGAAAGGTACTTTATCTCTTTCACTTATCATTTTTTATGGTATGATGTTTAGATTATATATCCATTTTGAGTTTGTTGCTGCTTCTGTTGTAAGACGTTGGTCTAAACGTTAAAGCACAGGTCTGACTGTTATCTTTCTATTCAGTGAACTGCAGTGGCACTCTATCACCTCCAGGATCAAATATAGAATCTTGCGGCATTCAAACACATTTATACCTTGGCCTCCCCCTGTCTTTCCAGTCTTCTGATATATATATCTTTTACCTCCCCGCTTCACACCCCTTTGCTGCTCTTCCCCCTCACCCCCCATACTCTTAGATCCAGTGAGTCTGGCCTCCTTGCTGTTCCTTGCACATGACACTCTATGTCCTGACTCTGGGCATTTTTGCTGGCTGTCCCCCATGCCTGGAATGTTCTCCCTCCCTCCTGACTTCCCTGGCTTCCTTCAGATCCCAGCTAAAACCCCAACTTCTACAGGAAGTCTTTTATGATTTCTCTTAATTCTTTTATTTTTTAATGTTTTAAAAATTATTTCATTAAATATCTCAATTACATATACAATTGTTTTAACAATGACTTTTCTGATTTCTTCTGCTGATTATCTTCGACATATCCTTTATGCAGCTTATTTGTACATAATTGTTTGCATATTGTCTCCCACTTTAGACTGTGAACTTCTTGAGAGAAGGATCTGCTTTTGCCTTTCTTTATGTCCAAAATGATTACTATGGTGCCTTTAACATAGTAGGCACTTAATAAGTGTTTATTGACTACCTGACTGACTAACCCTAATTTCTGCCAGACTGCTTTCCAGTTTTACCAGCAGTTCTGGTTAAATGGGGAGTTGCTTCCTAGGTAATTAATGTTTCCAAGTTTATTGGACTATTGAATTAAATTGTTTCTGATTTTTCCTTGTCTATTCTGTTCTATTGATCTAATTTAAATTTTTTTTAACCAATACCAAATCGTTTTGACAGTTACTATTTTGTAATAAAGTTTGGGGCCTGGAAGATCTAGTCGTCCTTCAAATACTACTCTTTTTCCTTTTTTCCCTCATCAAATACTTTTAAAGGCCATGTGGGTAATTTTCCCTTCCCTGTTATGGTGTGAGCTATTCCCACTTCTTCTCTGCCAGTATATGACTATTATTTCCTTTAAGATTAAGCTCAACATTGCTTCCTCCTTGAAAGCTATTTTGGTTACCTCCAGCTCACCTGAAGCACTTTGGTGTACTCTGTTTTTCCATAGCACAATTGATGTGTGTGTGTGTGTGTGTGTGTGTGTGTGTCTCTCTCTCTCCCTGTCTGTCTTATACTGTTCATCAGTCAATCACATGTGTTTGGCATTTGCTTTTTTAATTGTTTCATGTGCACATTACCTGTTTATCCTTTTTAGTTGTCTTGTGTGTATTATCTGTCGTCTGTATTTGGGTTATGTTGAATCTGAAGGGAGAAATTGGACCGTCTTTTTATAGCTCAAGTGTACTAAGCACAAAAGAGGCCTACACATATTACCATACCTCAAGAATGTATTATTTTACCAGTGGTAAGCAGATCATGACACTTCTAGGCTTAGTGTACAGCAAAAGAATTCATCACCTGTTGGCCAGCCTTCTTATTTTATTTTTAGAGGCAATTGGGGTTGTGACCAGGGTTACACAACTAGGGAGTGTCTGAGATGGATTTGAACTCGGGTGTTCCTGACTCCAAGGCCAGTGCTCTATCTACTGCGTCACCTAGCTGTTCTCCAGCTTTCTTGTGATAAACCTTTTGAAGCTAGGTTTGGCTTTAGATGATAGAGTCATCACAGCTTACACTTGAACCATTCTAGTTTGTTGGGAGATGCCAGAATTTGTGATTTGAAGGCTCACCGTTTGAGAATCCAGGGTCATCTCTCTACCACGATGAGTTATCTGAGTCAGCCTATAGTAGTGGAGCTATGAAAAAGATATGTATTTTGAGTGAATGCCTTAAAATGAATTTAGATGTAGCCAATTGGACATTCTGATTTCAATTTTAGATGTTCCTCATAATTTTGTGAAAATTAAGATACAATCATCTCTCAGTCATGTAATTTTAACTAGATTATTACCACATTCAGCTTTCTACCACCAAAATGAATTGCCAACTGCCATTAGTAGGGCTTGGTTGAAATTAGATTTGAACTTAAAATCCTACAAAATCGGGATAGTTGAATTATATGTTTATAATGCAACTGTACAGATATATATGTGAGAGTTTAAGATATCCTTAAACACTTTAAATGCTTTTTAGAAATGATACAAATAGGATTTTAGAATAGGATTAGCTTTGAGCTTCAAGAATACTAAGCATCACAATTTCCTAATGTTTGGTGTTACTTGTTGTTGATAATGCTGCACTTAGACTTGTCTCTATGAAGCTACAGTAGAGATAGGTCAAGTATCAGCTTTCTTTCCTTTTTGAATTATTTAAAAGGCTTTGAAAACATTTTATGTAAAAGTAGTACATATGCTTTGTTCTTATTACAGATTTGTTTTTTGGGTTTTGTTCAAGGAAGAAATTCAATAAAACTTCACTAATTTGGACATGTAGGGAGTAGAGCTATAACTAGGAGTTTTGGTACCTTGAGCAAATTCATTTGGAGGGTAGTTGGTATGTCTAAGGTATAACTATTCCTGTGTATATTTTTTAACTTAGTTTTTAATTTATGAAATAAAATGAACATTTCCATAACATAGCAGAATAATTAAAAAGATGATTGCATGTGAAACTGCAAATCTATTATGTACAACTTGCTATTCCTTTTAAATATATAATAAATTTATCATGTAAATTTCTTTCTCTTTTATTTTTCTTCACATTATTTGGGGAATGGCTAAACAAGTTGTGGTATATGATCATGATGGAATGCTATTGTGCTATATGAAATGATGATTCCATTGATTTTAGAAAAACATGGATAGACCTGTGCATGTTTGAAGTTAGCTGGAAAGAGGTCATAGAGGTCCTGAAACTGGGAAGCCGAGGTATTTGAAGGAGGTAGGGAGTGACCTGGAAGTCATGGATTTCAATAATAAAGATCTGTGTAACATGGAATGAACTTTATAGAAGAAAAGTGGTTGCCATGTGATAGTAGATAACACCATAAAGATGATGGTATTAGGAGCAAGTAGCATGCCAACTCTCTCTCTTGTCCCTGTGTATTAGGGAGTGTGAAAGACGGAGTTGCTAGCCTTGGGGGAAATGCCAGAGGAAGTGCTACCTAGAAAAAAACTAGGTTTTTTTTAAGCATCAGAAGTTAAAAACTGACATTTATGTTGGGCTTTAGGATTTAAAAAACACTTCACATGTTATTTGGCCATAATAACCCTAAGAGGAAGGTGTTATTATTATCATCCCTATTTTACAGATGAAGAAACTGAGTCCAGGAGACTCAGCCTCCCTTAGTGGAAGGTGGCAGGAATATGTATGTGTGTGTGTGTGTGTGTGTGTGTGTGTGTGTGTGTGTGTGTGTGTGAAATCTACAATTTTTCCAAGGTCACACTTACCACTTGATCTGTATGGCCCTTAGTTTCCTCATTTGTAAAATGTTAAATTTGGACTAAATGATCTAAGAGGACCCTTCCCACTTTTTTTTGGTTGTTTTTTGCTTTTTGGTGGGGCAGTTGGGGTTAAGTGACTTGCCCAGGGTCACACAGCTAGTAAGTGTCAAGTGTCAGATCCAAGGCTAGATTTGAACTCAGGTCCTCCTGACTCCAAGGCCCAAGCTCTATCCACTGTGCCACCTAGCTGCCCGAACTCTTCACACTTTAAAGCTATGATCCTATAATCCAATGACTTGACAACTGATGGGATAAGAATGATTTGTGATTAATATATCCAATTATTTGTATTTAAATTGATGCTCCTAAGTGTCAGAAGGTGCTTAAAACAATTAATTTGCTTAAGTAGCTTTTAACATCCCTGTAAATCTTCTTGGTAGTACTAAATTACTTTCCAACCATTTCTTTGTTGTTAGTGAAAGACAAACTTCATTTTAGCTCCTTCATAATCTCCAAATTACAAATTGGGGAGATCCCAATGAATTGTTACTGGGGTTTTGAAATCTAAACTTTTATCATAATAATTTCAATTTCCATAAATTAGTTTATTGATTTAAAAAAATATTTTGAAATAAAAGCTGTGTGACCCTGGGCAAGTCACTTAACCTGGTTTGCCTCAGTTTCCTTATCTGTAAAATGAGCTAGAGAAGAAAATGGCAAACCACTCCAGTGTCTTTGCCAAGAAAACCTCTAGTGGGATCATGAAGAGTCAGAGATGACTGAAAAATGATTGAGCAACAATAATAAGTGGAAAGATTGGAATGTTGTTATACATAGGTATATATGTATATATAATTTTTTTTGCATGCTTACCTTATTTTAAATTCTAATGTTGATACCAAGATTTCTCAAAGTCATCAAATGAATTGGTTAGCCTGAGAACCTCCCTTCCCTACTGCAGAACTTTATCCCCTTTTTTATCTTGGAGCCACAGCTATACTAGAATCTATAGGGGATCTTTTTCTGCTCCTGTGATTAGCAGATTAGAATCTCTAGTTTGTCTGTGTATGATTGCTTGAATTAACATTACCTTTGATTCTGTTCTTCACATATAAAGATCATATGATCGTAGATTTAGAATTGAAAGAGGCCTTAGAAGGTTTCTAATACTACTTCTCTCATTGGCCCAGAAAGCTCAAACCACTTATCCAAATAGAAGAGCCTGGATTTGCCCTTTTCTCATGGGGACACTGCCTGTCCTATGAGCCTTCTCATGCTCCCTGTCCTGTGAGCCTTCTCACTGTTGCTTGAGTTGATTTCTCCACAGCTGTGGAAAGTTGTGTTCACACCTTCCCTTTGGAGTGAGGGCAATGGTTGAAATCATAAATTATCTCCTTGAGAAGATGTGGGTAAAGAATGATGTTAATAAAGTTTAAGTTATTGATGTCTGTACCAGTATCTAACAGGTGGATATAATGGGTTACCGTTTTGTGTTAGTCACCAGTCTTTCTCCCACAGCGATGTTCTAACTTTCTCTAATAATTCTTCTCTGTTCAAAACTAAAAGACCCCATACCTCCTGTTTTGGATGCTCTAACTAGAGATCTTAAACCTGGGTTGGGTCTGCTTGCAGTCCCTTTTTTCAAAGGAAGGGCATTAACAGCTTTTGTGAAAAGGAGCCAAGTTTAGATCATGGAAATAGATGAGTGCTATAAAATGGCCATAGACATGAAATTTGCTTTTGAGACCACTTCTAAACAAACTGGCCAGTCACTGGTACTGGCTATTTTTGGAGAGACCTTAACATTTACAGTCTTCTAAGACAGAAATAATTATACGGCCTCAAATAATTTGCTTTTGTGTCTTGAAAGAGTTAATGGGCCTATCCAGTTGTAGCTCAGACTCTGTTAATCCTTAGCTAGTATTAGCACATTTACATGTGCTATGCTGAGCAGCATGGAGAATGAACAAAACAGATAAGATTCCTACTTTCCAGCACATTTCTTAATTGTACAGAATAAAAAAGATTTTATTTCTTAGTTTGTAATAATTGTAAAGAAAAGGAATAATGTTTGGTAATGGAGATGATATCTTATAGTAGCTGGTTACAGTTTTTGATACAAAGTGAGGAATAAGTAGAAGTCAAAATTTGCAAATGCTTTTCATACTTTATAGGGCAATAGCCTGCAGAGTGATGACAAAATAGGTGAAAATAATAGAACATCTTGAGAAAATAGAGTTTAAATATTACTTCAGGGCAGTTAGCCATTGGTATCTTCATCAGTCTCTAACAAGTGGATATAGTGGTTTCTAAAGCCAATCCCTTTGTTTTCCTTGTTAGTATTAGTTGTCACTCATGTCCTCTTCTTAGCAGAGGCCGTGTTTGATGAATTTTTTACTTATAACTTCTAAAAGTATTTCATTTATTATGTATGTCAGTGCTCACAACAAGCATTTGTAACAAGATTACTGGGAAAAAAATTGCAGGTTTTATGCCAACAACTGTTGTGGAAGATGAGGAGGTAGAGTAATTCTATGAAAAAGTCAGTAAGACCTTCCAAATTAAGTCAAAATGTACCTTTGTAGAACCAAGAGAGATGAGTGTCACAAAAACCCAGAGATGAAAGTGTAACCAAGACCAGGAGATTGTTGTCATTGTCAAATGCTTTAGAGAGGTCAAAGAATATGAAAATTGTGGAGCAGGTATTAAATTTAGTAATTAGAAGATTGTTAGTAATTTTGGTGAGAACAGTTTCAGTTGAATGATGAGGTTAGTAGCCAGTATGCATACCAATACCTGGTAACTTCAGTGTAAAGGTGAACATGAGGAATGCTAGGGAAAAGTGTTGGAAAACACTTAGGGACTATAGAAAAACCTTGGGCTTGTGTATGATGAATGTTTTCATTGAGAAGAGAGTCAGGAAGGACTGGAAATGCTGAGAACCAAATAACATTAAAAAATGAAATTATTATATTTTAGCCAACAATAAACAACAGGTTTCCAACGTGAGAGTCATTTCTAAGTTAGCTTTGTGAATATGGTCAGATCAACTTGTTAAAGCAATAATCAAAATCAGCATCATATTGAGACTATGTTGTGCAGTTGAGGCAACTCCAACCCTCCCTGTTTGAACAAGCTGTTGATCCGGAAAAATGGGAAGGTTTCAGAGAACAGACTTAAACACAGACCATCACTATTTCATAAGGAAATTTAGTCTATGCAAATCAATTGTCACCATAACCTTTGAAATCTCTTCAGCCAGCAAACATTTGATCTACTTGCCAAGCAGAGGTATGTTTTTTCAATTAAAAAGATCCGTTTTTTTCTCCCTCTCACTTTGTCTCCACTATTGGGGAAAAAACTCCCAAAACCTATGTAATGAATATTTGTAGTTAAATAAAACAAATCCCTACAGCTATGTTCAAAAAATATGCTTTGTTCTATATTTCAAGTTCATTGCTTCTCTGTCAGGAGGTAGGTAACATATGTTATTAATCATTCTTCTAGAATTGTGAATTGATCTTTGTGTTGATAAAAGTTCTTAAGTCTTTCAAACTTGTTTGTCTTTAAAATGTTATTACTCACTTCACTCTGCATTAGTTCAAACAGGTCTTCCCAGGATTCTCTGAAACTATCTTTTTAATTATTTCTTATAGCACAATAGTATTCCATTATGTTCATTTATCATATTTTGTCCAGTTATTCTCTAATTCACGGGCAACCCTTTAGTTTCCAGTTCTTTGCCACCACCAAAAGAGCTCCTCTAAATTTTTTTTTACATATGGATCATTTTCTTCTTTCTTTAATCCCTTTGGAGAATAGTAGTAGTTTCACAGGGTTAAGGTAATGTATAGTTTAAGTAACTTTTGGGGCATAATTCTAAATTGCATTCCAGAAGAGCTTTAATTATTTGGAGCATTTTTTTTCATATGACTCTTAATAGCTTGGATTTCTTCCTTAGAAAACTTCTTGTTCATATCCTTTGACCATTTGTTAACTGGAAAATGGCTGTTACTCTAATAAATTTGAACCCGTTTCTTATTTATCTTGAAAATGAGAACTTTATCAGAGAAATTCACTGTAAAGATTTTTTCTCAGTTACCTGCTGAAGAAAAACAATTTTAAAGAAAGTGTGGAGAAGGACTCAACTAATCAAGCTAATTGTAAGATAAAAATAAAAAATAATTCTTCCCTTCAAGAAATTTAAATTCTATCGGGAGACACAGCTACTAAACAAATAAGTAAAAACTAAGTAATTTGAGGCTAGAGAAAGCAACGATAACTGGATGGATCAGGAAAAACTCCTGGGTAGGAGGTGTCATCAGAATCCAACTTTGAAGGAAACTAGGGGTTCTCAGAGGTAGATATGAAAAGAGAATGTATTTCTGGGTGGGGGCATAGTCTGTGCCTAGGCACTTTCTCTTGGGTGTTTTCCTTTCCCCCAAGCATTTTACGTACCTTCTTTCAGTGGAGAACATGGCTCAGTGTTGCTAATTTCTGTTATACTGCTTGTTAAACTCGGCTCCCTTACCAGTATCATCTTTCCTTGAATGTGCTTCTAGGATCTCATTGACAAATACTTTGTCCTTTTTTGTTTGTTATGCATCTTGTATGAATAATTTATTTTGATTCAAGCTGTCTATCATCAGTATTCCCTTGAGTGTGGTGCTCACTTTCCCAGATAACTGGTTTGCTTCTGATTGTGCTACTTCACAGACAAATGAGTTGACACATGGACAAGAAAATACTTCAGTTCTTGGATGGATTTGTGATCTTGTTGACATGGGTACTTCTTCCAGTTATGAGGATCTCAGATCATCTGTGCCTTCTTATTCTGTGTGACTTTTGTCCATGTCTTCTGCTAGGTCCTCCATTGGAGGAAGATTGAGAGCTACCCTAACGTGCTCAGGTTCTAGTTTTCTATTTCTGTTGATATCTTAAATATACCAGTTGAGGACATTGGATGTCCACTGGCTACTTCTTATTCTTGTCATGTGACTTACCCACCTTCTTTTTAACTTTGTACTGTTTCTCTTGTGCATTTCTTGGCAATGTGTTATATACCACTCATATCCATCATGTGCCTCTACATTATCCTTTTATTGAACCCTAACCCTCATCCCTCAGAAACTTTGATTTTCCAAGTCTCAGAGACATATGGCATCACTATGATAATACTGTTGTTAAAATTATAGGCCTCATAGATATCAAACTAGCAACACGTTTTATGTTCATGGCCCTGTTCCTAACTTCCTGGACTTCAAAACTATGCCTAGTCTACTGCTGGGTCATCCTGAAACTTCCCTCAGTGCCTGGGGCTTCCTCACTCCAGAACAGCCTACACCTCTACACCTTGCTCACTCTGTTATATCCCTCTGCAAGACTGCCTCTCTTCTTCCATTGGTGAGTTCCTCCCTTTGGTGGAGTGGCCCAGGATGACCTGCCTGCATTCCCCTCAAGGACAAGGATTGTCTTTCTTTTTGCTTGTATTCATATGCCCAGGACTTAGCACAATTCCTGGTTAGTAAGCAGTAATGAGTCCGTCCTTCCTTCCTTCCTTCCTTCCTTCCTTCCTTCCTTCCTTCCTTCCTTCCTTCCTTCCTTCCCTCCTTCCTTCCTTCCCTCCCTCCCTCCCTCCCTCCCTTCCTTCCCTCCCTTCCCTCCCTCCCTTCCTTCCCTCCCTTCCCTCCCTTCCCCCCCCCCCGTTAGTCAGACAATGACTGAACAAATTGTGGTCTCTTAATGCAATGGAATGTTATTATGTCATGAAAAAGACAAATAAAAGGAATTCAGAGAAGCATGAGTAAACCTATATAAACTGATGCATAGTGAAATAAAGAGAAATAGGAGAAGTATATTTGCAATGACTACAGTAATATAAACAAAAACACCACCAAAAGGCAACCAAACTGATTTATTGTAATGACCAATCTCAGCTTCTTAGAACTGATGATGGAACATACTTCATCTCAGTAGAGAGGCAGAGGCATCAGGTACAGAATGTTGCATAAGCTTTCAGATGCAATTGTTTTGCTAGTCTTATATAGCAATTTTTTTTTCTGTATTACAAAGGAATGTTTAGTGGAGAAGGCAGTATTCCAAGAATTAATTGTGATGCAATAGATAGAGTGGAGGGTCTGAAGTTAAGAAGATCTGAGTTCAAATAAAGCCTTAGACACTTACTAGCTACGTGACTTTGGGAAGTCACTTAACTTCTGCATACTCAGTTTCCTCATCTGTAAAGCAGGAATGATAACAGCACCTACCTTGCACGATTGTTGTGGAGAACAAATAAGATAATATTTGTAAAGTGCTTAGCATGGTTCCTGGAACGTAGGTTCCTGACACTATATAAATGCTAACTATAATGATGATGTGAAAACAAAAGCTGCACATAACACTTTAAAAGAAAAAGAAAAAATAAGATAAGCCTTTGTTTCAGGGATAAGTTTGAGGTCATGAAAAATAATACTGCACAATTTTTGAAAGACAGTCCAGCCTACTTCCCTTCTTTTGTTCCATTCTCAGCCTTAGGGCCCATTATCCATCTGCCGTAGCTTGCAGTCGCATTGGGGAAACAGGGTGTGTAGAACGGTGGTGAAGAAAATTTTAATACTTTTGATTAGTCCATATAATAGCTGATGATGATGGCCTAGATTAGGATGGTGGCATTGGCACAACAGAAGGAAAGAACTGGATGGATGAGGCACAATGAAGGAAGAATTTACAGGATTTGGTGGCTGATTTCCCCGATCTGTGACGTTCCATATTTTAAAGTTTTTGAGCCTGAATGATAGGATGGAGATAAAAGAATTAGAACTGTTTGGAGGGAGAGCTGGTTTTGTGAGGGCTCACTGATCAGTCAAAAACATTTATTTAGAGCTTACTGTGTGCTGATAGAAAGAAAAAGTAAAGCTGTCTCTGACCTCAAGAAACTTAAGTTCAAAGAGAGGGAACAATATGTACCTATAGGCATAAATACAAAACACATAAGAAGCAGATATAAGTAACCTGGGTAGGGGGTGGAGGAAGTGCAGGATGGCGGTGTGTAGAAGAGATTTTTCCTTGGTTATATATTGAACTAGTGAACTTCTGAAGTCTCGTCCAATATGAGATTCTGTGATAAAGCACAGAGTTTGAAATTAGTTTTTTTTTTAATAAAAGAGATCATTATATCTCAAAACTGAACAAATTAAAATACCATATATATTCAGGCAGAACATGCTTGTAGTTTCATTTCTTTACAAGCTGCTTTCACCAGCTGCCAAAATGATCTTTTTAAGGTAATGATTTGACCATGCCCCTCAGCTCTAACACCTTTAGCATTTCTCTGTTGTTTTTAAAATACAAATTCCATTATTGGCATTTAAGGCATTCTATAATCTGACTGTCATCTAGCTTTCCAGCTTTTATTTGACATTACTCTCCATTGCATTCTCTGTTCTAGCCACAGTAACCAGTAAATCCACAGACCATCTCTTAACTTCATGGAGCAGGCCATCTCCCATGCTTGAAGTTCATGCCTTCCTCAGAATCCTTATCTTCCCAGCATGGGAACCACTTCCCTTTTCCAATCTCCTCAACTAAAAATGTTCTCTCCTCTATCAGATTTTCCTAGAGCATCATTTGTCTACTTTCCCTTTTCTCCTTGTCTGATATTATGCTTCTCTGTGTACTGTTATCTCTCTTCCCTCATCTCATGTACCTTCCCCGTTCCTACCCTCCTGGAGAATTTAAGCTCCTTGAAGGCAGAAGCTATGATTTTTTTTTTATCTTTGTATCCTTAGCACTAAACATGGTACATTGCACACAGTAGGCACTTACTGCTTATTTGTAGATGAAAACACTGGGGCAGTTGAGGCTCCAGCCACTGTTAAATAAGTTTCATCTTAAAAGATTTTTTTTTACTCCAGTTGACTAAGAGGATTCAATTTATCACAAATTTCATTGCTAGAGTTAGAAATAATATAGGGGTAGATATGTTTCAGACCACGAGTTCTTTTTCACTTCAACACATCACTCCTTTCCTTTTTTTCTTTCCCAGGTATAGGATATAGGTTGTGACTTCCCTACCCATTTGAGAATTGGGCATTCTCACTGTTCTTTGGAATAGTCCTTCACATAGTGGTACAGAGATTATATACAAAGCCATTTCCCAGGCATCCTTTCTCTTACTCCCAGGTTACTGGATCATGTCTTCCCTAAGCACATAACCATCTCCTCAGCTCAAACCAGATGTTGACTTGTCCTTGAGAGCGCTCTGCTCAAAACTGCCACTACTATTTTTCCTCCTTAGTTGACTTTGCCATCAATTCTAGGCTGAGGAAATCGGAACCTTCTCCATACTTTCCTGGGCCCTCGTCTGACTTATTTGATGATGAAGTGCTGAATTTGTCTAATCTGACTTTCGTTTTTCTTGTCCTCCAGTGGATCTGTTGATCTGTAGTCTTTTCTTTGATCTCAGTAAACCTGGAAAATTTTATTGTGTGGTTTCCTGAAATATGGTGGTCAAGCAGTTTCTTTGCATTTTTCAGGGAGTTCATTGAATTTTAAATTTTCTGAGTTCTCTCCTCTAGTTCTGTCTGTCATCTTTGCTTGTAAAATTATCAAGCTGTCTTCCAGTTGGGTCAACCTTTAATCTTGTTCTGCCCTTCCTAGCATTTTGTCTTCTACCCAAACAGTTCTGTTTCTCATTGATTCTATATTTTATTTAAATTTTCACAGATCTTTTTAAGTTCTTAAGGTTTTTTTAACATTCATTTTATTTTGTTCTTTTTTTTAAAGTAACATCTCTTTACCAATATTGTTTTCTTCTTTATAGCTACTCATTCCTCTTTATTTTTCTTAGGATTCATTATCTAATTTAATGTGTTTTGTGGCAGTTTTAGCATCATTTCTGTCTGTTATTGATGTTAATTCATTATTTTTTTCCTACTAGTGTCTTCTTTTCAGAATCTTTGACTTCCAATATTTATTTATGGCATTATAATGTTGTTGTTTTTTTCTTGCTTCTTTGTTTCCACAACTGTTACTTTTCCTTATCTGAGAGGCTATTCTTTTTTGAGCCTTTTTGGTTACTTCTCTTCTCCTGTTACATTAAAAAATGTATTTGGAGGCGTTTGAACCTGTTCTTGTGGTGGGTATTGGGGAAGCTGAGCTCTCTTATTATTTCTCATTTCTAATCTTGCTAAAGCCTCTGACTGTTACCAACAGTTTTGTTCCCAGAGGGTTTCTTAATCATCTTTTAGTAAATATCAACACTCAAACCTGGAAAAAAAAATAAGATTTTTAAATGTCAAAAGCATTTTTCCTTAAAAAATGCTAAATCTGTTATGCTTTTATCTGAAATCGGTAAGAACATAAGGTTAATATCAAAGAAAGAATATGGATTTCATGCAGATCAATTGCTTAATCTAGGTTTTAATGTTTTTTTTAAAAAAAAGTCCTTTCCCCTCACTGCAAAACCCCATCAATTGACAAATTAGATAATCCTACCATACCAGCTGATAGTGCCCTCCTCTTCCAATATCTGCCCCCTTACCTCCACCACCACCACCAACACAGATTAAACATAGCCAGGAAAGGAAAAAGGGGCATATACAAAGGTTTTTGGGTATGATAATCTGTGAGAGCCAACCTATTGTAATAAGAGCAGTTTTGATGATTGTTTATACAAACTGTTGTGCAAACTACCTTTAATTACCAGATATTCTATAATACTTCATGTTAAAAACAGTGAAGCAAGGATAAAAAAAAAAGCAACTTTGTTAGCAAAGTTGAAAATTTCTAAGAATGTTTCTGCATTTTATTTGAGGGCAAAGATGACAAAAGTTGGGATCAGTGAAGGCAGATTACCTTTCAAGACAGTGAAGACTTTAAAAAAAATGTGAAATAGAAAAAGAATTAAGTACTTTAGCATAACAATTTTAAAAATAATAATTGTGACATAACAAAGAATAAATTCTTCCATCCCACCTTGTAGAAATAATATCCCAGTAATAATGCCTAAAGCTTATAACTTATTGTAAACAGCTACCAAAGAAAGGTCAGTAATTCAGTATGATGGATCGTCACTAAAATTTATAAGCATTAGCATTTTTCTCCTCTTTGGATACTTTGACTTTGATATGACACATATTGAATGAATCATCCGAGTTGCAGGCACCAGGCTAGATACATCTTAATGCAGACAGGTCGGCGACATGAACTCTAATGGTCCTTATCTTAATCTTGTTTAAAAGCATCTTAGATTTCTGAGTAATCTTTTTGCTTTCTGATATTCTCTTTTATAGGGTACTTTTGCTAGAGTTGCTACTGATTTTACTCTAAATGCATTTTTGTACTATAATCTTTTCAGTTTATTTCCCAGGAATTTAAATACTCTAAAAAATGGGAGTTTTAACCTAGCTTTAGAGTAAATACATGTATTTTTAAATGAAAAAAATCAAAGTAAAACACATCAAAACACTATTTGATTATGAAAACATTGTAAAGTTAAATTTTCTTTTGGTGCTGTGGTGAGCAGATTGGAGTATGTGTTTTAAGTATTGTTGTTTTCTTTTTTTAAAAAAGCATTGGAAAATACTAAGATATGAACAAAACAATCTGTATCTACATTTTTAGTCTCCCAAGACCTCTCCCTTTCCTAATGTATACATTTGCTGGTAAATGTGAAGTGTATTGTACTCAAAAATAACTTTGTATTAATGAAGCATATAAATGAAAAGCATGCAAATAGCCTTGATTTTGAAAATAGGAATTTTGCACAGTTCTAAAAAGCATATTTAAAGCGCAGAGCTAAAGTGTCTGAATATTTTATTTTTTCAACACAGAGAAGGGAAGAAAAAGTATAATTCCTTGATTTTATGGTGTAATGGAAAGAGAACTAAATTTGGAATCAGGTGACCTGGCTCTTGCACTTATATTTGTGGGTATGGACAAATGTCTGTTCACAATTTCTCTGAGCCTCAGTTTTCTCACCTAAAAAATGGGGATGATAATATTTGTACTGTCTGCGACACTGATTGTTGTGAGAACAGTTTTTTGTAAACCTTAAAAATGAATTAGATGATGGGGGCAGCTAGGTGGCACAATGGATGGAGCACCGGCCTTGGAGTCAGGAGGACTTGACACGTACTAGCTATATGACCCTGGGCAAGTCACTTAACCCCAATTTCCTCAACCCCCCCCCAAAAAGAATGAATTATACGCTAATCATTCTTATAAATATTAAAATGCATTAATTTTCTTCTAAATATTCTTTCTGACTCATGGTAAGTATTCCTTTCATAATCTTCCTGAAATTTGACATTGCAGAAACATTCTTAAGAGTTCATTTTATTGCTTTATCCTTCATTTAATGTTAACGCCCTTTTGGCTTCTTCACGTGCTTCTTGAAGGCAATGATATCCTGGGTGTCTTTGATTGTATGTGAGAGCAGAGGGCTAAGGATAGATTTGGGTGGTACCTCACAAAGTTGGCCTCACCTACAGATTGAATCTTTCTAAGAATTATCATGGGGTCAACTTTGGAGTAGAAAGTGGCTATGTCCCCCAATTACTACCTGTGATTGCAGTACTCTGGCTCTCTCCTCCACTTGGGCTGTATTCTAGATTCCTATGATGAATTATCCCCTGTAGTTACACCACTCCTTTGCTTATGTACCTGAAAAGTTCAATTCAGTTCAGTTTTAAGAAGCACTTGCTGCATCAGAACAAGATTCTAATCACCTGAATTCTGACCATTTGATATAGGTCTCTTGTAATCTGATTTAGAAGTTCACTTTTTAAGTGTATGCCAAATTGTACCCTTTCAAGTAGAGTGTGGATACAGTGTATCTGAAATATAGACCAATGTTGATAGCCCTTTTTGCAATATCGCTTATGTCTTGTACCACCCCCGAGATAGTGCCACTGGATTAATGCCAACCAACAAAAACTTGTTTATCTTATTTTTTCCTAATGAGCCATGCTAGAAATGGGATCAGAAACTACTGCTAGAAGAAATTAGGGACTAGGATTGAAGACTATAAATAATATATAATAATAAAGAATATAAATAAATGATTAAATTCTTGGGCATGGCTTTGAATATAGACTATACATGATATGTGAGGGGAAATGAAATACCTAAAAATATGAAAGAAGAGTCATGATATTTTAGTTATGTGGCAAAGGTATTTGTGCTACTTACTCTTCAGTGTTACATCTCTGGGTTCCTTGGACATCAGAAAAATATTAATGTTAAATTCCAGGAAGTTGAGCCCTCCTGTGATTTGCTGTATTGTACAGTGCTTGCTAGTAGTGAATATTAGTCTTCAGTCTTTACTAATAGAGAACATCTGATATTTTTCATTTAATTAGCTGAGGACCGATAGTGATCAAAGTGATTTATGCTGGGAACCTTGATTATGTTGCGGTTAAGAATTCCTTATTGTGACATCTAATAATTTTATTCTCCTTCATTTCTCTTTATTTCCTTTTTCACTCATCCATTACATATTTATTACATATCCACTTTGTGAAAGGCACTATAGAAGAAATAAGAATGAATAAGCCATACACTGTCCCTGCTTTCAGGAAGCTTGTGAGTTAGGAAAGGGAAACAAGGCAAGTATGCTGGTTTATTTGAACATTGTCACAAACTATGTACCCACATTTAATGAAAAATTCCTCCTTGATATTTAATAACAACAATAACGATGACAATGATAATAATAATGTTTAGACAGCACCTACTATGTTCCAGGCACTGTGCTAAGAGCTTTATAAATAGTATCTCATTTGATCCTCACAACCACCCTTGGAGGCAAGTGCTGTTATTATCCCCATTTTACAGATGGGGAAACTGTGGCAGACAGCGATTAAATGGCTTGCCCCAGGATCATACAGCTAGTAAATGTCCAAGTCTAGATTTGAACTCAGTCTTCCTGACTCCAGTCCCAATGCTGTATTCACTGGGCCACCTAGCTGTCCTACTTTTACAAGGAAAAATCAAGATGTGTACCATAAAAAGGTAAAAAGCAAAATGTAAAAAGGGATCGTATGAGAATGAGATTGCATTCAATGGGTAGAATTGGATCAGAGAAAGGTTCTTGGAGGAAATGGCATTTTAATTAGACCTTAACTTGTAAAGTAGGGTTCTTAGAGGAGGGAATTGGCAGTGAGGACATTCCAGGCAGAGAAAACAGTGTGAACAAAGACTTAGACGTGGCAAAGTAAGGGGTATGTTCAAAGAATTGCTTCTAGATCATTTGTTATTAGGACGTTGGGTATTGTTTGTAGGAAAGAAAGTTAGAAAGGTAGACTGGAGTTAGATCAACAAAGGTTCTAAGTTTTCCATAATGACAGTGAAGAATAAAAACAAAAACATCAAGATACTCATAAAACAATAAGAAACAAAAAAAATCCATGGCTTTTCAATTCAGAACTTTTATTGTAGAATTTTAATAATTTAAATTGTTTTCTCATTTTTTTCCAGGATAATTCATACTTATTTCTTTAGAATAATTAATTCAGTAAGCTATAATGGGGGGAAAAACCCTCTTTCTCATTTTTCTAAAGAAACACTGAATACTTCCTGCTGCTATATTTTTTAGCCATCTTTTTGTGCCTTATTAAAATCAAGATGAATATCTATAAACGTCTTTAAAAAAAAACAGCGCATAATTTCTTGCACAGCTTTCTAGTGTTGAGATTAAGTCAGTGTGAGTTTAAAATTAAATTCTTTCATTAAGATAAATTCGATTTCTATTGTTTCTTGTTGCTGGAAAAATTACATTGTTGCTTCAGAGTGATGCAGGCAATCATTGAAATAAGTAGGAGAAAGTTCCCCACCTTGTACTTGTGCATAGAAAGGTTTCCACTAAATCATTTTGAAAAGGAGACTTTCTGTCTGGTGCCAAAGCACAAACTTGGATCCTTTTCTGTATCCAGTGCAGACTCTGCTTGATTGCTTTTTACACCTTTATGAGTCTGATGCATAAACCACTTCCCTGGAGGAACATTTTGCATTTGCTGCTAGATTTCAGATAATAAACAAAATGCCAACTGGTGTGTGTGTGTGTGTGTGTGTGTGTGTGCATGCGCGTGCATTGTCCATAAGAGTAGTAGTATTCAATGCAAAACTTGTGTGTTGAGGAATTTATCATCTTAGCTCTTGAGAACATACCTCCTGGATTCTATTCTGTTTACCTTAAGAGAGCAAACACATGGCTACGGTGAACTAGCTTTCATACATCTGATTCTTTACAGAATCACTTTGATTTCTTAGAACTGTAGGTCTGGTAGGTTGAATGCATACAAGCCACTAAGTCAAATCAACAAGCGTTTATTAAGCGCCTACTCTGTGCCAAGTACTGTGCTAAGTGCTGGGGAGACATAGGCAAAACAAAAACAAAACAAACAAAAACAGTCCCTCCCCTCAAGAAGCTTATACTCTAATGAGAGACAGGACAAAAATTATGAACAAACAAGATATATACAGGATAAATTGGAGATAATCAGTAGAGAGAAGGCTTTAATATAATACAATAAATATTTATTTAGTACCTGCTGTGTGCCAAGCACTGTCCTAACTGTTGGAGATACACAGAGAGGCAAAAGGCAGTTCCTGCTCTCAAGGAGTTTATAATCTAATGAAGGGGAAATATATATAAAGCAAGCTATATATAGGAGAAATAAGAAATAACAGAGGGAAGGCACTGGAATTAAGAGGGGGTGGGGAAGTCTTCCTGTAAGAGGTGGGATTTTATTTGGATCTTATAGGAAGCCAGGGAAGTCAGTAGTTGGAAGGAGGAGGAGGAAGAGTGTTCCCGGCATGGGAGACAGCCAGAGAGAATGCCGTAACATTAAGGGGGATTGGAAAAGGCTTCTTGTAGAAGATAGGGTTTTCACTGGAACTTGAAGGAAGCTAGGGGAGCCAGCATACAGAGATGAGGAGGGAGAGAATTCTAGGCATGGGGGACAGCTATTGAAAATACCTGGAGTTGGAGATGAAATATCTTGTTGGAGGAACAGCAAGGCAGCCAGTGTCAATGGATATGATCTTCATTAATTTTTAGGAATTTTAATTAATATTCACCCCTAAGTAACTTACGCTATGAAAGCAAAATTTCCACACATATGTACATAAGCCTCAGAATTCAATTTAGTAAGCATTTATTGCATGCCTACTATATTCAAAGCACCATGTTATATGTGTATGTTGATATTAACATAAAACATATGTATGAATATAGTGGCAAGTCCTCCCTTACGCTTTTCTTGAGATGGGTTATTGTTGTTATTGTTCAGTTGTTTTCAAACGTGTCTAACTTTTTGTGACCCCATTTTGGAGTTTTCTTGACAGAGATACCAGCTCCTTTGCAGTTCTTTTCTCCAGTTGATTTTACAGATGAGGAAAGTGGACCAGATAGGGTTAAGTGACTTGCCCAGGGTCACACAGCTAGTAAGTGTCTGAGGCCAGGTTTGAGCTCAAGAAGATAAGTCTTCAGGACATCAGGCCCAGCACTCTATCCACTGTACCACCTAGCTGCCCTGAGATGGGTAGGAAGTGTTTAAATAATATGAAAGTATAAATTGAAGGGGGCAACTAGGTAACAAAATAGATAGAGTGCTAGGCCTAGAGTTAGGAAGACTCATCTTCCTGAGTTTAAATCTGGCCTTGGACACTTACTAGCTGTGTGACCCTGGGCAAGTCACTTAACCCTGTTTGCTTCACTTTTCTCATATCTAAAATGAGCTGGAGAAAGAAATGGCAAATCACTTCAGTGTGTTTGCCAAGAAAACCCCAAATGCGGTCATGAAGAGTCAGACATGAATGAAACGACTAAACAACAACAAAATAAATTGGGAAAAATGAAAATTAACTAGGATATTGCCTCTTCAATTTGACCTTTACTGAATGCCTACCATGTGCAAGGCACTCAACTTATTGAACTGTGTTACCAACAGCTATAAACAAAGCACATTGCAAAAACTGAGTAAAGTTCCTTGTGGGCTTTCACTAAGCAAGCCTATTTAAGACAGAAAAATTGGGAGCTTTGAACCTTCAAGGAAGACTTCAAACATCACATGTTAGAAAATTTCTCTTCTGTACAGCTAGTTTTACTGTAGCCAATGAGGAGACAGCCAAACCTCACAATTCCCCTTAAAGGCAGGGTATCTGAATTGGAGGATATTTTAAAAGAACCATAGTTGTACTACTCTGAAGTAATGGAGCAACTCAAGTTAAGCCAATTCATTTATTTACTTATTACGTTGTTATTTGTTCATATGTCTTAGGCCCTCTCTCCTTGAGAGCAGAATCTGTCTTATTTCAGTTACCTACATATACTTGGCATATAACAGGTGTGTTCTACATGTTTGTTGAATTGAATCTGTTAATTCAAGCATTTCCTTCAGTAAACTGTTTTAATGACTAAGACTTGAAATGTGCAATACAGCAACTGTACTGCCTTTATTTAACAAACCCTCATTCATTGTATAGATTGACAATATCAATATAAATGTGCCTATAAAAATAATGTTTAATTTTGAATGATTTTAAATAAATTGTTTGTGAACAATGAATATGCTTCTTAAAATTAGTGTTATAATATTTATTGAACATCCAAATAGTTCAATGAAGGCTGTAGTTTGAATGAACAAATTCATTTTTTTTTAAAACAAATTTGCTGTAATAATTATTAATGTATTTTGGCCATACCAAATTCTCAAAGAGTAAATAATAAGTTGTAGAAGGGTTTGCAGTCTGCATGGTAGAAGGAGTACCTGGCCAGAAGGAATCATAAGTCCTTAAAGTATGTTGCATGGGTGCATGGGTGTGTATGTGTGTGTGTGTGTGCGTATGTGCGCACGTGTGCTAGGAACCTCCATGGTGCTTGGTGCTGGAGATATAACAACAAAACTGAAACCATTCCTGTACTCTTTATTACTCCAAATGGCCTGTGATTTCATCTGCTGATGCAAATCCTAAACCCTCTGTGCCTTAGCAGACAGTTTCATGAGTTGCTGTGACCAAAACCAAATTCATTACATCGTAGCTAAGTCGTAGCTCTGTTACTTAGGAAACCCAGAGGCAATTCGAAATTTACATTTTTTATCCTCTTTAAACTTTTACTTTAACAATTTTTCAGTTGCCTTAATGGTTTATTGTATTTCTAATAAAACTTTATTCTTGACCTACCTGACATTTTTTATGGTGAACATAGAAGTAGCATAGTGGAAAGTGTGCTGAGTCTGGGAGTTTTTGAGAGTTGCTGTGATCAAATACATTAATAAATATTTACTAAATTGGATTTGGAATCCAAGGAATCTGAGTTCAAATCCCAGCTCTGCCACTTCTTCTGGTGATGAGCCTTTGGAATGTGTTTGGGTTTGTGTTTAGTTAGACTTGCCCCTACGCACTCGTCTTTTCAGTTTAGTAGGACCTGCCCAAAGTATATGTTCTGTGGGAAAAGTATAGGGTCATGTATACCTACTGCGATGAAGTATTTGAGTGAGAATTTAGTAGCAGAGCTATATGTATATCTATATTGTATAATATGTAACACTTATGTATATAAATATATTTATATTTATGTATATAGAGATAAATCTATATCTATGTCTTTTACAAATATCTCATATATTACATGTGAAAGTTTTTGAGAGAATAGCAATCAATCAATCAAATCAGTGCCTTAATTTCAATCGAGCTTCTAAAGATCTTCAGTGCATAAAGCTAATAATTTGTTCATTTTTTTTCTTTGTCATTTAAGAATTTTGCAGTTTAACTTTCCCTGGGGTTTTGATAGCATGAAAAATGTTTATCTTTATATTTTAAGTAGTTTGACACAGTCATCAAAAGTGTTAAGTTTTGAAAGCTGTCATTATCCAAAACAATTAATGAAATGATATAATTTATATTATTTAGATGTTTTAGATTTAAAAGTGATATTCTCTTTTTTCATTTAGTGTATTATGTTTACCTAGAACAAATGTGTTGGATTTAAATCCTTGAATAAGTAATCTTATTTTTTCCTGTTCATATCATATTGTGGCTAAGAATAGTATACTAAATTGAAATATTTCATCCTAGTAAGTCAAAAGGAAAACTGTAAAGAGGTACAATGATTATACTTTATAGAATACTTTTAAGAAATGTACAGAATAATGTTTTCACCCTGGCAAAAGGAAGTCTTTTACATTTGCGTAATGGGTTAATTCAGAACTATAGAATGTTCAGATTATATTAGTGTGAATTCATAGAAACTGCCCAGGGTGAGGTAGCTCCTTCATGGGATATAAGGGCAGGATGGTGCAATGGGGAAAAAAAATATGGGTTTGAAATCAGAGTTATTTCCCAAAGGTTGCCTCATTTCTGAAATTTAGGGGTTGTACCAGATGGCTTCTGAAGTCCTGTGCAGTGACCTACACTTCCTGAATTCTTTCAGGGGTACATAATTTTATTGGTTTGGTTTTTTAATTACATATATATGTGTACACATATATACACATATGTGTATATACATACATATATATATGTGTACACATATATACACATATGTGTATATACATACATACATACATACATACATAAACACACGTATATATGTATATATAAATTCAACACTTTACCAAGCACATATCTTTAATCAGGTAGCTATATTATCAATCATTATTGATAATCTTTTGATAAACATACTTTTCCAAAATGGACTTGATAAAAATTTTAAAGAACACTTTTGATGACTTTAACTAAGTGGAATAGCCTAGGGGGCAGAGGAGTGGAAAGTATAAGTAAAAGTTTATTCAAAAACTTAGAAATTACAGCATTATAGATTTAAAAGTGGAAAGGACTTAAGAGGGCATCTAGTCCAGTCTACTAAAGAAATTGAGATAAAGAAATTGAGGCCACAGAGAAGTGATTTGTCTAAGGTCACCCAGGGAGTAAATGGCTAGAGTTGGAATTTGAACCCAGGATCTTTAATTTCAAATCCAGTGTTCTTGCAGGTATCTCATAAATAAAGTTTTATTAGAAATACAGTAAACTGGAAAGGCAATTGAAAAGTAGCCATTAAAGTAAAGCTTTAAAGAGGTTGACATTAAAAAAAAATGTGACTTTCGACTTGCCTGTGGATCTCCTAGCAAAGAGAATTAATTGAGATTGGACATTCCATGGATTTTTTCCCACATCCATTTAAGAAAGTAGTTTTTGTAGGTTTAAACAAGAGATGAAAATTGTTAGAATTTCTTGGGGAATTGCAGGTGAATGTTAATTAGGACTCTTAATTAATTTAAACCAACCCTTTTAGAGTGTAGGTTCCTCACTCCTGCTTGGGGCCTTATTGTGCTTACAATTCACACATGTCATAGCTCTCAAAATAGTTTCTGAATAATTTTTCTTTTTCTGAAGACTTTGAATGGGAAGCTGTTGAGTACAGATATTCTAGGTCTAGTGTCTCCTTGGAATTCTACCTTTGACTTTTAGACTACTGCATTTGTGAAAACTTGAGAAAATACAGTGTTTTTTATGTGGTAAGTTACTGGTGAGAACTTAGGCCAATGTACTGGCATTTTTGAAACAGTCTGTTGTACCTGTTAAAGAAAAAACCATGTTCTGAGGCATTTTTACACATAGGGCAATATGCTTTTTTTGGCCATTTAGAAAGACTGTCAACTGTCAGTTGCTTTGTAGCAACTGATGACAGAAGCTTAGTGGATCGCACTATTCTGTAGCTATCAGATATATAGTTATTAGATGTGAATGCCCTAAGAACTGCAGGCCCCAAATGTTGGGAGCAACAGGTCCATGATTGCTCAGTGAAGGCGGAACTATAAATCACATGTTAGTAATTTTAGTCACATTCTCCTGCCTGAAGGTCTTAACACTGATACCTTGAGATAATAAACCTCTGGCTCAATCATGATCCCATTTTAAATCTAATGCTTTTAAGATATCTTAGGCCTTAAGAAACAAGTGGGCTCTCTAGTGTTATCATTTATAAGTAATAACATGTAGAAGCACTGTGGCCTTGGAGTCAGGAAGCTCTGTGTTGAAAACCCATCTCCAAGACTTAATACTCTGATTCTCTATTGTCCTTGAGCAAATCAGTCAGTCAGTAACCATATATTTAGCACTTATGTGCCAAGCACTGGGCAAGCCTGGGGATACAAAGAAAGGCAAAAGACAGACAGTCTCTCCCTGCCCTTGAGGAGCTTACAACCAAATGTCATTGAATCTCTTTGCACCTTCCTAGGTGATTCTCTAGGACTTCACTATTTTGTAGCTGATGGATTGTAATCTGTTTTAGTGAAGTAAGTTTCCAAACTGGGAGTTTTCTATACTGACAAAAGGCATTTTACCCTTTATGTATTTCCCTATGAATTAATATTTTACGTTAAAGAGAGGCAGCATAGTATGATAGAGAGAGATTTTGAGTTAAAGGACACAGATTCAAATCCCAGGGCTCCAAAACTTATTGTGAGACCTTGAAAGTCATTTCATGCTTTTGTGCCTGACTCAGACAGGGCCTCTTGTAGTTTATATCTGATATGGGAACAAAACAAGACAGTCTCAGGCCATTCAGCAGTTGAGGTAAAGGAAGTTTACTTTGCCATAAAATAGAAAGGCTACTCACGAAGACAGCATAGATGCAGCACTCATTTTGGGTAGATGGGTGTAGAGGGAGGAGGGAGTGTCCCTCATTTCCATAGGGAAACATGTGTCGTCAGCAAAGTAAGCATGTGGTGACTCTTGGGACCTTAGGACATTAGGCAAGTCTGAAGGGCTCCAACTCCCTGTGGGATAGGCCTTATTTATGTACTTTGGTGACTAAGAATGATAATAATAACAATAATAATAATAAAAAGAATAGCTAGCCTTTATATAGCACTTTAAGGTTTTCAAAACACTTTACAAATAACACCCCATTTGGTCTTTACAACCCTGGGAGGTAAGTGCTAGTATTATTCTCATTTTATAGATAAAAGAGCTGAGGCAGACAGAGCTTAAGTGACCAACCCAAGGCCATACATATTTGAGCTCAGGTCTTCCTTAGTCCAGGACCAGTAGTCTACTGTGCTACAAAATAATAATAGCTAAGATTTATTTAGTGCTTTAAAATTTGAGAAATGGTTTACAAATATTGTTTCATTTGATCCTTATGACAACTTTTGGAGGTAAGTGCTATTATTATCCACATTTTACAGATGAAGAAATTGAGGCAACCAGTAATTAAGTGACTTGCCTGGTCACATAGTGTCTGAGGCTGGATTTCATCTCAGGTATTCCTGACTCCAGGCTCAGCACACTATCCACTAGGCCATGGAGCTGTCTCTATATGGCCTGAGGCTAGCAGGAAGCTACATCAGCAGTTAGGTGACTTGAATCTTAGTCTTCTGGGCCATTCAAAAGAACTAGCCTTACCTATGTGAGGGAGAGTAGGGAGGGGGGAAGAAGACACTTTGGTCTCTCACGCTCTGCCTGTGTTCAATATGCCTTCTGCCCCCCTGCTCCCCATTCCCACGAAATCAACAAAAAGCACCTTGTATGTCTCCTGGCCCAGGCTCTGCCTATCTACCACTAGGAGACCGAGGGGATACAGACAGACCACGAATCTTACCCTCAGTGGGAAAAAAAAGATGAAAACTCTTTTTCCTGGTACCCTACTTCACCTCCATGAGAACTGAGGCACTGCTCAGATCCCCACATGTGTGTGTGTGGGGGGTGTGCAAATAGACTCTACTTCCCTAGGAACCATTAGGGAAAGATACTGGGAAAGACCATGGCCACACTACACTAAATCCCAGTATGGACAGGGGAGAGGCCTTTATGTACACAAATGGCAGGCTGACCAAGAAGTGGGGGTAGTACATTGGTACATTATATAATTTATGGGTAAATACACATATATTGATAATGTATTCATTAAAAAAAATTTCTGATGGGGGACATGATCAAAAAAGTTAAGAAATTGCTGCTCCAGACAGTAGGGATCCACTGATGAGATGAATTTAGAGAACTGATAAGTTTTTCAGAACACTTTAGTATTACGGTCACTGGTTGAAAGCAGGTTCAGGTTAGCATTGCTTGAACATTATAACCCAGGATGGGGAAATCCTAGATTGTTTCAGCCCATGTCCCAATGAAGCAGATGCCCTGATCACCTTTAATCTGAGTTGAAAATGATGGAGCCTTCTTTTGCCTGTGATTAATTGAGGCTGACATTCCCCTAGAACTTTGGGTTTTACAAAGATCTTTCCTCATAACAGATAAGATAGTTACAAGTGTTATTATGGCCTTTGATATAGTTACAAGTGTAATTATCCCCATTTTTATAGGCGGGAAAATTGATGCTAATAGGTATCTGAGGTGAGATTCAAGCTGATGTATTTTGACTCTAACTCCCTTTCCACTGTGCAATCCATCTCATATGTATGTATGTATGTGCCAACAGAGACATATGATTAGATGTATTTATCCAATATTTTAGTGAATTATATTTTTTCTAAGATTACTTTTCTTAACTTTAAAATAGCAAAGTAAAGTCAAATGTGTACATTTTAACCAAATGGTTGTTGATAGGTACGTATTTATTGAGTCGGTGAGATTTCCCAAATTCGTAGTTAGTGTTTAGAAGGCTACTCTGAATTTCAGTTATGGTATTCCGATATCTTTCTTTTTAAAGAGACTTAAAAAAGTGGGTGGTCACAAGCAACCTGTGGTTTATAATATTTAGAATCCAATTTTATTGGAACCTTTATTTTGTAGTATTATTGTATATTTTTTTAAATTTTTATTTTATTATTTTTTTTTAAGGCAGTTGGGGTTAAGTGACTTGCCCAGGGTCACATAGCTAGTAAGTGTCTGGTCTGAGGCCGCATTTGAACTCAGGTTCTCCTGACTTCAAGATCGATGCTCTCTCCACTGCACCACCTAGCTGCCCCTTATTGTGTATTTCTTAAGAATGTGGTAATGAGTGGCTAGTTAGGTAAAAGTGGCAATAGGCGCTTCTGGAATTATTTCGGAATACTTGGATAGTTTAGCTTATTTTATTGCGAGGGAACATGCTTTCTTAAAAGAATGACGGAAGCTCTCATTTCCACTTACATGACCACTGGCAACTGGAAAGGAGCTCACTTTCACTTCTAGACAGTCCTCTCTTTGGAGAGCATAGCTGCCATCTGGATTGGTTGGAAGCCTCCTGAGGTGGCTGTGCTGCCAGCTGAGTCAGACCTTATACAAGAAGGTGAATTTGGTATTTAGTTTCAGTAGAAACTCATATTTCTGAGGGGCTTTTTTCTTCAGTTTAAGCATGACCCATAATTTTATTTTTGACATAATGTTTTATGCGTATAAGAATAAAAGGTCTATCAGTTTTCTAGTATGAATTCTTTTACGTAAGTTGTAAAAAGCACTACATTTTAAATTTTCATTATTGTTTAAAAGGAAATGTATTAGGTTTCTAACATATGCCACCTGTAGTTGCGTGTATGTTAACTGATTTTTAAGAAATATATAAATATATTAATCTAATTTTTGATGATTAGGAAAAGAGCAATGAAAAGTCATCTTTATTAAAATGTGACAGTTTTTACTCGAGGAATGAATTGTGAATAAAATTACAAAAGATGGTAGTCTGTTTAGGCTGTCCTATTAAAAGCATTAAGATTTGAACACTGGCTGTTAAAGTGAGTAAATGGCAATATTATAAAGTTAAACACATGCCAAAAAACATTTTCCAGAGGGCTGGGATTGTAACAATACATTAATGAGGGCAAAGAGGTCTTAATGCAATTTGCACATTCTAAAGTTTCAAAAAGAGGTTTTGAGTTAGTGCATTATTAATGTACCGAACATCTGGAACTGTGTAAAAGCTATAGACATTGAGCAAATGCAGGGTTTCCCCACTAGGTTGCATTCTAACCGATTTCCTCCCCAGTGAGAAGCTTGTTTTAAGAAGTTTGAACCACTAAAGTGACAGTATCCAGATAGGATGTAAACATTCCAAAGTGTCTCTCTGTTTGTGAGATGCAACTCAAAAGAAATTTTAAGTCACAAAGATTAAGAAGTCCAAGGAATATGAAAGCTAAATAGTAAATTGAATTGTTCACATCTTGATACTCTGGTACAGTTGCTCTAGGTGAAAATCAAAGTAAAACCTTCTTTTAAAAGAATGAAAATTTTTAATCAGTGAACGTTAAATCCCAGCAGATTAGTCTGTCAATATACTCTACTTTTAGGTATTTAATTTCTAAATTTTCCTACCCAGCGGGACCCTTCTTGGGGAAAGTTTTTAATTAATCAGTTTAGTTATGAGTATGTTTAGGAAACATGTGGTTGATTTCTCTAGTGAAGTGGAAATAATTAAGATCTATAAATGTATAATTTATGTGTCAACTGCAATGAGAATGGAAATGATACAGACCTAAAGATTTTGACCTGAAGATTTCTTTAGGTAAAATTGGAAAGTTGCTACAGACAATTTTCACTGAACTAATTCACTAGATGTTTTTCCCAAGATAAAAACATCAAACTCACATGTAGCCTGTAGAAAAGTACCACCTTTGAAGAAAGCTTAATAAAGAATCTAGAGGGTTTGGTTTTCTGATTGTTTTTTTTTTTATTTTCTAGCTAATTAAGATACTGAAATGAAAACAGAAGAATCTAGCTTCTATGTTAAGAAAATATAAAATAAACCAGTGCACTCAATTGGTCTAAGCCAGAAGTCCACAACAGGCTAATTAAGCTCTACCACTTTTGAAGCCTTATTTTACTTACTTTGATGGATCTCTAAGCTGCCTATGGCTGGTGCCATCCTGACAGCTCTCTCTCCTCCTCACTCTCCTCCCTATTCTCCTATAAGCTGTCAGCGATTCACTTGCTAAGAACTACTGCTCCCTGCTGTGCTCAAGCAACTTGTGCTGTTAACAGCACACCTCTTCAGCCCCCATGCTATGGGAATTATAACTCCACAAGCAGATCTAAAATAGCTTTTCATCAGAAGAAAGTTTTGACTAGAGGTCAAAACTATGGTGCTATAGGTTCACGAATACAATAGAATTCCTAAAATAAAGCCCCCCCAAAAAAGGTACACTGGGGAGTAGCATTACATTTCTGTGAAAAGTTTGTTTCAGAATTTTCAATAGAAGCCTCTTAGTTTTGAAATTTGGGGGTAGAAATGGACAAATGGCTTTAGGAACTCACTGCTGGTTAAGCTTAAAGTTGGTTTCATCTAGACTTCCTCATGAACTGCTGCCATTTAGTTTTGTGATACAAACAAAAACATAACAGGAAAGCATGCCTGGTGGAAAATGGGAAATGTGGATCTACCTATATATCATGTCTATTCATGCATTTCCTCCCTTGAGAATTTTCCCTCCCAGTCTACTTTCACCTCCCATCCCCCTCAAATTTGAGAAGAAAATGAGGAAAAATATTTTCTCCACATAATTCACCCACCTGCACATTTTTTCCTTTGCTTTGAAACAGTTTCTAGCAATTGCAGGAACCTTTGGAAGGCTGCCACAGCTGCCAACAGCAGAAGCTTCCTAGTGAACTGCTGGCAGTTAGAGCCAGCAGCAGCCCCAAATCCCTGGGACCCTATTATGAAAATAGAATCATTTCTTTCTGGAGTTCAGAGGAAAGAGCATGCATAACATAATTATCACAAGCATCACACTTTGGAATATAACTACTGCAGTTAAAAATGAAATGTGTTTTATCTGTATCTCTCAACTCCTCTCCCTTCCATCATGCACCCTTCAAAGAACAGAAATCAATTTTTCTGTAAAAGACAGAGTGACCTAAATATGAGTTCTTGATTAGGCAAAAAGAAGGGAAGATGCTGATTGTAATTCATTTGGTCACTGACTGCTGTCCAACTTGAGTGAGTCACTTGTTTTAGGGAATAGTATTTGATAAAAAAAGTCTTAAAGACTGGCAGTGGTATATCTTTGTCCATTTCTGTTAGTTATGTTATTTGCGTAATTCTCCTTCCTCACTATGTGTTTCAATATTTCCTTTAATACAAGGGGAATTATGTAAGTAGTCACACTAAGATGTCTAGAACTATTGCTAATACTTGAATATGATTTGGGATCTGCTTGTGTTGCTGTGTCTGAAATGTTTTAGTTGGTTAAAGCATGCTGCTGATGAAACCAAGGCCGTATAGTTGGTCCAGTACCCAGTAAGAGTTCCATAGCCTAATTCACATGCTAGGTTCCTGATTTATAATAGGAAAATAATCTTTTATGTTCAGTTAGTTGACATGCAGTTATATTAACTAAAGTCCAGTTAGTTTTTCCAAGAGAAAAATTAACAAGGACCTAAACTAACCATTTCACGAATGTAAGCTTTTGATTATGAGAGAGACTAGGTGAGAAGCATAGCCCTAACTTGAATCCACTTGCATCTTATTGAAGATGAGCATGTTCATTCATAACTATGGGAGTTTGAGTGTCATCTCCTTTTCTCCTCCTTGGTTATGATTGACATACTTTTAAATAAAAGGCTATGAACAGTGATATCTTTAGAATTTTAAAGTATTAGATATTCCCTTGTGAGGTTAAAAAAATTTTACCTATCCTTTTTCCGTAATGTTAGATCATTTTGAAGTCTGTCAACTTAATTGGGGGGGATGGTGATTACTACTGATTTTTAGTGTCAGTGGAAAATTGAACCCAGTCAAGTGACTATATGAGGTATTTTATTTTACTCTTTTCTTCATCTCAACAAATACTTGATGGATAAAGTGATTTTTAATTTTTTTTTTATCAAACTAAACTTATAACATTCATCTGTAGTGTGCTGGCAGCAATGGTACAAGAGGAAAAGCCTTGACCATGGAGTCCAAGGCACTGGGTTGAAATCTTGGCTGTGTTACCTTGGGCATTTAACCTCTCTGGGCCTCGGGTCCTTTACCTGCAAAATAAGGGCTGGACCAGATAGAGCCTGAAGTTCCTTCCAGCTCTCGGGATCCTGTGGATAAAAAGTTAAAGTAAGATCACCAACACCAAGAGTGGTAGTTTCTGAGCAGGTGGGAGACAAGTGACCTGCAGAGGTGGAATGTTTGATGGAAAATGATTTTATATAATTTTTTGAAACCTTTCAAATCATGCAAGAACATGTGCCTTATCATTGTGCCATTCCTTGCTCCCCTAAAAAGAGACCCTGTTTACATTTAGTGACATATGCAAACAACCCTGTATGTTAAAATTATATCTTACTCTGGTCTCTCTGCCCATTACCACCACCACCACCACTTCTAGTCAGTAGAGTAAGTTTTATTGGTAGCCAGTATAAAGGAGCAATAGCAAGAAATGAGATTGCAAAGGGAAACCTGGAAATCACATACAAACTGAGTCAAAGATCAAAGGAGCATAATTTACAGATTGTATCATATTAATTAAAATGTATATGCTGGTAATATGTGCCAAATCAGGGAAAACCATCCTAAGTACTGCTGCTTGTTAAGGTTTCTGGTCTTGTGACACGTAAATTCCAGACAATTCTAGATTTCCGCAGTTCTATCCCAGTAGAACATCAAAAAGGTGCTGATAACTTTGGGATGACAACTTTGAAGTTTTACTGACAATTCTAGATGATTTGGATATGTTAATGAACTAATTCCAAGGTGGCACAGAAAGAAGTGAGTCTATTTCCCAAAAAACACTATAAAATGAGACCTCAAACTCCTGTCCCTTGAGGATTCTTCCATGTGCCTCAGATCTATGCTGCCTGGTGCTCCCAATTCTAATCCATGCTTATGTGTGTTATTCTCTGCTCTTCCCCTTTCCTGTCCTCTTCTCCATACTCCTTTCCCTCAGCATCCCATTCCCTGTTCCCACTGTGCTGTCTGCCTTTGTACCAGTTTTTGCCACTTGTCTCTGCCTTTCTGGGCTTTTTGCCCCCATACCCTCTGTGTTTAATTAAAGTGTGATTACTGCCCTGTTTCCCTTTGCCAATTGTAATCTTTCCTGGCGAGTACCCAAAGAGCTGGGCATGCTTGTCCCTATTTCATAATTTCATAAATTATCAATTCACTATACCACCTAGTGTTTGTGCCAAGGTTATGTACTCTTATCCCTGATCACCATAAATGTAATTAATAGACGATGTAGGATTAGGGGATGGGATACCCCCCAATTCAGTGGTAGTCAAAGGATTTAGTTACAGATGTAGGAATTTTAATGTTGTAATAAGGTATTAATATAACTGTAAAATATCCCCAGGGGCTACCCCCCAGATCCTTTTATGAAATCTGAACCTCTTTCTCTGACAAAATTAAAGGAAACAGCTTCATAGGACAAGCAAAAATTGGGCACACCTTTGCAGAATTTTAAATATCTTAGCCCTATATGAATTTAGGCAGTTAGATTTTGAGGGCGTCCAGGCTTGGAAACATTTTGTGGAGAACATTTGCAGGAGGGAGGCAGGGATTTTTCTGTCCATTTCCTCCCGCTGGCCATAGCAGAGCAAGGAGATATCCAATCTAGCAGTTTGAGAATGTGTTGTCAACTCAAGAGACAATTCAAGACACAATTGAAGGAACAGAGATATAATTTCTAACAGGCATGGATAAAGACAGGCTGTCACTTGAGGAAGGTAGCAGCTTCAAGGAATGATAGCCATGGATTTAAGAGGGTTAACTCTGGTAATTGAGAGTCATACTCCAGAGCAACCCTCCCAAGCAGGTATGCTGCATCCAAGGGGAGCAGGATGAGAACTACAAAGAGAGAAAGTATTTCCTGAGGTATTAGGGTTGCCTTGACCACATGTATGTCCTCGATGTGTACCTCATTGTCGTTGAACCATCGTACTAATTTTGAGCCTGCTCTTCCCATGGATATTGTGTATATTTGTGACAACGTGTATCCTTGATTTATGAGGGGGAATATTTTGTAGCTACTCTTTTTACTTTCCCATTTTAGTAAATGCTATTGCTTTGACCTAATTATGTCCACTTGATGATTGTTAGTGGGAAGCCCACTGGTGGGAACTTGTGAACTGTAGTGTTTAAGTGTATAGCCCCACAGAGTATACTGAAACTCAAGATAGCAGCTGCCCTCTGCAAACCTAATCTGTGAGTGATAGTCCAGAGTTTTGGAGCAGGTAGACTTAAAAGGGTGTTACTTCTCTCTAGATAGTATAGATTATAGGAGAGCAGAGGCTAGGTGCCTGATTTACAGAAGAGGAAAATAATTTTCTATGTTAGGCAAACTAACACACGCATTGAATACCTGCTGTGTGCAAAGCACACAGGAGTTTGGTTTAGAGACTATAATCTAGCTCAGATGCCAAAATATATTAAGTGGAGCAATTTGAGCACCATAATTGCCAAGTAATATACAAAATCATACAATGTAGAATAAAGGCATAACTATGGACACATGTTAAATTTATACTGGCCATACAAACCAGAGCCCCCATACAAAAAGTGCCTTGGAAGTTTGAGGGAAGCACAGAAATGCTGACCACCCCCTACCTTCCACTTCACCACCCAGATAATAATAGTAATTATAATAGCTCACATTTATACACTTTAAGATTTATAAATGGCACTCTTACAGAGGATGAAAAGATGGAAAAATTGTAAAAGAACTTGATGAGCCCCTACAGATTAGACCAATGCTTACTTTCATATTTGTGGACTTCAGTGCAATGATGAGCATAGCCAAGGACTGAAAAATATGATCCAAATATAATGAATTTAAAAAAAAATTATACTACACAGAATCTTTATGCCTACCCCATGAGTACTTTTTTTGAGAAAATTAGGAGGTTCTAGGCATGGGAGTAACAAATAGCATCACCAAAAAATGAAATTGATTATATTTTAGCAAACATGAGATGACTGCTAATGATGTCAGTCCCAAATTAACTGTGACTTCCGATTTGTTAGAGCAAAAGTCAAAATCATTATCAAAGGAGGGGAACAAAAATGAGACAGACTTAATGTGCAATTAAAATTAACTCCAACTTGACATTTTTAAAAAACAAGTTGACTTTGAAAAATGTGAAATGGATAAAAGAAAGAACATTGGTCCCAATTATAACAATTTCATACATAAATTTAAGTGGCATAAATCAGTTACTACTACAAGTAGACCAAAAGAACTGAGCCATTGAACATTTATATCTTTTTGCCTGGCAGAAAGGTTTGGTAGCCAAGGGTACCACCACTTTAGACTATAAATTCATTCAGAAAAATATTAAGAAGAAAGATTGTGGAAAATTATGAGCAGTATTCTCTCATAAAATGGTGAAAAGCTGTGGGGAAAAAAATAAGTGTACTCAAAGCTTGATGAAGGACCCGAGTGGACATTTAAGGGTGAAACTGGAAGGTCAACAAACAGATGAACAGTGGAGAAAGTCTGCAAAAATTTTTATGACAAAAATTTTACAACAAACCCTTCTGGCCATCAAGGAGATTGAAGCTACCACATTTATATTCTAACATCACTGTACCAGATGCACTTTTTGAAGGAGTGAGGTCATTGAAGAAATAACAATGGTAAAAGCTCTGCTAGATCAAGTACATGCAAAAGAGGTGCGTGGGGGTAGTGACACAGTTTTGAAAACAGTGAGGGGGCAGTTCTTGAGGTATTTTGAGGAAGAAAGCAAAATACTAAAGAGATGGAAAAAAATCTTGGACCTTGTTAGTACCTTAAAAAGGTAACTGAGAAAGCATTAATAATTACCAACCCATAAGCCTCTTTTCTAACAATATACATTTTTTTTAACAAATCTACATGTGAAGCCAGTTCTTCCTTGATTAGGGTATTGGAATGAAACAGTCAGGCTGTTACAATCAATAGAGTTATAGACTGTTGTCCAATGAAGTGACTCCCTTGCTTGTGTCAAGTGATTCCTCAAAAATTGTGCCAAAAAGGATAACTTTATTTGACAATCCTATTTTATTATTCACATAAAGATAAAGCAAGGCATAAAACCAAGAGGATATATACAAATCAAAGATGTTCACCACTCTCATGGATGATACGTAAATCCTTTTGATTAAATTTTTTGTTTTTAGGTCATATCAAGTAACTCACCCTTTACAATGCCAACCAGACCAGAAACAAAGACTTAACCTTCTCATGCCTGGAATTTCCAATTCATAACCTCATTGATTTTCTGAGTCACCTACTTCATCTCCACGTGACTCTAGACATACTTTATTTCGCTCCTTGGTCATTTCACCAGCTGCTGTACTTCAGCCCAAGTATCCCTGTCCCATCTCTTCTCCATCCCCCACCCCTATATCCTTCCAATTCTGAAACCATAATCAAACCAAATCTGTAATTGTTCCTGGAAAGGGTGTGCCATTATACTGCCTTATTGCTCCATTCACCATCCCTGTAACTTACCAAACCAAATTATCTTTTCCTGGACACTGCTCTTTTATATGTATTATCTTTCCCTAATAGATTGCTAGCTCTTTGAGGATGAGGACTCTCTTTGCTTTTATATTTGTATCCCTTGTGCTTAGCATAGTATTGACCCCTTTGTTAGTGCTTAATAAATGCATTTTCATTTATTCATTCATATGATCCTGTTCCTCTTTCAGGAAGAAAGTAGACTACCATGTCATTTGCTTCCCTGGTGTGTTTTGTCACGTTACAAAAAATGTTCAATATGTAGTTGGGTTTATTTAGTCTGGAGAAAAGAAAGCTGACAGAGGAAGCCTTAATAGTAGCTCTAAAGCAGGGGCACTCAGTTGGTAGATCATAATGGATTGATTGATTATAGTCCACTATAGCACTAGCAGCTGCTTTGGTCCTCTCCTAATGGGTTTTTAAGACAGGGGTCATGAATAGAAGCTGTTGATACTGTCCCCTCCCCAGGGCCAGCCAAATCCATGGAGAAGGGAACATAATACTGACCTGAGCAGGACACAAAGGTGAAGGGTCATATATTCCCCTTTTTCCTCACCTCCCTCATTTGACCTGCAGCCTTATTGTGTTAACTAATTGTTTTCTTCAGGAAACTTTTCACTTCAGGATATAAAAAATACATCCTCTTATGGAGAAAGCTGGGGACCTTCCCTTTTCTTCTCATTATATATTCAGTAGAAATCATAATCAATTGTAATAGAAGACTTGGCTTCAGAAAAATTTTTCTTCTGGGGATGATAGAACACCAAAATATGTTACTAAGAGAAGATGTGGAGGCAGGAAGATTATAATACTGAATGACTTCTAGATTTATTTCTGTGTTTTCAGAAAATCTTTAGAATGATGAAAAAAAGAGACATGATTTTTTTTCTTTAGGATTTTCAGTTGATAACTACTTTTGAGTCCTCTCTTCTCTGTTTCTCTATGTCTATATCTCCCTGTCAATTTGTGTAAAGAAATAGCTTGACATAGTGAAAACATGGTTAGACTTGGAGACATAAATACTAGGGTTCAAGTTCTGACATATGTTGTCTGTGTGAACTAGGGAAGTTATTTAACTTTTCTGTGGCCTAAGTAACTTTTGAGGACAATTAGGTGCCAGGAGTTGCCTATTTGTAGTTTACTTAATTAGTATTAATTAGTCTAGGCCTCTTGTCCTTTGAATTTCCAAATAATGTTCACTTTCATAAAATCTTTTGATGAAGCTATATTAGCTAAGTTGAGTTCAAGTTTATAATAAGTAGCTAATCCTTTAAGAACTACAAAACATTTTATATCCATTATCTAATTTTGTGCTCACAGTAATTGTTTGAGGTAGGTATTACAGATATTATTATCCTCATTTTACAGATGAAGAAACTGAGACTCAGATAAGTAATTTGCCTGGAGTCACAATTGTATTTGTGGCAAAATCAGGAGTCTGTCCTGACTTCAAATATAGCATTTTGCCTACCACACCAAACCACACCATGACATGCCATGACGTACTCTAGAAGTTGTTAGTCTATAGTGCTACAATGGGGAAAATATTGGCTTTGGTGTTAGAGAATCTAGGTTTGAATAATGGCTCTTATATTTATTAGCTAATATGAGTTTAGGCAAATCACTTAACATCCCTTATCAGATCTGTTTCCTTACCTGTAAAAGATATCAAAGGCTATTATTATTGCATCCCATCTCTTTGCCTGTAAAAGGAAAGAGAATTCCTGGAGGTTAAGTTTGTAAAGAATTGGGGAGACTTGGGCATGTTTTTCAGCATCAGGGTTGTTGTTTTGTCCTTCTCTGTGGAAGAGAACCTTATAACATCATAGAGGTGATGCCATGACATGTAAGTGAGAGCCAGAGTGATTGAGGTATGGTCCTTAAGAAATAAATCTAGCCTGTTAACCCCAAGATAGCTTGCAGTGTTTCCTAAGGAAGGAAGGAAAGAAAGAGAGAAAGAAAGAAAAGAGCTGTGTTGCCCATCTTGCCAGTTCCATTTGAGTCATCAGTAGGGCAGCTACTACTCCTCACAGAATTGTTGTTTGCCCATTGTTGTTGTTGTTGTTGTTGTTGTTGTTGTTGTTGTTGTTCTTCTTCTTCTTCTTCTTCTTCTTCTTCTTCTTCTTCTTCTTTTAAAGCCACTTGGGCTTAAGTGAGTTGCCCAGGGTCACACAGCTAGTAAGTGTCAATTGTTTGGTCTGAGGCTGGATTTGAACTCAGGTCCTCCTGACTCAAGGGCCAGTGCTCTATCCACTGTGCCACCTAGCTGCCACTTGTCCTTTGTTCTTGAAGAGGACTATGACATCATGGAGGTGATGCCATGGCATGCAAGTGAATTGGATTTAAGTGAGGCAGGGCTTTGCAGAGTAACCAGCCTCACTTTCTTCTTCAGAGCCATCTGGGTCCAGGGACCAGATACACATCAGGACAGCTGGAGATGACCCCAGATGCGGTAGAAGACCTTGGCCTTTTAAAGCTAAGGTCTTTAGCAGGTCTTAGTTTGACTGAGGCATTAGGGAAGGAACTAGTAGAGAGAGTTGAAAATTAGAAAGAATATGATTGTTGAGTCAAACAACTGGAGGAAATGGGAAAAATGGGATCAAAGGCACAAGTAAAGGGACTGAGTTTGGCGAGGAGTAGAGTTTCTGTTTCTTCAAATCTTATGTAATGTGTCTTTTCTTTGAGTTATTTTTTTCCCCTATTTATTAACTACTTATTTGATTTCACTTGTTAAGGTACTGGTTTCATTGTAGATTTCTGTTAATGTTAATTTTAGTAGAAATGTGTTTCCTTGCCTTTATTTTTTCTGTGAGTAATATTTTTCCCAATTATGTGTAAAAACAGTTTTTAACATTCCTTTTTTAAAATGTTGAGTTCCTATTTCTCTTTCTCCCTCCCTTCTCTCCCTACCTCCCCTGATGGTAAGCAAGTTGATATAGGTTATACATGTGCAGTCATGCAAAATTTCCATATTTTGCCTTTATTTTCAAAAATAATTTTAATTGATTCACAATCAAACAAGAGATAGAGGGCATTACAGGATGTAAAATGGATAATTTTGATTACACTAAATTTAAAACTGGGGGAAATTTTTTTACAGCAAGTTTCTTTGATAAAGACCTCATCTCTCAAATATATAGAGGACTGAGTCAAATTTATAAAAGTAGAAGTCAATTGATAAATGGTCAAAGGACATGAATGGGTAATTTTTAGACAAAGAAATAAAAGCTGTCTGTACTCATGTGAAAAAATGCACTAAATCAACTATTGAGAAATGCAAATTAAAACAGCTCCGAGGTACCACCTCATACCTGTCACATTGGTTAATATGACAGAAAAGGAAAATAACATGTTGGAGGGGATGTGGGAAAATTGGGACACTAATGCTCTATTGGTGGACTTATGAACTGATCCAGCCATTCTGGAGAGCAATTGGGAACTATGCCTAAAGTGCTATCAAATTGTGCATACTCTTTGACCCAGAAATACCACTACTAGTCTGTGTCCCAAAGAGATTTTCAAAAAAAAAAAAAAGGAAAAGGACCTATATGTACAAAAATATTTATAGCAACTACTTTATTAACTACTTATTTGATTTCACTTGTTAAGGTACTGGTTTCATTGTAGATTTCTGTTAATGTTAATTTTAGTAGAAATGTGTTTCCTTGCCTTTATTTTTTCTGTGAGTAATATTTTTCCCAATTATGTGTAAAAACAGTTTTTAACATTCCTTTTTTAAAATGTTGAGTTCCTATTTCTCTTTCTCCCTCCCTTCTCTCCCTACCTCCCCTGATGGTAAGCAAGTTGATATAGGTTATACATGTGCAGTTACTTTGATGGATCTCTAAGCTGCCTATGGCTGGAGTCTGAGTGCAGATTGAAGCATACTTTTAAAACTTTATTTTTCTTGGTGGTGTTTTTTTGGGGGGGAGGGAGTGTCTGTGTTTTGATCCCAACATGACTAATACAGAAATATATTTTGCATGAAGGCACATGTATAACCTATATCAAATTGCTTGTCTTCTCAAGAAGAGGGGAGGTGGGTGGGAGGGAATTTGGAACTCAAATTTTTTTTAATGAAATTTTTAAAAAATCTAAATGTTAAAAATTGTTTTACATGTAATTGAAGAAAATAAAAGATTGAAAATAATTTTGATATCTTTAAAAAAGTATCACCAGAATTTCTCTTAGTCTCATTCCTTTTCCCTGTCAGAAAACTATCTCATATAACAAATATTTTTAAAGAAAGAAAGAAAAAGAAAGAAAAAGAAAAAAGACATAATTGAGTAGTACATTGAAAGGTTTGAAAATAGGTGCATTGTACCACACCCATGGTCCACCCACCTCTCAGAAGGCATAGAATGGGTATTTTTGTCTTTTCTTTGGAACCATGCTTATTCTTTGTAATTGTGCGTTCTTTGCCTCACATGACTTCTGAGGGATCAGAATTTCCCTCAGCTGGATGCCAGTCCCCTTTCCTTTTGCTGGAGCTCCACGCATGCTAGCACCCTTCCCTATTTCCACTCTGTTCCTTAGTTCTCTGGCTGAGTACTACAGAAGGGGAAAGAGGAAAGAAACTATGGAGCCTGGGAACTTGGTAGGGAAGAGATTGCTAGTGAGAGTGCTGGGATTAAGAGATTAACTTTCTCTGCCTTTAGGTTAATTTGGTAAGCTTCTTGGTATCTTAGACCTTAGAAACAGCTACAGTTGCTTTACCTCTTGTGCATAATTTTTATTTTGGAGAATTTTGCAAGATTGTGTCTAGTTCTTTATCTTGTTGCTCCTGTGACCCAAAAGTAATTTTCTTAACTTTAAATGTTGCTTTCCAGTATCTTAAGTAGTCTTTAATATTAAATAATTTATTCCTCCTCTCCATAAGTAAAGCTTTTCATTGGTTTTGAGGAATGATACTTTGTATTCCCTTTATTTCTAACATTTCCGTATGTTAGGGTATGAACTGTGATTTCATGAAAGGAAACTCCCTCTACCATATGCAAACCAGAAGCGATTATGCAGTTTGTTCCTTATTTGATTATCTCAGGATACTTAAAGAGTTTAGGTACCTTGTCTAGGTCTTACTGCCAGTATCTGTCACAGGCTGGACTTGAACTCAGGTCATCCTTACAATGACTTCATCACAGATTTATAGATAGACAAAACAAGATTTAGAAACATTACACCACATGTCATTTTCTTTCTTTTCTTTTAGCACTGTTGATCATCATCATACTTAGATAACTTGCTCAGGTTTTTAGATAGATTTCTAAAAGCTCCAAATTCCTCCTAATGTTCACGTCATTTCTTTGTCAACAATGCATGCTTCTCTGCCTGACCTGATGGACAGAATGGGTTGAAATATCAGGATCCCTTGGACCTGAATTCTTAGATCTTATTCTTATGTGAAATACGAGGAAATAATATGAGGTTACAATTTTTCACTTTATCACCTTTGTTATTTTTTTTAATTTGAGGAGCAAAAAGAAAATGATACTTTTGTCTGGGATATGTGGGGATTATAACTCCAAATTTTTGCTATCTTTTTAAAAACCAGTCATTTGAGCACTAACCATTGGTTTGAATCATGAATGAGTTCATAGGATTGTAGACACAGAGTTGAGGGGGCTTCATAGGTCTTCTAATCCAATCTCATTTTACAGATGAGGAAACTGAGGCCCAGTGAGTTTAACCAACTTACCCAAGGTCCTATAATAGTGTCACATAGGAGCAAGTGGCAAAGTTAGGTTTTGAAGCCAGCACTTTTCCCCTTGCCTCCATGGTTCTTTGGGTTAAGAATACATAGATGATTCATCTCAATTGTTTTTGCAACTGAGTATAAAACCATAGGACAGAAAAAATAATATCTTAAATTTTAAAACAATAGGATAATTCATTTCCCTCAGCTAACCCTCTGGAAAATATGTTTAGTTGAGACCAAATTGTTTTTGAAATTGGACTTTTTATAAGGTCTTTTTAAATAAGGCCTTTTAAACAATATGGCTTGATTGTTTAATGTCATATTTTTATCCAAATTGCTACATTTATTACAGAAGTGCTGTTAACCATTTTATTCTGGAAGCTTTGGTGAGCAAAACATTTCATTTTTCATTACTGTTGTCACCATTCACATTTTCCATTATTTAAGGGAGTTATTGAAAAATTGATGGTATGTTGATACCAGAGAGACATCCTTTAGGCTTCAGTGTCGATTCCTGGCACAAGAAATACAGTTCAGTGCTTCAGTGTCCTGCTGGTGAGCAGCACTTTGTCTCTGTCCCTAAAGAAAAATCGTACCATTGAAATCCCTAATGTTTCTCAAAAGTTGAGTGATGCATACTATTTATTCCAAAATGAATATGAATTATTCACCTTCTATTTTGCTAGTGTATGCACAGTGGTGATCATAATCTAGTTTATAAGATCAAGTGTTCACCTTGCTCAGGGTTTCATTTTACTTTGGAGTTATATGGTATACAGCCAGTGGTGTGTTAGTAAATGTTTAACAACCAGCTTGTGGTAGGGATGGGGGTGCGGTGTGCCATAATGTACACAGACTGTGTAGTTTAATCTTTATTATTAGCATTTCCTCCATCACTTTCTTAAATATAGACAAGTCAACAAAACAATAAATTGAGCCCTCATTTATAGCCTTCTCCGATTTCCAAAGTATAAATGCTCATGCTGAAAATTTAATGGTCTGCTCCAAGGAACCAGTTAGAGCTGATTCCATCATACCCCTATGACATTGTTTCCAGTCTTCCTCACCCCTTTGAGTGTGTTCAGAACTGTCATTGTGTACTAAGACTGTGTGAAGTAAGTATGCCCATCCCACCCCCAAATCTTGTTGCATGTTGGTAACTTACCAGTTGCTCCTGGCTGTTGTTCATTAGAGAAACAGTATATGATACCTTAACATTGCTTGCCAAAAATTATATGTGGTGGAAAGCAGAACAATATATAGTAATAAGGAAAAAACTCAGGCCATAAAACTACAGTAGCAGATACGAAATTTGTCAAGGTATTGAGTCAGTCAATCAGTATACATTTATTTAGCACCTACTCTGTGCCAGGCATTATGCTAAGCACTGGAGATACAAAAAGAAGCAAAAGACAGTACTTGCCCTTGAAGAGCTCACAATCTAATGGAGACAACAAGCAAACAAATATGTACAGATAAGCTACATATAGCATAAATAGGGAATAATTAAGAGAGGGGAGGCACTAGAATTAAGAGGGATTGGGAAGCTTCCTGTAGAAGGTGGGATTTAAGTTGGGACTTATAGGAAACCAGGGAAGCCAGTAGGTGGAGATGACTGGGAGAGCCGTCTAAGGCATGGGGGGCAGCCAAAGAAAGTTCCCAGAGCCAAGAGATGGAATCCAGAGTCAAGAGATGGAATGTTGTTTATGGAACATCCTGATCATGGACACTACATCTAAGAGTACATGATGGGTAGTCAGGTATAAGAAGACTGGAAAGGTAGGAGAGGGGTAGGTTATGAAGGACTTTGAATGAGAAGCAGAGCATTTTTTATTTGATTCTAGAGATAACAGGGAACCAGTGGAGTTTATTGATTATCAGGGGTGGGGAACCTGTGGCCTCAAGGCCACATGTGGCCTTCTAGACCCTTGGGTACAGCCTTTTGACTGAGTCCAAGTTTTATAGAACAAACTCTTTTATTAAGGGGATTTGTTCTGTGAAGTTTGGATTCAGTCAAAGGACCTCACTTGAGGACCTAGAGGGCCACATGGGGCCTTGAGGCCACTGGTTCCCCACCCATGGATTAGGGAGATGACATAGTTGGATCTGTGCTTTAGGAAAATAACTTGTGTGGCTAAATAGAGGTTGAATTGGAGTCAAGAGAGACTTGGGGCAGGCAGACCCACTATTAGGCTATTATAGTAGTCCAGGCAGGAGGTAATGAGGACCTATACTAGAGTGGTGGCAGTATCAGAGGAGAGAAAGGGGCATATTTGAGAGTTGTTGAAAAGGTGAAATAAATCTTGGCAACAGGTGGGATATGGATGGTATGAGAGATAATGAGAATGACATCTAGGTTGTCAGCCTAAGGGACTAGGAGAATGGTGTCGCCTTCCACAGTAATAGGGGAGTTAGGAATGGGGGGATATCTGGGGGAAAGACAGTGAGTTCAGTTTTGGAAACGTTGAGTTTAAGATGTCTACTGGACATCCAGTTTGAGATGTCTTAAAGGCAGTTAGAGATGCAAGACTGGAGGCTAGCAAAGATGGCAAGGCTAGCAAAGATGGCAAGATAGGTAGAATTGACAGTCACCAGCATAGAAATGGTAATTAAATCCATGGGAACTGATGAGATCATCATGTGATAAAGTATAAAGGAAGAAGAGAAGAAGGCCCAGGACGGAACCCAGAGAGGCACCTATGATTAGAGGGCATGATCTGGATGAGAATCCAGCAAACCAGACTTAGAAGCAGTAGTCAGATGGGTAGGAGGAGAAGCAGCAAAGAATGGTGCCCCCAAAACCTAGAGAGAAGATAGTAGCAGGGAGGAGAGGATGATCAACAGTGTCAGAAGCTACAAAGAAGCAGAAGATAATAAGGATTGGAAAAGGTCTTTAGATTTGGCAACTAAGATCATTGGTAACTTTGAAGAAAATGGTTTTGGTGGAATTAGAAGGTTGGCAGCCAGATTCTAAATGGTTAAATAGACAGTGAGAGGAGAGAAAGTTGAGGCATCTCCTTTTCAAGGAGTTTTGCTGTAAAGGGCTGAAGAGACATGGGATAATAGTTAAAGGGGATAGAAGGATCAAGTGAGGGGTTTTTTTTTTTCAGAATAGGAGACATGGGCATGTTTGTAGACAGAAAAAAAAATGAGCCAGTAGACAGGGAGAAGTTGAAATTAGGTGATAGAGTGGGAATGGCAGAGGGGCAGTCTGTTAGAGGAGATGGGATGGAATGGGATCACTTAAATGAATAGACATTTTAGCGTTTGTAAGGAGTAAGGCCACTTCGTCATGTGAGACAGGGGTGAAGGTGGAGATAAGGGCAGAAGGCACCTGAGTCATGTGACATTAGGAAGACGGGAGAAGAGTATGATGGACTCTGCTTTAAAAAAAAAACAAAAAAGCTGCTTCCCTGCTTTGGTGAGACTTAAAAAAAAAAAAAGGACCCTGGGACCACTTTATTTCAATTCCAGCTTTTCTTAATTTCTCAAGCAAGTCACTTGACTCCTCTATACTTTAGTTTCCTCCTCTGTAAAATGAGACTAATTAATGCCCTACATATCTCATTGGGTTGTTATGAAGATAAAGTAAGATCATAGAGAAATTCTTTTGTTTCTGTTTTAGAAAGACATAGAAAAAGTTATTTTTAAAAGTTTTTTTGAATGTTACCATATTTTAAAATTAGAAACTTGGAACACAAAACTTTCTGAAATAGAATATTTAAAATATACTTCAACTTTATATTATCATGTTTGGTTAAGGGAGAAAGGTAAAAAAAAGTGAAAGGAAGCAGAAGGAAAAACAGAAAAAGAGGGAGAAGAAAGATCTCCCTACCCCGCAAAAAGGGCAAAAATAGGGAAAGGCAAAAAGACAACCAGAGGAGAAACAGAGAAAGGGAGGAGTGGTAGAGAAATATAGGAGAGAAAGCTTAGCTTCTGTAGATTTTAAAGATTTTTTTCCCTTAAGATGAACTTTATTATTTTTTTTTCAAGTTCTATAAAATAAGCCTTTGGCATGGCACTGAATCTATAAATTAAAGTAGGTAGTAATGCCATTTTACTTATATTAAGATGTCTCAACCGTGAGCAAATTACTGTCTCTACAATTACTTGTCTTCCTTTATTTCTGCAAAAAATATATTTAGTTCTATGCATATAATTCCTGCATATCTTAGAATTTTAGTGTATTTTATGCAGTCTGTAAAATTCTTTTTCGGTCTGTTGGGTTTTGTTTCTATCCATCAAAAACTTTTTTTTTTGGAAAAACATTTTTTTCTGGACACTTCCATATACTTGTTGGCTTTTCATATATAAATGTTTCCATTGATTTTTGTGATTTTGGGATATGGCATCTAATTTTTTTTTTATAATGACTCTTAGGGAATCCAAAGATTCTCAATTGTCTCTTTTCAATCTGTTTTTCCAGGTCAGTTTGTGTGTGTGTGTGTGTGTGTGTGTGTGTGTGTGTGGTGTGTGTGTGTTTCTAATTTTTTTGCATTTAAAAAAATTTGTTCTTATTTTATAATGTAAATATTTATTTGTTACAGATTATAAATATTTGTTTTCTATATTATATAAATGTACATTTATTCCTTATATTCATTGAGTTCTGCTTACTCCATTACATTTTGCAGGCAACTCATTCCTGCATTTGTGTTTTTCAACTTCTTTAAATTCTTTATTCTCTCTAATTTTCCCTAAGAACTGTTATTACATTTTTTATCTCTTTTATCATTCCTTTGTTCTTTTTTGTCTTTAAAAATTTTAAGTTAATTGATTATCAATTCAGAATTTAAAAATTAAGATAATTAAATTTTTTACTTCTGAATTTAAACACCAAAAAGAATTCTCATACAAGCAGTAGGTCACAAAAAGATCATTCCAAGTGAAACTATGAATCTCTGTTCCTTTTGCTTACTTTTTAAGATATAATAAAGCCCATGTTTTTTTTTCATAATGGTCCTATTTGTTCTTCCTTTGGAACTTCTTTTTGTTCTCTTCTGTGCATTTAAAAAATGTTTCATTGGCCTTTTTTTTGTGTTACTATTGCAGGGAAAACCCTTGTGACAAATAAATAGTCAAGCAATACAAATCACATTGGCCATGTCCAAAAATGCTTCTCTTTTTGCACCTATTTATTTTGTTAAATATTTCCCAATTACATTTTAATCTGCTCCCACCTGCACATATTTAATGCCTCTGTCTTAGACAGCTGGGAAATGGCTGAACAAATTGGGAGATATGAATATAATGGAATATTATTGAACTTTGAAAAACCTAAGAATTCTAATCAATATAATAACTAACCATGATTCCAGAGCACTTATGATGAAATATGCTACCCACCTCCTGACAGAGAGAGGGACTTGGTGTGGAATGAAAAATATACTTCTTTTGGACATGGTCCATGTAGTTCCTTGTTTTGCTTGATTATACATGTTTATAAGGGTTTAATTTTTTCCTTTCTCAAGGAGAAAGATGTTGGAGGTGGGGGAAGGGGTGGGAAAAAAGGCAGATTGTCATTAATTGAAAAAAAATTTAAAGCTGGAAAGAGCAGCAAGAGAAGTGGTGTAAGAGAGGAAGTTTGTTAAGGAGCAGGTGTTCCAGGTAGCACAGTGGAAGGTGTAGGCCAATTTGGAATGGGACATTGAGGAGTAGCATTTAGGTGGATGGGAATAAGTGAGTGGGCTGCTGGGTTTGAGGAGAGAGAATTTGTTCTTCAGCAGTCAGGGGTTCAGTATCATAGAGGTGACAGTAACCATTGTGGAATGAATGCAGACAAAATAAGAGTGACATCCGCTGATGAAGGCAGGTATTAGAACATTCCAGATCAACTCTCTTTCAACCTCCTGAACTTGTTGTGTTGTGTTCTTTTGCCCCAGGAGATGTCTTAAAGTCTGCCTTGTCATGGGCATGAATGTGGTGTGGTGTGGTGTGCTCCCAGCTAGTGGACTACTATGTCCTAAAGACTGATTGGAGTACACCTGGTGTTGTTGTGGCCCTTGAGACATTCTGAAACCTAGAGGTAGTAATTGATATAAGTAATATTGTTCCCTCAAAAGCCTAGAGAGAAGGGAGAAGACAGTATGTCCTATTTCCCTCCCCCCACTGATCCTATTAAATACTTGCTATGAGCATAACATCATGCTAGCCCAATATTAATTCTGTGTCTGATAGTGATATCATGGAATGTTTTGTTGAGAGAGCATGGTGGTTCTCTTTGACATCAATCCTCTTCACTCATCTTTTCTTAACTCATTATGGATCTAAAACATATTTTCCACCTGTGCTACCTCCTGGAATGAGGGCATTCTATAAGTTTGTTACTTGTTGAATAAAGCAGTTCTTTAAAAAACATCAAAATTATTTGAAGGGATTCTCCTGTAGCTTCGTTCTTAAAGGATTTTATGGATAAAACTATACTTGTTGTATCTATCCTTGCACAATTTTAGGGCCTCATCATATTCCCACTTGTCCTTTGTTTCTGAAGAATATACTTCTAAAAAATCTCTTCTTATCTAAAAATGTCTCTATCTCTGTAATAAAACATATGAAATGAATAAATAAGTGATCATTTATTAAGGATTTACCATGTGCAAAGGACTAGGGATATAACAACAAAGGAGAATATCTGCCTTCCAGGACCTTATATTGTTTTTGTTTGTTATTTTTTATTTTCAGTTCCAAATTCTCTCCCTCTTTCCACCCCTTCCTCACCTGATGAGAAAGCAAGAAATACTGTACTCATTATACATATGAGGTCATGCAAAACATATTTCACATTAGCCATGTTGCCAAAAAAAGAGCAAGAAAAATAAAGTGAAAGAAAATATGCTTCATTTTGCACTCACAATTCATCAGTTCTCTCCTTAGAGGTGAATAGCTTTTTTCATTATGAGTGCTTTAGAATTATTATGGATCATTGAATTGATCAGAATATCTAAGTCTTTCACAGTTTATCATCATTATAATATTGCTGTTACTGTGTACAGTGTTTTCCTAGTTCTGCTCATTTCACTTTGCATCAGATCATAGAAGTCTTCCGAGATTTTTCTGAAACCATCCCTTTCATTATTCCTTATAGCATAAAAGTATTGTATTACAATTATAATACCACAATTTATTCAGCCATTCCCCACTTGATGGGCATCCTTTCAGTTTCCAATTCTTTGCTACCACAAAAAGAGCTGCTATAGCTCTGTATATGTCATTTCCTTTTATCTCTTTGAGGTATAGACCTAACAGTGGTGTTGCTTGGTGAAAGGGTTTGCACAGTTTTATATCCCTTTGGGAATAGTTCCTCCACAAAAAAAGACAGAATATTACCTCAAAGTGAATGTAGAGTGGCATAAATAAATAAGAGTCAGGGTAAAGCAGTTGTCCTCCTAAGACAATTTAAGAGGACTTCAGGAAAGACTTGGACCTCCGGGTCGGAGGTTCGACCTGATCAGCAAACAACAAACTGGGGGGAGGGGGAGAGGGAGGCAGTTGGGTCTGAGACAGCCTTGGGGTTCAGGAGTTTTCACCTCATGGACAGTGTGGGGGTCTGACGGCCGAGTAGGGGAAGGTTGAAGGACCCCTTTGCTGTCAGAGAGCACCAGGCCCAGCTGTGCTGACCAGATGAAGTCCCATGCTGCAGTCATGGGCAAGAGGGGGCAAGCACAAGGTGTGTCAGTGCAGTGACGGGGGTGGGGACTCTACTAGCTGTGAGGACTTGCAGGAGAGCAGAGTCACTCACTGGTTTCAGTTCTAGAGCAGAGGGGAGAACTGAAGTTTGTAGCCATGGGAGGGACCACAGGGAGCAAGAGCTTTTGTGGGACCGTGTGGCTAAGGGCGGAAAGGAGTGTCTGAGATTGAGCCCCTGGGACAGAGCTCAGAAAATAAAGTAAGAAGGACTTGAGGTCTGGGGCACAATTCCCCACACCTCAAGACCGGAACCTGATTATAATAAGCTGCCAAAAGTAAAATAGAAATAAAAATGAGTAAGCAGTGGAGAAAAAAAGTTCAACCATAGATAGTTACTATGAGGATAGAGAAGATCTCGGCTCTGATTCAAAGGAAGATAGTGAAGTTAAAAAAAGCCACTCTTTTTTCAAAGAGAAATGGCAAATGGTCACAAGCCTAAAAAGAGTTTTTGGAAGAACTTAAAAAGGACTTCAAAAATCAAATAAGAGAGATAAAGGAAAAATTAGGGGAAAAAATAAGAGCAATCCAAGAAAATCAAGAAAATTATGAAAAGAAAGTCAACTAGCTGGAAAAAGAGATCCAAAAACTTCAGGAAGAAAATAACTTCTTGAAAACTAAAATTGCCCAAGGGGAAGCTAATGATGTTATAAGACACCAAGAAATAATGAAATGAAAAGAATGAAAAAATAGAAGAGAATGTGAAACATCCCACTAAACTGATTTGGAGAACAGATCGAGAAGAAACAACATAAGAATTGTTAATGACCTGAAAGTTCCAATCAAAAAAAGAATCTTGATACAGTATTACAAGAAATATCTAAGGAAAATCGCCTTGAAGTTCTAGAACAAGAAGATAAAGTAGAGATAGGTAAAATCCATTGGTCATCACCTGAAACACATACCAGGAAGAAAACATACAGCAGTGTCATAGCCAAGTTTCAAAGTTCCAAGGTTAAGGAGAAGAAGCAAGAAAAATTTTTGTTTAAATACTGTAGAGATACAATCAGGATCACACAGGAGCTAGCAGCTTCTACATTAAAAGACCATAGCTTTTGGAACACTATATTTCAAAAAGCAGGAGCCCTGGGGTTGTGACCAAAAACAACTTACCTGGCAAAATTGAATCTAATCCTGAATGGGGAAAAAAAAAGACATTTAACAAATTGAAAGACTTTCAGGTATTTGTGACAAAAAACCAGAACTTAATGAAAAATTTGACATGAGATCCAGGAGAAATATAAGGTTTATTAAAGACCAATTATAATGGACTCAATAAGGTGAAACTTACTTTTTACTTCTTATATGTGAAAATGTTATCAGTACTCTTAAAACTCATCATTACTTGGGTAGTTTGAAAGAAAGGCTTGGGATGAGTATGATGGGGTGATTCTAAAAAATAAAATTGGGTAGCAAGAGGTAAAAAGGAGCAATTATCTCATACAATTGAGTTATGAAAGGAAGAACTTATAGAGGAAGCAAGTGGGGGTGGAGGGCTGGTGGTTCTGGAACCTTATTCTCTTTGGAAATGGGTTAAAGAGGGAACAACATATACATCTAGAAGGGTATAAAAGTCTTCTAAAATTATAAAGAAAATTATATTGCTATATAATATACTCTAATATATAATGTATTTATGCTATAAATAAACTATAAAATTAGAGGGAATTCCAATAGGGAATTCCAGTTTTCCCATCAGTTTTTGTTGAATAGTGAGTTATTGCCCCAGTAATATGGATCTTTAGGTTTATCAACTAGGTTATCATGGTCATTTGCTTCTATATATTGTGTACCTAATCTATTCCATTGATCAACTGCTCTATTTTTTATCCAGTATCACATTGTTTTGATGATTACTACTTTGTAGTGTAGTTTGAGATCTGGTACTGCTGTGCTACATTCCTTCACTTTTTTCCCCATTGATTCTCTTGATACTCTTCACCTTTTGTTCTTCCAGATAAATTTTGTTATAATTTTTCCTAGCTGTATAAAATAATTCTTTGGTAGTTTTATTGGTATGGCACTGAATAAGTAAATTAATTTAGTATTGTCAGCTTTATTATATTGGCTTATCTTACCCATGAACAATTAATATTTCTCCAGTTGTTTAGATCTCTCGTTATTTGTGTTTTGTGATTGTGTTCATTTAGTTCCTGGGTGTGTCTTGGTAGGTAGTCCAGGAGCTTACATTCTAATAGGCGTAAACGTACGTAGAGTAGTGGTGAGGTCACAGAGATGGTGTGCCATAGGACAATTGATTATTGACCTGCTTTTTCTATAAGCCTCCTAGGAATGGCAAGAGGATGGTGTGATTGGGGGCTGAGGCTGGCTAGATATAGTGAGTTCTCACCAGTTAGCAAGGTGGGAACTGGAGGTCTGATTTTTTGGGTTAATTAGAAGGAAAATTACCATATTGCCCTTGTCTGGACCTTTTTCAGTGCTTTCATATTTGTTCTGAGGTACAAGAAGCATAGCCATACATCCTGGTGCACATATAGTATATTTAGTATAATGTCTATTTTGTTCATAAAAATAACTACAATTAGAATTTCTCCCTCCGCTATAGAAATATCAGACTCACCTGCTTTGCTGAAACAGTATAGATAGTACTTTTTACCAAAATTAGCACAAAGCAATTTTATTTTAAATGTATTCAAAACAGGTTCTGATCATGTAGGGACAGAATCAGAAGTCATAGAATTTTAAGGATACCACCCTCGTTAAGTCAGTGAATCAGTAAGCATTTATTTATCAATTAATCCTATGTGGGACTAAGCGCTGGGGATACAAAGAAGGGCTATCCCCAACCTCTCAAAATTTGGATTACCCAGGTCTTAAGCAAGTAGTCTTTTTTATTCTTCACCTCTGACCTCTCAATTTTACGTATATTTTTATGTGTCCACTAACCATTTTGGCGGGGCCCCATTAGTATCAAGCTCTTACATTTAATGCTGGCTAGTTTGTTCCATAGAGATCTGGTCCAGGGATACTTAATCTAGAGCCTGTGAACCTATTTTTAAAAAAATTATCTTGATAACAATTTCAATATAATTGTCTTCCTTTGTAATCCTATGTATTTTAATTTATGCATTTAAAAGCATCCTGAGGAATCCATGACACAAAAAAGGTTAAGAACCTCTGATTTTTCCATCTCCTTGAGTAAGTCACAACCCCTGTCAGCCTCAGTTTTCTTCCATCTATAAAATTAGAGTTTGGATGTTGGTGGCTTTGAAAGGTCCATTTCAGCTCTAAATTTCTAATCCTGTGAACTGCCACATTTTACAAATAGTGACGGTTTCACTGTTTTACACAAGACAGCTCCAAGATAGGACTCTCAGCATAACACTTGTGTGGCCTCTTAATAACTAGAAGGAGTTGAATATTAATTTTAAAGCTCATAGCTCTTTCATGGAAAAAAAAAGCATTTTCAGAATAAAATCAAAGCATATTTAAAGGACCATGATGTGCAAAAATTACTCAAAATATAAAATTTTTACCTTTAAAAATAGCTTTTCCAATTTTCTAATCCAAAGTTGTCAAAAATGAATGGAGTGTTTTAACTTTTCCTCTTCATTTCCTTTTGTCATCTGTCTAAACATCTTACACTAAAAATTAGTTTTTAAGTAATTTAATAGTCTTAGAACTATAAGGCTAACTGGAACTTAGCTGTCTTGACTTAAGCCCTTTGTTTCAGAGTTATGTTTAATTGCCTTTTCAAAATCAAAGACAGTAACATCTGTTGTGAGTGATGACTTATGATAGTAATAAAAAATTCATTTTATTTTATATTTATGTCATAAGCTTTCTAAATAATATTTTCTATTTGTGCTTTCTTCATTTGGACACTTGTGTTTGATTTGTGAATCTGTGGGATTTATAACCATTTCAGCATGTTCAACTTGTAAAATGGGCTGGAGAGCAAAAATTCAATTTGACATCTTTTGTCTTCCCTGAAATCTCATATTGGGAAAATAGTTGCGTGTCCTATACATTATGTATTTGGATTTTGCTGTAGTTATGAGGAATGCTTTCTGGTCTCATGAAAGAAATTGGATACACTTTTTTATAAAAATTGGGGGTGAATTTCAAAAAATCCATTTTTTGCACACACAAAATAAAACATTCTTTTACTCACGTGAGACAATTTTATATTCTAAGTTCTTGTCTGGGCTGTGCATACACCCAACAGATCAGAATTTCTCTTCTGGGTATCTTCAGTGTTAGACCGATTTCCCTGTTGTTTTTTAAACATTCCTAGTTAGAAAACTGGATTTTTCCAACTGGGTGTGGTATTCAGTTTGGAAATTATCAGATCATCACTGAGAAACCTGAGTCCCACTCCCCCCAGGTGTCGAGCATGCTACCCTTACAAAATTGTAAGTCCTCACCACCTTAGGGAGTAAGAATCAGAACTGAAATGTGATCTGGGTTTCTGGCAGGGGAGAATAGCATGATACCACTAGATCAGTTTCTATCAAGTGTCAATAATTAGGCAGATTTCCAGCACAATTTTGTCTGGTTTTACCTACTTCTCCTGAGACTTTTTGATTGCTTCTTTTATACTGGCAGGCCAATACAGAGTTGATAATTTAGCTCATTTTAGATGACTTTTTTTTCTTCTGTATCTAGACCTATGTATGATTTTACTGGTCAAAGGAACTACTCCTGGGAGGAGACTTTCTCCACCCATGCAAACCGGCAGCTGTTTGTAACTAATAGTCTTAAGGGAGGTGGGGCATTGAAAGGTTAAATGGCCTGCCAAGTGTGTGTCAATGTCCAACCCAGGTCTCCCTATGAGACCACATCTCTATCCACTTTGTCAAACTGCCTCTTATTTAGATGATTATAGTTTTTATTATTTATTCAAGGGTGTGCTGGAGCCAGCTCCAACTGACTTGAGAGAACTAATTGTTAAACTTATATTTTGTACATTTGTACCTTGAATACTGGCAAATGCTACAAATTAGGGCTTGCCTTGTTTGATTTAATTGTCTAGACTTAAGAAAGTAATAGAGAAAATGTTAGTAATGCAGATTGAGGTTAAAAGTCTGTCTGGTGTACATTTCCCCCCCCAAAGTGCCAGTTGTTAAATATATTCCAGTGTATCACTGATTATTCGTGATTTTTAAAAAATGATGGTTCTGACCTTTCATAGCCATTCTCCATGTGAAATACCCTCTAATGTGTTGGAGTTTGAATATCACCCTATTGAAGTAAAGATATCACCCCATTGGAGAATGGGTTTGGTGCGGACTGTGCAGAACTTCTCTTTGACCCTTCCCACACATTTCCAGCTTGTTAGAGATTCAGAAGCAGTGCTTATTCAAAAAGAAAATTCTAGTAGCAAATATATGAACTACTCAAAAGAGAAAAGGCTTTTAGATCAATGTTAGCCCCTTGGGAGCCTCTAACTTTTTGCACTAACAGCAGCACTGATACTGTAATAGTTATTAAAGGGAGCCTAATCATTGATATACTTTTTTTTTTGGCCAAGTAGTAGTGTCGTACTTTAGTATACCAAGCTAATAAATTTGATAAAATTTGCTGTACGGCCTTACCATGAAGCTTGTTACTATTAAGAAAAAAATAGGGTGAAGATGCTGAGGAGGTAAACCATCTTATAAAATTGATTAGTTTCAGTTCTCCAGGGAATTTTTTTGGATGTTTTTTAGCACTTGCCTGTTTTCATTTTATAATGGCTGTTCCACGTCGCATGTAGATTTTAAACATGTAGCTAAAACAAAGTCTGACTTTAAACCATAACTGGGAAAATACTGCTTTGTGTAATTTTCCAATTTCTAAAATTTATGATGAAAAATGATCTTTGCTTTTCAGTTCTTATGCAGTGTTTGTTTTATGTGCCAGATGTCATTGCATTGTGACTGGGGAGTTTATATAGTGGTTTCCTAGCTGGAAACTTGTAAGACTAATGAACCAGATCTATTCTCCTCTACCTGCAAGTAATAACAAATTAGAAAACTTGTCATCAGTGTTTGCTTTTTAGTGGTCTGTAATGGTATCCATGATTTCTGTTTGTCTTATGTTTTTTATTTAGCACAGTTTCTTGGTGAAGAAACCTTAAATAGTCAGTATCGGGCAATTTAACTTAATAGGTACTAATAAAAAAGCTTCCTGAATTTTCTGAATTAATCTACCTAAGGTTTTTGTTACTTCTTTGAAATTAATATGTTTTTAAAGATTCAAATCTGACTTTGAAAAGTACATACTTTACTCATAAATGGAATGGAGATTTCTATCTATACATTAAGTAGACATGATGTTTTCTTTTAATTTTTGAGAAAATGGCTATTTAAAATCCATTTGCTTCCATGGTCTTAAATACATATATTTAACGATGGTGTATAAAATGGTGTTGTCCAACTTTATACATGGCTGTGAGATTGGGACTACCACAGAGGTCAGTCACATCCTGCTTTTTTTAGCATATTTCATTAATATCACTCAGCAGTCTTTGTAGAGAAAACTATACTTTTGTATCTGTTTTTACAGCTTGCTTTATAATATTTTGTACAGAGTATTTTAAATTAGTCACAAGAAGTTTAAGGTCTTTAAAAAAAAACCAACAGCCAGATTTAGTCAACAAAAGACCCAACCATATTGGTAGTATGCAAAACCAGAAAACTCAAATAGAAGAGGGGATGGGGTGGGGAGGTGGCACTAATCAGTACATAAGGATCTCTGCTGGCCCCATATTGACTTAGTTTTAAAATGTAATGTTTTCTATGTTTTATTGTATTTTCATTTATTTTGTTCAGTATTTCCTAGTTACATTTTAATCTGGTTCAGGACATGCAAAGGATCAGCATATTTTATGTATTTGTGCTAAAACACAGACGTAAAATATAGAAATCATAAAATATAGAGATGCCTTTTTAGTTATGAGGAAGTTTGTTGAAGTCACGTAGCAGTAGTTGGTTTCCACAGCAATGGAGATATACAGTTATTCTATTTGTGTAGCAAACAATGGTGGGACAGTAGGTAGGACAGATGTAATCTATCCTCAAGTTCAGGTTATCCTCTAAATCTTCATCATTAGAACTGACCAAGGGGAGCCAACATGACGGAGTAAAAGCAGTGACTTGCTTGAGCTCCCCCCCAAACCCCTCCAAGTACCTGGAAAAAATGGCTCTAGAAAATTCTAAAGCAACAGAACCCACAAAAGGCAGAGTGAAACAAATTTCCAGCCCAAGACAAACAGGATGGTCGATCAGAAAGGTATATTGCACTGGGCTGAAAGAAGAGCGCAGTTCAATGTGGGCACACAGGCCTCAGCAAACCTGGTGCAGGCCTCAGAGGACTGAACCACGGGCAACTGTGGCAGTTTCCAGATTTCTCAACCCATGAACACTAAAGACAGCTCAGAAGGTCAGTATAAAAAAAAATCCTTGTCTGCAGTGAGAGAGCAGCGGGGTCCCAGCCCGGGTTCCCAAGCTTAGCCCCGGGGCAGCGGCTGCCTCCAGAGCTTCCGGCCCACAGACTGAGGGGGAATCAAATGGCTGATCAGAGGGGGATTGCAGGGATCTCTTTGCTGGTGCAGGATTCTCTTGTTTTTCCTGCACTTGGATCTGGATCACAGTTCTGGGTGGCGGTCCTGGGGCAAGGAGGAGCACTGGTGTGGTGGTGCTTGTAGTGGCTATGGAGAATAAATCCTCCTCCCAGTTCCAAGACAGAAAAGAGTGCTTGTGGTCACTCGTAGACTAGAGCACAGGCCAGGAAAGGAGTAAATACCTCATCCTTGATCATAGCACCTAGGAAGAACTGAAAATTTTCAGGTCCCTAGAAGTATCTCTGAAAACAGCTGCACAAAACCCCTGAAACTTGGGACAGTACATTCTCCACACTGGAAGCAGACTCCTACCTTAACAAAGAGTTTATAACTCAGGTAATTGACTGGGATCATAAGCAAGCAGCACAAAAAGAGTCAGACCATAGAATCTTTCTTTGGTAACAAAGAAGATCAAAACATACAGCCAGAAGAAGACAACACAGTCAAAGCTCCTACATCCAAAACCTCCAAGAAAAATATGAATTGGTCCCAGGCCATGGAAGAGCTCCAAAAGGATTTTGAGAAGCAAGTAAGAGAAGTAGAGGAAAAGCTGAGAGTGATGCATGAAAATCGTGAAAAACAAGTCAATAGCTTGCTAAAGGAGACCCAAAAAAATACTGAAGAAAATAATACCTTGAAAAATAGCCTAACTCAAATGACAAAAGAGGTCCAAAAAGCCAATGACAACAATGCCCTAAAAAGCAAAATTGGCCAAATGGAAAAGGAAGTTCAAAAGCTCACTAAGAAAATACTTCCTTAAAAATTAGAATGGGGCAATTGGAAGCGAGTGACTTTGTGAGAAATCAAGACACTGTAAAACAAATTCAAAAGAATGAAAAATTAGAAAACAATGTGAAATACCTCATTGGAAAAACAACTGACCTGGAAAATACATCCAGGAGAGATAATTTAAAAATTATTGGACTATTTGAAAGCCATGATCAAAAAAAGAGCCTAGACATCATCTTTCAAGAAATTATCCAGGAAAACTGCCCTGATATTTTAGAACCGGAAGGCAAAATAGAAATTGAAAGACTCCACCAATCACCTCCTGAAAGAGATCCCCAAAGGAAAACTCCTAGGAATATTGTAGCCAAATTCCAGAGTTCCCAGGTCAAGGAGAAAATATTTCAAGCAGCCAGAAAGAAGCAATTCAATTATTGTGGAAACACAATCAGTATAACACAAGATTTAGCAGCTTCTACATTAAGGGACCACAGGGCTTGGAATATAATATTCTGGAGGGCAAAGGAGATAGGATTACAACCAAGAATCCCCTACCCAGCAAAACTGAGTAAAATCCTTCAGGGTAAAAAATGGACATTCAGTGAAATAGAGGACTGCAATTTCAAGCATTCTTTATGAAAAGACCAGAGCTGAATAGAAAACTTGACTTTCAGATACAAGATTCAAGAGAAGCATGAAGAGGTAAACAGGAAAGAGAAATCATAAGGGACTTCTTAGGGTTGAACTCTTTACATTCTGCATGGAAAGATGATATTTGTAAGTCATGAGTCCTTTGTCAGTATTAGAGTAGTTGGAGGGAAAAAATTATATAATGTGTGATAAATATATATGTATGTATGTATGTGTTTGTGTGTATAGATAGATAGATATAGATAGATATATAGCTAGATAAATAGAGGGCACAGGGTGAGATGAAGATGTAGGGATGCTATCTGGAGAATAAAATTAAGGGGTGAGAGAGGATTATACTGGGAGAAGGAAAAAGGGACAGGTAGAATGGGGTAAATTATCTTACATGTAACAGACAAGAAAAGGCTTTTACAGTGGAGGGGAAATGGGGGAAGGTGAGAAAGAATGAGTGAATCTTGCTCTCATGGGATTTGGCTTAAGGAAAGAATAATATACATACTCAATTGGGTATGGAAGTCTATCTTACCCTACAGAAAAGGGGGGGGGGGGACAAGAGAGCAGGAGGATAATAGAGGGGAGGGCAGATTGGGGAAGGGGGTAATCAGAAGCAAACACTTTTAAGGAGGGACAGAGTCAAAAGAGAGAATAGAATAAATGGGGGAGGAGGATAGGATGAAGGGAAATATACTTAGTTTTTCACAACATGACTACTATAGAAGTGTTTTGCATATCCAATACATGTCTAATTGGTATCAAGTTGCTTGCCTTCTTAATGAGGGTGAGTCAGGAGGAAGGAAGGGAGAAAATTTGGAATCCAAAATTTTAAAAGCAAAAGTTTAAAAAAAATTGTTTTCACATACAACTGGGAAATAAGCTATACAGGAAATGGGTTATAGAAATCTATCTTGCTGTACAGGAAAATTGAAGAAAAAGGGGAGAGATAGAAGGGAGGGCAGAATAGGGGTATTCAGAATACATGCCATTTTGGAGTGGGAGGAGGGACTAGAGGGGAGAAAATTTGGAACTCAAAATCTTGTAGAAGTGAATGTTGAAAACTAAAAATAAATAAATTTTTAAAAAATAGAACTAAGGCAGGACCTAAGTCTTCAGGGAAATCAGAAGTAATTTTTTCTGAGTTTTGGGGACCCCTGAGTTTGAGAGAGGGGGTTAAGCCTAAAGAAAAAGATAGTTTGCCTTCATTTTGGAATAAAATGCTATCTGCTTGATTAGTTGCTGGGGGCCTGGAGGGCCCCATCAAAAACCAGCAATAAGCCTCTTAGTCTCTCCTTTCCCTGCTTCCCCAGCCTTCCTGGCAGTGTCTCTTCCCTTCCTCTCAGGGCACCAGTCCTCCAATTCCAACCCCAGATTCACCCCTGCAGAAGAGAACTCAGAATTTCTCTTCTACTTCCCCCTTCCCAATATCCAGTATCCTTTCTCGAGGGTCAGATGCTCAGAAAAACCTAAGGACTCCTAGGCCTCCCCATTGCTTAGCACAGCACTCGACACATAGTAATCACTTCAGACCTTTTTCCTTTTTAACTCCCTTCCTTCCTTCCTTCCTTCCTTCCTTCCTTCCTTCCTTCCTTCCTTCCTTCCTTCCTTCCTTCCTTCCTTCCTTCCTTCCTTCCTTCCTTCCTTCCTTCCTTCCTTCCCTTTTAGTTGATGCTCAGTAAATATTAAATTGAATTGCAGCCTTTGACACTGTTGATCACCCACTCTTCCTTGATACTAGCTTCTCTCAAAAGCCCAACACCACTCTCTCTCTCTCTCTCTCTCTCTCTCTCTCTCTCTCTCTCTCTCTGTTCTCCTCCTGCCTTATCTGACCACTTCTTTGTTTCTTTTGCCAGATCCTCATCCAGATCATGCCCTCTAATTGCAGGTGTACCTCAAGGTTCTGTCCTGGGCCCTCTTCTCTTTTCCCCCTATGCTATTTCACTTGGTGATCTCATTATCTCCCGTGGATTTAATTACCACATCCATGTAGATGATTCTTAGTTGTACCTTGCCTGCTCCAACCTTTCTTCTGACCTCCAGTCTTGCGTCTCCAACTGCCTTTCAGATATCTCAAACTGAATGTCCAGTAGACATCTTAAATTCAACATGTCCAAAACAGAATTCATTATCTTTCCCCCTAAACTCCTCCACTCATACCTTCCTATTACTGTAAAGGGCAGTACTGTCCTTCTAGTCTCTCAGGCTCACAACACAGGAGTCATCCTGGACTCCTTCCTATCTCTCACCTCCCTATATCCAAGCTGTTACCAAGGTCTTTTGATTTCACATTTGTAACAATCTTTTGAAAACACCCCCTTCTTGACACTGCCACAATTCTAGTGCAAGTTGTCATCAACTCACACTTTGATTATTATCATTATTATTATTATTGTTATTGTTATTATTATTATTATTATTTTAGGCATTTGGGGTTAAGTGACTTGCCCAAGGTCACACAGCTAGTAAGTGTCAGGTGTTTGGTCTGAGGTCAGATTGGAACTCAGGTCCTCCTGACTTCAGGGCAGGTGCTCTATCCACTGCACCACCTAGCTGTGCTCCACTCTTTGATTATTATAATAGCCTGCTGGTGGGTCTGCCTGCTTCAAGTCTCTCCCTACTCCAATTCATCCTCCATTCAGCCACTAAAGTAATTTTCCTAAAGCATAGGTCTGTCATTCGACTATTCATTAAACTTCAGTGACTCCCTGTTGCCTCCAGAATCTAGCCCCAACCTGTCTTTCCCGTCTTCTCACACCTTACTCCCCACCATGTATTCCCCAGTCCAGTGACACTGGTCTCCTAGCTGTTACATGAACATGACACTCCATCTCTCTGCTCCAGACATTTTCTCTGACTCTCTCCCATGCCTGTAATGCTCTACTTCCTCAACCTCACCATCCGACATACCAGATTTATTCTGAGTGCCACCAAAATCCCACCTTCTACAGGAAATGTTTCCCAACTCCTCTTAATTGTAGTGCATTCCTTCTGTTAATTATTTATTCTTTGTCCTGTATATAGCTTGCTTTGTATATGTTTGTTTGAATATTGTCTCCCCCATTAGATTGTAAGCTCCTTTAGGGCAGGGCCTGTCTTTTGCCTCTTTTTGTATCCTCAGCACTTAGAAAAATCCATAGCACGTAGTAGCCACTTAATAAATGTTTATTGATCAGTTGATTGATTGAATACAGTGCTTACTTTGGTTGAGAAGAGTGGTTAAAATTTCCGGATTTCTGTATCTTCCAGAAGCAAAATAGGATGATGGTCTGTGATACCATACACAAAAACTGTCTATCTATTAACTCATTCAGACATCAAATACGTAGTCATTACAACTTAGGAAAAGCAGTAAAGCTTAGAGCAGCTTCACTCGATTTAAGTAAGATCATGAAATCAGGGGGCAGCTAGGTGGCACAGTGGATAGAGCACTGGCCCTGAAGTCAGGAGGACCTGAGTTCAAATCCAGCCTCAGACCAAACACTTGACACTTAACTAGCTGTGTGACCCTGGGCAAGTCAGTTAACCCCAATTGCCCCCCCCCAAAAAAAGGTCACCAAATCATTTGATGGTCCACCTCTAATTTTACAAGTGAGAAGAATGAGGTCCAGAGACAGCACATTTCATAACTATCTTAAATCATCAGCAGCAAGTTTTAGGGACATAATAGTCTAGAATGCTTAAAGCATGCTTGCTGCGATGGAACCCTACCAGGATGGATATCTGTAGTGAAGGGATGACACCAAGAAACCCAAGTAGTAGTGAAGAGGCCACAAGCCTCTTCATAGGAGGGCTCCTATGTCCTCTACTCACACACAACCTCCATGTCTAAAAAATTCTCACCACTTCTTTCTCTCCTAGTCCTTGTGGTGCTACATCATAGAGTAAGCCACCCCTTAACCCCCACCTCTTGTTATCTCAAATCCATTCACTTCTAGCCTACATCTTTCATGTCCCAATCCAGCCTAGTCTGCTTTCTAGAAATTTTGTTCTATAGTTAATAAACTTCCTCTTTATTTTAGGCCTCTTCCTCATGGGTTGCTTGTATCTTATCAAACTCATAGACACCTGGGTTTTCCCATATAACTGTATCCCTAGCTACCTTCTCCAGCACAGACTACACTTTCTTTCACACCCCCTAACATGATGGTCAGAATGTATATTTGCTCCCCACTGCCACTTTTAGACTCCCTTTTCCAAAACCATTCAGGAATCTTTCCTCCTTTGAGATTCTCTATTCAAATTGTGATCCAGTCCATATCCTAGTTCCAGTTGTCTATCTGCCTTTCGCTCATTCCTTTCTCAGGGAATTCAGTACGTGGTTACTAGTCTTCCTCTCTACCCAAAATCCAGTCTTTCTGCTAGGAGATATCCGTATACATATGTTGATGTTCCCTCAGACACCTTAACCTCCCAGTTCCTCAAGGAATTCAGTAGCTGGTTCACAGACTTACTCTCCAGTCCAGATCTTACCCTTCTAGTAGGACATGTTAGTATACGTGATTAATTTTCTCCTCAAACACCTTAACCTCCCAGTTCGTCAGTCTCCTCAGCTCCTATGACCTATTCCTAGACTCTACGTTAATCATATATGGAGATAGTAGCAATCTTTATCTTGCCATCACTCACAAATATTCCATATCAGTGATCCAAAACTCCATTTTTTGGGGGGTCAGATCATAATGGTCTAATGTTCCATCTCTCTCTAAGTTTTACATCTCCCAAATCCATACTTGTCTTTACTAGGACCTCCAGAACCTCTCATCCCTCAGTATTTTCCTACATTATTACCCATTTGCTCTAACTCCTTTCTCAGTTTCAACCTGTAGTTAAACCGTTCAACTCTATACTGTCTCTACCTTCAAATTCCTTATGTCCCTGTCTTGTTAAAGTTTACCTCTTGCCAAAATCTAACCCTAAATTACTCCTACCATTCTGCTCTTCTGCTTCTATTCATATAGCATTGAATAGAGCTGAAAGAAATCATACCAACAGGCTGATTAAATGTTTATATGTTTAATCTAAAGCGAGCCCTCATGACAGAAAGACATTCCTTTTACTCCTCCCTAATTGACTGTCGTCCTGTTCCTCGCAGAGGCTATTCCAAACTTTCTCTTCTTTCATCCCCAAGCCTCCTACCTCTCACTTCCCTCTCAGCTGAGGAACTCATCGCATACTTTACTAAGAAAATAGAGCTAACTTCTTCACCCTGCTCTAGACTCTGCTCCTGACTCCCTGGACTTCTTTCTCTACCATTTTCCAGCAAACTTCTTACCTTGAAAGATCCCTCTGCCCCTGCTTCTGAATTTTCAGTTCCTCCTGGAACTTCCATTTTTAAGGAAAGGCCAAAGCTTAGGGACCACCCTACCCTCTACTTTTCACTTTCCTTTTATGTGTTGTCTTACCTATTAGAATATAAGTTCCTTGAGGGCAGGGACTCTTTTTTTTTGTTTCTGTTTGTATTACCAACACTTTGCATTGTATGTGGCACTTAGTAAATCCTTACAAAGATTTGTTGATTTATTGACATTTGCCCTGAGCTCTCTCTTCTTTACATCTAAAATGTAGTTTAGCATCATCCCTTTTTTTGTCTCCTTTATTCTAGCCTCTGATTGAGAGGTAACATTTTTGCTCCCCAAGATCAATCCTTTTGCTTGTACCTTTGATCCTATTCCTTCCCATCTTTTGTAGCAAATTGTCCCCCCACGATGTCTCCTCTCTCCAATTTATCCTTATCTTTTTTATCCTTCCTTGCTGCCTACAAATATCCCCAAGTTTCCTCTATTCTGGTAAAAAAAAAAAACAATGAACCAACAACCTTGCTAGACCTTACCATTCCCTTAAAGTATCTTTTATATCTATTCCTTTTCACAACTACACCTCTAGAAGAAATTGTCTTCACTCATTGTGTCTACTTTCTTTCCCTTCACTCCTTAAAATGACTTTTGAGCTCATCACTCAACTGAAACTACTCCCTTCAAGTTACCAATGATCTTTTAATGGCCAAATCTGATGGCCTTTTCTCATTCTTCATCCTTTTCTGATCATTGAACACTGCTAACTATCCTCTGCTCCTCAGTGCTCTCATCTTTGAGTTTTCATGGCATTGCTCTCTTGGTTCTCTCTCTGCCTGTCTGATCACTCTTCTAAAGTCTCTTTTTCTGATTTATCATCCAAATTATATTCCCTAATTGTGGCTGTTTGGCAAGGCTCTGTCTTGGGCCCACTTCTTTTTCTGTCCCATTCTCTTTACTCATACAGCCATTACCCTCAATCAAGCTCTTGTTTACCTTTTGCCTGAAGCGGTGCCTGAAGTCTCTCCCCTCTCCAGTCTGTACTACATAGAGCTACATAGAGCTGTCCAAGTTATTTTCTTGAAATACAAGTGTGATCATGTCATTTCTCTATTCCTTAAAATTCCATGGCTTCTTTTTTCCTTTAGGCTTGAATATAATCACCTGACTTTTGTCCTCTGAAGCCCTTCACAACCTGTCCCTATCCTGCCTTCCTAATCTTATGATAGATTACCCCTCCTTGCCCTGCTGATCCCCCCAAAGTGACTTTCTTTCTTTTCCTTACCCAGGACACTCCATCTCCTATCTTTGTGCCTTTTCACTGACTATCTCTCATACCTGGAATGCTCTCCTTCCTTTTCCTCTTCATCTTAGAATTCCTTGTTTTCTTAGCACAGTGCTAGGGATAGAGTTTGAATGAATGAATGAGCATTTAGTAAGCACTGAATGGTAGTTGCCAGCTGATTGATTGAGGATCAAAGGTAGTGGTTGATCATAGTGAACAGAAGAAACATTTTAAGGATACACCTAATGTCTAGTAGTGTTGCAGGATTGTAGACTTTGGGGTAAACCATTGTGGTAGGAAGGCCAATCTGAGTGTTCAAATATCAAGCACTTTTCCCAAGCAAACACATCAAGTAATGCTAATAGAAAATAGCAAACATATATAATGCTTTACAGTTTACAAAGTACTTTTTTCACTATAACTATGAGGTAGGTATAGTGCACAGTGAGGTAGCAAAGCTTCAAACAGTGTTGGCTTCTGCAGCTAAGAATTGTAGTTTCAAACTAAAGGACAGCCTTTATGTATACCTTGCTCTCTTCAAGGACCCCATCCAGGGCATAAGTTAGATGGCAAAGGCCAAATAATTTACTCTTAAGATGTCTGAGGGAGTGAGAAAACACTGCTAAAAGTGATGAGTTGATTCAACCATTCTGGAAAACAATTTGAAATTATATGAGAGAAGTTACTAAACTGCTCATACCTTTTGAAACCCAGTGATCCCACTACTAGGTATGTACTGCAGTGTGATCAAAGACAGAGGAAAAGGTCCCACATATACAAAAATATTTATAGCAACACTTTTTGTCGTAGAGAACCAGAAACAGTGATTGCCCATCCTTTAGGGAATGTGCGGACAAACTGTGGTACAAGAATATGATGGAATATAATTGTGTCATAAGAAATGATGAATATGAAGAATTCATAGAAACTTGGGAAGACTTGTATGAACTGATGTCAACAAAGTAAGCAGAACCAGGAGAACAATTTACAGGATAACTATAATAAGATATAGGGATAGTGGCTGTTTTTGTGATTCCTTAAATATAGGAAACTCTCTCTACTAAGGCAAAGCAACACCTACTCTGCAGCTTAGAGCTTTAGTGAGAGGTTAAAGGAGTTGCCTAGGGTCACATGGACAGTATGTGAGTCAGAGGCTGGACTTGAACCCCAGTCTTCCTGGCTTTGAGGCCAGCCCTGTATCTGTTATGCTACTCTGTTTCTCAGGTAATAAAAGTGATCAATATGGTGACCAGTCATGACTTCAGAAGAGGTTTAAAAAAAAGGGGAGAGGGGATGGCAGCAATAACAAAAAAAAAAAGAAAGAAAGGAAAAAATTCTGAGGAGTCCAAAGCTCGTAAAGAGATAAAGAGATGAGATCCCTTTAAGACTGAAGGTAGATTTATCCATGTTAGGCATCTTAACTAAATACTATTCTGCTAGTTCATTACATCTCCTTCCAGAGAAATGCTATTACCTATAGAACTCTAAAATTTATCAGTGCAATAGTTAACTAACCAGTTAAATTTTAGAGTTATATATGGTTTGCATAGAAGGAGCTCATCAGGGACAAGCTTCCTGTCTCCCACCTTATCATCCTATGCAATTTTATCCAGGCTTTCCTCATTTTAATTTTTTATGAGGAGACTTTGGTATTTTCCCAGTGAACTGCAGTACGAAAACAAGAGATCAGGTTCTGGGAAAAGGCTCTTACATGAAGGATCTGTTCAGGAGATCAAGTAAAAGGCACTCCCTGCCCTTTTGCTCCATTCTGTTTGAACACTGTGCTTCTGAAAAGAAGCTCCTGTCACACAGCCAGTGCTACCCAAGTGTGATTGCAGCAATTAAACTTCTCAGGTCTCTTGTATTAGAGATGTGGGAAGACCCAGACAAGTACCCTTAGGATGAAATACATTAAACAGAGATAGAAAACTCTTTGCCTTGTCACTGAAGCAAGAGAAATTGAAGCAGCAGACTCAAAAGTCACTGCTTTTTTTCTCTTTATAGATTGTGGGTATGAGGACAAAACCTTTGGGGGCAGGGAAAGGATGATAAAAGACGTTGAAGAAATGACCCCTTTTTCACCCTTATCTCCTCTTTTTTTTCTCTAGCCAGATAGTAAAGGTTCAGAGACACCCTAAAACAAAACAAAAAACTACCTATAGATACAAATAGTTTCTAATGTTAGATTTGTAGCTTTTAGAAATGAATACCTCAAGACATTATGTATAACTTGTTCAAAATCTGAAAAGATAAATTATATGCATATCATAACTTATGTCAGGGCAAAGCTCATTCTTTTAGGTAGATCAGTTGAGTAGCACAGATAATAGTTGTTTTATTTTCCAGGGCTGTACTCTAGTTCATATTTTAGCTGTTTTAATTTTTGTCATCCAAAACATTCAAAAGTACATGTGATACTTTCATTATACATGCTCCTAACAGATGGTTTTTTGGTTTTCCTCCTGTTATGCATCATGTGAATTACTTCCTTTTCTTTTGATGGATGATGTATTTCCACCCTTATCCTAGTCACCTTTAGATATTTCTGTTCCCTTGGTCCCCTCTACATATTTTAATTTTTTAAAAAATCCAACAGCATCATTACTGACCCTGAAACAAAGTGTTCTTAGACTGTTGGTGATAAATCCCTGAATCACAGTGTGCAAATGAGAGAATGCTGTGATAATAATAATAGATAGAATCAAACTGTATCACTTTTAAGTTCCAGAATTAATGGGAATTCTGAAAGTATTCAAATCTGATTGCTTTTTAAGTGAGAGTAGTAGGTTAAGAGATTAATTAGGAATGAAGACATATTAATTATTTGTGCTTTTAACTATCAAAACCCTAGTTCTTATTCCAGCTCCATAATAGTTTTATTATTTAACAAGGATTCTTAACCATTTTGTATCATGGTCTTCTTTGACAGCAGTCTGGCGAAGCCTACAGATCTCTTCTCAAAATAAATGTTTTTAAATGTATAAAACAAAACACTTAGGATTACAAAGGAAACTAATTATATTGAAATGGAGTACCGAACTATATATTTTTAAAACACAAGTTCGTGGACCCTAAGTTAAGAACCTCTAATTTAACTTGTGAAATGAACTGAGTAGTATTTATTTCATTTTATTAAGGCTCCTGAAAAAGGAGGAAAAGGTGCCTGATATAAACATAACTTTCAAGTACTGGGTATTTGTACCATTTTTCCAGTGTTGTTTCTGAGAAATATGTAGATTTTTAGTATGCAGATGAAAGTATTTCAGATAGAATATGTGAATTTAGGAAGGGTCACGAGCTTCAGCTTAGGGGTGTGGAAGTAGTATTTGGATTAAGAGTTTAGAGATGGTACAACCACCAAACTTGTATGTTTGGGTGATATGAAATTCCCCTCCTTTCCTCTCATCCCTCCACTCACTGGAGGAAATTTCATATCTATATTTTGCCATTTTGATAGCCTGATTCCTCAAGTTAAGTTTCCCTTTCTTGTTGTTTCAGATTGTAGATGCAGGAAGAAGACAGCAATTTATTTAGTTGGGTATCTAAATTTCTTCCCCCCCCCCATTTTCCCACTTCAGTTATTGGATAAATTAAAAGAACGTTGGATACACACTGGTTTATGGCATAATCTTGAGCTAGTGAAGACAGTCATCACGGAACCACAATGGGGACAGAAAGCTGCATTTGATGAAGTGTTACAATTGTACTACAATTCGATCAAGTGTAAAGGAGACCGAGGTATGTATATTCCTTGGCCACTGAACAAATACTGTCATTAATAAAATCAGTGCAGATTTGTGCTGTCAGTATTTACTTTATGTTATATATTCAATGTATTATATTTATTTAAATTTTATCTCTTGGTCCTAGGTGAATGGAATAATTGTTTCAGTTGGCATTGCCTCATGTGAATGCTATCGTGTGTATGTTTATAATACATGTAATCATTCTCTTATCTTCTTTATTAGTCATTTAAGACATGAGTTCTGACAAAGTAATGGACCTCACATTCATGTTCCATGTAACCCTTGTTCCAAAACATAACTGAAGAATGCACTCACTAAATATAGATAATTCATGTAAATATGGCATAAGTTGCCTAATAATAATATCCTATGAATAATGGAGCAGGATGACAGGTGCCTTAGCCTTGGAGACAGGAAGACCTGTATTCAAGTCCTGCTTCTGATCTATACTAACTGACCTTTGCATTGCTGAAAGGAATTTCTATATTTTGTGTTCCCTATGAACCAATGAAAACACAGATCTGGAATTCACCACCACCACCACCAAAAAAAAAAAGTCAGAAAGAAATGCATATGTGTATACATACACTATGACAAAATCTTTAAATAGCTAAGTTCTTTTACATGCTTTGTGTTTGGTGTGAGAGTTATAGGGTATTAGGGACTGGGTTAAAGCCATTTAAAATTGTTCAGGGAACTAATGTAGTAAGTAAAAGTAGTGATTCTAATTTAAATTTTGATTGCTAAGTCAGAATTATAATTAGTTCAGGCTTAAGGTTGCTCTTACAGTATTGTTCTATTGTGCATGTGATACAAGAGATTTCATGTCTGAATATGTTCACTACCATGTTATAGTTGTAATTTTTGTTCTAGCTGAGTTTCTTTGAAGACTTGATAATTTAATGGATCTGTGATTTCATTAGTATAAATATTCCCTCCACTGAGACAGATCACAAACTCTTTACATCTATTTGTCCTGTGTAATTATTATCTGTATTTAATATAAATCCTCAGTAGAAGGACCATCAAATCGAAGGGATACCCATCAACAAGCTATTGTATATGATTGTAATGGCATATTATTGTGCTATAAGAAATGACAAGCAGTATGATTTCAGAAAAACCTGGAAAGACTTATGTGAACTGATGCATAATGAAGTGAACAGAACCAGGAGAACGTTGTACACAGTAATAGCAATATTGTTTGATGAGAAACTGTGAATGACATAGCTATTCTCAGTAATACAGTGATCCAAGACAATCCCAAAGGACTAATGATGAAGCATGTTGTCCACCTCCAGAGAAAGAACTGATATTTGAATATAGACTGAAGCATGCTATTTTTTTACTTTCTTCTTTCATTTCCCCTCCCTTTTATTTGAGTCTTCTTGTATAAAATGACTAATATGGAAATGTTTTACATAAAGAAAAAATAGAGGGTCCATCAAAGCTCTGGAGATCTTCCTTTTCTTCAGTATTTCATGCTGTTCATTTGTTGTCTCTCAGTTTCACTATGTGACCAGCCTACCTCCTTTATATCGTGTAGCACAATATCAGTGAAAATTCTGCAGCCTTTTTCCCATTGTCCCTTGTATTACTTGTAACTTTAATTCTTCCTAGATCATGGTGTTCCTTGACTCACAGCCATAAATAGCATCTCTGTGAGAACATCAGTATGAAAGATGGGCTTTTGTAGGAGCAGGCAATGATGGGCTAATTTGATGTATTATTCATTTAGTTAATAGGTCATAGTTTGTGCAATGAATGTTTTTCATTCTCTTTGTTTTTCCAGTGTGTTATGATCATGCCAATGTCTTTTGCATTGCTATGGATTTCACGAAAGGGGGTTTGTGGCATTCTAGGGTTCTATGCAATTAATATGTTATCTATGATTAGGAGTGTTTAGAGAACCTTGCTGTCAATACAGAATCCTTTGCCTTGAAATTTACATAAGACATGTTTTATAATATTGATGAACTTTTTATTTGAACATGTTTCCCTTTTTAATGCTTCACTTTGTGTTAGTGTTCGGGAGATTATTAAACAAAGCTATCCCCACAATCTCAACTATTATAGAGCTTTGTCTGGCAAAACTGTTGTAGAGTTTTGTATGATTTTGACATTCATGTAGGAAGTATTTTTCATAAGCAGAGCCTTTAAGACTTTGTTTTATACTCAAATCAGTAAACATATTGGACTTTATATTCTCTCATCTCTGAATAAATTGAATGATTATAAAAATGTGTTCTGCTATGGAAAATCATCTGTAAAAGCCCATCTGTTCTCTTCTCATATTTTCATAAAATCTTAGAACATTATAACACATTCTAAGTGAAATCTCTAATCCCACAAAAGAGTTGGCATAACACTCCACATGGGAAAAGATAAAGTATATGGAAAATACATGTTTTCCATACTGTGATATACAATAGGATAGAGGGCCCCATAGAGTCTGTCATAGGTCTATTAGCACATTTCTCCTAAGCACTATAAATGAACAGTGAATTAGGCCCAGAATTGGATGAAAATTACAATCTCAGAGTTGGAAAGGACTTCAGAGATTTATCAAATCCGTATATGAATAATATTACCCTTCACAACATTCCCAACAAGTGGTCATCTCACTTTGCTTAAAAACCTCCCAAACTAGCCCATTCCATTTTGGATAATTTTGTCAGGAAGTTTTTTCTTACATTTACATATGAGAACATGCTTTATTGTATTGGAGGAATGGTGAAGTGCATTCATTGACCCCAGGCTGAAATAAAGGCCCATTTAATAAGTATCAGTAGTCTCCTGGTAATCTGGTATGGCTGTGTGGCTGTGAATCGTGGAATTCTATAGAAGTAAAGCAGCAGGTCATTTAAAGGACAGTTGAGGTTTATGTTGGGTGTGAGTAGTCTGCAGCATTGTAACAGGGAATTCCACACCAAAAAAAAAAATGTAAAAGATATCTGGGAGTTGTACAGATAGAAAAAGAGGTAGGTTGGTTTTAATATAAAAGTAGGGAATAACATGCCCAAATACTCCACTGCTAGTCAACAATAACAAACATTTATTAAATCAACAGGCATTTATTATGTCCTTACTATATGCCAGGTGCTGTGCTAAGTACTGGGAAGACAAATAGAAGCAGAAAGAAAAACAGTCCTTATCCTCAGGGAACATGCATTCTAATGGGGAAGACAAAACATAAGAGGAATCTGGAAAGGACAGAGGGAAAAGGGGGAGAAAGTTTTTGTATATACAGTAGAGGGAGTCAAAGACTCAGGAGTGGAGCTCAGGGAGGACTGAAGACATACCTGGCCTGGACCCCTTCCTTAAAATGGAGGTTCTGGGAGAAACTGGCCAATCAGAAGAAGGGGCATAATCCAGGGAGAGAAGTTGAGGGACAGGAGGCTACTGTGACAAGATAGAGACAGTTCAGAGAGTCAGGAATAGAACTCAAAGAGGAATGGGTACCCACAGGATGATACCCATTATAACACCAGGAAATCTGACTGAAGACCTTCAGCCAATCAGGAGAACTCACTCTGGTGTTGATTTGTCATCCACTCCACTGTAGACAGTACACAGGTCAGTGAGTTCACAAATCCATCCAAGTGCAGTAGTGAGGTGGTACTGCTTCATAAATTTGATAGATCATCTTCCACTCTAAGCCAGTGTTGCCTTTGGCGGCTGTAGCTCTCCACTTGGCAAATAGGGTGACTGTTTGTTGGCTGAGGTAGTTACTAAGCTCTTTTGTCCTTTCTGAGGGTGACTCTTTTGCACCAGTTAGATTTTTCAAGAAAATAGTCATGGAGTCACACTCTTCACTTTTGTCCATTCCCCCCCCCCCCCCCCCCGTTGATAACTTGTTAAATAGGTCCAGGCAGAGCTGTTCTACAAGTTTAAAGACAGAATACTTTAAATACTTTAAAACTCTGCAGTACATCATTATAATAGCCTATTGTTTTACTTAAAAAATTGTTTTGCTACTCTAATTCTGAAGAGAGCTGGTTTTAGAAGTTACAGGCATGGGAAAATCCCACATGTATTTCTTTTAAATAGTTATTCTCTTTTGCTTTAAGATGGTGCCCTCCTTGTGGCAGTTTGCCGAGGTAAAGTGAGTGAAGGTTTGGATTTCTCAGATGAAAATGCCCGTGCTGTCATAACAATAGGAATTCCATTTCCAAATGTGAATAATCTTCAGGTAAGCTATCAAAGCTGTTATGTTTTATTTGCTATAAAAATAGTTACCCTTCTTTGAAGCAAATTATAGATTTTGTTTATAATCTTTCCCTCTCATTTCTGTTAAATGACAAACCTGCCCAAGCGAGTAGTGTTTAAGTAGCCTTAATTTTTAAAAATGTTAAATTTATGTAAGTTTCTTTAGGGCAGCTGGTGGCACAGTGGACAGAATACCAGGCCTGGATTCAGGAAGACTCATCTTCCTGTGTTCAAATCTAGCCTCAGACACTCACTAGCTGTGTGACCCAGGGCAAGTCACTTAATCCTGTTTGCCTCCATTTCCTCATCTGTAAAATGAGCTGCAGAAGGAAATGGCAGAGCACTCTTTGTCAAGAAAACCCCAGATGAGGTCATGAAGAATCAGACACATCTAAAACGACTCAACAACCACAAAAACAATAAATTTCTTTGTCATGTAATGACTTTAGAAACCTATCCTATTTGGAAGTGATTTTTCATTCACAATTTAGGATAGGGAAACCACATTTTTGCTAGTAATCAATATAGCTTTCATTAAGAATTATTAAAAGCCTGTCACACATTAGGAGTGGAAGTTAATGTGTATTTTTATTTGATCCTATTTTGTTTGCTAGCTGGGCTTAAATCAAGAAATCATCTCATGTATATACCATCCATTCAAGTGGCTAATGGGGAAAGGCATAATATATTTTTACTTAACCACTGATGAACTATAAAAAGAACATATAAATATATGAACATACATTTTTTTCTATACACATCCTTTACTTTGTTCATTTATTTTACAGGGTGGTGGGGGGTAGGTGAAATCAGATCAATAATTTCAAGTCAGGCTTTGGATTGATAGCTTTGAAAAATCATCTAGGTGGGGAGGATCATTTTTCTTTCTAGAGGCTTCTCTTTATATTTTTCTTTATGAGTATTTGTTTTTCTCTTATATATGTTCTGTCTCCCCATTTGAGTTGTGAGCTCCCAAATGTTAAACATTTCTTTTGAAATTCCCAACAATGGAAGTTTGTGGTTTATTCAATAAATGTTGTTGCCTGCTTGAACTGGGTCATATGTAGGTACAGACTAATATTATTGGTGACTGTTAGTCCAGATAGGGATAGGGCTTTAAGCTGTGAAAGTGATCATGGTTTCCTCTGCTGTTGGAACAGGACTGGGAACCCATAGTAAGCCTGAGGAAAATAGAGGGGCCATGTGCTCCCCTGTACCAAGGAAGTCTTAAAGAGCCAGGGATTTTCACCAAAGCATAAAAGGGAAAGATACCATAGGCAGCATGCTGATTGACAACATAGGGCACCATAAAAGACAGCACTTCCAGTGTGCATTTGAGTTACAGACCTAGACTGTGCCTTGTTCCTCTGCGTGTATGTGTGTGTGAGCCCCCCCCCACACACCCCCCTCCAACTTGGTAGATAGCTGACTTACCAACATCCCTATAAGCTCCATGGAGTTAGGGACCATGTTTTATCTAAACTTTTTATCTCCCCAGGCTCATAACTCAGTTCTCTCTGCACGCTGTAATAGCAACAACAACCTTCATTTTTATAGCACTATGAAATTTGCGAAGTGCTGTAAACATGATATTTCATTTGATCCTCCATGGTAGGTGCTATGATAATTATCCCCGCTTTATAGATGAGAAAACAAGTGACAGTGTGGATATTTCATACAAGTTTGTTATAAACATTGAATTAATCTTTATAGTAAGGAGTCACTGCTGTTGCTGCTGCTAGCAGCATGGGGTGGGCCTTGGTGAGGAGAGATGTTTTAATGGCTTTTTAACTTTAAGTTGGGACTGAGAAATTAATTGTTCTGTTGTTTGCAGTCCTCTGCAGTACAGTCCCACCTACCTTTATTTTGCACAACTCTCTTTCGTGAGCTTCATGCTTCAGGTAAATAGGCCTTCTTATCCCCTCAGCTCCTATTGCCCTTTCCTAGTTCTCTGCACACAGAGAATTCCTCCCTTGGAGGAGTAGACCTCAGGAACCATTTCCTTTATTAGGTCTTCCCTAATTCCTCTAACTAAAAGGTTCCTCTCCTATCTCAGACCTCTTATGGAGTTTTTCTTGATCTTTCCCATGTACTTTATTATATTTTTCAATTCAATAAACATTTATTAAGTTCCTACTATGTGCCAGGCACTGTGCTGAGGACTGGTGATGCAAATACATGGGAGTGGGTGGGGTAGGGGTACAGGAAATGAAGAGATGGCTGGCCTGGGCCTCCCTCCTTAAATGGAGGTTTTGGAGGTCAGGGCTCCTCCTTTCAATCAGAGGGTACTGATGAGGTAACGTTTCTTTCTAGACTTATCTCACATTACTCCCTTTCACAAATTCTGCTTTCCAGCCAGACAGGCCCACTAGATGCTCCTGAAATCATTGTACCATTTCCCGTCACACTACATTCACACAAGCCAGCCTCTATGCCCAAAATGCACTGCCTCCTTATCTTCTTCACCTCATAGAATCCTTACCTTTCTTGAAGGCTCAGCTATCATGTCAATTCTTCTCAAAAGCCTTTACTGAGGCTCACCTTTCCCACCCTCTTCCAGAGTTGTCCCTTCCTCAAATTACTTTTTATTTACTTTTATCTATGCATGTAACAACCAATAGCACAGGAACACTCCTGAGTGCTTCCAAACCAAATTAAAATGTAATTGGGAAGTGTTTAACAAAATAAGTAAGAATACAATAAAGCACAGATAATAATACATTTTAAAACTAAAACAGTATGCAGCCTGTAGGGATCCAGATTAGTGGCTCTATTTGAATTTAAGAGCTCTATTCTAGGCAACTCTCTAATACTATAGTTTCAGAGAAGGTGTCAGCCTGAATTGGTAGAGGGAATTTTCCCACCCAGGAGTTCCGTTTCCCAGTGAAATCACAGGTCTAGTCCCTGTCACAGGTGCCTAGCATAATACTTTGCACATAGTAGATGATTAATAAATGTTTGTGGAACTGAAAAAGGGTCTCTGAATAGGCCAGGAAAATTGTTCTCACAAAGTCTTGCACAAAGAACTTGTAGGAGAGAAATAGGCCCACTCTTGGGTCAGAGCCTATTAATTTTTGATTGTAAAGAAAATTAAGATTATTTATTTAATAAGTTTAGTTCTCTGGTTACCTTTGGTAAACTTTAGTTCTTCCTAGATTACACTGTACAGCTGATTAGAAATTGTGAGATATGGAGGAGGAAAGATGGGATTTCCTAAAAGGAGGAGATTCTAGTGGCAGCAGATAAAATGAATGAAACTATCCAGGGACATTTAGTGCTAAAAGGAACTGGTGTATAATCTATTTCAGAAAATTTTCCATCAAAAAAGATAGTTTAAATAGTGTTTCTAGCAATGATGGATAGATGAGGTGTCATATATGATACAAAGGGAAGGTTTCCTTACTTTTAACTGATTTGCCAACATGATACATTCTCCCATCTCATAAGCCTTATTAAAAAAACAGCTTATAAGTAGAGCCATGAATTGTGTGTATGGAACTGATTTATTTCTGAGTGCTCCTGTTGAATATACCAGTATGACCCTGTAATGAGAAATCCAACTTCTAGGTTTATCAGAAGAGGCGTAATTGTTATCTTTAGAGAAGGGCAATTTTTTCAGAGTTGTAGGTATTTTTGTGAAACAAAACACTCCCTTTGGGGTCGTGTTGTTTAAAGGAATTAAAGGTTTAATTCATATTTTTCCTCACTGGAAATTTATATGCACTTAAAACTGTTTAATAATTTTGTTTGGGGTTTGGGATTTCCTGATGTGATATGTTGTCTACTACCTGAAAGAACAGAAGCATATAGAATGCTACTTGATACTTCCTTCCATTTGACGTTATACCACTGGCAAATCACCCCCTCATTCTATTTCATTGTTCTTTCCAGACTATCTTTTTCTGTGAATGAATAAACCAAGAGCTAGTAATACCAATACAAAAGAGGAATAATTTCTGTCCTCAAAGAGCTTACATTTTACTGGAAAGAAAGACTATGTAATGTCTAGGGCAGGATGCTTTCATCTAGGATGTCATAAGGATAGTGAATGGAGCCATAGGGCAGCCAACTGGTACCTCCTTTCCTCTTTTTCCTTTCTCTTTCTTGTTCTCTTTCTCCTTTCATCATTCATTTCTTTCAACTCTTCTTTCCTTCTTCTTTCCTTCTTTAGTCTTCCTGTCTTTCCCAGGCTGGAAGTGCAACAGCTACACATAGGCCTGACCTCATTACTTATTAGCCTATAAGCTTTGACCTGACCCATTCCTGAACTGAGTAGGTTTATCCCTCCGAGGGCAGCCTAGTGCCTCTCTCCCCACCCCTGGGGGCTCACTATAACTAAGAATTCCTCAGCTCGAACAGATCTCCCCGGTAGCAGAGATGACAGGCATGTACCTCCACACTTGGCCTGATATCTGTTTTAGAGAAATAATACTAATTTGCACCTGCAGCCATGAAACATTAGAGGCATTGGTTGACCCTCCTCGGACATTCTCTGGCTATATGTTTACATATCTATTTGTGACCTCTGTTTGTTTCTACTGTCCTGACTGATGCTGGGCATACTTGTGTACCCCAGGTTAATGGGAGAGATGTTTTGTTAATACTTTTCTTACCATGCTGGTTTAGTAGATGTCTTTGCTTTGGGTTAATTGTCTTCTCTTTGACCACAATTAGATAAATATGACAGTGGGGGCTTATGAGCTATAGTTTTGGGAATGTGGACTCACAAAGTACCTTGAACTTAGGGAAGTACTCCCTCCCAGGACCCCTGTGAGTAAACTGAGGGAATACACTATACCGTGGCACTGTACTTCTGCTGACCTTGATCTCATGATCCTCATCAGACTTTGTTCCACTGGATGCTGCCAGATAGTTTTGGCTTGACAGTGCTCCATTGGTCTGTCTACTGGTTGCTGCTGAAACCAGTGCATGACCAGTGTCATCACCACCTCTAGCTTCTGGTTTAGCTGAAGTCTTTGGCTAATCTATTGCTATGCCATTTCAGAAAGTCTGTCAGTAACTGTGTTGCATAAGATAGTATCAGGAGACTTGCTAAATTAAGGTTTTCTATGTATACCTTATCCTTCTCTATTTGCCTACCTTGGTAAACTCCCATTAATCCATAATGAATTAGGGTTTTCTGTTTATGCTGTTTTACAGGAATGACTGGATATAACTTATACATTTTTAAAGAATTAAAAAGTAATAATTCAATGCCTTTATAATTTAGAAGAAACTTTAGGATCCTTTCATCTTTCTTGGTCTATCAGTCATTTAATATTTATTAAATAGCTACTATATTCCAGACACTATATCCAGGGATTCAAAAAAAGACAAAAACAAGTTCTTGCTGTCAAGGAGCTTACAGTCTAATGGGGGAGACAACAAGAAAATAACTATGTACAAACAAAATACATACAAGATAAATTGGGGATAGTCTTAGAAAGAAGCCTTTAAAATAAAGGAGGACTAGGAAAGGCCTCTACCAGAAGGTGAGACTTCAGCTGAGACTTGAAGGAAGCCGCAGAAGCTCAGAGGTGGAGTTGAGGACGGATAGTGTTCCAGTCCTGGGGTCAGCCAGGGAAAACGCTCAGAGGTGGGAGACAGATTGTTGTGTGCAAAAAATGACCAGGAGGCCAATCTTCCCAGAACTGCCAGGAGGCCAGCCTTCCTAGAACAGCCAGAAGGGAGGTCAGTTTTACTGGATCAAAGAGCATGTGGAGAGGAGTAAAGAGTAAGAAGACTGGTAAGGTAGGAAGGGGCCAGGTTATGAAAGGACTTGAAAACCAAACAGAAGATTTTATATTTGATCCAAGATAATAGGGAGCCGTTGGATAGAGAGATGCTATGGTCAAGTATGAATTTTAGGAAGATCAGTTTGGCAGCTGAGTAGAGAATGGACTGGAATAGAGAAGAGAGGCTTAAGGAGGGAGGACCAGTCATCAGGCCATTATAGTAATCTAGGCATGAGGTGACAAGGGCCTGCACCAGGATGGTGGCAGTAACAGAGGAGAGATACTACAAAGGTAGAAACAACATGACTTGATCACTGATTAGATATGGGTGATGCAAGAGAATGAAGAGTAGAGTACAGCATCTGGGTTGAAGTCTAGGTGACTGGAAGCATGGTGGTGTCCTCAATAGGAACAGGGAAGTTAGGAAGGGTGAGGGATAGGGGGCAAGATTTCAATTTTAGATGAATATGGGACATTTAGTTCGAGATATCTAAAAGGCAGCTGGAGATGTGAGACTAGAAGTAAGGAGAGAGGTTTGGACTGGACAAGTAGATCTTAGGGTCATGTGCAAAGATGATCATTGAAATCACCAAATGAAACAGTCTAGAGGAAGAAGAGAAGTTAGCCTAGGACAGAGTCTTGGGGACCATCCACAGTTACTGGACTAGACCTCTATGAAGATCTGGCAAAGGAGACAGAATAGTCACATAGAATGAGGATTGAAATAGAATGAAGTAGTCAGGAGAACGAAGAGCAACAGCATCAGGAAAACCTAGAGGGAAGAGAATATCAAGAAGAAAAGGGGGATCAGCAGTGGGAAAGGCTTCGTAGAGGTCAAGAAGGATAAGGATTGAGAGAAAGGTTTTAGATTTGGCAATTAAGAGATCATTAATAACTTTGGAGAGAGCAGTTTCAGTTGAATAGTAAGGTTAGGTGCCATTATTATGAATGTGAGTTATCACTGTGTCCCTAACCCTTTTGATCATTTGAGTTTCTTCTTGTTTGGATTTTGGATAAATAGTGTTTTTTGTTTTTTTGTTTTTTCTTTTTTTAAGCAGGTAATACAATGTGGAAAAGGCCCCAGGATTTGGAGTCAGATTGCCTAGGTACTAATCTTGGCATTTGTCACTGATAGCTGTGTGACTTTGAGTACATTGCCTCTCTGGGATTTAGTTGCCTCACCTCTAAAATAAGGATAATATTTACAGTTTTCCTTCCAAGATTGTTGTGAGGCTTAAATGAGATATTAGGTGCTATAGGCTACAAAAAGGCAAGGGAGTAATAGCAGATGAGCTGTGGGAAGACATTTCAGGATGCCTGCCTGCCCGTAATAGATATTCAGTAAAAGTCTGTTGAATTGAGTTAAAAAGAAGGATCAGCATCATTTACTTTAAATTGGGGGAAAAGTATTTTATTTTATTTTATTTTTTGGGGGGGGAAGTATTTTAAAGAATTTTTTATTCTCTTTTTAATACATCTGACATTGTTCCTTGAAGTTTTTGTTATTGAAGTTTCTATGTATAAGACACAGCTCCTAATCACAAGAAACTTAAAGATTATTTAGGAGGACAGATCAGACATGAAAACAATCTGTGACTGAGACAAAATTGCGTATTTAATCAGTATCACATGATAATGATATACTTTTTCAGTGATCCGTTATGTCATCAGTGTGGGTACTTGATCCATCAGTGCAGATCACAACTCCTCTCTCTACACCTTAGTAGATGGTTCTTATGAGTTATTGTGGCTGAAAAAGTTCATCATCTGGTAACCAACTCTCTGGTGATGAACTTTTCAGAACTTACATAGGTTCACCTTTAGACAACAGACATACATACAATGCAGTGTTTGGCCTGTACTCAAAGAATTTCCAGTTTGGTGCCCAACCTTTCTGGTAGTAAGATTTCTTTCATTTAGTTCTTTTTCCTCATCTCCCACTCATTTCTTGACTCCTTGATATCTGGTTTCTGACCCTGCCATTTGACTGACCCTGTTATAACTAAGATTATTGGTGATTAATTGTTAAACTCATCGGCATTTTCTCAGTTCTCATTCTGCTTGATCTTTCTGCAGCTCTTGACACTGTCACCCTCTCTTCCTTTTGGAGACTCTCTCCTCCCCTAGTTTCCATGACATTGTTGTTTCTTGGTTCTTTTTCTGCTTGTCTGACCATTTCTTCTCAGTCTTCTCTGCTAGATCATCATCCTATTTTCATCCTCTAAACCAGAGGTAGGGAACCTGTGGCCTCGAGGCCATATGTGGCCTTCTAGATCCTCAAGTGTGACCCTTTAACTAAATCCAAACTTCACAGAACAAATCCCCTTAATAAAAGGATTTGTTCTGTAAAGCTTGGACTTAGTCAAAAGGCCGAGCTGAAAGACCGATGGAAGGCCACATGTGGATTGAGGCTACAGGTTCCCCACCCTGTTCTAAACTGTGTGCTTTTCCCAAAGGATCTGTCTTAAGGCTTTCTATCTTACCCCTCTCCACTCTTTCTTGATGATCATATCAGTGCCCATGGGTTTAATTGTCATCTCTGTAGAGAGGTCACAATTTTGCATCAAATATATATATATATATTTGCAGTCCTAATTTCTCTGCTGTGGTCCCATCCCATATTATCTACAATTTTGTGGTTGTCTCCAGCTGAATATCCTATACGCTTCTTAAACTTGACACATCCAAAAGAAAATTCTTTATATTTCCTCCATGCCATCCCCCCCACCCCCGTTTTTGTTAATGACACCACTATCCATCCATTGAAAGAGATTTGCAGCCTGAGAATCTTCTGTGATTCTTGCTCCTTCCTCCTTCCCATAAGCAATTTCCAAGTCCTGTCACTTCCACCTCCACAAGATCTTGCATGTGTCCTTTTCTTCTCAGTCCCAAGGATACCACTCTATTTCAGGCTGGCCTCACCTCTTGCTTCACTATTGCCATAGTCTTCTAATTGGTCTTCCTCTCCTGTCTCTTCTCTGATCCCTCATCCACTCAGCAGCCAGACTGATGCTCCTAAAACACAGATCTGACCATGTCACTATCCTACTCAAAAGCTTCAGGGGCTTGTTATTATCTCCACGGTAAAATACAGAATCTTCAGCCTGGCACTTAAAGTCCACCATGACCTGACTCCCACCTTCCTGTACAGGCCTATTTCATATACGTCCCCTTTGTACACTCTCTATTCTAGCCAAGCTGTTCCCTGTATGCTGCTTTCCATTTCCTAACTGTGCAGCATCACACCTCCAGCCTGCAGGGCACCTGTGCCTCTCAGAAGCCCTATCCTGTAGGAGATGATATCTCCTCCAGAAGGCCTTTCTGGAGCCTCACATTTCCAAGTACTCTCTCCTGATTGAAATTGTTATTTTCAGCTTCATATAGGGCTAGGCACTGGATCTGCGATTTCATTGGTATAAGCAACTTCCAGGTGAGGAAACTCCTAGTAATGTAAGTGTATACTTTCCCTGAACTTAGTGATTTGGGGGAATTGGCTGTTTTGTTTTATTTTTTAATTGAATTAGGTTGTGCCTTGGGGGCACGTGCGCGACACACACACACACACACACACACACACACACACACACATACACATGTTCCTTGGGCACACACACATACATACATAACATACATACATACATACATACATACACTTCATTGCCATCTCTGTATTCACAGGCTTTCTAGCAAGTCCAGGTAAGCATTGTCAGAGCTTTCATTCTCTTGGCATAGCCTTTGAGACCTCAGGGTTATCACTATGCCATAATGAAGAATTAGAATAGGGTTTCTGTAGAGAATGTTTTAATGAGTTGCTAATTTGTGTATTTCAAGACTGTAAATATAAATGGAGTTGCATAAGGGTGTGAAACCTCCCTCCCTCATGCCTTCATATCATCTTTTTTGTAAGGTATTTCAAATATATATATATATTGTGGCTGAAAAAGTTCATCATCTGGTAACCAACTCTCTGGTGATGAACTTTTCAGAACTTACATAGGTTCACCTTTAGACAACAGACATACATACAATGCAGTGTTTGGACTGTTCTCAAAGAATTTCCAGTTTAGTACCTAGGCAATCTGACTCCAAATCCTGGGGCCTTTTCCACATTGTATTACCTGCTTAAAAAAAGAAAAAACAAAAAAAGAAAAAACACAACCCAAAGTTGTGTGTGTGTCTGTGTGTGTGCATGCTGTTTTTTCTCTCTCCCTTCAGAGTGTAGGGGGCAATGGCAAAAAAGAGAAGTGAACCCTTTTACGTGAATAAATATGAGAAGAAAAGCAAAACCTTAAAAAACTAGATTTTTCTAAGCAATTAAGATTATAGTAGTAACAAAGCTGCCCTTTTAATAAATACATATATATATGTATTTTTTTTTAGGCATTTGGGGTTAAGTGACTTGCCCAGGGTCACACAGCTAGTAAGTGTCAAGTGTTTGGTCTGAGGCCGGATTTGAACTCAGGTCCTCCTGACTTCAGGGCTGGTGCTCTTTCCACTGTGCCACCTAGCTGCCCCTCAAATAAATATTTGTAAAGCATTTAAAATACCCACAGTCTTGGTTTCGTGATCCATAAAATAAGGAACTGGAGTAGATGAGCTCTCATTCTGTGAATCTAAAATTCTGTGATTTGAGATAAAACCACTCAAATCATTATAGCTTAGTGATTTGCATGATATTTGATTTTTTTCCCCTAAATTAAAGCTGTAGTATTATAATGCATAGAATTTATTTTCACATAAATATTTTAATTGTGTATTTATAAGAGAGATGCAGCATGTATATTGAATAAGAAGTTGGCCTTGAAGTCAGGAAGACCCAGGTTCAAGTTTCTCCTCTAACACATACCTGCTGTATGACTCTAGACAAGTCACTTAACCTTTCAATTCTCTGAGACTATAAGTCACAGAAAAGGTTCATTGGTAGGGTAATTGCCTTTCCTGAGAGTTCCCTGTACTACTTAAATTCCAGTTCTAGATCCTATCCCTATTGATAGTAGAAATGAAAAAGACCATCAATGCATCAGTTTCTTCTCCTTAATTGTAACTCATAGTAAAGACATCTACTATTGGCTACTAAACATGTTAGAAAAATTAGACATGTAGAAACTAAGGGGGCAGTGGTACCAATTTTATGGTCCAAAAAAAATCTCTTCCTAACTTTGAAAAATCAGGAGGTAGAAGCAAAAATGAAAAGAAAATTTTAAAGCACTAACAGAAGGCTTTGGTATTCTCAATAGTAGGACTTGGCTATTAGAGAAGCAGGAAAATGTATTTGAGAGCCAAAAATATGACTTCTTTGGCTGTGACCAGGATTTCCTCTGCCCACCTTGGGGACCAGAAAATAGAGGTAGGAAAATTTGATTTTGGAGCCAAGTGTGACTTGTTTAGTTCAAGTCATAATTTACTGCTCTTACCTCAGGGACCTGAAAAGAAAGAAACTCACTATGAAATGTTGATAATGGGCAGCTCTGAAGTGCAGGCATTAAGCAAACTTTCCCAGAGAGGATTTTTTCACTTCCACCTTTCCCAGATGCTTCTGATCATTCTATAGTAGAACATACTTAATCGTATAAGAGTTAAAAAGAAAACTTTGCACTAACCCAAAGTTGTGTGTGTGTCTGTGTGTGTGCATGCTGTTTTTTCTCTCTCCCTTCAGAGGTGGAGGGGGCAATGGCAAAAAAGAAAGTGAACCCTTTTACGTGAATAAATATGAGAAGAAAAGCAAAACCTTAAAAAACTAGATTTTTCTAAGCAATTAAGATTATAGTAGTAACAAAGCTGCCCTTTTAATGAACATCTAAAATAAATCCCTTAGCCAGTCAGTATGATCTAACTATTAACTACAAAAGCCTTCACCTTCATATTTCAGGCAGGCACCTCTCAAATTGGTGCCATGTACATGATTTGTGAGCCATGACGGGACACATCATTTTATATTTTCAATTTGCTTTTCATCTCTTGGCCTTAGCATAGTTTAGTGGTCTATATAAATATTTCAGCTCCTAGGCTGATGTTTCTTTACCCCTCTGATGAGAAAATCACAAAAATCAAGGCATGTGGCTGACACAATATAAACCCCAAACATGTTGAACTTGTATGTTGAATTTATTATAGAACTTGGTGGTTGTACTGAGGGGCTAGAAGGATTCTTGCAATAATTAAAACTTAGGCAGGGAAAAATAACACTGAATCTTTAGCTTTGCATCTCATTTTTCCTTTAGGAGAATATCATGTTTATAGTTCTGTGGATACTAGTAACTTGCAAAACTGCCTTTTTCTTGACTTCTACTTGAAAAAATCAGTGAAATGAGAATTCAAGTAGTAGATTAGCTCTATTGCTGCTGAAGAAAATATCCACGTTTAGATTTCTTTTTCAAATTTATTACCTTTTTACATTTAAAAAACTTTTCTTACTTCAGAAAATGCTTGACTGTTTGACTTTGTTGCTTCTCCCAAATGGTTTCTTTTACTTTTCTCATGGTTGAAAAACACAGGCCTCTATTTCAGCTTTGTTGAATTAGCTTCTGGCTTTATAGAAAGCCAGACTTTCCTAGAAAAGGGACACTTATGTAAATTTATTGAGCCCTGTAGGTGGTGTGCCATTTTACAAACCACCTAAACAACAAGGCCCCTACCCCAAAGGGCTTACAGTGCTAATAAGATACAATACAGATGAAACCTGGGCCTCAGGGTGTCAAAATATTGTCAGATGATGGTTTTGGCAGCATTTGAATTCCCAGGTCAATTAGGCAGAGATTTCTTTTTAAGGGAAACCAAATTGTTCTTCATTACTCTTGCTGCTTTGACAGCACTTGCTAATGTGAATATTCATGAAAAAATGAATGAGAACTGAAATACAGGGCATTATTACATCAAGACAACATTAATAAATATGTACTAGTAGTAGTCCCATGAAAAACCTAATAAAACAACTTCTTTTAGTGAGAATAGATTTGAACATTCTTTTTGATTGTATTTCCATCATTAACATCCTAATGATCTTAAATCTTTTAAAATTTACTTTTAACATTGGAATATTAAAAATCTTGATTAATTTTGAGAATGTCAATATTTTCTACATGGTAGATATATGTAAGCAAGCTGCAACCTAGTACTAACAAATGGTACCATTAAGTACAATATATGTAGGACTGGAAAAAGATAAGGATAGGATAGCACAAGTGTTGTCCTGGTATTAATGAAATATAAAATGATCCAGAAGAAGTCCTGTATGGCTTTAGGTTGTTTCTGTATGGGAGATTATCAGGAAGACATGGAAGAAAATCAGTGCAACGAAAAAATACAGATAAATTACGATTTGCATACGGTACCCATGCCTGGGAGATCACATATCTAGTGAAGGATAAACATGTAAGTTACAGTCCTACAGAAGTCATATCTGGCTTTTGTTATCAGTTGGATTCCCTAATTTACTAGGTCTCATCAGGTAGTTAGAGATTAATGGGACATTTGTGTCAAATTATAGGTGTAATTGTAAGATGGAGAAAACATTCCATCTCTTTATTTCCTAAAAGTCTAGAGTGATGCTCTCCGATTAGAGCATGATAAATAAGATGGAAAGGCCTCTGAAGACATAGCTTCTCTTTCTTGCTGTACTCTTTACTAGCTGGGTGAATTCAGGGAAGTCACTAAACCCTTCTAAGCCTCTGTTTCTTCAGTTGAGTGTTTAGGGGCAGAGAGTAGGGAGAGAATAACCAAATTTGTCATTGGTAAAGTCCAAAATTATCCAATCAGCAAGAAAAACCTCTGAGGCGGAGCTCTGAACCATCAGCACTTTATTAAAGGGTCCATGGCCCCCTCTAATGACATGGACTTCATATCTTCCTCACAATCTGAGATGCCTCCTTTCCCCAGGGCCTTACTTTTATAGGGCTTGATACTCAGACACTCAGAAAAGGCAAAGTAATGTACAGGATCTCATTGGTTGATAGCCCTTGCTTTTGACTCTCCAGGAGGGATGCATCAGCATGGGTGGTCACAGGATGGGCAAGACAAGGGTCATCTCTGCTGACTAAATGGTTGTAAGATGGGCTCCTCCTCATGTTGGGCAAAAGAGGGTGGTCTGAAGGTACAAAAATAAGTTGAAGGACTCTCCATATGTCAAGACATCCTACCCATACTGGGTTTGGTTATTAGCATTCTTGTGGTTAGGCAAGTGAAATTCATAACCGGTAAATAAGTGGTGAACAGTGAATTCATTGGTTTTAAAGTCTGAGGCCTACTGTAAAAAGAATCTTTCTCATCTAATTATACCTGTATGATATAAGTAAAATGTGCATTAATACATGTTATTCTTATTTTAATATTAGCTGACTAAACTAAGTGTATATTACTAGATGAGTGTATCATTAATAATTGCTAATCAATCATTACCCCTCTGGAATCACACTGAACTTGATTAATACTGATTGGGGCAAAATAGGGGCTTAATTAAAATCATCTTTGTCACCTTTCTGACTCACAGGTTTTAATTAGGGCACTGTTCTCTATCTAAACCCTTTTATTGTGTGCTCCTATCAGTAAAAAAATTTTCAAGCACCTGCTTCTCAATATATGTATATTTATAAGTCATGTATAGTACTACTGTACAAATTAATTTATTACATATTAGGAAACACAACAAATAGAAATTTTAAAAGAATGAGATAAAGTAAAATAATATTTAGATAACATTTTATTTTAATAACATTACAAAACTTTTTGTTCTCACTAAAATTTTTGCTAATGATAATTTTTAGTAAGTGATATTTTGAATTACTTCATTATTTTAAAAAATCTTGGTTTAATGCTTTGTCGTGCAGTGATTAGAAGGTCTGGTTCTCAGTTGAGTTTATTTTGATACTGTCAGAGATGAATAAGATATTTCACAAAGATGCTTTGATTGAAGTGGAAGAAGTACATTATTGTCTGCACATACTACATCATGATACTTATTTTTCAGTTCCATCCACCAATTCTGCAAAGATTTTTGTTGAAATTCACTTCATTAATTTCCATCTTTCCTAATATCAAATAGTTGTTCTTACAAACTACTGAGATGTTGCATTTTTATATCTTTTAATCATTGAGTTCAAAACCCACTAAAGCTCTTTGGAATTTTTTTAAGCAGGAATGAAAATTCTGTTTCCATGTTTTTTAAGTATGCAGGTGAAAATTAATAGACATAAATGTTCCAGCATGTTTTTCCCTCATCCCACAGGATCATCTTGCACATACTCTAGGGTACATATACCCTACTTTAGAGATCATTGGTTCAGATCTAATGAAATAATGTATATGAAAGTACTTTGTAAACTATAAAGTGCTGTTATATATAGGTGAAGTATTATTATTATTATCTTTTAAGCCTTTTTTATCTCCTCAGAGCACCAAAGTTTTTTTTTTCAGCTGGACCCCTTTTTTATGAACAGCTTTGCTATGGATATTATTAAAAACAGGTTCCAAGCACATTTTGTGACTTTAAAATTTTTAAAGTAGCTTAAATCTTGTTAAACTACCTTGGCTAACAAGTTATATATCGATCTTGGACAGTGAAAAATGATAGCTACCAAAGCACTGGTCCCAGCTTCTTGTTCCCCTTAGTAAAGAATCCATAGAAAATGCTTTAGTAATTCATCTTCTACCTTACTGTACTAATTATTCTCCTGAAATATAAATCTTCAGACTTGTAGGCAGTGATTGGGGAGGGGAGAGGAACATATTGGGAGGGAATAACTGCCATGCTCTAAGTTCAAAAGACTAAATCTTTAAAAACGTATGTACGTTTTGACATTTTTTTTTGTTGTTGACTTAAGACTGTTACTGTGCTAGACTAGCTTTAGAGAACTATATCTGATGGAATTTATTATTTAGTTAAGTCTTTAGATAAATATTGCAACGAACCAAAACTACTTCTTTACCTTTTGCTGGGTTGCTTTTCTGTTTTAGAAGGATTTCCAAAGCAATTTTCTTGCATTTATCTTGTCCTTAGCAAGTAATGGTGACCTTTAGGTTTTTACTTTCCTGTCAAAATAAGTTGAAGACTTTAAAAGTGAAGCTATCACCCTGAGGACTTGTAAGAATGACTGACACTCACCACTTCACCTTAGACATTGTCACACTGAGCAGATGCAGCAGCTTTGTACCTCAAGGGAAATGGTTTGATTTTTTTAAAAAAGTTATTTCTGCTTCACTGGAAAGAGATTGAATGTTTTCTTCTGAGGAAGGTTTTGGTTGCATTAGATTTTAATCAAGCCACTTGTTCAGAGTTCCTTAAAACCTGGAAGGCTGAGATGAGTAGATGGCCCTGGGGTGAATGTGCTACATGATTTGTCAAACTATAAAGCTTCAAGTTGTCCAAGATACCACAAGCTGTAGTTGATGTCCCTGAAAGTGTTCAGGGGTTGTGACTTATATAAACCTTTTCTTACTCTTTGTCATTGGGACTAAGGGTTGCATTGCTTTGGGGGTGAATTAAGTGCTCTGCAACAATAATGCTCAGAGACTACGTAGCTGAAGGGGAAAGATGTTCTCGTATAAGGTATTTTTTAACTGCTGTTGGAAAGATGCTTTCAGAAATAACGGAAATCTAAATGGCGAGGGACACAGAATCTCATTTGGTGACTTATGAAGAAAACAGTGTTTCCAGTGGCTGTTTCATGTTTCCAAATTGGGCACCCTGTACTTTCTCCTAAAAGTCCCTACTTCTCCTAAATCTCCATGACTTCATTATAGCTTTGCCAGTCTTTCTCCCTTGAGATGGTTTCATTTTGGTAATCTGACTGTGTGGAAAAGTCCATTCAAGAGCTGGTACACATGCTTAGCAAATGGAGGTCCAAAGGGTGAGATATTTGAACAGAATGATATTGAAGCTCCTACTGGGTGATAGATTTAATTCACTACCTGAGAGAATTCTACTTACTTTTCTAACTCATATTTATATGCCTCTGTGGAAGGAGCAATAAATATGCTAAGGCTATATCCCATGCAGGTTAGGCTAGTTTTTCCTTCCTAGATCTTGAAACCATCCTTGTGACTTAGATGGTCCAGGGCACTAAGGCTCAGTCCATTGCTTTGGCTTCCTGGTGGTGAAAGTACAAAAGCCAGAGCACGAGGTGTCAGAAGTTCCTCTCTCATGGCTAGCACGCCCACATGGCCAACACGAAGATAGGAAAGCTGCACCAAAATCAATCAGTAGAGGAAGTATGCTTGCATAGAGTGTCCTTTTCAGGCTACTGCTCAGTAAACTTCCTTTTGTTAACCATGAAATGGTCTGGTAGTGCCTTATTTTGTTCAAGTCTTTATCCTGAACCACCAGAGTGACCTGAGTCAGTCCTGGATCACAACAGCATCTGTGCTTTAAAAGCAAACCATACACCTTAGGAGGTAGCGAGTTGAGAGGCAAGCCACTATTAGAAAGAAGTGATTATAACGCAGGTATTCCTGAAGGCAAGTGTACTTAGAATACACATGCCAAGAGTATAGAGTCATAAATATACTAGTCAGTCAATAAATAGTCAGTAAACATTTATTAAGTGCCTATTATAGGCCAGGTACTGTGCTAAGCACTGGGGATACAAGAAGAAGCAAAAGATAGTCCTTACCCTCAAGGAGATCACACTCTAACAGATACTAATAATGCTAACACAGAAAGAATTTTGAAAAACTTTATTAAATCCTGACCTCTTTGAAGTATGGACCTATTATATTGCTCAATAAATGTAAGATCACTGTATGAAAGTCACATAGAAAAATCGGGTTTCAAAATGATTAAAACAAGGTTCTCTGTATAGACTTCCAGCATACAGATTTTTATTGGTATCATAAAAAGCAACCACTGCATGAAATACATTGAAACTGATTTTATAAGTTATTTAATGTCCCATATCCATATTGATCAGCATGGCAAAAGCACTTTCAGAAAAGGTTTTTTTCTTTGTTCTAGCCATGCTATTTATTAGATGAGCTGCTCTCACTAGCTGATCTCCTTTAGGTCTGTAGACCTTAACTGCCCAGACACAGAGTTCAGTCTGAAAGGATGGTTAAGCATTGTGGCCCACCTCTGAGTAGCCACTGACACTCAACGTAGGATGGATTGGATTCAGAAATGTAGAGGGGAAATTACTATCATCCAAATTCAATGAGTATTAAGTGTTTGCTATAAAAATGAAAATCATTCTTGCCCTCGAGCAGCTTATGTTTTACTAGGGAAAACTATGTACACAGATTAGTAAGTGCAAAATATATACAAAGAAAATACAAAGTAAGTTTGAGAGAAGGGGAAATCGCTAATGACTGGGGGAATTAAGTAAGGCCTTGTGCAGGAAATGGCATTTGAGCTGACCCTTGAATAGCTCTAGACATTCTAAGGAGCCGTGGTGAGGAGGAAGAGCATCCCAGGCCTGGGGGGAAAGGCCTTGGAAAGGTAAAGAGGCAAAAGACAGAATGTTTTGTGTAGAGAACAGCAGGTAGTTCAGTTTGGATGTTGCTTAGAATCTGTAAGGGGGAGTTATGTGGAAGAAGTCTGGAAAGACAGGTTCAAGCCAGATTGTGAAGGGCTTTAAATACCACACAGAAAAGTTTGTATTTTATTCTAAAAGAAACATAGAGTAACTGAAACTTCTTAAGTGAGAGAGTGGCAGAGTCAGATCTGTGCTTTTAGGAACAGCAATTTGGCAGCCATGTGAAGATGAGTTGGAGATGGGAAGACCAATGAGAAATTTAAGAGAATAAGATAAAGAGGAATTAAATATTTTAAACGTTTTTTGTATTGATGTTATGAAAACTCTTGCCTTAAAGTCTTGCTTATGAGTTTAAAATAATAGCATTCTACTGCTTGTGTGGCTTCTTTACAGAAAGGCATTTATTACTGAAATCATATTTCATAGTTATATGGATATATATATTTAGTGAAAGCAATGTGATTTGAGTATGGCAAGAGATAATTAGGACCTGAACTAGGTTGGTAACTTTGTAAGTAGAGATAATAAGGGAACAAATGTGAGAGATGTTCTGAGGACCAGCCAGCCCACACAGACCATATATAGTGTGAATACCAACATGTGTTTGAAGATTGAGTTATGGAAATATGTTAAAGTTCATCTGGATCTCAACCATCCCTATTTTATCCTGGATAACTTGATTAAATTACCACAGTCTGTTTACATGTACTTTTTACTTAGCACTCTGCAGAGTGAGCATGCTGAAAACAGTCAATGTAAAGCATGTCTTATAGTATCAACTTCCTATCACATTTTCTTCCTTTGATTTGAAATCTTAATTTTTTTTCATATTTTAATGAGTTTTTTCCTACTGACCTCATCAAATGAGTTAATGTAAATGAAGTGCTTTGTAACGAGAGTGCTGTATAAATAAACTATTTTTAATATTAACAAAAACAGTACTAATAAAGAAAATAAGAGCAGAGAGGAGCTTTTCTACCAATATAATAAAAAAAGCATTTATTCTGAAGCTTTTTGTTTCTTGGCAACAAGAAATAATATTAGACAGCAGCTGTGTTCCAAATAACTATAATTGCATATTAGTTGGGATTGACCATGTTCAGAATTGGAGATGCTTCTTTTGGAGGGGATAGTGTTTTATTCTAGCCCTTGAGCTTGATTTTTTTTTTTGCTAACTCATCACCATAGAGATACAAAATAAAGTTGATTCTGCTAGTTTTTCTAGCAGAGACTGCTTTTCATCCAAAGTAGCCTGTGTACACATGAGCTGTGTAGTAATGTCACTCCTTCTTGGTCTGCAATATTCTGCTACAATATGCTGGTCATAGTATGAGAGCCTAATCTAACAGAGAAAGTAAGTAACAATTGAAAAACCGTTCCTGAAGTGCTTTTTTATTTAAAAGGGAGCCTGGCTTGTTAACTCTTGGCAGAAACCCAAGGGATTTTTTTTTCCATTTTAGCAAAATATTGTACTGTATTTGGTTAAAGTGGTGCCTGAGAAATCTTGAAAATATGCCAGATGAAATAAAACCAGTCATATTCTTTTTATCTATTTAAATTATTCCACATATAAGCCCTTGTACTGAGTTATGCCTCTAACCATTGGAATTTATATTGTGATAGTTGCACTGATAAATGTGTTTACACTATGGCAATATGGAGCAGTAAATGCTCCTAATGCACGTTCTCTGTCTTCTAGTTTGGAATTGCTATAAATGTTTGGGTTTCAGGCCCTGTACTTTGGCGAAAGATAAAACTGTTCTTCATGAGTGTCTGCTAGACAATGTGTTTATTTTTACTGAAGCAAAGTTTTCTTAATACTTTTAATTGGTAGGTTTAACTGATTTGCTTTTTGTCTTATTTGGAGCATTGAACTCTTGTCTTAAGGTCCTGCTTATGATTAAAGAATGATAGCATTCTACTGCTTATGTGGCAGTTTTACAGGAAGACATTTATTACTTAAATCATATTTCATATTTATATGAATGAGGACAAAATCTATTGTTTTTCATGATGAGGTGGCTCATAAAATGAAGTGATGGGTTTATAGTTCTAGCCTGTATTTGTCACACCATTTGTTTCTCTTTAGAAGCTATTAATTAAATGTATAAAAGACTCTTCTTGTACACAGCTACTATTAGGCATAAAACTGTTGGTTGTGACCAAGTTAAAAAGGTCCAGCGTAGGAATTGTGATATTAGTGAAATTTGTTGACATTATATCCATCCTAGCCCATGAGAGTTACTTCTCTCATTCCACCCATTACAGCTGTGATGTTGGTTATTATGATTGCTCACAGTTCTTAGATGATACATTTTAGGCTCAGAAAATTTTTTTATGACATGAGCAATATTACAGGCTAAATTATGCCTTATACATTTATAGCTGGAAGGGACTTTAAAAGTCATAAAGAAACTGAGGTCTAGAGTGATTAAGTGACTTGCCTGAGATCCCACTGATAGTACCTGCCAGCAGTAGGACTTGAATCCAGATCTTTTAACTTTAGATTTGGTGTTCTTTCTACTCAACTACATGGAACTGAAATCTCTTAATTTATATTTTGACAGCTTTGCCCTCAGTTTTGGTATCTCTTGCATAATTTTGTAAATACTCCTTACCCTGACTTGCCCACCTTTTGCTGTTCTCAGGCTTCACTTCTGCTCATGTAAATCATGTGGACTTTAGAGGTGGACACATTTTCACTGCTGTCTAGAGACTACCAAATTCCATTTGCTTTTCACCTCTCATCAACATCTAACTGGTCATCAGAAGGAAAACAGTTGTATGAAAGAATGGATAACCTAATCCTCATTCCTCCTGGGCTGTTCCAACACCCTTCTAAAAATCCTCACTTAGTAGTTCTATTTTGGGGTTAAGCCCTTCTCTGGACTTATAATTAAAAATAACCTTTTTTTCAGACAGGACTTATCAATTATATTTGCAATGTAATATTAACTGTTCTAAAAGGTTATCTTTCCAAACTGCAGTCAGGTAAAGTCTATGATGTTTACTTTCTGTCAAAACTTAGGAAAAACATTCACAGTTAACTTCCCATAGTAGAGAATGTGTGTCTCACTAAGCATTAAAAGAAGCGGTGGTTAACAGGTACGATGTTGTTAGACTGTGTAGCTAATGTAAATGTGACTGTGACCTCCCAGACAGATCAAAGACAAATTTCTCTGACAGCTACAAGATGGCAGAGCTTGCCATGGGCCTTCTGCTTCTGCCTGCTGCTTCTGCCTGCTAAAGGTATTTGTCTGGAAAGCATGCCTGATAGCTAAGAATATATTTTTAAGGATGAGCAGGTAAAAGTAAAAGGCTGTCTTTTGACATTTTAACTAATCCCTTATAGCCTATGGTTTACTGCACATTGAAAAGATTTGCTAGCAGGAGAAACTGGCTTTTTCACATATGCAACATGCCATTTTGAATTGGGTGTGGATTCTGATGCCTGATATAGCATAGTTAGACTATGAAATGGATTCTGTTTCCATTAAAATGAGATGCACTGGCCTTTAGCCTTACCTAGTCTAACAATGAGGCTTCTGTTTAACCTTCAAGTGACTCAATTCGTCAGTCACTTCCAGTGGAAACATACCCCTTAAGTATAGCTATTTTTTTATGCTTTATTTTAAATTGTTCTGTTGTTTTCATAACAATGAAAAATTATGTATTAGTCACTTTAGAAGATTTCTTTTTGAAGACAAGATAGTCTTCATGAGTTGCTGTAGCAAAAAAAAAAAACCAAACCAAAACAACCCCAAAAACTCCCCCAAAAAACCACCTTTTGGCCAGTCTACTGATAATGAACCTCTTGCACCTTAGCTAGGCTGGTCTATCACTAACCCCATCACTAAACCTTTTCTAAATTCAGTGGGCCTCTAAGCATGTGAACTACTGACATAGCCTTTGAGAACCCAGAAAGAGTTCACTGAACTCCAAGACGAGGTTTAGTGGAGTCTGATGTTCAGGAAACAAAATGTAGTCAGTTGGGGGCAGGAGATTATAGTCTAATGTGAAAGGAAAGACTGGGAAAATGTAAATTCCCTTATTTGTTCCAGCAACTGCTATATAATCTCTGGCTACTTCATAATCATATACTTCAAGCAGTAACTGTTAGCAAAAGGAGAGTGACTCTTATCATGTGTGGTGCCATACCTAGTCCATCAGAATGGCAGGATACTTGGAAAACCCTTAAGCTATTGCTATTGGCAAAAGACCTATTGATACCAAACTCCTGCAAGGAAAATCTCATTTAAGAAACCACCTAAATTACATTGTGAGAGAAAGTCAGGGAATGTCTTCAAAACAACTGTAGTTCAACATATGAGATTTTTGCAAATGCAATAGAATCTTTCCTAAACACACACACACACACACACACACACACACACACACACACACACAGTCTTTAATCTTTTAACATTCCCTCATTGTTTTTATTGCTGAATACTCATTTATGTACATTTTCTAATGTGTAGTTAGAGTTTTTTGTTTTCTAAAACACCATATCATTTAGCATTTGCACGGTATTATATGGAAGCTCCTCTTTAGCACTTAAGGGGACATGTTTCTTCATTGAACAGTTGACTTGTGACTAAACAAATTTTAGATCTATGAAATCAAAGTAAATTTATTTTCTGGTTACAAAGTTTGAATCGGTAAATTTGACAGGCTGTTTTTAAAGGGCATAAGAACATAATATAAAATTTCTTACCCAAATTCAAGTTGAAAGTTACCTGTCAGAAGCAGTTAGGAGTCTTCTGTTTTCTCTCTTGAAGCATGTTCTTTTGGTTGTCAGTTTAAAAAGGTTAACACCGTAGCAAAGAACATTGACATGCCTCTTTTTTTTTCTTGAGCAGTTTTGTGTCTTGTTAAAAACAGTTGATTCCAGTGATCCACATCAAAACTGGAAAACTTTTGCAAGGAAGCAGTTGTTTTGCATGTGAAATTAGTCTTATTTTCTGGAATGATCTAGTGTGATTAGCAAGGGAGGCTCTTGTATAGCTGACCTTAACAAAAAAGAGACTCTTCTTGGGGCCCATGGTTTTGGGGGTCAGAGCAATGGCCAAGAAACTGAAGCCTGAATCTTCAGGCAGCCAGAGTGATTTTACTGGGAGGTTGCTTGTGGTGGGTAAGCATAGTTGAGTTGTCATTTGTTATTATTAATTAATATTTTATGTAGCATTTTGAAATTAGAAATTTTCTAATTAAACTTTGCAACCTTTCTGATTCTTATTTGTAGGAATAATAATTCTTGCTATTTTGCAAATAGGGAAAGTAAGGCACATCATTGTTCACCGACTTGCCCTGGATTTAATACCTTCACTCCTTGACCTTCCCATATATAACAATAATAATTATAATTATAACTAGCACTTATATAGCATTTTAAGGTTTGCAAAGTGCTTTACATATGCTATCTCACTTGATCCTCACAATAGCCTATTGTGATAGGTGCTATTATTGTCACCATTTTACAGATGGGGAGGAAACAGAGACAGATGAAGGTTAAGTGACTTGCCCAGGGACACATAGCTAGTAAGTACCTGAGGTCAGATCTGAATTCGGGTCTGCCTGACTCCAGGTTCAGTGCTCGGTGTACTATGCACCCCCTAGTCATGACAGTCCTCTTAGCCACACAATCATTCATTTCCACTTAACTAACATTTATTAAGCACCTTCTTTTGCCACTGAAAGCTAACTTTGTGAGAGATGATGTCTTTGTTTACTTCAACAATACTTACCACTATATTTGTAATAACATGTGACAATGTGTTGTGTACCATTTGTGGATGTCAGCGTATCTAGTTGTAACCTGAATCCCTTGCTGTCACTGACTTAACAGATGTTCTCTTATTCCTGCTACTTCATATTCATCCCTGCTCTAAGACCCAGCAAATTTGATCTCCAGGAATAGACCAATCCCATGAGCACTCAGAATATTTTTTAATAAGTCTATATAAGCACCCCCTTGGCACTTACATATTTAGTCTTCATTGCTATTTTGCTCACTAATTCATGTATTTTTTATCTCACCCGTAGACTGTAAGTCTGTTGCAGGTAAAGTAGCTTACATCTTAATTATCTTGCTCATTGATAGAATCCTGGGAACTATTTTGTACCTCCCTGGAGGTTCATTTAAAACAAATTCCATTGCATGGAGTTTAAATGAACACCCCTGCATTGCAAATTTCGTCACTTGGGCTTGATCCATCCAAACATATTGCTTAAATGTTGAGAGTATTAGATAGATTTGGAGTAGCTAGGTGGTGTGGTAGATAGGTTGCTGGTTCTGGAATGAGAAAGAAAAGGGTTTCAGATCTTGCCTCAGACACTTACTAGCTGTGTGTCCCTGGGCAAGTCACCATTTTGCATCAGTTTCCTCATCTGTAAAATGAGCTGGGGAAGGAAATGGCAAACCACTGCAGTATCTTTGCTAAGAAAACTCCAGTGGGCTCACGAAGAATCAGACATAACTGAAATCAACTTAACAACACCAAACAACAACCAGACAGGTTACCCCTATTACTAATTTTGTCTGTTAATATTTAAATTCTAACTACAAATTGATCATATTTGTGCTTGATCTTGCATCTTTAACAGTTTGGCTTTGCTATTTTATTTAAGTAAGGAAAACAGTTATAGTAACCTGTTCTGTAACTTTCCCCTAGAATTCAGTGCTGTATTGCATGGATAACATGTGAAAACTGAATGAATTTATTTCATAAAATTATTTCAATTTGTAATTTAAACGTTATATTTGATGACTTTCCAAATATGCCATGTAGCCCTGAATTAAATTATCACCCCTGCAGACCCAACATAAGCTCATAGATTGTGACTTACTGTAACTTACTGTGAATTACTACTTACTACTAACAGTTAAGTCAATATTGTATTGAGGTTTCTTATTGTATATAGAATTTTTCATCAGTCTAAATGGAATGGTTTGTAAGTCAGGTGGAAAAGCCACAATTCTGTATTTCTTTATGACTGTGGCTTTGTACGTTTCATAGTCCACAAAACCCTATATCACAAGTTATTTTGGTAGCTGAGAGTCATACCTTTCTGGAAGGAACATAGTTCTTGGCACATAGTAAGTGCTTAATAAATGCTTGTTGAATTGAAAATTGAAGTAGAGTGCTGTGCAGTATTTAGATGATGCCTGTGTCCTTTTCAGAAATGTAGCATGCCATATGTTCTGACCAGGTATTACTTTTCCTCCCAGTAGTGAAACCAATTCTGTTTGAATTTCATAGTGTCTTTGTTTAAATCACTTCTCCTTCCCTCAAAGCATTCAGTGTATATATTACCAATGATTTATTGCCGTTGCATTCTTTGCCTTTTTCTTATTAGATTGCCTTGTTATTCTAGTGTGGAAAAACACATCTCTCTAAAATGTGGTTGATTTTTCATCTGGGTTCAGTCTGCCTGGGTGCCACAGTGACCCCACAATGTTTACAGACCAAGCAGATATTTGTTATGGAGGCTTATAATTGGCATCTCGTTGGTCTTGTTGAAGGTCAGGGCAGCTTGCAGAGCAAGCTTGGAAAACCCATCTTCTGTAGCCAATAAAAATGGAAAGAAAAAGTTTCATAATATCTAATGCCTTGTTAAGAAATCCAGGTCCTGTTTTCTTGGGGTTGTAAGAATCTGATTATTTAGTTTAATTTTAATTTACATGATCTTCCCCTGTTGGGGGCTAATAAGCCCCTGAAATGAACAGTTCAATTTCCTAGCTTGACCTTGAGGGCTGGGCCTAGTTGAAGTCTGCACATCATTCTTTCCCCACTCCTGCCATGAGGTCATTCTAGACCAATCCTGGCAGCTATGTCAAGTGTTTGGAGCCAAGCCTGAGTCAGGCCAGTCTAGTTATTCTAGCTAGGGATTTGAATGAGATGAGATACTTGTAGCCCATATAATATTTAACAAAGGAAGTTTACTCAGCAATAGCATGGAAGGGATACTCAGCAGGAGTACAGAACAGGTTCATTCGTACAAAGTTCCCTTTCCCTCCCTCTTAGTCCAGTTCCTCACTGGGGAGCGTCTAGCCTGAAGGGTGTGTTGATTCTCACAGCAATGAGAAATCCATCAAGCTTGAGTTATGATTGCTCGCATCTTGGGTTTTAGATAACAGGGAAATTATGTCAGTATGCTGTTGTTCAAACCTAATTTCCCTGGACTAATTTAGTCTTGAGGATAGTTCCATTTGCCTTTTAAGGAAACTTATGACACAAATAGTAAATTTCCAAGTGCCTCTGGCACCTAATGTCATGATTATTACTCCTGCCATTGGGTTGTAACCAAAGTTTAGTAAATTTGAGGAGAGAGACCTCCACGTTATTCTTATTTAAAATTAAGGAAAAAACCCTCCAATTTTCAGAAAGCATAGTTATGTCACTGTCTTTAGATACAACTGAAGAGAATATTTAGAGATAACATTCTTAAAATTGAAATGTTTCATTTTTTTAGGGGCACCTTTTATTTGCTTATATCAGAATTCCTGAAAGGATACGTGATTTATTGGTTTTAAAAGTACTGCCAGTCACAATTTCACAGTTAGAATACATTCCAATAAACTCTGAGCACCTACTCACGCAAAATGTTCTGTGATAAGAGCAAAAAGAATAAGATATTGTTTTTGACTACTGAGAATATATGATCTCTTTAGAGAGGCAAAAATATGCATATATAAAATAAAAAAAATCATTTAGAATGGTATATTTGTAGCAAGGGATTTGTGAAGTTCACTTTTAAAGGATTGATATATTTTTAGGGCAGATAAACTGGGAGACTTTGGAATCCTTGAGATACAGAGCAGTGTTTTAATATATTCCTTTTCACTGATTGACATTTATAAGTGATTCTAAAAAGATGAATAACTGGATCTAAATTATGATATACACGCCCATAATAACATCCTGAGCAAGCTAAAAATTATACTTTGGTAATTTAAAGACTAACTTCTTTATTTTTCCATTTTAGCCTTTTTTTTTTAACAAATTAATATTAATATAATAACAACAACAACAACATATTCCATCCTACCTTTAGGTTGAATTAAAGAGAAAGTACAACGACCAGCATTCAAAACTAAGAGGTCTTTTACCTGGACGCCAGTGGTATGAAATTCAAGCTTATAGGGCGCTGAACCAGGCACTCGGCAGGTAAGTGGGGTTATGGAATGTAAGATATATAATGATGAGCTCTCTGTCACTAAGACTGTTTTGAAGATTAATCATATTGCTCCATACTTTGTAATATATAGATACAATAAAACCTTAATATCTCAGAACCCAATTAATACATATTTTGCAGAGTAAAAGTTTTAGAAAGGTGTATTACTGGAAAAAACCCAAAGTCAATCAGTCAACAAATATTAATTAAGCATTTCATATGTGCCAGGCCCCGTACTCAACACTGAGGATACAAAGAAAGGCAAAACCATAGTCTCTGCCCTCAATGAGGTCACATTCTAACATGAAGAGCAACATACAAAGCATACAAGATACATGCAATGTAAATGGAAGCTAAACTCAGCAGGAAAGGCATTGGCCTTGGTGGGAGTGGTGGTAAGGGAAATGGGGATCAAAAAAAGCTTTGCACAGAAGTTAGCATTGGAGCAGAGTCTTGAAGGAAACCAGGAGACAGAGATGAGTAAGTAGAGAGTTCAAGGCAGGAAGGATAGCTAGTGAAAATGTATAGAGCTGGGAGATGGAAGGTTGTGTGAGAAGAATAGCAAGAAGGCCACTGTCACTGGATCATAAGAGTACATGGAGAAGAGTAAAGTGTAAGATTAGAAAGGTAGGAAGGAGCTAATTTCTGAAGGGCTTTAAATAGCACATTTTCTATTTAATTTTGGACACAACAGGGACCCACTGGAATTTGAGTCAGAGAAAGGGGGAGGCGCCATGGTCAGATGTGTGTTCTAGGAACTCACCTTGCCGGTTAAGTAGAGAATGACTTAGGGTGGGGAGAGACTTGAGGGAGAAACCAACCAACAAGTTAGGCACTGAAGAGTCCAGGGGTAAGGTGATGAGGTCCTGTGTCAGGGTGGTGGCTGAATAAACTAGAGAAAAGGGAGAACATTTGAAATAGATTGTAAAGGCAGAAACAATAAGACTTCACATCAGATTAGTTATGTAGAGTGAATTCAAGTAAGGAGTGAGCATGACACCAAGGTTGAGACTCTGGGTGACTAGGAGGGATGGTCTTTTCCTTGACAGTAATAGGAAGTCTCATTAACATGTAGCATTTGAAGGGCAAGTTCAAAAAACATTCAGTGAAGCTGCAGGAAATACACTGGTGGGTCAGACCAAGCAAGAAACCATAAAAGGTGAATCCTGACAGCACTAGATCAGAGGAGATAGCTATAGAAGGGGGAAGAAAAGTGGCAGGTAAAGAAGGAAGATAGTGGCAGGGTTGTATAGAAAAGCCACAAGAGAGAAACAAGTATTAAGGAGAGAAGAAAAGTAACCAGGAAAATCTTAGGATAGACAAGAAGAAATCTTTTGATTCAAAATTATTTTTATATAAAAGGAACAATATGATATAGTCTACAAAGTTAATCAGTTATACATTTTTTAAAAATTAAACTTAAAAGGATGAAGGTATTTCTTCTTTAAAAATATACATTAAAATACAACAAACATACACATATATAAAAAAAATCTTCTGAAATATGTCTTGGGATCAGTTCAGTTGCAACCCAATCTTCTACACCATCTATATGTGTAGCATTAGTGCTACATAATGAGAATTGATGTTCACGAACATAACCTTGAGACCTTGTGTTTAGCAAAATGCTGAATCATCAGAAAAGAAAGATCAATTAATGTTCAGTGCACGGTATTTTTTAAGGCAGGAAATATACTAGTATATTTTACCATAATCTCTTAAGAAGGGTTAAAATAAAAAAAAAAGATTTGTAGTAATTAAAGGATTAACCAATTTTAAATCATAAGATTCCTTTAGATTATGCCTTTCCTGGAACATTCTGGTCAATCAAAATTTCGCTTAACATAAAACTAGTCTAAACTTCATTTTTCTATTAGAGATGAAAATAAAACTAATTTGAATGCCATAATGATTAGGAATTGTTTAAAAATTATATTTTATATTCCATATGAATGATAGTAATTGAAGAAAAACACCAGGAACATGCAGAATAAGCATAAAATATTACAATTATTAAAAGAAAAGAAGTCTAGTTAAGAAAAGACAACTCTCATGGCCTTGTGATTGAATCACAGAGATGACTGACTTCAACCTTTACCTGAACAGGCATTTTCTCTACCATATCCCCAATAAGTAGTGATCCAATTTCCTCTTGAAAATCTCAATCCTGCTGTATGACAGTCATAGGATAATCACCTGGGCAGCTAAACCAGGATTTTAGATTTTTCATGGCATTCTGGCTGGTTATCTTGGCCTCTCTGGATCTCACTTTCTTCTTCTGTAAAATTTGGGAGTTGAAATAGGGGTTTCTACAGACTCTTCCAGCTCTAGGTCTTGGAACCCATAATCTTAAGACCCACTGTGGGATCTATGACCCACAGATGGGCAGGCTAGACTTCATTTAAGCATAGATATTATTTAAAAGAATATACATAAATATGTAAATTTTTTTACTGTGGAATTGGTTAGTATAGTTTTGTGAAAAAAAAAATTCCAATAATTTCATTCTCTTGTTGTATGCATAGAAACGATTTCACTTAGCTTAGTGATAGCAAGAATTGACAGAATGAGAGGGTTTTTAAAAATAAGGTACATCTAGTTTATATGTATAACTGTCTTTCTGGGGAGTTTTACGTCCCTCTCCTAACATCCAGTTTTAATTATAGGAATGTGTAAATGACATGTTTGGACCATTTCCATGGTTCTACCTATCCAACTAAAATTTTTATTTTGTTTCATCACATAATTAACTCAAATTTTTTTTCCCACTGTTTTATTGTAGGTGTATTCGGCATAAAAATGATTGGGGAGCTCTTATTTTAGTTGATGATCGCTTCAGGAGAAACCCAGATCAATATATATCTGGTAAGATGCTCAGTTGGCAGTATAATGGAATTAATAATAATCCTTGTTATTTAATGTTGTCTATTTAAAGAAATATTTCTTGAGGTTGCAACTCCCATATCAAATATTAAAATGCTCATTTTGTTTTTAAAATCCAGTCTTTTCATAAAGGTTGATATCATAAGCAAATTAGAGGAGTATAGAAAATTTTGCCTATAAGATCTGTGAATAAAGGAAGAGTTTATGCCTAAACAAAAGATAGAAAGGATCACATGAAATAAAATAAATAAATTATATGAAATTTAAAGAGTTTTATGCAGCCAGAATTAGAAGGAAATCAAGAAATTGGGGAAAGGGAGAATATACAGCAATTTTCTCTGATAAAGTTCTCATTTCTCAAAAATATATGAAACTGAGCCAAATTTATAAAAATAAGAGCCATTCCCCAGTTAATAAATGATCAAAGAATGTGAACAGGCAGTTTTCTGAAGAAGAAATTAAAGCTATCAGTAGTTATATTACAAATGTCTAAATCACTTTTGATTAGAGAAATGCAAATTAAAACAACTCTGAGTTAGCGCTTCATACCTTTCAGATTGACCAACATGACAGAAAAAGAAAATGATACAAGGTTAAAGGGTTGTGGAAAAATAAGGACACTAATACACTGTTGGTGGAGTTGTGAACTAGTCCAAGCATTCCGGAAAACAATTTGGAACTCTGCCCAAAGGGCTATAAAACTTTGCATACTCTTTGACCCAACAATACTACCACTAGGTCTGTGTCCCAAAAAGAACAAAGAAAAGGGAAAGGGTCCTATATGTACAAAAATGTTTGTAGCATATTCTTTGTGGTGGCAAAGAATTGGAAATTGAGGGAATGCCCATAAATTGAGGAATGATTGAACAAATTGTGGCATGTGGTTATAATGGAATACTATTATGTTATAAGAAATGAAGAGCAAGATGGTTTTAGAAAAACCTGGGGAGATTTATATTAACTGATACAAAGTGAAGCGAGCAAACAGGAAAACATTTTATACAGTAACAGCAATCTTGTAAAAATAATCAACTTTGAAATACTTAACTATTCTGATCAAGACAACGATCAAAGACAGTTCCAAAGGATCCATAATGAAAACTTTTATCCACCTTCAGAGAGAGAACTGATGAACTGTGAGTGCAGATTAAAGCATGCTCTTTTCCCTTTCATTATGTTTCTTGCTTTTCCTTGTTTGTTTTTTTTTTTTTTGCAACATGGCTAATATGGAAATATGTTTTCCATGAAAAAGAAAAAAAAAATCCAGTCTTTTAAACATCATCTGTTTCTGAAAACATCTTTGTGAGGAGACTATTAACTACTTGTCAGGATACCTTAAATCAAGTCATCTCTCTAGAGCTTTTCAGGATCTGAGATATGATAAACTTAAATTTCTTTTTTTTTGTTTTTGTTTTCTGATATGAGGCAATTGGGGTTAAGTGACTTGCCCAGAGTCACATAGCCAATAAGTGTTATGTGTCTGAGGCCAGATTTGAACTCTGGTCCTCCTGACTCCAGGGCTGGTGCTTTGTCTACTGTGCCACCTAGCTACCCCAATATGATAAACTCATAGGGGACTGATAGGTCCCAGATTGGTGAGTTTTCCCTATAACTGAGCCTTGCTTCTTTAAGTGACAAAACATTTTCTATTTTAAATATTTTTTATGGAAATATTTCTCAAATAGATTGCATAGTTTGCTGCCTTCTTAAACACAATATGCTAAACATAATTTAACCTTTTTTTTAGTGACTCAGGGTCATAATTATTATTGTGGATCAGGCCTAACCTCAGCCAGTCCAGTAATTTAGACTCAAGGGTTAAAATGCAACGAGGCACACTCATGGACCATAAAATGCAACAAAAACAATTTTAGTAATCACAAACAATTAAAAGCATACAACTTCTAATTAAAAAGGATATGGAAATGCTATTCTCCTCAGTCTACACACTCACCAGATCAGGAACCCAGGAAGGAAGTTCACCTTGAACAGTTGGAGCTCAGGAATAACCTCTGAAACAATTCTTCCTTGGGCTTGGCCTCTTCTAAGTCAGGAAGTAAAAAAACCTATTGAGTACCCCCCTTAAGTTACTAGCCAGAAGCCATTCCCTAGATATAGGTTGTCAGTGGGTCAGGGCTTCCAAAGTAGAAGGGGAGTAAGATTGAAGAGGAAAACAGAAAAGTAGGGGAAGAGACCTGAACTGAATGAAGGCAGAAGCCTCAGAGGCCCCTCCCCTGCCATAGCCCCCAGTGTCTTACACTTGGGGCCCTCACAAACAAACAAACAAACAAACAAAAAAACACCGCAGTTCCTACCACAATTTTAAACATCAGTTATTATGCTTTGCTGGGATACTGGAGGGCCTCTGAGGTTACTGAGAGGTGTTGGGCAAAACCACTATACGAAATGACCCCAGGCTGCTATGATTTCTTTTAGTTCTTATATGTGCTTATGCACTGTCAAGCTGTTAGCTATCACTTCTTACTGTTGATTGCGTGCTTGCTTCTAGCACCTTCTCCTCCTAATTTGCCTAATCTGCTTATGGGTTAGGAAACAGATAAAAAGATCTATTAAAATTGTGTATAAAGCAAGTGATGAGCTAAGGGGTCTTTGGATAAAGTACACAGGCAGCAGACGGTGACATATTTTATTTGCTCAATGATTTGTACTCCTTTCTGTGATTTACAGTACATTCTGGGCAGTAAAGTTGCTGAGAAGGTAGCCTTTGCTTAAGTGAGGTGTAACTGTACTTTAAAAAGAAAAAAAAGGTACTGTATGTGTCCAGGAGGCGGGATGTAGTTGACTGGAAGACAAGGGGTTTTTTTGAGAGTAGAGCTGCAGCTTGGTGGTACAGTGGATAGAGCACCAGCCCTGGAGTCAGGAGAACCTGAGTTCAAATGTGGCCTCATACACTTATTAGCTGTGTGGTCCTGGGCAAGTCACTTAACTCCTATTACCTCCAAAAAAAGAGAGAGAGAGAGAAAAGAGAGTAGAGCTACACCACAGAGAAAAGTAGATACTTGTGTTTTTGCTTTAGTTCATTATTAAATTCATCTTCCTAATATATCACCAACATAATCTCACTCAACTTCATGCTGAGAAGATACAAGTTGAGTTCAAGCAAGAAATGAGGGAAATACCTTGTCCTTTTTTATTGCCATTATGACTTGACATTTCACTTTAGACTTATTCTATACCATCAGGACACCTCGTTTTGAGCTTATGTCACATTTGTGCATACAGTCATTGTTGCTGCTGTTGAGTTGTTTAGTCACGTCCAATTCTGCATTTTCTTGGCAAAGATACTGGAGTAGCACAAAAGTGCTACAGTGAATATTTTGGTAAATAAGAGACTTTTATTTCTATTTGACCTCCTTGGAGGTAAATGCCTAGCCATGGAACGTCTGGGTCAGAAAGCATTCAAATTTCCCTCTCCAGTTCATTTTACAGATGAGGAAACTGAGGCAAACAGGGTTAAGTGGTGTGCCCACCGTCACACAGTTAGTAAGTGTCTGAGGCTGGATTTGAACTCAGATCTTCGTGACCCCAGGCCTGGCGTTCTATCCACTGCACCACCTAGCTTCCCAACCTCAGTCACATAGTTCAGTTGTTTTTTCAGTCATGTCTGACTCTTTGTGACCCCATTTGGGTTTTCTTGGCAGAGATACTGGAGTGGCTTTCCATTTTCTTCTCCAGCTCTTTTTCCAGATGACGGAACTGAGGCAAACAGGGTTAAGTGATTTGCCCAGGGTCATAGCTAGTAAGGTAGTCTGGGGCCGGGATTTGAACTCACCAAGATGAATCTTCCTTACTTCAGGCCCAGCGTGCTATACACTGTGCCACTTAGCTGCCCCCAAACTTCAATCACAGCATGTCAAAAAAAATTTTATTGTTACTTCTTTTCACATCATTCATTTTCAAATATAACCCTTTCCAAATATAATTCATTTCTAATATAATTCCCAATATAACACCCCCTACCCATGCCTCCCCTTGTAAAAAGATTTGAAAAAGAAAAAGGGAAAAAGTTCAACATAATTAGCCAGCACATTGACCTCATCTGACATTTACGCAGGATATTCCACACCCGTAATCCTGTCCCTCATCTCTGCAGGGGCGATATGGAGGTGCCTTTTCTCAGCTCTTCCATGGGTCCAAGTATGGTCATTTAATTGCACATCTTTCAATTTAATTAGTCGTTCTGCTTACATTGTCATAGTTGTGTTTTCATCATTTTGCTTACTTCAACTGTGTCAATTTAAATAAGTCTTAACATCTTTCTCTGAATTTTTCATATTCATTGCTTCTCACAGTAAAGTAATAATTCATTACATTCATGTACCACAATTTGTTCAGCAAGTCCCACATCAATGGAGACCTACTTTATTTCCAGGTTTTTGTTATCACAAAAGTGCTGCAATGAATATTTTGGTAAATGAGAGGCTTTTGTTTTTGTTTGACCTCCTTGGAGGTACATGCCTAGCTGTGGAGTGTCTGGGTCAAAGAATATTCAAATCAATTTTTTAAAAAAGCATTATTCTAATTGCTTTCCAATATGGATAGGCTTACAGGTCTACCGACAGTGCAGTCACAATATTTTTAGTTAACATTCAGATTGATACAAAAATTTAACTATCAGTATTAAAGTTGAATTTCTTTCTTTTATGAGGTTGTTGCCCATGATGGTTTAAAAAGTAACCTCTTTTAATTTCAGGCTGAGAAATAGATAACTAAAGATAAATAACTGTTAAATGCCAATATCTCGTCAGCAGGTGGAGCTCAGATTCTTTTATATTTCTAATAGTAAACAAGAGCTTTATACAGAGTAGACCAGCTCAACTTACAGAAAGCTAGAACTGAAGAAGCAACTGTATAATATTCAAATACATTTAAGTTGGAAGAATTTAAAATTTCTCCACAGTGCTATTCTTTCTATAAATAAAAACATAAAGGATACAGAAAGGAAACTCCCCTATTTAGTCTTATAGATTTCTTTATTCCAAATATAACATCAACTTAAATTTTTAGCCTGCGGCGTAGGTTTATCATAAGGAAAATTGAATTTCATCGTTTTATATTATCTCTGAGAGTATTTTTTTTTACCTTTCTCAGACACAGAAAGCCTATTGAAAAACTGTCAGATATACAAAGGGTCATACATGCACAGATTGAGAGCTGTCAGGGACCTGACAGGTCATTTAATCCAACATCCCCTAATCACATTGCCTTTTACAGATGAGGAAACTGATGCTAAAAGGTTATTATTTACTAAAGGCAACACAGATGGTACTATTGGATGACTAAATTATAGATTTCTAGAGTAGTTATGGCAGAGCTAGAGATTTACTTTTCTACTGTGTCACACCATCTTTGTTTTCTTTTCATGTCTCAGGAATGCCAATACGGTGATGATGATGATGATGATGATGATGATAATAATAATAATAATAATAATAGCATTTATATAGTGCTTACTGTGTGCTAAGGGCAGCTAGGTGGTACAGTTAATTTTGACACTCCTATAGAATTGTAAAGGTGTCCAATTGTATTTGGAAGAAAATTAGTGACAAAACTAATGAAAATATGGAATCTTGATTTGATCTCTGTGAATAAGATAAGTGCTGCAATGGACAAAATGTTGGACGTCGAGATAGCAAATCCTGAGTTCAAATCCTGCTTCAGACACTTAGTAGCTGTATAATTCTGTATAATTCACAATTTCTCCCAGCCTCCGTTTCCTGGTGTATACAATGGAGATCATAATACCACTTGTCTTACAGGGTTTTTATAAAGATAAAATGAAGTAGTATATGTAAAATGTTTCTCAAACATTAAAGCATTATATAAGTGTTAGTTATCATGAACAACAACAACAATAATAATAATAATTAATTCAATTTAGTTACTTGGTGTGGGAGACATTGTTGGTCTCCTTCCTCCCTCTTCCCACCCCCAGTTTCTCCAAATAATAAGAGGCAACTTTATCTGTGTGATAGTTTTTCTTTCCTGAAATAAAACATTCTGAACTCCCATAAAGCAAAACATGCTATTTTAAAAGAATCGAAAAGTTCATTTTATGTTTCTTCTAAAAGTTTAATCAAGGCATCTAAACAATTTGATGTTTTAACATGGTTGTTCTCCCTGGGTTTGCTTTTTCCTAGGACTTTCCAAATGGATTCGGCAACAGATTAAGCACCATGAAACTTTTGAGAGTGCATTGGAGTCCTTGGCTGCATTTTCTAAAAAGCATCAAAAAGTCATTGATGTGTCATCCCCAAACAGTAGCGAGTCTGAACAAGAAGTGGCCTGTTTAAAGGATGAGTCCTCGACATCTTTATTAGAATCAACAATTCACCCATCACCAAATGTTCTTGGAGAAGATGAACGGAAACCTTTTGTCCAGGAGCTTCAGACTTCTACAATGATGGCTGTGGAGCTCAAACTACACAGTCACCCAAGTAACATCATCACAGCCCAGAATAAAAGTATGTGTCAGGGAATCACAGCATTAGAGCTTGGAGGTCAGCCAGTCCAACACTTTCATTTTGTAAATCAAGAAACTGAGGCCCTGAAAGATTGAGAGACTTGCCTTAAGGTCACACAGCTAATACCTGGCAGAGTCAAGAGTCAAACCAAATCTTCTGAGCCCTAGTCCATTAGTCTTTCCACACTCTAGGACATTGCTAATTCTAAAGAGAAACATCTATTTCATCTTAATAAAGAAGGGGCTGATTAGACAACAGCTTATCTAAAAATGATACAAGGATTTTAGTGGAGTGCACATTTATTTTGAATCATTAGTGTAAAACGATAGCCAAGAAAACAAATGTGATCTAGGGCCTCATAGCTTCTAGGAATAAAGAGATGATCATTTCATTGTCTTCTGCCCTGGTCAGACCATAGCTGGAGTTATGTTCCGTTCTCAGTGTCACAGTTTAGGAAGGATATTAGATAAACTAGAGTGTGTTTAGAGGAGGGTAACCAGGAGGGTAAAGGGCCTTGCGTGCCCTTATTATGTGAGAATCAATTGAAGGCACTGGAGGAGATACTTAGCCTGGAGAGAGAATACTGAGAGAGAACTCAAGAGCTATTTTCAAGTATCTCAAGGGCTCTCGTGTGGAAAAAGGATTAGACTTACTCCATTTGATCCCAGGGTTCAGAACCAGGGACAAGAGGTAGATGTTGCAAAGAAACAAATTTAGGCTTGACATCAGGAAAAAACTTCCTAACAATTAAAGTTGTCCAAAAGTGGAATGGCCTACCAAAGGAGGTAGTGGGTACTCCTTTGTTAGAGGTCATCAGACAAAGGCTGAATGACTGCTTGTTGAGTATGATGGGGGGGGGGGTGGAAGGTGGGGAGGATTCCGTTCTGGGTATAGGTTAGACTAGATAGCCACTGAGATCCCTACTGACTCTAAAATCCATGATGCATGGTTCTGAGTTGTGATTTGTTCCAGTTACCAAAAGTCATACCTTAAAGACAGTAAGTTAGAAAAATAATGGGACTTATCATTGTAACCATTTTCTTTAGCATGGTTCTTAATTGATATTGCCAAGTCCTTCCCTCCTGTCCTTCCTTTTCATTGCCACTAAAACTATCCCATTTTGGGCCCTCATTACACCTTTCCTGGACTACGGCAGTAGCCTACTGACTAATCTCTTATCCATCCCTCCCACCATACCCAAGTAATCTTCCTACTGTACTGCTTTGATCACATAACTCTCTTTTAAGAAACCCTCAGAAGCTACTTATCACCTACCAAATAAAGCTTATCACCCTTACCAACATTCAAAGCCTTCTACAATTTGGCTCCAACCTACCTTTCCAGCTTGAATTTACACCACTCCCCTTAATGTATTCTGTATTTCAGCCAAACTATACTGTTTGTCCACCTGCCTTCTGCTGTCTTTGTGCCTTTACTCTATACCCTCTCACATGGGAGAAGTGTTTCCTCTCCCCATTCCCCACCCTCTCTGCCTATTGAAGCACCTGTCTTCCTTCAGGATTTTTCATCCTCCTTGAAGCCTTCCATGATCTTTTCCCTCTTCACATTTCTCATGACACTATACGTGGTGAACAGTGTAGTATACGGGAAGAACACTGAGTTTGTAGTCATAGGACCCAAGTTTACATCTCAGCTTTGCCACTTACTATCCTAATGACCTTGGAAATATCATTTAACCTTTGGGCTTCTATTTCCTAATCTGGGAAGTGAAAGGGTTGTGTTAAATCATCTTTAAGATGCTTTCTAGCTTAAATTTTATGGTTCTATTTACCTCTGCTTTGGACATTCCAAATTCTAGCTTGTATTATAGTTATTCGTGTAATCTTTGTTGTTGTTAATATAGCTTACTCACTAAACTTAGTAAATTGGAATATTTATTTCATATATTTCACTCCTGTCCTAAATAGAAAACACTGGATTGACAGTCAGGAGACAGCCCTGACTCTTACAGTGATAAACTGTGAAATTAGACAGAATACATCCTTTCTCTGGACCTCTATAGGATGAATGGCTGGTCTTTAATGTTATCTGCCTTTGATTCTCCCTTTACTATGTAGCTTTTAATTATCTATATATAAAATGTGATCATTTCACTATAGTAATGGTCAGGATAAGCAGAGGGAAGAAATTAAAATTATCTTTTTTTCCTTAATGTTCACAGATGATTCATTATTGTTGGAATATTCTCCACAGAAAATAAAGAGGGAAAAATGTTTAATATCAAGATCCACAAGTCCAACCTTCAGTAAACAAATAGAAAGGAATAGCTGTCCTGAATCTGACTCTGTGAAGAGATATTTTACCCCTAAGTTGCTGACTTCCATACCTGTGTGCACATTTTCAGAGAACCATGACATCAGTCCTGTCCCTTCCAAAGAGGAAAAGAGGGAAAGTACAGTCGGTCTGTCTCTTGCTAATAGAGGCCAGTCCTCGTCCCTGTCAGGAAACATACCATTTGGCCCAGGTCCACAGTCAGAAAGCATTACTTCATTGACCAATACTGTTAGTAAAAAAGATCCTGCTGAACAGCTACTCTACCCTGAAGAAGTCCTGGATCCAGACTTCGATCTTAGTCCTGTACATGGAGAAGCTGAATTTTCCAATGTTAATGTAGATATTGAAACAACAGAAGAAGACGAATCTGTCTATTTCACACCGGAACTTTATGATGATACAGAATCAGACGTAGAAGAAAATGAAGAGCTACTTGAAACTGGTGGAATAAATCAGAGGACTGAAAATTCAGATTACATTATAGCAGAAAACCTTTTGGAAATTGGTTGTACCAAAGGAATGGGTTCAGATCACACAGACATGAAGTTGAATAGAATCATGCAAAATGAAGAACATAAAGTTGACGACATTAGTAATAATGTAAAGGCAGCAAATATACATGAACAGGAGCTGGAAAGAACTCAGGAAATGGACACCATAGGTAACATCAGCACATGACCACCATACTGTTTAAGGTTTCTGGACCAAACCTCAGTTTAAATGATTGCTCTACATCTGATAAATGATATAGATGCTTCCAAAAAAGAGCAGGCGGCCTCGTTTTCAAGCTAAGTTTTCATCACTGTTTAAAATGGCATCTGATTTTTCTATTTGAAAGGGCATATTATGCTATTCTCCAGTTTGTTTTTTGAAGTGATACACACAAAATAGTTCCTTCCAGAAAATCTTTCTTGTCAAAACAGATTCCATATTTATCATGGTAAAGAATATGTGGGTTTTCTTAGCCTGCCTCCAATTTCACTTCAGCACTGAAATCTTGTAATCCCCTCCTTCTCTTATTTCATATTTACATACAAAGTTCAGAGAGTACCTCTATCGGGGATGTCAGTCCTGATTCACTTGTTGATTTTACCATACACCATGTAATAGTCCTCTAGTATGCCCTTAATTAGCTTCCTCTCTCTTTAAAGTTCATATCAGATTCTTTGGCCAGCTTGTGATAAATTTAAAATAGCAGTTAAGTTACTGCATGTACTTTTAATTAAAACTTATTTTACCTTCTTTGCATGATAAGCTGAAACCACTAGAATTTGTAAACAAACTTTTGTAGCATCACATCGAGCCAAATGACTAACCCTAACATGTTCAGGCAGGCTGAAAAATGAGCCAAAAGATAAGAGTACAATTGAAATGTGCCCCCTTGTGGCCACATCAACATAGTCTGTTATTTGTTGCTGCCCTCATTTCTAGTAGTCCAAAAATGCAGTCCAAAAATGTCTGTGAATGAACATTTATTCCTCACCAGAAATAGTTATTGAAAAATATGCTTTGCTATATCATCATTCTGAAAACACATTAACTTTTTTATAGGAAGTATCCTTTCATTGGATAGATGATGATCATAGAATTTAGATTGTGTCAGGACCATGAAGATCATCTGGTCCAGGCCCTCTCATTTTAAAGATAAGGAACTGAGGACTAGCGACCTTAAGTGAGCAACCCAAGACCACACAAGTTTTAAGTACCAGAGCTGGGATTCAGATCCGGTTCTTTTGGTTCCAAATCCACTGTTGTTTTTCCCACCATGCTATATCATACCACTCTTCCTCTCATCATTGAAATTGAAAGTGCCTTTCAGATCATGTTTGTGTTTTCTGATATCTTACAGAGCAAACCAGTAGATTTCTTATCAAGAAATGGGAAGTTATACATACCAGCTTTAAACATAGTTCAAAGAGATATGATTTTATTGTTCACCAATTAAAGGTTTTGGATTCCCAAAATAATTCCTCTTGATACCTTGTGTTTTCCTTTTATTTATCATTGGCAATTGACTACAAACAATAGATTGAAAGTAATTTTTGTAATCATAGGATCATGATTTTTAGATCTGGAAGGATCCTCAGACCCAATTCAATCCCATCATTTTACAATGAGGACCCTGAGACACAGAGAAGTTAAGTGACTTGCCTAGGTCATGTAGGAAGTAAATAGCAGAGATGAGATTTGAACATAGATCCACTCACTCAAAATCCTGTAAACTTTCCACTCTACTGAATAAATTAATATATGTTAAGCTTGAAAAACTTAAAGCACAAGTCACTTCTCTTTAAGCCCTTTTCACACATTTGTAAAATTAGGAATTTGAACTTAGTTATCTCTATGGTTTTTTCTAGCTGTTATATTCGATTCAGCAGACATTTATTAAGTGCTTGCTGAGTACAAAAAAAAAATCACATATTTTACAAGGAATGAATTTAAATTGGATTTTGACAGATTCTTAAAAAACAAATATACTCAAACTTATAATACACATTAATTCTGTCCCAGCAGAACAGACCCTAAGGTAAGCTGTCCTTTATCTCAATAATTCTGCCTTTACTCAAAGTTTGCTTGGATCGCCTATTTAGGAATTGCCTTGGAGCTGGTTTATGAGATCCACAAAATCAATTCCATTACATTATAAGCAATGCTAATTCTTGACCCCAAGCAAAAATTTAATCACTGATCTTCTTTAATAGATGATTGATTTGAGGCTGTTTCCCCCCCAAAATGAAAATTTTCCTTCTTAGAGACTATTCAGATGTGTGTTCCCATAGGCTATTAAGAGGAATTCTGACTACTTCTGGAGCAACGACAGTCTTCTGAGAGCCAGTGTATGTACTAGCTCCTAAGGTGACAGACATCACTCTTTTGGAAGTATATTGCAGGTGTCTTTATTGAAAAGCAATCACGTTGCTTTGTATCAATGCCTTATAGTGATCATAAAGTCATAGAAATTAGAGAAAGAAGGGACTCTGAAAGTCAACTAATAGCAACTCTTCACCTTACAGAGGAAGAAAGAAAGCCCCGTGGTTATGATCCAGGGTCAGTTCCTAGCTGAGCTGGGATGAGAACCCAAGCCTCCTGACTGAGTCCAATGCTCTTGTACTACCCCATGCTGCATGGAGATCATAGTGAGGGCATTTGTAGCATGCTTGTAAAAATGTCATCACCATTCATAGGGTCCTAGAACTTAAGACTTGGAAGAGGTCTTAGGACTGATTGCATGCCCTCACTTATTTAAAACTCAGTATATGAAATATATGGACTTTGAAGACTGCTAAATTAGTCTCAGATTATTTGCCATTCTAAAGGACTCTCAATTCTCAAATAGAATTATACCATGTTCCTTTAAAAGTGAATATTTAAAACATGATTTAAATAACAAGAATTTGACTTGCATGCAACTCTACCAATAAATATTGAGAAAAGTGAAATAGACTTTTTACAGTGGAAAGAGCACTAAATTTGAAAGCCTTAGTTCCTTAGTTCCTTCAAATCCCAGTTCTGCTATATAATACCTATGTGTGAGGTACCTTCAGCTAGTTACCTATCATCTCTGGGCCTTACCTTCTTCATCTGTAAAATGAGAGGATTGGACAAATTCCAGCGCAGATCTAGATCTGTGATTATCCTGGCTTTGCTTAAAGACCTGCATCTATTTCTTAATAACCAGCCTATTATTTGGTGTTCCATGCCAAATAAAAGCAATAGTCACTAATCTCACTTGGTTGCTATGTATTATTCATTGCTCTTCAATCTGGTAAGTTGTAATGGTTTTTGTGAAATGGGATTAACAAAAAAATTCCAAATGTTGGTAAACCATGGAGCTCCTTTATCATGATAGCTCTTGGAGCTAGCTGTTTTTACTGTTTAGGTTGCTGCCCTTTGGGAGGGGGTGGTAGATAGGGGATGGGAAAGTTAGTTTTTGTAGTATTAGGTACAATTTTTAGGTCCCCAAATGCTTAAATAAGATATTGTTATTTTACATGTATGTTACTTATATATACCAATATCTTATATAAGCATTGTTATCAGGGATATACAGTTTATACTGGTGAACATAGGCCTTATTTTGCATGGTCCTAAGGATCTCTCTTGTCATCTTCTATAGAGCTGAAAGATTAAAACTGAAAAATTCACTGGTTGAAATAAAGCAGTTAGCCAAGTATACTAGAAAAGGGTGTTCTTTTACTCTTTAAATAGCACCAAGAAAGCAAATGCTTACTTATAGTAAGAGAAAGAATAGCTTTTATTGAGGATAACTTATTGCTTTGTAAACTATATACAAATTATAGCTATATGCAAATTATAGGAAGACAGGCTGATTTATTTTAGAGTGATATAGAGGATATATAAGATAAAATAGTTGTTTTTCAGATAACTTGCACTCTATATACTCATTATATGTAAAGTAACCATCTGATCTTGAATTTATTCAAGGCCTGAAAGTATTTAGAGCATACAGACAAAGAACCCGGAAAGCTATCCACTGGAGAAAGGGCTTCATTCATGGAAGGAAGGTACAATTGTAGAGTAAAGGTTAGATGTCTTAATATTGGAATCTTAGGGTAAAACATTATACCAAATTTCTTAGGATGTGTGCCTAAAATAAATAACTGCTCTTTTGCTTTTGTTCCTACTGAATATATTTGATTATCTTGGGTTGGTTGGTTTGTTGTTTTTAATTGTCATCAGAATGAAGCTTTATTTTTAAATCTTCCTTAAGAATTTTATTCTACACTTGCCCATTAATTCATAAGACATTATCATTATAAGGCCTCTTTAACAACATGGTTCTTACGTGGTATTTTCCTGCCATAAAACACACTCAAAATATTCAGTCTTTGAGAAGATGTTATAAAGATATTCCATCAAGCTGAAATTATTTAGTATGTGATGACTTAAGAAAGTTGTTTTATCTTATGCCCATTTAATCCATCAGAGTGATGGCTTTCTTCTTATACTTGATTACCACACTTTTGTTTTCCAGTTCTGTTCAGCTACCCACCTACTTCAAATATCTTTTGTTTAAGCAGAAAGTTTACCTAAACCTGCATGAATTTCTGCTTTTTATTTCTTGTCCTCTAATCATATTTAACTATGATAATTTACTAAGTGTGGTTAAATGTATGTCTGTATAGGAAAGCACTATCAGAAGATAAATCCTTAAAAGGATCCCAAAATATGGATCAAAAGAGAGCTGAACAGTCAGAAAACCAGTGAAGAACAATGCTATGGGGAATATATATTGCACATGATCCTTTATCACATAAGATTTTTCTCTATCTACAAAAAAATTTGTTTCTTAAGATTTCTTTTGATAGAACCATTAGCTGCTTGGCTTCCTGTGTTAACTACAATGAAGCCTTGTTATAACATCCATGGGGTTTATGCCAGTGGATCACCTTATTGGTGAGACCACCTAATAATGAGGTACTTTCAGTAACTAAACCCTCTTGGATGGAGTCCAAGACAATCTACCTTATACCGAATTCCTCTCTGTAACAAACTGTTGTAGTCAGATTCCAGTGTATTTTGGGAGGGGAAAGGACTGAGAGAAACTTGTGGTTCTCAGAACCTTAACCTTTGAAAGTGAATGTTGACCTAGATTGGTTTCTCAGAAAGCTGTTATATAACACTGAGTCTTCCCAAAGGTCTCCACAAAGATGCCTGTCAAAACCTACTCAAAGACCTTCTAAATTTCATTTTCCTAATGATCATGGTCCTTTATCTGTTTACTTATTTTTTTTTGTTATTAAAAATAAGACAAGTCGTGAAGCAAGGTAGGACATTTGCAAACTGTGGTTGGATTAAAAAAACAAGGTGAACATTTATCTGAGTAAATGCTCTTGTCAGTAAGATATAATTGGACAGAATGTCCTTTACAATAAAGTGCTAAAATGTATTTGTGGCCTCGGTCTTCATTTTTAAAAAGTGTTTCATTAGGTCTCTGGCCCTGCAGTCAGGGGAACCTGAGTTCAAATCCAGCCTCAGACAGGTAACACTTACTAGTCATGTGACTCTAGCAAGTCACTTAACCCCAATTGCCTCACCAAAAACAAAAAACAAAAACAAAAAAAAAGATGTTCATCAGATTTTGGTAAGTTTTTAATCTAGCCAAATGTTACTTTTTGCTCAAATGGGAAGCAATTTCACATTGAAATTAATATGAATTACAATGCCTATCATATTAGTCATAGATAGAATAAAGTATTCAGCCAGGTAGACATGCATTTGGAATGATGATGATGATGATGCTGTTGCTGCTGCTGCCACCATAGAATTCACGGAAAGTGCTGGGATTAAGGAGACTTAAGTTCTGCTACTGACTAGCTATGTGGCCTTGGGCAAGACATTTCTCCATCATGGGCTTCAGTTTCATCAATTATAAAATGAGAAAATTGGGCTAGGTAAAGTCTGGCACTAAAAGTTTATAATAATTTTAATAGCTGACATTTTGCTTTCTCAGATGATATAGTACATGTAATCATGTTGCAAAATTAAACATTCAGTCACTTCAGTCATGTCTGACTCTTCATTGACCCCATTTGGGGTTTTCTTGTCAAAGATACTGAAATGGTTTGCCATTTCCTTCTCCAGCTCATTTTACAGATGAGGAAATGACAGGGTTAAGTGACTTTCCCAGGATCACACAGCTAGTAAGTGTTTGAGGCCAGATTTTTACTCAAGAATATGAGTCTTTCTGACTCCAGGTTCAGCACTGTATCTATCCACTGTACCACCTAACTGCCCTGCAAAGCTTAGAGCCATACACACACACACACACACACACACACACACACACACACACACACACACACACGTTAGTTGCTATTATTACTTTTAAACATTACTATATATATGATATATAATCTTACATATTTTACACATTTTACATACATATATTATCATTTGATAATAGCTTATATTTATGTTATCACTTCACAGTTGTAAAACACTCCATTTAATCTTCAGTACAACTCTGTGAGGTAGAAAGGGCGCTTATTCCCATTTTATGGATGAGGAAGCTAATGGTCATAGAAGAAAGTGTAACTTGCCAAAGGCCACCACCATTCATGGGCAGCAGAGCTTGGCTTCAGTCCAGGCCTCCTGATGCCACTTTGATTTTTCCACTATACGTACACTGGTAGAGGGAGTTCTCTTTACCTTTGACATGAGAAGTTTGGTTCCTGTCCCTATTAATTTTTGTCTCTGTCTTCCTTTTTTAAAAATTTTAAGTAGAGATAGGGACTGCGCCTTTGATTTCATTAGAAATGGGGATGTGACATAGCACTGTAGGTCAGCCCCTTCTCTGCAATTTATATTCGTGGAAAGTTTCCTAAGGCACTGAGAGGCTAACTGATTTGCATAGGATTATCTAGCCAGTATGTGTCAGAAGCAGAATTTGAACCCAGACCTTCATGGCTTAATGGTCAGCTCAGTGTGACCATAATGTAATGAGAAAGACTTCTTATGCAGAGATCTGTCTGTTTACTTTTCAGTCATTCAGTCATAGTATTCAAAGCTCACATTCTGCAGTTAAAATCTTAGATCTTCTTCCTTCATAATGTACTAAATTGTACAGTTGGCCTATAATTAGCAAATTAAGATAGCTGCTTGCCCCTTCTAGGTGCTATTAGTATTTTAAATCAATATGAGTTTTAAAGGCATTAAAATCAGGGATTCGTAATTGTCTTTGTGTTATGGATCTCTTTGTCAGTCTGGTGAAATCTGTGTTTCTCAGAATATGTTTTGAAATGCATAAAATAAAGTACATAGTATTATAAAAGAAACCATTTATATTGAAATAAACGTATCAAAATATGTTTTTAAAGTTAATAGAATCCAAGTTAAGAACCCTTGCCTTAAATATTGATTTAGATTTGTTACTGCTTCCAGCAGGATGAACCCCTTAAATTTCCATATTAAATTTTAACATTAATTTTGGTTAGAATATCACTTTGATGGAGCTTATTTTTTCATGAACATTATCTTTATATTTAGATGTTAAGCATCACCTCTGATGTTAACATATTACTCTTGTTTGTTGTGAAAGGACACAAGTAACCAGCCTTGCAAATCAGGACTTTGCTGTATTGCTTGTGGAGCAGAATTATTACCCAAAGTGAAAGGTAGGATCTGTGCAAAAGCTTGTTTCATGCTATCCTAATTAACATTCAGGACCTGCTTTCCTTTCTGTCTCTAAGTACCTACTCTGTGCTAGGCACTGGGCATACAGAGACAAAAAAATGAAACAACCCCAGCTTTGGGGGAGTTTGTCAGAAGAGAAGTGTATACATGTAAGTATATATGGAATAGATAAAAATAAATACAAGGTAATTAAATAAAACGTAGCTAGAGAGGAAGGAGTGAGACTGAGGATCTGCAGGTGTTACAGCTGAGGCCTTCTCCACAATCACAGCTATTGAACACAAGAAAAATACATTTTCTTCACCAAAGTACTTGGCACCATCAGATGGCTCAACGTCACTAACAGATATGATTCTTTTATGGAAATGAGACATTAAAATACATGCATTGCCTTCTGATTTGCCGTTGAATGCTAAAGGCCTTTCTATTCTACTTGTACTCCACTATGTGTGGCCTCCGCCTATTCGCATGTGAGTCTCTTGTGAGCAGGGACAGTTTTGCTCTGCTCATCTAAGCACTTAGCACAGTGTTAAGTGCTTAATTATTCTTTTTTTCATTCCTCAGGAAAGGCTTTGTGTAGAAAGTGGTCCTTGAGCTGAATCCTGAAGGAAGTAAGAGACACTGTGAGGCAGCAGAGGTGAGGAGGGAGGAACATATGTGAGGAAATGAGAAAATGCCAATTTGTCTGGACCATAGATTGCAGGAAAAGGAGAAATGTATAATGAGGCTGGAATGGGGCCAGGTTGTGAAAGGCTATAAAAGCTAAAAAGAGAAGTTTATATTTTATCCTAGAGACATTTGATTCAGGCCAGTGGAGTTTATTGAGTATGGGAGTGATATGGTTGGATTCACACTTAGGGAAAATTACTGGCAACATACAAAGAAGTTTTTAGTCTAGTTAGGAGAGACAACATGTACGGAGATAACTAGCGTGAAGGGAAGGCTTCATGGAGAAAGTGGCATTTCCGTTGGTGATTGAAGACTAGTTAGAGACAGACAAGAAATCACTAGACTTATATGGAACAGAACTTGTGGGAATACCCTTACCAAAACCAAAGAGGAAGAAGAAGAACAACTATGGAAAGATGCTGCCACAGAGGTGAAGGGAGAAGGGCTTGAAGAATATAGGCAGTGGAATAACAGAAATTGAAGAGGAGGAGAACTGAGGAAAGGCCCTTGGATTTGGCTATGGTGTAGGTGAAAGTAAAGTTATAGCACATTGAGGACTAGGTGGATGATAAGGAAATGAAGACAGTAAAGTAGACTTCTTTCAAGGATGGAGAATGATAGGACAATAGCATAAGGAGAAGCAGTAGCAAGGTATAAATGAGGTTGGGGAAATTTTTCAGAATCCACTTATTTTTATAATAAAGCATCTTTAAGAGGCAGGTAGGTGGCACAGTGGATAGAGGACTGGCCCTGGATTCAGGAGGACCTGAGTTCAAATCCAGCCTCAGACATATAACACTTACTAGCAGTATGACCCTAGACAAGTCACTTAACCCCATTGCCTAGCCCCCCCAAAAATAAATAAATAGAGCATCTTTAAACTTGCTTTGAAGCTAAAATATAAATAACTATCATCAAAGTAAAAGATGAAATTGGAGTAGAGAAGAGAGCAGGTCTCTTTCAAGAACACAAGTAAGTAAAGCGATTCAAATTCAACACTATTAAGTTCCTACTGTGTGCACAGTACTATGGTTTGCCTAAGATAACATGACTAATCAGTAGCAAAGCTAGAACCAGGACCAAGTTCTTCTGACAAGTGACTTCATGCTCTTTCCATTACACGGCTACTAAAATAATAGTGACTATTATTCAGATGCTATTTTGGCATATTCATTCCTGTTAAAATAATCCTTGAGATTTGGAACTGGAAAGGACCTTAGAAATTCTCATCCCGCCCAACTTCTCATTTTACAGATGAAGAAACTGGCCCAGTAAGGTGAGATATGTTACCTTAGGTCATACAGCTACTGAGCTGCAAAACTAGGAGCCAAACCCAGGTCTTTTGACTTCCCAATCCAAGGCTCTTTCCACTCTACTGCATCACTTGTTTTAATATACTTTAATATTGCATTTCAGATTAATCTTGTTTCTCTGCATACTGTGTGCTTCCACTAATGGAATGAGAGGGAGGACGGGGAAGTTAAGAGAGGCTACATTGGAAATAACACATGGTCGGTTGCCCTAAGTTGTGGTCTTAGGTAGATTTAGTTCAATCTTGGGAGCCTCCCCCCCGAAAATTCTTCTCTCTTTGACTTCTTTTACCCCTACCCAAAGTTGCCTTGTATACAGATTTCCACAGACATATTTAAAAGGGTCTCTAGCTCCCATACCAGCACTTAAGATAATAATGCATATATCAGGTACAGAACAGCCTCTCTTTCTTACATGCCATAGAATATGCAGAAAACACGTAAAGGACTCAAAATAGCATTCAGATAATCAATACCACCTTTCCCCCTGGGCCCTCTGACCTCCACATTCATTGCACCATCCTGTGGTTTTGACTCTTCAGAGAGAAAAGAAACTTGGAATACTTAGAGGGGTAACCCTCTAACATTCTATTGTGTTTCTCATTCTACAGACCCTTTCAGACCTCAGGCCTTAAAGTATTGCCATGAGGACTTGGACTTCCCCAGAAGGGAAATTAACAAAAATATGACAAGAGTTAGGGGCAGAGTCTCAGTCTTTTGTTCTCCGATATTGTAACTTTAGTTCTTTGCGCCTAATCCAACTACTGGTAGGGGGACAGAGTCTAGGAGTGCTAGACATATGTACTTCTTTCTCCAAGATGCTGGCACCTCCCAGGAATGCATTTATATAGGAGGCTGGATCCTAGGATCATACTACCCAGGAAATGCCTTCTCCCCTCCCCCTTGCCTCCCTTTTCCATCTAGGAGGGTGGGATTATCCCATCCCACCACTTGAACCACATGGTTTTCCTCTCCACAGCTGCCATCTCTGAGGCTGAGAGGTTATGCTACTGCCTCTCAAGGGCACAGGGATGAGAGTGTATACAATTCCCACATTCCTTTCATGGGAGAGTGGAAAGAGAACTGGATTTCGAGTCAAAAGAACTGGCTTTGAATATACAAAATAATGAAGTCTATTAATAGCCCTTAGTACTATTGAATTTTTCCTAGACCTCTGACAGGTAGCTCAATCTGTCAGTCATCTAAGAGGCTTGAAGGTAGATGTTACCAGCAGTGACAGAGTCTCATCATAAATTTAACGTTGGGTCAAGTTCATTTCCTGACACAAGTCTGTACCTCCTTCGCAGAGAGACATCTCAGGAAGGAATGTTTCAATTTGTTTCCATCAAGATGTAAGGCAAAATAATAACCCCCAAGAAATAAGTCAATCAATATGAATGAGTTGTATTTACATAAGTAAATATGATAGGAATAAATGTTAGATTCCAAATGAGAGAAAAAACTGATTACCAGGGATTCTTTCTCTTGAGCTGTTTCTAACTAGCTGTGCCATCAGCCCAAGTCACTTTAGTAATTGGCGATTTCTTCAGTTTGGATACACCCTCTGCAACATAGATCAGAACCCTTCTGTGCCTTGATAGGGTTGCTTCAGGAACTGCTGGCCTGGTGGTCAGTCTTCTGGAGATGAAGCTTTTCTAGTGTAGATACTCCATATGTGCAAGTTGCAACCCCTCCATATCTTCTTATCTTCTATGATTCTCATCCATCTTTCCTCATAAATCCTTCATAAAAGATCTACTCAATTCCCTGGAATGGCCTTCTTCTAATTATTTTAATATCTAAGGGCCCCAAATATACCACTTAGGGTGAGGTTAGGTATTATTTTATATATGAAGAAACTGGGATGCAGAGAGATTGGATGACTGAGGATACAAAGAAAAAGCAAAAGACAGCCATGCTCTTAAGGAGCTCACCATCTAGTGGCAGAGACAACATGCAGACAACTATGTCTGAACAAGGTGTACAGAATAAATTGGGAATAATCACCAGAGGGAAGACACCAGCATTAAGGGAGACTAGGAAAGGCTTCCTGTATGTAGAAGACGGAATTTTAGCTGGGACTTGAAGGAGGCCAGGAGATGGAGACAAGAAGAGACAGCATTCTGGGCCCCCCAGAATGCAATCAGGAGATGGAGTGTCTTGTTTGAGGCACAGCAAGGAAGCCACTGCCACTGCATGGCAGAATATGTGAAGGGGAATAAGGACTGGAGAAGTCCTAAGGGGCTATGTTATGGTTGGCTTTAAAAGGATGACTGTGACATGGTCAGACCTGTAAGCTAAAACCCATGTGAGTTACTTATTGGCACTCCCACCATCTGTAGCACATGTTACAGTGATAAACTATAACATTTTTATCAAACACTTGGATGAAGGCATAGATGATAGGATTATCAATTTTGCAAATAACACAAAGCTGGGAGGGATAGCCAACATGCCAGATAACAAGAGATAAAGAGATCTTGACGGACCAGAACATGGAGCTGGACTAAGATCAAATTCAGTAGGTATAAATGGCTGACATATATGCAGAAATTTAACATCATAAGTACCGAATGAGGGAGTTTTTGTAGACTTGAAGCCTCATAGGAGTCAGCATTTGATATTGCAGCCAAGAAAGCTGCTGCAATCTTGGACCTCACTCCAAGAGGTATCACTTCCAGGAGTAAAGACATGATAGACAGGCCCTCTGTACTTTGCCCTCTTCAGATCACATCTGTAGTATTTACTGTGTTACATTTTAGGAAGGACATTGATCCGCTGGAGCGTGCCCCAGAAACAGGCAACAAGTATGGTAAAAGTCCTAGAACCCATGCCATCTGAGGTTCAGTTGAAAGGAATTGGGTATTCAGTCCTAAGAAGACTTAGGAGGGACATGATTACTGTCCTAAGGTTTTTGAAGGACCCCCAAGTTGAAGAATAGGTTGGTTCCCTTTGATCCCAGATAGGAGAACTAAGGACACTGAGAAGTTGCAGGTGGTCAGGTTTAAGCTTGATGTAAGGGGAAACAAAGAATGAGGGCTCTCCAGAAGTGGACTGGGCTGCCTCAGGAGGTAATGAATTCACAGGAGGGCTTCAAGGAAAGGCTGAATAACTTCTCATCAGCTATGTCTTAGAGGGAGTTCTTGTCCACCTAGAAGTTAGTCTAGCATGACTCTAAGGGTCCCTCCCAGCACTTAAATTCTGTGATTCTGTAAAAAGTTCATTTATAAGTAAAAAAAGGGAAAAAATCATATTACTCAGGTCTTGTAAATTTAAAAACAATAGGATCTCTTTTTTTTTCCATCTCTTTAAATTTGTTTTATTCTTAGGAGTCCTAAAAAAAGCTTTCTCCAGAAATGCTGAGCTGACAAAAGTCCAGAGACTCTTCCTAAATGTCAGAGTCAGTGTCACAGAATCCATTTGTCAGTGCCCAGATGAAGTAGATGGCAGGAAGGAAGAAGAAAATATGCTGTATGTCATCAGTGATAGTGCTGCTCTCTGCCACTTAAAAACTACTCTAACAGTTTTTCAGACTACAGTGAAGAATGGAGGTAACGTTATTATTGCATGGTCACATGGCTCTGTTGATATGGTTTTTGATCCTTCCTATTTAAGTAAGATGTATTTTTCATCACCTTTTTTTTATGTTATTAGTCTAAAAAAATCTTTTTTTGGTCACATTTTCCTATCCAAGACCTGAAAAGTAGAGGAATAAAGCTGATGGGCAGCTAGGTGGTGTGGTGGATAGAGCACCAGGTCTGGAGTCAGGAACCATCATCTTCCTGAGTCCAAATCTGGCCTCAGACACTTACTAGCTGTGTGACCCTGGGCAAATCACTTAACCCTGTTTGCCTCAGTTTCTTCATCTGTAAAATGAGCTGGAGAAGGAAATGGCAAACCACTCCAGTATCTTTGTCAAGAAAATCCCAAATGGGGTCATGAAAAGTTAGAAATGACTGAACAACAACAATAATGGACTAGAAAACCTTTCTGAGTATAGGGGCCTAGACTTTCTTACTTTAGGTTACCTCTGCTCTAGATAATCTCCCATTCCCTGCCTACAATTCCTTTCCTATCTTGCACTTTTAAAAATCACATCTTGATTTCTCTCATCATACACAGTAAAAAACTATCCTTGGGATTTAAAAATAGTTTGACCCTATAGGAAGTGAGGGGAAGGAGAGAGTTACAAGAGGCTAACTTGGACATGAAATATTTTGTCCAGGCCTGTGATTTCATTGGTGTGGAGAGCTCCCAGTATAAAAATTCCCTCCACCAGTACAGATTGGCGACTTTTCTGTAACTTGCACAGATGGCCTGAAATTAAAAAAAAAAAACTTGTCCATGGCAGTCATGAGCTAGTGTGTAGCAGAGTCAGGGACTGAACTCAGGTATTCCTGGTTCCAAGACTGCCTATAGCCATCCTGGGGAACTGAGGACCAGAGAGTTAACTGACTTATTTAAGGTCACACAGCAAGTCAGTGGCTGAGCTAGAACTCTAACCCAGGCCTCCACAGTCTTCTTTCTATAATTCTGCAGTTATGCTCTGCCACCTGTTGTGCCTGTCTTAGAAGTTTTCTCATATTGTGTTTTTTCATATTTTGTTTTACACACTTTTTTGGATATCATTTTCTGAGTTATTCACTCATAGTTGCTTCTAATTCCCCCACTGGAGAATCTGAGAACTGCTTACTTTTGGCAATCACAAAACAAAGATGGTTGTCCTCACCAACTTGGGATTAGAGAGTTGGCGGCATGTTTTCATAATTAAAAGACATAGTAGCGCTTTCTGGCCTTCAAGGGGCATATTTGTAATCTGCTTTGGACAAGACTTTATGCTTTTGTCCATGTAGAAATCTCCTAATGAGAAACTCAAGCCTTCCCTGATGTGGATCAGGGCCTGCTCTGCAATTCAGAGCCTCATAGAGTTGCCTGGGTTGCTGAGAGTTTTAAGCGCCTTGTCTAGGGACACACAACTAGCGTGTCTCAGAGGCAGATCTCAAACTCAGGTCTTCCTGACTTCCGGGCCAGCTTTCTGTCTTCTATGACTCACTGTCTCGTATTTGAAGTAATAACACTTATTATTACTAATTTGCATGTGATAGAAAGGAGATAATGTCCTTCCCATAGATTTCTTTTGAGAGAGGACATTTTACCAAGTCATTTTGCTATTTTGGTATCCTGAAGGAAAGGTTAGTGATATTTAAAGTCTTTTTCTTTGAAAAACATCTTCCTGGGAATAGAGGGGTACTGAAGGATTGTGGTCTATGAAAGCGAATCCAAACTAGAGCAAAAAAGAAAAATAGTCTGTTTTATAGCCACTTTTTACAATGGAATTTCTTTACATTTAATTGATATAAACTTAGAATAAAGAGGTGGGTTTTGGTAATAATGGAAAATGGAAAATTTTCACAATAGTGTTCACAATTTTATGTAGGATTTTTTTTAAACAATTAGTTTTGATTATTTCTTGATTAAAGTTGTTTTAAAATCTCCATTTTATCCACTAACATATTACTCAGTGATAATATTTTAAAGGCTTTACAACTAGAGTTTTAAGTTGTGAAACTGAGATGTTGATTCTGGTATCTTAAAGGCAGCCCAGCATTTCTGAAAGGTTTTTTTTTTAACCTTTTATAGGAATGGAGACAGGTTTATCTTTAAATGCCATCTGGAATATGAAGGAACGTTCCTTAACCAGCTACTTACAGTGTAGAAACTGTATCAACCAGTCTCTTTTCCCGTGTCCTTTAATAGGGGCTGAAATAATTGACCTTAGAAACAGTGCTGAGTCAAGGGTAAGTTTATGCTGCATATCAGCTGTCTTTGAAAGTCAGTAGGGTACACATGCATAGCTACATGATTCATAATTAAAGATATGAAACAGTGCACTTTATGGAATATGAATAGGTTTAAAAAAGGCCTAGTTTCTATTACAAGCAATAATCTGATATGTCGTACAATATATAGTTAGGAATTAGTGAGTCTTGGCTAGCACTTACATTTTTGTCACTTTTGTAAAGTTGCTCTGAAACTTTTAAAGTTATTTTCAAAGAGGGAATTGAAAGGGCATTTATGAACATTGACATGCCTAGGGATATGACATCATAGAGAAAAGATACACATATTTGGATTTGGACTTTCATACTGTAGTTAAATCACAGTGTTCCAAATTGCATCTGGATAGTCTTGTTTCTTTTCATGTTTTAAATACAATTATTTGAACACAATTGGGGCTGAATCAGTGAATGTTGGGAAAAAAGACTTGACCAAAAGTTTTTCTAACTTGGTGCAAATGGTCAGCCTACTTCCACACATCAGGCCACCAAGAGGATTAGGCTTAGAATAATTGTTTAAGCCATTTGGTTGTGACTGCAGTGACAGCAGACTGTTGTCTGTTGAAGGTAATTTGGGGATGAGAAGTATGAATTAAAAAGCATTTGTTAAACACTTACCGATCGCTGAAGATAAAAAGAGAAAAAGCTGGACAGTCCCTGCTCTCAAGGAGGTCACACACTCTAGCTGATGGAGACAGGAAATAAAAGAACAGCTTCTGGGCAGATGGGAAATTAGCAGTGGGGTGGATGGCAAGGCTCAGAGATCCTTAGGTTACTTAAGTAGTTAAAAAGACAGTGCCAGGAGACTGCAGAGCACAGATACAGGGCAGATGGTAAGGCACAGTGATCTTCCATTTTAACAAAAGGAATAGGGTTGGGGGCAGATAGGTGGTACAGTGGATAGAGCAGCGGCCCTGGAGTCAGGAAAACCTGAGTTCAAATGTGGCCTCAAACACGTAACACTCACTAGCTGTGTGACTCTAGGCAAGTCACTTAACCCCAATTGCCTCACCAAAAAAAAAAAAAAAAGGAATAGGGTTGTTGACTTCCATCTCATTCAAACCCTGTGGACAGCCAAGAAACCCAGGCAAGGATGAAGGGACACAAAAGGTAGGGCCCAACACATCCTCCCCAATTATCCTAGATGAGTTCTGAGATGGCCCAGGGCTAGGGGAGAGAGGAAATATGTTACCTGGAAGTGCTCTGTGATTAATTTTATCTTATAGCAAATGACTAAGCTTTCACTCAGTTGATGAGCTGTTATGTGATTTATTTAATGTTTCAGACTAAGCTAGTGGCTATAAAGAAAAATGCTAAGGTTTCTGCCCTCAGCATAGTGGATAGCCTAGAACTGTTTGCTCTTAAGATTTTTAAATTCTGACCTTCGCTTAGCATATGGACAGGTTATATAATGCTCCTGTTTTTGCATCGTGGAATAATACATAGTCCCTTAGCAACAAGAAATACTCTATGGCTGAGGATTTTATAAGGTGAGTTTCAATATCCATTCAGTAGAAAGCTATTTATAAGCATACAGTTAATCGACTGCATGCAGGAAAGGTGTATTAAGCCCTGTTTCTTCATGGGGTGATGAATTATGCTCTGCAATTAAGGTTTCATTGTGGGAAGAAGTGAATTTTTTTTTGTCCTTTCAAGTAGTAGAATTGGCAGTGGAGAAATACTGAATAGTTTTGCCTACATTGTATTTTTCATTATTAAAATTTGAAAATATAATCATGAGTAGATTTTGTTCCAGTGGTTGAATTGAATAAAAAAATCCAAACATCAAAAGTTCTCTCTATGCTGTTACCTTGTAACATAAATCTATAAGGGCAAACTAGTGAACATTTCCTTTTGGATATGTCTTTCCCTTTTATAACTCCCCACATATAATATTCAGCTGCCTTCATACCAATATAAATGTAACTGCTCTTTATGAAAGAGGCAGCTAGGTGGCTCAGTGGATAGAGCTCTGGGCCTGGAGTCAGGAAGATCTGAGTTCAAATCCAGCCTCAGATACTTACTAACTGTGTGACCCTGGGCAAGTCACTTAACCTCTGTTTTCCTTAACCCACTGGAGAAGGAAATGACAAACTACTCCAGTATCTTTGCGAATAAAACCCCATGGATAGTACGGTCCACAGGGTCACAAAGAGGCAAACACAACTAAAAAGTAACTGAACAATAACACTATGTATGAGCTATGAATTGAGGTGATTACTCCTCACATATAGTAAGTGAAAATAACTCTCATCTACATTAGTAAGAAATAGAAGATTACATTAGGACTATAATGTTATTCCTATGTTCTATCTTGTTATGGCTGTACCAAAATGCAAATAATGGAGTTTGGTTTATTTTCAAAGTAATGATTATTTTAATTGATGCAGATGTCCAGAAATCTAGTACGTGCAAATGAAAGAGACTCTTTCTGCATTTTCTATTTTTCCTGGGCTTAGTTTGTTCAGCTAATGTCAGCATTCCCATTGATACAGTACAGAAAAACATGTGTTCAGAAGGTGTTGATTTTTTTAAACCCAGGTGCATCATATATTCCTGTGTAATCAGCTGCTCCAAGATTTACATACTTTGTGTTTTTATTATGGTGTAGAGTAAACAATCTACTTTTTTTTCCACCCACTTGCAGGTCTTAACTGCTCCCCTTTTTTTTTCCTTTTGACTGCAAACACACCCATTAAATAATATTTTAGGATTTTCACATAATATGGGCCTGTTTTCTGATGTTGCATCTGTCTCATCATTTCTGTTCAAAACTGTTTTTTTGCCACTGTTCATACTGAAAATAAACGCTTGCTTACTCTCATTCCTTAATATTAGGTCATGAGAACAGTAACAAAAATGTGGTTACTTGGTTGGGAAATTTTTGTCTTTTTTGCAAACCAGCATACTGAAGTTTCATATGTGTATTTAATGTGAAGCCTGTACTTGAAAGAAGAAAGTGGTAAATGAAGAATCACTATGTCACAACAAGGATGACATTATTTGAAAAGAAGGGAATGGAAGGAAATTAGTGAGAGAGGAGGGAAGATCAAGGCAGGGGTAGAGATCAGAACGAGTTGTTCTTGAGATCTGAGGAAATTTTTCAGAAAAAGTAGAGAGTACTGTCAGGGAGGGGGTAACACCCAGCCTGGCAGCTAATAAGAGAATCTTTGGTTTGTGTGGGTTTGTACAGAGAACAAAAGTGTTGACCACAAACATACAAATACTTTTCAGTTGGAGCAGCACTTCTGTTTAAGAAGCTGAAAATACCCTGGGATCCTTTGTGACTGCCACAGCAGTATCTTTGAAGCAGCATGATGAGTGAGCTAAGAGTCCTGGGGTACATCCAAGCCTAGTGTTCCATCAGAGAGCAGGAATGCTTTCTCCTCCCATTTTCTGAGAGAGAGACAGAGTCAGAGAGAGAGAGAGAGAGAGAGAAAGGAGTGAAAAGGAGAAAGAGAGAGAGAGAGAGAGAGAGAGAGAGAGAGAGAGAGAGAGAGAGAGAGAGGAGGGAGGGAGGGAGGGAGAAGGAGAGAGACAGGGAGAGAGAGAGATATGAATATATTATCTCTAAAAGATTTTTTTAAAGGATTATTTTCATTCATTCTCCATTCTTAGTGACTCTTATGCCTCTAGAAAAGCATTTTTTGCCCTTCATTTCTTTTTATTAACTTCTACTTGTTACCTTTTTTAAAAATGACACAAGTAAGAAAAGAGTTATATACTTCATAAGACCATGTCGTAGACCATGAAATAATTTCATACTGAAAATCAAAACGTATAGTGTGGGCCACACATATGTATTGAACAATGCAACCCACTTTTTTGTTTTCATATTCATTGTCAATTTAAATATTATATGCCATCTTGAATCACATCGTGGCCCTATTAATCTCTATACATGAATCTGAGGAGATTTCATAGAATCTCAGAGATAAATAGGAGTGCTAAGGTATCTATTCTAACTCCCTCATTTTACAGATGAGGGAAACTGAGGAGGAGAAAGTAAGGAGCTTGTCCAAGATCACACAGAGCCAGGATTCAAACTTGGGTACTCTAGTTCCTAAACTAGTGCTCTTGCCACTACATCACAGGGAAGGAGTTTATAAAAGATCATGTAATTATGTATTTTTTTTCTAATGGTTCATTTGTATAAGAAACTGTGACTGTAAGCACTGTTAGCAGCTAATGCCTTCAGTAGTTCTTTAAAATAACCTTTCCAGCACCTCTTCATGCTTCTTTGCAGAGATGGAGGACCAGGGGTATTAAACAATGTTTATAGCATCCAACTTTTCCAGTATTTTAGTTAGTTTTGCTAAACTGAATTTTACCCCTTTTTTATTCTTTGTTATAAGCAATCTCTCTGTAGGAGGAAGAGTAGGGAGGAATACATTGTGAAATGCAGGTGATATAAAAACAGAAGATATCAACAAAAAATTATTTAAAAAACCCCACCAAACTCAGTTTTTTGCTGTTTTCTTCAGCAAATTCATTTTTAGAACATTTGTCAGTATGTAGTCATCCCTTTAGGATACCTCTCAGTCAGACTCAAATACTAGCTCTATAGCTTCACTCTTATCCTTTCAGATTTAAGATACGTATAACACTTCTTATTAGTATTGCTACTTATTTTTCAGCACACTTATAAGGCCCTTTCAGATTTCTTAGTAAAACCTTCACTTCCTGAATGGAGCCTTCCCTGATTCCCCCAGCTAGATGTATCATTTCATTGTTTTGAACTCTCATAGCATTGTATCTCTTGTGCCACATTCTAACTTATAAGTATTTGTGTGGGGTTTTTTTTAAATACATACTAGATTATATTCAATCAGTCAGTCAGTAAGCATCTAAGTAACTACTATGTACTAGGTGCTGTTCTAAATGCTGATGATACAAAGAAAGGTAAAAGACAGCCCCAGCCCTCAAGGACCTCACACTGCTCTCAAGGAGATAATATGCAAACAACTTTGTGCAAACAAGCTATAAACAAGATAAGTTGGACATAGCCGATAGAGGGAAGGAAACTAGAAGTAAGGGGGGAATCATGAAAGGCTTCCTGTAAAAGGTAGAATCTTAGCTGGAACTTGAAGCCATTGAGAGGCATTCTGACATAGTCCATTGAGTTCTAGACTTGGAGTCACAAGACCAGTTCAAACTCCATCTCTGACTCTTACCAGTTGTGTGTCCATGGTCAGAGCACTTAACTTCTCTTGTTAAGAAAGAGATTAATAGGGGCAGCTAGGTGGCGCAGTGGATAGCGCACCGGCCCTGGAGTCAGGAGAACCTGAGTTCAAATGCGGGCCTCAGACACATAACACTCACTAGCTGTGTGACTCTGGGCAAGTCACTTAACCCCAAATGCCTTACCAAAGGGAAAAAAAAAAGACATTAATAGTAGCACTTATCTCACACAGTTGTTGTGAAGACCAGATGAAATAATGTATTCAGAGCACTTTGCAAACTTAAAGCATCATGTAAATATCAACTGTCATCATCATTTCAAATTCCTTATAAGCAGGACCATTTCTTATTCATCTTTGAATAAATAGGATACCTAGCACAGCACATAGTAAGCATTCAGTAAATGTTTTTTTGAATGAATGAGTAAGAAATAAATTGAGAAAAAATGGTCAATGTTTAAGACAAATGCCACTTTTATAATAATAAATAGGTACTTGAATTGAATTGAATTTATAAGGCTATTAAGAAGGTAGTATATCTTATGTAGAATTTTTTAAAACCAAGGGAAATGACACAATTCTTCATCTCGAGTCACTAGGGAGCTTTAAATATTTTCAGTAACAGGGTCACATGTTGATAGTATCACATTGTTGAAGGCGTTTATCAACACTATTATTGTATTAGACAATGTGACCTACTCTTTTGTTTTCATATGTATAGTCAATTTGAAATATCACATCTTATAGTGAATTATATCATGTTACTATATATGTATATGTACACACACATATACACACACATGTACATATAATATTAATACATAAATCAGAAGAAGTTTCACAGAATCTTGGAGTTGGAAGGTTCTCAGAAGCCATCTAGTCCAACTCATACCTGAATAAATAGACTGGGGTAAATGGAAGCGCCCCCCCCATCCCCCGCCTCCCCACTGCCTCCTTCTAAAAGAGCCCTCTCCACTTTGGGACAGCTCTGATTATTACCTTTTTCCTGACCTCGGGCCTAACTCTGCCCTTTGGCAACTTCTACCTGTTACTCCTAGTGATCAGAGCCAGCATGTTGTCATCCTGAATATCCTGTGAACATTTTAAACTCATCATGTCCAGAACGTAAATTATTCTATTTCCTCCAACCCTGTTCCTCCTCCTACTTCTATTAAGAATACCATCATGCTTGCAGTCACAAAAGTTCATAACCCCAAAGTCATCCTTAACTGTTTTCTCTCCCTCAGCCCCCATAACTAATCAGTTATTTACACATCTCGCATCTACCCCCTCCTCTCCATTCCCACAGCTTCCACAGCCTTTCAGGTGGAATATTGCAGTAACTTTGTCTCTCCCCTCTCCTATCTATATTACACCATACCAAATCAATAGTCTTAAAACCTAGATCTGACCTTGTCATTACCTTAATCAGAAGTCTTAAAAAAAAAATCTTCATTAGCTTCCCATTACCAATTATAAGGCTTCAGTCTGGCATTTAAAGCTTTGCATAATCTACCTTCCATCTCCTTTTCCAGTCTGATTTCATGTTACTCCACTTGAGGCACTCTCATTTCCAGTCAAACTGCTTTACTAGCTGTTCTTCATAGACAAAATTCCATCCTTTGCCACTATGCTTTTGCATGGCTGACCTCTCATGCTTGGAATGCATGCTATCCTCATCTCCACCTCTGGAATCCTTGGTGGCCCAAGCGTCACCTTCTACACAAAACCTCTCTCCTTACTTTATAATTAATTTTGCATATGTTATGTATAAATGATATATATGTGTATATATTTATTATGTGTGTATGTATACATACACACACACACACACACACATATATATATATGTATAAATAAAATAGTTACCACTGCTACCATCTGTCCTCCCCTCCCACTTAGAATGTAAGCTCTTTGAGGACAGGGATTTTTTGTTTCACTTTTGTCTTTGGATCCTCCCACTCTTAGCTAGTACTTGCCACATGGCAGGTGTTTCATTAATGGCTGCTGGTTGATATGCTAGTTACCTTTCCTATCCTTGCATCATCTACAACTTTGCTTATCAAATTTGATATTGAAAACTAAAGAATTTTTAAATCATGCCAGTATTTTTTAAAATTGAAGTTCTTCAAGAGACTTGAGATCTTAAAGTGTTTGTATATATCTTTTAACATTGAAAGGGACCTCTAGTTTGCAGCTTTTATTGAATTTGATTTTATAGTTAAAGTGAAAATTCCAGTATCAGAACTTAGTATCTTCAAAGTGTTCTAGAGAGAGAGCCCAATTAGCAAATTTTATGAGACATGTAAGCCACAAAATTAGGGTTATGGATGGGTGGAGTATGATAGATTTCCAAAATAGGATTGTAACTCAGTCCTGAATCTGATTTTTTTCCACAGTTCATAATCAAACTCAGAAGTAGCAGTTTGATTTTTTTTAAGCTCATAGGAGGAAACAAAAAGACGTGCCACAGTGTGTACAAAGAGAGTAATTTTGTTAATGTCTCTCAAAATTGGTATATACATGAAGAAACTATACAGAACAGTTCATAGTTTCTTATGTAATCTTTTTTGTTCTTTATCAAAAGGTTTGTGTCTCTTGATTGTTAAATTCATAATAATGAAGTTTTTTGTTAAAGAAAAGCAATAGTTTTATTCAAAATATAGTATATCCCATCCTGATGTAATTTTTTTTTACATCCCATTCATTGGTATTTGAATGAATGAGTAAAACATTCATTCATTGCACATGTGAATACTATCATTGTACATGGCACTGTGCTAGATGCTGTGGGGAAGACAAAAATGTAGAAGACTCCCTGCCTTCCAGGAGTTTACAATCTATTCATAATAGGTCTATCATAGGGATTGCTTATCTAGGATGATATCAATCTTTGTAGCAATGATTTTACTCCTGAAAGAGAGCCAGAGAATTTTATGTCCTAATGACAGCTTGTGCTAAGATCAGATTCTAAGATTCTAACAGACGTCTTCTGTTAACTATACGATACTCTGGGTGCTTGCAGATGAAGCACAGTTGATTTTTTAAATCTTCACTACAAGGTTAAATCCTTTAAATACCCTTTGAAAAACTTATTAGGCTCTTATTTTCATAACCTATTAGACAGTCTGCTGTTAAGAAATGGGACTTTGCATAATAGGATGTTGTTTTTCTCGAGGTTGCCACATTTGGCAAACTTTTATCTTAATGCGCCTTTTGAGAATACCAGTCTGACCTCAATCTGAGTAAAGCCTTAATAGTAGAGATGAGAGGGATGCTTGAAGGAGGTGACATGGTAATTTTTGCAGACTGGATGTTTGTTGTTGCATGTTAATCAGATTCATCATTAAAGATTTTATCTGCCACGCGAATGCATAATTGGCTATGTCTGAGAGACTGCCTTTTGTCTTGAGCAGATTGCTAAAACTGCATTTAAGCATCATTAGACAAAAATGACAACCTTATTAATTTGTCCTTTATTTGTTTTCCAACAGATTGGACCTCATTATTATGCAAACATGGCCCAGAAAGCAGTCTTAGAAGTAGCTCATTATGGTTTCTTCCCCTTAGTTCATAGCAGACTTTTTTTTTATACTGAAGGGTACATGAAATAATTGCTAATTGAATGTGCCAAATTGTACAAAGCTCTCCTTCTTGTTTCTTTTCAATGTATCTTAAGCATATTGTAAAATCCTATTTAGAGGCCAAAGGTTAAATTAGTATTTAAAGCCAAAAAAAGTGGACATTAAGCATGTCTTCTTCCTAGGTACATTTTATCGTCTCTTTTCCTAACCAAATTATACAAGATATAGAGTAGTTAAACCAAACTTACCTGTCAGTTTCATCTTTAAAATTTAGCAATAGGCAGAAAGTAAAGTACCTGAAAACAGATTTAAGAAGCAATCTATTTTTTCCTCACATTATTCTTTTTTCTTGAAATACTCAGTAAATTTCATCAGTTATGTATACTCAAACATATTATTTTTTAAATACCAGTTTTGAATATTGATTTCACTTGGAAGTGATTTTAATGATTAGACTTTTTTCCACCCAATTTACAGTATCATTCTTTATATGTAAGTATAGTAGATAATGAAATTCATGCATTTGGCCTTCATCTGTGGTTCAGCAATTTGGCCATAAGTGTATAATTGGTTTAAGCTGGTTGTGCTTCCCACTGATCCACAGCACATCTTCTGTAATCTGTCTGCCACTGGAGCTGATAAGACTTGGCCACAAATGAAGTTTTTGCAGTCCTAGAATTGAAATCCTCATCCATTAAGGGTTTGAGTGGATTTAGCTTTATAATCCGGTTTAGAAGTTTTCAGTACATGTACACAGAGAGAGACAAACATTGTTTTTAAAAAGATAAACTCAGAATCTTTCAGTCAGCTTAAATTTTCTGGGCTTCTACCAAGAGTTTCATTGTGTTTTACATAATTTTTCCTTTCATTTAAAATTTTTAAAATATTTGTGATATCGTACTGGTCAGTAGTTTTAAGGAAAGGAATTTGTGTTGTTGTTTTTAGCTTATCAGAAGATTGGATTCTCACTTAGGCTACATCAAAACTAGCAAGCTCTTTCTAAATAAAGTATTTGTTACCGGCAATATAAATGGTTTATAGTGTGCTATTTTAACCCAAATATTTGTATATAAAGGGGAAAATTTTCAACAGTACACTAGAATCTTCTTATAACATTATTTACTCTGGAATAGAATTTGGCATTAATCAGGCCCAACTTGTACTGCATCCAAGAGGGTTTCATTACTTAAATGTCAAGAGAAGTCACTTTAAGGTGATTTTGTTTATCACTTCACTGTTCCCTCACTCTATTATATCCAACTACTATCCATCCTAGTTTGCCAGAGGGCAGAAAATAAAAACTTAACAGTTAGACCTATGCAAAAAGAGAGTATACTGCCGTTGGAGTTAGTGAATTACTGGAGATAAGCAAAGGTAGGTAACCATTGGTGAAAGAATGTTGTAGAGAATTCTTTGGGGCATAGGGTGGTGCAGTGGATAGAGCACTGGCCCTGGATTCAGGAAAACCTGAGTTCAAATCCAGCCTCAGACACATAATACTTTCCTAGCTGTGTGACCCCGTGCAAGTCACTTAACTCCATTGCCTAGCACCCCCCCCAAAAAAAAGAGAATTCCTACTCAGTGGGTTATAATATATGACTTCTAAAATCCCCTCTAATTCTGAGACTCCATGAACTTTCAGTACCTAAAATTGTAGGAATCTGGAGATAAAAGGGACTTTAGTGATTATCAAATCCAACCTCCTTCCTTTTATGTCCTCTTCTCTGCTTATACACATCCTTCAAAGCCCAATTGATGCGCTACCTCCTCCAGATAGCCTTCCTAACTATTCTGGTGGACGTTAATCTCTCCTTTCTCTGACAGTACTTACCATTTCTACCACATGTTTTGGTTTTGTTTTAGTTTGTTTTCTTGTTTTAAAAAATTGTATTGCTATATTTTGTTTTTATACTTTCTTCATTTCCAAATATATCCCTTTCTCCTCCTCTACCCATACAGCAATTCCTTTTGACAAAGAATGAATAAGAAAGAGAAAATAAGACCATTTAGCAAAGCTAACCATCATGTTAACTGATTTTAACAGAATATGCAGTGTTCCATGCCCAGTCTGCCACCTGCATAAGGAAAAGAGGGAGGTGTATTCTCTTGTCTCTTCTCGGGGGGCCACACTTGATCATTATAATTATACATTTATTTTCCTTTTGTTCTTTCCATTTATAATGCTACAGTTCTTTGTGTACCTTCCTGAATTCTTCACATTCATCATTTCTTATAGAATAATATACTATACCTTTTGGAATTTAAACCTATTGCCTTATATTCTCTAATTTCTTAATGTGTATAGGTCTTAGATCTCAAATGAAACATCACTCCTTTGAGGACAAACATCATAGCCTAGATTTCTCTCTCCGTCCCTTTCTCTCTTTTTGATTCCCCACATAGAATACCACAGATTCCAAAAATGTTAGAGGCCAACCAAAGTTGAAGATCACTCAAAAATATAGTAAAGAGTTGTATAGTGTGTATGAGTAGACTGTAGCAGTAGAGGATTGTGCATGGGAAAAAATGGCATAAAGAATCTACCATAGTAACATATTATTCAGTAGGCCCAAGGATGCTAACTACTAGAGAAAATTATGACTCCTTATTTGACAAAAACTTGTGGAGAAACTGGAAAACAGTGTGGTAGAAATTGGGTTGAGACCAGCATATACCACTATATAACACCATATAACACTCCAATCCAATCTTACTGTGGATGTATTTTCTCAACACACACACACACACACACACACACACACATACACACACACACCCCAGCAAGTCAGGTTGCCAGAGCTCAGCTACTTACATCAGAGTTCTAGGGGTACTCCTGAGGGGTTGGAGTACCTTCCTAAAACTGTCAGCTTGAACCCCCGTTTCTGTGATATGCCAAGTCATATCTGTTCAATATTAATTAACCAATTTATATCAGTTAGATTTGGAAAGGGTTATTTATTGGGAAAAAGTAGCAAAAATTGAAGTACAAAAATGTCTCCCTGACCCCAGGTACATTTTTCCTTCAATACTTTAATTCAGGGGTGAGCAACCTGCGGCCTTGAGGCCACGTGTGGTCCTCTAGGTCCTCAAGTATGGCCCTTTGACTGAATCCAAACTTCACAGAAGAAATCCCCTGAATAAAAGATTGTCAGAAGAGACGTTTTGGAGCTCACAAGTTCAAACAGCTTCTAATCCTTCTTTACCTAAGAACAGAAAGGCCCCTCCTCCCTCCCACCCACAGGAGACTTAAAGCAGTGCTTACCTTATTTGCTTCAGAGGAAGAGAACATGATTTGGTTGGTTAGTATCTTTTTATGCACATTCAGTTCTGCCTCAGCCAATTAAAAGTCTTTTTTTTTCTTCAGTAAGCAGACAGGAAACAGCCCCAGAATACCTTAAGTAGATAGCTAGGCCCTTCCATTCTATCTCATCAGGAAATTTTAGCAACAAACCTCGCACATGGGTTGGCCACAAGCAGCACCGCCCCCTCAGAAAACCAGAAAACTCAATTTTAAAAAACTTACTTTAAAAAAGGGATAGTGATAATCTTTAAAAATAAAATGGAAATTTTTGATTACATAAAATTGGTATATGCCCAGTAATAGGATTATTAGATCACAAGGTTTGGAAAAATTTAGGGACTTTTCTTGCATGATTCCAAATTCTTTTCTAGAATCATCAGACTAGTTCATACCTCTGCCAACAGTGTATTAATGTGCTTGTCTTCCTTTAGCTCTGATATGTTAGCTTTTAGGGATATCCTTATTTTAAAAAAAGCTTGAGTAAAATAACTTTAACTATCTAAAAAATAATAATATTCAATTATGTAGAAATTTAGCTATCCAAAAATCTCCATTTCCTATCCAGGCCAGATAATTATGTTGCTATATCAACTTTGTTTTTTGAATGATATATCCCATTTTCCACATCTAAATAAATTGAAAATATTTATGTCTTCATTAATTAAATGATATTTGCTAATAATACTGAAATTAAAATGTTGACATCCATGATAGAATTATTAATCATTTAAAATGAGCAAACTCACAAATGAACAGAACTAGAACATTGTAGACAGTAACAGCAACCTTGTAACAATAATCAACTGTGCAAGACTACCATAAAGCTTTACCCATCACAAATTAGCATTTTGCATGCAACAGTGAGGCTACCATAATCTGCCTTGTAATAATTACCAGTCAAAGTATGATGCATCTTATTTTTTTTAATAGTTTCAAAATGTTCAAAATCTTATGTGAGATTTAAGTAATCAAGTGTGCATTTGGTGTGGCCTGCCATCATTTAATGTTTCCTTGCCTTAAGAATTAAAACATGCAGGGCTCATCAGAAAATAGTCCTGAAAAGGAAAAATAAAAGATAACCCTGAACAGGTTGCTTTGAAAGCCTGAAAAGAAAAAAACAAACCAGCAGCTGCTGAAACTAAGAATTAAACATTGCAATTGTTTTATCTCCTAATGAGCAGCCATTGTAATGGCTAGTACTTTATGTTGATTGTGTCATGGATGCAGAATACAGCTGCCTCTGGCCTCAATACAAAGTAACAAAACTGGTCTTTGTGAACAGTATGGGAAATATCTTGGCCATTGTGGGTGTGAATTCAAAACAAGACAACATTCAATAGAAGAAAACTCAGAGGCCTATTTGTTTCCCACATTGGAACTTGTATAAAAGTATTAAATTGTGTTGTTTGATTTAATAATAATGGCTAATGTTTACATAGAGACTTGCAGAAAATATTACACGTTATCTAATTTGATTTTTCAGTACATTTAAATATAGCTGTTGAACTATTTAAATATCATTGATTAAATGTTTGATAGTCTTAAAGGTTATAAATTAATTAAAAAAACACAAGTTCAGGTTCTGTGTCATCCACTTACTAGAGAAAAAATGGCAGGTACTAACAATAATTTGGATTTCTTAATAAGTAAAAGCAACATTACCCATAAGAAATTTTGTGGTTCATCAAAAACTCCCAAAGGATAAGGAAACTTGATGGCTAATACATCAACAAAAATTGATTATCAAATAATAATCTAGGGATAGGGTTTCGCTGACACAGAGAATTCCCAGATGAGGAAATTCTCTCTGCTAATGAGGTTTATAGTCTTCAAGAGTTATCTAAGGCATTGAGATGTCAAGTGACTTGCCACACAATCAGTATGTTTAATAAGAGTATTAAATAATTCAAATAAGTGTAAATTGGGATTTACCATTTTCTACAGATCATGTTAGTTAAGAATAAAATAAGCTCAAAAAATCTAGTTGAAAATCAAATTTGAAATTTTAGCAAATTGTAATTGGCAACCCTGAGTCATAAAAATTTTCAACGTACGATCAGACGGCAAACTTTAAAGCCAGTGTGGTTTAGTTAAGAGCATGCTGGGATTAGAAATTCAATAAGAAGGGGCAGCTAGATGGAGTAGTGGATGGAGCACTGGCCCTGGATGCAGGAGGACTTGAGTTCAAATGCAGCCTCAGACACATAACACTTGCTAGCTATGTGACCCTGGACAGGTCATTTAACCCCATTGCCTAGACCGAAAAAAGAAAAGAAATTCATTAAGACCTGAGTTCAAATCCCAGCTATGCCTTTTGCTAGCCATGTGCCTCGAGCAAGTCACTTAAGCTCTTTTTGCCTCAGTCAGCTCCCTAGGACTTATCTACTGAGTCATGATACATATTGGTGGAGAGAGTCCCCCGTAATATGAAATTGCAGGTCCTTTGTATATTTGCATAAATACAAAACTACTTCATTTTTCGTTGAATTCCATTTTACTTCTTTCTCAGAGAAGATTGCATTTCTGGATAGTTTTTACTAAATTTTGGTAAAGAGTACACCATCAAAATATTTCAAGAATTCTTTAATGGGAACAAAGTACTTAATATAGTGATGTCTCATATATCAAGCATGACCAAGGAAATGAGAGTTGGGATAGGTCTGAATAAGTGAATTGCAGATAACTGAAGGTAATCCAACAAATCTTTTCATATCTTCTCTTAATCTTCACGTCTTTGACTTGACTCTGCTGTTTTTTAATCCATGTAATACATTTACTCTCTTTGCCAAAAGAGAATACTTATGCACAGACAGGTTTAGTGATTTTCCCAAGGGTACCTAGTGATTCAGACTAAGATTAAAGAGACAAATTATTGTATATGTTGGGCACTATTGGAAAGTGTGTTAATCTTTGAGGCCCCTGTGGTACCATTTATACATTATTATTCCAGCGTGCATGGGAGAAAAAAAGTGATACTTTAGAAAACACATACTTAGAAACAAATGTACATGTACCAATTAGAATAGTACTTTAGTGGGCTCACAAAGCTGACACATCACCCCAAGTGTTCATCTTATTTCCAGTAGGTAGCTGTCTGGAAAGATATGGTCTAAGATACTCAAAGCATTCATTATCACAACTTTCCAAGGCTGCTATGCTATGAATGTGTCTTATCACATAGAAGAAAGAAAAAAAAAATCTCTTAAGGTACATTTTTTGAGGCATGGGTAATAATGTATTTTATCTCAGAAGTTATTCTGTTATTGACTTGCTTTTGGAGGAGTAAATACTATATTTCTTTCTTTGTTTTACTCCTTGTGAATTAAACAGATTCTTATACTCTTAAAAAGGAAGCACAGATCTCAAATGCTGCTTTGACACTTAAACTACGTCTTATAAACATCAGCTCCTATTCACTCATGCTTATGGAAACCGTCTGCGGCTTTCATTTCTGCTCACAGCCAGGGAGAGCATGGTAGATGCATATTTCTGTTTCAGCTTTTGTTTGAGCTGCTTCCAAAACATTGTCCTATAGGTTTTTTTTTTTTTGGAATCTGTGCCAAGTTCAGCTCGGATTAAGTTTCTTTGTTAGACTTGCTCTTTTAAGCATCTGGATCAGAAACTGTATACTCGTGCTGCATAGCAAAGAAACATTTGGAAATCATCAGAGAAATCATAATAGGGAATGATAGTGTTGTGTGTTCTTTCTTGTTGTGCATAAAGGTTGGAACGAAGGTGGGAGTATTGGAGTTATTGAAAAAAGGACAACTTGGTATTGTTAAACATTTTTATATGTTGAGCAAGACCAGTGTGAAGTTTGTTCTTTGGAAATGTGAACAACTGTGTATTGTGATGTTCGAAGATATTGCTTCGCTATGCATTATAGTATTGCGATGCATCCATACTTTGGCAGATCCGTGATGGTAGCCCATCCATGACTTCTAATCCTGTGCAGTCCTTATACATGTTTTTCCACATTTAAAATCCTTCATAATCTGGCTCCAGTCTACCTTTCTGGGCTTATTTCTAATATGAAATGTCTTTGAATGTAGCCATTCACAGTTGTTCGCATTTCCTACACTACCTATAGGACTTCATCTCTCATTGTTAGTAATCTTCCTAACCCAACCTCAAATTTATTTATTTACTTTTTTATATTTTGTATTTACTTTTCCTGTGTACGTGTTTTTTCCTCCAGTAGAATGCAGGCTTCTTTGGTCTTTGTATCCTTAGCATTTAGCCCAGTACCTTGTACATAGTAGGTGCTTAATAAATGCTTGTTGAATGAATGAATGAATGAATGAATGAAAAACTGTTGGATCTACTCAATGAACTTGGAAACAGACCTGTTTTTTTTCTTCACTATGTCATTGATATCAGCATAACACTTGATTTATCCATCTATGAAACATCCCCGAAGTAAATTAAAAGTTTTTGCCTTATTCCAAATTTCATTCCTACATTGTAACTATTATATGCAAGCTAAAAAGATTTTCAAGATGTAGAGATTGGTTCAACTTGTTTCTTTCCAATTCATTTTCATTCTAAGTTGGAAATTCTTTACATAACCACATTACCTTTGTTTTATTATTGGGAATATCACTGCACAGTAAAAGTAGAGAAGCAGAAATGAATGTTGGCTTTCTGGGTTAAAGATGTAGATAAGAGGATGACTCTTTTGTCAAACTTTCCATTGTCCAATTGCTCCAGCGTCCTTGTTGTATGAATAGTTTGCTTTCAACTCACTGATAAGTAGCTCTGTAATAGGTTTTATTTTTCACTGAGCCATACATTCCAATGGCTTCTGGCTTCTATATCCTTTGGGATTCATACGGAGGACTTTTCCTTCCTTTTGTTCTTTTTTTCAACTTTTTGACTAACTGATGACTATCTGAAAGATGACTTGCCTCTTTCAAATGGATTTAAAAAGGCTTTTCCTTGCCATGAATATTATTACCTCCATTGGTCTGGTGTGAAGTGAGAGTGAAGGGAGGACTTCCACATTATTCTTTTTATTGTAATAATTATAGCCCATATTTCTAAAATATTGTAAGACTGGCCAAGGGCTTGCCTCAAAAAAACTCTATGAAGTCATATTATTGTCATCATTTTACAGATGAAGAAATACCACAGAGGTTAAGTGACTTGCTAAAAGTCAAACAGCTGGTTTGAGGTAGACTCGAACTCCCATCTACTGCCTACAAGACCAGTGCTTTCCCCACTACAAAACAACGCTTTTCAATAATAACAATGACATCTGAGGTAATAATAGCATGATACAGTCCATAGAGAGCAGACCTTCAGGTCAGAACAATGTGGGTTTAAGACCTACCTTTGATATATCCTGGCTGTGTGACCCTGGAACAGTCACTTGACTTCTTAGTGTCCCCCAACGACTCTCTTAACAGGATAGGTTTCAGAACAGTTGCTGATCTCTGTGGATAGAGTGATGAGTTGTTTAGCTTCCTACACTAATCACCATAGGTCAAGACCCATCCCAGCGCTATATACACAGAAAGTCTAAAACCAATTTCCATTTCATCATGTACAAAACCCTTTACATACATTACTTCATTTTATCCTTATAAATTATGAGACAGGTAATATAGGCACTATTTCCATTATATGAGGAAATTAAGTTAATTGATTTGTTGAAAATCACCGGGTTATTAAGTGGCAGATTTGGATCTCAAAATCATGTTTCCTGACTTGAAATCCACGGCTCTTTGTGGTTTGTATCTTTTCATTAGAGAGCCGCTCTGATTATAGAAGTTATTCTAGATCTAGTCTAGAATTCACTAGGCCACAATAGTCCTAACTACTCTTCTGGAAAGGAAGGACAATATAGTACAATGAATAATTTTCATAATCGCAGAGTCTGTCAGATTTTGTATAACTTTGAAATGTAGTTGTGGCCATTCAGGCCTTCAGCCTTTCCTGAAGTTGATTAGAGTAAGAATACATATAACAGATCTAAACAGGACCTTAAAGGGCAATGGGGGAAAAGACAGAGAGAGAGAGAAAGAGAAAGAGAAATACACATGTGGTCCTACCTCCTGCCTTCAGATAGGGGAATGTCTTAAACCATTCAGAATAAAGCCCACATCCACGAACTCAATCACTTCAGATGTGGCCTAGAAAGATCATATGAGTTGGTGGATAGATATCTATGTTGTGGATTCGGGGGAGCTAAGGTTTGTTTTTATTTTTCTCCAGTGGAGTTATGGCCCTGAGGGTGACTTTGTCCCTCTTGGTCATTATCTGTCTTGTTATTATGCCTATGAACCACTACTCTTAAAATGGACCGCTGATCTTCCTACTTAGCTCACAGAGACATTGTAGGTCCTTTAAGACCAAGCACAATGTATGCTTCTTGAAGGCAGGAACTATTTTGTCTTTGTATCTCCAGTGCCTTGCATAGAAAAGACACTTAATCAATGCTTATTGAATTGAAATTCGATCACAGTGCATAGTGCTTTGAGCTTTTTACTGCTCAGTGACATTTCTGTAGTTCTTACTTTTATAATCAGCACCTTCTTGTTTATATTCCTACATTCCCAATATTTCAAGCACAAATTTACCTTTTTTTTTTTTATTAGGCAAGAAGGGCTTAAAGAGGAAGATCCTCGCAGGAACTAAAGAAATGATCTTCCACTCCTTTGTTATAGCATTCCCACCTTAATAATCTCCACCTTAAGGACATTGCTTTAAAACACAATGTCTGAAATGTATGCAGCCAATGAAAGTTTTTATTGATTGATATAAATATGTATGGCTTTGTTCAGCAAAATACTGCAAGTAGGAATTACTGGAGTATGTAATACATTATCTTATTACACTCATTTTATGGAAGCTGAGCCTGATGGGACAGTGGTGGGAGAACTCATTCCAGCTTTCTGGAAAAGCGATTAATTCTGCCGCATATGTAACAGCCATGCCTTGGATCGCACTGGAGTGAGGGCTGGCACCCCTTCCCCTTTTATTAAAACAAAAATGCAGCTGCCGACCAGAAGTGCAGCTCTACAAGTGGGGCTTTCATCATGTCGCTAAGAGATTCATATCCAAGGTTGACATCATTTCACTTAGGGCCCTTTCCTTATTAGAGTTTGGAATTTCAAGCTTGTTTATTGAATAGCTGAGGCTGGGGGCTCAATCGCCAAACTCAAATCCACTTATTTTCCTATACTGTGATGATAAGTGGATGAGGTGTGCTGGAAAATGTATTTTTGGATTTTACTGCTGAAGGAATTATTTTAATTGTCAAGTACATTTTGTCTTAAAGAAAATGACCTTGGGATTTTTTTTCCTTTCTATCATGCAATTTCATCATTTCTTTGCTCTCTGTCCCTCTCTAATCTCTATCTCTGTTTCTCTGTCTCTTTCTCTTTCTTTGTCTCTCTCACTCTCTCCCCACTTTGTTTCCTCCTACTCTTTTCCTCCCTCATCTCCCCCACCTCTCTCTTTCGTCTTCTGTACCCCTCCAAGTCTGGGAAGCACAAACTGCAAATGTTTCATTTCTGCTGGCTCTGGAGGATTTGTGAAACTAGTGGCCCAGGCTTTTGCCTGGTCCTTGTGGCAGTTCTGTGGATCTAGTCTGCTTCTCGTCAGCCTCGAAAGGGAGTAATTCCTTGGGACACAGGGCATTCAGCAGTGTTTACAAAAATTCTAACTCTCAGTGTAGCCTGTGTGTTAAAGGGCTCTCTTAATCGGTAATCCAATCTTTTTTATTGCCGTGCATCTTTTATTGTAAAAACGAAAATTAGCAGAATGCTTTTTATCTAGAATTTAATGTAAATTCTATAAAAAGCAGAATTGACATTTTATAGTTAAACAAAGACACTTTACAAAGACGTTCATGAAACAAAAAGGTCCAACTACAATATATTTTATATTTTTAATTTCTCGTGTTTCAGGTTGGGGGCATTTTATCTCTTCCTTTTCCATTATATCATAGTCTATTGGCCTTCACTTTTGACCTCAGTAAAAATCACTGTAATAAAGACCATTGAATCGGTACACTGTAGCCTTTCTTCCCATGTTCTCTACATTCTGTGCAATCTGCGTGCTTACTAGTAGGCAATTTTTTATTATTAGTCTATGCTGGGGCTCATTTTGTGATTTAGGATGAAAGTAAAATCATAAATCAACCAGAGAAATGACTGGGATACCACTCTCAGACTGCTTTTCTTTAAAGGTAGTTTCAATTGTGTTTACAATAACATTTGGGGGAAAGGGGGGGAACAAATTCCAAAGATAAAAGCCCCTGTTATTCCATACAGTAGATACAGTTACAGATACATGCTGTGGGAGGGATAAAATGCAAATAGATCAGTAAACAAATCATTTTGATAAAAGGTTACACATGGCAACAATACTAAATTAACATCAATCATATTGCAATATTTTCCTAATTGTGGTAAGTTGAAATATTTTCCCATTCTACGTTTACATGTAAACAAACAGTGATGGACGTCCCCTTTAGAGAAATAGCAAAGCAAATGCTAATATTCCCTGCGGCATGTATGTAACATCTTGTGTTTTTCTACATCATTAACAACAACAACAACAAATTGCAGAGAACCAAGTGAATGTACTAGATTAGATATCAGATAGTTAAAATAGAATCCCTGCCTGTTGAAGAATTTTATTTTCTTTACAGACGTAATTGACTAGTGATATCATTTGAAGTCAGTAAGATGCCTCCCACTTAACAGATGAAGTGAACATACAGAGAAAGTAGCTTTGACTCTACTTAGTATCCATAACCAAAGAATGAGTTCAAACCCAGAATTCTGCTCACCATTACACACACAACATGCTATATCCTTGCTATATGCTGACACTGAAATATTTTTTAAAAATACTTATGTTCTATTGAGCATATAACACATTAACAACTGTGTTTCTTGAATGGATTTCTATCATCAACATTAAAATAATTATTATAAATGATATTAGCATCAGCTCACATTTATATTATACTTTAAAGTTTATAAAGCATTTCCCCCTTAGAACAACAACCCAATAAGGTAATATTGAAAGCTTATTATACTCATTTTATAGGCGAGGAAATTTGCTGTAATGGGTTAAATGACTTGCCCAAGGTCACAAAGCATGAATGTATTGGAGCCAAGATTCAAACCCTGATACCAAGTCCAATGCTCTTTCCACTATACCACACTATTTTTCTGAGTAAAAGTGAAAACATTTTTGTATAATGCTTTAAAGTTCACAAAATGCTTCATTCTCAGCAACTGTATGAGATGGTTTAACTATGATAGAAAATTATGAAGAAAAATAATATATAACTTTAAAGTTTGCAAAGCACTATACATAAATTATCTTATTTGATCCCCATAACAATCCCCTTAGGTAGATTATTATTATCCCCATTTTACATATAAGGAAACTGAAGGCTAGAGAAATGAGTCAACTTGACCGTGGCCACATAGGTAGTAAAGAGCCATACCAGATTTTGAACCCAGGTGTCCTGGGTCTAAACCTAGGCTACTTGCAGCTTCACCACAGCTGCCACTATTTTGATAGCTTTTGTGGAGGTAGCAGCTGTCCTCCCAGGGAAGAGAGCTCATAGTTAGATTTGTGAATTACCACTGCCCCCATACTGGTAATTGGTAAAAAATAAAATAAAATAAAATAAAATAAGCCAGCTAAGAAGCAGTCCCTAAATAAAAGTTTCCACACATTATCCCCCATACCTGGAATGCCCTCCCTTCTCATCCATCTCTTCTTCTCAGAATCCTTATCTTCATTAAAGTTCTGTTCAAGTGCAGCCTTCCTACAGAAAGATTTTCCTGTTCCCCCACCTGCCCACCCATCCCCAGTTATTAATACTTCCTCCTTCCTCATATTACCTTTTATTTGCTTATATATGTACATGTGGTATCTTTCCCTTCCCCCAGTAGAATGTCAGGGATTTTTTCATATTTGACTGGTATACTGTGGTGCCTTTCATGTAGTAGTTCCTTAATAAGTGATTATTGAATAAAACTGAATAGTAGAGTGGAGTTTGGAAGTACAAAAGATGGAGAGTTAGTGTTAAATTTGAGTAGCTGTAGAAGGTTGTTGCTGTGTTTGTCCTTCGTTCTTTTTTTTTTTTTTTTTGGTGAGGCAATTGGGGTTAAGTGACTTGCCCAGAGTCACACAGCTAGTCAGTGTTATGTTTCTGAGGCCAGATTTGAACTCAGGTCCACCTGACTCCAGGGCTGGTGCTCTATCCACTGTGCCACCTAGCTGCCCCTTGTCCTTCATTCTTGAAGAAGACCATGACATCAGGGAGATGATGACTTGACTTGCAATTGACTGATTTGAGTGAGGGAGGGCTGTGCAAGGTCCTCACTTTCTCCTTCAGAGCCATCTGGGTCCAGTGGCCAGATATTCATTAGGATGACTGGAGATGGCCCAGGATGCAGTGGGAGACCTTGGTTGGCCCTTTTAAGATAAGGTCTTTTCAGGTTCTCACTTTCAGTGAGGTGATAACCATTCAGTAAACAGGCCTCTTTAAGAAGTGAGTCAAGGGATGTCCCTTTCAATAAAACAACAATAAAAAAACCAAACAACAAGAAAAAAAGCCAAATAAACAAAAAACCCATCAAACTGGGAGGGGAAGACCCTCAGAATTACTGGCCAAAGAGGTTGTGTTTGTACTTTTTTTTTTTTTTGGTGAGGCAGTCAGGGTTAAGTGACTTGCCCAGGGTCACATAGCTAGTACATGTTAAGTGTCTGAGGCTGGATTTGAACTCAGGTCCTCCTGACTCCAAGGCCAGAACTCTATTCACTGTGCCACCTAGCTGCCCCTTGTCCTTCATTCTTGAAAAGGACGATATCAGGGAAATGACTTGCAAAATGTTTTGCAACTACCTCATTTGATGCTCACAATAATCCTGGGTAGGTGCTGTTATTATTCCTATTTTACACATGAGGAAATGGAGGCAGACAGAGGTTAAATGACTTGTCCAGGGTCATACTGTTAGTAAGTGTCTGAGGCTGGATTGGAACTCAGGTCTTCCTAAGCTTCCTAAAGTGCTTCCCGGGTTAAGTTAAGGAAGGAAGGCAAATTTTGGTGGCCGAGAGGTGCCTACTTGGGGTTTACTGGCTAGATTTCACTCTCAAAGACCAAGCCTTAAACCCAATTTACTCTGGAGCTCATATATTGGACAACAATATATCCCTGCCCAAGTACCACTTAATGGTTATTTCTCCCCCAACCTTCTTCCAAATTTTTGGTAGTTCTTTTGATAGCACCCGCCGTCAATTCCAATCTCGAAAGTTTATAAACCTCAACATTGTCCTCAAGTTCTGTCTGTCACTCCCATGTATAAAATCAGTTGCCAGATTTTGCTTTTTCTAGTTTGAACTTTCTTGCATATGACCACTTGTACATAACCACAACCTTAGTTCAGGCCCTCATCACCTCTATTGTGGTTATTATAACTGCTTCCTAATTAGTCTCCCTGCCACAAGTCCATCCCCATGTCAGTATTCTTCCATATTGGTACCAAATTGATTTTCCTTAAGTATAAGTCTGACCACATCATTCCCTTACTCAACCAGCCTCTGGAATTGCCTCTGGAATAAAATACAACCTGTCTTCTAAAGCTCTTCACACATTGACCTCAATCTTTCTTTTTATTCCTATTATGCATTACTTGCCTTCCTGCACCCCATAATCCAGCAAAAGTGCCCTTTTCTCTGCTTCATACACAAAATTCCATTTCTCACCATCATGTCTTTTTACCAGTTGTCGCCCATTCTGGGAATGCCCTCTCCCCTCACCTCTGCGTCATCTAATCCCTCTTTTCCTTCAAGAGATAGTTCAAGAACAACCTTCTATGTAAAACCTTTCTAGATCCTCCCCAACTCCTAGTGCCCTTTCTCCTAAACCACCTTGTAGTTAACTACTTTGTATTTATTTATATTTATTCTGTACATGCTTATATATGTACATGTCTCCCCCTAGAATGTCACAGAGATCGTTTCATTCTTTGTATTCGTGGCCCTAGTGCCCAGCAAAATGTCTCACATGCAATAAGGAAATGTCTGTTGATTGGTTGACTGGTATGGCATAAGCCCGTAGTAGTTTAGCTCCCCAGGGCTCACCTGGGGATGCATATATGCACATGTGGGTCTCCATGCTATTTGTTATATGGGAAGAGCTGGAATTAGAGCTCAGACCTCTAAAGTCCTATTAGATACTCCCAAGTTTCAAGAAACTCTGAAGACCAGCAATGTAGAAGGTGTGAAGTTGGGCAGTTGCTCAGGTTCTCCACCAACTGAAGGATATGAGAATGACTTAAAAGGATTTCCTCTTCCTGGGTGCCATCACCCTCTTTCAGTGGTATAGCAATACAGTGAAACTTACTTTTAAATTTTTTCAAGAAATTAATAAAATAAATACTTGACATAGAAAAAAATAAAAATGTGAAGGAAAGTAATATATTCTGAGATAATGTCATGTTGAAGAAGCTATCATATGAAAGGGAGAAAATAATTTTTAATCAAGAGGTACCCACAGGGGGAAAAATCAATTGGAGGCCATATAAGCAAAAGGCAATGTACAGTAATTTAGTTTTCTGGATATTTAAAATGCAAACAAGGGAGAAACACAATGTCCTCAGCCATTTTTAAAATTAATAATGTAGAATCTAAAACTCTTTAATAAATGCAGCAAATAATTTCAAAATACTTCATGACACATCATGTTATGTTAGGGAACCTAAAATATTGACTGCAAGGGTCCTGCAACCTTTGACACAGGTACATGTGAGGGAATAGAGAAGGGCCAAGAAGGTATGTCAAGGGCATGGCTGTCATTGACCTTATGTGACAGAGTCATCATTATCTAGGCTTTTGGCATAATCTATGCCTCAAACTTCAGCTTACAACCCAGTCCAATGTATAAGATTTCCCCAGAGACACATAACGACAGAGGGAAACACAAATATAGATATACAGGAAAAACTGCTCAGGTATCTAGACATCTTAAGATTGCACTCTTTAGCAACAATGAGGTCTCACCAAACTCCCTTGCTCCCACCCCTGTCACACTCAGCTCTATAGCCGCAGTCTAAGGATCAGTTTTTGAAATTGCTGCGCTGGGAGCTGGGTGCTTTCTATTTTTATATGCCATCCACAAGCAATCCCGGTGTAGGTGAAGAGCTTATGTCTTGTTACCTCTATTCAACAAGTATTTATTGATCTGCTTTATTCAAAGCACTGTGTCTGGCCCCAAGGATACCAAGAACAAAACAAAACAAAAACCCTAGTGTCTGCTCTCAAGGGTGTTACAGTCTACTGAAGATACACTGTACAATATATATATGTGTGTATATGTATATGTATATATGTATACATATATATATATATACACACACACACATACAGATATGTAAATACAAGATAATTTGGGCAAAAAGAGGACATTAACAATAGAGGAGGAGGATGAAAAGTTTCCTATAGGAGGTGGCATCAAATTGAACCTCAAAAGAAGCTAGGGATTCTAAGAGATATAAGTAAAAGGAGAGCATTTCAAACATGGAGATAGGAGATGGAATGCTAAGTAATATAATAGGCTGGTTTGGCTAGACTATCATGGAGAGTTATGTGAAACAGGGTTGTAAAGGTAGGTGGGACTCAGATTGTAGGAAGCTTTGAATGCAGCCCAAGGATTTTTGTATCCAATCCTAAAGACAAGAGCAACTGAAGATTTTTTTAAAGCATAAAACGGAGCTATATTCAAACGGATATGAATAATATAAGCAAAAGTTTTGCATTATAAAACATGTATTGGATATATCTTCTCCCAAACAACCTACTCTGACTTACATATCCTTTTTTTACCCTAAAATTTACCCTTTGTGTTCAAAATGACTTTATCTTCAAAATCGCCATCTTCTTTCCTTTTGAGTTTCCTCCTCTAAAACATCTTTCCCAAATCTCTTTCATGCCCCATATGTTTTCACTAGGGAGAAAAAAAAGGGTTTTTAACATATTACACAATGAAGTGTGACATAGGATCACACAGATTTAGAGCTAGAAGAAACCTTAAGGGGATGAATGTGACACGGAAGCCCTCCAAATTAATTCAATCTTATGTTGCATGAAGAGAAACACAAGGTCCAGGAGTAACCAGGCATGAGAGAAGGAGCCCTCAATAGAGAAAGTGTCTAGAGACACAGTGTCTTCGCAAGGGAGCCAGGTTTCTGTGAGCGCTAGAAGATGGAAAAAGTGGGACTTGAAGGAGAGTTTAACAGGGTAGCAGTAATTCCAGAGGGCTCAATGGAATAAGATGATATCAAAAATTGTAGACTGGAGGGACAGATGTGAGCATAGGAGGGGAGGTAGCAGGGGGAAGAGACTTCCTGCCTCAGGCTACAGATTCTGAATCAGAGAGTTTGCTAGTCAGTGAGCGAGTGGATTGAGGACTCCAAGCCCCAGGAGCCTAGGATGACTAAGCACAGCAAAAGTGTGGGGACAGTGATGTCAACTTCTACGACTTGTCACTCCAAGCATTAGGGTATGGATGTTGGGTGGAGATAGGGAGTTTTGTCTAGGTCAGCAAATGCATGGCATTTGGAGAATCTACTTAGAATTGAACACATACTTGGTGCCCACTCCATATCCTCTTCCCAAGATGGAGGGGGTTGAAGTACACCCAGAAAGTTTATAGAGGAAGCACTCACCTCCTAATCTCTGAGTTCCTGGAAGCAGAGACTGTCCAACACCCTTGGCATCTTGAAGCTCAGAATCTAATGAATCTGCTGGTGCGCATTACAGTTGTAAGTATGGCTGGCCAGTTACCTTTCCCCTAGTCAGCTATTCAGTCATCACGGTGCTCCCACGTCTAGCCCAGGTCTCGTAGTTTCTTCCTGTTCATCCTCTCAAAGGACTTGCTTGTCTTAACCACCATTTCAGTTATTCCCAATGTCTTGTTTTACCTTCAGTGTTCTGCCAGGAGAGAGAAACAGTCAGCGAGAGGCCCCTCAATCTGGACCAAAACTTTGAATTTAAAAGCCTTACTCCTGTAAACAAAGTTCTCTAGGTTGATGTCCTTGTAATGAATAATGTAATCAGGCTCTTTCCTTAGGTTATCTTAACTCAAGAATTCAGCCACTACAATGGAATCTTGAAAGAGGCAGAGATACATGCCTATTAGACAGGTTCAGGTAAAATGTTCCAGTCAAAAGCAGGGCTTGTGCTGCCTGAGACATAGTAGTACCCCAGCACTGTTCTTGCCAAAGTTCTATTGACCATGATAAAAATACCCAACCTATGCCAGTTCAGCAGAATGGTTTCCTAAAACACCATTCCCGCTCCCCAGGATTACTCCTTTCATTAGTGACAACTCTGTATCAGAGATATCTTCCTCTGGCATATAGTACATTCTGAGTCTCAGAATCAATCAGCATTTGCAACTGTTTGATTTACCTAGCCCCTGACAGACACTTCCAGGAACATGTAGGGGGAGGGTAACGCTTTCTCTATACTCCTCATACTGCTTTCCCTGCCTCTGGTAGTCTCCTTCCCCTTACAGGATACTTTTGCACCACTGAGCAAGGTAATTGGGTCCTCCACATCAGAAGTACCAATTCTAGTAAACCTAGTCTGTGAATAAATTCTGAGATATTGTTCTTTGGCTAGCCTCTCCTAACCTCTTCAGTCTCAGAATTCCCCGGCCTTCAGTTTCCTCCATGGTCCTAATCTAGAACCCTCTGGCTCTGAAGGCTAGATGATTAGAGGGCACCAAACTGGGAGTACAGACTGTGATAAACTATGCACTGCTACTGGGGTACTGCACTTACTGTCTGACCCCTAGCTGTATGGGTCTCTCAGAGTTCTCCTGCCACTCTCGCGACTCCACACAGCCTGCCTGGTATTAAGCCCACCCCCTCTTCCCAAGTCACAGACAGTAGTCTGTCCAGGATGAAAGTTATCCAGTTTCTCAAGATTCTGTTAGCTGTTATAAATGCGGTGACAGTATCTGTAATCTCTAGGAGAGGAGCTCTGATGCCATTGTTACACTAGACGGTCATCCAGCTTATTGGTCTCTCAAATGTTGTTATTCAATAGTTTCAGTCATATTGATTCTTTCTGACCTTAAAGCAGCCAATTACCTAGGTACAGGATGCCTTGTAAGTAGTACTTTAAGTTCTCATTGAAACTATTTTTAAATACAGTTATCCCTTCCACATCTGAGGCGGGGGAAGGGCATGGCACCCCTATGATCTGGAAAATCTACTTCAAATTTTTTGGCCCACCCTTTGTACTAGAAAAGAAGTATGAATTATTATGGCATTATAAGATAAAATATGTTGATGTTATACAATACTATATGTATACTTTATGCATTTCTGAGTTTCTAAACTTTTTCTGTGTCATATGTTAGTCTTCAAGTGTCATCTACAGCTTCCGCAAAACTCCCCAGAAATTCTCGTTTAATTTCTTATGCCGACCCGTGATATATAGAAAGCCACTGTGGAGAAAGTTGCAGTGTGGAATGTGTATTTCCTTCAGTAATCCCTCTACCTAGTGGATAAATGGCTCTCAATGGATAGAATCCCTTCATACGTGTTAGCAAAGCATGTTCCCTTTGTAGAAGTGCTGCTGTCAGCTACATGATATCTGCAATAGGATGGTACTTCCAAATGTCCAGAAATCCCACCTTGAACTAACAGGGCTTCCCTACTGAGCCATTCCCCAAGAGGAATGGCCTAATCCAGAGAGTACCACCCCACTCCCAAAAGAAATCTGCCAACTTTTGAGGTCTTTTGAAAATATTCATGGTTGTATCTAAAACACCATCTTCACATGGATACCCCTCCAAACATTGATAGGGAAACAAAGGAAGACTTAAGCAGTAGAAATGCTTATGTAGCTGATGTATTGGTGGAGCTGCCACATTCACCTGTATGAGACATTCCTGCTGCGCCACAACATGAATTACTACCTTACTGTAGTTCTACATCTGTAAGTGAATAATTTTCATCAGACTCTCCATGATTAAATGGTCAGGATAGAATATATAGTGTTGGTATTACTGTCATGGTCCCATAATTGCTGATGAAAAGAATCTTTACACTTCTGATACAGAAATACCTGAAATAATAGGGAAAGGTTCAGAAAATGTCCAGGAGACAGTTACAATTAACCTAGTGGTGAAGAGTCATCATCACCCAGGCTTTGGGTATATTCCATCCCTAAAGACTTCAGGCAGCTTAAAGCACAGACCAGAGCATTACAATTTAACAAACGTTTATTAGCCATCTACTATGTGTAAAGCACTGGCTTAGTTCTGGGTACAAACAAAAAATAGTCCCTGCCCTCGAGGAGCTTGCATTTTTAGGAGGACACGCATGACATTTATACAAATAAGTACAGTAAAAGGAAAATTGAGGAGGGAGAGGACACTGACGATAGGAAAGGATCAAGTACACAAGAATTTTCCCAGGGACACACACAACAGAGAAATACAAATACAAGGTATGCTGCCTATGTAATCCAGTGCCCCAGAGCTTCACTGCTCTGTTCTTTTAAGTATCTCCTGGCTCCCTTTTCTCCCTCTTTTCAATGTATTCAGCTCTACAACCACAGTATAGCATAAGGGCCAGGTTAGGAAACATCAACCTTGTGTCCTGGTCACCGTACATTTTAACATCCTGCCTTTTGGCAGTCTTCGTTCAGAAATATCAACTAAGCGCTTCCTGGGACTCAGTGTAAGGAAAGAAATATCTTCAGTAAATGGTATTTCCAAGAATCACCACTAATTGACTGAGCATCTTCTAGAACAATGAGGTGAGGATGGAGTTTGATTTTTAGTTAGTCTTCCCATGGGTGTGTGGCACAAAATTCTCTCCATGTACCTGAGTGGGTGGAGGTGTCATAGTCTGTGAGAGCTTAACCTTTACCCATATACTATACCAGGGAAGTTCTGCAGGATCCATAAGCAATAGAAACTTAAGATTCACAAAATTGTGGGATTTGAAATAAAATGAGTGCCTTTATCAGAGGAGAATGGCATGAGGAGCCCATAAGGAAGAATGATTTGTTCTAGAGAAGAGCTCTGATCAGAGCTGCCATTTTGTCAGACCTAACTGCACTATGATGCCATAACCTGAATAAGTATCAATTGCAGTTGCTATTTGCCCTGAGAAGGGAGGAAATAAAAAATATAATCATTTTGCCAGTTGAATGCAGGTCAAGAACCACACAAGATTATATAATTATGACCTATTAAGATGGATGTTCCAATTGGCACAAGGAAAGCCTTTGAAGAAAAGTAGCACCTCATCCTTAATTAAGATGATTGTATGGTCCATGCCCACAATAATATAACATTCCCCATGTCCATAATGATGGTAAAATCAGTCCCCAATTTCTGCTCTTAATAGCTATCATCTATATTAGGCCGTAAGGTTTTCAAAGTGTTTTACAAATATTTTATTTAACAACCTTTGGGAGGTAGATACTACTTACTATTATTCTCATCTTATAGATGAGGAAACTCAGGCAGACAGAAATTAAGTTATTTGCTCAAGATCACACGGCTAGTAAGTATCTGAGGTAGGATTTTTAAGTTAGATTGTCCTTTTGCTTTTTATAGAAGAATGTTGACCTAATGATTCAGTTTATCACAGGGAATAGTAGAACAGGCATAGCACTGGTGCTAGGACTAGCAAAGTCCCTGGCAAAGTCAACGTGTTCAAGAAAAGCACTGAGACCTGAGATTTGGCCTACCCATGAGCAATTCATATTTCTACAATTATTTGAGCATGTTTTTATTTCCATAGTGTTTTGTAGTTGTATTCATGTAGCTCCTATATGCATTTTGGTAGGTAAGCTCTGAAGTATTTTGTACATTTTGAAGTTATTTTTAAACGGGATTTTTATTTCTAACTCTTCTTGCCAGATTTTATTGATAATATAAGAAATGATGATTTATGTGAGTTTATTTTATATCCTGCAACTTTACTAAAGTTGTTATTTCAATTAATTTTATTCATGTCTCTTCTTGTTTATTTTTTGATTAAATTTGTCTGTTTCAAAAAGAGTTTTATTGAGATCTTCCAGTGTTATAATTTTACTGTCAATTCCCCTGTAACTCACTAGCTTTTCCTTTAATCAAGTCTGGTTTTGCTGTTGCCTTGTCTAAAATCATGATTGCTACCACTGTTTTGTTTAGTTCAGCTGAGGCATGACAGATTTTGCTCCAACCTTTTATTTTAACTCTGCACATTTTAAGTGAGTGTCGTGTAAATAGCATATTGATAGATTCTGTTGTCTAATCCATCTTGCTGTCCCCTTCTATTTGTGTGTGTGTGTATGTGTGTGTGTGCACGCACATACAGGCACACATGTGTATGACTTACGTAGCATTTTAAAACATAAACTGCATAGGACATTTCAGGCAACTCCAAGAATTTCCACTTAATTGTACTCATAATAACTGGCATAAAAGTTGCTATAAACTACCCGTACACATGCCAATTCCCAAAAATATGCATTCTGCTAAAAACAGTCACCCTGACTAGCTACCAAAACTGTGACCCAGACAGCGGTGCTTTCATCTATCTTTACCTGAGCAAGGATATATCTTCCCTTGGTGGCCTTTCCCACAATGCTCATGATGGAATCTGAGGTTTATGGATTTGTTGAAGGTCCCCTGGTATAATGGTAACCTGGCTGTTGTTATCTAGCATCCCCTTGTGTATTTGCTGGCCCACTCCTTTTCCGAGCCACTGGGACTTGGACATATGGCTTTAAGTCACCTTGGGCTTGGGGAACCTTGAACCTCCCCTAGGAGAATTCTTCCCAACAGCGCCTCAAATCTTGATAAAAAGATTTTGGTGGTTTAGAATGGCTAAATGGAATAGGGGTTTTGGGAGATGTCCTACTTTTGGGTAAAGCATAAGCACTAACTGTCCCAATCCCAGATACCTTGATATAGTTTTATCAATCCATAGGCTGATAATCAACCATCTTTTTTGATCCCATATTTTAAGAATAGCACCCAAAACTCCTTAAGAGAGAGGGCATTAGCGCCTTCTGCCCACCTAACAACATGGCAACAGGCACAGTACCTATTCCCATCACTCCCAGAGTATCTATTTATTTGGGAAACTGTATTTGGCTGGGCAGCTACTGGAGCTGATGTTCCAATCTCCCTCTCAAATTTAATGAGTTGATCTGCCCAGGTCTATATGTAATGTGGTGGGGAGGCCCATACTAAAACCTGGTGCCACTCGGGTAGGGTTCTACCCAAAAGGCAGGATTTAATTGCTCCTGATAGGCTAGTCATAACAGTTCGGTGGTAGAGGAGGCGACATAGATCCAGTTCACCAAATTCCTCTTAGGAATTTTGCCCTCTCCTTTGCTGACTTCCACTGGGGCACTGGCTACAGAGGGAATTCTTCTTTATGGGCCCGAGTATACAGAACTCTTCATCTTATAAAAAGGGACAAAAGTCAGTGCCTATCTGGGAATTCTAAGTGATTTAACTGGTATTCAAATCTTTAGAGAACTCCCCAAGTTGATAGAACTCTATAGCCAGAAGGTGCTTATTGCTCCATTAGACAACACCCTCACTAATCATTATTCTGTTGTTTATTCAGTCATCTCAGTTGTGTCCTACTCTTTGTGACTCCATTTGAAGTTTCCTTGGCAAAGATACTGGAGTGATTTGCCATTTCCTTCTCCAGCTCATTTTATAGATGAGGAAACTGCAGCAAATGGAGTGAAGTGTCTTGCTCAGGGTAACACAGCTAATATCTGAGGCTGGATTTGAACTTAGGTCTTCCTGAGTCTAGGCATGGTGCTCTTGTGCATTGTGCCACCTAGCTGCCCTAACCATTACTCTAATGACTCACTAAGTTGTTTAAACTTCTCCCAGCTTCCAATCTCACTGTGAAGAAAATGGGGAATGAGTGGGTAGAAATAGTTAAAGCCTGAGGTTCTTCTATTACATGTGATGGTTCCCAGTTTTCATCTTTGCTTCTGCTCTCATTCTGTTATAGTCCTCAAGTTAGCAGGATTCAACACATTTTCCAGTAGGACTCTGGCTTAGAGGCCATGCTTCTCACCTGTAGCCTGTAAGTCCCTATCCCTATCAGCATGGCCCTTTTTACCTGTGCTATTACTGTGCATAAGTTACCCCCTCTATCTTTAAGGTACAATCTTTAAAAACCCAAAATACATTCATATATTTAAATTACTAAATGCACAAAGACAGTTTATTTTTATTTTCCTTATGTTGGAATCCCAGCCTTTCTAAAACATTAATAAAAGCCAGCAGATACTAGTTTCACAGTACTTTTAATCTATCAAGTATCCATCAGTCTAATCTTACAGGGGTAGAGGGAGTTTTCCTTTTCCTATTAGGAAGGTTTCCCTTATAGGGCTAGAAGAGCAACAGGCATAGAGTGGTAGAATCCCCAGTCTGGCCCTCCAATCCCACTTTTCCTTATTTCCCTTTCCTCACTTCAATCATGAGAACCATGCAGTCATTGCATCCCATTCCTGCCAACTTTACCAAATGTTCTGGGCCAAGCTTAGTTCAGGCTCAGGATTATAACACAATGAATTACTCTTAGACAATAAAATGCAATAAAATTTATTAACTCAAAATATGACTTCCAGCACTAAATCTAAGATATTATGATCACTAAGTTTCTTTTTTATTCTGAGACTGATGGCTCTTGGTGGGGCTGTTAGTAGGAGATGCCCTCCTGCTGTTCAGCTGTTCTCCTTCTCTGATTGAGGATAGCAAGTTAAATGAGAGACATGGGGACAAGGCAAAAAGGATCTGGGGAGGGATGTTGAAAGGTGAGGAAAGAATTGGGAGGAAGAACAGAGACAAGGTGGCCAATTGAGAGAAAGACAGGGAGACAGGGAAAGAGGAAGGAAACAAAGACATCTAATAATGTTCTTGGTGAAAAGATAGCCTTCTAGATTAAAACAAGCAAAAAACCCAACTTTATCAAACATTTATTAAATACCTTCTACTACTGAGAGGCAGCATAATGTAATGGGGAAAGTGTTGGATGTGTGGAATTTATTAGATTTTTTTTTAAAGCAAGTGGTATGAAATAGAGATTTACAGTTTCATATACAAGTATTACCCCATTTTACAGATGACAAGAAAGAAGCTTGTAGAGGTTAAATGACTTGTTCAAGTTCAAATGTCTAATAAGTGTCAGAGGTAGAATTTGAACCTAGGTCTTGGCTTGGTGCCTGGTACATAGTAGGCTCTTAATAAATGCTTGTTGATTGATTGATTGATTGATGATGGATTGATTTCTGGTTCCAAGTCCAGCACACTCCATTTACTGTGCCATGGTTCTTCTCCCTTAACATACTGTTTTGAGAAGCATGGAACAAACAGCTCATTTTACAGAGAAACGTGTAGTTCGTATTATTAATTCATATTGCTCAAGGTCCAGATGGTATTAAACTAAAGTCCTTATTCAACTTGTAGGCTAGAGGTTGCCAAATCTGTTGTTAATTGAATGAATGATTCAATTTTCAAAGCACTTAGATTTTTTTGTTTTTGTTTTTTGCCAGACAGTGGGGTTAAGTGACTTGCCCAGGGTCACACAGCTAGTGTTTTGTTTCTGAGGCTGGATTTGAACTCAGGTCCTCCTGAGTCCAGGACTGGTGCTCTATCTACTGCGCCACCTAGCTGCCCCTGCACTCAGATTTTTTAAAACAAAAATGTATGTTGGTGGTGGAGCTGTGAATTAATATAACCATTCTGGGAAACAATTTAAAATTATGCAGAAGTGGCTAAAATGTCTATTTTCTTTGATGCAGAGATTCTTCTGTTTGATATATGTTCCAAAGAAGTCATTGATAAAAAAGAAATTCCCATATACTCCAAAATGTTTTGTGTCCATTGATTGGGGAATAGCTAAACATATTCTTTGTTGTTCAGTCATGTCTGACTCTTTATGACGCCATTTCAGGTTTTCCTGGCAATGTACTGTAGTGGTTTGCCGTTTCCTTCTCCAGCTCATTTTACAGATGAAGAAACTGAGGCAAACAGGGTTAAGTGATTTGTCCAGGATCCCACAACTAGGAAGTGTCTTGGTTGAATTTGAACTCAGGTCTTCCTAACTCCAGGCCTGGTGCTTTATCTACTGTGCCACCTTGCTGCCTGAACACATTCGTGTAATTATAATTATAACATACATTTCTTAAATATTCATAACTGAAAAATATTTTCCTTGACCACAGAACAGATGCTTATCTCATACACACTTACCAGTGTCAGTTCCACAAATGACTCTGAAACAATTACAGTAAGGGCCAAATCTCCTAGAAGTCTTTTATCCAGTCCCTTATTTCATAGAAGAATCTCCCAATATGGCTCAGATAGATAAGTTAAGTGCCCTTTTAAAAATCTCTCAAAATTTTATCTCCTCAAAGAATGGAGTCATTAAAAGCCCTGAATTATCAATATAATGGATTTGGGTTTTAATCAGTGTGTCTCTACCCTTCATCAATGCATATAACAATCCCTCCTTATCTTAGTAAACAGTCTTCATATATTGCTATTGTTGGGGGAAAAAATTCATCACTTTGTAGCCAACTTCTTGGTTATTAAGCCTCTCCAAACTTAGGCAGGTGCTTGGATGGTCTACACACAGTCCATTGTTGGACCCATACTCAAAGCCTTTCCCAGTTTTAAGGGAACTGCCAGATTTTGCACCTTTCTGCGAACCTAAGGTAACCTCCAATACACAATGAGGCATCAGAAGATTATCAAAAAAGATAAAATTTTTAAAAAATCAGACATCCGGATAGAACATGAAGAATTTACATCTATTGAATACCTAAGTGGGCAAATGACATTAACCTCTGAGATCATGTAAATCAAGATTGCATTGTAATAAAGAAGCCATTCTTACTTAGTTTAGGGACATAAGGACCTAAAAGATGTGATGAAATAAAATTTATACCACTATATTCTTGGTCTCTGTGCAATGAGCTAATCATGAATCTACTTTGTCACTTGAGTTTATTTAACAGCTGGTGTTGATGAAAAGATACTGGCCTCAATTTATAGTATGAGCAGTTTTAGCAAACCCAATACAATACGCTGAAACTTTTTATGAGCCAATTCATAACATACAAGTGAGCTTGTCAAAAAAAATCAATATCAGAGTGGAGAAAAAGCAGTTGGGTCTTCAAGGTCAGAGTTTTGAGATTATATCCTCTCTTGTTTAAAAATCTCAAGCAGTGGCTGAATTAGCTATTTTTAATTAACTCTGCGTTATATTCACAAGTTATTGTATATTTTCAGTTACACATTTTGCCATGGTAAATTAATGCAACAAATCAAATATTCCTTGCTAAGAATACGTATGGATCCTTTTTTCCATTCCAGTATTTTCTAGATGTGAAGAAAAATTGGGTCTGATGATATTAATTTGCTGTTAACTAATGTAGTACAACATTGGTAAATGACAGTCCATCTATCAAATGGATGTCATGACATCTTACTTGTTATTTTAATATGTTATGAGGATGAAATGTGTTTTTCAGATATGTTTTACGTTTGCACCAAGTAATGGAAAGTACAATATATTATGTGCCTGTGCCCTAGAGGAAAGTTTTAACAAAAATAATTGAATGTAATAAATCTTGGCCCCTTCCTTTCTATTACTTCCATCCAAGTATGCTTTCTGCATTTTATCTCTTTACATTGCAAGCCTGCTTGCTAGGGACATAGGTAGAGGATTGATGCAAATATGTTACCAGAATCCATCCAGCCAAAGCCAACCAAAAGATTGTTTCACATGATAATTCAGGCTAAGTTCAAATCTTTGGTTATGTTTACATCTACAATGATTTGACTGTTTTTTTTCTTGAGACTAAAACTTACTCTCAATGGCTACTGCCATTGGACATGGCGAGTTTTTCAAATAATTAGGAACACCCACTGACTAATAAATCTCCCTTACAGTTTCCATTTGCTTGTGTACCTGGTATGTGTTTATGTTCAAGTGTGTTCATGGGTCTATGATTTATCAGGTATTTGACTTTAGAAAGTTTTCATCATAGACAGCAGTGACACGATTTGGTGCAGAGTTAAGTTGACCCATTTTAGAGTTAGTATATAACTTATTTCTTCCCTTATTGTGCCCTGATTCCCTTAACTTAATTTTTTTTAAAAAAAAGTTTAAATTTTTAATTTTTAAAATTTAAATTTTTAAATTTAAGGAGGATATAAAGATTCTCCTGAAGTTAAATGCCCCAAAAAACTTTTCACAGAGTAACTTATTTTAACATAAAAATATACAATGCACATAAATATTATAAAAGATTCAGTCTTATTTTTAAAAAATCACTAGTGTTCAATGACTTTTGGGTAGTATGATCCAGAGCATTCATACTGTGTTAAAATGTGGCGATATGTTGCATAAAGGGCTTTGAAAATATTTAAATGGAATACTTTTCAACAAGAAATAATGGTATGGATCAAAACTAATCCAGTAAATATGAATGTAGCCCAGGCTTGCAATCTCCGTTCATCTAGTCATTCTTGTAGTTCGATTGTTTGCTTAGTGGGAACCTATCTCAGAAAGTGATGAGAGATATATTTTACCCAGTGCCACTTATACAAGTCCAATATCATGTATTTCCCGTGCTTGAAGCTACTTTGTTATGAACCATTGCCTATAAATGCCTTAAGTCACGATGTGAGGCAATTATTGGTACTCTTTTAACAGAAGCACTGAAACACAGCTTAACATAAATAATCGAAGCATTAATAATTCTGGGTGGGATTGCATTTTCTCAGTGATTATATGTTCTATAAAACTCTGGCAAAACAGTTTTCAAATTTTGCCTTTTTCTGCTCAACATGAGGCTATTTAGGCTATTTCAAATGTCAAACCATAGGTGATCTAGTGCCAAACTCCAATTAAAAGTGAAAAAATTCAATTTATCTGAACAGTTCATACATTTGTGACAAAAGGCATTCAGATACCTGAAAATATATACATAGTTAACTGAATTTTAAACTTTTCATCCCGATACAGTGTGGTATAATGGATATGGTGGTGGCTCAAAGTGCATGGGTTCAGAACCTAGCACTGCTGTTTGCCACTTGGGGGACATCAGGTCAATCACTTTACCTTTTATGGCCTTGGCTGCGTCATTTGTAAAATGAAGGGGTGGCTAAAGATGGTCTTGAAGTTTCCCTCCAGCTCCAAACCTAGGATTCCATGTCTGGTATATTACAGGCATGGTCCTAGTATAGGATTCTTAAGTATTACTTGAAGAATAGAAAAGAAATGTGACGTAGCTTTTTTTGCCTTTAAGCAGGTGAAAATCTATTATGGCAAAAGACTAACACGTATAACACATTTCAAAGCAATACAAGTTAATATAATTAGGTGCTATTTCGAGGAGTGCTGGCTATAAGTATAAAGAAGAAAGAGATCAGTGTGGTCTAGAGTATTTGGGAAAGGCTTCATGGAGGGGAGGAGCTGGGTGCTGGGTCCTGCAGGATGGCTATAACTTAGATGAGTAGAGAGAAAAAGAGTAGGGATTTGATATTTTTTGTCTGATTCAGTCAGTAGAGGCTTCTAGGTGGTGCAGGGAATATAGTAAACTGCACCTGGAGTCGGGAAGACCTGAACTGGCCTCCTACTTGCTGGGCAAGTCCTCAGTGTCCTCATCTATAAAATGGAGATAACCTACCTGCCAGGGTTGCTGTGAGCATAATATTCATAAAATGCTTTGCAAATCATAAAACAAGTGTATGCTATTATTATTCAGTATCTATCTCCTATTCTTGGGATAGCTAAGTAGTAAGGTAGGTAGTAGAGTCAGAAAGATCTGAGTTCAAATATGGCCTCAGACGTTTACTAGCTGTGTGACCCTGGGCAAGTCACTTAACCCCTAATTGCCTCAGTTCCTCATTTGTAAAATGGGGACACACAATAGCGGTACTGGCATACCATTCCAGTATCTTTGCCAAGAAAACCTCACGGACAAAATCCATTGGGTCATATAGAGTTGGACAATAACAATAATCTCTCATTCTTAGGGCCCTTCCAATTTAAGTCAAGACTTGCATTTATCTGCAGTTCTAAGCAGAGTAAGAGCTTTAGACAGTCTTTTGTTTATTTTTTTTAGAAGGGAATTATGATTTTATCATTATAGGGAACTCCACTTGTAAAAACTTCCTGTTATCAATGCAGATCAACTCCTGTTTAACAAAACTGAAGTCCAAGGACTTCCCAGGTTTTCCTGACTCTTGCTCTACTAGACCAATGGATAATCGATTTTTGTTAGGGTAGTCCTAGATAAGTAAGGGTGGTCAATCAGACTAAATCAGAACTTTTAGCCCCAACGTGATCCAGTAATCCCATGAAGAAATATCCAGAAAATCAAAATTTCTCCTCAAGGGACCTGAGTAATTAAAATTACTAAAAGTCTGCTACTGTTCTTTATACCTTTTAAAAATACATAGTTAAACAAAGTTCAGGTTTTTGTTATGCAAAAATGTTACCATAGGACTCAAATGTCATTGAAACCAGCTGCAAAAAAAGATAAAAAGATATTATTCTAATTTGTAAGAGTAAAAATAGAATAATCATAAGTAAACACAATAGATTCGGCCACAATGATCTAGCATGCTCTTGACTTTTATATTACCTTTTTGGTTAAGCAACCTATCACCTATGTCCTATTACAATACCTTGGTTTAACTACTCTGTGTCTCTAATTTGTCTTGCATTTTACTGGTGCATTCATTCATCACTGTCTAAAATATGTCATCCTCTCCACTTTTACCTGCCCTTTTTCTGGTTTCCAAAGCACCCTAGAAGCCTTGAAGATCCCGTCTTGGCCATTAAGCCTTGCTGACCTTAGGCAGCTTCCTGAAGACCCCAGCACCTCATAGAACCAATCTAAGACCTTGCCCTAAGGTTTTTATTTTTCACTGATCCTATCTTCAATGATCACCAAATCACTCTTTAAGACACTGAGCTTCCTGGATTTTTTGGCCTCTTAACCCAGATTGGTTCCATGCTTTCAGAGATCTGGTATACCAGATACATAAACACTTTTCCCAAGTCTTCTGCCTCTGGCACGATCATGCCCATTCTGCTCTCTCCTACCTTATTTTATCATCCCTGTCTGCCACACACTCTGGACCCCAAGATATGTTTTGAGAGATTTGTTCACAGGAGAAGAGTATATTTATATACATAAAATATAGATAGATAAAGGATTTAGAAAATGCATATAAAAGCAAACTTCCATCCCAAGGCTCTATTCTATACTCTATTTTGTCGTTTTTCTCTGTGCTCTTTCTCTGTGAGTATCTAATATGCTTCAATGGGTTCAATTATGCCTCTACAGAAAAGACTCCCAAATCTATACATCCAACTCTAATCTTCTTCCTGAACTATAATCCCACACTTCCAGCTACTTGTTAGTTCTCTCTGCCTCAGTGTCCTAGGTTGCACTTCAAACTCAGCAGATCTACTATCGAGCTGACCACTTCTTTCCTTCACCCGAACCAGGCCTTCCCACCAACTCTTCTGTTTCTTTTGGTGAAACCAAGTCCTACCAATCCAGATTCAAAAACTGTGTCAGCTCCGACTCCTTCCTCTCACTCTCCTTCCACATCTAATCGGTTTCTAAGTCCTGTCAATTCTACTTCCTCGGTACTTCTTGTACCCATTCCCTTCTTTCCACTCACAAACCTGCCATCCTAGTTCAGACTCTGATGCTTAGGAGGTGCTTAGTACATGTTTGTCGACTGACCAATGACTTCTCACTTGGACTGTTATTACTAACCTCCTAGCTGGTTTCCTGCTCTTAGTCTTTGCCTTCTCCAGTACATTCTTCACATAGCGCCAAAATAAGGCAGGTTTTAGATCATACCACTCACCTGCTCAGAAACCAGCAGAACCTCAAGAATAAAACACAAACCCTTTTGGCTGACATTGAAGCCCCTCTGTAATCTAGTTCAAATCTACCATTTCAGCCTTATTTCACATTACTCTCCTTTGTTCCCTTTGGCTAGAATTGTGTTCCATAGTCCCTAGGCTTTCTGAGTTCTTCAGTGCTGAGCCCAGCTGCCACTTCCTCCTTCAAGGAGCTTTCTTTGATTCCCTCTGGCTGAAAGTGTGCTCAATTAGAGCATTTCCTCTGATCGTCTCCTTTGTCCCCATCACTGGGCCTGCGATTTCACTGGTGGAGATTTCATTCCCAGGAAGGAAATCTACTCTTCCAAAGCAGGTCAGCAACTGCTCTGCAACTTAGAAGCCTGGAGAGTTGCCTGGGAAGTTAAATGTCACACTGTGTCTCACATGGCCAGTATATGTCCCAGGCAGGCCTGGAGCCTAGGCTTTCAGTCTCTGAAGTTGGTTCTGTATCCACACTGCCTCTCATGGTGCACTTATAGTAGGTATGTAATAAATGTTTGTTGACTTAATAGTACCTAAGGCTTCCGACCTAATCGTTAACTACAGTTTCCTAGGCCTATTTAGCCTTGAGGAGAATGCCTATCTCCACCCCAGACCACCTCCTACTAGTTTGGGATTCACTCTCTTCTGGGTGCTGTCAAGGTCACTTGCCCCTTCTGTAATCCCAGGCTTCCTCTAAACAAATCAGTAAGCCTTCTGATTACAAGACAAGATTTTTTGTTCCACCCACATTCCTACCTAATGATTTAGCTAAACTAAGGAGCTGCCTTACCTCTTGCCCCAAATAGGGCAGAGATAAAAAGAACTATCCCAAACATTTCAAGTCTTTCCCATAACCTCTGAAATAAGGCATAGCACCACACAGAAAGTACATAAAGACAAACTCAACTGTAACAGGTACCCGTACATCTGAATGGCACAGGCATAGTCAGCATTTTGCATTTAGATGTCAAACTCCAAAGCCTGCCTTCATTGCATCTAAAAATGGGAACAAGATGTAACATCTTCCTAGAAGCAATGCTACCCAGTGAGGTCCTCCTGTTTCTTCTTCCTCCTCTCTTTCTCCCTTACCTTTCCATCCTTCCCCTCAAGTGTTAGAGTTTTTCAGATATTTCTGTCATGTAGGTCTGTAAGAATGGAAGGTCAGCCTTCAGAAGTCTAAGATGTGCCATGAAAATTGATTTCTGCTTCATAGAAATAAATAATAGCTGTAGGAATCTGAACAGTGTAAATCATATTTGCCCTTGGAAAGCTCCCTAAAAACAAACATATTTTATTCCTAATATACTAGGAAGTTTGTGGCTTTAAAAAGTTCAGTATTGTGCAACATATTTGAATATAGTTCCTACATGCCTCTTTCATTTTGTGGTCACCCACAAATTCCCATGTCATAGTTCTGATTTGGGGGCAAGGGGAGGTGTGAATTGAAAGTGTGCTACCCTCATGGTGTGTGTGCCTAGCCATGGTATTCCCTGCTATAGCCTTCCCTGCCTGTCTTGTTTAAAGTTGGAAGCTGTAACACTTGTCACAAGACAAAAACCATCTCTTGGCAAATACATTTAGCCTCAGTTTTAAACATACTCTTCCCAATATTTTAACACCTATTGTACCTTGGGGCTTATCCCAACAGATTTTATGTGGATTAATAGCAGAACATGCAAAGTTAGTTGACAGTAAAACTTTTATTTGTGTTTGGCAAGGACTGTGTAAATATGATACTGATGAAATGTGACACAATCCCAAGTTTAAATCTTAGATGCCTCTGTGTGTGTGTGTGTGTATGTGTGTGTGTGTGTGTGGTTTTTTTTTTTGTGTGTGTGTGTGCACATTTAGGAGTCTTCTGTCATTATGCATGGAAAAAATAACTGAGCTGAGGGGTTTGTATACCCTAGGTCCAGAGGATTATATCCATGGAACTATTTGTGATCATATAATTCACCACTAAGAATGGTACCCAAAGTATCACTAAGTGAATATGGCCTGGCCTTTCAGTATCTTTCATTTTTTTCTGTCAAAGTGAATAATTTCTAAAAAGAGAATAATTTGAAAGCTGAAAATGAAAGGTTTTCCCCAAACTACAGAAATCATCAACTGTATAAAGATAACCAGCTTTCAATATATTCTTCTTCCAAATCAAGCCATCTTCCTTGTCATATACCAATCAATCCTTTTTTTTTTTTTTAATAGACTTGTATAGTTCAGAATAGTGTGGCATAGTAAGTAGAATGTTGGTCTTGGGGTCAGAAAAACTAGAATTCAAATCCTGTCTGTAATAGTTATTGGTTCTATAACCCCAGGCAAGTCATGTAATCTATATGTACCTCCAACAACTCTCTAGTATTTATCTCCTAAGTCTTAGAATGGTTGCAATCCATAAGTACAGTTCTCTCATTTAGTTCCATAAAGTAACAGAGGGTTCACCTATACCAATGAAAACACAGATGCTTGGTGTCTGTTGGCAAAGATCTTAGAATTCATTTAATCTAGCCCCTTCATTTTAATGAAGAATCCTAGGCCCAGAGAGGTTAAGCTGCTTACCTAAGGCCACACAGCTAGTTAGTAGAGGAGCTAAGGCTAGAATTCAAGGCAAGGCATATTTTATACAAACTGTATGAAGAATTTAAGTCCCCATCTTCCTTACTCCATAAAAAAGATTGGAGCACCTATAGGAGAGGTAGTGGGATGTAGAAATCCCCTTTATAAATTATCCTGAAAGTAGAACCTCAGAATTTTCAGTTCTGGACTGGAAACGTAGTTTATTTGTCCCAAAGGGACTGCCTCTTGTGTTGTATGCCTGTGAGTTAGTCATAAGACCAATACAGTGGGAATGATTTCTTGGAAATGTCCATATTGTCTGCTTATGCTGCAGGTAGTTGAATTTGTCTTAGGATTGGGACTGGGTCACAGTTTCCAAGTAGATCCTGCCAAATCAGGTTGATGATGTGGTTAATACACCATCAGTAGTATAAGCATTTAGAATATGGTGTTTGTTGGAGGTAAAAAGCTTCAGTACCATTGCTTTCTTAAGGCTTTGCTCATTAGTTAGCCCCTGATTAATTTGTTCACTGAGACAAATGAAATCCTTACAATCCAGTCAGGTTGACTGTCTTGGTAAGCTTATTTTAAAGCTAGGTTTTGACCTTGGTCAAAATCAGGAGCATAATAAGGCACATTCATTCCAACTGGTGCCTGCAGCAAGGTAATATGATTCAGTAGCGCTAGATTCCCTTGCTGCAAGTCTTGGAGCACCACCTCTTAGAGGTCATAATAATAACTCAACATTTATTTTGCACCATAGAGTTGATAAAGCATTTTCCTCACTTAACTCTAATGGTTAATAGTATTAAGTAGAAGTGAAATAACTTGACCAAGTCTCTAAGGGTTAGAACCAGAATTCAAATCCTGGTGTTATTCTAAGTATATCACAGCATCCTATAGACCACTGGAACCAGAAGAAACCTTAGAGATCTCTCATTTAACAGAACTGAAAACTGAGGTCTGTGAAGGAGAAGTGACTTGCTCATAGTCAGCAGCTTATTGCAGGAAGGAAGGGGTCAAAACAGGATCAAACCAAGATCTTTTGACTCCCAAGTCATAGGATCATAGGTTTAGAGCTGGTAGGAACTTAGGAGTCAAATAAGCCAAACCCTTCATTTTACAGATAAGGAAACTAACACCCAGAGGGATTAAGTGATTTGCCCAAGGTCACATAGATAGTAAGAGAGCTCAGATTTGAACTCAGGTCCTCAGACTCCATATCCATTGTTCTTGCTGTTGATTCACACTGCACTCTTTGCACTCTATTCTGCTGCCTGTCCAAGGCATTGGTCACTAGGGCCATATTTACCAACATAACCCTGATTTCATAATATATCTCCTGATGTGAAGACCCGAGTAAAATTTAGAGGGAGAAGAGGGAAAGACTGTTGCAGCAGTCTGTGTATCTCCTCTCTTTACCTCTATCTCTGCCTTTCTCCCTCCCTCCCTCTTTTTTCATCTCCCTCTCCCTTTCTCCATTCCATCTCTCTGCCATGTCATTCTCCAGTGTATATCCTTCCTTGCCATGCTGTGCTCTCTCTCTCTCTCTTTCTCTCTCTCTCCATCTCCTTCCTTTCCTCCTTTCCCCCCCTTTCTTCATTTCTATGCCCCCAATTTCCTGCCCCATTGACATCACCATCTATGTCAGATACTGGAGTCTGCCTTTAGCTCAGTCAGCATATGCCTTCAGATCTGCCTTCAGGTCTATGCTGTTTCTTCCAAGGTGTATCTTCTTTGAGCATCTCCTGTGGCCCTTTTGATTCAGAAACATCTCATTTTTTGCACTTCAGGAGTCTTCTATTCAAAAGGGCGTAGGGGCTTACACAGTTCCTCTTGGCATTTACACCACATTTTTCCCTAGTTAAAAATTTTCAGTGCCTAAAAATTAGATCAATTACCAATGTGCTTTCTTTAGGTACATATTATGTAACATTCATGGCTCATGCATAGAAGTTACATGTAATTACACCAAGATCAGAAGTCGCATCTAATCTCATATTACATAGCATCAATAGGGTTACATTTGGTAGACCTTATATATACTCTATCATCTGTATGTTATCTTTCCCTGATTGCAGTACCCTGCCTTATCCCAACAATACAGATGAACTACTTGGGTGATAAAATTATTATCACTCCTGGAGCATTATGCATTAGTCTTCTCACTAGCCAGATAATCTAAGCACATTTGTGGTGATTCATTGTCACTTCTGAACACTCAGTCTCCCCATTCTCTGTTGGGGTGCAGGTGTTCTTGGGAACACTGATCTGGGCCCCATTTCTGACCCCTTGGATTCCCTAGAATAAATGGAACTAATTGCAAGGGCTCAGACCTCAATGGCTGGCATTATAGGGACAGACATTCATTCCTGTTCTTCTGTCCAAGTAGATCAAGGCAGCCCTAGTAGCTTTCCTGTTCTTCAATGCTGTGGCCAAACTTGATATCCTCTTTATCTGGATTCTAACCTAGATTCTCCATATATGGGCTACTCTCATGTTACCTGTCCAACTATAGTTAGTGGATAGAGCCTTTGTTGGGTCCTCTTCCTAGACTCTCTAGTACTTTTGCCCTCTTGCTCACTGGGAAGTCTATTTAGGTCCCCTATTGTCAAAACAATATTGCAATGCATTGTCTTCATAGGGCCCCAGCTATTCTCTGTAGCTAGACATTTTGTGCCAAAGAATAAGAATTACAAATTCAGGGAAGATTCAAATGAAAATCCAGATGAAAAGGAAGCTTTGTCCGAATGGTATCTATACTTCTGTAGAAAGGAAATCTAGGAGTTGGATGTAGTATATAGACTTAAAATGAGACAAACCTAGATTCTTACAAGGCAAATGTGTAAGAGAAGCCAACATTTATTGATGCATTATCATAGTTTGAGGGAGAGGGGAATTCTTTCCAAAATGCCCTCAGGAGGAAGGGGGCTAGAATATAACCAACGCATATGGGAAGCAATAATGTAACTGCTGCCCAGTTATAAACATAATATAATCTAATCATCAGAATAATGACTGATATCTACACACTGCTTCAGGTTTTGAAAAATACATACATTATTTCATTAAACCTCACAATAATCCTAATCACACATATAATTATCATCCTTATTTGACAGTTAAGCAAACTGAGGTTTAGAGAGGCTAAGTAATTTGCAGGAATGACAAAATTTTAACTGGTAGGACAAGCAAATGTAGCAGATACACACAGAGGAATTGGGAAATCTCTCTTCTCTCCATGCATGGGAGACCTCTGGGGCAAGAGGGGAGCTGTTCTGTATAAAAGGCACACTCAGGGAGGAAACTGGGCTCTGCCTATGCTCATACAACTAGCATGCATTAGAGACAGGATAGTTCAGAAATCTTTCCACTACACTTTGTGGCCTATTCTGGAACCCTACATATCGATAAAATGTGTGCTTTTATTCACTTAGTTAATTCGAAACTACTGTATTTCGCCTGTAACTGTCAAGCAGTCGTTGAAACCCATCCATAATAGTCTTGTGAATCCCCATGGTGCATAAATTAAAGCTGGCCACTTACGGGGATCGCTTTGGGACTACTGCTGTGAGATAAATAATAGAGTTGAATTAAAACACAACACACAAAAAATCCAGAGTGGTTTCCCAGAAGTTCTGAATAAGCCGTCATTAGGCACATCTTTCATTTTGAATTCTTATGGATAGCAGCCAGAATCACTGTGAATCCAGCATCTCCGTATAGTATCGTCTGCTCCACACTTAAATGCTTAGCATTTTTGCCTTCCACATTTTCTGGCCAGATGTAATCATGAGTCTTAGAAGGGAAGCATTCAAGCTGAATGAGAATGGTAAAAGAGATGAAGGGGTGGAAGTACCCATTATAATAACTGTTCGATTTGGAGTACAGAAATCGTGTGATATGCTGCATCCTCCTGACACCTGTCCCCAGCTTTGAACTATGCAGAAAATGTATTTAGCTAGGGTGGCTCCAAGGGAGGGCACAGATCCAATTTAATCTTCAGATCTAAACTGATTATAATGTTGAGATGGAATATTAATACATATTTACAAGAGCTAAAAGGCCAATTCAGAAAGGCCATAATAAAAATTGGAATGAACAGAAGCCTGACACTGCACTTTTCCCTGATGCTTTGCTTTCTTTCTCCTTGGAAAATTGATGCATCCATAACATCTTTGGAAGGCTGATGAAAGGAGAAAATTGGTCTGCTGGAGAGTTTCTAAGTCCCAGTGCAATCACGGTCTGTTACAGGGATAGAAGACAACTGAATAGGCTTCTCGTCTGCAACCACTCACAGAACCAAAAGTAAACCAAGAATAGAGAAACTGGTATTTTCTTAGATCATAATCCAGTTAGAAACAGGCAGGGAGCGCTGCAAATGAGACATCTCTAGATACAAGCCATCCTTGGTTAGTACTTATTCCTTGTCTTTCTCAATTGGTTAATAAGAAAGGAAAAAGATAGTGCAATGCAGGGGATGGGGTGGGGAGACTTCTTTAGATGTTAATAAACTCAAGTTTTATAAACTAGAGTTGAGGGTTCCAAAGTAATGACATGAGTTTTAATAAAGGAAAATAAAATCCTTTACCAGGAAGTTTCAATTTGAAAAAGTTCTGCAAAGGCTGATGAAGGTATGGTAAGGGGACCATAAGGAAGTGAAGGGCATGGTCCACTGGGAAATCACAGAGGTTTTAGAGACTCCAGGAATCACTCCTTGTTCAATGATCATATTGAATAAGTATTCCATATTTTCCCTGACCCTTAAGTCTTAAGGGCCTTGTACAGTTCTTTACTTGGCACACAAAATTAATCATCCTTTATTGCTCAGTGAAGTTAGCATACTTCATTTCATTTGCAAAACTCATTTATATTTTATCCAGAATTACTGTTTCTGATATGGGCCAACCTGAAATCATTAAGCCTAAATGAAAAGAAATTCACCTATACCTAACAACTATGTGATTTTCTGTTAAAACTAAAATTCCAGCAGAAGAAATGACCATATCTCAAAGTTGATGATGCCAGACGGTTCTTGGCTCCTGAAATTCATGAAAAAAGTTGACGGAGTCTAAGTGGAAAATTCATTTGATCTAGATATCTCTAACTGGAAAAGTGCTGCAAATATAGTTTTAGATTCATTTATTGTTTCTTTACCTTCGTGTTTATCATATATATGTGGCTGTATATAGAAATATAATTTCATACATATATGTGTGTACATATATATGGAGAGAGAATATATGTTTATGCTTTAATACTTTAATAGAGTGTCTACATATAAATATAATTGTATACATGTATTTGTGTGTACATACATATATATGTATATGTATGTATGTATATATATATATATATATATATATATATGGAGAGAGAATGCATATATGTATATGCTGTTATCTTGCTGTTACTAAAATCCTAGTGCATTTGATATTTTAATCACCAATCATAGGATCATAGATACAGAGAAGCCATCCATCCCAACTCCCTCATTTTACAGATGACAGAACTCACACCCTGGGAGGTTAAATTACTCATCTAAGGTCACACAAATAATACTTGTCAGGGGTAGGATTTGAACCCTGGTTCTTTTACCTCCAGAGCCAGTGGTATTTTCACAGTGTGATCTCATTGATGTGAGTACTCCTTCCAACATGGCAGATTGTAACCCATGCATGCATTCTTATCTTGTATGTTTCTTGTCTATGTTACCCCATAAGTCCTCCTTGGAGGCTCTATTCAACATGTTGGAGACCTTCCTCTGGACTTTTTTTTTTAGCAGGCTGTCCATGTGCTGTAGCTGAACTACTTCCTTTCTGACTATCTCTTGAATAATAACTTTTATGCCATTTTTTGCATATGTAAGTTATTGCTGATAATTTGCTGGAGTCTACTTACACCCATCATGCATCTCTCCATTGCTCATTCTTTGATGGCTTTCACGATTATCAACCATATCATAATCGCCAGAAAGATACTAGTGTTTTTGTGTCAGGGAAATTCTTGGGGATTGTTGAAACTGCTGCACGATTTTCCATATATAATCCGGCCTGTTTTATTCCTCCAGCTCATTATACGTATATATATGTGTATGCATGCATGTATGCAATGACATACACATTCATGATAGCCATATAAGATGTGTGTATATATACATGCACCATAGATATAGTCTATATACATATATCTATATATACACACACATATATATCCATACACATATATATATATACACACATGCACCATATTGTCTATACATACACACACACACACACACACACACATATATATATATATATGTATGTATACTATGTGATCATAAATTAATGAAATAGATTTTGGAGGGGGGGCTAGTCAATGGGATTAAGTAACTTGCCCAGGGTCACACAGCTAGTAAGTGTCAAGTGCCTGAGGTCAGATTTGAACTCAGGTCCTCCTGACTCTGGGGCTGGTACCTTATCCACTGTGGCACTTAGCTGCCCCAGTGAAATAGATTTTTAAAAGATACATAACAATTTAGGTGCGTATGCATAGACTGTTTTTATCTTCTTCTTCCTAGTGCCTCCCATAGTGCCTGGAACAAGTAAATACTTAATAAGCATTTGTTCAATTGAATTGAATTCTCATGGTATTGATGTCTGGAAAGTAATAGTTTTGGGAACTGATACATTTATTCTACTAATTTTTGCCATTGCTCAAAATATGTTTCAAATGAACTCCTCAACTCCAAATCTATGATCTTATGATCTTCTTTGATCATACTCACTCTTAAATACCATCAGTCATGACATTTTTGTCTTTGGAGAGTGGCTTTGATTTTTTGGAAACTACCCAAAGTCATATGAATCCAAATTCATTACAATTCAAAAAAACATTTATTGATCACCTACTACTGTACAAGACATTGTGCTAGATGTTGGTGATGTAGAGAAGAAAAAGAAGTCCTTCCCCTGCCCTCAGGGAATTTACTAAGGGGATATAATGAATACACTAGGAAATAAATACAAAGTATGTACAAAGTAGTGCAATGTAAGTTCAAGAGGGAGAGAATGCTAATGTAGTACCTGCCCTCTCTGGGCTCTCTCTCCCATCTCTCACTCAAACTGGCAGGGTGAGTTTCCAGAGAGCAATGACCACTTATCTGCTCCAGGGCTCTAGGCATAACCCTGCGGTGGGGAGGGGGGGGGAAGCAGTGTAGCTTCTGATGTGATAGCTCACACACCCCAATCTAATGTGCTCCCCCTAATATCAGTCAGTTGACATCAATTAGCTTTTACAAGAGAGTATTTACTGAGAGGGTATATCAAAGACAAATTACAAAACATTGCCCTAAATGGGAAGGAGGGGTGCACCCTCCCATCATCACACTTTGTCCTTAGAGAGAGTGAGCTCAATCTTAAGGCACAAAGAAAGATTGTAAGATGCATCTGTAGGGAACACGTGGGGCCAAGTGGCCCCTCTCAACCTCTGGCCTAGGAGTTCTTTTCTGTATTTACAGAATTCCCACCAAATTCACTTCAGGGAATAGAGTAGCATTGGACAAGTTGTACCCTTGCTCAGCTGAGCTGGCTCCTTCCAGGATATGGTGTCTGGGCTGATGGGTAGATCCACAGCATGGTTAGGTCAAGCTGGTCACTTGGCTGTTGCCCTGGGACCTCACCAGACTTAGCTGTTGCTGCTACCAGCTCCAGTGATCTCTGCTACTGACTTTGGTAGCTGAGAGAACCTCCAGTGGCTCTTCCAATCTTTCGAAGCTCCCAATGTCATGACACTGTTCGTCCTCTCCTCTGATACTCATTGGCCTAAGATCACTAAAGATTAACATGAAAGAAATAAGCTCCATGTGCTAAGGGACACCTGGTGACTCACAGCAAATCACAAAGAAGAGAATCAGAGATCATACCCTCAAACGTTTTGTAGACACTCTCAGTTCTGACTACTTGGCCAATTAGAAGATTCTTCACCGCTGTTCCATCCCTTCAGGCACTCATGGCCAATAATAGGCTCCTGTAGCCTCCTTCATTGGAAACAGGCAGGGAACATTGAGTGCACATACTCTGCATAACCCATCAGGAAGGGCAAATCCACATAGACCTTAAAGACTGGATCCTCCTTAGCCTCATTACATTGATAACTGGGATGGATGATCAGAAAAGGCCTCATGTAAGTGCAACCTTATGTTTTGAGGTAAGTTAGGGATTCTGGGAAGTGAAGGTGAGGAGTGCATTCCAGGCATGAGAGGTCACATGCACAAGCAAATGGAGGTTGGAAGTGGAATGTTATGTATGGGAAATAGCTTGTAGGCCTGTTTGACTAGAATGGAGAGTATGTGAATCATGTAACATGAAATAAGAGGGGAAATGAATACAAATCTCAGGTATTAGGTGGGTGGTCAAACTGGACATTCTATTTTGGGGGGTTAAAAGTTAGGAGTGACTGTAAGGTAATGAAACTGATTTTTCTGGTGTGATTCATGGTTAAAAAATGTTAGCAATACTTGATATAGCATTGAAATGAATGTGGTCTTCCAAGATAACTGTTTTGCAGGGAACAACACTTATTTGTACTGGGATATATAAATTGTAATGTAAGTCCTTAACAGGTACAATGTGTTTCTTCATTTTTGTATCCCTTGTACCTAGCATAATGCCTTGCACATAGTAGGTGTTTAGTAAAAGAATATTTAATTATCTTGAAGTGCTCAGTACTTGTATATTAATCATGGTAATAGTTTATACTCACAAATTAAGTTTTAGTACAGTTCCTTTTATTACTTTCCTCTGCCACCCCTCCCCCTGCAAAGGAAAGCACAAAATATGAAAAGTAATCTGTTGCTAACAAAGACACTATCCCTGACAGGTTCCAACCTTGTAAAGTAGGGTTTACTCAGGTGGTTGAAGCATGGTGCTCATGTTTTACAGGATACACCTCTAACTGGGGCATACTTCTCAAAAGCACATACTGTTATTTGACACCAGAGTGTATCTGGATGGGAATAAATCCATCCCTACTACTGGAGAAACACTTCTGTAGCCAAAATCCTACTGGTAACAAGTTTCTTCATATTTTAGGTATGGCCATCTAGTAGGAGCAATATCTGTCATGTAGGTCAGGTTAGTTTTTCCTTCTTGTTGTTCAGTTATTTTAGTCATTTCTGACTCTCCACGACAACCCCCCTCCCCTGACAATTTGGGGTTTTCTTGGAAAAGATTTCCTTCTCCAGCTCATTTTACAGATAAGGAAACTGAGGCAAGCAGAGTTAAGTGACTTGCCCAGGGTCACACAGCTAGTAAGTGTCTGAGGCCAGATTTGAACTCACAAAGATGAGTCTTCCTGTACTCTATCCACTGTACCACCTAACTGCTCAGTTTTTCCTTAAAAGGCCTCAAAACCGTCCTTGAGACTCAAGTGACCCAGAGGGACTAAAGCTCGGGCTGTTGATGGATGTAGCTTCCTGGTGGCCTAAGTACAAAAGCCAGCTTAACAGGAAGCAGGAGGTGCTCCTGCTCTGGCCCTACTGGCATAGCCAACACAGAAATGAGGAAGCTGCTGATCAACTGAATCAGCACTATATCCTTGCCAAGCATCTATTCTGTTTCACGGCTAAGTAAACCTTCTTTTGTCTGCAGATCGTTAGATGATCTGCAAGTGCCTCATTCTCTTCTAGTTCTGAACAGGAGTGCCAGACCACCCTGAAGCGGGCCTGTCCACAACAATCCCCAAAGTCCAATTCTACCAACTGGGAGTGCTCACTGCTTTGCCCTGAAAGGCTCATTCTCTGCCTTCGTGACTTTTTCAGCAGTCACCTCCTTTTAGTACATTGGAGTTCCCTGTTGGAATACTGTTGTTTCCCAAGTATGTGGTTTCTGGCTGGGAGGTCCAATCAGCCAGTCAGTAAGCATTTATTAAATGTCTACCATATAACAGGCACTGTGTGAGGTGCTAGCTAGGGATAAAAAGACAAAAAATGACACATTGACACTTCTTACCCTCAAGGAGCTTACATGGGGGAGGGGCAACATCTCTCTCTCTTTAGGTAATTTTTTTATCCTGTCAATATTTGAATATATGTATATGTATATATATACACACACGCATACACATACATACACATATATGGATATACATATACAAATACATACATACACACACACACACGTATATGTTGTTTAGTCATTTTTCAATCATTTCCAGTTGGGGTTTTCTTGGCAGAGATACTAGTTTGCCATTTCCTTCTCCAGCTGATTTTACATATGAGGCAACAGAGGTAGAAAAGGTTAAGCGATTTGCCCAGGCTTACCCAGCTACCTGAGACCATATTTGAACTCAAGAAGATGAGGCTTCCTGACTCCAGGCCTAGCACTCTATCTACCGCACCCCTAACTGCATAGATAGATAGAGTGTGTGTATAAATGTGTGTGTGTATGTGTATGTATATATTATATATACATATTTGCACACATATACATTTATATGCACGTGTATGTATATGTATGTGTATGCAAAACAAATACAAAGTAATTTTTTTGGGGTGGATAGAACATTGGACATCGAGTCAGGAAGACCTGAGTTCAAATCTAGCCTCAGATACTTAAAAGCTATGTGATCCTGGGCAAGTAATTTAACTTCTTTCTACCTCAGTTTCCTCATCTGTAAAATGAAGAAAATAAAAGTAACTGTCTCCCAGAATTATTGTGAGGTTAAAAGGAGATAATATTTGTAAAGTGTTTTGCACAGCTTAAAATGTTATACAATATAAATGCTAGGTGAAGACAGATGTCATGTAGAAGTTGGCATTTGATCTAAGCTTTGGAAATAATACTTATTTCCTCAGGTCTCTCCTAGAGAGCATAGCCATAATAATGTCAGACTCCAGAAAGGGAGAATAGATTCTGTTCCGCAGAGCTTGGTGCCACCAGTTTGGTGACATGGAACTTGTGAGAGAGAATTCTGGGAAGAAGAGGAAGATGAGAGGGTTTCTCCATCTTGGGACCACTCAGAAGGAAGTGAGGTCGTCAAGGTGGAGTGGACCAATGGGTGACTATTCCCCTGTCTTCCTCCTCCAGGATTTTTATGAACTACTGTTGCTGGATAGTAGTAATTGGAACTGCTTTCTGTCCTGCCTTGAGGGAACAGCAAGTCTGGACAAGATAAGCTTCACATGGACTAGGAGCAGTGGGGACTTTGAGAACAACCTCACCTGAGACATTCTCCCCTTCTCCCACTTCAACAGTGTATGTGAGGGTAGCAAGGCTAGTTTGACTGGATCATAGAGTTTGTGAAAGGAAATTATATAGGATAAGGCCGAAAAGAGACTGTGAAAGGGTTTAAATGATAAACAGAGGAGTGCTGCTATCCTGTCAAATCCTTTTAAGAACAGCTACCTTCCTTCAGGTTACCATATACCTATTACTAGAGTTCAGGTGTTACTTAGTGACTACCAACTGTTCTCTTTTGATTTGCCCCACAGAGTGATTTCTCATGATCTCTTCAACTCCTGAGGGATGACTTTGTTTGTCTATGGGGAATTTTTCATGCTCAGTGTGGCCTCTTGTACACATAGAGTGTTGATGGAATTTGTCAGATACCCAGATGAGGGAGCTGTCACTTATTCAGGTACAAACTCCAAATTTGGGTCTGGAGTTTGCTATCAGATTCAGCTCATCAGTCTCCCAGCTTTCATAAGGTTCTTTGTTATCTTCCCATCTCCACAGTGTCATTATATAGGGTGCTTCTGACAGACATAATGTGGCCAGGTTTGCTTTTAGCTCTTGGTTCTTAAGATCCAAGTGTAATTTGCCTTGGGTAGGTAAGCCGATACATTATCCAGCAAGAGTTTGTAATTAGCCTGTTGTAAAACAGGAACATAGTTATAAAAAACATACTTATTGCCCCAAAGACAAAATATTTGGGGAAATTGAGTAAGTTAAGATAGCCCAGGACTCTCAAATCAACTACACCTACAGATATTAGTAACCAAAATATAAGACCGTTTTCTATACCTAAAGTTAAGATACCAACTTTACCCTTCCCTCTACATTTCTGGGCACTCTTCTTGCCTATGCTTTAGATGGAACTTATAGAGTTTTATTTTGAGATCAGAAGAATCTGTTTCCAATCTTAATCACAAATTTTAGTTCCTTTTTTCTTTTTTCAATTCTGCAATCATTTATTAAGCACAGTGCTAGGCACTCGAGACACAAAGACAAAAAAAAAACCTACCCTGAAGGAAACTTTTTTTAAAACTTATTTATTTTTAGTTTTCATTATTAGCTTCATAAGATTTTGAGTTCCATTTTTCTCCCCGTCTCTCCCCTCCTCCCACCCTAAGACAGCATGTAATTTGATATAGGCTCTACATATACATCCATATTAAACCTATTTTCACATTAGTCATGTTGTAAAGAAGAATTAGAACCAATGGGGGAAACCACGAGAAAGAAGAAAAAAAGAAAAAAATGAGAGACAGCAAATGATATGCTTTGATCTGCATTTAGACTCCATAGTTCTTTCTCTGGATGTGGACAGCATTTTCCATCATGAGTCTTTTGGAGTTATCTTAGATCCTTGCATTGCTGAGAAGAGTTAAGTCTATAAAAGTCATCTCATAATGTGGCTATTACTGTGTACAATGTTCTTCTGTTTCTGCTCACTTCATTCAGCATCAGTTCATGTCAGTCTTCCCAGGTTTTTCTGAAGTCTGCCTGCTCATCATTTCCTATAGCACAATAGTATTCCATTACATTCATATACCATAGCTTGTTCAGCCATTCCCCAACTGATGGGCATCCCCTCAATTTCCAATTCTTTGCCACCACAAAAAGAGTTGCTATAAATATTTTTTGTACATGTGGGTCCTTTTCCCATTTGTATGATCTCTTTGGGATACAGACCTAGAAGTGGTATTGCTGGATCAAAGGATATACGCATTTTTATAGCCCTTTGGTCATAGAGGAACCTATTTTTTAATTAGGGGATGCAACATGTACACAGAAAAATAAATAGAGAATAATTTCAAGAAGGAGAGTACACAAATAACTAGTTACTGGAGGGATCAGGAAAGACTTCCTGTAGAAAGTGGCTCCTAAGCCGTGAAGGAAATTTACCTGCACAGATCACATGATATGCTCTCCAATGTCAAAGAGTTCCCTACATTGCAATAGGGAAACGGTGCACATAGGGGAAACACGCACACACACACACACACACACACACACACACACACACACACACACACATCCCTTGCCAATAAGAAAAAATTCATGGATATAAGCAACAGTTAGAAAGAAAATGTCCAGTGTGGAGATGGACTGAATAAGGCTTAAAATAGCTACACTGCAGCCTCCTTCCTATTCCTCTATTTATTTGCTTTTTTTTTTATCGTGATGGGTCTCAAGGTGTTGTACATTTAATTTTTTGGGTTACTTGGGAAACAGTTTGAAATCAAGGATTATTATCTGACTTGTGTTCGTGGGGAAACTTTCCCAAGGTTGCAAAGCATTCCAAGAACAGAATCTGGATCACCTGGTCATGTCATGACAGCAAGGACTGTCTTTTGCTTTTCCTTATATTCCCAGTGCTTAGTAGAGTACCTGACATATTGTAGGTGCCTATCAAACACTTATTAATTAATGGACTGATTGACTGGTTGGTTATTTATGTAAAAATAAAGCTGGATGAGGAGGATTTTGGCCACATTTTCCTTCCCAAGTTGTTTTGTCTGTACACTTCTTCCACCCTCGGGGATTCATATATGAAAAAGATATTGTGGAAGGAGACACCAGGTAGAGCCAAATGTTAATCATGAGAAACCAAAAAAAGAAAAAAGCACAAATGTTCCCAAAGCTAAAGAGAAATAGCAGTGATTTCGTTACTTCTTACTTTACATGCCCCCAAACTATAAAAGGGGTATAAAAAAGGAAAAAAAAATCAGTAATATATTCCAAGCTGAGTTTAGTAGTAGAGCTGTCTAGTGAGGAGGAGGTGGAAGAAGGGAACCCCATTCTAATGAAATGCTACTTTTTTTTCCCTATAAAAGCGTGCACATTTTCTTTGAAAACAACCTAGTGGGCTTGCTTCCATATTTTATTATAAGGCTCATCTGGGAACTCAGAGCCCTTTGCTTCCTGGAGCTTTGAACCACACATGACACATATTTTTTGAATGTCTTATAAGATTTTTTTTAACAGAGGAAATGGTAACAAATGGCATTCAGATTCCATTTTTTAAAAGGCTATTGAAAGAATTTGGTGAGGGAATCCAGATCGAGAAGCACTGCTCTTAAGAGCTGGAAAGATTTTACTTGGGTTTCTTGCTATTGTTTATTTCGGCATGCGGATGCAAACGCAGGAATTCCTTTGCCTTTGCAAAATGTATTTGCCCAGTGTGAATTTAAACTAGCAGTTTTCAACCCCTTCCGACGCCTCCCTGCCCCCTGAAAACTTTGCAGCTCTGTCATCTGTTCCTCTTCATATGGTAGATCAGAAGTTCTTGTGGGTTGCAGCTGGCTGCTTTACAAACTGGAGTTTGGATTCAATTTACAGCTCCAGTGGAAGATTCCTCTCCTGGATCTGGGCTTCTTCATTGTTACATACACAGAACATGGCTTCAACACAATTACTTAAAGCTTCCTCAATTAGAAATTGCAAGATAGCTGTCATCGAACTGATGTAATGTGGCCTAGCAAGGCATCTGGCCAAATCCATTTGTGCATCAGATTAAATCCTGACATTGTTTTCTCATCTTGAAGTTAAAAAAAAACATTGCTTTTGCAGCTATCAGAGGAAATGGAGGTGTGCTTCCATCTTGTTTTTTTTTTTAATAACACCAAAAAGCCTCAAAGTATGAAACACACGGCACCAGGGTGGTCTGCAAGCAAACAAAATAACTTCATTTTCATCAGTGTGAAGCTTTGCCATCACTTTAAGATACACAGTATAAAAATCACATGGAATGTTACCTCCTAGAATAAGTTGCACAGTTGCTAAGTGCTATGATTTTTACCACCTGGCAAGAATTCCAAAACTCAGGCTCATTCCAGTTCTAAGTAAGGCGGCATGTCATAGTGAAAGGAGTACAGGACTGAGAGTCAGGAGACCTGAATTAGAAGCCTTAGCTCTGCAATTAAATAATGATATCAACTAACATTTACATAGTACTTATTATGTGGCAGACACTGTGCTAAGTGCTTTACAATTATTATCTCAATTGATCCCCATTTTATAGATGAGGAAACTAAGGTTGAGAGACTTGTCTAGGTTGCACAAGCTAGTAAGAGTCTGAGGCTGGATTTGAACTCCAGTTTTCCTGTCTCTAGACCCTGCACCACCTCACTGCCCACAACTGATTGTGCCGTGTAACTTTGGGCACATTTGTCTGAGCCTGAGTCGCCTCCTTTATAAAATGAGGGGCTTGCACTGGATGGTCTCTATGGTGCTTTCCAGCTATGACATTCTATAATTCTATAATGCCTAAAGGATAGCAATGCTTTAAACATTTTTCTAGTGTGCACATTTTAAGCATATGGATTAGATTGATGGATTCTTTGACTTGTAATAGGTAGAGAAAAGAACAGTGGAATGGCTAAACCAAATGTGCAATAAGAATGTAATGAAGTCCAATTGCAGCATAAGAGAAAGATATGAGGAGCTCAGAAAGGCACGGGAAGTATGAAGTGAAGTAGCATGAAATGAGCAGAACCAGGAAAACAATTTACATGTGACAAAATAATTTAATGAAAACAACACTGAAAAGCATCTGAACTTTGATTATTTGTAATGACTGATTTGGGTGCAGGAGAAAAGATGCTGAAAAACAAACTTACTTCCTTTCTGTAAAAGGGCAGAGAATCGTGGATACAAAATGTTGTGTATGCTATCAGAAGTAATTGCTATTTTTGCTTAACTGGCCTTCTTTGTTAAAAGCGAAGGATTCATCATTGGGGAGGTAGGACATATCAGGAAATAACTATGGTGTAAAATCGAAAGTCATCAATAAAACTGAAAAAAGAACGCCGTCCCCAACCTCAATTCAGCAAGTATTTATTAGGCGTCTCTCACGTACAAGTCACTGTGTTAGATGCTGGAGATTCAACAACAAAAAGATTCCTACCCTCGAGGGGCATACATTCTCCTAAGGGAATATACAAAATACACACAGCTAAGTAAATATAAGGAAATCTGAGCAGGGTGAACAGAAGGTAGCAACATATCCTGTTTTGATTACCCAAATAAATCAACTGATCAATTTACTAAAAGAAGAAATCCTAAGACAAATACATTGGCAGGTAGAGAGTAACAAGACAAAGCAGAGTTTTCATCTGCCTGGTATAATGATAAAGGGCACTGTTTTGATACAATCAAATTGAACAGGAGAACTACTGATCTGAATCCTGGGGCTACCAGAGAGCAGGAATGGTGACCATCTGGATCTAAGAAATTTCTTGTTCATGTAATTACAGTGATGACATCATTCACAAGTGGCAGAACATAGTACAGCATTTATCATTTATTCCACAAGGTGGTGTGTTTTATGTATAAACTAGTTAAGAGTGGTGGTTTTCAGGATTCAATGGATTTCTAAAGCCTCCTTCTGGTTTCTTGTTTTTTGGGGTTTTTTTGGTCCTGTTTGTATACCACTTAGAACCCTAGTACTGAGCTCTAACAAACTGCCTGATGCCACTGCAAACACATATACTTGTTCCTAAATTGATAACATATGCCAAGCTTTTCTTTATCGTCCTCGACAAGCGCTTTTCTAGGTTCATACTTGACCCTAACCCCAGTGAGACCTGGTAGTTTCTAAGGTATCCAAACCTGTTTCCCCATCGGACAAATGCCAAAGCTTCAATGACTTTCTCCTGTTCAATGAGGCAACACAGGTTAGTGAAAAGAGTTGGAATAAAGAGACCTAGGTTTATGTCTCTGTTCTGGTCCTTACTGATAGTGTGATAAGCCATTTAACATCTCTACTTCTCAATCCCTTCATCTGCAAAATTAGGATAATAGCAATTTGCACTGCTTGCCTCGAAGGGTTATTATGAGAAAATCAGCCACAGAGCATGATACAAATGTAAATTATTGCTATTCCCATATCAAATGGATGAAGAAAGGAAGTAGGGAAAAGAAGAAAGAAAAGAAAGAAAGGAGGAAGAAAGAAAAGGAGTAATTATTAAGCACTTACTGTGTGCTAAGCACTGAGCTAAGAGCTTTATAGATATTATCTCATTTGATCCTCACAGCAATCCTGTAAGGTAGGTGCTATTATCATTCCCATTGTATAGTTGAGAAGACTGGGGCAGGCAGTAATTACTTCCTATTTATCCTGTATGTCTGGCTCTGTAGATATTTGTTTGTGTGTTCTCTCCTTCATTTGGATATAAACTCCTTGAGATCAGGAACTGTCTTTTGCCTCTTTTTATATGTCCAGCACTTAGCACAATGCTTGACGTTGTAGGTGCTTAATAAATGTTTGTTGATTGATTGCCGAGGGTCACAGAGCTGTGAAGTGTCTGAGACCAGAGATGAAATCAGGTCTTCCTGATTCTAGACCCAGTGCTCTGTCTACTACATTACTATCTGGATAAAGAAAGAATACTGAGTTAGGGAAAATAGGACTAGAGTTTTATTCCTAATGCTGCCACTGAGCAGTGTGAAATAATTTTACCTCTCTGGACCTCATTTTTCGCCTCTGTCAAATGATGGTATTAGAATAGATGATTTTTGAAGTCCCTCCCAGCAGCAACATCATGTGATCTATGAATATTACCTACTCTCTTAAGAGTCTGCCTGGAGACTTCCAGTTCTGTCCCCACCTCCCTTGTGCCTAATACACTTCTTTCATAGGCTGTCCTCTATGAGAACTGGGATCTAAACCTTGTTTCAAGGATTCTGAGTAGGAAGTGCTTGACATGACTCTGTATATTTATCTAAATCTTGTTCCATATGTGCTTGTGTCCTGACCTCAGTACTGGTACCCAAACTTGTTTAGAAACCATGGTTTATATTTAAGGATCAAACGTACATTTCAAAGTAGTAGCATTGAACGTCCAACATTCAACACCAAAGCCAATACAGATTAGTCCTCTAAGAAACCTTTAATGACTGTTTCTATTGCTGTTTTAAAAGTATCATTCCAGCAGAACCAGGAGAACATTGTATACAGTAACAGTAACATTGTGTGATGACCAACATTGATAGACTTAGCTCTTCTCAGCAATGCAAAGATCTAAGACAATTGTCTTAGATGTGCTATCCACATGATATATAGCACATATATCATGATGCTATTCACATCCAGAGAAAGAACTATGGAGTGTGGATGGAGATTGAAGCACACTATTTTCTCTCTCTCTCTCTCTCTCTCTCTCTCTCTCTCTCTCTCTCTCTCTCTGTCCTTTCTTGTGGTTTTCCCCTTTGGTTCTAATTCTTCTTTACAACATGACTAATGTGGAAATATGTTTAATATGGTTGTACACGTATGGCCTATATCAGATTGCATGCTGTAATTGGGGAGGAGGGAGAGAAAGGAGGGGGAGAAAATTAAAAACTCAAAATCTTATAAAAGTGAATGTTGCAAACTAAAAATAAATAATTATGAAAAGTATCATTCCATTTATTTTCTTCTTTGCTGTTTTTTTTAACTTGGTTTTAGCACTTTGCATCTTGCTGGCAAAGGTCAGATTTAATTCAGCCAACTACTGTGTACAGAACACTATGCTAGGCTGGGGGAGGTACAAAGTTTAGGTAAAAACACCTTCCCCTGCCCTCATGAAGCTTACAGTCTAGCAGGGGCATAGAACACATGTATAGAATTAGAATACAAAATACTACAGGAAGAAGGCATAAGTACAACCAAAGTACCATTGTGAAAGCATTATGCTAGAGAATTCAGAGGCTTTCTAATGAAGGCATTATTTGAGCTGGGATTTTCTTTTAAATGGTAGGGATTCAATAGATAGGGCTAGGAGATAAAATAAGTAGAAAGAACACTGTCCCTGAATATCAGGTCATAGTTCTGCTAGGTACTCTGTCTTAGCCAGCAATAGCAGTAAAAACATGGACGAACAGTTGTAAGAAGTCTTGCCAAATAACTGGATTTAATATTCATAAAATCATAGATTTAGAGCTGAAAGGGCCACACGTAGAGGTCATTCAGGCCAACCGTTTCACTTCACACATGAAGATGTTGAGGCCCAGAGATGTAGAGGCTTGCCACAGTCACACAGGTAGTAAGCAGCAGAGGCAGTATTTAAAGGCAGGTCCTGGGTCGGTGCTTTTTGCCCTGTAAAAGCATCAGAAATATAGAGTTAAAAAGGACCTCAGTGTCTATCTAGTCTAACTCATACCTAGCACCTAATGTTACTCTCAGTCCCCGGCTATTCCAGGTTTCTAGTTTTTACTCTGAAATCTATTTTAGAATCTTTATTGTCCTAGAGGGAGAGAGAAATAGTAAGTTAAATAAAGCTCATGGCAAGATTCACGGTAAGGGAACTTGAGTGTGGAGGTGACTATGAGCTCCCAGATCAGGAGCTAGTCCATAAGATAAAAGCAAATATAATTATTGATGGGACGTCCTACACAATGAAAGATTTAAGTGTATGTGCCCTGGCAACAGGGATGGGTGGTACTATCCCACCCTGGGAGGGGCCAGCTGACTTGTAAAGTGTGTCCCAGTTCAAATCAGAACAAAGCTAGTGATCAAAAGCCTTCCTACCTAGAGATTAGCTCAGGTGTTTACCTTACTCAGTCTGTCTACTCAGCTCATAATGAGTGTTGAGTTAAAATGAAAAAGCATTCTGTGAACTAGGAAAAAAAACAACTTGATGCCACTAAGTAAGATAATTCTTACCCAAACTAAAAATACATCTCTTTCTTTCCCTAAAATTGAGTCATCTGTATGTTCGGTATTACACTTAAGCCAGTAAAAGGAAGAAAGAGTAATAGATTCAGAAGCAAAACATGTCCAGACTTATAATGGCTGAACTTAAAAATGGTTAGTTAATTACCTTATTAAATTACTCCCCATAATAATGCTTTGGATCTCTGGAGTGGTGTATAAATGTTGACTAATTGATCCTCACTCCCATAAGGCATGTTGGTATTATCATCCCTGTTTTATCCTTGAGCTTCCTGGGGCAAAGAAAAGTTGAAGGCTTTGCCCAGAATAAGTATATTGGATGAGTCCTTACTGTGTGTCTAGTCCTGCTAGGTAGGCACTAGGGTGAAAGTAGATGGAAAGACATAAAATAGAAGCTTAAGACTTGCCCCTAAAGAGTTTAAAATCTTAGAGGTAAGACAAAAGAATTAGCAAACAATAAAAGATGAGTCATGATTAAATAAATGCCAAGGTGTGTGTGTGCTGCAGGAGATACATACCATAGGAGCTCAGAGTAGGGAAATGGGAAAATGAGACTTTTTATTTAACCTCCAACCAAAAAGCCCGTCTGGCTACTAAGGTGTGGGAGGCAGTACTATACTATCTTCTACATTGACTGGTTCATAATTTACTTTGAGCCAATGACTAAGAGACCAGGGCCAGCAATCACCATTCTCCTGGAGCCAAGTCTGGCCCTGGGGATAGCCTGCTGCCCTTTGCACTTGCAGGATTGGATTCAGCATCTAGGCTGGGTACAGACTTGCTTGTCAGGTCCTCAAAACCCAGTAATCATCTGCAAAGACTATAAACTGTCCATTCCCCCCAGAGACAGTCCAAGCAATCAAAGAAACGACCCAGAAACCGAAAATCAAAAAATACCAACCAGCCGTTCTGCAGTTTTTGGAATCTTTTTTTTTCTTTTAAAGAACACTAGGGAGCCTATGCATGAGACAATCCAAATGCATTCTTTTGGCATGTGGTTAGAGTGTAAACATACTGGATTTATTTCAGGAGAAGAAGTAACCTGATTGATTCAAACAGTACCCAGAATTTATTTGGTAATGTCAAAAGTCACAACTTCTTTTTATCACTTTGGCTTCTCAAAATTGCATCAGAGAAAGATATATGCCTGAGTGTGATTGCTCCCAGACATGCATTTTTCTTCCATCAAGGATCTGAAATAAAAATAATAATAATATAAAAAGCCAACCTGAATCTGTGTGGGTTTCAGTGGCACTGGGCCAGAACGATTTCCCACCAAATGCAATGCCAAATCTGTGAAACAATAAGGATGTATTCTGACACCAAGAATTTTCTCCCTAGCATCTAAAATTCAGGTCTTTCTGTTGATACAATTGTTCTGCAAGGTTCTGCTAACAATCCTGGGAACAGGAGAAGGGAAGAGAGGAAGGGAACACATAAAGAGCCAAAAGACACAGAAGCTGCTTAATGATAGAACAATCCTAATGACAATTCCAGGGATAGTGGTGTTCTCACACATTCAGAAGAGCAACAAGAAATTCATATATGGCTTGAAAGACCATAAGGGCAAAGCCTGCCTGGAAAAACAAAGGCCCAGCAGAAAATGAAATCTTCATTGTCTTTCATTAAGAAGAGGTCTTCCATGTGCCCTTGTCACCAGCCTCATGCATAACATGAGCCCCTGATTATTATAGGTCATATTCTTCCCAATGTGAGAGGCCAGGGGATGAAATCAGAGCTGATCATCTGCTTGTGAGTATGGGAAAGAGATTCCATTTTTACTATCAAGGATTTAATTTGATGTTGATGCTAAGTGACATGAGCACCAAAAACAGATGCCAGATGGATTCTCACTGATTGACATGCAAATCTCTTGACAGCAGAAAAGCAGGTTGTCATTTTGCTCATATAGCTGTATCTTTGAGATCTGACCAGGAGAGGATCCCTAGCCTCTCAGATGTTAGCAAAGGAGTCACAATGACAGGGGATTAAAAAAATATCCTACCTGAAATATTCCTAGTACTCAAATTAAGGAAGATAAAAGCATGAACAGGACTTAAAAGAGGATTCTCAGGAGTTTTGAAATCTTTCTTTTTTTCAATCACAGAACATTTTTACATTGTAACCCTTACCATACTAAGTTCCTAGAGATCGAAGACAATATGTTATTTCTCTTACAGTGCCTAGCATAGCACTCTCTGGAATACTTCCCCACCTTTCCCTAAGGTTCAGTCCCCAGAGAACAGCTGTTACCTTGGGCTGTAGGGCGCATATCTAACACGATAATTCAGTAGTCCTAACCAATGTACTTCCCATTAATCATCAGCCATTAAATCCAAGCTCTTAGTAAAGGTATAATAAAAATAGTACTTGCAAAAAATTCCCCCCCAAGTAATCTGGGGTACAAACTCCCATTATGTATACACAACGTCTGTGGGAAGAGTGGGCAAAATTTAGAGTATGATGGTAGTGAGGTACACATATAGGGAATACTTGTGGCCAAAGCTTCCTCTGGTACTACCTTGAAGTCCTTTGTTTCCTGTGGAATCTTCACAACACTCTCTCCAGGGTGCAGCCTCCAGGGTGGGTTGCTTAGCTGGGCTTCCAGGGTCTGGTCCTCACAGGGCACAGAGACTCTTGTGAGTCCAAAACTGTCTTTCTTCTATGAGCTGGGGATGAAGAACCAAATTTCTCATCTACATACTTTGATGCTATACTTTAAAGAGTTCTTCATTTAATCTGTGAATAATTAAATGAATGAATGGATGAATGAAAAAACATTTATTAGGAATTGTGCTAAGCTCTAAGAATACAAATGCAAAAAGTAAGACTGTCTCTGTCCCCAAGGTTTAATAGGGGGAAATGACGCATATGGGACAGTTGTAGCTAGGGAAGGGAATTTTGGCCTGGGATTTAACAGGGATAGCAAGTTGAGCCATAGGTCAGTCAATTGAACAAACTTTTCCAAAACTAGTGGTACTATTTATTTAATTACTATGCCCAAAACAAGAGGTAGAAGGAGCAGGGCTTTGTGCACAATGGCAGGGCAGATGGCAAGATGGCCTGGGCGGGTAGTTAGATAGGATGTGAAATTCAGTCCAGGCTGATCTAGGGTTGACCAGATGCAGCGGGCCAAACAAGTTTGTATTCACTCAGTCACCAATGAAGACAGCTTATATGCAGAATGTAAATTCCAAAGCCCCGGGGACTGGGGGCATGGATCCTGGGATGGCCAGGGTACTGGTCTGGGTAGGTAGAAGTGGGGCAGCAGTGAAGGCAGAGCAGATGGCAAGATGATCTGGGTGAAATGTGGAAGCATAATTCCTCTTAAGAAGTGTTCTTCTTCATGGAGTCTTCATGGGCTTTTGTTGTTCAGGCATTCAGTTGTTCGAATCTTTGTGACCCCATGGATCATAGCACACAAGGCCTTTCTGTCCTCCATTATCTCACAAAGTCTGTCCAAGTTTGTGTTTGTTGTTTCCATGATACTATCTATCCATCTGCCATCCTTTTTTCCTTTTGTCTTCAATCTTTCCCAATATCAGGGTCTTTCCCAATGAGTCATGTCTTTCCATTATGTGGCCTAAGTAAGCTTCAGCTTCAGTATTTGACCTTCTAGTGAATAGCCTGAATTAAATTCTTTAAGTATTGATTTGACCTCCTTGCTGTCCTAGGGACTCTCAAAAGTCGTCTTCAGCACCACAATTCAAAAGCATTGATTCTGTGCTGCTCAACTTTCCTTATGGTCCAACTCTCACAGCTATACATTGCTACTGGAAAAACCATAGCTTTGACTATACAGACCTATGTTGGCAAGATGATATCTCTGCTTTTTGGTATGCTGCTTATATTCGCCATAGCTTTCCTTCCAAGGAGCAAGTGTCTTTTAATTTTAATTTCATGGCAGTTGCCATCTGCAGTGATCTTTGAGCCCAAGAATATAAAATTTGACACTGCTTCAATTTCTTCTCCTTTTTGTCAGGAGGTGATGAGACCAGTTGCTAAGATCTTGCTTTTTTGTTTTGTTTTGTTTTATTGTTGTTGTTGTTGTTGTTGTTTTATGTTAAGCTTCAAGTCAGATTTTACCTTCTCTTTTTTCACCCTCATCAAGAGCCTTCTTAATTCCTCTCTGCATATCTGAGATTGTTGATATTTCTCCCAGCAGCCTTCATTCCAGCTTTTGATTCATCCAGCCTGGCATTTCACATGATGTGCTCTGCATATACGTTAAATAAATGAGGTGACAATATACAATCTTGTCATACTCCTTTTTCATTCTTAGGCCAGTCAGTTGTTCCATGTTCCATTTTGATGGTTGCTTCATGGCCCACATACAGGTTCCTCGGGAAACAAGATGATCTGTTACTCTCATTTCTTTAACAACTTGCCACACTTTGTTGTGATCCCCACAATCAAAGGCTTTAGTGTAGTCAATGAAGCAGAAGTAGATGTTTTTCTGGAGCTCCCTTGCTTTCTCCATAATCTAGTCAGTGTTGGCAATTTGGTCTTTAGTTCCTCTGCCTCTTCAAAAACCAGCCCTATCTTCTGGTAATTCTCGGTTCATATTTGCTGAAGCCTCACTTGCAGAATCTTAAGCGTAAACTTACTGGTGTGTGAAATGAATATAGTTATTTGGCAATTTGAATATTCCTTGGCGTTACCCTTCTTTAGTACTGGGACATAAACAGATCTTTTCCAGTCCAGCGGCCTCTGTTGTGTTTTCCAAATTTGCTGGCATATTGAGTGCAGCGCTTTAACAGCATCATCTTTTAGGCTTTTAAAATCACTCAGCTGGAATCCCATCACCTCCACTAGTCTTATTGTTAGCCATGCTTCCTAAGGCCCACTTGACTTCATTCTCCAGGATATCTGGCTTTACCACCGTGGTTATAGGTGATGTTAAGATCTTTCTTGTATAGTTCTTTTGTGTATTCTTGCCACCTCTTCCTAATATCTTCTACTTCTGTTTAATTTTAAAATGTTAAATATCATTTTTGTCTTTTGTCACCCCATTTTTGCACAAAACTTTCCTTTGCTATCTCTAATGTTCTTAAAAAGATCACTTGTTGGGGCAGCTAGGTGACGCAGTGGATAGAGCACTGGCCCTGGAGTCAGGAGGACCTGAATTCAAATATGACCTCAGACACACAAAACTCACTAGCTGTGTGACTGGGCAAGTCACTTAACCCCAATTCCCCTCCGCCCCCAAAAAAAGACCTCTTGTCTTTCCCATTCTGTTGTTTACTTGTATTTCTTTGCGTTGCTCATTTGAGAAATCCTTATCTCTCCTTGCTATTCTCTGGAATTCCGCCACAACTAGGAGATGGTCTAGGGGGGCTTCATGGGTTACTGGGCTGAAAGCATTCATCACCTGGTGGCTGTCTTGTGAGAAACCTCTCCTAACTTAACTAAGATGGTTTTGGAGGAACAGAGGGATGCACAGTCCAGTGCCAGGCCCATCCTCAAAGGCCTTTCCACTTTGGTAGGACCTGTTAGAGATCATGGTCCACTGGTTGAGACTGAGAAACTAGGGTTACCTCAGTGCCTCAGTGAGGCATCAGGGTGAGACTTCAGCAAACGTCTTGCATATCTTACATACTTAATAAATGTTTGTTGAATGAATAAATGATTGAGTAAATGTATATTGGTTCAATTTTCTTGTCTGGAATGGTGCTTCATGAAGCAGCTGGAGTAGTTTCTCAAGAGGGCATTCTTAGGAGTCGTGAAATTTCTTTGTTTTCTTATTCACAGAACATTTTCACTCAGTAACTAAGCTCTTACAAGACAGGAAGAGTGCCTTAAGTCCTTCTGTTTCCTCTTATTGTATGCATTATGGTACATTTGCCTCCCTCCCAGACTCCAGTGTGACAGCTTTGGTTCACTTCAGTGCTTTGGTTAAGGGAATAAGGTCACAGTGAAGTTGGGGAGCTGTGGCCATGTCGGGTTTTTTTTTAGCTCCATTGAGGATGCTGCTACAGAATAGAGAGTGAACATGACTCCGCCATGTACAGAGAATGACCAGGCTGAATTGAATTAGGAAAGCCAAAGAACCTCTTTCCACTTGTCCTAACTTTGGGAGGCATGTGCAGTTTTGATTCAGACCGGTACAATTAGATCAAGCAGAGGAAAAAGAGTGAAGCATTTATAAGCTTTGGAGTGAGTGATATTCTTTAGTATCCCCAAAAGCTGTAGATTATGTTGGATGCTAAACATAGGAAAAGTTGTTGGCAGCAACATAAGAAGCCAAGGGGCTTGACAGTGTGATGTAGTGTAGAAAGGCATCCACACTCATCTCAATTCCAATGAAGAACATAAATTCTGAGGTTGGGGGGGTTTTGACATTTTTTTTAAAGCTTCCTCAGACCATTTGGGAAAGAGTAGAATATGGGAATTAGGGCTAGAAAGGATCACCATCTAGTCCAATTTATTCATTTTACAGATGAGGAAACTGAGACCCAGAGGAGTCGAGTGACTTGCCTGAGGGTCCTACCAATAGTAAGTGGTAGAACTAAGATGTGAATCCATGCCCGCAGACCCTAATCCTGTGATCCTTCTAGTATACCACACTTCAGTAGTGGGACTATTTGAGTCTGTTCTAAATCTCTCCATGCCTGACCTTCCCCACCATGGGAAGAAGTAACAAAATCACTGCACAGGGCTATTTTGAAGAGTAATTTGTAACAATAACTATAAAAATAATTTAAAGCACTTGTTCACCATCTATTTGTACTTGACATGACCTGAAGGTCAGTACAAATATCCTTCCAAGGTATACGTTCCCTCCACAACATCAGCATGAAACTCAATAGTTTCATGAGCTACTGTGGCCCAAAAAATTCATCCTCTGGTAGCCATAACCTTCTGGTTATGAATCCCCATGAATTTAGTCAGCCTAATCCTGGGACAATAGGCACAGACTCCATCGCTGGGCCTAGACTCAAAAACTTTCCAACTTGGCCCTTGTGAAAGCCTACCTCCAACTGTCATCTCTTTCAAGAATCCTGTGTCACCTCCATGCCATGATAAGGCATTAGATTAGGACTTTTATAAAAACCAAAATATAATATGAAGGGAAAAGAAAGCTTAATAGTAGTTTCCTTTCCCTAGGTAACAGCACTCTTGGGAAAGAGAAGAAAAACTGAACTGGGAGCCCAGATTAGACCTTGAGCCCGTTTTGGGATATGTCACTCACTAAGTAGCTCTGTGCCCTGAAGCAAGTCACTGAGCTTTTCGGGGTCTCTTTTCTTCATTGGAAGAATAAGGGAACTCAACTAAATTATTTGTTTCCTATAAGCTTATAATCTGATGATTCTAAATAAGAGAGCCACTTTTCCCAAAGAGAGCTATCCCTAGACCCATATTTCTTAGCCACAATTCAAAATAATCCCCAGCATTTATTTCTGTACTCTTTTTGTGAATCTCTCTGCATTGCTACGTTAGGGTGACATCAATATATTTTTAAGGTATTTTATCTATATCTGGTTTTAAAGAAACTTCACGACAGTAAGAGTATCTTCACCAACCTTTTTCAACAATAAAATAGAAGCAGATAAAATTTTAAGTAAGGCAGGATTCCACTCTAACATTCTATGATTCTATGTAAGGAATTCTTTACAAGTTATAAATATATGCAGGCTGGGCCAGATTCTGCCCTCAGCTATGTCCCATAACCCCCACTGTCTTCAGTGGGGGAGTTTCACACAAGCCAGTGAGCTCAGAACTTGGCCCAGTAACATAAGAAATAGCCCACCCTAAATAGCATCCCCTTATCGGGGCTGCAAATAATATGTAGTTTGTTTATTTCATTTTGTATATATACTCACAAATATGGGTACTGGCAAAAGAAGGAGGAAGAAAGGCCAATAAATCAGTTGTTAGTTCCCAAGAAGCTTTTCCTACTTGGATGTTTGGTCAGCTGTGTTTCAAAACATAAAATTAAAATGTCTAGATAATATGCCAACTGCTTGCTTCTGTTAGTTAGATTTCACTGTGCATTAAACTAGTTTCTTAAACCTTGTTTAGTTGTAAACATTTTAATCTTCCATAGGAATGGAGGATTGAAATTGAATTTTTGATACCTTGTTGCAGAAAGATTCCAAGTTCAATTTGGAAGTCCACCATGTACCGATCCCTCCCAGGCAATCTTTATTTATACAGTGTAGATTAATTAGGAACGTTTCACCTTTCAGTGATGCATGAGAGGTTGGGAAGAGTTCACATACTCAGTGTGAGTATTTGTTTTGAATATGTAGGGGCATTAAAAAATTTGTTCTACTTCCATTGATTCTAGCGGGTGTTTCAAAACATGCCCAGAGAATAATAGCTAAAGTGATGTTGCAGTGTGTCTTATCTTTTGCTCTGAAATCTGGGAAACATTATCTGTGGCCTTGAGAAAGTATAGGCATAGTACATGGCGACAAGTAACCGTTAATGATGGAAGCATTTATATTTTACTAGAAATACATGAAAAGATTTATCATGGAAAAGTTAATTAGCTCTTTCCCAAGTTGGCCCATATAATAAAGCAGCTAGATTTACTTTTCAAAATCATTTTTGATAAGATCAAGTTGTGTAAGGTTTGAGTTTAGCTTTTGGGGCAGAAGGGTGGTAGGCATCAGGAGTATTTTGTTTTAGCAGATAAAGTAGTTTGCCACTTTTACTAAATTCACAGTAATGTCTGCTGTTAGAAGCACAACACCGGGGCAGCTAGGTGGTGCAATGGACAAAGCACCAGTCCTGAAGTCAGGAGGACCTGAGTTCAAATGTGACCTCAGACCAAACACATGACACTTACTAGCTGTGTGACCCTGGGCAAGTCACTTAACCTCAATTGCCTAAAAGCAGAAAAAAATTAAATTAAAATTTAAAAAATAAAAGAAGTACAATAACAAAATACATTTTTGTAAATGTTTTTCTTCGAAAATTAGTCAATAATATGGAAATGTTTTGCATGGCTGCATATGTATAATCGATATCAAACTATTTACCTTCTCAAGAAAGTGGTAGAGGAGAGAGGGAGGGAGAAAATTTGGAACTCAAAATTTTAAAAAATGAATATTAAAAATGTTTGTCTATATGTAATTGAGGGGGAAAATAAAATAGCAAAGTAATTTATAATTTAAAATAAGTTATTAGGATCAGAAAATGAGGCATATCTTGTGGAGTAGAGAGAAGCTGGACAAAAAAATCCTCACCCAGATTTCCACTGTAACCTTCAATTTGCCATATGGGGTTAAGAGGCAGGTTAGCTCAGTGGTACTTCAAATAGGAGGAAATCCAGAAGTGCCACATATAGAAGTACTGCGTAGGTGTACACAGCCTGTCCCACACTAGGACATGGCCCACACAAGCTGCAAATTGACCACAGCATGTCTGACTATAGAGTGGTCATCAGTGTCTCAGAGTAACAAGGTGAGACTCCTCTAAAGAAGATGTTGATCTTAAATTCTGAATTGGTTAGATTCTCCTAAGAGAGCAAATTGGAAAAGAAAGTGCGACCTCATCTGATGTGGACAAATGGGTGATTTCATCCATGTGGGTACCCTTCCACTGATGCAGATGGGAGCTCCTCCAGGCCTTCTCCTCCTTGTGTGAGTCTTACCCTCCCTGCACCATAAATCATAGGATCATAAATCTAGAACCAGCAGATATCCAAGAGGGTCAAGAGACTTGGCCAAGGTCACAAAGGTGACAGTAATGGTAACAACTAACTTGATGCAATGCTTTAAGGTTTGCAAAGCTTGTTATGTATAAGATCTCATTTGATCCCCATGATAACTATTAGGTAGGTAGCACAAGTATTATTATCCCTGTTTTATAGAGAAGGAAACTGAGACTCAGACTCAAAGTGAGCTGCCTTGATGATATATCTACTGTGTGTTATAGATGAAATTTGTACCCCACTCCCTCCTGAATCCATGTAACGCCATTTCAGTTACACTGTGTTTACACTGCCTCCAGGTAAACTAACTTAAGGAAAATGATTGTTCTTCTCCCAGGCCTCACATAGCACTTTGAACCTCTCCTATGTACACCTCTGGTGCATAGTTTTGTAATAGTTATTTGTGCGTATTTTCAATCCCCTACTATACTAGAGGCTGTTTGATGGTAGTGACAATGTTCTGTTTAAACTTTGTTATCTCCTTCACTGTCTCACACAGTGTTCTGCACACAATGGGCACTTACTAAAAAATAAATAAGTAAATATATAAATTTGAAAATGAGATAGCAGAATGAAATTGGAAAAGTCAAAGTAATTGTACAGGGATATAACTCCAACTAAATAAAGAGAGAATATCAGCTAAACAAAGAGATGACAGACACTGACAAAATTGTTTGCAGCTGAAAAAGTATATGAGCACCATCTGCATTTTTTATTTGATCAAAAGTTGGTTATTACTGGAAATTTCCTGGTGTTTACAAATCTTATTTTAAAGTATTCACTTATGGTGACTGGAGTAACCTTAGAGAAAACCTTTGCCCTCTGCCACCATCCAGGTTCTGCCCAGTGCCAGGGCAGAAGCACAGAGTCTAAGAAAACAAATCTATCAAAGAAAACATTCTGTAGGATTCCGGTCTTACTGCTATCCCAGTGGCTAAAATGTGGCCACTGATAGAGACAGAAAGAGTCAAGAGAATTCAAGGATCTGTCATTGGCCATCAAGCCACTCACTGTCATATCCAAAATGGAAATCATTATTTCCCCCTCCCTTTCCCAAACCTCCTCTCCTCCCAACTACCCTATTTCTGTCAAGGGTACCACTATTCTTCCAGTTGCCCACACTTGCAACCTTGGCATCATTCTCGACTCTTCATTCTCCTCACCTTCCGTAACCAATCAGTTTTCAACTCTTATCAATTCTACTTCCACAACATCTCTCGTGTCCACATTCTTCCCACCACTCACATGATCACCACCGTCATTCAGGACCTCTTGCTTAGACTATTGCTTCATTATTATTGTTCTTCTTCAGTCATTTCAGTTGTACCAGACTCTTTGTGACCCCATTTGGGGTTTTCTCAGGAAAGGGAGTGGTTTGCCATTTCTTTCTCCAACTCATTTGACAGATAAAGAAATTGAGGCAAACAGAGTTAAGTGACTTGCCCAGGGTCACACAGCTAATGGCCGAGGCCAGATTTGAACTCAAGAAAACAGTTTTCCCGACTTCAGACCCAGCACTCTATCCACTGTGCCCCTGGACTATTTCAGCAAGCTCTTCATTGGTCTCCTTGCCTCCAGTGTCTTCTCTCTCCCATCCACCCTCCAATAGTCGCCAGAATAATCTTCCTAAAGCACAGATCTGATCATGCAACTCAAGAAACCTAAGTGGCTCCCTATTACTGCTAAGCAAAATATAAACTCATTTAAACCCTTTTACAACCTGGCTCCAGGTTGCCTTTCCAGAATTATTTCCTTTTTCTCCCCTTTACCTACTCTATGTTGCAGCCACACTATCCTCCTTTATGCTCCCTCCCCTCGGCCTTCCCTCTCCTGCCTCTCTGCCCTTACTGCCTAGAATTCACTCTCTCCTCACTTTCACTTCTTAGAATCCTTAGTTTCCTCCAGGTCTGAATTCAGGTGCTACATCCAACAGGAAGCCTTTCCCAATTTCTGTAGCTGATAGTGTACTCTACCACCTCAAATTGATTTATACTTTCCTATAGGATCCTAAAGGGGATCACATAGGGTTGAATCCAACCCTCTCATTTTACAGATGAGGAAACTGAGGCACAGTGGTTAAATGACTTGCCTAAGGTCACACAGCTAGTAAGTGTCTGAAGCAGGATTTAAATCCAGGTCTTCCATACTCCTCTGTCTGCTACTCCACACTACCTCTACATATCTATTGACATGTCCCAGGAGAATATAAACTACCTCAGGGCAGGAACTGGTTTTTAAATTTTTGTCTTTTTATGCCCTGCACCTTTCAATCAGTAGGTACTCAATGTATATTGAATTGAATTGTTGAAAATAAACCTCTGCATTTGTTAACCCTTCAACATTTCAAAATCCATGATTTATGTATCGGTGTGGGCAACAGCCCTCTATAGCTGGATAAATGGCTTTTGAGAGCTGCAGTGGCTGGAAAATATATCATTCTTTGGACAACCTGGTGATGAGCTTCTCCTAACTTAATTAACCTGGGTTCCAGATGACAGCTATATGTACAGTCCATGGCCACCTAAAGAAGGGAATAGACATATGCCCAAATCATGATTACCTGTGTGATAAAGAAGCACAAGAGATAAATCTAGGCAAAGTGCTCTGATGCTAATTTTGTGAAGATCATTTTCATCTGAGATGGGGAGTATCAAGGAAGACATAACAGAGGAGGTGGCTCCTGAATGAAGCCTTGAAAAAAAGGAGTGTCATCAATAGGCAGAGATTGATTATTGGAGGTGAGGATGGGGACTGTAGTCTATTTTAGAAACAAAAACAACCAAGAATACATACTAAACACACTCGGGCCTAGGGTTGCCTCTTCTTCCTAATTGTATCAAAGGAAATGGCAGCTTTTGGCTGTAGATGGCAGTATCACACTAGCTCATCCTATCTAGAGCCTCCAATTGTTTGTCTGTGAAAAACTGTGAAATCTAACAAATTGTCTTCCCAAATCTGGGAAAGCAGCTCAACCATAGTGATTAGTTCATCACAGAAGGAGCCACATTTTGTGCTTATGGAGGGAGAAAATTCCCTCCAAATAAATCTCTAAGGCCAGGAATGTCATAAAGACACTCAAGCAAATGAAATGCCGATGCTGAACTGGGTTAGTCAGATTCATTATCATCCAAAGCCTTTACATTGGTGTGGTTGGTGGTATGGTTTTTGGGCCTCTGCCTTTATTCTGAGGTTTGAGAAAACAAATACTCTGTATATTTATGAGGGCTGAGGAGTGTTTCCGGTTACAGGCCCTTTGAAGACACCCAGCAAGATGTCAGTATTTCCCATTTATAGGCCTTTGATTTGTTTGCTTTTCTTTTCTTCCCAATTTATGGAGAGCACCCCATTATAGAAGTCATATATTACTATCTAAAGGACCTCTGGGTTATTTATGACTGACAAAGACACCGAGGCTAGGGTATATGGCTTTGTCTTATTTATGTTAACAGGTTTATTCTGAAGCTGGTGATCCCTTTGGTAGCTAAAGGAAAAGTAGTGACTTGAGCCTAGAATAAGAAAGGTCTTGTGCCTAGAACAAGTTTTCCTCTGACTCCATTGTAGGACAAACTTGAATTTTTCCTGAAAAGCCCCTCTTCATTCTTGATCATATTCTGTCTTCATTCTTTATTTTTTTAAAAAATTGTAATTAATTAATTTATTTCTAGTTTTCATCATTCACTTTTATAAGATTTTGAGTTCTATATTTTCCACCTGCCCTCCAGTCCTTCTTCCCCAAGACGGCATGCAATCTGATATAGGCTATACATGTATGATCATATTAAACATATTTCCACATTAGTCATGTTGTAAAAAAAGAATCAGAACAAAAGGGAAAAACCATGAGAAAGAAAACACAAGAAACAACAACAAAAAAAGAGAAAATAATATGCTTCAATCTGCATTCAGACTCCATAGTTCTTTCTCTGGATGTGGATAGCATCACGAGTCTTTTGGAATTGTCTTAGATCATTGCATTGCTGAGAAGAGCTAAATCTAACAAAGTTGGTCATTGTACAATGTTGCACAGTGTTCTCCTGGTTCTGCTCACTTCACTCAGCGTCTGTTCATGCAAGTCTTTCCAGGTTTTTCTGAAGTTCACTTGCTCATTTCTTATAGCACAATAGTATTCCATTACATTCATATACCACAACTTGTTCAGCCATTTCCCAATTGATCCCTTCAATTTCCAATTCTTTGACACCACAGAAAGAGCTGCTATAAATATATTTGTACATGTGGGTACCTTTCCCTTTTTTAAAGAGATCACTCTTTGGGATACAGACCTAGTAGTGGTATTGCTGGATCAAAGGGTATGTGCAGTTTTATAGCCTTTTGGGCATAGTTCCAAATTGTTCTCCAGAATGGTTGGATCAGTTCACAACTCCACCAACAATGCATTAGTGTTCCAATTTTCCCATGTCTTCTCCAACATTTATCATTTTCCTATTTTGTTAGCCAATCTAATAGGTGTGATATGGTACCTCAGAGTTGTTTTAATTTGCATTTCTCTAATCTGTAGTGGTTCAGGGCATTTTTTCATATGATTATAGATAGCTTTAATTTCTTCATCTGAAAACTATCTGTTCATATCCTTTGACCATTTATCAATTGGGGAATGACTTGTATATATTTTAGAAATGACTGCCTTCGTTCTTCAAACATATTTTAATCTTTTCAAGTCCACGAAAATGTATTAAGATGCTGAGGGAAGAGCACTGTTCTAGGTGCTTGGGAGAGGTACAAAGATAAATAGCCTACAGTCCCTGCCCTAATGGAGCTTACAATAAGGTAGAAGAATCCAACACAGACCCTCATCACCTCTTGCCTGGACGACTGCAGTGACCTCTTCATTGAACTCCCTGCCTCAGGTCTCTCCTTTCTCCAATGCATCCTCCACACAGCTGCCAAAGTAATATTCCTAAAGCACAGATATCACTCTTCCTCATTCTTACACACCCCCAACCTCTTCCCCATCCACACACACACACTCAGAAGTCCAAAACCCCTTGTTGCCTTCAGTATAAAGTACAAAATTCTCAGCCTGGCATTTAAAGCCCTCCACAGTCTGACTCCCAACTACTTGTTTCATGGAACTTCCCTCCATATATTCCACAGCCAAATGAAACTGGCTTGCTAGCTTTCCATCATCTCACTTCCACCCCTTTGAGCAGGTGGTTCCCGTGTCTAGAGTGCATGCACTTCTCACCTCAGTCTCACTGATTTCCTGCAAAGCACAGCTTCATGCAAGACCTTTCCTGGTGTCCTCAGAACTTGATAGTAGTTGTGCATCACTGTATGTGTTCTTTGTATTTACTATGTCTATCCATATCTTATCCTTTTGGTAGAATGTCAGCTCCTTCAGGGCAGGGACTGGTTTGGTTTTGTTTTGTTTTGTGTTTGTATTCGTATGCACAGTACCTTTCTCAGAGCAGGTATTTATTAAATGTTTGCTGAATATATTAATCACACATACCAATAACTAAAATATCAAATAGAACACAGTGAGAGTATAAGAGAGATACCAAGTGCACTTTGTAGGATCAGGGAAGTCTTCACAGAGAAGGCTGCACCCTACCCCATTCCCCAAAGTTAGAGTGCTATAGTTGGGGATTTGGGCAGCCCGTTAAGATGGCAAAGGGAAAGGTCATAGAGAAGTTCAGCTGTTCCACATAAGCCCCAGAAAATGTCTGAAAAGGATTCCAGGAAGACCAATGATAAAGAACACTGAAGGGAAGGAAAGAAACACCTCCATCCAGTCTAGAGCTGCATAGCAAGACAGCCAGGCGCTGTCAGAGATTGGCCAAGGTGGCGGGGGGGGGGGCCCACTAAGGAAACCAGCAGAGTTTGAGTAAATGGGCCAGAACCCTGTGGAGATGGGCAGAAGAGTCCTGCCAGGGAAGCCAGCAGGAACTCTGATCATGGGTAGGAAGCAAGCAGAGGTAGGAAGAAAAGCTATGTCAGGGAAATCAGCATGAGTGTTGACAAATAGACCTACAGACAGCCAGTGCTCTGAATGGTGGGATTGCAAGCCAACATCAGCTCCAGTAAATGGGGACTTAAAGCCAGGACCCAATCTTGACCAGAGGACAGAGGAGAAGGATTAGAACCAGTCTCCATAGGTCACTGTTCAGGGAGGCAGGGCCTGGCTCGGCACTCTGCCGAGCGCTGAGAGCCGTAGGAGACAAGGCCAACTCGGTTGTTTGGGCATCTGTGTGGGAGGGAGAGGAAGGCTTGTGCCTGAGGCCTGAGACCAATGTGATCTCCAATATCTAACTGAGGCCTGTCAGTGAGGCAGGAGAGAATGGAACAAATTCATGATTGGAGGTCATTCAAGGAGAAGGAACCAGACACCAACCAAGGCAGGAGCCTGTCATAGACAAGTAGAAGACTGATGAGGTAAGGATGGAGGCAGAGAGGTAGGCCTAGTGCAGGCTACCCCATGCAGGTCACTAGTGACACCATAGAAGAGACAGGATCAAACAAACCCTACCCAGCCCATTCGAGAGTGCTTAGCCCAATCCAAAAACTGAGGCTGAAAAGATGAGTAAAAGAAGACAATACTAAACATGAAGAATGAATATAATGGCTTAAGAAAATCCCAAGGGGTAAACCCAGAAGAATAGAATAATGCCACAACTACAAGCAGAGTCTCAAGAAAAAAAAATTACTTGGCCACAAGGACCACAAAAGTGGTGCAGATTTAAAAAATGAAATTTTAGATGAAATTAGAACTTGGTAGGAAAAATGCAAAGGATAATAAGTAGCTTAGAAAAGAAGATGGAAAACCTTACCCAAGTAATCACCTCCTTGAAATGGAATGGAGCAAACAAAACTCAGTGACTCCATGAAATAATAAGAAATATTAGACAAAATCAAAATATCAAAACAATAGAAGACAATGTAAGATTTCTACTTTCAAAAACAACTGACCTAGAAAATAGGTTGAAGAGAAATAATTTGAAAATCATTAGACTTCTGGAAAACAGGTTTCCTTTTTTTTTTTTGCAGGGGGTGGGGGAGAAGGCAGAAGCAATCAGGGTTAAGTGATTTGCCCAGGGTCACAGAGCTAGTAAGTGTCTGTGGCCAAATTTGAACTCAGGTCCTCCTGACTCCAGGGCCAATGCTCTGATGGACACCATATTTCAAGAAATCATGATGAAAACTGCCCAGATCTATTAGAGTCAGAGGAAATATTAAAAAAAAAATAGAAAGAATCTACCAATTGCCTCTTGGAAAAAAAAATCTTAAACTGGAAATACTCTGGATTGTCATAACTAAAATCCAGGGTTTCCAAGTTAAATGAAAAATACTGTAAGCAACTAGAGAGATTTCAAATACTAAAGAACCACAGTCAGAATTACTATAAGCTATGCTACAACTACTTTAAAGGAGAGAAATAATGGAATACAGTATTCCAAGCAAAAAATAAAGATTTATAACTAAGAATAAAGACTTACCTGGAAAATTGAGTATAATCCTACAGGGGGGAAATGCATTTTTAATAGAGTAGATTTTCAAGGACTTTTGATTAAGACCAAAGCTAAGTAGAAACTTTGGAATGAAAACACTAGAGTCAAGAGAAACCTAGAAAGGTAAATATGTTTAAGCAATTGGAAAGAGCTACACAATGCTGGAATGCTTACATTCTGTTACAAGGAGAAAAGACAGGTGTTCTCTCAGCAACCATCTATCTTTAAGAGTTATGGATGGAGTTAAGTAAGACAACTGTGGGACCAGGGTGTAGTTTTGTTCAGTTATGTTGATTTTAAGGGATAAACAGGAATAACAACAAAAGGAAAACACTGGGGGAAAATGAGGAAGAAAGAGAGGGGCTTACTATTTCACATAAATGAAATGCACAAGAATATGCAAACATAGAGGAAGAAGTGGAAGGAGCATGTATCTCATGACCTCACTTTTATCTGAGCTGGATGAAAAAGTTATACAAAGAATTTTAGAAATACATTACACTCAACTGATAAACAGGCAGGGACAGGGAAAAGGAAGAGGGTAGAATCAGAGGAAGAGTGAAGGAGGGATGGAATAGTCAGAAGAAAAACAAACTTCAACCTTTGACAGTTGATTGTAAAGACTAGATTAAAAAGGCTAGAGTGTAAGGATCAGAGCTTGGGATCTGTGTGTGGTGAAAAAAGGATGGGCAGAGGAGGAATAAAAAACCACTTCAATTATAGATTATTAATTTTGATCAAGTGCCTTCCCTTTATCTCCTTCTTTGTAAATGAGAGGGAAGGGAAGGTGGGAGGAAAAGGACAGAGGGAGATAGACTGTTACTGTCAAGGGTACCACCATTCTCCCAGGCCCTCCCTCCCCCTGGGGTTACAACGTAGGTTTCGTCCTCGATTCCTCACTCTTACCTCCCTATATCTAATCTGATGCCAAGCCCTGTGAATTTCATCTTTGTGACATCTCTCAAATAAGCCTCCTTCTCTCCTCTGATACTGCAATCACCCAGGTACAGACCCTCATCACCTCATGCTTAGACTTAAACTAGCTTGCTGATGGGTCTGCCTGACCCACTTCAGTCCTTCCTCTATTCAGCCACTGAAGTGATTTTCCTAAGGTGCAGGCCCAACCATGTCACAGCCCTTACACACATACACACACACACACACACACACACACACACACACACACACACGCACACTCACTAAACTCCAGTGGCTCCCTGTCAGCTCCAGGATTAAATACAAAAGCCTCTGTTTAACATTCAAAGCCCTCTGTAACATAGTCACCACCTCCTCTTTCTAGAGTCCTTGTATCTTACTCTCCACATGTGCTCTTCAATCCGATGATACTGGCTTCCTTGCTGTTCCACAAACAAAACACTCCATCTTTTGGCTCTGGGCATTTTCTCTGCCTGTCCACCATACCTGGAATGCTCTGCTTCCTAACCTCTGCCTACTGGCTTGCCTAGTTTCCTCCAAGTCCCAACTAAAATCCTACTTTCTTTTTTTTTTTTTTCTTTCTTTCTTTTTTTTTTTTTTGGTTAGGCAACGGGGTTAAGTGACTTGCCCAGGGTCACACAGCTAGTAAGTGTTATGTGTCTGAGGCCTGGATTTGAACTCAGGTCTGTAAAAAAACCATCATTAAGGGTAGCTATACCTTTAAGGAAAGATGGCTCAACTCTGGGAAAGAACACCTTTCCGGAGAGATAGTCAAAGGATTGCTCTATCCACTGCGCCACCTAGCTGTCCCCTAAAATCCTACTTTCTTCAGAAAACCTTTTCTAACCCCTCTTAATTCTAGTGCCTTCCCTCTGTTAATTATTCCCTATTTATCTTATACATAGCTTGTTTGTAAATATTTGTTTCCTTGTTGTCTCCCCAATTAGGGCAGGGACTATCTTGCCTCTTTTTGTATTTCTTGGATATTAGCAAAGAAAGTACCTGGCCCATGGGAGGCACTTAATCAATGCTTATTGACTTACTGACTGACTATTAATTATAACTGTGAACTCAAATGGGCTGAACTCACCCATAAAATAGAGAAAGGGAAAAAAAATGGATTTGAAAGTAGAATCTAACAATATGTTGTTTACAAGAAGCACACTTGAAACATAAAGATTCACACAGTTAAGATGAAGGGCTAGAGTAGAATTTACTATGCTACAGGCAAATTTAAAGAAGTAGGGTAGCAATTGTGATTTTAAGCAAGGCAGCATTGAAAGTGGACATGGTTGAAAGAGATAATCAGGGAAAATGTGTTATGCTTAAAGGCACCATAGATAGTGAAATGATGAAAGGAAGAAAAGAAAGAAAAGAGCATTACTGAATCTTTTTTTAAAACTACATAGAAGACAGCAGATGGAAGTTCAGAAGTGGATCCAGACAAGCAGGGCAATAATGTTAGAACCATCATTTTTAATGTGAAATATGTGAAAATTAAACTGTATGTGGTAGAGCTTCAGGGTTTCATATGCAGTCTGCTTTTTCTTTTTCTTTGTTTAGGGACATGTTCTTATTTCTTGATGTTTGTCAAATTCATAGAAACAAAAATAAATTTTCTTTTAAAATAGCACTGTCTAAATCCATGCAAAAGGAGTTCTGTCCTAATGAAACTTCAGTGAAAAATGGATAAGAAATTAAATCTGCCTGATGAGTTTCTGTTTGTGTGCATCAAAATGAGCTTCACATTTTAAATCCAGAATCCACAGTGCCCCTCACCACTGCAGTCCTGAGGTTCTACCAGAAACCTGAAGCATCAGTGCTTTAGGTCACGTTCTGAAGACTGCCACAGTCCTGGGGCACCATTATCCATGTTAGGTAACAATAATTGGTACCCAATGGCCTGTACACAAATACACAGTCTTATTACAGGAGAAAGTGCCTGCTACCCATGGTTAATCACAGCACCCCTTTGAGAAGGAGCATTTACTTGTATGACTAAGTTTTGCTAATGTGAAAATATGTTTAATAGGAATGTATATGTATAGCCTATATCAGATTGTGCACCGTCTTGGGGAGGGTGGTGGGGAGGAAGGGGGAGAAAAATTTTAAACTCAAAAGCATGTGGAAGTGATTGTTGATAAATCAAAATTAATTTTTTTAAAAAGTTTTGCCTGTTGTGTTTTACATATGAAAGTACATATATGATCCCTGTTTCTAGTAAGAAAGGCTCTATTCTAACAAATATGTTTGCAAAGAACAAAATAGCATCAGGACAGAGATAGTTAACAGAATCTAGCAGTACTTTAAAAATTGGGGAGGCATTTTTCATTCCAAAGGATGCACGATTTGTTGAAGTGTCAGGCTCACTTTTTTTTCCCTGTCGTCCCCTTAACTATACACTAGAATCTATGATAATAGATTCATTGATAATAATTGATCACTTATCTGGTAGCCTGGACTAGTTGCATTATTACCTGGAAGTAAGCCCCAAATGCCTCTGAATATCCGAGATGTGGTGTGGCACAGAGGAGAGGGCACTAGATTCGGTAGTGGGTAAATTTCTAGTCTGTGCTCAACTAGGCCATGTGACTCTGAGCACGTCACAAGGAACCTCCAGGTTTCTCCTCATCTTTAACATAGGTAGAGGGGAGTAGTAAGATGAAATGATCTTGATGGGTTCTTCCAGCTGCAGCATTCTATGACTGTATGTGTTTCTAAGATTTCATAGAGTTTATGGGCCAAAATTCGTGTACTTTACTAATCAAAGAGTCCATCAAGCCTTCCAATTTTATTTGTGTTTACTCTGATTTTAAACATAATTTTAAGAAGCCTAGTTATGTAGATTTCAAGTGGGCAGCAAAAGAGTAGGGTGACGACAGTTGCTAGAGACGTATGTATAATAGCAGCGAGAAGTAACAGTTGGTGATAAAGCAGACAGATAAGCAACCAGGAAAAGACATGAGAACTTAAAAAAAAAACCACTGCCATCTGGGGCCATTAGTGTGAAAACAATTATAATAATAATAACTAACATTTATATAGTGCTTACTATGTGCTAGGCACTATGCTAAGCACTTTATAATTATTATCACATTCGATCTTACCAACAACTCCAGGGGGTAGGTACAATTATCATTCCCATTTTACAGATGAGGAAACTGAGGCAAACAGAAGATAATTAACTTGTCCACAGTCACACAATTTAGTAAGTATCTGAAGCTGGATTCGAACTCAGGTCTTCCCGACTCCATACCGCTCTCTATCCATAGCACCACCTAGCTGCCCTATGATTCCATAGAAGGACATTATTGTACTGTCATACAATTGATATTCATTAAGTCATCACAAAAAGCTTAAATTGTGTTCAGCATTCTCGGTGTCAAGGTATCATAATACTTTGCTGCCATTTTAGAAAAATCTCCATCAAAAGGAGTTAAAACAAACAAACCAAAAATCGTTAAGCTTCAATTACACAGAAAATGCTTGTGTGAAGTACCTCATTCCTCAACCTTGTAAGATAAATGAAGTGATAATGTATTGATATTGATGTTGTAAACTCTTAAAGTTATAAAAATAAATTACTATGAGCAAGTGGTATAGATGTTATTTATATTCATTAAATTGTTATTGCATCAATATAGAGGGTGGACAGGCTGATAGATCAAGGGATTAGTTAATAGCCTTCCTTATCTAAGTCAACAAAAAGTACTGTTTCCAGCTGGTATCCAGTGACCTTTTCTCAGCCCTCATTCCTCTTGACCTTGCTGCAAAATTTGAAACAAATTCCTCCTAGACACTCTCTCATCCCTGGGTTTCCATGACGTCGCTCTCTCCTGATTCTTCTTCCACTCAGTCCCCTTTGCAGTAGCATCATCCAAGACCTCCCCCTTATATGGACTAGTCTCTTCTCTCTCTTTACTCTCTTGGTGATCCTATCTGCTTCCACGAGTTCAGTTATCTTTATGCAGATGACCCCAGGTCTACATTTCCAGCCTTCTTCTCTTTGCTGGGCTCTAGTCCCAAGTATCTGTCAACTGCCTGATGGCCAGCTGTCCTGGATATGCCGTAGCTGTCCGTCATGTAGGTCCTAACCCTGCTAGTCATATTCTTCCTTCTCTATGCTTCTCTCTCCCTTGGTCAGTCTCCGAGTCTGATCACTTCAATCTCTATGTCTCTTGCATCCATCTCTCTCTCTCCACCCAACTACCATCATCCAAATTCAGGCTCACATCTGCATCTATGTGGATAGAGCATTGTGGACAGTGTGCACAGTGGATAGAACATTAGATGAGTTCGAATCTAAACTCAGGCTAGCTATATAACCTTGGGCAAGTCACAACCTTTGTCTGCCTCAATTTCCTCAACTGTAAAATGAGGATGATAATAGCACTTGCCTCTTAGGGTTGGTCTAGTATCAAATTAAATAGTATTTGTAATGTGCTTAGCACAGTATAGCACATAGTAGGCATTTAATAAATGCTTGTTCCCTTCCTCCTTATTACCTGGGCTATTGTAGTGAACTCTTAATTAATATCCTTGTCTCCTGTCTTTTCCCTCTCCAAATCATTCTCCCCAGTGGCTGCTAAACTGATATTCTTGCAGCACAGGTATGACCACATCGCTCCTCTGTTCAAGATCCAAATTCTTCAGCTTAGCATCTAAAGCCCTTTAAATATGTCTCAGAGTATCCTTCCAGCCTTCTTTCATATTATTCCCCTTCATGCACTCTACATTCCAACCAATCAGTCCTACTGGCTGTTCCCCACAGACCACGTGCCACCCCCCAGCCTCAGTGTCTTTGCATAGCCTGTTTCTAGAATATGTCTTCCTCGTGCCTGCCTCTTCCTGTACTCTTACCTCTCAGTGGCATTGCTTACAAGAGACATTTCCTGATTCTCTCAGCAGTTAGTACTCCCTTGTCCCCTGCCGCCTATTATCTGGTTTTCATTTTGTATACATCTCATATATACGTATTAGGCACATGTTTTTCCTTCCCAAAAGACTGTAAGCCTCTTGAGGATAGATACTATTCTGTTATTGTCTTTGTATGTCTAGCACCTAACATTGTTACTAAGTGCCACCAGCCTGGCACCTAGTAAGTGCTTAATTAATGCTTGTTCAATGGAATTGATTTGAACTGATATCTATTTGGAGACACACAACAAAATAGTGACATGGGTCTGGTTCCAGGGTCTGTACCACAGCAGGGTTGTGGAGTGAAGAGTTGGACTTTGGATTCAGGAACTCAGATCATAGATTAAAGCTGGAAAGGGACTTTTGCTATTGTTCAGTTGCATCTAACTCTTTGTGATCCTATTTGAGGTTTTCTTGGCAAAGACACTGGAGTGGTTTGCCATTTCCTTCTCCATCTTATTTTGTAGATGAGGAAACTGAGGCAACCAAGGTTAAGTGACTTGTCCAGAGTCACATAGCTAGTACATGTCTGAAACTAGATTTGAACTCAGGAAGATGAGTCTTCCTAACTCCAGGCCTAGCACTCTGCGCACTATAGCGCCACCTAGCAGCTCGGAAAGAGACCTTAGAGGAGTCTCCTATCCAACTTGCGCGACTGACATATGAGGGAGAGAGTCAGTGATTTGCTGGAAAGTCGCACAGGTAATAAATGACAGTGAATTCGAATTCAGGTCTTCTCATTTCAAACCCTGTCCTCTTTTCCTTGGTACCATTCTGCTCTCTCGGTTTATTAGCTATGAGACAATGAGCAAGCCCTTTTCCTTTTCTGAGCTTCAGAGTAGTCATCTCCAAAGTGGAGGTGGTGATCATTGTACTGCTGACTTTGCAGGATGGTTGGGAAGAACATGTTTTCTCAAATTTAAGAAGCTACGCAAATGTGAAATATTATTATTGAGAATAATCATTCCCAGAATAAAATCAGTCATATGGGACAAGTATAACAACTCTCCTATGCCCCTGAGGAAAAGCAGGCAGGCCTTGAAGCATGTTGTCTATATATGGTTGCAGAGATGAAGGAGAGGAGGCACAGTACTTTCTCCTCTACTGTTCTGCAACCCCATTCTGTCACCCTCTCTTAATATCTGCCTCCCCTCCAGCCCCCAAGGATGAACAAGCCAGCATAGCTCTGAACCACAATGGGGAGGAATCCCCCCCATATCTTGTCATCTGGAATAAAACTCTGGCTGCCACACCCTAGCAAAGGCTTTAAATAATCTATTATTCCCATGTAATATCTTTATATAATAATATCTTTACTCTGTCCTCTGCTCAGATTACCTGGGGTTAAATAGCCCAACTGGACAGAAGAAGCCTCCTAACTCTTTGTTCACCTAACCCAAATCACCAAATCCAGTATGATAGAAAGAGTACAAATCAAGAAACATGGGATTTAATCCCAACTATGCCACTAAATCACTGGATGACTTTAGGCATATCATTTCATTTCCCTGGGCCCGAGTGTCCTCATCTCTAAAATAAGAGGTTTTTACTTAATATCCGAGGCCCCTTCCAACTCTCAAATGATCTTTTTCTGTGATTCTGTGAAATATTTATGGAAAATTTCCATAGGTGATCCAGCCTAGAGCATTTATTTGGGTGGTATGGGAAACCTGGACCTCACTATTAGAAAGTCTGTTCTATCCAGGACAATAAGAACACAGTTCCCCGAGTTATTACACAGTGCCCTGCCCTCCCACAAATGTGCAGGGTGGTATGCAAAAGCCAAAACATACATAGAGGAAAACACTTGTATAATTTTAGAATATAATAAAATCTTTTCATGAAAGGCATGAATTATACTGATTGGATAATGTGATTGTAAGCATTAGAGAAGGCAGCGTGGCAGAGTATAATGAGCACTCGCTAGATGTGGAGTCAGATGAGCTAGGTTTGAACCCTATGCTGATTATTACCCACAAGCCTCAGGCACACCATGTAATTCATCAGCTCATAGCTTTAGCACTGGAGGGGATCTTGAGTATAAGCCCCTCATTTTATAGATGAAGAAACTGAGTCACAGAGAAGTTCAATGACTTGCACACGGTCATATAAGTAGCAACTCAATTCTACAAACATTTATTAATCTAATTTTCTGGACCTCTGTATCTTCATCTATAAAATAAGAGTATAAAATCCCTTATAGCTATTGATCTAAAGCATTGGTTCTCAAAATTTTTAGTCTCAGGACCCCTCTACACTCTTTTTAAAAAAAAAAACCCTTTATACTCTTAAAATTATTAAGGACCCCCCCCCCAGAAAAGAGCTTTTGTTTAGGGGGGTAATTGCTATTGATATTTACCATGATAGAAATTAAAATCTGTTAGTATTATTATGAAAATAGTTTTGACCTTGCAGACCCCCTGAAAGGATCTCGGGGACCCGTGGAGTCCCTAAACCACACTTTGAGAACTTCTATTCTGAATAAAATGTACAACCTAATTTGTTCAGTCAGTATATTTGCAGCTGCCTCACAAAACCAGGGAACGCTAACAAACTGGCCCTAAGGTAGAGACCAGATTTTTAAACTAAACACTTCAGCTTATGGAAGCAGCATTATCATAGTAGATAGAGTACTGCTTCTGACAAATTATTTGTGGAAATTTGAGTGAGTCATTCAACTTCATGTTCCTTGGGCAACACTCTAGGATATATCTACTAAGTCAGAGAGGAGTTGCTTCTGTTTTGATGGAAGGAATTGCCATACGAGGAGTTCTCTACACTGATCCTTCATGTGTTCTTAGGGTGATCTACTATCTTCGAAAATGAACCCACAGTATTCAAAAAGGAGTAGTAAGATTGGGCTCAAAAGAGTATTCAAATGCAGCATTTCTACCCAAACCACTTTCAATTCCCAGCTTCCCATTCCTCCTGCTACTACTTTTGCCCAGACCCATACCACCTTAAATCTGATCTTCATACATCACCTTGCACCTGGACTATGCGATACTTCTCTACTTGGTCTCTCCCCGCTCAAGTCTCATCTGCCAAAGTGATCCTCCTATAAAGCACAGGTCTGACCATGTGACCCTCCTACCTCATTCAATAACTCCAGTGGCTCCCTATCACCTCCAAGATCAAATATAAAATCCTGTGTCTGGCATCCAAAGCCTTTCACAACCTGGCCTCCTCCTACCTCTTCAGTCTTCTTATGCCTCATTCCTCCCTTATTCTTCATTCCAACATACTCTGTGATCCATTGCCACTGGTTATCTTTCTGTCCCTTGCACAAGACACTCCACCTCCAGACTCCCAGCATTTTCATCGGCTGCCCCCCATACCTGAAATGCTCTCCCTCCTCATCTCCACTTCCTAGCCTCTGGCTTCCTCTCAAGTCTCAGCTCAAATCCCATCTTCTATAAGAAGCCTTTCCTGATCCCCCTTCATGCTAGTGCCTTCCCTCTGTTGGTTATTTACAATTTATTCTGTATAGAGCTTATTTGTACATAGGTGTATCTGCACACCTCTCTCTCATTAGATTGTAAGCTCCTTAAGAGCAGGGACTATCTTTTGCCTTGCTCTGTGTTCTCAATGCTTTAGCACAGTGCCTGCCATATAGTCACTTATAATTGCTTATTGGATGACCTACTGATCTGTTTCAGGAGTCAGCTTAACTAGTCATCATGATTCCAACTTCTTCCTGTTTCTAACCATACTAAACAATTCTACTTGCTTAATTTTCCTGAAACATTCCTGTATATCTATCACTCCAATGCTCCTCCCCCTATCCATTTAAAACAAAAAAACCCAACAAATTCCCATGGCTTCCATTGCCAAGAGAATTAAGTACAAAGTCCTCAATCTGATATCCATGGTCCCTCATATTCTAGTCTGACCCTCATCTATGAAGTAATGAAGTTGGACTAGATAATATCTAAGGCCCTTTCTAGTTCTGTGATCCTATCTCTACAGCTTTGTATCTTTATACTCTTCCAAGCAAATCCTGAGCCGCCCAGCCTAACTACTCATTGTCCTCCAAAGACGCCATATGTATTTCTGTCCTTTGCCTTTCCTCAAAGTCTCACTCCCTCCATGAAGCCTTTTTAGATTATACCCAGCCCACAGTAGTATTTCCTTCTAAACTCCTACTGCATATTTCATGTACAATTTCATACTTTTATTGATCTTTTTGAGTATGTAATCTGTCTTTCCAGCAAGACTGCAGAAAAGGGCTGTCTTTGTTTTCCCATTGTTATGCATGTTGTTGTTGTTTATCCATGACAATCAGGGAGGTGATGCCATGGCATGCAAGTGAATTGGATTTGAGTGAGGGAGGGCTGTGCAAAGTCACCAGACTCACTTTCTCCTCTGGAGCCATCTGGGTCTAATGGCCAGGACAACTGGAGATAACCCAGGATGCACTGGGGGACCTTGGCCTTTTCAAATTAAGGTCTTTACAAGTCTCAGTTTGACTGAGGCAATGCTCATTCAGTGATTAAGGCTTAATAAGAAAAGAGGCAGAGAATTGCCTCTTTACCTAGTCAAAAAAAATTGATCTGGGAGGGGAAGACCCTCAGGGTGCCTGGCCAAAAGAGGAATAATTACTATTTACATTCATTCTGAGCCAATCAGGGGCCAAACAATGACTAAGTAGAGCTTGGCCTGGGATCTACTGTTGGCCAATCAATGAAAGCCAGAGTGATTTGGGATTAAAAAAAAAAGATTTCAGAAATTAAAATTTACGTTCCCTTTGAGCAGAGCACTGTAGGTAAGGGTGTGATACTCTATGTGGGTAGTAGACATTTAATGCTTATATTTGAAGGATGATGCCCTATCACCAACCCTTACCAATAATGCAACTTTACACAAATCACCTCACCTCTGTTTCCTTGCCAGTTGGTGAAAGAGTTCATCTTTTACCCTCAATGGGGACAATAATCCTAATCCTGCCTACCCTACAGGGCGGCTGAGGAAAATGCTTTAAAGCAATGTAGAAATGTGAGTTACAATGACGACAATAAAATCATGACCACTTATGTATATGATTAGACACTTGACTAAATTCCAGGAGTTTTTCATGAGGCTGGTCTTCTCTTACTGTTTATAATGTTGTGCCAACAAATCATACAACATCCTAAATTTAACATGGCCCTATGCTTAGCAGCATGATAGAGTAGATAGCGCAGGAGACTTAGAGCCGGGAAGACCTAGCTGCACATCCCACTTCTGACACCAGCCAGATGTGTGACCTCTCTGAGCCTCAGTTTCCTCATCTGTCAAATAGTGATAGCACTTGTAGTACCTACCTCATAGGGTTGCTGAGGGGTTCAGGTGAGTTACTGTATATAAAGCAGCACTTTGCACATGTTAAAGCTTCATATAATTGTCAGTTATTATTGGATAAAGTCACAGATGTAACTATTTCCATTTACAGAAAGCATTAGTCCTGCCAGTTCCTTCCATTTGGACAAATTATTATCTTAATATCTCAAAGTCTTAGTTAGCTAGTGGGCCCAAATTCAAAACAATTACTCATTTTTCCTTAGAAGGAAAACAAGACACAGGCAAGGATTGAGTGAGCTAAGGTCACCCAACAAGTCAATAGCAGAGGTGGGAAGAAAGCCGGGGTGCCGGCCTCCTTAGGCTGTGTTCTTTCTGCTCAGACTATGTTGCCTTTCTTTTAAGGGCAGCAGACCACACTGTGCCCTGGGATCAGTGGGGACTGAAAAGCATAAAACAATCCGTGGCGAGCTATGCCTAGGGTCCAAAGGTGCTCACCCTAATGTGTAAGGTAAATGTGCCCCAGCCTGGGACAGACCCCCATTGTGTACCAGGGCAGCCTTCTTATAGACCAATTAAAGTGACCACCACTGTGCAGGGGGGAAACTTTGACCTTCTGCATATATCAAGTTCCCACTCATATGAGTATGTTTCATTTGCCTTCAGCGGTTAATATTCCAGCTTCAAGTTGATTACCTGAAATGCAGCCACATTTTCTTTCACATTGAGGCAAACAATGAGGTTACTCAAGGTTTTCCTCTAGAGCTCTGGGAGGGGGTCCCTGGCTAAAAGGAAGAGATGGTTAATAGACTGGGACTTGGGGGAGGGGAGGAGACTCATGTGCTGCAGGTGGCTGAAAGGAGATTAAGACCCTGGAGAATGGCCAGCAGGGGCCCTTTCTGGGGCACAGGGATAGAAGTCAGGGAGACTTTTCCAGACTCAGGTGGGGGGGGTGTCTGGGAAGAGAGAGGACAGTAGAAGACAAGATAGACAAAAGCAAAAGCAATGAAATACCATTCGACCATGTCAACATTTGATTACTCAAATAATAATGGTAGTTATCATGTAATATATATATAATGTAGCACTTTAAGGTTTGCAAAGTGATTTAGACATGTTATCTCAAATGAGCCTCACAACAACCTAGTGAAGTAGGTACCATTAGCTTTATTATCCCCATTTTAAAGATGAGGAAACTGAGGCTCAGAGAAGTAGTTATCTTGCCCATGTTCGCAAAGCTAGTGTCAGGGGCAGGATTCAAACCCAGGTGTTCCTTACTTGAAGTCCAGAATTGTTCACTATGCTGGCAAACAGAAATATAGTCTCCCTCATGAGCTGCAACTGAGGGGTTTTTTTGGGTTTTTTTTTTTTGGCTAGGCAATGGGGTTAAATGACTTGCCCAGGGTCACACAGCTAGTAAGTGTCAAGTGTCTGAGACTGGATTTGCACTCAGGGCTTCCTCACTTGAGGGCCAGTGCTCTATCCACTATGCCACCTTACTGCCCCCAACTGAGATTTTTTTTTTAATATCATTTCAATAAGACTGTGAGATCCAAATTCCTCAAAGAAAATCCAGACTGAAAATTATAGTGCCCAGGAGCTATATAATGTTGTCCAGGGCTATCTGCTTCAGCATTCAGTAGAGAACTGAGTGTTTGTGTCACCCAGACACTATAAGTAGAACAGACACTACAGATTCATAAGTACATTCAAGAAAAAAATACAAAATGAGAAATTCTTTGGGAATGAAAGTATGTTGGTAATCATATCAAGCTGAATGAACTAAATCATAGCCATGCACACTGGTGATCTTTATATCGTGGCTCCTGACAACTGAATCCTCAGACCAATCCTCCACCCTCAACCTTATTTGCCTTGAGCAATTAAATTTATCAGATGATCCACACAGATATGACTCTATTAACCATCTCTTCCCTCAGCCCCTGCCAGATGTGGACAGTCTTGGAGTTTTTGAAATGTCTGAGAATAAATCAAGTGACTAACGTTCATGAATTATGTAGTTGGCCAGAGGCGCTGGCTTCTCTTTTTATGACTCAGAAGAACAGAAATTTGTCCTGCTGTCTGGAGAGCACTGACCTAGAGTGTGCTGCATGTCACTGTTCCTTCCTTCCACTTGCCAGAGACGGTGTGCGCCTGCTTTGATGCTTATACCACAAGCTGCAGCAGCTCACAAATGGTCCGGAGGTTTGCTTCTAATTGTCATCTTCTGACAAGCTGGGCTATTAGGTTGGCAATTAATGCATCATTCTGCCTAAAAGCTACTGATGATATGACTCAATAATAGTCTTTTCTTGGGTGGTATTTTTAGTTGTTGTTCACCTTCCATGCTTGAATACAGATTCAACTTTCTCTCTGTATGTGAATCACCTGTGCAGACTTATATCAATATAGGTGTGGCAGGCCCAGCGCAGATGAGGTATACAAGCTAAATCTGAACCTAGAGAGACATTCTGTTTTCCATACTTAGAGTAATGGCTCACACGACTATAATGTGTCTCAGTCTTTCCTTGTCATGAACTGAGTACTGAATGGGGGGGAAAGAGAGATGAGAGTGGTCAGTCAGTCAGTCAACTCTCATTTATTAAGTAACTACTATGTGCCAGGCACTATGTTAAGTGCTGGAAGAATAGGAGAGAGTATGTTTTTGTATCATCAGAAACACCAAGAGTAAATGTTTGCTTTTTGGTTTTAGAAAAGCACATGGAATGCTCTTTTTAAAAAAATTAAAGAAAGGTGCTTAATGTCTCCCAGGTACAATTAGTCACCAGCACTCCTGAAGCTTCTCCTTTGAACTTCCCCATAGAAATGTTCTTTGGGTTAATTAGCATGCATCTTCTTGTCTTGGAGACCAACCATGCCCATCCCGATGTTAATCTGTAGTATTTCAGATTTCATTTAGTTGGAACTCAAGGTGCTTTACCAAACCTCTTAACTCTTCTGAAGAGAAGTGGGGACGAGTGAGTCCACTGAAGAATTTCAAGAAGTTTTTTTTTTCCTCCAATGTTTCATTATTTTCCAGTGTTCCCAGAGATAATGAATCCTAGTGATAATTGTTTCCATTGAAAAGAAGTTCAAAGAAAATGAGAAATATGCGCTTTGAATAAGGTCAAACAGGTTACAGTTTACATAGAATGAGCAGGACTGTTCATTTTGTATTCCCTTGCTCACAGGTGATATTGTTTAATCATTGTTAACATTTTATGCTTAAGATCAATGATTTTAGTTTGATAATGCCTTGCACATTAAAGCCATACTTAATATTGACTCACCATCTGGTATTATTAATGTGGTGGAGTCATAATACATAAAAGGGGATATTCACCGGGACCATCTCTGGGGTTACACCCATTGACACAAAAGTTGTAATGTTTTCTGAGATGTTTCCATTTAATTACCAGTGAGTCTGAACTTTTCACAAGTTGCATCAATGGTGAGTCACTAGAATTAAAGCCCTCCAGTATGTACTGTGGAACAAAAGATAGAAAGGAAAAAAGAAGTATCAGCCTGTTGACAGATGGAGAACTTTCAAAAGGTACAAACGAAATAACCCTTTGTCAATTCCCTTTCTATAGAAGTTCAGTAAGAAAAATACCAAAGAGTCCTGATACCGAGTAAACATTGAGAGAAGACTAGGATTTGGGCAGGTGTGCCTACTGCTATTCAAATTGCAAGCCCCTCAAAACAGCATAGAGCAATCCTTTGAATATCTCTCTGGAAAGGTGTTCTTTCCCAGAGTTGAGCCATCTTCCCTTAAAGGTATAGCTACCCTTAATGATGGTTTTTTTTTTACAGACCTCTATAGTCCCTTTGAGTCTTTTCTTTTGGCTTTTGGTTTTTTAAGACATTTGAAACAAACAGGATACAAATTAGTGCCTTGATAAAAAAATAATTTTCAGTTTGGTTAAAAGGTTTTTATTGTTTAGTCAAATGTGTTGGGTTATGTGATCAGCTCTATAATTATCTAAGTATTAAACATTTTTCTAGTTCAAAGTCACACTTTTGCTATAGACCTTGGAGTCAGTGTTCCACAACTTCTGGAATATACAAAGCATGAGGAAGGGTTCCAAATATGTTGTCCAGGAGTTATTCTGGGATGGGGCCAGGTCCTACTCAGCCAAGTCCAATGGTTCAGGCTAGGAATTGGAATAAAACAAGACATCTGTTGACTCTGTAACACTTAGCAAAAAGTTTACTTAACAAAAGCATGGAAAGGATATTCAGCAAGGATGCAGCACTGATCTGGTTGGGGCAGCCCCACTACCTCCTCTTTTGCCATGTGGTGGACCTGCTCAGAAGCATATGTCAAACCTGAGGAATCCATGCTAGGCTTTTATACTTAGACAGCCAGGTAGCCATGGGAACCGTCCAAGTTTTTGTCCTCTGGACCAATTAAGGATAGTTTCATTGCCTTTTAGAGGAAAAACTAGACTAGCCTATGTAGCAGGGACCTTAGTAGATGCTGTTTTCACACCAAGTCAGTCAAGTCATACACAAGTCAAGACACCACACTCATAATGAATGACCACCACCATCAACAAGAAGTCAGTCAGTCAACAAGGGATGCATTCAATACTGTCTTTATGACATAGAATAATCACTGTCTCAGCTGCAGGTGTATTCTGAGTCTTAAGATCTCCTGTAGATTGCAGTCAAATCCACTGAATCAAACTCCCCAGGGACACATTTAGTACAGGAGAATATAAAGACAGACACTCCCCAGTATACATTGTTTTGCTGCACAACATTTGCACCTGGCTCTACCTCTTCACAATATAGTTGGTTGCAAGAGCCAGTTTAGAAATACCAATCTAGAATTCTGGGGTACTTCTTCCTTTATAAACCGGCCTTAGGAAACCCTAAAAGGGAAAAGGGTGGTATCTTTATTAGGATTATTGGCAGTAGCTGCTGCCTTCCTATTCCATGGATCAATTATCCTGCTTTCCCGATTGTGCCAACACTTGATGTACTTTTGTAGCTAGAAGTCATTTGATCAGTCAACCAGCAGGTATTTGGTGGGTGCCCAATATGTGCCCAGAATAGTTCTAGCTGCTGTTGGGGTGGGGGTGGGGAACACTAAAGGATTATAAACTCCTCAAGGACCTTAGCGAGGAGATATAGTTGAAGCATTAAAAAAAAAAGAATTAAGAAACACTCACAGTCTCTTAAAACAGTAAAGAAACTTAAAAATCATCTAGTCTGATTCCCTCATTTAAAAAATAGATTTTATTTCATTTTTAAAATTGTATCTTTTTTAAAAAATCTTGCCTTATTAAAAAATCTTGGCTTTTTGTTTTTATATCACATTCATTTTTAAATATATCTTCTCCTGTGCAACAAAGCCATCTGTTGTTAAAAAAAAAATAGAAAGAAAAAAATAAAAGCAGTTCAGCAAACTAACCAATGCATTGACCATGTCTGGCAGTATATGCAACATTCCACATCTGTAGTCCTCCACCCTCTGCAATGAAGGGAGAGAGGAACCTTTTTTCAACTCTTCTCCAGGGCCCTGCTTAGTCATAATGATTACACAGTATTTAATTTCACTCTTTTTGTTCCCCGTACTTACATTGTTGTAAGTCATTGTGTATATTGTTTTCTTTAACTCTGATCAATTCACATAAACTGTCCCAGGCTTCTCTGAATTCTTCATATCCATTGTTTCTTATTGGCACAATAATTTTTCATTATATTCATATACCACAATTGGTTTAGCTGCTCTTCAATTCATGGGTACTTACTTTGCTTCCCATTCTTTGCTATAACAAAAATTACTACCGTTAATATTTCAGTGAAGATGGTAGGAACTCTTTGTCTTTGACCTCTTTGGGATACATGCCTGTCTGTGGGATTTCTGGGTCAAAGGACAGGGACGTTTTGGTACTTTTTTAAAAAACATAATTCCAAATGGTTTTCCAGTTGGACTAATTCACAGCTCTACAACGGTGCATTCATGTATCTGCCTTCCCATAGTCCTTCCAATACTGCTTCTACCTTTTGGCATCTTTACCAATTTGCCCAGACACTCTTGTTTTACAGAGGGAGAAACTTAGGACCAGTGAATAGACCAGTGAGTAGAAGTGACCTGCTTAAAGTCACATCTAGTGCCATAGTCAACACTAGAACTCTGGTTTCTCAGTTCTCAGTTCATCAGATGTTAAGTTCAGAAAAAGAAGAAAGCAACATGGAAGAAATGGGATTTAAAGGAGAGGGGAGAAGATGTGTGTTTGTTAAGGGTAGGTCTCAGGGGAGCATGGCTTCCACCAGGCACTTAGTCATGTTAATTATCTATAGTGGAGCAGAAAGAGTACCAGATTTGGAATCAGAGGACTTGAGTCCAGTTCCTGGCTCTGCTACTTGTTGCCTTGGGACTTTCTGGGCATATCACTTTGCCACAGTGGGTGGGAGGAGGAGAAGAGACCTGGAGGAGCTCTGGTGTCTCTTTTAGCTTAAATCCAATGATGCATTGTTTACATCTAACATTGGATGTGTATGGGGCACTTGAAAAGTACTTATTGATTGACTGAACAACAAAGAGGAACAACAACAAGGAGGAGAAGAAGGAGGAGGAGGAGGAGAAGGAGAAGAAAAAGAAGGAGAAGGAGGAGGAGGAGGAGGAGGAGGAGAAGAAGAAGAAGAAGAAGAAGAAGAAGAAGAAGAAGAAGAAGAAGAAGAAGAAGAAGAAGAAGAAGAAGAAGAAGAAGAGGAAGAGAAGGAGGAAGAGCAGGAGCAGGAGATAGGGAGGGGAAGGAAGAAAGGAAGATATCCAGTTCCACAAAGTGCATAGACAATGACATGGAGGTGGGAATGTGTGGTAAACTGCAGATTAATGTTGCTGAGGACTAAGTGAACAAAAGCAAACTAGTCAATTTGGTCACAGATTTAGAGTTGGAAGATCTATCTATTTACAGAGATCCTCTATTTCAGCTCTCTCCTTTTACAGAGAGATTCAATGACTTGCCTCACACAAGTGCTGACATTCGAATCTACTTCCTCTGACTTCAAAACCAGAAAGCAGTCCACTGTATCCCATAGCCCCCATAGGTGGAGTTGTTTACCTTATTGAAAGAGTTGGCCAATTTCCTGCAAAAGAAATGGGTAGTATTTTGATGTCATGCTTTTGGAATACGCTCCCAGTACATTAAGGACCTGTGATTTTATCCAAGTGGAAACTCTGCTCATCTTTAGGCACACCCTCACCTCTCTTGTTCTTCAAGTCCCTATTCCCTGCAGTTAAGTCTTAAAGAGTTGCTTAAGATTCAGAGAGGTTAAGTAATTTCCCTATGGTTATTCTGCTAGTTAGTGTCAGAGGCCCCGAAGGGATGATAAATGTTTTCCATTTCAGTGTTCTCACTGCTGAAATTACTCTGTATTTACTTCATATGTATTTTGTATTTACTTCTCTGTTTTCATTGTAAGCTAATTGAGGGCAGGGACATTTTTTCCTTTTTCTTGTTGTGTCTAAAGTGCCATAGCACTTGACACGTAGTAGGTGCTTAAGTAAATGCTTGTCGAATTGAGAAACAACCTATAAATGAACAGGGGTAGGAACACCGGTGTGCTTAAAGGAATTCTTCTGCCACAGTAAATATGGAGAGTTTGGAACTTGTCTTTTGTCTGATTATATATTCATTGCAATTTTGTGGTATTTATCTCTATAAATGTCTTCATATATTCACATATTTCCAAAGCCACATATTTTGTAGAGCTATATTCTAAGAGAGTTCACTCCATGGGTTGCCCCTGGAGTCAGACACTCAGGATTTTGAACTCTTTCTTCACATCAGGTGAGTATCACAAGTGTAGATTCATGCATACAACTCAGAGTGCCTATAAAAATATTATAATTAGAAAAAGAAGCCCAACAAGAAAGCCCTGAAATATGAAAGAAGTCATTAAAATATAAATGGCAGCTCCATCATTATCTAATTCATTTCATTTCTAAACATTAGAAAATTCAAACAATGATCCGTCCCCTGCAGAATGTGAAATATTCTAAATGTCCACATCGTATTCCAGAGAGACCCTGGCAAGAGAATGACAGAGTTTAAAATGCTCAGGTCCCACAGCTTAGTGGAAATATGGAAATATGATCTCTGAATTCCCTGGCTTTGGAGGGGTGAGGTGAGAAACCTGAGTGATTTCATTTTAGTGCTGGTTTTTTGCATTTAATTTCCTTTTTTAAAAGTGGTTTGACCTCTCTGGAACATGGGAAATTATAAGGATTGAGAAAAGACCAAAGTGTCTCCCCCCCAGAGCCATCCTCTCTGGAATAAGTCTACCTCCAAAGGTCTGCACCTGCTTTCGTGTTATTCCGCTTAGGAGGGCAGGAAGGCTACCTTCTCCTAGCAAAAATACCAAATGAATCTCCTGCCTGAGAGGCTCCCAGGAGAATGCTGTCATTAGGAACTGTGTATTGGACCCAGTGCAAAATGTTTGCCTAGTATCCTGCCATGGGCTTAGTATGTGACGTTTCATTTCAGGCCTTTTGTTTCTCTTGGATTGTAGGTGGTGAAAAAGTAATAATAAGAAGATCTCCTTTCATAAGAAAGCACATCTCTGATTGAATTTCCAGTCTTGAGATCTTTGGTTCCAAGCCAGGAGGGTCTGGGAATTTGGCAAAGGAGCTCTGTTTAGCATATCTGCAGCCTTCAGTAGTGACCACTTGAACTAACATGGGATGGAGATAAATCTCTGAAGGAAGCTCAGCCAGACTAGTTAGCATAAACTCTGGCACATCCCACCAAACTAGAAAGTATGGGCCTGGTGATGGACTATGTGTCCAGGGTCCCAGCACCAGTCTAGCTAAGTTTAAAGAGTTTAAAGTTCATCACCAGGATGGCTGCTCAGTGACCAATTTTTCAGCCACAGTATCTCTTGAAGACCATCTCCTCAGTTGTCAAGAGGTCACTATCAGAATCCCCAAGGAAATCGGGTCAAGAGGAGAGAACGATGGCTAGACAGCAGTTTTTTGGGGGAAGGTCTAGGCTTTGAGTGGACTGCAAGCTCAGTATGAGTCAGTGATGTGAAATGGTAGCCAAAAATGTTGATTTGATTTGGACTGCATTAAGAGGGATGCAGCTTCCATGAATAAGGATGTGATAGTCCCACCACTCTCTGCAGCCCTCTTCAGACCAATCTGGAGTATTATGCCTAGGACTGAGTGTGACAGTATAAGAAGGACATTGATAAACAGGACGGTGTCCAGAGGATTGTAACCAGGATGTTGAAGTGCCTTAAGTCTATAGCAAACCAAAATCTTTGGATTAGAATTAGGTATATTTAGCCTGGAGAAGAGAAGCTTGGAGGGGGCAACAGGAGGGGGAGAATTTTTGATTTATCAACAATCACTTCCATAAGCTTTTGAGTTTAAAATTTTTCTCCTCCTCGCTTCCCAAGATGGCATGCAATATGATATAGGCTATACATGTACATTATTATTAAACATATTTTTACATTAGTGATGTTGTAAGGAAGAATTAGAACCAAATGGAAGGAACCACCAGAAAGAGGAAACAAAACAAAACAGAAGAAAAAAATAGCAAATAGCATGCTTTGATCTGTGTTCAAACTCCATAGTTCTTTCTTTAGATGTGGATAGCATTTTCCTTCATGAGACCTTTGGAGATGTCTTAGATCCTTGCATTGCTGAGAAGAGCTAAGTCTATCGAAGTCAGTTATTGCATAATGTGGCTGTTACTGTGTACAACGTTTTCCTGGTTCTGCTCACTTCACTCAGCATTAGTCCATACAAGTCTTTCCAGGTTTTTCTGAAGTAGGAAGGGGAGAATTTTAAAGGCTGTCACAGGGAAGCAAGATTAAATTGGTTCTTCTTGGTTCCAGAGGACAGTAGCAATGGATGAAAGGTGCAAAAAGGCCAATTTAAACTTTCTAATGATCAGAGCTATCCCAGAGTAGAATGGGCTGCCATGGGAGCTTGTGGGTTCCCCCTCATTTTCAGTTTTCAAGCTGAGGCTGGACAACCCCCTTGTTGAGTGTGTTATAGTGGAATTCCTTTTAAATATGGATTGGACTAGATGGCTATAAGATGCTTCCCAACAATAAAATTCTGTGATTCCCTTGTGTGAGGTATTTAACCTTTCAGTGCCTTCCACTTGTCTATGTACTTTACCCATCACTATTACATAAACTCTTTGTCAATGAAGTGTCTCAAAAACTTCAATTTTTCTCTACTGCGAAGAAAACATCTTCTTCTATTTCCTTTCACATTCAGATTTCCCACTTGCCTACAATTGCCATAAGTAGATAAGAGCTCTTCCTCTGCTTTCTGCAAACTCATTCTCTGATTGGAGAGCTATAAGTAGCAATATACCCTTTCAAGGAGGTGTGTATATGACTGGAAAGGGGGTGCTCAGTTGGGGCACCACTGCTAAGCAAAGGAAGCATGACTTCCAGGTTTCTGTGTTGTGGAAGGACTGGCTACTGGGGGTAGGTAGGGAGGAGTGGGGCAGCTGGCCACCATGGGGAAGAATTCCCTAATGAGGCAAACTGCCCTTCTGGGACATTGAGAGAAGGGGGAGAAAGGGTGATATGGGAGGAGGACATAGCAGAAACTCAGCATGGTGCTGCCCTCTCTAAATTTCCCAGTTGCTGCCAGGGATGGGAGCACATCTGAGGTTGAGACTGCTGCTGAGGTGGGACCAAGCATGAAAAGAGATAGGGGTGGGAGAGGGAAGTATACCTCTAGAAGGTGCTATTGATGCCATTTAGATTTTCCATCCAGGAGCAAAGGTTCAGTAGCTCCACTTTAGTTACAGCATGTACTTATAGATTCTATGAGCACCAATTACATGCAAGGTATTTCTGAAATATCTTTCAAGATTTCTATTCTTTCTTCCCTGGATTAATAACAAATACATACTTTAGTTCAGGTCTCTCTAGGTCCTAGAGTTCTAGGTCATATTACTGAATCATAATTTCAGGGTTGGGAATATCTCTCTCATCTTTGCAATATTCACAAGATCATATGATCATAAATTTGGCTCTCAAAGGGACCATAGAGGCCATATAGTTGAACCTCTTCACTTGACAGATGAGGAAACTGAGGCACAGAGAAATTAAGTGATCTTTTCCACATAGATTATTCCACAACTTCATTCTTTGGAGGAACCAATTCAATGTCCATGATGGCTCCTCTTGATTTTCTGTTTTCCTCCATCTTTTATACCTTTTTTATTATCAACCACACTGACCTGCTTTCTTTTTAATTTGTTGGGGTGAGCCTTGCCCATGCAGCTCTATTTCTTTTTTTGGGGGGGGGGGCTAGGCAATGGGGTTAAGTGACTTGCCCAGGGTCACACAGCTAGTAAGTGTTATATGTCTGAGTCTGGATTTGAACTCAGGTCCTCCTGACTCCAGGGCTGGTGCTCTATCCACTGTGCCACCTAGCTGCCCCTCTATTTCTTTATAATAGCATTTCTTTAGCTATCAAGCACACCCGCTCTTATGGAGAGGCAGCATGGGATAGAGAAACAAGTCTTGATTGGGTCTGGAGTCAGGAAGACCCTGTTTTAAATCCGACTTCTAACATTTATTAGCTATGTGACCTTGGTCAAGAATACCTGTAGTACCTTCTAGAGTGATTTCGAGACTCAAGTAATGGATATAAAACACTTCGAAATACCACATAAATATGAGTGATCATTGTGACCACTTATTATCCCTGACCTCTCCCTCTTCTTTTCAAACTCCAACTAGTAGGTCAGCTTCAAGCTTTTTAGTTGTAGCTAATTCCTAAAGTCTCTGCAGGAAAAGAGCAGTCAGAATGAAGTAAACATGTTATATAAAGATGGGTTGTTGTTACCTTTCCATATGGAAAACCCAAAGGAACCTAGTTAACTATCGTCAGTTAAGAGGCCTGGGTAATGTGATCTGGGCATTCCTTTCCAGAGGGAACATTCTTTTGCCTAGAACCCAAAGAACTCCCAGAGTTTAGTTTGGTTTTGTTTGTTTGATTATGTTTCATAGCACATTAACAGGCATGTAATGTTGAGGGGATATTAGAGATAGAAGCAACCATAAATATAATCAAGGAGCTCTTCACCCCTAGTTCAAGTCCATCAACTTGCTTTTAAAGCATATTTCGATAACTATTTCAATATAATTTGTTTTTACAATTTATGGTTTTTTTAATTATATATTTAAAAAACATTCTGAGAAAGAGTCTGTCCATATGCTTTACCATGCTACCAAAGGAAATCCATGCCACAAAAGTTAAGAACACTAGCTGCTAGTCCAGATTCTTCATTTTTCATGTAGAAAACTAAGGATTAGAGAGGTCTCACAGAACCAGGACTAGAACACAGATCTGCTGATTGCAAACCTGAATGTTTTCTGTTATGCTATGTTACCCACACAGTGCCTGGCTAAGAGTAAGTCTTCAATGAATGTTCCTCAATTGACTGGATGCTTGTTGGTTGTTGACCTAAAACAAGAAAAGGTCTTCAGACCTGGGTGCAAGTATAAACGCTACATTTGGACCAAAGAAGGAGAGGAAAGTCATGAATGCATAAAGCTGCGATATTCCCCAAACTTGCACATACCAACTAGCTGCCCTTACCCAAGGTCAAATAGGAATAGATCCTGTTCACTGTCAACATCTAAGCATATTTAGTGCTTTGCCTGTGAAAACTGAATCTGATCTGCAACTGGATCTCATTGACTATTTCAATGAATACAGTAAACCTTTATTTCTCTATTCTGGGATCTGTGAAACCCAAAGAAAAAAAAATCTTAAAAGAAAACATCCATCATGTAGCACTTTTACTGTGGATTGTATGCTGATTCACTTATTCAGCTCAGAAGCAACTACTGTTTTCCTCTGCACAGAGCATTTGTGAAAGAAACATGGGCTCCTCCTCCACCAAAGCAGGCCAAACTTGGCCATGGTGGATGAACTTTTCTAATTTATGAAAGGTTCAATAACAGAAGCTAATTTCTTTGTGGAGTTCTATCCAGCAGCTCCTAGTGTTGGGAAGACAGAGTCCTTTGCACTGATTTAGGGTGGCTAAATTCAGCTTGAGACTTACCAGACCCAGGAGTGTTCACATTTTCTTAGCTGAACCATAAATCATCTTTCATTTAGCAGATTTAGAGACAGGCTGAAGAGCTAAATCTTTTCGTTTTCCTTCCTAACTGGCAGAAGCCACTGGAGGAGCCTCATTAGGGTTTCTCTGGAAGGATTAGAACAAATAGTTTGCTAATGTTTAAGGAGAGCAGAACACCAGGACAAGGAAAACAGGTTTTGGTTAATGGTTCATTCAGGTGTGATTAAAGGACCCTTGGAAGAAGTTTTAAAGAAGTCCAGCAGAGAACTCAGAATTTTAAAAGATGAATGCTAATTTTTTAAAAATGTGATTGGAAAATATTTAATGAAATAAATATTTTTTTAAAAGGAGAAGTACAGTGAAATGAAGCCAAAACTGCTTATTGTAATGGGCAGAAAATCAAAAGCAGCATGGCAGGCTTTCGATGCCCTGATTTATTCTGCTGCAGGAAAGTTGGGTGAAAACTGACACGGCTTCCCAGCTCTACCAGCTGGGTACCAGCTTTTAGTTAAGTAAAAGGCAACTGCCATCCTTCGGGTCGTGGTGCGTGTTGACTTGAGCTTGGAACATTCTCTGCAGGGCTTCAGTTGTGTTTCATAAAGGGATTAAGGTACAAGAATTCTTTCCCTCCACAGCCAAGATAGCCTTGACTTGTAGGCCTGATCTCCAGTCAGATCTAGAAGCTAGAAGTTTGCTCTCTGGGTGATGAGAACACCTGAATATTTCTGGGATGTCTCACAGATTTTAGAGCATCCTAGCTATTAAATGGAAATTTCCTTCTGCTGAAATTTTAAGTCTGGTTCAAAAAGAAAAGTTTTCTTTGTTTCTCCCTTTAACACCATTCTTTGGATACCTCTTATTGCTGTCTCTAGCAGTGGTTTTCTGCTCCTTGAGGGCTAGATCTCAGAAGGTATTTTCTTCCCTAATTTCGCTTTCATACCAGTATCGCTACAGACGTTTTAACTTATTTACATGCTTTCCCCAAAAGTGGTTTTAATCAATAAATTTTGGGGTAAAAGGGATCTGGACCTGTTATTTTATCAATGTGAGGAACTCCTAGTGTGGACACTTCCTCCAGTATTTCAGATCTGCCATTCATAGTCTTAGAAAGCTCTCTAGGGGCACCAGCACATGCTAAGCTATGGTCACATTGCTTAGTGTGTGTCAGAATCTGGACTTGAACCCAGGTCTTCTTGACCCCAATGACCTGCTGTTCACTAAAACCCACAATTTCATTGTTGTAGAATATCTATTAAACTATAGATGAAATTGGAGAATAAGAATGAATGGTAATTTATTTTGGATTTTCAGATTTAAATGAGTATTCTTAAAGTCCTTTCATCCTAACATGAGGGATTTGGATTAGATGAGCTCCATGATCCCTTCTAGCTCTTAACCTCTAGCATTTTATGGCTCTAAATAAAGCTCCACCTGACAAAGAACTGAAAGGGTTTCAAAGCTCATTGATGGCTTTTCTACCTGGAATGCCATTTTACCTACATGTGTGTGTGTGTGTGTGTGTGTGTGTGTGTGTGTGTGTGTGTGTGTGTGTCTTTGTATGTTTGATTCTGGAGCCAACACATTCTGATTTTAGCCACCCCAAGGAATTTATCCTGGGGAGTGTGGGTCTATGGACAAATCTTAAATATTTCTATAAGAGAAATTGCAACCCAAATATTCTCTGTCAGTCCATGCTTGCAGAGTCTCCTAGAGAAACAGGTGTGTGATCATTTGCAAGGAAGCCTTTAGTTTTATTTTTCACAGTATTCTGTTTTCTGAGTCCAGATGAACAGGCATAATAAGCTTTGCCTGATTAAGTGAATGAAATAACAAACAAGATTGTCTGATGCTCATCTTCCTTCTTTAGCCAGATAATCACCTTTAGGAGGTTGGATCGCATGCTCTGTCAGCCAGTGAGCCCCCCAGAGCCCAGTAAGTTGCACTTATCAAACTAAACCCTTGATCTCTTAGCAGCACATCAGCTGGGGAAGAAGGAGAAGGGGGATTGGTCTAGGATGAAAGTTGCAATTAGGATTTAGGAGGGCCTTTTATTATCTGAGATTTGAAATCGGTTTTCTTGGTAAATCTAAACATCTTTCCACTTGAGCATGTTGACAGCACCCTTTTGCAAATGTGCCCTCTTGAGTTAAATGGAAATTGCTACAGTTGTCTATATTTAAGATCCAGGGAGGAGTAGACTAGTCAAGGATATAATGTTACATTCAGGAGAAAGTCACTGATTTAGAGAAATGAAGCATTCCCAGTAACATGTTAAGATCTGGATGGCACCGTGATGGTACCAGAACTAGAGGTGACTTTCCTCCCTTGCTTTCTTCCTTCCCTTTAACAGATTTGGGAGATGGGAAATAATAACTTGTCTTCCTGAAAGTGATTTGTACCTTGCTGCAGGTACTAGAATTTTAATTTCCAAATTAATATTTATTTACAAACTGAAATAGCAATGCTTTTCATTTAAGCATTTGGAGAAATTTTAATGCCAAAGTGAAAAGCACCCCCAAAAGGATCCTTGAATTAAGATTTCTTGTATCATGAAAGAAAATGGGCCTACAAACACTACATAAAAACAGCATGGCGTAGTTGGTAGAGAGCTGGCTTTGAAGCCAGAAATACCAGGGATCAAGCTCTGCCCCTTCTACACATTATGTGTAGGGTAAATCACTTAAGATCTAGGCATTGCTCGGTCCACACAATCCTCCAAGACTACAAGTTGCAGAGAAGGCACCGACCTGCATTGGCAAAGGGAATTTCATCACCCCGTAGTATCCTATAACAGTAAAATCTGGTTCCTATCCCTTCTTATCTTTGATATATTTAACCCTCAGTTGTTCATATTGTTATTGTATGATATAAATGCTAATACACTTAATTGTCAAATCTTTCTTTAATTCTAAAATCTTAGTGTGTACTCTTTGTCATAGTCCCTGCCCTTCCCCCCAACACGTACCTACCCAATTGTGGGTTTTCATTCTGATTTTTCTAGTGCTTGCCCAAGGTCACACAGTTAGGCGGTAACAGAACTGGCAATAGACCTTAGATCTCCTGTTTGCTAATCTTTCCTGTATAAATTTGTTTTGTTTTTTGCTAGGCAATAAGGTTAAGTGACTTGCCCAGGGTCACACAGCTAAGTGTCAAGTGTCTGAGGCCGTGTTTGAACTCAGGTCCTCCTGAGGGCCAGTGCTCTATTCGGTGCACAACCTAGCTGCCCCCTCTTGTAGAAATTTGAAAATGGTATCACAGCATACAAATTGAAACCATTAACTCAAACATTTCATCACTCCAAACACTATGAACAACAAAATCTTCTAGTAAGTAAATATTTTAAAGCAATGGAGTTAAACAATCTGTTCATTATGTGACGTTTTATTAATAGTATGCTGATGTCACTCAACTATAAGCTTCTAAATTCAACCAATTCAGTTTAACAAACATTTATTAAACACCTGCTATGCTCCAGGAATATAGGGACAAAATCCAAACTGTGCCTGCCCTGGAAGAATTTATCTTCTACTTGGGAAAAGGGCGGAGGAGCTGTTGAATTCTCTCACCTAGAACTGCAAGATGCCTGTGTAAGAAGTTAGTAAACATTACTGGACTGGAACCAATGGGATTATTTCCTGCTGCACTGTGGACATCAGTTTTCCCTCTCACTTTGCCCCTGCTGTAGTGGTCATATAGAATGCTTGTCCTCATGGTAGCCTCGGTTGGGATACTGATAACTAATTGTCATCTCTATATACCCACCTTCAGGCATGTGCCTTCATGTATGACTATGGGAGGTGGCTTACTCTTCTTAATTCCCTGGAATTCCCTCCACAAAGCAGATTATGCTTCATGGGCTTTATGTGTGGTGCCAAAACCTCTAACACCCAGCTTCTTTTGTCAGGAAGACAGGCACCATGCCCAACTTTTATCTTAGAGGTTTCCCCCAACCCCCTCCAATGTCATACCTGAGAGAGATTCCCAACCAATGCTATACCTTAAAGAGGGTCTGCCCTCCCCACTGAGAAAAGACTTTTTCTTACCTTTGTTACATTTAGCCCCCAGCTGTTCACATTGTTTTTACACCACATGAATATTTCTACACTTATTGTCAAAGTTTTCCCTAATGCTGAAGTTTTAGCAATGTACTCTCTAGTCCCGGCCTACCTCCTCCTACCTTCCTCCTTAATACATTTCTAGTTTGGAGTAAAAACATCTTCAGTTGAAGGTTAGGTCCCAAGTTTGACTTCACACTCTTCTTTTGAGTATTGAATTAAAATGGATTGGGAAATGGCTTTGCCAAGGTATTATTCTTTTTTTTCTCAAAAAATTTTTTTTTAGTCACAGATGCCCCTAACTTTATAACTAAGCATTAAAATGTAGCAGGGTATTAGGAATTCCTGTATTAGGAATTCTTGAATCTGGAATGAATTCCATTTTGGGAGTGAGGAGGGGAACAGCAAAGGGGAACCTATCCTGGATACATTTGCAACAGAACTGGAAGCCTGTCACCTAGAGGTGCTTTGCCAGACCCTCAGGAGAAGGCAAGGGGCAATGGGAGAAGGTGGGCCCTGGGAGAGGGGTACCAAGGCCTACATACTCTCTGACAGTAGCGGTGGTGGGACAAGGCAAAGGATCATGAGAGGAGGCCAGAGAATTGTGATAGGAAGAAATCATGTCCCACAGACAACAACATAAATGCTCTGGAATGGCGTCAAGTTATTCTGTGCCATAAAACTTGGGATCTGATAACCATGCCTATGGACTATGGAAACATTTCCAGCATAGGCTAGATAACTCCCTGTCAACAATGTTGTAAAGGGAATCAGAGTTTTGGGGAGGGTCTGGGTCACTTGACCTCCAAGGTCTCCTCCAACTCTGAGAGCCTATGATTCTGGGTGATGTGTTGTCTCCATTCACTCCATTCTCATTGTCTTTAACTTTACTGATGAATGCCTGAGGACTTCCACGGCCCCTAGACAGGAATCGCCAGGTCCTATCACCCAGCTTGTTGTAGATAAAGTCTGGTCTCTTGACTAATGGGTACTGCTTATTATAGATAAAATCTAGTCCCCTAACTAATGGCCATTCTGTTGCCCACCATCACTGCTGAGAGCCCTATTGGGTGTAATTAAAACAGAGGCTGGGAGTTACTAAGACAGAGGGCTATGAGAGAAAAGTTAATTGTAGGTATTGTCAGCAGATAAACTCAGAATGGACAGTGTGCTAATCCATCCTTACATAGTTTTGTCTTTAGCCATGCTCTTTAAAAATTTCAGCAAGATTTGCATGGTGGGCTGAAGACCTTTCACATCCACTAAATCAGTAGTAAGCAGCTTTTCAGGGGGAGGGGTGCCAGATTTCAGAACCCTGTTGTCATGGGGTGGAGGAGGGAAGATGTACTGCCTAGATCAGCCAGGAAGCATTGAAAATGCCCTCCACTACACACATTCCTCTAATTCATTTGGGTAAAGGAACTCCTCCTAAAAGACAAATAACTCCAAGGAGATTTAAGCCTCTCACTCATCCACATCTTAGTGTGAATCACTTTAGTCAGATAAGTTCCTAATATATAGCCAGACTTAGGAAAATTGGGGAACATGGCTTTTGATTGGATGGGAGGAGGGAGGAATAATTTTGAATCCAGGCCCTAGAGGGAGGGCAGGCTTGGGTGGAGCTCCAAAGTTGCTGCCCCCCCCTGCCCCACCCACCCACCTTGCAAAGGGAGGGAAGGGGGAAGCTTTGAACAACCTGAGGACACTGGGATTGGAAAGGGAGTGCCATGGTGGGGGTGGGGGGGGAAGGGAGGTTGGAATGGAGGCAGACTTTGCATAATTGACAGGGCTTTTGTGGCATAACTGTCTGTATTCGGACTTGGGCACACATATGGCTTGCTGACAGCAGAGGCAGGGAAGGGTGGGGGAAGGGGAGGGGGAAGAAGAAGATAATCAAAGCTTCATCTGTTCCTGTTCTCAACAGTAGAGGTCCTCAGTAACATAGATCTTCAATATAGATGGCTGAAAACTCCCTACTTAGTCCCTAATGGATTGGGTTGTTTTCTTTAAATCATCACTTGTGGAATTTAAGTCATTTTATGAGTGTAGTTGTCTATTTCTATGCCATTAATAAATGAAAAATTCTTAGTCCAAATTGTATGATGTTGGTTTAAGATTTCACAATAATAAGCTATCCCAAACTAATGACTTTTCTCTTTTGCAACAGCTGAAATAATGTGCTAGAAATGAGTTGACTCAACAATGTGGAATATTTGAAAGGATTAATAAAAACGTTCTATTGAAATTTTGGAAGAAAAAGATTGTGGGCAGATGTTAGGGGTGGGAGGGGGGTTGAACTTTAATGTCTTATCATGGTAGAAAACAATGCATTTTTCTCCCAGTCCAAGTTATCCAAAAGCTGCCTTGTTACTTAATCCTAGCTTTGTTGCTTATTGACTGTATGACCTGGGACAAGTGTCTTAACCTTCCTGAGCCTCAGTTTCCTCATCTGTAAAATGAGGGATTTAAAGTACATAACTTTTTAGGTCCCTTTTAATTTGTGTGTATGTGATCCCATTCTCTCTGTTTAGCCCTGATTCTTGTCCTATCTATTCAAATTCTTAAGGTTTGGAAAAGGAAACCTAAGGAAAAAGAGATATTCTAAATTTGCCTTGCAATAAATACTTTTTAAATCTATTCAGAAATCGTGTTTTATAGTCTACATTCCTTTGTTGACTACTTAAACAAAACAATTATCAGAACCAGTTAAGAAAACTAAATATTAATTAGAAATGGTTAGCTAAGATGCAGAATAACACTTTGTTCAAGGCCATAGACAAAAGAAGTTTCTTTAGAATGTGAGGGATGGCTTTGGCTATTATAGACTCTGATAATCCTTTTTCCCTAAAGAGAGAAGCCAACAATATCCTCTACACCAGGAATTTTTAACCTTTGTTGTGTGTGTCATGTACCCCTTTGGCAGTCAGATGAAGCCTATAGACCCCTTCTCAGAATCTTCATGTTTTTTAAACAATGGAAGAAAATGATAAATTTCAGTTAGAGGTTAGCAAAAATGAAGGTGTATTTTTTTTCTCAATTCAACTTCACAGACCCCTTAAAATTTATCCACAGACCTTTTGGGGGTCTATGGACTCCAAGTTAAGAGCTCTTGCTCTTCACCAGTTCCCAGCTTCCCCTCTTGATCTGGGCCTATTCACACTGAAAATCACCCCTCTCAAGCTACCGAAGCTTCTAGTATATGCCAGATCCCTTTTTGGGTGCCCCATTGTCCAGATGCCGCTAAATCCTCAGCAAAAACCAGCAGCCTTCCACCTCACTAGACAGGGGGTTGGCACAGGTGAGTTATACTGGCACTATGTACTACGGCCTAGTCACCCCAAGAGAGGCCTTCCTGTCAGGGGTGCCCAGCAGCTTAGTCTCCATCCACTCCCATGCCCACGCCCTTCCACCTTCCAGGCAAAAAAAAAAAAAGTGGCTTATTTATTTATGAAAACAGTCTAACACACCTTTGAAACCAATGTTGATTATAGTCATCAAAAGGAGCACTGTGGAAATTGTTTCAATTCCTTCACAGAGACTTCATTACCCCCAAAACTGTATTCTATTATTCCCAGAGATCTGAGTGATATCAGCAGGCTGTCTGTAAGGCTGCAGCCACACACAACATGTATTATGCATCTGCATTCTTTTTTGAGACAAACCACCCTACATACCAATGGTAACAGCACCATTTTGGATTGTGACTCACAGATTCCCTTGTAAAAATGGCATTTTCCTTTCAATCAATTAGCAATGATATTTTGAACCAATCTATTTCCTGGAAAGCTACAGAAGAAGGACTTTGAAAAAGCTTTCTCAGTGAAAGATTAAAATCTGCCTTAGATTTCTAGATGGATTAAGTTTTAAATGAGCATAGAAGAATAACAATATGAATCAATTTGATCAAAGAAAAAGTGTCACTAATTATTTAAACAGGACACTTACAACAGGGATTTAAAGGCAAAGAAGCGGATTTCCCTTGCATGTGGATCAAATCAGAAGTATCCCATAATTGACTCTTTACAAGACCTTGCTCCAGTGTAATGGACTAGATATTAAAGCCTTAAGTATTTAAAGCTAGTTTCCGTCTTTCTCTAAATGGAGGTCTACCACTAAGAGCTATTTTACAAGTCTGACACATTAGCTGCATCACTGTGAAATACACTGACTCTGGCTTCCGTGGTTGGGAATTTCAAGTGCTCTCAATAGTTAAATGGTGTGAAATGGGTAGCATTGAACCTGTGAGAAGCAATGAGCATCCTAAAAAATAAATTCCAGATGGCAAGGGCTGGTGGGAAAGGATACTGTAATGGCTCCACACAATGAGTTAAACCCAACAAAAACTTGTCCATCTTGGTATTCTCAAACAACTTCTTTGAGCATATCTTTCAAAAGTACAAATACATAAATTGTGGGGGTTTCCCCCTCCTTTTTCTCCAGTTGTTATCTTTGGGGAAAATGGGGTCTTCAGTAAACTATTGCTATCAGATCAAATGCAGAGTGAGTAGAATGAAAGAAACCATAATTATATGGGCTATTTTCTTTTAATCTTTCAAGCCAATTTCTAGCCATGAGAAGTAAACCTGTTTTGTTTTGTTTTTTTCTAGCCCAAGGTTGGGTTAGAGAACTTGTCTCTTGAAAGCCACAAAAAGGTGCAATGAGGAGAAAGCAAAAATCCAAAGAAAAAACAAACAAAAAAAACCCCCAAAACCCACAACCAACCATTAGCTCTAAGTGATTAAATATTGGTCTCAGTTGTGTCCTTACCACTTAATAGAACTTGGACAGATCACTTCATCTCTTTAAACTTCAGTTTCTTCCTCTGTGAAATAGTTGTTTTGCCTACTTCACAGGATTCTTGTGAGGATCCAGTCAGTCAATAAACATTTATTATAGGATCCTCTGTAATGACATATGGAAAAGAGCTATACAAGTGTGAATTTTTATTGTCATCTTTCAATATTCTTTTCTACAAAATGGAGGATTGAGGTAGGTGATGCTACCATAATATCGAATTTAAAGTATACGGATCATAATCCATAACCAGCACTTGCCATTATAGCTAGAGTGTTGGACTTAGAGACAGAAAGTTCTAGTTCAAATCCTGATTCTGACCCTTCTCTCTCTGTAATATAGGGATTATAGTACCTCCTTCACAGGATTATTTTGAGATTCAAATGAGACAATGGATGAAAAGCACTTTGCAAACCATAAAGAACTATAAAAATGTTAGTGATTAGTGTACGGAGATGCTTTGATTCAGTGGGTAAGAAAATTAAGCACCTGAAGCTCATGAATCATGTCTTTCTTCTGAGTTGTTTTCTATTTTTTCTTTTCACCCCCCTCCCCTATATTGCCTCATGGTGAGATGCACACATACCAAAAGCCTAAGGAATACATGCTTAATTAACTAATTAAGATTTGCTGTTGTCTGTTTCTAGCACCGACAAGATAACTAGCAGAACAAGTCAACGATAGCTACCCAAAAGAGGTCCTATCTTACCACCCAAATATTGCCCATGCTTTTCGCTTGAGGATAGACTTACCAAAAACGGAAACTTTGGTTGAAAGGTAGGGTCCTCATTCTTGTCTTTGTGCCTGGCACCTAGTACAGTGCCAGGCACACAGTAGGCACTTAACAAATGTGTGTTGGATTGGATTGAATTGGATTGGATATACATATCCACATTTTCCATGCTCTGAGAAGAGGGCCGAGTAACACCCTTGGAACAGGTCCTTAAAGTCCTACCTTCATAATTTACTAAGGCAGCTGCTCTAAAAGATTATTACTCCAGGGAAATACAACAGGCCATTTGAATGCATGCCTCATTGGCTGATAGAGGATGGAAGTCCCTTGACAGCTCCCCCATCTCCAGGTTGGCCAGGAGTGCACATAAGTGAAAGGTGCTAGGAAAGGCAGGATAGGGATCTGGCCCTGACTGCAGTTAAAGTTCTTTCTGTGTTTTCATTACCAACTCCTATTTTTATGGTTCAGATCTTGGCTGTGGTAAACTCCAGATTGAATAGACGCCTCAGATATACATCTGAGGGCAGTATTTGGCCTTAAGTAGCAGTCAAGTTGCCTGCAGATGCATTTTTTGAAATGGGGCATAGAAAGGGTTTTTTTAAAAAAAAAAGTCAGGCGTCAAGCAGCCCCACAAATCATTTTTACGTGGCTTCCTGGACCTTTGTTTTAAGCAAATCCTTTAACGGTTTTTTTTTACTCATTTCTGTACCTCTTCAAAGGAAGGGTTTTGCAGGTAGCTCTTCATGAGATCTGCTGCCTTCCAGGATTTAGAGTCAAAAGAGCTTTAAAAGAGCAGAAATGTTTATTTTCGAATAGTCATTACTTTATACCTGTAGCCATAAGCTCTGTAGTAGCCAGCTCTCAGCTGATAGGAGGAGGGGGAGTGGGGTAAGGGTGGAGGGGAGAGGAGGAGAGGGAGGGAGGGAGAGAGAGAAAGAAAGAGGAGAGGGAGGAAAGAGAGAGGGGAGGGGAGACAGAAAGACACAGAGAGACAGAGAGAGGGTCTCCTCAGTGGGAAAGTCTGGCTGCATAGTGCTGCCTTACTGGGCCCTACAGCTGTTGGCACTGAGCCTGGAGGTAGAGGGGAAACTGTGACATTTTAGGATCTCATTAGTATCATTAAAAAATGAACTTGGGACGGAGGTTAACATGAGAACAGACAAGATGATATTCTGTTTGGCCAATCTAGATATTATTATGAGTCTGATTTGAAAACTAAAGCATTTAAATATCTAAAGAATGGGAATGTGCATGTGTGTGTGCATGGTTGTGTGTGTATATGTACATATACATGCATCTATATGCTTTAAAGATATACATATATAAAGACATATATCTTTCCATTCTTTAAAAGATTTAGGTCTCTGTATTTCTTTGCCTTCGTGCAGTGGTTTCTGAAGCAGCAAATAGAATAATAGGTAGATTTTAGATCATTGTCCTGCCTCCAAACCTAAGTTAAAATACAAGCAAATCCAACTAACTCCAAAGCCAAATTTATTCTGATTTTATTAGGCAGGTGGTGTAGATATTGGATGATTTCCCTCTTGGGTTTTACATTTATTTCATGTGCTTTTCTCAAAAGAACAGGAGTTATTCTGTCAAAAATAGGGAGGTGAAAGCCCGGCTAAGGGGATACTGCAAATTCTGCCCTTTCAGCAGAGCTGATTTATTGTTTCATAATTAATATTCCAGAGTTTCTCTTTGTCTCCTGCGTCACGATTTATGGCTGCTATGTTTTCATGTTTCCTTCTTGCTCCTTGCTACAAGCCTGAACAAATAAACTGTGTATACATAGGGACTCTCTCCTCAGGCACACATTTTGCTGTTTTCTAGGTATCATTACCATTTTTTCTTTCCTTGACCTCATGTGACATTAGGACCTGAATTCTACATCCATTACTTGAAGCCAGCAGGCACATGATGCGGAGCTCAACCAGTGAGGGAAGAATTTCCATGTTACATTGATTTAAACTATTTAGTTTGATTTTTAAGACCCTAGCTCATGGCTGCCCAGAAATTACCCATATTAAACACATCAAGCATACATCTAAGGCTATATAAAGAATTATTTTTTTCAAAGATTCAATGCTGAGAACACAGTAGGTGCTCAATAAATGCTTATTGAATGAATGAATGAATTTGGCCTTGAGTTTTGAAACCATGGTCCTGTCTGGCTTTTCAGATAATATAAATTTACTTAAATGTGAGCTATTGCTTCTTTGAATAAACTTAGGTTGTTTTTTTTTTCAATCTAGACCAGAGATTTCTAATGGTGGGGAACACCAAATGTAGAAACTCCAAAACAGATTAGCAGTTCTCTGTAACTTAGAGTTCTAGAGAGGAAAATGAGGAGAAAAGTAACTTGCCTGTGGTCACACAGCTCAATGACAGAGAACATAAACCCAAGTATTGCTGAATACAAGCCTGCCTTACCATTCACTATGCCATACTTCCATAGATTCAATTCCGTGTTTAAGCATATAAGAACCTCCTGTATGCCAGATGCTGCCAGGTGTTAGAAGACAGAGAAACTAAAACAAAGCAGACTCTGTCCTCAAAGAGCTTACATTCTCTTGAGGGGAAACAACATATACAAAACAACATGTAAATAACACAGGTGATGTTCCCTAGATTATCTGAAGAAAATATACTCTAGTTTATGATGAGCACAATAGAGCAAGCTAGGCATACCTTTGTCATGCCAAGACGCCGGGCAGAGTTTTAGAAGTTAAGGCCACTTTCTTCCATATCCCCTCCTTCTCTGCCAATGGCTATTTGCTCTGTTAATTAATAACACCCTGCTCCATTCTCATGATGGATTGTGAACTGAACCAGATTTTCCTGAACAACAGAAAAAAACCTGTGTGGGGAGCTGGCCACATTGCTTCAAAGCATTGGCCTCTCCTTTGTTTCCTTATACATTCAGGGATAGACAGGAATACTTTGGGGTGTCTGGGCTGTCTTTGTCTCTAGTTAGAACTGTCCTTTGACAAGAAAGAAAGACCTTCTAGAGAAGTCATGGAAGCCAAGAGGTTAGATAGTGTGGTGAAGAGTTGAAACTGAGGCTGGTTCCTATTAACAAGGTTGAATTCTTAAAGGTTTTAGCCTTGTTGTTGGGAGTGACAGTATAGATAGAGGAAGAAGATGTAACTTTGAGGTATGATGGAAAGGGAATTTAGGAATTAGGAATGATGGGAATATCATTAGGGTAGTTGAGGTTAGACTAGGTATCCAATCTCTGAGGTGGCACAGATTCAGTCAAATTAGGACCGAAGTAGTCTCTGGGATACATTGGATAGTAGCTAGGTTTAGTGAGTGTTGAGGGCATTGCATTAGGTTCTCTTCAGAAGAATGAGGTTATAGTCCTGGCGTGGTTACAAATTACCTTGTGAACATGAATAAAACATTTCACTCTATCTCTAAAATAAAAGAGTTGGACTAGATGATCCCTAAAGTTTCTTCTAGTTTTAATGTTCATTTATCCAGCACTCTAACATTCAGAGCTTTTTGCCCCTTTGGGGTAGATTTTGCAGACATTGCTAATCTTAGCTTGCAGATGAGGAAACTAAGGTTCAGAGTGGTGGTGTGATTTACCCAAGGTCACACAGCTGGTCAATATGAGACCTAGGTCTTCCGACTTGTAGCCCAGTGTTCTTCTGTGCACATTATGTTATTATAAAGTCCCCCAAATTCAAGTAGAAGGTCCATAGACTTCTCCACCCCAACATTCAATGTAACATTAACAACATTTCTAGAAGCCTTAGTTTCTTCATGTGTGACATTAAGATAATAACTCTAGCCCCTCCCTCACCTCACAAAGGGGCTAGAAGAATGAAGGGAGGCATTTTAGGAAAGTAATCTGGCCCCCTCAGAGAGATGGCCAAGGGGGAGCAACATTTGAGTGCATAAGAATGGCCCCCAAGCCCATAATCTGTACAGAGAATTGGTTTTGATTTGCACATCTTTGATTTCTGCCTTAACAGCATGTTTGCTGTGATTCCAGGAATTTCGTGATTCCAGTTCAGTGTTGATGTTTTGCATCCAACCCAGGACTCTAAGTACTCTTGAAGGAATGTGTGGTTAATGTAGTAGAGAAAGTAATCCAAAATCCCACTTCATCCTGAGGGCCAAGCTGTCCTGCCTTTTCATTGGCTCCTAATGAACTGGCCTAAACTAACACATCTCCTTTTTCTGGCAACACCTGTGCCCTTGACACAGGTAAGGATGGGGGTTGGGAGTGGGGGAGAAAGCCGGGATCCTCAAGGTATCACCTTTGGCTGAGCCAGTCATCATCTCTGTTTCTCCAAAGGTTGAGTTGGTTGGACTTTTGTTCATCCACCTCCTTAAGCTAGTCCTTCACCTAAAATAAAAGTCCAACAAGATGCTTCGTTGGGAGCTGCTTCTTGGTTCAAAGCCCTGGGGATTACCTGACTTGCTTGTTCCATGTGCTCTGTATTCGTAACCAAAATAGACTTCCTTTTCAAGAGCCTCCAATTTCCAATGGGTTTAACCTAGAAAAACAACAAAAGTCTCATAAAAGTTGGGAGGCCAGTCCAAGGAAAGCACTGTGGCTGCTGCACATTTTAAGGCTGGGTCCAGTAGAGGGGTTTGGAATAGCTGCCAATTCCAGCAGTGAATCCGATGTTCTCTGGATTGTGGAATGGGGCAGAGCCTTCAGCTGGAGGAAGTTTGGGCACCGGGGAGACTCCTGGCAAAGTCCTGGCCAGAAATAAATTACCCTTGACTGTTTTTTCGGTGTCACCCAAGTTTGGAATAATTGAGGTGGTTGAATTTCTGGCAGATTTAATTTTAGGATATGACAGCATAAATGCAGTTCAATTCAAAGCAATTCTATTCTAATGCACTTATTAAGTGCCTACTGTGTGCACTGTGTTAGGTTCATGGGATATAAAGACAAAAATGGAAAGAGTTCCTGCCCTCAAGGACTCTGTTTTCTACTGGTATGCAGAAACAACCCTCAGCCTTTATCAGTTTCACACCCAGGTTACCTCTCCAGGCTAATTATACATTACTTTCCTTCCTTTATATTTACTCATATGTATACATGCAAACTAAGTATGTCCATAAAAAGAATTTAGAACTGCAAACTCAACTGCCAATCCCCCCAAACCTCATTATCTTTCTCCCCAAACCCAGCCCTCTTCCAATCATCCTTCAAGGTTCATAACTTTGGTGTTTTCTCTGACTCCTCACTCTCCCTTAACCCACATAGCCAATCAAATGCCAAAATCTTACCATTTCTACATCCACAATGTCTCTTTAATACCACCCCTTCTCTCTTTTTGCCTAGCCACCACTTTATTTCAGGCCTGACTTGTCACCTCTTGCCTAGGCTACAGCACTGGCCTTCCAGTGGGTCTACTGACTCAAGTCTCTCCCTGCTCCAAACTCCACCTTCACCTAGCTACCAAAATGGCTTTCCTTAAAGACAAAGCTTTTCAGGTCACACCCTTACTGAATAAATTCCAGTGGCATCCTATTGCCTCTAACATCAAATATAACTGCCTCTGGCTTTTAAAGTCCTTCACAACCTAACCTTCCCAACTTCTTTATGCAGTATGTTATCCCCCTTTCCATATTCTGTGGTCCAGCCAAATTGGCCTTCTTTTTGTTCCTCATATGTAATATTTCATCTGCCATATCTGTGTTTTTTCACTGACCCTCTCCCATTCCTGACATGTACCTCCTTCCCATCTCTGCCTCATACAGTCTCTTTCTCCCTTCAAAATACAGTTGAGGAACCTCTTTTTACATAAAAACTTTGCTGATCTCCATAACTGCTGGTACCCTCCTTAATGATCTGGTATTTAATCCCCTTGTGTTATATACGTATATATGTGTGTGTGTGTGTGTGTGTGTGTGTGTGTGTGTGTGTGTACACATTGTCTTACACAATAGAATATAAGCTCCCTGAGAACAGGGATTATTTAATTTTTTGCATTATGTTCCCAATGCCAAGCACAGTGTTTGGAGCATAGTAAGCACTTAATAAATATTTATTGATTAATTGCTTGATTTATTGATCTTCGATCCTCTGGCTAAAATCTAAAAGTCTTCAGAGATCCCCCATTTCAATGATTATAGTAATATCTGATGCTGTGTCCTCCCCATCATCTATCTTTAGCACAGTGTCCAACACCTTCAGCTCTCACCAAAGAGGAGTAACCCAAAAAAAAGTTCAGACTGAAATCAGCACCTCTGGTATTATTACAGTAGCTGGGTCACCTCCGTGAGCTTCAGCCATCACTTTCCCTAGGGTACTAGCCATATATCCTCCTTCCCAGAGCTCAGATTTATAGGTCCTATGGATTTGGTGGTGTTCTGGCTAAGTTCTATTTTACGGTCTAGCCTCTTTTCAAATCCCTGTGTTCGGAAGTGCCTGATAAGGATTTTTCTTTCTTCTTACCCACTGGACTCTAAAATACACCAGGTTCTCTCATGGTTCCATCTGGGTTGACTTCAAGCATGGAGCGTGGAATGAATCTGACTGCCAAAGCTAATAAAATAGGAGCCTTCAGTCCTGAATGGGAAATTAAGGACTAGCATACTCCAATTCTTGCCTGAACTTCCAGTCTCCTTTGCCTGGTCCTTGGGGGCATGAAAGATTGATAACATACATTCTCTGTGTGAGACAGTTTACCTAGTGAGAAATTGTGAAAATAACTGCAGTAAAACTACCATAAACCTTAAGGAGGAAAGGAGCTAGTAAATGTGAAATCACAATTCTCATAGTGTTAAATGTCTCCATAGAAATCTGACCAATAGAGATGTCTTATTTCCTGAGTAGCCTAAGTCAGACCACATTGGATGCCCACTGGAGCATAAGCACTGGGCTTTGGGGTACAGGAGCCAAAGAGATGTTTTGCGGGACATGCAGGCATGTTCCTGTGTGAGATTACCTGGGGCCTGAGTCCCTGAAAGAACAGAGTATTTCCAGTTCAGTCCTTGAAGTGGCTGTCTCACAAGGCATTCCCTCGTGGCGTCCCTTTTCTCCTTTTAGATACAGCTTGGGCATTTCCAGATCCCCACAGCAACTCCTGTCCTCCCTCCCAAACTCCCTTGTGCTTAGCTACTTTGTGTATATTTATACTTATTAACTTTTTGCTGTAAACCTTTTTATGTGTCTTTGCTGTCTCCCCCATTAGAATGTAAATTCCTTATCCGTAGGGATTGTTTCATCCTTTGTACTTCAGTGCAATAAACATTTGTTGAACATCTACTGTGTGCCAGGTATTATTATTCTTAGCACTGAGGATAATAATAAGAAAAAAAAAGACAGTCCTTGCCCTCAAGGAGCTTACAATCTAATGGAGGACGTTGTTGTTGTTGTTGTTGTTGTTGTTGTTGTGTAGTCATTTCAGTTGTGTCCAACTCTTCATTACCCCATTTTGGGGTTTTCTTGGCAAAAGCTACTGGAGTGGTTTGCCATTTCCTTCAGCTAGTAAGCGTGTCTGAGGCTGGATTTGAACTCAGGAAGATGGGTCTTTCTGATTCCACGCCCAGTTCTTCATCCACTGTGCCACCTTGCATGCCAGTGGGGAGAAGACAGCACACGAAAGGAAGCTAAAAAGCAGAAGGGGGAAGAGGAGAGGGCACCAGAGGGTATCTACGGATTCTAAGCCGAGCAGAGCTACAGATGGAAAGTAGAGTTTATTGGCACCCAGCGTGGTGCCTTGCACTTAGTAGGTGCTTAATAATTGGTGGCTGATTGTGTTGATTGACCTGCCATCCATTGCCAGTTAACCTTCTAATTCACTCTAAGGACCCCTGAGTCTTACTATGCACTCTCTAATTGTGCTCTTAGGATCAGTAGGCCCTTCCATCTGCCAAGCCACTGAGCCCTCCTGGGACCCTGGGCTCCAATTGATGAACTTTTTCTTTATCTTACCCAGAAGCAGGCCAACAAGCCACTTCCCAGATGTTCCCAAACCATGCCACCATGTGTCCCTCCTCACCCAGCTCCCTTTTATGTGTCATCTTTCCTCTTTAGAAACTAAGTTCCTTCAGGTCAAGGACTCTCTCGCTTGCCAGTATTTGTATCCATAGCACCATGTCTAGCATATAATAAGCACTTAATAAAGGTATATCACCAATTTATTCATTAGTTCGTTCCACTTGCTACCAGGTCACTCCTATGGGTACTATATGTGGTATGGGCAGAATCTACAGGTGGGAATTAAGAAGAGAGGAGGTTTGTCTGGAAAGATGTAAGTACAAGTTAGAAACTTACCACAGACCAAACAGAAATCACCTAATTCAACGATTTCCCATCTCATACATTTGGATACTTTGATACGTTACACAGTCATCCTTAGTTTGTCTCTTGTAGTCTGGGACTGAGATCTCCAATCTTCTATCAAATTACTAATTCCTAATGTTGAGTTTAAGGGATAACAGATTGTCCAGTTTGGCTGGTATGTAGCATGTCTGAAGGAGAGTAATGTAAAATAAGCTTGGAAAGGTAGGTTGGAACCAGGCTGTGGGTAGAGTTAAATGCCAGGGTGAGGAGTTTGTTTTTTATCCTGGAAGTACTTGGGAGCCACTAAAAGCTTTTGTGCAGGAGTGTAACATAACCCTAGATTAGAGGATCTTAACCTGGGGCCCACAAACTCCCAAGACGGTCTCTGGATAGCTTTTGGGGGTGGGGTCTGTGAATTTTTAAATACTCTGTTAAATATATTTTAATATAATTAATATCATCAGTTTCTTTTGTTAATCCCATATATTTTATTTTATGTATTTAAAAATATCATTAGAAAAAAATATTCTGAGAAGACATCCATAGGGTTCACCAGTCTGACAAAGTGGTCTGTGACACAGAGATTAAGAACTTCCCTCTGATCTCTAGGGTCCTTTCCGAGTCCAAGTTGAATGATCCTATGTTCCTCTGGAATATCTTCACAAGTTACAAGTATGTAAGAGTATGCAAAAGGTTAGAAAACACTGATTTAACTAATTGCTGTTGTGTGGCAATTGATTCTTCTCCACTCCACCAGTCAAGTTGGATCCTTTGGACTCCTATCCTAAGTTAAAAAACAAACAAACAAAAACAACCACCAAGGCCATGCCAGTGGAGTTTCTGGACACTCCTGCACTGTTTACTGTGCTCTGCAAACCTACGTGGAGGCTCAAAGTTGTGCTTTCTTGGCGAAACAAGTCTCTTTCTCTTAAGAGAAGTTTGTCTTATCCATGAGGACCAAAAATTGGCTGCTCTGAATACATGAGGTTTCTGTTTGGGTTTTTTTTGTTGATTTTTTAAAAACAGAGCTAGTAATATTCTGGACTACTCTGCGGTTAACTCTGGCCTGACCCTGCACCTCTGTGGTTTTATTAGCTGTATGTTTGGCTCTGGGATCTTCTCTCAAGTTATTGTCGTTATTGGGACGACTCATGTCTCCAGTGAATCTCTCCTAAATCTCCTGCCCTTATCTAGCCAAAATGTGTGTGTGTGTGTGTGTGTGTGTGTGTGTGTGTGTGTGTGTATGTGTGTGTGTGAAGTAAGTGCATTCTTGTCTGAAGTGTGTCCTGGCTGTCTCTGATAGCAGTCAGGGCTGGCCCGGATTTTACTAGAGGACGCAGATTGATATGATTAAGATTAATGAGGCTTATTCTCAGTCATGAACCTATTTAAGGATAAACTTGTAAATCCAGTGAGTTCTGAAGATGAATAGTCACTACTTACCGCTCAACCTTTAGGGGATTTGAGGGGTGATTTATAACTCTTCTTTCCCCCCTCCAACAACATCATTACAGGGATGTCATGAAAGATACTTCTGCTAGAGCCCACAGATTATTATTCATAAGTAGTCCACTGCGAAGGCAGCAGTGTGGGTAGGCCTCCTTGTCCAAGACAGCACACAACCAATAGCTGCTGATGCCATTTTCATGACTTTTTCAAGGAATGCTAGCTGAAGTGGGGCACTAGAATCAGCCCCCTACTACGTGAATCCGCTCCCTCTTGTCTCCTTTTTCTCGTCTCACATCCCCCTGATATCATCCACCACTATCTACTCCTTTATGCCAGTATCTAATGAAGATGGGGCTCCTCTCCTTGCCAAGGCTAACTTCTCTATATGCTTAAGTGATCCCATTCCATCACTTCTTCTCCAGCATATTGCCCCATCTGTCCCGTCCCTCTCCTAACCTCCAGTCTCTCCCTATCATCTGGTTCCTTCCCTATTTCCTACAAACTTGCCCAATTCTCCCTTATCCCTAAAAAGACAATAGATCCTACAATCCCTAAATGACCAATTATTTCTTAGGTTTGACCTATAACTTCTTTTCAGTCCTCTTCCTTCTCAGCCTCTCTGCAGCATTTGACTGCTTTCTTCTGGCTGGAAATTCTTTCTTCTCTAGGTTTCTGTGACTCTGCTCTTTTTTGCTTCTCCTCCTACCTGTCTGACCACTCCTTTTCAATCTACTTTGCTGGATTTTCATCCATGTTGCACTCATTAACTGAAAGTATACCCCAAGATTCCCTCCTGGGCCCTCTTCTCTTTTCCTTTTATATTCTCTCACTTGGTGAGCTCATCAGTTTACATGGGGTCAATTGTCACCTCTGTGCAGATGATTCTGAAATCCATTTATCTAGTCCTAGTCTTATTCTTGAGTTCTAGTACTAAATCACCAACTATGTGTTGGACATTTCCAACAAGAGACCCACAGGCATCTCAAAATCAACATGTCACAATAGAACTCATTATCTTTTCCCCAAAACCCACTCAATCCTCTTCAAATTTTCCCTATTATTGTTAAACGTACTGACATCTTTCCAGTGACCCAGATTCAGAACCTGTGTTATCCACGATTACTCACTCTCACTCACTCCACATATCCATCAATTGCAAAATCTTTTAATTTTTTTTTCTTGCATCTCTCAAAGACATCCCCTTCTCTTTACTCACAACCACCATCTTGGTGTAGGCCTAGTTACCTCTTGCCTGGACTGTTGCAATAGCCTCCTAATTGGATTTTCTTTCTCAAAGCTTCTACTCTAATCCATCCTCCATAGCATTGCCAAAGCATAGTCATCCTCTCCTCCATCTCAGTTAATTCCATTGACTTCTGATTAGCTCTAGGACCAAATGTAAACTCCTCTGTTCTGCATTTACAGCTCTTTGTAACTTTCCATATTTCTATCTTTCCAGTGTTCTTAAGTATTACTACCTTTCATACACTCTGTGGTCTAACCATACTGCCCTACTTACAATCTCTCACCCATGATGCTTATCTGCCATTCTGTGCCCATGCCCTAGCTATTTCTACATATAGTTTTGTAAATGTTGTCGTCCCCCCCCCCCAGAATGTAAGCTCTTTGAGGGCAGGGGATGTTTTCTCTTTGTAACCTTCATACTTAGCGTAAGTACCTGGCACATAGTAAGAACTTAATAGGTGCTTGTTGATTGATTGAGGGGGCAGAGACTCCTCCATTAAAGCAGATGGCAATCTCCTCTTTGATTTAATGGATCAGAGGATCACAGATTTAGAGCCAGAAAGAACTTTACAAGTCACCTAGACCAACCCTTTAATTCTTCAGGTGAGAAAACTGAGGACTGGAGAGATTAAGGGGCCTGCCCAGGGTCACATGAGTAGTAAGGGAGAGTTGGGTTCTGAACTCAGGCCTTTCCATTCCAAATCCAGCTCACTTTCTACCACACCAGGCTGATAAGTCTTATGATGTTGCTTAATGTGCACAAGGGTTAAATATCATGTCCAAGGTCACATAGGTAGTATAAAAGGCAGAATTTGAACCCAGGTTTTCTGAACACCACAATCAGTACTCTATCCACTATGGCAAACTGCCCACTGATCACACCATGTAGAATTGGCCTAAAAATGAGGTATAAAGTAAATCCACTGCCCTTCCTCCCTGATAGAGGAGACTATTGGGCTCATATTTGAGTATTGTTATCCAGTAAAATTCTACTATCTGAAACACAAGAGGAATGATGCATAATTATAGATAATTGAATTGTAGCTGAGGCTTTATCTCTTTAACTATAAAAATTTCTTTTATTTTAGTCTTTTTGATAGAATTCCTCAAAAATATTATAGAATTTTCTATTTTCTAGAGAAATTTAATTTAGAAATTTCTTAAGCCTGCTTTCTTAAGCAAAAGAGGATATTTTAACCCTTTTTTGATTCAAAAACAAAATATCCAATTTCAAGTCTCAGATATACTACTATGTGACTTTGGACAAGTCACTAAATCCAACTGGACCTCAGTTTCTTCACATATGGGATCAAAGGGTTGGATTAGATGGCCCATAAGGCCATCCCTCCCAGCTGTATGATGGAATCTGGCCATATGGTGCCCCTCTCACACAAGCTAGAATACACGAGTGCATTGCTAACACCTCCAATATATATGCCAAAACAAAGGAAATGATCAAAACAGTTCAGATCTAGCATGTACTTTGGACAGGACTAGGATTCCCTGGACCTGCCATGTGGTACCCCTCTAGGGATCAGAAAAGACAGCCAAGAATTGAGTGACCACCAATGCTGTATGGCACATTTATTCCTTGGATCCTTTCTATTCATAATATAGATGGTTCATAGATTTATGAATGAACCCTGAAGAGTTAGTTTTAAGAGGTGTGAGGTTGTATTTCTATTCTTTGGAATCTAGAACTTAACTAATTTATTCCAGATCTATGATTTGTAGCTAAAATTATTTCTATAGTCATTTCCTGCTCTAAGATTCTGTGATGTTCCATCATTTTGAAGATCAGTCTCTCTACTCGGCTAGGACTCCATTTTCTGTGCATTTGAAAATTGTTAACTGTGAATGAACTCCTTCCTCTCAAGGGAGAGGATGTATTTCTATATCTTTAAGGCTCAACTCAGGTACTACCTTGATTTTCCCAATAGTGCTCTCTGTCCCAATTCTATTTAATTATACTTAGCTTATTTGTGTAAAATTCCTCCCCTGAATCTAAGTTCCATTCCATTTTTCATCTTTGTATCCCAAGTGCACAACAGTTCCAGAAACGTTGTAGGTGCTTAATAAATACTTGTTAATTAATTTAATTGTTCGATTGAGGCAATAGAGTGGGATATAAGCATAGGTATGAGGAGAATTAGACCAAAGAAAATCCAGGATATATGGAGGGTAGCTGAAGGATGGAGCAGTGCTTGGCACATTCCAGAGGCATGACTTCCCAGTCATAAAAATGAAGGACAAAATCCAAAAATGACAAAGTAACTTCAGGAAATCCAACAGAAAAAAAAATTCTCCATGCTAAATGAGAGCACATGCAATCTAGGCACATTTTGTTTTGAATTTCTTAGAGTGTGTTTTCTAAGCAATTCATTTGTTTTTCTGTCATTCACTTAGCTGTTTCTAAATTAAACTGAATCCAAGTTTGTGTCAAAACATTTTCAAAAGATTCCCTCTAAGACAGATGCACCAAAACTATCCATGGGGGAAAGACCCAGAAAAGAGAGAGATAATAAGGCTAGGGAACTCAACTGAATTTCTTTTTTGAACATATATACATTTGAGAATTGCTTTCTCCCACTTCAATATGCTTCTTATGTGCTGTAGGCACAAAGAAGGCCCAGCCTTTTTAGGTTTAGGAATCTGGACGTTTTGAGTCTCCTGTGTCAGAACCCTACCCCTTAACTCCATATCTAGTTTTCCCATCTGTAAAAATAAGGGGGTCATACTAAATGGCCTTTAAGGTCTCTTTCATCTTTAAATCTGTGATCCAGTAGCCTAGCCACTCTTCCAGCTGTGAAAGCCACCAGTTCTCTCCTTTTCTCCTTGTGCCTTTCTCTCCACCCAATCCCCCTCCCTACCCCACACTTACATACACATACATACCTACAGAAGTCCTACTTTCCCTCTCCAGATTTACAAACTCTCATTCCCCTTCCCCAAACTTTGTCATACTGGACAGAGGCAGGAGGATGGAACAGTCCCTCAAAGAACACCTAACTGACCAATGAGGAATGAAATTGGCTGCCATCTTAGGATGGGGTTTTTCTATAATGGAGGTGCAAAATGAACTCAATCTTAAGGCCCTTATAAATTCCATCAGGAGCTCCTGATGACTTCAGAAATGTGCAATTCTGCTTGAAAAAGGGGTGGAGATCATAGGAGGTGCTGGTGGTTGGCCTCAGAGCCACCTGGCAGCCAGCAGAGATGCTTAGGCAAAGCAGCATGAGCACAGTGCCACTTGGAAGGGCTCAGACAGCCAACAGGACCTGGCTGGGGCACAGGGACATAGTCCTAGGAGTTCTAAAGCTAGGAAGTGCCTCCTGTCTCCCAGACTATGCTCTGCAGCCAATCCAGGCCCGCTGGTAAGCCCCAGACAGCCATGTGTCTGGTCTCCATCTGCCAGCTGGGCGGAGGCAAACTTGGGGAGAACCTCTAGACAGGGAGGGAGAAGAGGCCATGAAGGGAAGAAAACTGGGCAAGGAGATGGCCCAGTGCAGCACAAGAGGCCCTAAGTAGCTGCCCTCACCAGTACTGAGCAGGCCGGCAGGCTAAGCACAAAGATTGTGTCAGCATTTCCATTTTAAACCCCTAATTTCGTAAGTTTACAACTCCAGCCATTAAAAACTCACTCAGGCCTGAAGTTTGGCATCCAGCCTCTTAGCTGTTTTTTAAGCTATGTGTGCTCAAAAATAGGGACGTTTCTAGTTTCAGACACTTTGGGGGGGACTTCTGTTAACTCACAAGGAGCTTCATTCAATGAAAGAGACTTCTGACCAAGACTTCTGTCCAGACTGTACCAAGTGTCTGCCTCTTTGAGTTAGGGAGAAAGTGTTTTTTTTGTTGTTTTGTTTTGCAGAGACCACGTAATCCCATCAGGAGAGCATCTACCAGATACATGGAGATGTTGCTAGAAAAATTGTAATGGGGTGCTTATCTCCTTACTGGAGTGGTGTGTACATCCCCTACCTAGGCTGGGGCTGCCCTGGCATCAAAAGCATTTCAGTTCCCACCTTAGAAACATGGGTGTGCATTCCCAAAGAGGCCAAAGAAAGAGGAAAAGGATCCAGATATACAAAAATATTTATAGCAGCACTTTTGTAGTGGCCAAGAACTATAAACTAAGGGAGTCCTCATCAGTTGGGAAATGGCTGAAAAACGGGGAACAACCAATGTCTAAGTATGTGAATGGAATGGAATACTGTTGTGCCATAAGAAATTATAAAAAGAACAGTTTTAGAACAGAGCCAGAACAGTTTATACAATAACAACAAAGCTGTAAAAACAAACTTTGAAAGTCTTAAGAACTCTGACCAATACAATGATCAACCACGGCCCCATATGATGATCTGTGATGAAGCACATTAGCCACCTCCTGACGAACAGGTGATGGATTCAAGTTGCAGAATGACATGTGTGTGGTTGAGATACAGCCAGCGTGGTTTTGTTTGACTGTGCATATTTACTAAGAAGAGGAAGGGAATAAGCATTTATTAAGCATCTATTATGTGCCAGGCAGTATGATAAGTGCTTTACAAATGTTATCTCATTTGATCCTCACAACAACTCTGTGAGGTAGGTACTATTATTATCTCCATTTTACAGTTGAGGAAACAGAGGCAGATAGCTAGGAAGTATCTGGAGCTGGATTTGAACTCAGGTCATCCTGACTCCCAGCCAAGTGCTCTATCCACTGAGTCACCTAGCAGCCAAGGGTTTTGATTTTCTTTTTTTTTTTCCCCAGTGGGAAGAGGGTGATGGTCATGGTGAGAATGAAAAATCAATTTTAATCAGAGTAAGGCATAAGAAAAGATGTGACTGAGGAGAAAAAGGAAATTTGGAATTCTTGAGCATGGAGGAACAATTGTGGATGGTGGTGAGGTCAAGGTTATGACCATCCCTGTGTGTCACTGATAACCATGGTTGTTGAAGTCAGGACTTCAAGATCACTGAGGGAGGACATGGAATATGTTAACCATGGAGAACATTTGTCCAGCCTGAGTAACAGTGAGGTCTACTGGTGAAAGTGATTAGAAGGTTCAGGGTGGATCTTCCAGATTAGGCACAGCTCTTCCTCAACTGCCTGACCCACCATGTTGCTCTCCCTTAGAAGGTATCTGGAAACCCACCTTACATCAAGCATAAACAGAAGGTGGGGTGTTCCAACCAGGAGGCTGCTCTGTCCTAAGGGACCTGGCAAGGCTAGCAGTGTTGTGGCTCTGGGGGTGTCTGGAAGAGGCAGGGGATCATGTGAATATTCTGGAAGCTCATTAAAAAGGTTGGAGGTGTTGTGTCCTAAGTAGGCCCAGAAGCCTGTGGATGAGATGAATGCTTCCCACCCCTCCTCAAAGTTCTACAAATAGGATCTAGCTAGGGTGCAGCCCTTGGAAAGCCTAATTAGGATGTGGGAGCTAAGAGGTTGGCCAAGAGCAGGGTCCAGCCATGGTCATATTACATCTTTACAGACCGGAATGATGGGCTGAATCTAATAAGATGAAGTATAATCAAGGTAAGTGTTATATCCTATAGTTGGGTCCAAGAAAAAAAAAATCAACCTCAGAGGAATAAAATGAGTGAAGCAAGGCAACCCAATAGTTTAGAAAATATTTATGTTAAGAAAAATCTCTGGGGATTTTAGTAAATGGAAAACTCCCTAGGAGTGTATATTTTGGCACGGCCACCAAAAAATTCTAATTCGGTTCTCGGCTACAGTAAGAGATGTAGAACTGGACCAATGTGAAATCTGAAGGGATCAGAATGTAACTAAATTTGAAGCTTCAAAAAAATAAAACATTCACAAAAGTTATCCTAAAGAGCAATTATATGCTTTGCTCTCTACCATTGTCTTTAAACTTTTCCTGTTTTCTTCTATTCTACATTACTTGATTATTAAAAGATTAATATTGAGCCTTTTGAAAAAAATAAAAAAGAGATGTAGAGTCAAGAATGAAGGAGGTAATAGTCCCACTGTCCTCTGCCCTGGTCAGACCACATCTGGATCATTGTGTTCAGTTCTGTACAATACGTTTTAGGAAAGACTTTGATAAGCTGGAAAAAATCCGGAGGATTTTGAACACTTGAAATTATTTTACATTACTGTTTACAACTTGCACTTAACTACTCCTGTGTGTGTGTGTGTGTGTGTGTGTGTGTGTATGTATAGATATAATGTATATTCCTACTGGGGCAGCTAGGTGGCGCAGTGGATAGAGCATGGGGTTGGGAATCAGGAAGATGAGTTCAAATCCAGATTCAGACACTTACTAGCTGTGTGACCCTGGGCAAGTCATTTAACCCCATTTGCCTCAGTTTCCTCATCTGCAAAATGAACTGGAGAAGAAAATGGCAAACCACTCCAGTATCTTTACCAAGAAACCCCTAAATAGGGTCACCACTGAAAAATAACTGACTGAAATGTTCCCAGTAGAGAGTAAGCTCCTTGAGGCCTGGAATTTTGTACTCTGAGAACCTGGCACTTTTCACATACCTATTGCTTAATAAAGACTTGTTAGATTGAATTGAATTGAACTAGAAGCAATAGGCAGGTTATGTAAAGAAGTAGATTTAAGTTCAATATAAGGAAAAACTTCTTGGCAATTGAAGCTATCCAAAAGTAGAATGGACTGCCTTGAAAAGTCCAGGGTTCCTCCTCACTGGAAGTCCAAGCAGGTACTGGGGATGCTGTAAACAGAACACCTGCTTAGAAAGAGGATTAAATAGAGGGGTCCCCAAGGTCCCTTTAACTCTGAGATTCTGTAACTCAGCATTACAAAGTAGGAAGAAGGAGCCAAGGAAAAGCCCAGGGGAGCATTTGTTTGGTAGACCCTGGCACAGAGGGCACTGGGGTCTAACAAATAAAAGGTCATCCCCTCTGCTGGCATCAGGGGGCAGGCTAACAGGGCAGATCTGGGAATGCAGCAAGTGGGATAGGTTCTTGGCTGATAGATTAGGGTTTAATAAACCTTTCCAAGTTCTTCATCCTCATTAGGGAATTGAAGCTAATAATGGTGGTAGAACGGACAGAGCTAAACCTGGATTTAGGAGATATCTGGGTTCAAATACAGGTTCTAATACTAGCTGTGTGACTCTGGGCAATCTCTCTGAGTCTCAGCTTTAAATAAAAAATGAGGATAATAAGACTTGCACCACCTGCCTCATAGGGTATCAATGCAGCATTTTTTTTGCTGCAATTCATATAGTCTTAGATTTTCTTGGGCAACTAAAAAGTAGAGTGACTTACCGAGGGTCCAATAGTCAGCTGGTAGCAGAGGCAAGACTTGACACCAGTTCTTCTGATCCCTAGGCCACATTGAATATATTCTTAAAAGTATGTACAAGTTTATTTGGGGAGTGAGGACCCTGGGAGGTTGGAGGGTGAGAAAAGACTTCAAGTAGAAAGGCTGAATCCTGAAGGAAGCAAAGGGATTCTAAGAGGCAGAGGTGAGGAGGATGAGCATTCCGGGGGGGGGGGCAATCCAGTGCAAAGGCAGTGATAGGAGAGGGAATATCATGTACGAGGAATAGCAAGGTGAGTTTGGCTGGACCGTAGAGTGCAGGGAAGATTATATAACAACACTGAAAATTCTGTTTGGTACAGAAGTGATGATGATACATGGTCCCTGGTTTCCTGGAGATTGTGGTCAACTAGGGAGATAAACCAACAACAAAGACTTCTTGGGAGGTTTCTACTCATCCCAGCTCTCTCACTACAGCCTAACAAGGCTGGCCAACAGGCCTGTGAAATGGGTAAAGAAACTAAGAATAAACTAGTAAATTGACAAAGAAACTCCCAATGGGAGATTCTAGAGACAGAAATAATCTTAACATATGGAAAAACTGGGTCCAGAGGGACGACAGAGACAGTGATACTAAAAGGGGAAGGAAATTTCTTTTGCTTTGTTTCTACATCTGCTAACAAAATTTCTATTAACAAAAGTTAGTGGAAATGGCTTCTTTTTGCCAATAAGGTCTTACCAGAATATCTCCCAAAGGCTTCCAAATTGCATAAACCTAAGATTTTATGCCCTTTGATTTTAAAGTGCAAGAGATGGAGAAGTAACTTCCCGAAAGCAACAGAAAGCAGAGTTCTGAGTCAGGAAGAGTTGGGTTCCAATTCTGCCTGGCTCCAATAACTGCTGGCTATGTGGCCCTGGGCAAATCACTTGACCTCTCAGTGCCCAAAGGAACTCTATGCCTCTAAATTGCAAAAGTTGTAGATCTGCATTGGAAGGGAAATTCCTTACCTCTCTACACTGATGAAATCACAAGTCCAGATCAAAAAGAAAAAGGAATAGGATACCTAACAATAGCTACTATCTGCAAAGACCCTTTTACCCATTGCAAATTCCATTCCAAATTAAGAAAGTAACTATCTCCCCAGCCTTTTTTTTCCCACCACCCTCTGCCACACAGTGCCTCCCTTTCTTAGATCTTCAAAAATTGCTGTGCCCAAAATTCATAATCCTGTGGCCAACCTGGTGGCAAAACTTTCCTAACATAGCTGGACAATAGAGGGCCCTTACCCTAACTTTTCTAGCTTGGCAGGACCTAGGGGAAACTGTGAGGCTTTTTATGCAAATATTTTATTTTTTTAAAAATTTATTCTCTATTTCTTTTTAATATTCTTTTCTTTTTAAATTTTGAGTTCTAGATTCCTCCTTTCCTTCCTACCCCCTCTAAACCCACTGAGGCAGCAAGCAAAATGATATCAGTTATACATGTGAAATCATGCAAAATATGTTTCTCTACATAAATATTCTCTCATATTTGCTGGATTGCAAAATAAGGTGAGAAAATTATACTTCAATTTGTATTCAGAGTTCATCACTTCTCTCTCTGGCAATAGATAGCATTTTTTCATCATGAGTCCTTTGGAATTGTCTTGGATCATTGTATTGGAGAGAGTAGCCAAATCTTTCACAGTTGTTCATCTTTACAACATTGCTGTTACTAAGCACAGTGGTCTCCTGGTTCTTCTCACTTCACTTTGCATCAATTCATATAGGTGTCGCCATGTTTTTTTTTAAACTATCCCTCTCATCATTTCTTATATCACAATAGTACAATCATATACTTTAACTTATTAAGCCATTCCTTAATTGATGGGCATCCCCTCAATTTCCAGTTCTTTGCCACCACAAAAAGAAAATATAAATAATTTTGTGCATGTAGGTCCTTTTCCTTTGACATCTTTTGGGTACGGACCCAGTAGTGATATTGCTGGGTCAAAGGATTTGCACAGTTTGATAGCCCTTCTGGTATAAATTGTTCTCCAGAATGGCCAGATCAGTCCACAGCTCCACCATCAGTGTACCTATTTTCTCCCATCCCCTCTAGCAGCTGTCATTTCTGAGAGGTGTGAGGTGGTGCCTCAGAGTTGTTTTAATTTGCATTTCTCTAATCAATAAGGATTTAGAGCATTTTTCAAATGACTATGTTGTTGTTCAATCATTCAGTCACATCTGACACTTCATGACCCCACGGACTTGTCCATGAGGTTTCCTTAGCACAGATATTAGAGTGACTTACGATTTCCTTCTCTAATGTGTCCCCATTTTACAAATGAGGAGCTGAGGCAAATAAGGGTTAAGTAACTTGTCCACGGTTACACAGCTTGTAAGGGTGTGAGATCATACTTGAACTCAGATCTTCCTGACTCCAGGCCCAGTGCTCTATTCACTGCATCACTTAGCTGCCCATGTGACTATAGACAGCTTCACTTGTTTTTCTTTTGAAAACTGCCTGTTCATATCCTGTAACCATTTGCAATTAGGGAATGGCTCTTATTTTTATAAATTTGACTCAGTTGAGAAATAAAGCCTTTATCAGAGAAACTTGCTGTAAAAAATTTTGATATTGTTTCATTTTCTATGGTACCTTTTAGCAAATGTAGTTTCCCTGGTTATCTCTTTTAATTGTCTATTTTTGCTTTTGCTTTTCTGAGCTCATGGGTGCTACCCCTGCTTTTTTTTTTTTACTTCAGCTGAAGAATAATAGATTCTGCTGCAGCCTTTTATTTTATCCCTCTGTGTGTCTTTCTGTTTCAAGTGTGTTTCTTAAAAACAACATATTGTTGTATTCTGCTATCTGCTTCTGTTTTATGGGTGGCTCATCCCATTTAAATTTACAGTTATGATTACTGTCTATTTCCCTCCATCTTATTTTCTTCTGTTTATCCTTCTCTCTCTTTTTATCCTGTCTCTCCTCAAAAGTCTGTTTTGCTTCTGACCACTGCCACCCTTAATACAGCCTCCTTTTTATCATCCTCCCACCTATATCTTTTATCCCCTTCCCCTCTTATTTCCCTATTGGATAAGATAGATTTCTATACTCAACTGAGTGTATATATATATATATATATATATATATATATATATATATATATATATATATATATATATATATATATTCTTCCCTCTTTGAACCAATTCTGATGAAAGTAAAGTTCAAGCATTGCCTACTGCCTCAATTTTCCCCTTCACTATAAAAGTTCTTCCTTGTGCACCTCTTTTATGTGAGAAAGTTTTCCTCATTCTATCTCTCCCTTCCCTCTTCTCCCAATGCATCCCTTTTTCTCACGCCTTCATTTTTTTTAGATCATTCCAACGTAATCGACTCATATTCATGCCCACTGTCTACACACTCCTTTTTTTTTTTAAAGGCAATTGGGGTTAAGTGACTTGGCCAGGGTCACACAGCTACTGTCAAGTGTTTGGTCTGAGGCCAGATTTGAACTCAGGTCCTCCTGACTTCAGGGCTGGTGCTCTATCTACTGTGCCACCTAGCTGCCCCCACAGACTCCTTCTAACTGTCCTAATAATAATAAAATTCTTAGGAGTTACATGTTCCCATATAGAATGTAAATAGTTTAAGTATATAAGGTTAAAGATCTTAGCTTGAAAGGGCCAAGGTCCCCCACTGCATCCTGGGCCATCTCCAGTTGCCCTGATGTATGTCTTGCCACCATACCCACATGGCTCAGGAGGAGAAAGTGAAGCTGGTGACTTTGCATAGCCCTCCCTCACTTAAATCCAATTCACTTCATGTCATGGCATCACCTCCCTGATGTCATGGTCCTCTTTGAGAACGAAGAACAAACAACAACAAAAATAAGGAGCTTAACTTTATTGAATCCTTTATGAATACTCTTTCATATTTACTGTTTTATGCTTCTCTTGAGTCTTGTGTTTGAATGCCAAATTTTCTGTTCAGCTCTGGTCTTTTCAACAGAAATGCCTGTAAATCTCCTATTTCATTAAATGTCCATTTTCCCCTTGAAGGATTGTACTCAGTTTCATTGGGTACGTGATTCTTTGTTGTAATCCTAGCTCCTTTGCCTACTGGAATGTCATATTCCAAGTCCTTCAATGTGGAAACTGCTAAATCTTGTGTGATCCTCACTCTGGCTCTATTGTTTCTTTCTGGCTATTTGCAATATTTTCTCCTTGACCTGGGAGCTCTGGAATTTGACTGTTATATTTCCAGAAGTTTTCATTTTGAGATCTCTTTCAGGAGGTGATGGGTAGATTCTTCTAATTTCTATTTTACTCTCAGGATCTAAGATATCAAGAGAGTTTTCCTTGATGATTTCTTGAAATATGATGTCTAGACTCTTTTTTTCATCATGACTTTCAGGTATTGCAATAATTCTGAAATTATCTCTCCATGATCTGTTTTCCAGGTCAATTGTTTTGCTGATGAGATATTTCATATTTCTTCTATTTTTTTCCATTCTTTTGGCTTTGTTTTATTGTTTCTTAATGTCTCATGGAGTCATTAGCTTCCACTTGCCCAATTCTAATTTTTACAGAATTATTTTCTTCAGTGAATTTTTGTGCCTCTTTTACCATTAGGCCAATTCTGTTTTTTAAGGTGTTATTTTCTTTTTTTCCCTTTTTTGTTTAAATTTATTTTATTAATGTCTTTTGATTTATCAACAATCACTTCCATATGCTTTTGAGTTTAAGATTTCTCTCCCCTTTCCTCCCCACCAGCCTCCCCAAGAATGCACACAATCTGATATAGGCTATACATTTACATTCCTATTAAACATATTTTCATATTAGTGAAGTTGTAAGTAAAAATTACTCACTAGTGTTTTGCTTTTGACCGCCGCCTCCCTCAGTCCCTGCCTCCCTTTCCCTTTTCTTCCCTTTTAGCCTTACTGCTTCTTCCCTCCCTTCTATCCCCCCTCCTTTTTCTTTCCCCTTTCCCCTCCTACTGCCTATAGGGTAAATTAGGTTTCTATACCTAACTGATTATGTTATTCCCTTCTTGAGCCAAATCTGATGAGAGTAAGGTTCAAACAATGCCCATCCCCCTCCCTTGTTTCCCCCTGCTATAATAGGATTTTCTGTCTTTTCCTGTAATGTAATTTAGCCTTGTCTACCTCCTCCTTTCTCAGTACATTTTCTAAAATTAGACTAATCCACTTTGGAATTCATTTAACCCGCTTGATTAGAGTTTTTTTTTATCATTACATCAAAGTCAACTATTATCCACCCCCTTTGTGTATACTCCTTTAACGTGGCGTGATGACAGTACAGTTCTCAAGAGGTGCAAGTGTCATCTTCCCTTATAGGGATGTAAACAGTCCACCCTTATTAACAACATATTGTATCTTTCTGTCCCATTTACCTTTTTATGTCTTTCTTGAATCTTGTACTTGAAGATCAAATTTTTTGTTGAGCTCTGGTCTTTTCATCAGGAAGATTTGGAAGTCTCCTATTTCATTGAATATCCATCTCCTCCCTTGAAAAATCATGCTCGTTTTTGCAGGGTACTTGATCCTTGGCTGCATTCCAAGCTCCTTTGCCTTATGGACTATCATGTTCCACGCCCTGCGGTCTTTTAATGTAGAAGCTGCAAGGTCCTGTGTAATCCTGACTGTGGTTCCATGATATTTAAATTGTTTCTTTCTGGCTGCTTGCAGCACCTTCTCTTTCATCTGGTAATTTTGGAATTTTGCTATTATATTCCTTGGCGTTGTCAATTTGGGATCTCTTTCAGGTGGTGAGTGTATTCTTTCTATGGTTATTTTACCTTCTGGTTCTAGGACTTCAGGGCAGTTTTCCTTTATGATTTCCTGAAAGATACTGCCCAGGCTCTTTTTTTCATCATGATTTTCAGGTAGTCCATAATTTTTAAATTGTCTCTCCTGATCGATTTTCCAGGTGGTTGTTTTACCAATGAGGTATTTTAAGTTTTCATTATTTTTTTCATTTTTTTGTTTCTGTTAGACTGATTCTTGCTCTCTCATAGAGTCATTAGTTTCCATTTGTCCAATTCTAGTTTTTAACAGATTGTTTTCTTCTGTTAGTTTTTGTACTTCCTTCTCCAATTGGCCAATTGTGTTTTTTAGGGACTTGTTTTCTTCAGTGTACTTTTTTTCCAATTGGCCAATCATATTTTTTAAGGACTTTTCTACCTCTCTCATTAGACTTTTAAAATCCTTCTTGAGCTCTTCTAAGAAGGCTTTTTGGGCTTCAGACCAGTTCATATTCCCTTTTGATGTTGCAGATGTGGGTTTGTTGACAATGTTGTCCTCTTCAGAATTTCTGTCTTGATCTTCACTCTTCTCATAATATGAATCTATGGTACGTTTCTTTTTACTCATGGTGTTTCTTTATTCCCTGGCCTTTAAAGAGATTGATCTCTCCTGCTGGGGAACAGAGGGCACTGACCCAAGCTTCTTGTGTTGAGAGCCTAGGTCTTAGTCACTGGTTTTGTGTGCTGGGGCCTCATGTTGGCAATTGGAGGCTGCAGGGTTTTGGCAGTGTACCCCGTGTTGGACTGGAATCAGCAAGGCTGGAACTTTCAGGCAATTCTAGATTGCCTGCTTTTCCTTTCCTTTAGCTTTCTTCAGCTCCTTTTAGATGGCTGCTGCAGGATGTTTATCTGCCTGGGGCCCCTTGCAATGCTGCCTCACTCGTTTCTGCTAATGCACTGAGAGATTCCTTTGTGGTAGAGTGCTGAGGTACCTGGTGGTTTTCTGAGCTTGTTTCCCCACCCTCACTGAGGCACTTGGAGGTCCAGGTGTTGGTGTTTGCCTACTCTACCAACTGGGCTTCAGGATCTTCTCCTGGTTGACAGTTAGAGGCTGTAGGATTCTGCCAGCTTGCCTGGTGTTGGGTTGGAATCAGCAAGGGTGGGACTTTAGGAAGACTCTAGGTTGCTTTCTTCAGCTCCTTTCAGATGAAAGGGTGCTTATCCATCCAGGGCCTTTGTTGCTGCTTCCCTTATTTTTGCTGAGGCACTGAGAGACCCATTTGCTGAGCTGCTGCACTGCTGTTCCCTGTCTTTCTTCTAGTTCAGCTGTTCCAGTGTTTTGTTTTTTTTATGGGGTGATATTTTCTGGGTTTTCAGAGGTTGATAGGGGAGGGTGAGAGCAATTACCTTTTTACTCCACCATCTTGGCTCCCGGAAGCAGAAGTCAAGGTGTTATTTTCTTCAGTATTTTTTGTGCCTCTTTTTACCAAGCTGCTAATTCGCTTTTCATAATTTTCTTTCATCACTCTCATTTATTTTCCCAACTTTCCTCCACCACTCTTATCTCTTTCTTCAGCTCTTCTAGAAATTCTTGTTAGGCTTGGGTTAAATTAGCATTTTTCTTTGAGGCTTTGCTTGTAGCTGCTTTTATGTTATTGTCTTCTGAGTTTGTGTCTTGTTCTTCCCTGCCACCAGAGCTTTTAATGATCAAGTTCTTTTTTGTTGCTTGTTCATTTTTCCAGCCTATTTCTTGACTTTGAACTTGATGTTAAAGTTGGATTCTGCTCACCTCAGGTTTGAGGAGGCACTATCACAAGCTTCAGGCTTTTTCATGGTGCTATTTTCAGGGCTAGTGCTGGAGGTCTGCAGATTTTCAGTACTTCATAGTTATTGTGATCTGGGGTGGTCACTGCTCTCCTGGTCTATGCTCTAGTCTTTCCCCAGGAAGGGCCCCTGCTCTCCTGTAGCCACAAATGCTGATGTTCTTCTTGGCCCTGGAACTGTGTCCAGGGTCCCTGCTCACTTGTGACTGACCACAAGTACTCCTCTGTGTATGGGCAATGGAGTTGCCAATCAGTGCCAGCCACAAAGGGTCCCCTGTAATCTCTCTCTGACCAGTTGTCTGACCCCCTTCCTGTCTTTGGGCTGAGAATTCCTAAAGCTGCTACTGCCACTACTACTGTAGTGTCCACCTCCAAGGCCCACCACTGGTGCTGCTGCTGCACTAACCCCCGCCACAGTGGTTCAATCCATACTGAGAAAATGTGAAATATGGAGGACAACCTAATGTGTTTGCCCTTCCTGGATTAGCAGACAAAGGGTCTAAACTAAGAAATCGAATCCTTCACAATAGATGCTTTGCAGAATTCTGATTCATCAGACCATAAGATCATAGAATCTAGAGCTTAAAGGGATCTCAGAGGTCATTTAGTGCGATCCCTTTGTTTCATAGATGAAGAATCTGGGCCTGAGGAGGTTGTGACTTTCCATAAACTCAATAACTGTTCTTCCCTGCTGCTGAAGGTGCAGTATATTTCACATTTTCTCAGTATTGATTGAACCTGCTATGGAATATAAGAAAATGGAATATAAAAATATTTGAAAATTCAAACATATATACGGAAATGCAAACACATTTATTCTCGGGCATTCGTATCTCTAATAAAGCAGAACATTTTAGTGGAAACAGACAAACAGAGCTATAACTAAGAATTCTTTCACTCAGAGCAAACACAGTTATTGGAGGTAAGGGAGGGACATAGAGGGCAACAGGGGGAGGGGCAACACAATATTGGCACAAAAGAAAATCTGACCAAAGGTGCAACTGCATTGGGAGAGGGAGCAGCCTATCCCACAGAGTCCTATCCATCTGTCAGTGGAGGGGTCAAGGGACAGGAGAGGCAGGCCTGAAAAGACAGGTGCCATGACACTGGGACCATGGGAGAAAAAAAGCTGGATGAGGGAGTGAGATCCAGCCAGCATCAGAGAAAGCTGACAGAGGGCTGTGAAATGTAGGAGCAGTAGTCTCTGTTCTCCCCCTCCATGTTATCATCCAGAGCAAAGCTCAAGGGACTAATTAAGGGCCTCCAAGCAGCTGACAGGCCTTAGCAAGATAAGTATAAAAAGGACCTTGAATGAATGAATGAATTTGCTAGCTGTTCTTCCTCACGGCTGGCCTTATCCAAATTCCTTTGCCTGGACATCTATAATGCCAACAGATATAGAGTAAGCTGAAAGGGGCCTGCAGAATGTGCTAAACATTCAGTCCTCAATACATTCACTCCCAGAATCGTGGGTCGTTGGTCTTAAATGGTAAATGCGTTTATTATTTTTTTAATCATTCCAAAGAAGGAAATGCTTTAGGCCCTAGCTAATAGAAATCCTTAGGTAGCTTCCTAAGGTTTAAGTGATTAGCATTGGAGGATGTATGTGCAATGTATTCAGAGTTCCCACTGGCATTGTTTAAACTGGAGTTGGGATTTTGGAGACTCTCCATAGGCCTTTGATTCTAACACGTTAGCACCTTCTCCACCTTTTACATCTGGAGTTAAGGTGATTTTCATTTTCTATAAGTTAGGACTTGGCAATTTGTGTTCTTGTGAAAGCAACTTAATGTAATCAGGAGGAAGCCCTCAATGGGGGTTCACCCTAATTGTCAAGTTCTTATAGCATTTTCACTGAGGAAGGAGGGAGAGGGGAAAAAATGCTATTTTTATCTTGGCCAGTTCCATGGCTTTAAAAAGGATATTTCTTTTGTAGGTCTGGCTGCTTCCCTCCGCGGTGCGGTGCGTTGCTGCTTACAGTTTCCCAAACCTCTCGTCCTCCCCAAGGCTAGGAAGTTTCAGGGAAGCACTCTTCAAAGTCATTGAGGGCATTGTGAGCTGGTGGAAGAGATGGGTCAGAGACAGGATCCTGGAACATCATCTTGGAGAGAATTGTGTTTTTCTGCATGAGCACATTTGGAGTCCAATTTGGGTCCTTTAGGAGTAAGGTCCTTTTCGTAAATAGGAGAAAGCGTGTGTCTCCATATAGTCTCAGCTGCATCAAGGTCATTTTTTGAGCTGGTCTGACTCTATTTGTCTTAGGAAATCTCCCAAACTTTTATAGGGAATTTGGAAAATATTTTTGGCCAACAGGAAAAAGAAAATCCCGCAGCACAAAGTACAGACATGGGCCCAGAAACTGAACAGACAGACTGCTGTAAACCCACCGTTTAATAAGGCATTAAAATGCCATCGACCTGGACACATTTTTTAAAAAGAGAGCTATGAAAACAAATGCCATTCAAATAATTAGGATATTATGCTTCCATCCTGATCGGGTATTTTCCCGCGGAAATCAGATCTGAGTCAGATGTTCCAAAGAAGTCATCGAGGGTCAAAACCGGCCTTCTGCTGCTGATGGACCATCATTCGTGGTGGTCTGCTATACATCTCCCAGCTCCAAATCACTCTGCATCAAGATTCTCTGTTTCTCTCCCTGGACAATATTTTGGGACACTTGGCATTTGAGGGTTACCAAAGTAGCCTGCATCCGCTTGCCAGCATCCTAAGTAGCAGCCTTTGTGTTAAATAGATGAGCAAGCTCATTAGGACCCCTAGCTTTTGCCAACAGTGTTTAAAGGAGGAAAGGGACCAGGGAAGAAGGCGGACTCGGCAGCTCGGGACCCTGCTGGTCCAAAAAGGAGCAGTGAGTCATTTGAAAGCCTACGCAATAGCGTAAACAGGCCCCAAATTGGGTGGAGAGCTGAAGTGGGAGGATTTGTTTGCAAACATAGCTGCAGGGTAGAAAGATGCCTTTTCACCAGCTCCAGCGAAAATGAGGAAGCTGCCTCCCAGCTATTTCCTGCCCCCGGAGCGTTTGAATATTCGCAGGGAAGGAGTACAGCAGTCACTTCATTCCGCCCTTGGGTAGTTAAGGCTGGCTAAATGTGGCCACTTTCTAAACTCCTTGTTTGCTCAGTTCCTAACGGCTCCAAAGTACTCAGACTGCAGCAATTTGGAACATAAATTACGGGTTTGTCTTCTCATTATTGGTAAGGAATCTGAAAAAAAGAAACCATTTTCTTGGAGACTATGAACTGTTGCTTCACTGGGTGTAAAATAAAGAGCTTTAACAGCGAGAGCTCATTAACCTTTAGATGAGATTGTGCCCTTGGTACATGTTGGCCTGTACGTGCTTTAAAAACCAGTATTTGGTCCTACCTTTGATTTCCAACTAATATATGCTTTGAGCTGAGGATTTTGGAGATGTTGGAGCTGTGAGGGACCTCTCTGCCTGCAAATCCTCCTCCCTTCCTCCCCCCACCCTATTACAAGGCATTAGATTCTGCAGAGGAATTCTGACTTTTTGCATATCATGTCAGGGTCTTCACATATTGATTTCTACTTCTTTTTTTATTTCAATAATCTGTTTACCCTTCAGCAAGCTTAATGTTTATAAAGGTTAAAAAAAACAACAGAATGAACTTTGTATATGTTTCTGTGTCTTTGGAGAGAGGTTGACAATTCTTGGAATGAGTGGTAATTGAACGAAATGCTTCAGCTTTGCTGAACAAAAGAGGAAAGACACAGAGACAGAGAGATAGAGACAGAGAGAGAGAGGGCTGGAGGCTTGATTTTCATTAAATTTGGTTTTAGTGGCTCCTAATATCTAGGTGCTTTATTAAAAGCGTGAAAAATGTCATTATAGAGGCTTTCCATAGGTGGCAGCCTCACCTTCTGGATCTGACTCAAAAGTTGCCTGCCTGAGTTTATAAAGGATCCAGTGAACGTAGTCTTTGAGTCTGTGTTGCCTTTTGGCTAGGAGAGTACATCCCAATTAGTAACCTTTACACCCAGACCAGTAGCTGGGAAGAAAGAGGGAGAATGTCTGCGAGCTGGCCTGACTGGGTGTGTGTTTGCCCAGTCGTCGTAAATGATTAGTCCGAAAGAGTAGTATAAAACTGAGAACTTAGTCCTCTGCAGGAGTCGGCTGGAGGAAATTAAAGGATCAACAACATAAGAGGCGCTCTGTGGCGGTATTGCTCCAGACCGCAGCCACAGGCTTTTCCGTGTATGCCGGAAATTGACCTCATCAAAAGCTGAGGATTCAGGCGGAGGAGTAGGATGATAAGGCAGGTGATGATTCTAAATCATTCGCCTCTCAGAGTTGGCAGCGCTGGTCAATTCCCCCACCACCCCTCGTTCCCCAAACCCTTTCTCCCCTAAAAAGCAATGTTTTGGCAGCATTTTTAGCCTTTCTTCTCCATTAAAAAAAAAAGCAACACAGAAATTAATGTAGGAAATTTATAATATATTCCTCCCTCCCACTCCTTGCCTCAGGACCATAGATTTAGGGCTAGAAGAGACCCCAGAGATCATCTAGTCCAAACCCCTCCTCTTACAGATGAGCAAATCTGTCTGCCCAGAGTCAAATGGTAAGTAGCTGAGCCAATATTTGATCTCCCCCATGTACCATACTGTAAGCCTCTTCTTTCAGTGGCTTCCTCATGGGCACCTTCAGGTCATAAGCACAAGCTGCTGTCTTCCCAGAGCTACTTTAGGATGTCCTGAAATAGTAAAACCTCATGGAGTGAATGGCACTTTTTTTTCTGGTAGGGTCTGGGATATGAAATTATCCTTGTCTGATTTGCATGTATTAATTTTTCAGGGTCCAGGTTTTCCTTTGGAATCCCAAGTAGAGCTGCAGACTCCTGAAATATGGGGTAGAAGGGGGCTGGGGATAGCTTTGAAACCCAGAGGACTGGAAATCCCAAGAATTTCCCTACCTCCAACTAAGTCCTTGATTTGGCTTTCCTGAAATATCGCTTGACCATGCATATTTGGCCTTTAGAGTCTAGCAAAGGAAGGCTTAGCAATGAGACAGGAGGAGCAATAAAGTCCCAAGGAAATAATAAGGATGACTTTCTGAGGGGAAAATTTCAGAGGGACAGCATGAGAAGAGAAGCCAAGTCATTAATATTTGATTCTTCAGAGAATTGTGAATAAGGAGGAATGTCACTGGTGTTGTGAAAGAGGCTACCAATAGACAAACAGTCACTACAATTTATTGAATTTCTCCGGAGAGAAAGGACCCTTTTTCCAAGTAGGGAACCACCCACTCAACCCTTGAATCCAATCAATGCATCTGTGGTATCTCTCCCCTTCTCCTTCTCACAGCCACCACCCAAATTCAGACTCTCATCATCTCTTGCCTCAACTATTGCAGCAGCCTCCTAATTGGACCCCCAGCTTCCAGTCTCTACTATCTCCAATCTGTCTTCCACACACCTGTCAAAATAATTTTCCTTAAGCACAAGTCTGACCATTTCACCCTCCTGTTCAAGAACCATCAATGGCTCCCTTTTGCTTCTAGAAAAAACCGGTACAAAGTCCTCAGCTTGGTATTTAAAGTCCTGGACAGTCTGGCTTCAGCAGATCTTTCCAGGCTTACTGTAGATTCATATACTTTGTTTTTGTGCTGTTCTTATATTCAGTCTCTTATGTCTCTGTCTTTCCCTGTGTCTGGGAGGCTTTCTTTCCTCACCTCTGCCTAATAGAATCATTTGCTTCCTTCAAGGGTCAACCTGTGCTATCTCCTACTGGAAGCCTTTCTTCATTCCCTCCCTCCCCCTCAAATTATCATGTATGTCCTTGTAGCCTAAGCAAAGTACTTTCAAGGAGAACCTCCCAGGGATCACAGAGACCGAGTAAAGCAGGAAATGCATTCAGGTGCACATTAATTAGAGTTCTAGAGTTTTTACCTTCCTTCATACATTGGGATGCTCTTAACCAGACTTTTTTTTTTTTTAATTAAGTTGTTTTGGGCAGCTAGATGGTGTAGTGGATAGAGTATCAGCCCTGGAGTCAGGAGAACCTGAGTTCAAATATGGCCTCAGACACATACTAGCTGTGTGACCCTGGGCAAGTCACTTAACTCTGCCTCCCTCAAAAAATTGTTTGGTTTTTTTTTCAATGAACAAAAGTCTGTTTTTTCTCCCTCCTCCTCTAAGAAAAACAAAACACTTGTAACAAACACACATCATCAAGCAAAATAAATTCGATCTTTTACCATGTCCAACAACGATATGCTTCAATCTGCCCCCTAAGTCCATCCCCCTTATGTCAGGAGGTTACCCAGACTTTTTCTCAGGCTGAAACCATAGAGGAAGAGGAAGGAGAAGCTATACTGTGACTTCCAGGCTTTTCTTTCATGCGCATACATGAAAAGGTATTACAGCATTAATTGAGCTGAGATTTTCCTGAATTTGGCTCTTCTTTTTTCCCACAGAAGTCTTCAGAGTTTCCTGTTTTTGCTACTGACTGGTCATATTCCAGTTGTGCATCTATAATACCTGACAAATATGCTGAGGATTTGTGCTTTTAGGCCTTTGTCCCCTTGTACCAGTGTGAGCTGGCCTCCGCTAAAGACAATCAGATAGTATAGGAAACACAAATAGATAATGAATACATGCTTCCCATAGCAGGCTGCAATAATAGTCCAAGTGTGGATTAATTTTTCCCTTCCCCTCACCTCTTCCTAGCCGACTGAGAGGATCTAAAAGAAAAGGGGTTGAATAGACTTTAAAATGAGTGGAAACTTCCTCATCAAAGTGTTTTGAGTAAGCAGAGGGGAAAAGAGGCAGTGGAAAGGGATTTCTCTTACTCTCATCTATAGCAGCTTCTAGTTTCATCTCAATCCTATCCATCTTCTCTGTCACATCTGGCTGCCTCCATTCTGCCCTATTTGCCTGTCTCCATAAGCAGTTCCAGAAAGAGATTTCTGTTCACATTTCCCTCTTGATTGTACAGGGCTGTGCACACATGCTCTGCTCTTTTCCATGTCTCAGGAAATGCTTTGAGGACACAGCATGGCTTCTCCTTCCTTGTTCTCCATGGTCTCAGCCCTAGCCCATGGAAAGTCTGGTCAGAAGAGTCTCCAACCTCAAAGGAAATAGTCAGCTTTTATTAATCTTTTACTATGTGCCAGGTACTGTGCTAAGCACTCAGTATACAAATAGAAACACAAATAAAAATAGTCCTGTCCTCAAGAAACTCATTCTAATGAGACAAGTCACCACATAAAGGGAGGTGAAAAGAGAGGGAGGAGAGAATGAGGAAGGTTGAGAAAGTCCTATAGTGATAAGATAACTGTGGATCCTGAAGAAGGATGGAAACATCTTTGTCCTGGGCTTCCTCCTTAAATTGGAGGTTCTAAGAAGAGTCAGCCAATCAGAAGGTTCTCAGGGATGGAGAATACATCTATGGGAGTAGTCCAGGGGTGGATTGAGTTCCCAGGGTAAAGAGGTTCTATAGCATGATAAAGTCTTGTGGATATGAGACAACAGTGCAGCCTGCAGAGGAATGAAGACATCTTTGCCTGGGTGTCCTCTTCAAATTGGACGTTCTGGAAGGAGCTAGACAATCAGAAGGTGAGCCTTGGTGTAGAGAGTATTTCCAAGGGAGCTGGATTTTATTTCCAAACAAAAACTCCAGAATTCTAGGTTATGTATACCTACATCTATATCTTAGCTTATTCAGTCTCTGATTTCTGAGAGGTCATCCCAGGAGGTCCTGGACCTAGGCTACTTATTTAAGTATGTTCTATTCCCTGAGTAGAATGTAAACTCCTTGAGGGCAGTGACTATTTTTAACTCTTTCTGTATCTCCAAGGACCTAACACAGTGCCTTAAAAATAATGCTTTGGGGGTTGGATTAAATTAAAACCTTTTTTTAGGTCTCCTCCTTACTTTCTCTTGGGACTCTGTTAACTCTCATTTAGATTTTCCAAGGGAGGGAACGGAGATTTTCTCCCTTCCCCTCCCAAGCAGCATCAATAGGGGCTAAAAGCACATGAAAGTAAGAACATATCCTTGTCTCCTGTTCCTGGGGTCCCTGGCTGCCTCTTCTGCTTTGTTTCTTTCCTGGAGCACAGGTGACTGAGCAGAGATCCTGTGACTGACCAGACATTCCCAGCCCTGGCAGCTATCTATCTCATGAGTTTAAGAGGTCAAAATTCCTAGATGCTGACTAATATCAGATAATTCCAGCAACTACAGTATTTCTTAGAGAAAAAGAGCATCCCTACCAAAAGGATTCTGCAGCGATGAAGGACTCTACTCTAAGTCATGGCTTGGGAAGTTAATCAATTCATCTGTGGAACTACAGTCCTAGAGCTAAGCTCCTTCTGACTAGTGACTAGGTGAGTGTAAACTTACCTAGCCTACAACATCTTTCCAGCATCAGGTCAAATCATGCTACTTCACATCTAATCTAACCATCTACTCAGGCCATCTTGCCATCAGTCTACCACCACACATATGTACCCCTCCAACCAACCTTTCCACTTCTTGTCCTAGGAATGCAAGCAAATCAATAACACCACTGCTCCTTTAAAGGACAAATTGTGGTATGTGATGGTGATGCAATACTACTATGCTATGAGAAATGATGAATTCATTTTGATTTTAGAAAACATGGAAAGACTTGCATGAAACAGTGAAGAGCAAAATGAGCAGAACCAAGAGAATAGTGTATACAGTAAAAGCAATATTGTTTTAAGAATGACTTTGAGTGAATAAGTTATTTTGACTATTATAAATACCCAAATAAACTATAAAAGATGTATGAAGAAAGATGCTATCTGCATCCAGAAAAAGAACTGATAAATAGAAGTATGTGTAGAATAGTTATATATATATATATATATCAGATAATTCCAGCATATATATATATAAACTATTTGTGTCTAATGGTAGCCATCTCTATGGTGGGGGTGTGGTGGGGAAGAAAATAATAAATTTATGTGATAATTTTGTTGTATATTTGAAAGGAATAGCAAGTTGTACATAGTAGATTTGCAATTTCATGTGCAATCATCTTTTTCATTGTATTCTATTATGAAATGCTTGTTTTATTTCATAAATTAAAAACAAATTTTTTTAAAGCACACTAAAAATAAATAAGGGCATGTTAGCTGACTATTCTATGGCACCGCTCACCATTCCAGACCAAAGCTCCCTTCCCTACATGCTCCCCTATGTGTTGTCTCCTCCTTTAGAATATAAGCACCTTGAGGAAAAGGACTATCCTACTTTTTGTATTTGTATCCTTAATACTTAGCAAAATGTCTGGCATATAAGCCCTTAATATATGCCTCCTCACTCACTCATTCATTCATTCATTCATTCATTCATTCCTTTTTTCATCCCTTATTTAATTCATGATGCAACAAAAATTACATGTAAAAAGGGCCATGGAAAGATAGAGTAAAAATTAATTGGAAGCTAAATAATCTAATCCTAAGGAATGAATGAGTCAAACAACAAATCATAGAAACAACCAATAATTTCATCAAAGAGAATGATAATAATGGATAACATGCCAAAATGTATGGGATGTAGCCAAAGCAGTACTTAAGGGAAATTTTATATCTCTAAATGCTTACATGAATAAAATAGAGAAAGAGCAGATGATTGGGCATGTAATTTAAAAAGCTAGAAGAACACATTAAAAATCCCCAATTAAACACCAAATTAGAAATTCTGAAACTCAAAGGAGAGATTAATAAAAGTGAAAGTAAGAAAACTATTGAATTAATAAATAAAACTAAGAGCTGTTTTATGGAAAAAATAAAATAGATAAGCCTTTGGTTAATTTGATTTAAAAAAAGTAATAAGAAAACCAAATTGCCGGCATCAAAAATGAAAAGGGTGAATTCACCACCAATGAAGAGGAAATTAAAGCAATAATTAGGAGCTATTTTGCCCAACTGCACACCAATAAATCTGGCAATCTAAATGAAATAGATATTTACAAAAATATAAATTGCTCAGATTAACAGAAGAGGAAATAAAATACTTAAATAACACCATTTTAGCAAAAGAAATTGAACAAGCCATCAATGAACTTCCTAAGAACAAATTTCCAGGGCCAGATGGATTTACAAGTCAATTCTACCAAACATTTTAAAGACTAATTAATTCCAATATTATGTGAACTATTTGGAAAAATAGGTGGAGTCCTACCGAATTCCTTTTATGACACAAATATGGTGCTGATACCTAAATCAAGAAGAGCCAAAACAGAGAAAGAAAATTATAAACCAATTTCCCTAATGAGTGTTGATGTAAAAATTTTAAATAAAATATTAGCAAAGAGGTTACAGCAATTTATTATGAGGATAACACACTATAACCAGGTGGAATTTATACCAGGAATGCAGGGCTAGTTCAATATTAGGAAAGCTATTAGCATAATTGAGCATATCAATAACAAAACCTACAGAAATTGTATGATTATCTCAAAAGATGCAGAAAAAGCTTTTGACAAAATACAGCACCTATTCCTATTTAAAACTTTGGAGAGTATAAGAATAAATGGAACTTTTGTTAAAATGATATGGATTATCTATCTAAAACCATCAGCAGGCATTATCTGTAAGGGGGACAAGCAAGAAGCTTTCCCTATAAGATCCAGGGTAAACCAAGGATGCCCATTGTCACCACTATTATTCAATATTATACTAGACATTTTAGCTTTAGCAATAAGAGAAGAAAAAGAAATTGAAAGAATTAGAATAGGCAATGAGGAGACAAAATTATCACTCTTTGCAGATGAAATGATAGTATACTTGGAGAATTCTAGAGAAATCAACTAAAAAACTACTTGAAATAATTAACAATTTTAGCGAAGTCACAGGATATAAAATAAACCCATATAAATCATCAACAAATCTCAGCAGCAAGAGATAGAAAGACAAATTCCTTCTAAAATAACTGTAGACAATATAAAATATTTGGGAGTCTACTTGCCAAGACAAACCCAGGAACTATATGAACATAATTGCAAAACACTTTTCACACAAATAAAGTCAGATCTAAACAATTAGAAAAATAATTGTTCATGGGTAGGCTGAGCTAATATAATAAAAATGACAATTTTACCTAAATTAATTTACTTATTCAGTGCCATACCAATCAAAGTACCAAAATATTATTTTATAGAGCTAGAAAAAAACACAAAATTCATCTGGAAGAACAAAAGGTCCAGAATATCAAGGGAATTCATGAAAAAAAATGCAAATGAAGGTGGCCTAGCAATACCACATCTAAAACTATATTATAAAGCAGAAATCATCAAAACTATGGGGATCTGTTCTCTATCAGTCCTTGAAAGATGACCTTCTGAAGTAAAATTCCAGCTACCAGTTCATGTCTTGCCAAATATAGCTTAGAGTGAGGTATTGAACAGTTTCTACCCTTTTTACATCATTTTATTTACCTTGTTTTACTATACATACTTGCAGTGAAGGGGTTTCTTTTTCCCCCACAATGGGGGGACAAGGAAAATGTGAGGGAGAGAAAATAAATGGATGCTTATTAATTGAAAAGAAAAACAAAAAAGCCACTTGAAGTCCAAAGAAAAGAAATGACTTATCCAAGAACACATTACTAAGGAGAGACTTATTCAGGTCCCCTGCCTCGTAGGTATGTGTGGTTTTTTTCACTATACTCTGATTCTTACCCATTTTAGAATTCTCTCTCCAAACAGTTGTGTTCTAGGCCTGTGCCATGAAAGTATCTTATATACATCAGCCTACAGAAGACCAGTAAAACATACCCTTGTTTCCTCTGTCTACCCAGGAAGAGTGGAGGGTTGGAGCAATTACCCAGATCCTTCAGGTAGGAACATTGTTTTTCATAAAATTATCCAGACAACTTTCTGAATTTTTTTTTTTGCTTTGTTTGGGCAAACCAAGGGCAGAGGCTATTGGTAGAAGGGTTTTCAGTAGAAAGACAGGAAACCATAGCTTTAGACCAGTTCTTTGCAATAAACATCAGGCACTTACTATGTACAGCAGGACACTGAATCATAGGAAAAAGCTTATCCCAATACAAAGCTATAAGACCAATAACCATTCTCCAGTAATAAATGTTCAAATAATATGAGTAGTTTTCAAAAGAAAAATTCCATGCTGAAAATTACCATGTGGAAATGTGCTCCAAATTGATCATAGCAATAAGAGAAGTGCAAATTAAAACCTTTCCCCTGCAAAATGGCAAAGATGACTCCCTCCAAAAAAAATTGGGAACAGCTGATGCTGGAGGGGATATTAGGAAGATAGTTGCCCTAATGCATTGTTGGTGAAGTTGTGAATTGTTATGACCATTCTGGATATCAATTTGGAATTATTCAAGAAAAGGGACTAAACTTTTTATATCCCTTAATCTAATTATTCCAGTACTGAGTACATACCTCCAAGGAAGCTAAGGACTGAAACAAAGGGCTCATGTGTGTGTGTGTGTGTGTGTGTGTGTGTAACACAAGCTAGCCTGGCTTTTGCTGCCTGAAAGGCCAAGAATTTGAGATTTTCTGCGTCCTCTCCTCCAAGGGTCTCCAGGACTCTGTCTCAAGGCTCTCTGTCAATGACTCCAGCCCCAACCAATGGTATTCCTTAAATTGTAGGAGGTGACCCAGTTCCATTAGCCACTGTCAGATTAGTTTTTACACAGAAATATTTACTTGAAAAGATAAAATCACAAATATGCAAACTTATGCCCCCCTCCAAAAAAAGTGACAGGCATAATCCTCCCCCCCCAAGGGGAGGGGAAAGGAATTACATTCATAGCTTAGTTCAGTTCCCATTTCTAAGTCCAAAACCCCATTTTGATTTGAGTCCTAGGCACTTCCCAGGGGTTCCATTCCAGGCTGGCTGGCTGTGCCTTCCCATGTGCAATCCTGGATCTGAGGTCACTATGGCTCCCATTCCAGAGTCCCACGAGAATCACCTACAGCACCTGAAGCAGAGGGAAGACAAGCAATGAGTAAGAGAAACAAACAACTCCAGCCCCATTTCTCAGAGCCAAGTTAAAAGAGAGGAGGCAGGGAAAGGAAAGCACTTCCCCTCTCACTGGTCCAATCCACTGCTGCAGGTGAACTGTGATCTTCACCCTCTGGACACAGCAAATAAGCATGGGAGAAAAGGACACAGCTGAACAAAAAACAACCCCTTCAGTCTTGCCGGTTTTAAAGACACAGGAAGCCAATCAAAGGAGGCCACCCCGCCCCCCACCACGTGGTAAGGGACAAAGAGGCCTCCATGTTAGGCATTCTGGACCTGCTCCAAAGGCCCCTTAAGGGAGCCTCCATGGTAGGTGAACTGGGCATGCCCAGACATTCTTAGGTTACATATAATAAAATATTTATAGTAGCACTCTTCCTGGTAAAAGATGGGGAAAAGGAGCTGTTGTTCAGTCATTTCAGCCATGTCCAACTCTTCGTAACGCCGTTTGGGGTTTTTTTGGCAAAGATACTGGAGTGGTTTGCCATTTCCTTCTCCAGCTCATTTTATAGATGAGAAAAAGAGTGGGCAATAATTATGTGGAGAATAGTTGGAAAAAAAAAACAACTGTGGTATGTTATTGTATAGTAAGAATTAATGAATATGAGGAACTCAGAGAAATATGGGAAGATGTACAAATAATAAAAGTGAAATAAGAAGAACCAAAAGAATGACATACAAAATGACTACAACAATGTAAATGAAAAAGTCACCAAGAAAGGGGTGTAGAAAAAGAAAAAGCCCAGGACTGTTATGGGGTGGGACATGAATGGGGATCCGTATCAGAAGATGGAGAGGGATTAATTAGACAAATGGGAAAAGAACGAGAAAAGAGCAGTGTCAGGAAAACCCAGGAGAAAGTATCCAGGAGGGTGAGAGTTCAACAAGGAGGAAGACAGAAAAGGCCACCCAATTTAGCAATTAAGAGATAGTCACTGACCTTGGATAGAGCTATTTCCATAGAGGAGAGCTATTGGAAGCCAAAATTCAAATGTGAAGTGGAAGCAGTGAATTCAGATAGTTGTGTGTTTTTGCTTTTGATGTTGTGGGGGGTTTTGTCAGTTTTCTTTCTTTCTTCTTTCTTTCTTTCTTTCTTTCTTTCTTTCTTTCTTTCTTTCTTTCTTTCTTTCTTTCTTTCTTTCTATAGGAATTTAACTGTGGAAAGGGAAGGAGATAATGAATAATACCTTAATGGGATGATAGGGTCAAGGAAAAGTCATTTAAGCAGGAGGGAGACCAGGGTCTGTAAGGAAAGGGCCATTAGATAGGAGAGACCTGTTATTAGAGAGGTAAGGTAGATAATTAAAGAGGTAAATTCCTGGAAGAAATGGGAAGGCATGGGATTAAGAAGAAAAGTAGAAGGGTTGCCTTGGCAAGAAGAGGAGCCATCTTTTCTTCTGAGGCCAGAGCAAATGTCAAATGACATTTGATGTTTCTTAAACATGTGACCTCTTGCCATTTGCCAGCACAGAAGCCACTATGTAAACATTAAAGACCCATATAAAAACCCTTTTAAAAGATGATAAACAAAGTTGAGAATAAGCTAACTAACCCCCATAGAGTCAGTAGCTTAGAAGGAAAAGAGCTCTGATATACCAGGATGCTTGTGAATCCATTTAGCAGGGAGAAGTGTATCCCTCTGATTGAAGGGAGTTCCCAAACCAGCATTTTCAGCCCCAGCATTCAGCTAGTGAAGAATCACAAAAGCTACCTGTGGTATCCAGTGAGAAAAGGAACCAAACAAGATACTACCTTGCCTGCATCTGAGGCACTATGGGCCCGTTGAAAGGATGATCTTTGAGTCTCAGGGGTTTACTGTATTTGGAAAGACTATAAAAGAACAAAGAATCAAATCTCAAAGGGTACTTGCCAGACTAGCAGCCTGGCATCTCTTAAAGACTAGGTGCCATCGCACAGTAACAGCAATATTGTTTGATGACCAACTTTAATAGACTTAACTCTTCTCAGCAATACAAAGATCTAAGACAATTCCAAAAGACTCATGATGAAAAATGCTGTTCACATCCAGAGAAGGAACCATGGAGTCTGAATGCAGATCAAAGCATACTATTCTCTCTCTCTCTCTCTCTCTCTCTCTCTCTCTCTCTCTCTCTCTCTCTCTCTCTCTCTCTCTCTCTCTCTCTCTCTCTCTCTCTCTCTCTCTCCTCTCTCTCTCTTCTCTCTCTCTCTCTTTCTCTCTCTCTCTCCTTCTCCTCTCTCTCTCTCTCTCTCTCTCTCTCTCTCTCTCTCTCTCTCTCTCTCTTCTCTCTTTCTCTCTCCCTCTCCCTCTCCCTCCCCTCTCCTCTCTCTCTCTCTCTCTCTCTCTCTCTCTCTCTCTCTCTCTCTCTCTCTCTTTCTCCCTCTCTCTCTCTCTCTCATTTCTTCTTTCTCATGGTTTTTCCCTTTGGTTCAGTTCTTCTTTACAACATGACTAATGTGGAAATATGATTGTACGTATATAGCCTATTTCAGATTGCATGCCATCTTGGGGAGGGGGGAAGGAAGGGAGGGGGAGAAAATTTAGAACTCAAAATTTTATAGAAGTGAATGTTGAAAACTAAAAACAAACAAATAAATAAATTTTTTAAAAGACTAGGTACCATCAGTGGAGTGACTAGAATTCATATGAAATTAATATAGTTTTCAATTTATATGAATATATCAGCTTTCTCTGCCTGGGACCATGACTGTAACTTACCTTCAATCTGGTGTGTTTTCAAAGCATATATGAGTGAGGCTGAAAGGAGAAAAACTGTTCTTGAGGAACTCAGGAATAAATTTTAAAAAACAGAAATTTCTCTGTGCCCAAATATAAAATAGGAACCACTTTCTAAACTGAACTATCCTTTTGTGAATGTCACATACTAGGAAATACATTATATTCCTTAAAATGTCCCCAATACTTCGTAAACCTTGAGACCAAAATCTAAAAGCTTATCAGACGTGGTGTGATTAAAAAGAGCTCAGTACTGGGAGATAGGAAACCTGGGTTCTAATCTTGGTTCTGCCACTATCAAACCATGTGACTTTACACAAGTCATTTCTCTTTCTTAGACCTCATCATCCTCTTCTGTAAAATGAGGGGTCTATGACCTCTGTGATGATCCCTTCTAACTCTAAAACCCCACAAGATTATTAATTTTCTGGATTTCCTTCAGTTTCATAGTTTATTTACTGTTGGAACAACAGATGAATAATTTTCAGTTGTTCTATCCTTACTTGAAGATGTCACATAACTGCTGTACATACTCTTTCCAGTGGTATAGCTTGGGACCCATCCATGCCCTCTCATCTTGTGCAGTTTTTGTCTATGGTATGTCTTCAATCCTTCACAAAACTTCTACCCACCATATCGAGAGCCTTCATCTAGATTTCTTGGCATTCCACAGCTACCAATGGAACAGTCAGGCTGCCTACGAGCTATTCCTCGCTCTTGTTACATAGATAATCATGCATCTCTCAGATGGTGATCTTTGCAGCCCTGCTCCTTTGCAATTCTTTGTTAGCAATGTGTCGCAAGCTACTCATGCTTTCCATTGCCCTTGAGAGACACACAACTTTTGTTCTTCAGGAACTGTGGTAACCTAAAGTAATATGGCATCTTGAAGTAATATGGCATCATCAAAAACATATTAATGCAAACCATACAAAGAATAGACATATGGGATCTTTTTTGAATATAATAAAAAAGCATCTACTTAAAACCAAAAGTGTATAAATACGGTAAGAAAGCACTAGGAGTGTTCCTAAAAAATACAAGAGTAAAAGAAGGATGCTCCTTTTCTTCATTATTATTTGATATGGTTCTAGAAATGTTAACAATGGCAATAAAACAAAAGGAAAAAAGTTTCAGAGTGATATGGGAAGAATTGTATAAACTGATGCAGAGTGATGTGAGCAGAACCAAGGGAACAATTTTTAAAATAACATCAGTGTTATAAAGAAAAACAACTTTAGGGACAGCTAGGTGGTGCAGTGGATACAGGACTGGCCCTGTTCAGGACAACCTGAGTTCAAATCCAGCCTCAGACATATAACACTTACTAGCTGTGTGACCCTGGGCAAGTCACTTAACCCCACTGCCTAACCAAAAAAAAAAAAAAGAAAGAAAGAAAAGAAAAACGACTTTGAAAGTTTTAAGAACTGTGATTAATAAAATGACTACTCTGTTTCTGGACTCCTAATAATGAAGCATGCTACTCATCTGGCAAGGAAGTGATGGACTCAAGTAGTAGATACATTTTTGGATATAGCCCATGTGGAAATCTGCTTTGTTTGACTATGCACATTTGTTACAAAGGTCATATTTTTCTTTTTCAACTGGGGAGAAGGTAGGAAGAAAGGAGAACTAGGGATAAGGCTCCCCTCCCCAAAAAAATAAAGATCAGAAGACCAAAAGGAATCACAAACAAACACAAACAAGACAGCTTTTTCTTCCCTCTTCTTCTCTCCTTCCTTCTCTCCTTCCTTCCTTCCTTCCTTCCTTCCTTCCTTCCTTCCTTCCTTCCTTCCTTCCTTCCTTCCTTTCCTCCCTTCCTTCCTTCCTTCCTTTCCTCCCTTCCTTCCTTCCTTCCTTTCCTCCCTTCCTTCCTTCCTTCCTTTCCTCCCTTCCTTCCTTCCTTCCTTCCTTTCCTCCCTTCCTTCCTTCCTTCCTTCCTTCCTTCCTTCCTTCCTTCCTTCCTTCCTTCCTTCCTTCCTTCCTTCCTTCCTTCCTTCCTTCCTTCCTTCCTTCCTTCCTTCCTTCCTTTCTTTCTTTCTTTCTTTCTTCTTTCTTTCTTTCTTTCTTTCTTTCTTTCTTGTTTCTTCCTTCCTTTATTTCCCTTCATTCCAGCTCTAAAACCTATAATTTAATTTGGTAGCTAATGATATCCTCCTGTCCCTTTACCTGGATAGGAATGTATGTATATGTGTACATGAACATGCTGCCTCCACATTTGCTGCAGGCACCTGGTTGGGACCACATGGTACTGCCTGTCTCTGAAGGAAGAACCTTAAGCTTGCAAGAGCCAAATGTGTGGTCTCTAAACCAGTAGGTGTAATGACAAGTTTGTGGACTGTGTTGATGTGTGGCAATGTGCACATAAAATAGCATTCAGTGGAAAAACAGCAGAGCCCAAGACAGTACACCCAGCTGATTACAGCTTTGTAAAAATGTATTGTGTACATTAAAAAGAATGGGGAAAAGACTTGAAAGGATGTTAATAGTTGGAATTCAATGGTCATTTGGTTCTTTTTTTCCTGTAAAATTGTCTGTTTCTAATTTAATTTACTACTTCCAAGGATCTATGATTTTGTAGGTGTTTGCTATTAGGTGCCCTTTCCACTAATGTAGACTACAACCCTTCCACACCTTAGTAGACAGTCTCTCATGAGGGACTGTGTCCAAAAAAATTCATCGGTGATAAATCTTTTAGAACTTAACTAGGCTCTTCCTGGGATAATAGAAATATGGCATTTTTAAAAGTAAGTTTTATTCTTACATTTTATTTTTAAAATTTTTAAAATTTTTAAAAGTAAGTTTTATTCGTACATTTTATTTTTAAAATTTTTTAAAATCACTTTTTTTCCAGCTATATCTTTCCCTGTTCTGCTATGACCAAATGAACCCTCCCTTATAACAAAACAAAAAGAAAGACGGTGAAGCAAAACCAGCTGATGAAGTGACTCTCTCTGACAGTGTATTCAACATTCCCTACCTGTGGTCCCCCACCTCTTTACCAAAAAAGAGAGAAAACACATAGTATGATCTCAGGGCCACATTTGGAACCTATCCAAGTTGATAAGATCTGCCAGTCTGCCTTCCCCTAAAATAGCTTTCAAGAAGCTATTTCTTCATCTTCAAATGAGGGATTGATGTGAAGCCAATCTAGTAGGCTAGAGGCACCCACAAATTGGACACCGCCTCGGCTCCTCCCTTCTAGATGGAGGCCTATAGCAGGTCCTTGTTCAGGTAATTCCAGTGTCTCCTACCAGTCTTACGAATTATTATTGTGTTACCCTGTTACTGGGATATTCCCCATCAAGGCATTGATTGGCCCCTCAAATAAGCAGATGGAAAGTTGTGATAAAAAGAAGGAAAATAGGGTTCTTCTCCATCCCACTGTCCCCACTGCCTGCTCTGCCCCAGTCATCTCCATCTATGCCCTTTTCTCCCTCATATGCCATTTTTAATGGATACCTTTGCTGACCTTTCCCTTAAGCCAGCTCTTCTTCTAGCACCAATACCAAGACTAAAGGGCTTCTGGGATCTCTTCCACTGAGTTCTACTTGTACATTGATGTGGTGCTCCAAAGAAGCCTTTGTCAGCTTTTTTTTTTTTAGGAAAGTAATTTATTTAGGTTCAAAATGTTTTAGAGCCATCCTAACCTTCACAAATAGTGGTCCAGCTAGAAACTGCTGTCTATCATAAGCATGTGAACCAGGCCTCCGTGAGCTGACGCTTACAAACATTAGGAACCTTCTTCGGCTGCTTTTGTTGTTGTCATTGTGTCATTTCAGTCATGTCTGACTCTTCATGACCCTATTTTTTTTTAAGGCAATCAGGGTTAAGTGACTTGCTCAGGGTCACAAAACTAGTAAGCATCGAAGGCCAGATTTGAACTGAGGTCCTCCTGACTCCAGGGCTGGTGCTCCATCCATTGTGCCACCTAACTGCCTCTTGGGGTTTTTGTTGTTGTTGTTGTTGTTGTTGGCAACACAATTGGGGTTAAGTGAGTTGCCCAGGGTCACACAGCTAGTAAGTGTCAAGTATCTGAGGCTGGATTTGAACTCAGGTCCTCTGATTCCAGGGCCAGTGCTCTATCCACTGTGCCACCTAGCTGCCCCCTTGGTTGTTTTGTTTGTTTGTTTGTTTGTTTGTTTGTTTGTTTTTGGCAAAGATACTGAAATGGTTTGCCATTTCCCTCTCCAGCTCATTTTACAGATGAGGAAACTGAAGCAAACAGGGTTAAGTGACTGGCCCAGGGTCACACAGCTAGTAAGTGTCTGAGGCTAGATTTGAACTCAGAAAGATGAGTTTTCCTGACACGAGGCCCAGCACTCTATCTTCTTTGTCACCTTCTTGCCCTTCTTGGAAGGCTGGCGAAAGCCAATAATAAAGAAGGTCTTTTCCTGCTTAAATAATTTATCTTGCCCTATGTAGATTAAGAGCCTGACTTTTAAGTGTTGCTAAGTTTTCAACATCATTGGACCTCAAGTTGACTTCTTGCACTTGGCCCTCTATTTCTCTCACTGTGTCTATCCCTGACTCTCCTCCCTTCCCAGCTGTCTCTCAATTCCGTATAGCAACTGTCTGAACACATCTCTCTGATCCTATCCTCCCATCTTTCCCTCTTCTACATCATTAAAGTCTCCTGCTTCCCTCATTGATTCTGTGTCTAGTGAGAGATCGAGATTTCAGTGGAAGGGTCCTCAGAGACCATCTGGTCCAACCCCCTCATTTTACAGAAGGGGAAACCAAGGCCCGGGGAAGGAAATTGTCACACAGGTAGTAAGTAGCAGACCCCAGTTTTGAACTCACATCCCCTGACTCTAAATCTAAATCTTTCCTCTATGCTGTGCTCTGCTGCCTCTTCCCATCTCACTGCATACCAGAACAAAGAAAACTCAAACTACAGAGTGCAATAAAACAAATTCTACTTAAAAACATTTTTTAATTGTGTTACTCTTATTTTTGCATCATATTCCAGATGTAACCTTTCTCCCTCTACACAGAGAGCTATCCTTTTAAACAAAAAATTAAGAAGAGAAAGAAAAGGAAAAAAAGGCAGTTCAACAAAATTAGTCAGCACATCAAATGGGCCTGATACTGTATGCAGTGTTCTCTGCCTGTAGTCCCCCATCCCTGCAAGGCAGGAAACTGCAAAGAGTGCATGTTCTCTACTCTTCTCTGAGGCCGAGTTTGGGCATTATAATTACATGGCTTTCAGTTTCTTTTTATTGTTATCATTCTCTCCATTTAAAAATCATGTTTTCAAGATTATCAAAATTGCGGGTAGGTGCCTGCGATTCTGACTGTAAGATCAGTCAATGCAAACACACATCATGGCACAGTGAGTCTTGGAGGAGGAAGACTTGGGGTGAGCCCCAACTCTGAAACTTGCTGCCTGAGTGACTCTAAAGTTGTGGGCCTCAGGGAAATAACAATACCAGAAAGGATTGTTATGAAGAGAGCATTTTAGAATAGTAGGGATGTGAGCCATGATTATGGCTACACAGAAACCTATGGCCCCTCACGGTCTTTACCCCGTGCTTAAATGTGGCCCAGGGTAAAAATCCTCTCCGGGGATGGGGAACCTGCAGCCTTGAGGCCACATGTGACCCTCTAGGTCCTCAAGTATGTCCTTTGATTTCAAAGAGGATTCTCCACTCCACCTAGCCTATATATGTACCCTCAGGATCCCATTTATACCTGTTATGTACATGTTGTCACACCATTAGACTATGAGCTCCTTGAGGGCAGGGACAGTCTCACTTTTGCCTTTTTATCCCCAGCACATAACAGTGCCTCATATATTGTTATTCAATCACGTCTGACTCTTTGTGCCCCTGTGGACCGTAGCTCACCAATACTGGCCATGGAGTTTTCTTGGCAAAGATAACTAGCGAAGTTTGCCATTTTCTCTTCCAGTGGATGAAGGCAAACAGAAGTTAAGTGACTTGCCAGGGTCACATAGCTAGTAAGTGTCTGAGCCAGATTTGAACTGAAGTCTTCCTGATTCTGGGAGGCCCAGCGCTCTATCCGTTGAGCTACCAGATGCCTCCTGCCTGATACATAGCAAGAGCTTAATCAATGAGTTGACTGATTGACTGGCTGAGCACAGTAAGAGCTTAATAAATGCTTGTTGATTAAACAATTGATTGCTCTGCTCCTGGCCTCGTGTGTCACCTACTTTGCCTAATCTTGCCTCATTTCTCCTTTCCTCTTAGCTCCTGCCTTTGCTTTAAATGCTCACAAATGGTATAGCTTGACAGATTGAGTTTTATTTAAGAAATGTTTTGCTTCCCTTTAAAAAAAAAAAATTCAGAGCACCGGGGACTGCCTGACCTTGTTTGACATTAGGGAAGGAGCCTAGACCAGGGAGATATGCCGAGCAAAGCAGGCCAGGGGTAATGAGCTGGTGCTCAGTTTGGACTATAAGATGGAAACCTGGCCCTTCAGTGTGAGACTTCCCAGAAATCCCACTGGAGATTTTGTTGCCCCTACCCTGTCTACTTTCTTTCATAATGATAAATGGCTGAAAAGGAAAACTATCTAATCTCCAAACTGGTAGTGATTTCTCTCTCTCTCTTCCCTCCCCCCTTTCCTCTCTCTCTTTCCTCTCTTTCTTTTCTCTCTCTCTCTCTCTCTCTCTCTCTTCCTCTCTCTCTCTCTTCTCTCTCCTCTCTCTCTCTCTCTCTCTTTCTCTCTCCCTCTCTCCTCTCTCTCTCTCTCTCTCTTCCTCTCTCTCCCCCCCTATCCTTTCTCTCTCTCTCCTCTCTCTCCTTTCTCTCTCCTCTCTCTCTTTCCTCTCTCTCTCTTTTCTCCTCTCTCCCTTTTTTCTCCTCTCTCCTCTCTCTCTCCTCTCTCTTTCCTCTCTCTCTCTTTCTCTCTCTTTTCTCTCTTCCTCTCTCTCTTTTCTCTCTCTCTCTCTCTCTCTCTCTCTCTCTCTCTCTCTCTCTCTCTCTCTCTCTCTCTCTCTCTCTTCCTCTCTCTCCCCCTCTCTCCTTCTCTCCTCTCTCTCTCCTTTCCTCTCTCTCCTTTCTCCTCTCTCTTCTCTCTCTCTTTCCTCTCTCTTTCTCTCTCTCTCTCTCTCTCTCTCTTCTCTCTCTCTCTCTCTCTCTCTCTCTCTCTTTTCTCCTCTTCCTCTCTCTCTCCTCTCTCTCCTCTCTCTCTTCCTCTCTCTCTCTTTTCTCCTCTCTCTCTCTTTCCCTTTCTTTCTCTCTTTTCTCCTCTCTCTATTTCCTCTCTCTCTCTCTCTCTCTCTCTCTCCTCTCTCTCTCTCTCTCTCTCTCTCTCTCTCTCTCTCTCCTTTCTCTCTCCTCTTTCTCTTTCCTCTCTCTCTTTTCTCCTCTCTCTCTCTCTCCCCCCCCTCCCCTCTCTCTCTTCTTTCTGTGTCTCTGAAGAAGAGACCTTAGCCATATAAGCCAGAGGCAGCCCTCCATTCACCCAGGGTCCCCTGAGGAGGGCACCACTGCCTGTTTCTGATGTGTGACAGGTCTCTCTCCCAGAGGCCTTTAGGAGAGCTGCCTAATCAGCTGAGACAGCCGCTGCACTCCCTTTGGTCCCCTGTGGAAATGGAATTGATTGGCCAGCCCCATTCCCATTTTGTCCTTAATAGCTGTCACCTTGGCTTCCAGTCTCCTGTAGCTGTTCCCCGCTGACTGGTTCACATTAGCTGTGATTGCTAGTGTGAGTTCATCACCTTTGCAGGATGTCTTCTGATTGATTCCTTATGCCTTTGGAGACCTGTAATATATTTTCATTTTTTTTTTTAGGGATGGGGGTGGAAAATAAAATAATCATGCCTGATGGCTTGCCAGGTTTGACTCAGGGGGAGGCTCCCCATGTTTGACTGATTACTAGGGGCCTCTGGTTGGGGTGCTGGCCTCTGCTGACATAGCTGCTAATGAATTTGTAAATGTTAAAAACACACACATACCCCCAAACCTCCCTCGCCTGTGATGGAGCTCCTGTGGGTTCCCTGAGCTAAGACAATAAATAGAAACTGAGTCCTATACCACCAGCCTGTTCTGCTCATCTAAACCCTACCCCACCCCCACCCTCCAAATTGGGGAGCAGGGATTTGGGCTTGCCAGCTTTCAAGTGAAATCCTTCAAGCTAGAAACTGCTTCAATTAGATGACTGGGAGAATGTTAACATGCCCTCCGGCCTTTTAAGTGGGTTTTAATTTTATGTTGTAAGATAAGACACCACAAGGCTGGGCCTGCTGCTCCTCCAGTGGGCTCCATTAGAAGAGACGAACAGGGCCTCTTGACCCACCCTGAGGCCCAGCCACCGCTGGGGGTAAATTGTTTTTTTTTTCTTTTAACAATTTGTCAGTCTGACCTGGCTTCTCTTCTCCCTTTCTTTCCCCCTGGGGGCCCCTTCTGATGTTCAAGGTGACTCACTGATCAGTCCCCAGAGCCCTGGGCTTGGCCCTGGGTAAGCTGCCCCCACGGGCAGGAAGGAGAAATGGCACTGTGGGTCCCCTGCTGCTTGCCTGTCCATGGACCTATGGGATTAGATTTTAATCTGGGTTCCTTTCTCCCAACCCTCTTCAAGCTGGGCACATAAGAAAAGACAGTCGCATGTGGCAGGTTTCTGGCCCAGTGATGGATGGGCTTATTTGCTGCTTTAAATAGTGCCCTTTGTTCTAGGATTCCCCATGAGCCCCCTTTTTTATTGAAATTTTGGCTTCGGAAAAGAGGGAAGCTTGGTAAATCCCCCTGGAGAACTGGGCAGCTCTCTGGGAAGCCTAGTCATGTGGGAAACCAGGAGCCTGGACTAGGCTGGGCTAACTTGCCTGAAGATAAGGCCCCAGGACCTTGGGGAGACAATTGATTTGCCCTCAGAGCTTCCTTTGCTGGTCTTCTGAGAGTTTTCAGGTTTCCCATTCCATTTAGAAATTCTGGGAACATTTCAAAATAAAACCAACCCCCATCCCTCCCTATCCCCAGTGTCCCAAAGAAGAGATACAGGATCATAGATCCAGAGCTGGAAGGGACCTTCGAGATCATCAAGGCCAACTCCTCATTTTACAAGTGAGGAAACTGAGGCTGAGGAAAATGATTAAGTGATTTGCCCCCCAAATCGCAGATGTATTAGTTGGCCTAGTCTGGATTTGAACTCGGCCTTTCTCACTGCAGGTTCAGAGGCTTTTTTCCTCACTGTCGCGCTGCCTCTACAACCACTCAGAGAAAAAATAGTACCTTCTTCTCCGACAGGGTTGTCCTGGGTTATGTAGAGTCCTTCCCTCTTTCCCTGCTTCACCCCATTTCTGCCCCCTCCCTTGGATTTCTGTGTAACCCTGAGCATCCTGTCAAGGGAGAGGTCTTGGCCTAGTTAGGTAGATAAGCAGAGGGTGTTTGGTGCAAGGGTTCTATTTTTTCACATCAAAAACTGAGCCAAAGGATCTGACCAACTTTCATTAAACTTCACTTGCTTTTCTTGAAATCAGAACTATCCCCCAAAATTACGGGGGAAGATATGTGGAAGGGATGGAGACAAAATGCTCCAAATGCCCATTTTAGCCAAGTTGCTGGGCTCCTGGGAGAGGCCACTCGCCCCTGACTCCTTGCAGGGCAAATACACTGAGGAATGGTCCCATTGTGAAGAAAGAGGGAAAACAATGAGATGAAGACAGAGAAAAATGTCCTTTCCCATCCTGGGGCCACTCCCCTCATCACTGGGCAGTGCCCAGAATGGTGGAGTCTGTGGCCTAGACTCTGAGTTCCTGTCTCCCTTTTCCTCTTCATTTGTCTCCTATCTCCAGGGATCTGGCAGGGGCTAGCGAGCGAGTGGGCACAGCCTTTGCCGGCTATGACTTATTCTCTTTAGGATAAGATTACCCACCTCTCCCTGCTTAAGGCAGCTGCAGCCTCTGGCCTTGAACCCTCTCTCCTGTGCTGTCTGCCTATCAAGCAGCTGCACTAACTTCACCAAGAATTCCTGGAGAGCACCAGACTTGCTCCCTGTTCCCCTGCAAGCTTGCAGGCTGCCTATTGCCTGCTGAAGGATGGCCAGTCAGGTAAGGACACTGCTCACCTCCTATTATCTCCTTGGGAATGTCAGTAGGCAGGCCCTGGAAGTCAGACCCACAGCCTGAGGGCAGCCTGCTGAATGGATGGATGGATGAAATATATTTATTAAGCCCTTACTACACACCAAGTACTTTGTTAAGCACTGGGGAATGAAATAGCAAAAGGAAAGAGAATTCAATTGCAGAGTAGATAGAAAGATACCTAAGGGACCAGACAGAAGGCTAACAGCAAGGCTTGGTAGTCCTTAGGACTCTTTGGGATGTCTGCCCCACAGGAGCCCACAACCATTGTGAAGAGGTCTCAGGGTCAGAGTGGAAAGAGAATTCTAAGTTCCTTCTTACTGGCTCTGAATCTCTTCCTTTCTTCCTAATCCCTTGCTCTGACCTCAGAGGCTTTCTTGTATAAATGCCAGATCCTGTTTAGTTCAATAGCTTCTTACAAAAGAAGGAACTTCATCCTCACAGCTGAAAAGGCCATAGCCACTACTGCTATTTCCTTCCTCCTCACCCGCATTTGTTACAGTCCCCCAGGTCTCCTGGTGTTATTAACTTTGGATCACCCTAACCGGTAAAAGGTGGCACCTCAAGTATGAGGGTGCCCTGTAAGAGACACTCATATTTTACTTGTCAACCCCCTCCCACTCCCATCCCCCTGCTTAGGCTCTGTGAAGACAGCATTAAGGAGAGAAGGGGACCTGTGGACTGAAGAACCCCTTCCAGGAGCCTGACTTCTGTCCCTGTTTCAGCACCAAGTCGATCAATGACCTCTCCATCTGGAGCCCAACAGGATTAATCTCAGGGAGAGTTTTTGTTTGCTTGGAAATGACATTTGATGTATCATTGGAGGTGTCGACAAACTGGGTAAATAGATAGAAGTTCAAGTGTGCTCCTGAGTAACTGTTGCATGGGAAAGGGGTGGGGTCAAAGGGCAGCAGAAACCACATGTGAGCCAAGAGAGGGAAAGTCATTATTGAAATGCACCCAGACGGTTTGTAGTTGAAAAAAAAAATGGCTTTATGTTCTGATACGTAAAATAAAACGTCCATGCTATGTAATAAAACACTTAATGTTCCCCACCACCTGTATCTAATGTGGCTTCTAATAAAGATTTATCTGTAGTATATATAGGTTTTATCTAACCAGTTCTTAGTTTTTACATCAAAATGTGTAATTAAAAATCTTAAATAGATGTCTTTCCAAAAACCATTCATTTTTTTTTAATTAAGTATTTTGATTGTAAAAGCAAAGCTGCAATGAACATGTGGCCTGCCTTGGTGATATATATTTATATAATATATAAATAGCTATTCAGCATGCAAAGAGTGTAGTGATTTCCCATATTGCATTACAGAGTCCACACCAGCCACACATACAGTCTGGTGATGTCTGATGCTGGTGAATTGCTTGAAAACATCCATATCACTGGCCTGGGCTTAGCTTGGTTCAAGAATCCTTCTCATGCCTCTGGCTGAGCTCACGGGCTGGATTCTCTGGAAGAAGTGAATGTTTTCTCAACTCCCATTTTTATTTCTGTTGGGCTTCTTCTCTCCAAGGCAGGGATTCTCCAGGAGAGAGAACTCTCTCCAAGCGATACCTGACTTTGGCTCCACCATAGCCGCCTGCTGGCACATCCAGGGGAAGCTTATATTTCTTGAGTGCTAATTCTGGGATGAAGATGGAGTTTCAGAGATGAGGTTCTCCCACGTGCATGGGGGTGAGGGCAGGGGATTCAATGCCAAAAACTGAACAGCAATGGGAGATGCTCCTGATCACATTTTCCCTACTGGCTTACCTCTAAATTGAAAAAAAAACTAGAAAAAAATGTTAAGGTACTTGTCATCTCCCTGACCCTGTTTGACACCCCTGTGGGTTTTCCTTTCCTGGATCTCCAAGGGGTTCATAAGGAGCCAAAAGCCAAAGTTGTGGATGGCCCTTTCCCCAAACTAGACTGGAGTCAGATTCCAGGGTGTGCCTACAATCTCCCCAAACCATGGTGATCTACCTCTAAAATGTCATGCCCATTTCCCTCAGGATGAGGTCTCACTACTCAGCCCCAGAATCATGCTGTAGAAACCTCCCAAAGACACTCTAGCCCAGATAACCCTCCCACCCCAACTCCCACCCTTTGGGCATCGCCAGAGGTCTGCCAGATCTGGATGGACTAAAGGTACTTCTTGGGTCATTGTTCTTTCTTCATGACATGGCCTTAGTTGTAGGTCAGAAAGCAGGTGCTCTCCAAACGCACCTTTCCCCCCCCTTAGAAATACACGACTGTGTGGGTTTCTCTATAGTGCAGGCTATTCCCCCGGGATTAACACTGGATTAACATGGTCCGGGATCAGTAACACTGTCTGTCTTGTAACGAGACCTCAGACTCATCCATCAGTCCAGTTCTCCACAGTCCCCATTCCTGAATGATACTGTAAGGAAGACTCCCGGGACAAGGAGAAGCTTTGGGAGTAGAGGAATTCGTTGGCAGCGTTCAGGTGTGGGGATGGGGGTTTCCTCTCACACACCGGGGGCAGCCCACGTTCTCTCGGAAATGAGGTGGACGGACCTCGCTCTCGGGCCTGGGCCTGCGAGAGCTGGTTATAGATGCTGAAGTGGGTGTTCCCTGGAGGCTGGGAGCTCTGCGTAGACACGGAGGGGAGCCGGGGCATCATAGTGGTGGCAGTAAAGTGAGCAGGGAAGGGCTGGTAAGGCACAGTCTCCATTGTCTGGACGCTGTAGCTGGCGTACGGCGCCACCGACGTCCACATGTTACAGCTCAGCGCGGGTGGGGGCAGGTCATCCACCGCTGATGCTCCGGCGATCTCAGCCCCAGAACTTGAATACATGCAGGCTTCCCGAGGAGTCACCTCACTGCAGTAGGAGGGACTCAGCATCTGCTGGTCGTAAGGGGGTGGGGAGCGGAAATAGTGATCTTCTCCCACAGAGGATGAAGCTTCCAGATAGGAGCGTTTGCAGGGTAAGTCCAGGTGCCTGGTGCTGTCTGCAGGAAGACAAACATACCTTTAGGCAAGAACTATCCTCTCCAGACCAGCTATGGTCCCTTGGGAATCTCATGTTCTAGATGCTAGAACCACACTCACACCTGTCATTTTGTACCTACTCTCTTGGCTTCTGTTTGTGTGGGTCTGGTAGGAAGCAAAGTGGACAGTCAGAGGGACAATTTGTGCTCAGATTTCATAGACAGCTAGAGCTGGGCAGTGGGCAGAGTGGGGAAGGAAGAGGGGTAATGCTTAATGATCATCTAACTGAGGGCCAGAAAGCTTGTGACTTGTCCAAGGTCACACAGAGCTAGCTGGTGGCAAAACTAGGACCCCAGCCCACATCCAGTACTCTTCCAACTGTGCCGTTCTTTCAGGATGGATCCAGCTCTAAATTGGGGGAGAACATTGAACGATAACTTATGTTTGTATAGCAAATATATACAACCCTGGGAAGCAGAGAGTGCCTACGTGGTATTCTCCTCTCTCCTCCATTTTCCAAGTGATAATCACTCAACTGGGAGATGTCTGAACAGACTCAAACTCAGGGCTTCTTGTCCATTGTGATAATGAGGACTTATGGACAGGATAATTAAATCCAGGACTGCTCCTGTTCCAGGAGCTGTGTTGTGAGAGAACAGCTTGTCGATATTTATGCTATATTGTGCTGATAAACACAATCTATGAGGGATCCCCCAGGTCCTCCCTCAAGCGTGTGGGCTCACACTTTCCAGTTCAAACTGATCACTCTACTCCCATGACCACAGATAGGACTTTTCCTCCATCCTCCATCCAGCCTGGGTCAGAGTGCTTTTGTAATGGTCTCTCTTGACAAATTCAAGAATCCCTTTTCAGATGGTTTATCATGCCTTCTTCCCATCCCTGTGAACAGATCTCTAGATGAACAGCCCACCCCAGTGGGCTATAGGAATGGAAGGGGGAGGAGGGAAAAACTACTTTAAGATGTGCTTGCTTTCCTTGCCGCCCACCTAGCATGATAGGCAGAAGTCTAGAGTTGGAAGGGACCTCGGAAGCTATCAGGTCATGGGTTAATAGATTTAACTGGAAGGAACCCTAGAAGTCATCACGTGCAACCCCTTCATTTTACAGGAGTCTCAGAGAGGTTAAGGCATGCTCAGGGTAGAACAGCTAGGTGGTGCAGTGATAGGTCACTGGCCCTGGCATCAGGAGGACCTGAATTCAAATCTGGCCTCAGACACATACCAGCTATGTGACTCTGGGCAAATCATGTAACCCTGATTGCCTTAAGAACAAACAAACAGTGGATAGAGCACCAGCCCTGAAGTCAGAAGGACCTGAGTTCAAATCTGACCTCAGACCAAACACTTGACATTTACTAGCTGTGTGACCCTGGGCAAGTCACTTAACCCCAATTGCCAAACAAACAAACAAACAAACAAATTGCTTAGGGTTACTAAGTACCCCAGCCAGGATTTGAACTCAGATCCACCTGATTTTGAGTCCAGCATTCCATCTCCGACACTGTTATGGCTGCTTGTTTTATAGTCTAACCCCCTCATTTTGCAGATGAGGAAACTGAGGCCCAGTTCACACAGGCAGGGATAGCTAGAGATGGCATCATGGGATTTAAGCTGGATCCTCTGACTCCCAAGTGTACTACACTCCCTCTACATCTACAGTTCTCAGCCCTCACAAGTAGTGCACTGTGGTCATTTCCAGGTGTTTCTTGTCTGTATCTCTCACTCTTCTCTCCTTGGTTTCCTCAGATTTATTATCCACCCCCCCACCCCACCCCCACACACATACATAAGTGTGAGAGTCAGAATTTGAATCCAGGCCCTTGGACACTCTTTTGTTGTACCATGCAGGGACATGGTAGATAGATCACTGGGCCAGGAGTTGGAAAGATTTGAGTTCAAATCCAACCTTAAACACTTAACAGCTGTGTGACCCCAGGCAAGTGGCTTAACCTCTCTCAGGTTTAATAGGGATAATAGAACCTACTTCACAGAGCTAAAAATAAAGATCACATGAGATCACAGATGTAGAGTGCTTTGCAAACCTTAAAGTGCTCTATTTTGTTGTTGTCAGTCATGTCTGACTCTTCATGACCCCATTTGGGGTTTTCTTGGCAAAGATATTGGAGTGGTTTGACATTTCCTTCTCCGGTTCATTTTACAGATGAGGAAACTGAGGCAAACATAGTTAAGTGACTTGCCCAGCTCTATAATATTAGTAATTATGATTATTATTTTTCAGCCTCTGACTGAGATTTTCCAAGGAGCTCATTCTAATCAAATGTTTTGGTCTGCTGCCATATCAAACCTTTGCCAAGAGCCTCCAGCATAGGGCAAAATTGACTTGAGTCCCAAAGACAGGCAGCCAGAGAAACCAAGGAGGCAGTGACATCTGGTGAGGCTCAAGAGGTAAAATGAAAAGAGAGAAACAGCAGCTGAGCATGAGGAGACCCAGATGGGGCGAGGGGTTCCTTCAGATAGGTTCCTCACTCTTCCCCTTTCCCATTCTCAAGTCATGAAGAGTTAGTAACTGGAATAGACCTGTGTAGAGAAAACTCTAGCTAATATAAGCATTCTTAACTTGGGGTCTGTGAACTTGTTTGTTCAAAAAATGCTTTGATGACTTTTGATAATGTTATTTCAATATAATTGGTTTCCTTTGTAATTTTTCTTTTATGCATTTAAAAACATGATTCTGAGGAGGGGCCCATAGGCTTCAACAGCTGGCCAGAGGGGTCCATGACACAAAGAAGGTTAAAGACCCCTGACTAATCAATTGATCAATAAGAATATATTAAGCACCTACTATATGCCAGTCACTGGGGATATAAAATAAAGATATAGATAAAGGATATGCCAGTCATTGAAGATATAAAATAAAGATATAGATAAAGGATATGCCAGTCATTGAAGATATAAAGAATGAAATAATCGCTACCACAAGGAGCTTACATCCTCTCTCTATATGCCCTTCCTTCCCTCTCTCCCTCTTTCCTTCCCTCCCTCTTTCCTTCCTTTCTTCCTTCCTCTTCTTTCTTCTCCCTTCCTTCCTTCCTCCCTCCCTCCCTTTCTCCCTCCCTTCCTTACTCCCTCCCTCCCTCCCTTCTTTGCTCCTTCTCTTCCTCCCTCCCTCCCTTCTTTGCTCCTTCTCTTCCTCCCTCCCTCCCTTCTTTGCTCCTTCTCTTCCTCCCTCCCTCCCCGGATTTTCGGTTCTGAGAGGTGGCCGCTTACCTCGTCTCTTCAGGCAGTGATAGAACAGTCCTGAGTCTCGCTGCCCTGGGAAGGTGTTAAGGGATAGGTCTTGCCCGTCAGCGGCAGCAAATTGCATATGTGCCCCATTCTCATATTGATAGTGCTGGAGCGCCTGATGGGCTCCGTGCAGGGGGCTTACATCAGGCTTAGCAGAAAGCTGAGTGGAGACAAGTCTCTGCCTCATGATGCTTTTGGATATCACCGGATATTCTTTGCTATGGAGGGAAGGGAGAAGAAGATAAAACCTCACTCCTACTTGCAGAGGGTGTCCTTGTTCCCAGAGCATGTTTACATTGTTTCATTTCATCCTCACAACTCTGAGACAGGGCAAGTATTATTTTACAGTCAAGGAAACTAAGGCTCATAGAGGTAAAGTAATGTGCCTTGGGTCATGCAACTCATAAAGTGACTCTGGACTCCTGGGCCCTTCCCTGAAAAATTATCCTCCACCCCAATCCCCCACAAGGGATATGTGGAAATTTGAGTGTTGGCTATGGACCACTGAAGATGGGGCCTCCTTCCTCTCCCACCTCTGTAAGCGAGCCACACGAAGGTCACTGTCGTCACTGCCCCGGAATCCTTTAGCAAATGGGTTATTCTCGATTTTCAGTTGAGTGATCTGTCCAAAAAGGAAACAGAAGAGTCACTGACATAGTTCCTTCCTAGAATATGCCCTTAGGGATTCAGAGTCAACGCACCTGCCTCCTGTTCTTTTTAAAAATTTATCTCTTATCTGAACTTTGGCACATGAAACTGTAAGTCTCTATTATAAACAGTTTACTTTTCTAGTTAAATGTTTAATAAATCTAATCTATTACTTTTTTCTCACTAAATTTTCTTATTTGGAAAATATAGTTAATTTTCATGTTATGTTCTGTTAACATGTAACAAGTTTATTATCAACATTTAAATGAATTAATACTTTTAAATTATCAGTTTTAATTTCTAATAAATATTAATATCTCTAACCCAGATAACCAAGAGCTCTGTGGAATCCTTAATCATTTTAAAGAGTGCAATGGGGGTCTCAAGACAAAAAAGTTTGAGAACCGCTGCTCTATTATATCCTCATCAAGGATTTGTGGAAGGCTATAGAAAGGAATGATGCAGGATGAGAAGGTTTAACATGTTCTCTCATCAGTGAAATCATACATCATTCCATCAAAGTATTATTTTTCCTTCTGAAGTAGTCGATTCCTTAGATGAGTCTCACAAATCTGCTATTCTCTAGCTCTGACACTGACCCAATGTCAATTAATGTCAATTGCTAATGAGAGAGAGAGAGAGAGAGAGAGAGAGAGAGAGAGAGAGAGAAGAGAGAGAGAGAGAGAGAGAGAGGCTGGGGTCAAGGAAATTGTAAGATTTTAGCCAAATCATTCCCTCTGTGGTTAACCTTGTATCTTAAAACAAGGCAACTTTTTATTCCTTTTGTCCAAAGGGATGAATGCTGGAGTGATGCACCCTGCCTGGTCAACCTGAAACTTTCAAAGCTGTCCTGCTTCTCAGTGCTTCTTTCTGGACTTCCTTCTGTTTTCTTCTCTTGTCTCGTCTAATAGCCATCTCATAAAACGTCCAGTATTTGGATGAATACGGATTCTAGGGCAGGAGTTGCATAGTCGATCATCCCTTATTTGGCCCAGCCTTGAGATGCTCCAGCTAACTTTCCCTGACCTCAGTATCCCCCAATTCCATCTTTCTCTGTTTGGCCCACTTTTGTTGGGGGTGCTCAGGAAATATTCAGCAATGGACTGACTTGTCCATATTTCCAGTGCAAATGTAGCACCCTCTCTCCCAGAAATAACCTGGCCTTACATTACTATTTTGATGAAGGAATGGGGCACAACTCTGGAAAAGAACCAGGGGCTCCTTGGTGGAGGAGAGCTTGAATGAAAGTAGGAATTCATCCTACATGTCCTTATAAAGAAGTAAGGGTGGCCATGATGAGTATAAGAGAACCCAAAGGCAGCAGGGAAAAGATAGAGAGAGAGCAGAACAGGCAAAGACTCTACCCTGTGCAAGATCAGCGTACCCTTTATTATGACGTCATGAAGACAGAGGATGCTAGATCAAAGTTGTTCAGTCATTTTTCAGTCTTGTCTGACTCTTCCTGACCCCATTTGGGGTTTTCTTGGCAAAGATACTGGAGTAGTTTGCCATTTCCTTCTCCAGCTCATTTTATACATGAGGAAATTGAGGCAAAAAGGGTTGAGTGACTTGCCCAGGGTCACACAGCCAGTAAGCATCGGAGGCCACATTTGAACTCAGGTCTTCCCGATTCCAGGCCTGGTGCTCTATCCACTGCCAAACCTAATTGCCCTCATTGGATCAAAGTGCTCAGCTTCAATCAGCCAATCTAACACTCCAGGAGGTCTGGGATGGAGAAGGCCTCTCTAGTCCCAAAGAAGAACACCAAATGAATAAGTCTCATGGGTTCCAATCTAGTGAGGTTACTCAAGGATCAGCTGGTTCAAAATAACCAGAGAGAAGTGATGCTGTCCCCTTTTTCCTTGCCACAATCCAATTATAGCTTCTCCCAAATCCCTAAATCATCCAAACCCCTCTTTTACAGAGTATTCTGCTGCTCCAAGCCTATCTGGCCCCGGCTCCTCTGTCATGTGGGAGCTATTCCAAGCCCCATGGTTCAAACCAAAAGGAACTAGTTTAGCTCTTCAGACCTATCAGAGGAACCAAGGGGGCCAGGGCACGAAAGTTGTCATCTACCCATCCGCATGGCATCTATAATAAGAGCAGGAGATATGGGGAGGATGGGAAAATTCTAAGAGGGATGGGCACAGAACAAGCTCAGCTTGCCCATTCTAACTGGAAGGGGATGGAGCTGCCAGCCCCTGAGGGCAAGGCTCTCCCTCTCCAATCATCTTTCAAGCAGGCAGATGCCCCAGCTCTTGGGCATCTTTTTTCCCTAGTCCACCTCCTCCCTAGTGAGCTACAGCCAGAGCTAGACCAGAAACACTTCACTCAAAGTGAAATGGACAGAATCAAGAGAACAGTTTATGGGAGGACCAGTCATACTCCAAGAAAAGAGAGGAGGTGAAGAAAAAATTGAAGTCTCCCCACCCCCAATTCACACCTCAGTGGTTATCAGCACACACCTCATCTCTCTCCCTAAGTACCTATACAGCAGTCATGTTTTGCTCCAGATTTCTGACTCTCTTTTCCAGGTCATTATTAGATTTGCTTGCTGTTTTGAGTGACATCTCAAGGTTTGAGGTCCCAAGGCTGTGGGTCCCTGACTAGGCAGCTCTTCCCGCCACACATGGGAGTCTTATGGAATATAGACTTGGGCTGGATAGGACCATAGGGCTGATCTAGAGTGGGGGAAATGAAACCCAGGGAAGGACCCTTGTCCAGGGTCATATAGGGAGCCAACAACAAAACCAGGTACCCCAAGGGGCTTAGGTGAGAGCTCAGCATTCTTAGCTGTGCTTGCTGCCTGCTTTGGGCTGTGTCGCGCTAAGAGCTTGGTTTTCTTCTGCTACCTGCCAATGGAATTGTTCAGCCTGTTCCCTATTAAAAGGATGGGTGATTTTTGGTCTCCTGGCCTCCCTCCCGGGTCAGGGACAGGCAGGATGAGGGGCAGTAATCAAAGCAAGCAGGAAAAACACTCGCTATACCTTGTGGTTCTGGTAGGAAGTCACTGAAATGAAGGAGGTCTCAGGGAACACATGTGTGCAGAAAGCTGTGTTCTTGGAGCCAAAGGCATTGTTCTCATCAGCCTTCACGATGTGCAGCCGAGGCTGGTACTTGTGCATGGAGTTGAGAATGATCTGAAAAAAGAAGGAAGATTCCATGAGCGTTTTGTAGCCAAGGGTCTGCTTTCACTTGCCAATTGTCTCCCTAACTGTGGGCAGGCCAGCGTTGCTCTTCTAGCCCTGATGCGATTCAACTCAATTCAATGGTGCTGGGGACGTGAAGACAACCAACTGTTGCAGAATGAGGTAAATAGAACCAGAAGAACAATTTATATAATAACTAGGATATTACAAAGACAAACAACTTTGAAAGACTTAAGAACTCTCATCAATTCAATGATCATTCACAATTCCGGAGGACTGATGATGAAGCATGCTACCCACCTCCCAATAGAGAGGTGATGGACTCAAGATGCAGATTGAAAAATGTATCTTTGGACATGGCCAATATGAGAATTTGTCTTGCTTGACAATGAACATCTATTATAATGGTTTTGTTTTTCTTTTTACAGTGGCGGGAGGGGAAGGCAGACAGAGAAGAAATAAATGCTTGTTTTATTAAAGAAAAGACCAACAGAGCAGACATTCTCCTTAAGGAATTTTTTTTTCTCCAGGAGGAATACAACACATACACTGATAAATATAAATCATGATAGGTCGTGATGGAAGCAAAGGAGAGAGATCAGACCAAGGGATCTTGGGATGTTTGAAGAGGAAAGAAAGTAATAACTGAGGGAGATTAAGAAATGACATAGAGCGATGACTATCTTTGATAGACTCAGCTCTTCTCAGCGATGCAAGGATCTAAGATATCTCCAAAAGTCTCATGACGGAAAATGCTATCCACATCCAGCGAAAGAACTATGGAGTTAGAATGCAGACTGAAGCATACTATTTGCTCTTTTTTTTTCTCTTCTATTTTGTTTCTTCTTTCTTGTGGTTCCTTCTATTGGTTCCAATTCTTCTTTACAGCATGACTACTGTGAAAATGTTTAATAGGAATGTGTATGCAGAGCCTGTATCAGATTGCACACCATCTTGGGGGGGGGAGAATTTGAAACTCAAGCACTTGTGTCAATATTGAAAACTAAAAACAAATTAATTTTTTAAAAAACCTGAAAAAAAAGAAAAGAAAGGACACAGAGTAGTCCTGAAGAGAAATGGCAGTGTGCTCCAAATCATTAATAATCAAGAAATGCACATCAAAACAAGTCTTAGGCTCCACCTTACTCCTGTTAAATTGGCAAAGATGAAAATGACAATCATTGAAGGGGCTTCGGACAGCAGGCACACTAATACATTGTTGGTGTAACTACAAGCTGGTTCAACCATCATGGAAAACAATCTATAACTGTACCCAAACCAGTCACCAATCTGAGTATACCCTTTGATCCTGTACATATTTTATCCCAAAGAGATCAAAGACAGAAAAAGGTAATAAATATACCAAAAAAACCTATTCTATCACTTTTTGTTGTGGAAAAAAAAACCTGGAAAAAAGTGGGTGCCCAATCTTTAGGAAATGGCTTAAAAAATGTTATATGTAAACATAATAGAATATCATTATGCTAGAAGATAATTATAAATATTAATTTAGTACCTCAGTTTCCCCAGCTGTAAATTGATTCTAAGGCCTCATAGAAGAGGTAAGCCTTGATGAAAGATAAGTGAAGATGAGGGGAGAGAGTACATGGGGGATGGCCTGGGCAAGGACACTGAGGTGGAAGATGGACTGCTGAGTTCAGAGTCCTGTTTGGCTGGAAGTTCTGATCATGAGAAGGAGAATAATGGGGAATGAAACTGAAGAGGTGGGGGAGTCATTGTGGAGAGCTTGAAATGCTGATGTAAGTGTGCATATTCTGCTCTGCAGCCAGTCAGTCAACAAATAGTCATTAAGCACTTAATAGGAGTAAAGTACTATGTTAAGAGTTGGGCATGCAAAGAAAATACTCAACAGGGTTTAAAATGTGCCAGTGCCAGTGCCTCCCCTTTACGGTCAGCCCATGGCCATACTGGCTGCTCTCTCTCCCTTACGGGCCCAGACGGGCAGGGTGGCCAGACCTCACTTCTTTTAGGAGATGCCACACCTCGCTTCTGCTCTTGGAGTTCTGCCTTGGTGGTGGTGGTGGGGTGCCTTAGAACTAGACCTCTACCTTTTTCTTCTCTATCAGTCTTCCCCCACTACCTGTTCTGCTCCATAGAATCTGGCAGTAAAACTACTCCTCCCCTTCCCTTTATTCCTGCTCTCCCTTCCTGACTTTTCTGTCTACTTCTCTGTCTTGTCTTTCCCTCTTTTTTTCTTCTTTTTTCATTTCCAGGATCAGTTTTTTAATCTGTAAAATTAGAGGGTTGGTTTAGATGACCTCTAACGTCCCTTTTTGCTCTGAAGCCATGCTCCTATAAACCTATTAGCCCCAGTTTTCTCATCTATGAAATGAAGAGACTGGACCTCTAAAGTCCCTTTAAGCTCTCAATCTGTGCTCCTATGAATCTCTCTGGTCCTCCATTTCCTCATCTGTAAAGTGGAAGGGTTGGATTCAGGGGTGGGGAACCTGCAGCCTTGAGGCCACACGTGGCACATGTTGGGATTCCATTAAAGGGCCACACTTGAAGACCTGGAGGGCCACGTGTAGCCCCAAGGCCACAGGTTCCCCACCCCTGGTGGTGGTCCCTAACACCCCTTTCAGCTTTAAGTCTATAGCCCTAAGTGCCACTCACTCTTTCTAGAAAGGAAAGAGAACTTTCTAAGCCAAAAAGTTTTGCTCCCTCCAAACCCTCAGGGTTTTCTTAAAGATAGCCATCCCCAGAAAATAATAACTGCCATTTCAGGGCACAGGGCAGAATTAACTCAGCTTAGAGTAGAAGGAGCCGGACTCCAGGGTCACTTCCTGACCCCACCACATCAATTGGTCTCCAGTGTCTCAATTCAGTGGAACAAGAAGGATGCCTCAGGCCTAGCCTCTTGTTCCCAGCTCCCGCTTCAGCTCCCCTGGGACTTGGGGGAGGAGGAATTGAGTCCTTTGGGTCCCAGCTCAGTGGGGTGCCATGAAGAGAGTGCCCAAGCCCCCAGGATGTCCTTAGGTAGTCACCACTCCCCAAACCTGCTTCATCTGGCCTCGCAGAGCCCTCCCTACGGTAGCGGCTGCATTATGTGCCATTAAAATGCATTTTTTATTGTTGACATTTGCCAGACACCCTCCCCACCGGAGGCTAGACTAGGAATTTGGGGCATTTTATCAGCACGTCTGTAACCATTTAGCTGCTGGTCATGTCTGAAGTAGGCTGGGCTAGGCCTGCCAGAATCCCTTTCCTTTTTAAGCTCCTTTTCCTTTAACTGGTGCCCTTTTCTAGATCTTTTTTCTCCGGCTCCTGACCCCCTCCAGATGGGAGGACAGGTCCATGGAGGACACAGGCTAAATGCTGAGGCCTCTTGAAGAGTTTAACCCCTGAGAACCTGGCCAGCAGCTAGGAAAAAAGAAGTACCCCCTACTCAGCACCATCCTTAGCAAGAGACAAGAACCTTTCCTGGGAAAATTGGGTCAAAGTGTTTGAAGAGATGCCTTGACAAAGAGGGATCAAACTTGGCCTGGTGGGCCTAGGAGGGCAGAATCAGCAACAACGGCTGTAAGCAAGGGAAGCAGATTTAGGGCTGAGGTTGAAGAAAACCTCAGCAATTAGAGCTACCTCAAGGACAGACAGGCTGTCTTAGGAGGTAGTGTAAATGCCTCATTAAAGGTCTTCCAGCAAAGGCTAGATGTGCCATATTGTCAGTTATTTTGTCAAAGGACTCCTTCTCAGCTATGGGTGGGAGGGGATGGCCACCTAAGTCTTTCCTGACTCTGAGGTTCTCTACAATACCATGAGACATCAGAGGAGTACTAATAGAGAAACAGGAGAATAAAAGAAAGGAGACAGGCAGAATAGCAGAGTGGACAGAGAACCAGCCCTCCCAAGTGAGAAAAATTCCAGGTTCAAGTCTCTCTCACCTCTGATACAGACTGTGTGACCCTGGATGAGTCATTTAACCTCTCAATGCTCTAAGCAACTCTCTAAGACTAGAGACCAGCTGTTGGTTTGCATTGTTTCCTCACTGGGAGTTCCCAGCACCTGCGATGTCTCAGGACTGGACAAAAACAAGGAGAAAGGAGGCCTGGCAGTGAGAAGCACAGTCCCTGGGGGAAGAGATAGCAGGGGTAGTTTGACAGTGGTAGAGTAAACCCAGGGGCAGGGGGCAGTCTAATTTTTGTCCCTGTTGGGAGTTGAAGGGGAGGACAGCCCCTGAAAGGCATGCCTAGGTTGTAGACAGAGGTGGCCTAGGGGCAGTGGTTTAGCTGCTTGGTGGTAAGAGCCACCAGAAGACATGAGGAAAGGCCAGGGGCTGGTACTTGCCATGGGGACAGCACTTCCAGAGGGAACATGGGGGCACACTCTGGAGCCAATAGTCCAGCTAGCCCTGCTAGTCCCACCTCTTCCTCAAGGCCACTTTCTCCTGGAATGTTTCCTTGAATAACCCATGCTCCCAACCTCCAGCTAGTCAAGGTCTCTTCAATATACTTAAGTAATGACTCTAGCCATTTTCACTGATTACACATATCCCTCTTTTGCTTCCATATGGATAATCTTTATTGTTTCCCAGGCGTCCAATGCTTAGCGTTGCAGCCCCTGTATATTTTGGTACTCCCTGGTTAACTAGCTGTCTATCCTAATGTAAGCTATCATTATACAATAATGAATATTCATAATGTTGATCCTGAATATAGGATGGCTGTCCATCCTAATGAAAGAGGCAGAATCCTGAATGTCTGGGGGAAAGGACCAGACCAGACCTAGAGGATTATGAAGTAGAAATTTTCAACCAAGAATTTTAAACTAAGATCCATTCCCTAAACAGGGAATTGGGGGGACAGGATAGGTCTAGATGAAAGTCAGTCACTTATTAAATAGTGATAGAACAAGCCTTAGATTCACTGGGGCAATGGGGCTAAAGTTCTGAAAGACAGGCAGAGAGACCAAGAAAGAAATAGAAACACAGAGACAGTCAATAAATATCTATTAAGTGCCTACTAGAAGGACATAAGAAAGACAAAAGGAGACAAAGGGGAAATGAAAGGGAAGAGAGACAGAAAGAGACAAAGAAAAAAGAAATAGAGAAGTCAGCCTAAGGACAGGAACATTGTCATGGAAGCCTATTCTGGGAAATTGGTTGGGAGGCAGGGGAAAGGAGAGATATGATCAATTTTAATAGTGTTTTAATAGTTCCCAGTCAGCACCCTAGGCTACCCCAGGAATCACCCAAATGCCTAAAGCCCCAGTCCTGAACATGAGAAAAAGGTTGCAAAGTGGAAAGGTCCAGGCAAGGAAGAAACTGAAGGCCAGATAATTTATTAAAGCTTCTTTAGTTAATTACTACCATGATTTATTTAAAATATTTTTAAAAATTAATTCATATGCTTTCTAAGAAATTGTTATTTCATGCTATTTATTTTGCTATTCATGTTATTTATCTTGCAGGGTTAACTCTCTAAGCTTCATCTATGAACTCAGAATTAAGAAAAAAAATCTAGGAAGTTAAAAAAATAGAATATCGAAAAGTCTATGCTTATGTATTCAGGGAAGAAAAAATAGGTAAATAAACAAGTTACCTCTACTCAGCACTGGCTTACTCTTAACTTTTTATACAGTCCTAACAACTTTTCTTATATGATTTCTTAATCCTCAGCAGATTAGATGCAGAAACTTAGAGAAGACAGGGCAGAGTGCTACCTTGGACAAAGACGCTGAAAATATCAAGAAGTGATATGACAGCTTGCCTGAGATGAATGAGAGAAAAACTATGAAAAGCAGTCAGAAGAACTTAAAAGTGAAAAAAAACTGGGACCATTTAGTGCAGGGGCAAAAAGCTCTTTACATACTCCATTGCTGTTGAATCATTTCAGTCATGTTGGGGCTTTCTTGGCAAAGATACTGGAGGGGTTTGCCATTTCCTTCTCCAGTTCATTTTACAGATGAGGAAACTGAGGCAAACAGTGACTTGCCTAGGGTCACATAGCTAGCAAGTGTCTGAGGCCAGATTTGAACTCAGGAAGATGAGTTTTCCTGATTCCTAGCCCCATGCTCTACCCACTGTGATACCTAGCTGCCCATAGCCTCTGTGGATATCACTATAAAATAATGACTATCCATAATGATGACCCAAAATCCAGTATTAGTGATAAGTTGCATGTATGTCATACAATGACCAGCCCAGTTCATCATTAAAGGTTTTCCCCCTTAGAATATCATGAAAACTTTTTACTAAGGTATAGAAGAATTTTGATCTGTGTCCATGGAGAGGGGAGCCGCTGACAAAATCAGATCAGCAAGTTGGTCAAAGCAATGATGATCTGGAGTCCTAAAGCAGGGTCAAAGTGATGTTCTTCCAAACAAACTTACTCTGATTGGAACAACAGGGAAGAGTGTCATCTACTTTAGAAAGAATTCCATCCAATAGAGTTAAATTTTTAAAGTTTTTGTACTTGGTGTCATTTTTTTTTATATTTCACTTGAATTATTTGTTAATACATTTAAATGCAAAGCATTGTATAAGAAATGATTTTAAAATGGGCCATGATCACTGTCTCATTGGAGTTATAATCCTACATAGTAGTTATAGCAACGCACAAATGTGAAATACTATATAATAACCATCCAATAATTATCATGAAGAATTAGAATAGAACTATAATAGAATAGACTAAGTGTTTTACAGAGCTCATGTTTATGGGCAGTGAGGTGGCACAGTGGATAGAGGACTGGCCCTGAAGCCAGGAGGACCTGAGTTCAAATCTGGCCTCAGACACATAACACTCACTAGCTGTGACTCTGGGCAAGTCACTTAACCCCAATTGCCTCACCAAAAAACAACAAAGTCCATGGATGGGATAGGATAGGATAGGATAGGATAGGATAGGATAGGATAGGATAAAATAGAATGGAGGAGCAGCTAGGTGGTGAAGTGGATGGAGCGCTGGGCCTAGAGTCAGGAAGACTCATCTTCCAGAGTTCAAATCTGGCCTCAGACACTTCCTAGCTGTGTGACCCTGGGCAAATCACTTAACCCTATTTGCCCAAGTTTCCACCTCTGTCAAATGAGCTGGAGAAGGAAATGGCAAACCCCTCCAGTATCTTTGCCAAGAAAATCCCAAATGGCATCACAAAGTGTCACACACAACCGAAATGACTCAACAACAAAGAGTGGCCTGGAAACAAAAGAGAAGACCATTCCCACTTTTCATTGAAGAGGTGAGTATGGAATTTTACATACGCTGTCAGAAGTTATTTTCTTTGTTACCAGGGAAAGGCTGTCTATGGGGTGGGCAATATCTGGAAATAACTGTGATGTAACAACCAAAGATATCAATAAATCTTTTTTTCTTTTAAAAAGAGAAGTACAAAGCACTTGCTATGTGAAGCTGGAGAAAGGAAAGATCATTTCCACCTGGGAGGATCACTGCTACTACCAGGTAAATGAAAAGCCCTGAAAAAGCTGATGGGGGCTGAGAAATTTGTTCCATACTTGGTTAGGACCGAAGGAGCCATTCCTTCTTGGTTTAGAATAAGGACACTAACTTTTCCCATCATAGGAATTGCCAGTTCTATCTCACAGCTGCCATAGAGAAATACTCCACAGAGACTGTATTGAAAGTGAGAAGAAACAGAAGCCTGGAGAAGAAGTGATTTTTCCCAGAGTTTCAAACCACAGCCCAGAAAGGTTTTCTACATACAAGCCTCCTAACCTTACTCTAGTGACTATAGTTTCCTCATCTGTAAAATGGGTGTGATGATATTTATACAACAGACTTCACAGGGTTATTGAAAGGAAAATGCTTCATAAATTGTGAAGTGAGAAAGGAGTGTGAGTTGTTATTTATTTTGTGATTTTACATGTATTACTGCAAAGGCTTAAAGCCTCAATATCTCAGGAAGGGAAAAAATACGTTCCTTTTTTCTCTTTTTATTTATTTTTAATATTCCTTTTTTAATGGGAAAATAAATAAAAAAACAAGATACACAATAATTATGATCATTTAAGTGAAAAAAACCAATGCTGAATAATTGCAATGGCCAACAAAGATTTGGAGAAGAGTTGAGGAAACGTACTTCACTCCTTTCAGTAGAGAGTTGGAGGTGGGGAGGGTGACTATGGGTACAGAATACTACATACACTGACAAAGGCAGTCACTGTATTGGATTGTGTTGCTTAACTGGTTTTCTTTGTATTGTATTCCTTCAGTAAGTATCATAAAAACACAAGGCATCAATAAAGCCTAACCACCTATTTTTGAGAAGTAAAAAGCCAGACCAGTTCCTTAACAGCAAATTACAGGATGATCTTTCAGGTCAAGCTCAGACCTGCATTTAGCTTGGAATCAGTCACACGGATGTCCAGGACATAGGCAGCTGAAGTACCTGAACCCTCAGAGCAACCCCTGATGTGAAGAGTGAGGAAGCTATGGATAAGTCACCCAATAGCAGTCATATGACCTCTCTCACCCAATTAAAAAGAAGATTCTTCCACAAAAAGTTTGCGTGCAGACCAATCAGCCCAATACAACAAAGCCAGAGCTAGGGTGACTGTCAGTCACCCACTGACCCAGGATACCAAGCAACCTCAGCTGAGGGGGAGGTTCAGTGGACCAAAGATACAAACAGGAAAAAAGAAAAACAGTCCCTGTCACAACACATCAGTGTTTCATACAATCTAATTAGGGAAGACAATACATAATAGAAAGCTGAAAAAGGAAACAGGGAAGGTACCAAATCACTAATAATAAAATGAATTCAGATGAAAACTGAAGTTCCAGCTCACATGCATCAGATTAACAAAGATAACAAAAAAAAAAGACAAATATTGGAGAGCTACAGATAGACAGGCACACACCAGAGGAAACCAGCAGGCTAACCAAGCCAGAACAATTCCAGAAGAGAGACAGGAGGTGGGTCCCAGTCTCAGGAGAGAGCCCCTCTCCACCTCCCCAGTCCTCTCACAGGAGGCAGGATGGAAGGCTTCCGGACAAAATGATAGTGTCAATTACATAAAGTTGAAACATTTTCCCACAAACAAAATCAATGTAGTTAGAAGGGAAAGAGTCAATTGGGAAAACTGCAGCAAATTTCTCTGACAAAGGTCTGACATCCAAGATATATAGCAAATTAATACAAATATATAACAAAAGCATTCCCTGATAGATAAACGTCAAAAGATATGAGCAGGCAGTTTTCAAGAGAAGAAATGCAAGCTATGAAATTAATTTTATGAAAAAGTGTTCCAAATTGTCAGTCATAGTCAAGAAACTTATTAAGCCTCTACTGTGTGCTGGCATTGTGCTAAGCCCTGGGGATACAAATAGGGAAAAAAAGAAAAGCAGTCCTTGCTCCCAAGGCACTTATAATATCTTGGGGAAGATAATGTACAGAAGAAAGCTAAAAGGGGTTGTGTGTGTGTGTGTGTGTGTGTGTGTGTGTGTGTACAAAATCACTAATAATAAAATAAATTCAAATGAAAACTCTGAGGTTCCAGCTCACAACATAGATGGCCAAAAAAAAAAAAAAGGCAGATGACAAATACTGGAGTGGTTATGGGAGGACAGACACACTAATGTACTATGGGTGGAACTATGATGTTCCAACCATCCTGGAAAGCAATTTCTCTGAAACTGGACCTCCAAAATCATTAAACTGTGTATGCCCTTAACCCAGTGATGCAACTACTAAGCATGTACTTCAAAGAGGTCCAAGACAGAAGGAAAGGAGCTATATGTACAAAAATATTTATATTAGCACTTTTTATTTTAGCAAAGAAATGAAAACTAAGGCAGTTCCCATCAATTTGGGGAGTAGCTGAATAATTATGGTATATGAATGTGATGCAATGTTATTTTGCCTTAAGAAATGATGGAAGGAATAGATTCAGAGAAACCTGGGAAGAATTAAATGAAGGGAAATGAGCAGAACCAGGAGAACAATTTATGCAATGACTACAATATCATAAAGTAAAACAACTTTGAAAGACTAAAGAATTTTGATCAATGCAGTGACCCATTATAACTCCAGAGAGGTGGTGCAGAAAGAAGCTTATGTATGTATTCATGTATGTCAGCTAAGTGGAAAAGCAGATAGAGTGCTGGATTTGGAGTCAGGAAGACTTGAATTCAAATCCTTCCTCAGGCCTTTGCTATGTGACCCTAGGCAAGTTATTTAACCTTTCTTAGCCTCATTTTCCACATTTGTAAAATGGGGATAATAGTACCTCCTACTTCCCATGGTTGTTGTGAAACTCAAATGAGATAACATGCACATAAGCACTTTGCAAGCCTTAAAGCTCTACATAAATGTTAGTTATTATTATGTTTAGACTCAACCAACGTGTGAATTTGTTTTACTTGACTATAACTTTTTGTTACAAGAGGGGCTTTTACGGAGGAGAGGGGATAGTTACTGGGGGAAATGATTGATGAAAAAAGAAAGAAAAAGAAAGGAAAGAGTATCAGTAAAAGTTCAAATTATAAATAGAAGAGAGCAGAAGGAAATTAAGAAGGTGACCTCAATAAGCAATGCAGTGTTGAGACAACTGTGTAAAATTTCACATATACTTTTTAAAAAGTTGTATTTAAGAGATTCAGTTTCATATTTTGAAAAATTACTTTCCAAGCCTTTATCACCTGTTTTCACAATCTCTCCTCAATATCCTTCCTAGGTAGCCCTGGCAGAGACCATTTTAAAGGAGAGACAAGAAATGTGAAATGAATGGGCCAAGATCACAAATCAACTTGTTTGTAAGGTTCAAAAAAGGAGTCAAACAACTCTGTTATTTTCATACATTCCCAAAGTGGGTGATACTGCCCCCTGGGGGGGCACTAGAATGATGGGGGGGCTGTAGTAGCCTCAGGTGCAATTGGGGGGTGTTGAATAAAAGTAAAAGGAAGGTGGAAACATAAGGAATAAAGAGAAGATAAGAAAATTTTGAAAAACTGTTTGTACATGTTTCATCTGTTGTGTAACAGAGTTAAAGCTGTAGTGGTTACATTATTTTCCAAGTAAACACACAAAATGCAAGTTATAACTGATCAGTGGTCAAGCCCAATGACAGGTCTTAACAAGCAAGTGTTGGCAGGTGAGCATGTCTTGCATTGTCCGGAAGTCCAGCATGTATCACCAAGAATATGTGTGTTCAGGGCAGCTAGGTGGCGCAGTGGATAGAGCACTGGCCCTAGAGTAAGGAGGATCTGAGTTCAAATATCGCCTAAGACACAACACTCACTAGTGTGTGACTCTGGGCAAGTCACTTAACCCCAACTACCACCACCACCACCACAACAACAAAAAAAGAATTTGTGTGTGTAATGGCTCATTTACAGTACAATACTATACAGCTACATGAGGCAATATTGATTCATCAAAATTTCAATGCAGCAAAAACCCCATAAATTTACAATAAATTATTAAATTTAAGATTTTCATTTTCTTTTAAAAATATTTTATATTTTTTGAAATGATGCAAATTTCAAAAAACTGTTAAGGGGTTAAAGAAAGTTGATTTTCAGGCAGGGGCATTGAGTAATTTTTTTTTTTAATGGGCCAAATAAGTTTGGGAACCTCTGTGCTAGAGGATCTCTGGCTGGTTGGATCCCACCACCCAGCTCTCTCTATACTGTCCTAGAATTAAAGAAATGCTCCCTAAAAAGTGAAAAGCTTGGGCTAGAACTCTCTGGGGATCCTCCATGGAGGGATCCCAGGCCCTTGTACCCAGAAGGTACTCAGTGGACATCTGTTGAATGAATTAATAGGGAGACAGCTCTAGGTTTTGTCTCCCAGGTTCCCGTTCCTCTTATCTCATTAACAGAAAATGTTTGTAAGTAAAGATGTTGAGATCCAGGATCAGCAACATTTAAATTTCAAAACCGAGCATGGGACCTCATGATTGCTTCCCTGGGCTGAGGAGATTCAATTCAGTCTTCCTGGTCTGGTTTTGACTTCCTCACCCCTCAAAAAACTAACGTCCTTTCTCCATAAAACATCATGAAAAGCTGACCTCCTCACTTTTGTCTCTCTCTAGCTCCCTGGTCTCATTGGTGGGCTAATTCACCCCCGTTGTCCTAGGCTTCAGCCAACAGGAACCCTCATGACTGTAGGATACCTTTAGCCCTACTTCTTTCTCTGCTACAGAAAGCAATTGCTTCTACATTTCTGGGGCCACCTGTACAAACACTCCAGACCCACACAAATAGTGCGTCCATCCAGACATTGCCCACTTTAGGTTCTCTAGCATACGAATAGTTTTGAAATTCCATTTATGTTGCTTTCCACAGGGGGAAAATGTCCCCCTACCCAAAATACAGCCCCCAGAGTAGGACTATGCAATAGGCTAGGGGAAAAGCTAATGTGGTATAGTGGAGAGGGCACTGAACTTGGTGTCAGGAAGACCTAGGTTCAAATCTTGCCACTGCCACTTACTATAGTGGCATGCCATTTTTCAATTGTGTCTGACTCTTCATGACCCCATTTGGGGTTAAAGACACTGCAGTGGTTTGCAATTTCCTTCTCCAGCTCATTTTACAGATGAGGAAATGGAGGCAGAGTTAAGTGACTTATCCAGGGTCACACAGCTAGTAAGTGTCTGAGGCTGGATTTGAACTCAGAAAGATGAGTTTTCCTGACACCAAGCCCAGCACTCTAACCACTTGGCTGCATGACTATAGGCAAATTGCTCTTGAGCCTCATTTCCCTTCTATAAAATGTAGATGGGTGGCTGAAGCAGCTCTAGAGATTCTTTCTAAAGCATGGAGACACTTCAAAGAGCATTGATTCTGGAGTCAGAGGACTTGGGTTCAAATCCTGCCTGTGATGCTTACTACTCAGGTGATCTTAGTCCTTAGTTTCTCCATCTCAAAAATGAAGGAATTAGACCAGATAGGCTCTAATGTCACTTCCATCTCTAGTTCTTTATGTTAACTTGTTTTCTGGCATTTTCCAGATAGGTCACTTGGGAGGTGGAGGTGGGGAGAGGTGGAGCTGCTTGGGGACATCTGGAGATCCATTACTGGATAGCCAGCTCCAGAAGGAGGCTCTTTGCAAGTCTAAAACACTCTGGGAATACATGTTGTTATTATTATTGAGTTTTAGAGTGAAACTAAATAACAGAGACAACTCTAAAGCTGGTTAAACTTTCCAATGTACCATGAGGAAAAGACACCTGATATGTCCCATTGGCATAGCAAAACCTATCACCAAAGAGATGCCAGACCCACGGAAGAAGCCAGAGCCTAAAGCGGTGATGTCTGATGAGAACCCTAGCCCTAAGGACTCAGTAGTGCCCCCTTTGAGTCTATCTGTCCTTCTGCATCAGCCTATCTAGACCTGCCTTCCCTCCCAGTCAGCCTGGACCTAGTTATTTAGATCGTTGTTGTTGTCTGTCCTTCATTTTTGAAGACCAGTGACAACACGGGTGGTGTCTTGACTCGGGAATAAATTGGATTTAAGCGAGGCAGGGTTGCACAAAGCTGTCATCCTCATTCTCTCTTCCAGAGAGTCATTTAGATTGTAAGCTCCTTGAGGGCAGGGACTGTCTTCTCTCCTTTTTTTTTTTATCGCCATTGATTAGCACAGTGCCTGGCACATAGTAAGTGCTCAATAAATGTTTATTGCATGAATGAACGTAGCATTTTTTTTTTTTTGCTTTTGTCTTTGTATCTTCCAGGGCAAGCATTGTGCATGACACCCAGCAGGACCTTCATAAATGTTTGTTTAATGACTGGATTGAACCGGGGGTGGCAGCTGGGTGGTAGAATACATAGAGTGCCGGACTTGGAGCTTTAGCGTTCAACTGTAGATGTGAACTTGACTCCAACCTCAGACACTGGCTGTGTGACCCAGAACGAGTCAGGAGTTCTGTAGCGTTTTCCAGCGCGTTTCTTTCCTCTTTGGTAAAACGGAGGCTAATCATAGCGTCTGCCTCACAAGGGTGCTGTGAGCACCAACAAGAAAACACATGTGAAATATTCTGCCAACCTGAAAGTGCTATACAAATGCTGCTATTATTATTGTTATTGTTATGAATGATATTCCCAAAGGATGGCCCAGAGAACTTCCTTACTGGCTCCAAGTAAGTGGTTATTTAAAAAACTACCATAAAAATGTCCAGTAGGAGAGACTGGGGGGCGGAAAGGTCCAATAGGCAGGAAGGCAAGGGGTGGTGGGGGTGGGGGTAAAAACCTGTATTTCGGGAGTGAAAACCAACCTCTCTCCCCCAATTAGAAATGTAATCTCCCACCCACCGAAATTCCCAGGCTCTTCTTAGAGTCCAAAAGCCCCAACTTGGACTGTTCCATTACTCCTTATTGGGGGGGGGGAGTTTGGAAAGGTGGGGGAGTTCTCCCCACCTCCCACTCTGAAAAAAAAAAAGAAGAAAGAAAAGAAAAAGAAAAAAAAGAAAGAAATTCCAGCCGAGTTGACAGTTTTACTGGGAAACATGATTAAAAGCTGCTGCAGACAAATCCCTCTCTGGAGCCTCCAGGTCCATTTTTAAACCTTATTAGAGTTTTGTTCCCTTCTCAGTTTTGGCAGGATCAGACTCCTCCCATCCTGCCTTTGCAGCTCTTACCCAAATGGTACCCTCCCCTCTGGGGGTTTGTGGATTACTGAGGCGCCTGTGTGTGTGAGAGACAGACCCGGAGAGAGAAGCACCCAAAGTAGAGAGAGATATCCCAGAGCCGAGTTGCAGAGACCGGCGGGTCCGGCCTTTTCCTTTTACGGATGAGGAAATGAGACCCAAAAAAGGTTAATTGAGTTGCCTGAGGTCACACATGTGACAAATGGCAGAGACAGTATTTGAACCCAGGCCCTCCGAATCCAAATTCTTCTCTCGGAATCACAGAATTTAAGAGTTGGAAGGGACCTCACTGGTCATCTAGTCCAACTCATACATGAAAGGAATCATGATATCACAGTGTACTTAAAAAGTTAGACTCTGCTTGCAGATTTCCAGCGAGGAAAAATCCAACAGGTCTCAAGAGGCGTAGGATTCCACTTTAGGATATCTCTAAAGGCTGGGAAGTTTTTCCTAGATGTGGGCCTCCATTTCCCTCTCTGCAACTTCTCCTCAGTGCTTCTTCCTGGTTCTGCCCACTGAGGCCAAACAGAATTAATCTAATCCTTGCACCCTTTGCCACTAACAACCATGAAGTGGCATCGGTTCGTAAGCACAGCCTTTTGCAGTTGTTCAGCCTAGGGTTCAGGAAATTGGAGGAAAGAAGGCTCCTGAGAAGGAATAAAAGGACCAGAGAAGTAATGGCCTCCAACTAGGTCAGTTCCTCTTTAAACCATCAGATGCCCCAATCCCTTTGGATAAAAAGGCCTTGGAACCAAAGGTCAACAGACTTTGGCTGAAAGTCCAACTCTGATGAGATTAAGGATTCTTAACCTGCTGGTTTACAGGCCCTCCCCCATAAGGGGTCCATGGAAAGATTTCACCTTGGGGGAAAATTTAATATCTTCATTTTCACTCACTGAAATTTAGCATTTCCTCTGATTATTTAAAAGCATTATTCTCAGGAAGGGTCCATAGGTTGGTCCAGGCTGTCAAAAGGGTCCGTGACACACACACAAAATTGCAAACTCCTGAATACGAACTCCTAATGAGGGGAATCTTCAGGTAAATCAACAGCTTATTCCCATTATGACTGTTATACCCACTAATGATTAAATTCATAGTCAAAGAGCATTTATTAATGTTGTCTATTTGGCTGAGTGAAAAATTATCCAACTTCCTACCTTCGAGAGCTCACATCCACTAAGAATAATATAATTTAAAAATAAAACAAAAGAAGCAGGAGATAAGGGTTAAAAAAAAAAAGGACTGAGACAGTGTGCTAGGAGGGCAAAATAGGTGCAGAAAAAGAAATGGATCATATTTGGGTTTTCATGGAGGCTGTGAGGAGCTTTACAGAGTACCTGCAGAGGTGGCTCATGAAGAAGAGAGAATTTCAAGGAGGAAAATGTACCTGGCTAGGAAATGGCCTGCTCCTATGTCCTAAAACCGACAAAGAATACAGCTAGGAGGCCAGTTTGACTCAAACGTAAGCTAAGTAAAGAAACAGTATGAACTAATGTTGGTAAGGTAGGTTGGAACCAGACTAGATGGACTTAAATGCCAGGGTAAGGGTCATAACGTTTTATCATGTAGCCAACAGGGGTTTTTGAACAGAGGAGTGACTTGGTCATATCTATGCCTTAGGAAGATTATTTGGGCAGCTTCATGAAGGAGTACAAATCTCAGTTGCAGAGAAGATGTCACCCTGCATTGGTAGAGGAAGTTTCCAATACCTTCTCTGTCCTACTGAAATCACAGATCTGGTCCCTATCCGCATCTTATGTGAAGGATAGATTGCAAAGAAGAAATACGGGAGACCAAGAATGTGTAGGAGGCTATAACAAGAGTGTAAGCCAGTGGTCAAGTCCTAGGGTGGTAGCAATGGGAGTAGACAGAGGTATTATCCAAAAAAAGCAATAAAACTCAGCATATCACTTGCCACAATGAAGGTGTGGGAAGGTGGGGAGAAGGGAAGAGTCAGAGATGATTCAGAGATTTTTGACTCAATAGCAGGAAGAATGCTAGTGCTATCAATAGAAAGAAAGAAGTTGTTAAAAGGGGAGGGGGGGTGAATTCATTCTGGGATGTGTTTTGCTTAAAATGACAAGATATCCAGGTGGAGATGTTTGGTAGGCAGCTGTACATACAGGTCCAAAACTCAAGAAGAAAGATTAGGGATGGAGACGTGGTCATCCAGAGGTGATAACTGAAGGTATGGGAGTGTACCAAGTCTCCAACGGAGAGAGCTAGTGTGGAGAGAGAACAGAAGATAGCCAAGGACACAGCCTACGGAGACACCCCCACTTCAGGAGCAGGAGGAGGGAGATGAACCATTAGAGGAGGATGAGAGAAAGCTGTCATACAGACCAAGGCACCAAGGTCATGGAAGCAAAGGGAAAAGATGGCGTCAAGGTGTGATTACGCTATAAATTTGAGTATGCTTACAACATAATTTTCTGTCTTTCCGCTTGACTCTAAATCAATAAACTTTTTAAAATTATCTACTATGTTCCAGGCACTGTATCCTAGGTTCTAGGGATACAAAGACTCTGCCTTAGGAAACTTATATTAGATAAGCAAGTTCATATATAAGTATATACAAAACAAAAGAGATGGACATGACCCTTTAATTTAGTTGGTATAGAGAACTCAAGATGAGGAAACCCTATACCAGTGCACATTTGCACCTTCTGGACTTAGGAGATTTGTCTGCAACACTTTGAGGTTCATGACCTGCCCTGGGGTCACATAGCCAGTAGGTGTCAGAGACAGGATTTGAACCCAGGACTTCCTGACTCTGATGCCCAGTTCTCTAGCCATGATGCCTTGTTATTTCTCATACAAAATAGACATAACATGAAATAGTGGTTAGAGAAATGATGTGGCCTCAGAGATGGAAAAACTTTTGTTCATGTACAGTGAGCTTAATCTCTCAGAGCTCTAAGTACTGCCCTAAGAGTGTACATTTCAGAGAAGGTGGATTGAGTTCCTTGTTGCTAACTCCCTACGCTAATGAAATCACAGGGCTGGTCTTTATCCTTCATTAGGAGGCACCTGATCTGAGAGATCAGGAAAGGCCACCCTCATGAAGAACACGGACCCCGATTTTACTTGTCATTGTAAACACACACACACACATCCTAGCTTCCAGGAGAGGCTAGATAAATGTCTGTAAGACCGAGCTGGATCCCATCTGTCAGACAGGCCCTCGTACTCACGGGCCCCACTCTAGCAAAGCCCAAGGGATACGTTCACAAAAAAGGCTGCGTACAGAATTCAATTGTTCCACCGCAGAAGGATCTCTCCCATTTCTTTAAAACCCTTCCTCAAGTCCTGCTGGATGTTTACAGAATATTACCTCCCTGGGGAGGGCACGCTGGCAGCCCACACAGAGAAATGCACTACTTGGAAGAGCCAGTCAACTGAAGATTCATTTGAAATTAAGATAAAGTTTCTCCAATATCTCTCGTAGGGAAATTTGAGATATATAACGATTCGGCTTATACACAACATTCCAGGAACACATCTGTTGCATAAAGCAAGACATACCTGCATTGCCCCCCCCTTTCTCTCTCTCCTCTCTTCTCCCCCCCTTGCTCTCTCTCTTGCTCGCTCTCTCCCTCCCTCCCTCTCTCCCTCTCTCTCTTCTCTCTCTCTCTCTCTCTCTCTCTCTCTCTCTCTCTCTCTCTCTCTCTCTCTCTCTCTCTTCTCTCTCTCTCTCTCTCTCACATACACACACACACACACACACACACACACACACACAGAGTAGCACCACCACCACACCAGGTTCATTTCTGTCTGTATAGTATGTGCACAGCAGATATAATTAAATCTTCTAACCTCAATATCCACAAAACTGCCAGGACAGACCAGGGGCCCTCCGTGCCATGGCAGATAACCGAGTACTCCCCAGGCCTACATCTGCAATACACATGAATTAAGATTTTCCAAATAAAATACTCCTTTTTTTAATGGGCCTGCCAGAGCCAGATTGAAAAATAATGAGCTTATGCAACCTGTGAGGGGCGGGTCCCTGGATTGAAGGGGGCCCAGGGGCAGCATCTCTGGGGCCAAAGAGCTCCACCCCACAGAACCCAGGGCCCTGGAAACACCAGGCACTGAACTGGAGGCATGAGATCCCCTCCCCTTCCCACCTCCCATGCCCCATCATCCATTTCCAGACTACAGTCTACACATGCTTATGCATCAAAAAGATAGGAGAGCAGCAGTGCAGAAAATCCCAAATGGTGGATAATCCAAAAATCACTCCCCCTGGCTTGGGCACCTATTAGCTGAATTTTCCCACTAATAATACAGGATGACTTGCCCAGTTATATTTGGCAATGTCTAACTGACTTAGCTAGTCTGAATTCTCCGGCTGGGGAGGGGGGGCTGGGGAAGGAAAGCACAAGAACTGTTTTCATGATGAAATCTGTCTCAAAGAATCCATATGAAGCATAAGCCATGTATACTCAGAAAGAAGATCGAAGAGAGAAGTGTCTTATATACGCCAAAATACTCACAGAGACATTTTTGTGCTAGAAGCAAAGTAAATGCTCGTTTACTGGGGAATGGCCAAAGGAATTGTGGTACCTGAATGTGATGGGACATCCCTGCACCATAAAAAATGATGACCACAAAGAATACAGAGATGCATAGAAAGACTTCTATGAACTGAATACAAAGTGAAGTAACCATAAGGTAGAAAATAATAGATAACCTGACTACAACTATAAAGAAAAAGAACAGGAAGACAAAACTATAGTTGTAGCGACCAAGCTCCCCTAAAGAAAAAACTGAGAAAATGCATCTCCTTCCCTTCTTTGCAGACTATGGGAAGGGAGGGGTGCAGGTGCTGTGGATGTGGAATATTGCATATACTGTAATGCATTGGTTGATTTTGCTAAACTGCTTTTTTCCTTTCTAGTCTTTGTTATAAGGAGTGGCTTACTAGATGGTGGAGGGGGAGGAATATTTTTGGAAATGAAGTCAATAGAAAAACAAAAGAAATTGATTCAAATAAAATTTACAAAAGAAGTTTATGCATCAGGACAATTAAATACTGCATTTGTTCAATGCTTCCTTGCTTTCTAAAGCCATTTGAAATAGATAAAGCCAACATTCTCCCTCATTTTGCAAATGGGGAAACTGAGGCACTAAATGGTTCAATGACTTCTTGGGATCTCACAACAAAGTTAACTTGAAAAGGCATCTATTAGACTCTCTCTCTCTCTCTCCCCCCAAAATGTCATTTTATTTCCCTGACAAACCCTGGTACTCCATCAAATCCTCAAGCTTGTTTGTTGGGTGGATATATTGCCTATCAAGAAAATGAATGCAAAAAAAAAATGAAGTACCATCTTCCTTAATAATGAAACTTCGAGAATAAAAGTCTAAAGAATGTCATGCTGATGCCCAGGCCAGTGAACTCCCACCCTACCTCCCAGTGCCCAGATAGTTAACTTGCCACCAGTCAGGGAGACACCCTGTCTCTTACATGCCCAAAAGGGTCCAGGTGGTTGTTGGTCAGTTTCAGCTTCTGGAAGGAGACCAGCTGCCGCATCCAGTGTGCCCCCGTAGCTGGAGAGTCTGGATGCACGTACAGTCTTCCTGGCATCGCAGGCTCTGCCTTTCCTGCCACCATCCTGCCAACACAGCAGTCCCCACATTAGGGATCCCCTGCCCAGAGTTAACTATTGGGTGCCAGGGAACCTCAGAAGGGACCCTGCTCCTAACCCACTTTGAACAAAACAAATCAGTCAATAAGTGTTAATTAAGCACTGCTATTTTCCAGGCACCGGGCTGAGTGCTGGGGGTACAAAGAAAGGCAATAAATATTCTCTACCCTTGAAGAACTCACAGTCTGATGAACCAGGTTCATGAATGAACTGTCAGAAGCTTGTCGTATCAGAGGAGGCGATGCTTTGCCCTTTTATTACCTTACTACATGTTTTTCTCCCAAGTAGGGGAGAAGAGGAGGCTTATGGGATAGGTTTCCTGCACTGACACACATGATCATTGCTGATGCCCAAAGCTAGTGATAATTCAGATTACAAGCTTGCAGCAGAGCCAGAGAAGTTTCCAGAGACTTGTCCTCCAAGCTGGTCAGTGCTTGGCACTTGAACCTAAGTCCACCTCCAAGAATTAACTCAGAATCAGCTGGTTATAAGGTGACAGTGCTGGAAGAAGATTTAGAAATCAGCTCATCCAATCTCCTTCTTTTACAACTGGGGAAACTGAGGTTCAGAGAGGTTAAATAACTTTCCCAAGGTTACATAAGGGAAAAGTGGTAAATGATATCCTAGGTCTTCTTTCTCTAAGCCAAGTGCTTTTTTCACTATGTCACATGCTTATTGAGAACAGAGAGAGAAATACCCCCCTGCCTCCACCACTACCAATCCTATCTTCTCCTACTACAGAGAGTCCTCCATTCACCCACTCACGCACTCTTACACACATACACATGCACACATACATACATGTTTGTACATAGCTGTTTATATGTTGCGTCTTCCATCAGACTGTAGGTTCTTGAGGACAGGGACCACATTTTTGCCTTTCTTTGTATTCCCAGTGCTTAGCACAGTGTCTGGCACACAGCAGGTGTTTAATAAATGCGCACTGACTTGACTTGTTGGTTCAACTTGACATGCATAGACAGGCATATTCAGGCATACACACTCTTCAAAAGTCCAATTTATTTCCTTGGCAAATCCTACTGGGAATTCCTTCAAACTCAGGTTATACAGCTAGATGAAGACAACATTTGCTATGGGACCAGTCAAGAAAATGAACAGAATAAATGAGGCATTACCTAGAGAAAAGAGGCTGCTAACCTTGCTCTGAGCCCCGAGAGATATAGGAGGTGTTCAATCATACATCCTGATGAGAAGCCACTACAGATTCAGCCCACCTTCCCAACGAGCTCTACCTAAGAGTCTTAGCAGTGAAGTCAAAATTCTTTACTACCCACTTGGTCAGAAACCATCACTCATCCTGGCTGAGTGGGCTGGTGGCAATTTAAAAATATTACACAATTGGCTTCAGTTTTCTTTATCTGTAAAATGGAATTGTTCAGTCATTTTTCGGTCATGTTGGACTCTTTATGATCCCATTTGGGGTTTTTTTGGCAAAGATTCTCTAAGAGTTTGCCATTTCCTTCTCCAATTCATTTTATAGATGAGGAAAGTGAGTTAAATGACTTACTCAGGGTCACACAGTAAATGTCTAAGGCCAGATTTGAACTCATGAAGATGGGACTCCAGACCCAGTGCTATGTGCACTGTGGCTCCACCTAGCTGGCCCGTAAAATGGAGAGGCTAGACTAAATAGCTTCTGACATCACTTCCAGGTCTAAGTTATGGACTGGGTCACAGGACCTGGGTTCACTTCTGCTGTGACTCTTACTTTTGACAAGTCCCGACCTCTCTCTAAGCCTCAGTTTCCTTTAAATGTGAAGATGTTGAATGAAAGTGAAAATGAAGGTGTTGCAAAGAGCATTGAATTTGGAGGCATGGAACTTGTATCTGAATCCCAGGCTTACAATTTACTACTTATCTGACATTGGGAAAGCCTCAGCCTTTCTGGTCCCCAATTTCTTCAATTATAAAATGCCAAATTGGACTACGTGACCTCTGACTTCCGACCCTGATAGCTCTATATTTATGACCCTCTATCTCCATGACCTTGAAAATCCTTCCCAGCTCAAAATCTATCATACTACAAACATCTACATCCTTAGACTTACAGGTGGGGAAACTGAGTCAGAGCAAAGGAGCAGGTCTAAAAGTAGAGCTGTTTCCCACCCAGGAGGATTGTACTTTGTTTTGGGAAATAAAAAGGTATGTGAGTAAATAAAGATTGAGTGGACAAAAACCAATTCAGTTGTAAATGATGAGATTTCCTAATGAAAGCCCTTTCCATCCTTTCCTCCAGTCTTAGGTAGCTAGTGTCAGCATCTTCTGTCCTATCCCTGGCTTTCCTTTCCATCACAAGCCTCTACCACCCTCCAAGTGCTCTTCACTTAGCCCTGGATTGTATGATTGTGGGACTTGAAACCTACTGCTACTCCAAATATCAGTCCCACCCCTATTCTGACCCTACATCTTTTCTCAGAGTAGCCAAAAGGATAGAGTTGAATATACTCCCCCTATCCCTCCCCATTTCTGGTGAATAGGGGCAGACTGGGAGTAAAGAGGCCAAGAGTCAGGGAAAGGGAAGAAGGAGCAAAGGACTCTGGGTAATTCAGACAGAATAGTCAGGAACTCACTCTAGTCCCTATCAGTTCAGGGGGGAGATAATACAACTGGGGTTAGGACTGGGTAGTACAGAGAAGGTCCCTGGTCTCTTACCATTTGTTATCACAGAATTTATATCGGTGGTCATCTGCTGGGACGATGTCAATCAGCAAAATGTACTTGGTCTTGGGGTTCATGCCTGTGACCTTCACCTTGTAGCTGGGGAACATTCTCCTAGGAGAAAGCCAAAGGGAGACATGTGAGGAGGCAGGTAGAGAGTGGGGAATGGAGGATAATGATGATGAATGTAAAGCTTTAGGAAGAAATGAAATAGGAAGAGGAGAAAAAGACTGGGAGGTCTTTGAGGAAGACATGCTTACATGATCCTCCAAAATCACTTGCATGCCCATTTCCCAGAGACACAGCTTCCAGTGGCTGGGAACAGCCAATTGAAGCACAGAGTCGGGGCTAGGAGGGATGGAATGTTGGATGCCAAGTTTATGGGACTCAGACTTATCTGAATTCTGGAGGACTTCAGGAGGAGTAGAGTGGAGCAGATGACCTTAAAGTCCTCTGCCAGCCCCAGGGAAAGGTTTAGGGCTCATCTTTGCTCTCAGGGTCACTGTGAAAACTCTTAGATCACACTAATCTTTGTGCCTACAGACAACTCTCAATTATCTGTATGAATGTAAGAAACAGCAGCTAGCTAGCTGTGTGACCCTGGACAAGTCACTCAATCCTGATTGCCTCAAAAAAAAGAAAAGAAAAGAAAAGAAAAAGAAACAGCAGCTAAGTTAACACACCAGAGGGTAATCATTTCAAAATTTCTGTTTAGTTTCAGAATATATGAAACACACAGGGTTGTGAGCTTCCCTCCCTCCAAACATTCAAATCAGTGATTAAGTTATAAGTTATAGTCTTAGAGAGTTGCCAGAAACAAGAAGAGGTTCTGTGACCTGCCCGTGGTAGCATAGCTAGTATGTGTCAGAGGCAGGATGTGAATTCAGGTCTTCCAGATTCTAGGTCCAGCCTTCTATCCACTTCACCACCTAGCTGCCTTTCAATCCCTTATGCCATGCTGCTTCTCATGAAATTACACACATAAACACATGGAAGGATAAAGACTGGACCTATGATTTTGTTGGGATAGGGAATTCCTGGATGAGAAAACTTCCTCCATCAATGCAGGTCAGGATGTTCTCAACAACTTATAGTCTTAATGAATTGCCCAAGTATGGAGAGGCAATATGTGATAAGGTTTGTCTTCTGGACTCTGAGACCAGATCTCTAGCCACTCCATCAGGCTGCGATAGATGATAGATAGATAGATAGATAGATAGATAGATAGATAGATAGTAGATGATGGTAGATGGTAGATAGATAACAGATAGATGGATGGATAAATTGATGATAGAGAGGTAATAGATGGACAATTGATAGAGATATGTATATTTATATATGTGTATGTGTATATTTAAAGTAGATTAATATTCCCAATTATATTTTGTTCAGACCAACATGAAAATGGTTATACCTTCCCTTAACATGGATATATGGAAAGACAAGGAGAGCCGCCTTACTAACCAGAGTTTGAAGGAAGGGGTCATATGTCTGCCCAAGACTTTAAACTTGCCACAAATGATGTGCCAAGCATCAGCAGTGGGCTGGATTGAATGGTTCTGGCCACCTCTTCTCCCACTCCTCCATCTCTACTCCAAGCTCCCTGGAGTGAATAGGGAACCAGAATCATTCTTGGAAGCTTATATAGATAAAAGCTGTGTGGATCTGGGGGATCAGGACATTATTATTAGGTAGTTGACACCCTGAGCAGTTATCTGAGCTCCAGAGGATCCGTTTCCTTCTTTGACTCATGAAAGGGCATCTTTTCTTTCACTCTGTCTGCGGTTTCACATCTTTGATGTCCCACTCAGAGCCATGGGCAGCCAAGGCTCAGTTCTACAGACAACAGAAACTCACTTCCCCTTCTGTGTCCCCCCCCCCCCATACACACTGTGTTATCAATGGACAAAAAGAACCACCTATTTCCTGGAGTAACCCAGGCTGTTGACTTTGGTATGTCCAGCTGCCTGGACTTCCAAAAACAACACAGAGGGCCAAGCAGGCTGCTTGGTGAGGATAGAAGCAAAACATGAGGGATGCTGTATCTGCTGCCAGGGCCTTTAGGGAGACCAGGCTAGAGGGAAAACTGGACAGTGGAGAAGTAATCATACTGGACCTATAACAAGTGCTGTTGCCAGTATAGACAGAGTAAATGAACTTCGATGAATGTGGAAAGAGAAGAAAGACAGATGAAGTTCTAATTGCAAGCCTAGGAACTTTGAAAACGACATCTAAGAATTTGTCTCAGATGTCAATCAAAAGTATCTTAACACGTGTAGACTCTTAGTCCCCCTCATCCCTATGCCCAGAGTGAGAGGAAGTGTGTGGGGCATCCCTAATGTCTACTCTTGCTTCAAGCTCAGACACACCCTTGCATTGAGGTGTCTTCAGATGCACATCTGGGAACCTGGAGTTGCTTCTGCCCTGAGCTCCTTCTCTGGTGGTCTAGGAAGAAGGACTGGGGGTATATAAAGCTGAAGCTGGAGTGGGGATTGGAAGGGACAAATGGCTGAATGGAGAGGGGAAGCTGTACCCATTCTCTGAAGGGAAAAGAAAGGGATCTTGTCGTCTTTTGGTCCACCATTTTGTATCCACTTGGGGAGAGACACACAAAATGGGGTCAGATCCAGCTGTGCTCAGGCCTCAGCCCCCTGCGCCAATGCCCTGCACACATTCCAGATGTTTCCCACGTAATTAGTTTGGGCAGCAGCAGTGGGGGGGGGGGGATTGCTCTGAGCCTCTGTACATTCAGACCCTGAGTTGGGCTGGAGGAGGGAAGTTACTCCTTCCCTCTTTAGTTTTCCAATTCCCCAGTAGGCACCTGTACAAACACAGGACCCTTCTCAGTCAACCCAGGACCTGCTCCTACTTCTGGGACAGAGAGAGGAGAAAAGAGGGGAAGTAGGAAAAAAATGGCAAGGCTTCCTGCATTCTCTAGCATCCTTTGCTAAGAGGGCCTTTGGAATGACCTGGAAGGATTAGCTGTAAGGAGGCCTGTGGAATGGGTTTGTTGAACTTTGGAAGAAGGAAATGAGCCAACCCAAAGGTACTCTCTGGAAAAGGCCTGCAGCAGCATCTGTCTAGATCCCTCCCTCCCTCTGTTCTTGCTACACCTCATCTCAGCTGTTAAAGCATCCAGGCTGACTTCACTAAGTGCTTTTTAAAAGGCATTTAAAGAGCTGGGGCTCCAGCCTGGCCAGTGTACCAGGGATGGATGTGTCTGCCTTCAGAGTGTCCTGTGACTAGGGCCCCTTCAATAAATACAAGGAGCCACAGGACGATAACGTATACACATGAAATTCTTGACTGATAACAGCCCCTGAGAGGTGTTGCTGGACTCTGGGGCTCCAGGAATGAAGGCGTTCCCTGGCCTCTCCCCGTCTACCTCAATTCCCCTCTTCCTACACCAGCATCGTCCAGGGCTTAGTGGGAGGGCCTTGCCAGTGTCCCCTTCTGGAACATCCAGGAGAAGGGGGAGTAAGGAAGGCTGACTAGGGATCTTAAAAACATACTCATGCAATGTGGGAGTGGGGAGGGAGGGGAAGGAGCTGGAAATCACACCCCACTTCCACAGTAGAAACAGATTTCTTATTTTCCTAGTAGAATCCAATCAAGGAAACAACTCTATGTCCTATCCCATATCTATGTGGTGGGGAGGCAAAGGAAGAAGGGGAAGGTAGTACAGGAGAAAGCATGTTTCCCAGAAGTACAGTCAGGGTCATGATCTTCCCCTCCATCCTCTGCCAGTTTTTTTTTTCTTGTTGGGGAATGATTGTGACCCCTAATAAACAGATAGATGCCAGTGATGGGGGTCTCTGTGGGGACGATTTGCTTTAGACACCTACAAACACTGCATTAATCTGCATTTGATAGCTAAGTCAGACAAACCCTCTCCCAGGTACCCTCCTATTCTTGCTTTGACTGAGATGGGGAAATGATGCTGTTGAAAGGGGTATAATTCCTACGCTTGCCTGCCTCTAAGTCTCATTGTTGGTATCAATTTTTATTTTGGATAGAGACTGCAGTGGGAGGGAACTTCCCAGACATGAAAACTTTAGGATGCCTGATGTACCTTCAAATGTGATAAAGTGGTTATTAAGGTTTCCTGAACTTAGGATTATAAGGCCTCAGTTTGAATTCTTGAATCTTACCTGATGTTGGACAAGTCATTTCGCTACAGAAGGAACCTGTAGGTTTCACCAGACTTCCAAAAGGGTCCCTAATATAAAAAGGTTAAGAACCCCTGTCTTAGATCATTTCTTTTTTCTTCTTTCTTTCTCACTAGTTTTTCCTTCCTTTCTTCCTTCCTTCCTTCCTTCCTTCCTTCCTTCCTTCCTTCCCTTCCTTCCTTCCTTCCTTCCTTCCTTCCTTCCTTCCTTCCTTTTCTCTCCCTCCCTCCCTCCCTTCCTTCCTTTCTGTCTCTGTCCCTCTCTCTCTTTCTCTGTCTCTCTCAGTCTTTCTCTCTCCAGGTAGAAATGATATTGGATGATCTCCCAACTCTTACTTGATCCTGAACAAATCATTTCATTTTTTTTCTGAGCCTCTGTTTCCACATCTATAAAATTAAGAATTTAGGCTAGATGATCTCCAGGCTCTCTTTCAGCTTTAAAATGCCATAATCTAGAATAATCTACTAGCCTCCTTCCAGTGAGGGAAAGCTAATTACTAGAGTGTAAAAGGAACTTATTTCCATTTAACCCCAATACCTTGGCTTCTGATTCCCATTTCTTTTTCATCATCCCCTGTCCCAGTAGTTGGTGGCTCCTTTGTAGAAGACAGTTTGGAAAAGGCTTCAGTAGGGAGAGGATACCTTAGTTGGAATGAGAAGGCAAGAAAAGTGAGGTTCAGACTATTCCAGGGACTTCCCCAATCCCCCAAAGTTAAGGCCAGAAGTTTCTGGGGAGCTACCCTGTCTGCTTCAGTTTCCTCATCTGTAAAATGAACTAGAGAAGGAAATGGCAAACCACTCCAGTATCTTTGCCAAGAAAAACCCCAAAAGGAGTCCCATAGAGTTGGGCACAACTGAAAAATGACTGAACAACTAGGAACTAGAGTCTACAATTCCTTTCTGGCTTTTAAGTCAGAGAGAGCTAGTCACTGACTGGTATATTTTCTGGGTAGACTGACTATGCTGAGGAAGGCATTCAAAGGTGGTAGAAAGAGCTGGGAACGAGAAGGCATGGGTTCTCCTCTATTCTTCCACCAATCTTAAGCAAGGAGCTTTCCTACTCTGAGCCTCAGTTTTCTAAACTGTCATATGGGGATAATAGTGTTCATGCTACCTGTTTCACAGGCTACCATGAGGCCCAAAGATCGTGTGTAATCCTCAAAAGTGCTACTTTTACTTATGTCTTATGTGATGCACCCAAATTCCCCAGCTCAAGAGGGAATGAACAGGAAGCTCACTGTCTCAGGGTGAGGAAAAGGGGGAAGGAGGTTAAATCATTCAGCAGATGTTCTAACAGGAAGAAAACTGGTGGGATTTTCTCTCCAATGGACCCAGCCTCAAGAAAAAGCTCCTCCTCTTTCCCAAGCCCCCTTCCATCTGGGCAGATGGAGTGCTTGCCTCTGCACCGTAACCGAAACTGCCCAGTCAGGAGCATAAACAAGCGAATCCAGGCCCAGGAAGGAGATGAAAGCTGGGTTCTCCCCTCTGATCACCAAACAGGCTTCTAAGATGAGTGACTAGTGCTGACGAGCACAGGGGCCTTTATCTATTTCATGTTCACAAATGGTTTTAGAATGACCTGCTAAAATAAGCTTCCTTGAGACCTCCGTGGCAGGAGTTGAGGGGGAGAAGAGGTCCAGTGGGCATTTGGGCAATACATTTCACAGCTGCAAATAGAAAAGGCCACTTTGTATGCTGAGGCTGCCAGAGGGCAAGAAGGGTAGGAATTTCTTGGCACCCCTTAGGTCAGAGCTGGGGGGAATGATGACAACACGGCCATCCTAAAGGATTTAGAAAAGCACAGAACCCTAGAGTGGTAAGGAACTTCAGAGATGATCTGATTTAACTCCTACCTGGAAAGGGAAAGATTTAGAGAGACAGAGAAAGAAAGAGACAGAGAGGAAGGAAGGATGGAAGGAAGGAAGGAAGGAAGGAAGGAAGGAAGGAAGGAAGGAAGGAAAGAAGGAAGGAAGGAAAAGCCAGAGAGAAAGAAAGAAGAGAAAAGAAAAGAAAAGAAATTATATAAGACAGGGGTTCTCAACTTTTTAATGCTAGGGACCCCTTTGGATGTCTGGCAAAGCCAGAATAATTTTTCTTAGAATAATTTTTTTAAAACTCAAAACTGAAGGAAATGTGAAATTTCAGGTTAGTCAAAACAAAGGTATAATTCACCCCCCCCCCAATCTATGAGGTCCATGGACCTCAGGATAAAAACCACTGCTCTAAGACACTTTTCACTGACCTTGCATAAAGAGGCTATTATTGACAAATCCATTTTCCTTCATACTCAACTCCTAGAATCAGAATCATCTTCCAGAACTCCTAGATTCTCTTTTTTCCTCTTTCTGCCAGCTAATATCCCTATATAAGTGCCCAGAGAGACCCCAATAACCACCAAACTTTCGTTTTAAACCTTTTCTTTCAGAAATAACTCAGCTGTGAAAACAACCACTGGCCAGGGTGCCAGAACCTGAAGGAAACCATGCTGGTTGGGGTTTGGAGTAGGTGAGCTTATGTATAGGTGGAATTATATAGCATTTTAAAGTTTGCAAGCATTTTACACTCATGATCTCATTTCAGCCTCAAAACACCGTGAGGTAAGCACTACAGTTATTATTGTCACCCTCATTTTACAGATGAGGAAACTGAGGCAAAAAGGTGAAGCGACTTGGCCAAGGATATACAGCTAATAAGTGACTTGAACTCGTGGGAACGAGGCAGGGGTCCAAAACAAAACCTTGCCTTTCCTTTCTGCTTTGGTCTTCAAAGGAATATGTTTCCAAGGGTTATACTTCTGATTGGCCAACTCTGTAAGGTGAGATTCGAAGGGCTAGGGATGGCAGGGCGTGAGGACAGAAGGGTGAAATAATTGGCAAAGGGGAGTGAACCGAACTGCAAAGAAGGAAGGAAGGAAATAGAATAGACCTGTTGTGTCTAAGAACAATTGCAAAGATCATTTAATTCAGGTCTATTCCCCCCCTCCCCCGACCCCCCGGAGAAAAATGCTCCCTGATTCCTTGAAATCATTTTAAGGAAATATGTCCCCCTCCCCATGCTCGTCGGCGGGGCGTGTGGAATAGATACTTTGGGGCAGAGGGTGGGGGATGGACGGAGAGAGTCAGCTGGATCTCTTAGCTCCCCCACCTTTTGGTTGTAATGGTATTTCCTTCAGATCGACTCAGGCTTTCAGAAAATACTTTACCGGAGATCAAAGCGCTGTCTCTCTGGGTCCCACTTTCCCAGTTTGTCCAAGCCCTGATTTCTCTTATCACCCACGCCACTGGGCTCTGACGCTGTGTATACAGAGAAAGGGCAGGAAGCTTTGAAGTGGGGGATTAGTCTGAGCCAGAGCCAGGCCTCGGAATAACAAACAATGCAGGTTCAACGGGAGTTCTCATCGGTAGTTCATTTTTCAGCCACAAATTCACTGTCAGTAACGCAAGCAACATTGAACTCAGGCTATGGAGATAGGAGAAGGAAGATTTATCTGGTGGCAGAGCCAGAACCTTAGGACAGGGAGGTCAGGCAGTTAGGAAATTTTCATTTGGGGACGTTTATATTTAATTTTTTGTGAAGCTGACTTTTATCTGAGTTTGGGAGAAAATGCTATTTCTCACACACACACTGCTTCGCTGGAGGAGGTGAGGGAGGGAAAGGGGGGAATAGAGAGAGGGAAAGGAAGATATGAGAAGAGATGGCGAAGAAAATAGGTAAAAAGAAGGGCCAGTATCAGGGAGAAGAAGAGGGGCAGCGAGGAACTGGGGGGGGGGAATCCCCTTCTCCCCAGATCAGAGTCATCTGATTCTCCCAAGAGCAGGTAAGGAGGCAGCGGGTCTGGCTGGCCTTAGTTTGTTTTGTCTTCATGAAATTGTTTGTTTATCTCTTCTACACCTGCCTTGGGATGGTTCATTCTCGCTTTCAGACCTGGCCCTGGACTGCTGGGCTGCGACTGCATGCAGCTTTTTGTCAGCGAGAGTATTGTCAAAACAGCCACAGTGAGAAAAATGGACTCATGAAACCTTCAAAGGAATGAAATAGGAAAGGGCCCCCTCTACTCTCCTGTCACAAGGAGCAGGAAATCGGGACTAAAAAGGACTCAGGTTAGGAAGAAGATATTCAAGCTCACCTTGTTGGTACATCTGTCTCCACTGCAACCTTTTCCTCCTCCGGGGAAGACAGAAACTTCTTTCATTCTCCCCCTTCTAGAGAAGAGATTGTTAGGAGGCCTAGACTTGAGCCCCAGCCCCACTTCCTGGCTGTGTGACCAAGGAAAGGTCATTTTGCCCCAACTGGACCTCCATTTATTCATCCATGAAATGGGAAAAACAAGACTTGCATGACCCATTTCTAATGAATGTTGTGAGGAAATCACTTTGTCAACCTTAGGATCCTAGAACAGAGGTTCTTAACCTTTGGGAGTGAGATTATGGACCCTTTTGGCAGTCTGGCGAAGCCTATGGATTTCTCAGAATTATGCTTTTAAATGCATAAAAGAAAATAACAATATTAAAAAGGAAACCAGTTACATTGAAACCTGTCAACGTATTAAAACAAACAAATCAAAAACCAATCCAGAGATCATGGGTTAAAAACTCCTGCCTCAGAAAAATAGGAGCTATTATAATTATGACCTTTGTTTCAGAATGCTTCAATACCATGTACCGCTGCCTGCATAGGCAAAGAAGGCAGTGTCTACTGTCCAACCTACTGAATTGGGGCAGCACTCTCAAATGATTTGGACCAAAAAAAATCTTTTTTAAAAAAAGTCATGCTTTTTTAAAAAATCCTTTAAAATATATTTCTGTCAACTCTCCTACTCTGCTACTCTCCTATTCTGTGGTTATCCCAGATAGGCAAGGATGGTGAAAAAAGGTTTTGCAAACATTAGATTTGGGGACTCTTGACATTTCTTATTAGAAAGTATGAAAGGTTTGTTATAAAAGGCTATGGTTTTGATAAGGTTTTTTAGTAAGGGCTTGCAAAGATTTAAAATGCACCCTCAATACCCATCAATTGGGGAATGGCTGAACAAGTTGTGGCATGTGAATGTAATGGAATACTATTGTGCTATAAGAAATGATGAACAGGCTGACTTCAGAAAAACCTGGAAAGACTTGTATGGTTGGATGCTGAGTGAAGTGAGCAGAACCAGGAGAACATTATACACAATAATAGCCACGTTGATGACTAATATTGCTAAACTTAACTCTTCCCAGCAATAAAAGGATCTAAGACATCTCCAAAGGCCTCATGATGGAAAATGCTATCCACATCCAAAGAAAGAACTACAGAATTTGCGTGTAGACTGAAGCATACTATTTGCTATTTTTTTCTCTTCTGTTGAATTTTGTTTTCTCTTTCTGGTCGTTCCTCCTATTGGTTCTAATTCTTACTTACAATATCACTAATGTGAAAATATGTATAATAGGAATGTATATGTATAGCCTATATCAGATTGTGTGCCATGTCTTGGGGATAGTGGTGGGGAGGAAGTGGGAGAAAATTTTGAACTCTAAAGCATATGGAAGTGATTGTTGATAAATCAAAATAAAATTAATTTAAAAATGCAAAGAGATATAAAAAATGCACCCTCAATAATAAAACAAAAACAAAACTGGAAAAAAAAACAGGTACCTAGTAGGTGAGGAATAGCTGAACAAAGTATTCAATATAAATGCAATGGAACATTTACTGCACTGGTAAGAAACATGAATATAAAGAATTCAAAAAAACATGAGAAGACTTGATTGAACTGATGCAGAATGAAAAAAGCAGAACCAATAGAATGATATATATATATATAGATATATATATATATATATATGCAATAACTACAATAATGTAAACACTAGCAACCATAAAAAGCTATCTAAGTGAAGAATTGTAATGAACAACTTAGGGCCTGGATAATCAACAAGGAACCTCATTTACCTCTCAGTAGAGAGGTGTGGATTAAGGATATGGAGTTTGGTGTTCAGGTCAGAGTAGGTTGCTGTGTCAGCCTTTCTTAAATGTTTTTCCTTTGTTAGGAGAAAAAGTTAGGGGGTGGGACTTAAGAAAAATTATTGGTGTATAAAAAAAGGCAAGAATGAGACTTTTTTAAAAAAGTCTCATTCAGAGAGCATTTGCAAAGCTCTGTGTAAGTGTGAGTTACTAGCTTGAGAGGGCTTCAGGTGAGAGGATGAGAAGAGGGAGTAAGTGAGGAGGAACTAGGATGAGGGAAGTGAGCGTCTTCTCTGGGAAACAGGAGCTAAGGGGGAGCAAAATTGAGAGGAAGTAGGGCCAGTTAAATGACTTTTTTTTTAATGAGAAGATTTACAGCATAGATAACTTTCTGTTGGGAAAGGAAGGGCTCCCCTCCACCCTCATTCCCTTCTCTGACCCATCAGCAAGAAGGAAAATTTTTATCATCACAACCACTATTTACTATTGTTATTATTCTCAGCTGCTCATCCCTGAACTTCTGCCAGGATCACTCACCAACATCTGCCTAAAGCTGGAAGGTCTCCCCTCTCTGAGCCCTGGGACTACTGACAGACAGAAAAAAACACCTGTGAGGGCCACAAGCATCTTTCTTCCTTGAAGTCGAGGTGTCTGGAGCTTTACCTGCCATCCAGAGGTGCAGGCATGCTGAGAATGTTCAATCATTCAAGTAATCTCAAGCAATCCTCCCATGAAAATGTCATCTATGGCTACTCCCCTAAAAATGAGCAATTCTGGACTTGGACCTCTCCTTCCTCTCTCCATTCACTATGGCTAAAGCCCTATCCCTGAAATGGGACAGAACAACACATGGAGAGAGGCTCTGAAAGACCATGGCACAACGGTAAAACTCCTTTTTCCCCACCCTAGAAAGGCAACCAGTTGTGTTTCTGCAGAGTCCCTCTAAGAACGAAACACCAGATTTCTCCAGATTAAGCGTATGAGAAGGGTTGACTCAACATGGAAAGAGTGTGTGTTGGGGGTTGGGAAGAGGGGAGGAAGAAAATCACTTCTGCCCATCATCATCTCCCGGGCTAAAATAAAGAGGAAAATTGAGTCTGATAATATGGAGATAGGTTAGAAACGAGTAACTGTGTCTGACTCTCCTTGAAGGGAACACGCTCTCACTTCAGCACTAAATAAACGATGATGATGATTGTAACTCGTATCGATAAAGTACGCTTACAAAGTGATTTACACATACATAATGTCATATGAGATGTGAAGATTTGGAACTGTTTCCCTGAATTTTTTTCTGAAATTTAGTTGCACAGCTAGGGAAAACATTTTTACAAAAAGGGAGAGTTAGGTTTCGCTATAGTAACCGATGTTACTGTTGGCATTACTACTACCCGTGTCGCCATTTAAAGTAGGGGAGTTGGAATTACCAGGCAAAGAAATGGTTTCTAACAAACTCTGCTAGTGGGGAGGAGGAAGTATGGGAGGTCTGAACCAGGATTTTCAGATTGACTGCGCACACAAATCTAATTCATCCGATCTATTGTTCACCTCACCCCTTCATTTTGGTCCTGCTCGCGCAGTCTGAGTGTCTCTCCCCCTATCTCCCCGGCTGTCTCACCCTCCCCCTCTCCCCCCTCATCCCTGTTCTCTCCCACAGACACCACCGCATTTTAAAGATGTTTCCACTTTATAAATCACCCTTCTGGCAGCCACCCCGAGAGCTGCTTGGCCCCCACCCCCTATCCCCTACCACACACCCACACCCCATCGGCTCCTTTGCCCCAGGAGGGAGGGGAATGACAGGAACACCTTAGGGCAGCCCCCTCCCCCAAGCCTCTCGTAAGTAGGTCGGGAGGAGGGTTCCTTCACCGAGAGAAGGATGGAGCTCTTGCTTAACCTGCTCGCTGAGTTGACTGTCCGTCCCCTTTCCCCAGCACCTGCCTACTGGACCAAAACCTTACAAATCAGAGGGGAGAAAAGTCCCCAGATCTCTCCCCTCCTGCCCCGCCTACACTGGACCAACTCAGGCGTATCGCGGGTTCCCTTCCTTCTGCCTGGAAGCATCTCATTTAAATCCAGAGAACTTGGAGCCGCTAGGCTATCCCCTGAGGACAGCTGGGGCCTGGGGGGAGGCAGAAGAAAATCAAAGTCCCCTTCTCTTCCTCCCCATACTGAGTCTGCAGCAGCTGGAGGGAGATCTCGAGGTTGAAAAGTCCACCCTCTCCAGAGACCAAAGAACTCCAGAACTGGAAGCCCAAAAGTCCTGGGCGATATTTGCATGCTATTTGCATAGTTCTGTTTGCCCCCGACCATATCTAGCGGATTTCCAATTGGCGGGAAGGCGCAAAGTTTTTCTTAGATGGGCTGGGGCTGAGGCCCGAATCTAGACGGTTGGCTTCTATAGGGTCCTGAGCTGCTACAGCTTAATCCCTGTCGGGCGTCGGGGGTAGGGTTGGGGGGGGGTGAGGAGCCGGAGGTTGAGGGATAGGGTGGTTAAGATTTGAGCTTATAGTTCCAGTTTGGGCGCTCAGACCAGAGCCAAATTAGCACAGGGTTCAGGGGATGAGGGGACATCGGCATCACAGACCTGACCCCTCCCTGCATAAGACTAACTCTCCCAACCTCACTCTCAAGATCTCCAAAGAATACTCCCACAAAAACTGACCTGCCGGCTTTGGTAATAATCATCTCAGTTCCCGCTTCGTGAAATTTCTTCCAGAGTTCCTTCTCGTGCAGAGTCACCTTGATATTCTCGATTGTCTGGGGGAAGCAGGGAGAGAACAAGCAATCAGACCGAGCCCCGGCTCTGGGGTTCTTTCCCTAGGAAAGCCGGAAGGGAGAGGGGGGCTTCACTTTTCTGAGCTAATCAAAATTCCTATTTTTAGTCTGGCCTCCTGGATAGGGAATGGGGTCTGAGAGCCTTAAAGGCAAGAGGCACCCTACACCCAGCTGGAAGGGTTATTGAAACTCAAGAATCCGACAAAGGTAGATGTGGGTGGGGGGTGGGGCGAGACCGAGGTCACCAAAGTAGTGTATGGGGAGAGTGGGAGGAACGGATGGTGGTGACTCGCCCCTTTTTTCTGGTGTGGGGACACACGCGACTCTCCCCCAGAAAATTGGGACTAGGAAAGAGAATGCCCCTGACTCATCCTGTGGGCTTCTTGTCCCACTCTATGGGACTCTCAGTGATCCTGATCGCCCCTCTCAAAGCATAACTATCTGCTCAGAGCAGACTGTTCCGTCTGGCTCCGAACCAACCAAGACTCGGAACCCGGCCTAAGCTGATAGCATACAACAAAATTTCGGAGCAGGTAATCTGGTCTTCAGGACTCGATTCCCCTGATTTATTCCCTCGCTTTCAGATTAAAACATAATAATAAATGGACAAATCTCTTTAGAAAATTAGTATTTCTCCCTCTTCATATAGGTACGCATATGTGTAGTGTGTTCTTATATGCACAAAATAAACACGTTTAAAGCCGCTTTTGAACCTCACGAGAGTGTCTGAGCCCCAAGAAGGGCTGGAAATAAAAGGGAGAAGCGGTCCCGACCGTCGCTTTATTCGAACGCGTGGGACAGGTGACTCCCGCCCTTGGGAAAGAAAAAGTCGGAGTCAGGGGTTTCCTCCGAGCTTCTGCCTTTTTTAAAGCGGCAGTTGGCAGAGATATTTCGCACCTTGGAGAAATTAAATCTTTAAATTTATCTGCCCTAAAAATCTGGATTTTTTCTCCCTCTGCTACCAATGCGTCGGATTACCCAGGAAATGAGAAGAGGGGGAAAGGGAACACAAAATGCGTGTGAGGTTGATGCGTTCTTTTGGCCCTGAACCTCCGGGAGCGATTGTACAGAGTTTCATTGAAATTCGACACAATTGGAAATTCCAAATTCGAATGTCTGGGAGATCCGAAATTTCGAGTGTCTACGAGATTCGAAATTCGAATGTCTATGGGATTCGAAATTCAGGCCAAGCGCGATTCCTCTAAACAGCTAGTCATCCGAAAGCCAGGAACAATTTGTTTTTCTCCTCCAACTCCCTTCTCTTCCTCTCTTCCCCAAGAGGCTTGCATTTTCCTCTCCTCCAAGCCCGGGGAGTCTCAACCTGTGGCTGGTGTTCTTCGCTGAGAGGCCGCTTCCTCGACCCAAGGTCCTCGCCCCATTTTCCCGGCTAGTTGGTGTTGAGACCCAAGTGGGCAGTGGCGGGGATGAGGGAAGTGGAGGGGGTGGAAAACCAAGAGGGCACAGACTTCAGCCCCATCCCTGGTCTCTAGCCTCTGTCTCTGGATACCCGAGAAGTCTAAAAAGTCCCGAAGATCTGGGAATCTCGATCACTAAGGCAGGACCCCCGTCTGACACAATTTGGCCAGAGTTTAAAGCATTTCTCTTGCTGAATTATCCAGGCACCTAAATCATTGTGCCTAAGCATGGATCCCGCTTGAGGGAACGAATTATATACCACCAAAAAGGGAAAGGGAGTGGGCACTACAAACGGCCACTCCTTCCCCCCACCCCCACCAAAGCCCCGGGGGGAAGAATTGCAAACAGCCCCTGGGCCTAGGCTGCCCATAAAAGCAAGTTACAAAGCAAACCAGACCCAGCCGATAGAGCTAGTGCCCCGCCAGGCAAGGGGCCCAGGGACACTTTGGGGGTGGGGGGAAGAAACATTTAAAAGCCCGGCCATCTGGGTCTGGGACAGTAAATTCTTCACTTTTATGGGCATCTTGGGAGAGAAGGCCCCGTTCTGTTTGGAGCCCGGATTTGGGGGGAGACGGGGCACCCAATTCACATCAGCCCTGTGTGTGTGTGTGTAAGGGCACGATTGTCTTCTGACTAACAGTTATGAGAAGGTCCTATCTACAAGAGAGACAAACACCAGGGCCTTTCTGTACCAGGTACTGTCCCAGATAAATATACAGAGGCCTCTGGGCACAAACTCTGGTGGACCCTGGCCCGGTTACCATCCCATCAGCAGCCCGTCCCAGTTAATCCCCCAGTTCCTACCTGCTCAGCATCTTGGCCCTGGGGGCTGCTGAGGGGAGTACCAGAAAGGCCCTGTCCACCCAAAGCTGGCTCTGGAACTGAGGCCTGCTCGCCATGTGCAGGGGCTGGGGCTCGGAAGCCCTCTTCACTCTCAGAAAGGCCCTTGTCCTGAAGCATCTCCTGTGGGATATATACAGACATACAGAGCAGAATGTGACTTTAGAGTCACAGCGGGGGTCCTGTGACAGAACCTGATGGCCTGGTACTAGAGGTATAGGAGCCCAGTAGCACCTGCCCTCTAGTTCATGTGGCAATACTATACCCAGAGCCCCTCCTCTCCTTTACCACTTCACCCTGGCTGTGTATACATGCGCTCTGTTCAGCATCTGGATGTCTACATCCCTAGCTCTGTTCCTAGCTTTGGTCAGCTCTTAGCTCCCCATATGCCTTTATATTTCTCAGCGTTTCTGTGTACAGCTTCAGCCCTAGTCCCATCTTTGGTACCCAGCTCCATCCTCTTCTATCACTTGTCAATTATGATCCTGCCCCAAGATAAGGCACTACCACCAGCAGCCCTGATATCTCTGATTCCAAGTCCTGTGTGTACTGTGGCCTGCACTGAGAGGGAGTGTGGCACAGATTGGCAACTCTAGCTAGAAACGGGTCCTCAAGGGTGGGAAGAGCCGACTCTAGAAACTGAAGGGTTCATTTTGCAAACAGAGAGAAATGGGAAACCTATATTTCATTTTCCAGTAAAACACCACAAGCAGCCATTGACAGAGTGTTAGCAGACGGGACTAAATTGGACCTCCACAACCCAGGCTCAGATAAAAGCATTTCATATTCTTGGGCCCAACTAAACAGTACCCAGTGGTTTGACCTGAATGACCTAGTTAAAAGCCTCTGTCCTGCCTTTTGCTTGGACTGTAGAGATGAAGGTTTCTTCCAATAACTGGGTGACCTGAGAAGAACCTGATATTTTAGAGACATCTTCTTCCATGCTGCACCAGTTCTCTTTACAACCCACTTAATTCAAAATTGTGTATTTTAATTTTAGTTTAATATGAGCCAATCTTCTGTATCTAAGCATTCAGAATCCCTGCACACATTACCACTGCACAGACACCTTTACTGAGACACACACACGCACCCCAAAACTGAGGGCTCCTTATGTTTTCAGCTAAGGGATGGGAGTATTCCACCTCAGTGTAATAACCAGGGACAGGAAACATCCGGGAAGAGGGGTAACCCAGGGTCGTAGGTCTCAGAAACCCACTTTTCTGTTGTTAAAGCACCAGCGCTCCTGCCGTCCTGACACTCACAGTCTAATTTACCTAGAGGTCTTAGATCCATCCCAACTTCCTCACCTGTGAGTATCCCCGCCCTCTTCACCCACCTTCACCTTTCCATCACCGACGGACCGAAGAAACCTAGAAATCTCTCCTTCATCAGCCCTGGACTAATCTCTATTTCCTCCCTATTTGTTTTTATTTCATTCTTGACTTAGCTCTTCCCTCTTTTCTCCTGTTTTCTAATCTTCTGCCTCTCTGTTTCTTCTCTCTTGTCTTCTGTTCTCCATTCTCATCTTTTTCTTTCTTCCCTGCCCTCCCCCACCGCTAGCATCTCCTCTCGATGCCGGGGCTCCTCTCCAGTACTTTTTGCCTGGGGCGGCTCCCCGCCCCCAACCCCGCACCCCCTGGGCCTTCTGAGTATAAACAAGCCAAGTGCAACCGAAGAGATAAAAGCCGGCCGAGGCCAGGGGCTGGGAAAAGCCCATAAAGATAAGCGCTGACAGACAGACAGACCCGTAGACAGACACTCAGACGCAGGCCATAGAGAAAAGATGACGGAGATGCGGAAGCACAGAGGAGTGTCCTAGACTTTCGGAGGTCTCCACGACACCCTTGCCCCTTGGCTTGTCTTAATCTTGAAATTAAAAATAACAGTTAAAATCTGAAAACTGTAAAAGCGAATCATTTCCCCTTCTCCATCCAATAACGTAGGCTGGCTCGAGCCCTTCCTACTCTGCTGCTCCGGCCTCTCTCCAGCAGGCCCCGCTGCTATAGGGCCAAGCTGGGAGCGAGGCCTTGGTGCCCTTTCCCAACAGCATCTCCCCTCGGAGTCCTGCGACTGGCAAAAATCAGGGAGGGAGGACCCAGAGCCCCAGCGGCTCTTGGTAAGCCTAGCCCTACCTCTGGACAGCGGAGAGGGAGCGGGGAGACCTCCGCCGGGGCACTGAAAGAAAACTCTAGGAAAAGGCCAAAGGCTGCGATCCGCAGAGGCTCGATCGTACAATCACCAGGGTCCCAGCCTGTTACATTTTCCCTAAATATGTGTAAAGACGAAAATCCAAACACCTCCTCCTCCAAAACACAGTACCAGCCAGCCCCAGTACCCCCAGAGATGTACAAATCCAGGCTGTCCCCTGACTCCCGAGGAACCCTACCAGGCCCGCTCCCGCTGTGCAGAGTGCAGTCCTCCCCCATTCAGAACCAAGGGCGCCGGCCAGGCTCAGGCCTTCCTCTGGATCTTTAGGCACCGACCGCCGGGACTGGGTCCTGCGCCCCTAGGGGCAGGCCTTTCTCGCCTTTCTCTCCATTTTCCCCAGGTATGCACCAGCCTCGGTCCTCAGCGCTGCCTTTCCCTCTCCAGAAGCCCGCCTGGAGGCCAAGTAGTCCAGGGAAGCTTGCGGCTGAGACCAGAGAGGCCTGGTTTCCAAGTCTATGGCAAAAAGGCTTGGAGGTGAGTGGTGGGGAAAACAGGTAGCTGGTCTATTTCACCTGGGAAGCAGACCCTGCCTAACGGGTAGTGTGACTGCTAGGTTTAACCAAGTCCGTTGTCTGATAGAAACCGCTGATCCTTCCAATCTTCACCGTCCTGGGCGTTGAGGAGGTAGGAGGTGGGGGTGCGGATTGCCAAGGACCAAGGCTAGAAGAGCCGCCTGTAGTCGGTGGAGGGCGATTCAAGCTGTCCTTCAGTTAATATCGCTGTTCCATTCTTGATGTGACCCAAGTCACAACAGCACCATCCTAGCCAGCCCTTCGTGCCGTTACTGCACTCACAGTGGCCACTGGAGAACTTTGGGTTACTGCAGTCCGCGAGCCTTTCCAGGCTCCTTGAAGGCTAGGATTCTCTTCTTCTCCGGTTTGCGTTAGGCTTCTCCCGTCTTCAAGGCAGCTCTCCTTTTCTGGTCTTGCTGTCAAAACTGCGGCTGTTCCGGCGGACTCGCGATGACCCTCCCTCCGCAGCATCTCAACCTCCATTTCTGTCAGTTCACTCACCTTTGCAAGGCGGTAATTTAGACGAGGGTCTCCCAGCCTCGGGGAAGCTTGCAGCAGTCATCCAGCTGCGAGTGCGCTGCTTTAAGGTGGGCAAATCCGAAGCAATTCCTTCAATTTCTGCGGTTTTTAATATATTCCCGTTATCTGGTCCCAGGTTCTCCCTCTGGACTCCCTTCCTATTTCTTTTACTTCTCTTTACTGCTTCTTCTCTCTCCCTTCCTTTCCCCCCCTTTCTCTTTCCTGCTTTCTTTTTTTCTCTTTTTCCTTCTTTCTTAAAAAAATCTACATTTGTGGAGTCATAACCATTGCACCTCTTCTTTAATTTGATTATTGAGACATTTGCTTTTCTTCCCAATATGTTGAATTAAAATTTTCCTTAACCCGCACTTCCCTTAAGAATATTATTAATACAATTATTGTCATTTTTGGGTCATCGACCACGTTACAGAAAGATCTTCACTGCTCCTGCCATTTAGAAAACCCATAACTGTTTGGGTTACTGCAATTAGCCAATTTCTCTCGTTGCTCTTATTACTGCAGTTCACAGAATCACAGATTTACAGTATTATTCATCTTTTTTCCTATCCGTTGGCTCTGTGACTGTCTTTCCCGATTTCAGTCGGTGGATTCACTTAACATTTTACTCTTTCCCTTCAAAAAAAATCCTTAAGTGTTATTTGTCTCTTAGGTTTAATCCTTTTCAATTGAGTACCGTTATTCGGAGAAGGGCTTTTATTATTATTATTATTTTATGCTTTGCTTGTCATGACTAGGGCTATGGCAGTCTGGTTATCTCAGGCAAACTGATATCTAAAACACACTTCCCGGGTCCTCAATGTATCTTTCTCCTCTCATCATCTTTATTATAGCACCAGGTCGATAATTTCTGGTACTTTACCATTTTCAACTCTGTAGCTACTGCTTCGCTGGTCTTTGTCAATGTCTCCACAATCCACGTTTTAGTTATTTCTTCGGTCATGAATAATGTTACTGTTGCTCTTAGTACCTGGGCTGCTATCAGTCAAGTTGCCTCGATAGTTCTAGTTACTCTAGGATAATTTATAATGTTATTAAAGTAGTTATAAAGAGCAGTCAAGGAGCGACTTGGCTTATTTGGGCTACTGTCGCCTTGTCAGCTGCAGATTTCAGATCACTCTCAAAAATGTACCGATGTTTAGAACCTCACGGACTCTCGGAGCTCTGGACTGTCTAGGAACCCAGGTGAGGGTGAAAAGTTCCTGGGTCTAGGGAGTCCCGTTCAAATCGCCACCATAGCTTGGACAATAATGACTGATCACGCTCCTACGGTGTTGCCTTTTTAATCATTTTGATTTTTGTCGGTCCCATGTTATATAATTCGTTCCCCCTCTGTATTTGGAGGAGAATTAACACTGTTATTACTTTTGCTCACTATTTGAATGCCAGTCTTTTCGTCACTGTTTCCCCCGAAGCCTCAGGGGCATGTTTCATGCCCGTTATCCCACCTCCATGGACTGTGGTTTTGCGCTCTCTTTTTTCCTAAGCTGTTCCGTTATTCACATTTTTTTTTCTGTACGTCTTCCCCTTACTGCTACTGTCATCGACCCACGTTTCTAACCCCAGTTCCCTGATTTAATTTCACTCTCAGTCTGCGTTTCCTCCCCCCTCGCGCAAAGCTGGCACTGGTTCGGAGGAGCCGGGACCCTTTCCTCTATGGGCCCCAGTCATCGGCTTCCCCAAGTGCTCCCCATCCTTTGGGCCGCAGACACTTACCCTGGCTGGGCTCGGGCTAGCCGGGCTGCCGCATCCGGAGGCTCCTGCGGTCCGGGGGACCTAGGTGTCCGGGGTCCGGGAAAGAGAAGACTTACGGGGATGGAGGCTACAGAGGTTGGGGGCTCAGAGCCGACTGGGTCAGTGTCCAGCCACCCGCCTCACCCTCAGGGCCCGACACATCCCAGTTCTGGAGCCCGGCCCTTGATCTCCTTTGCAAGCTGAGGTTTGGGGCTGGGCCTCCCCTCCCTCTCTCCCTCCCTCCTTCCTTCACTCCCTCCCTCCCTCCTTCACTCCCTCCCACCCCCGGCCCGGCGGAGGCCCGGCCCGGCCCCCCCCCAGGCGCTGACGTTGCTACTGTCAATCAGAACTGCTCCCGCCATCCCGCTGGGATGGGGGTGGGGGACAAGTTCCCCTTGCACCCCACTCCTATCTACTCTCCCGACACCCCGATACCCTAAGCTGAGTGAGGCCAGCAGCCTCCTGCTCTAGCACTTGGGGCTGGGCCGGCAATTCGGCCCTTCTGAGTTAGGAAGGGACTGAGGAATCCGCATGGTTTAGATTAGGGAGGCGGGAAGGGAGAAGCCAGGACACACTGACTGTCAGACAGAAAGACTCAGGAGAGCGGTGCAGGGACTTAGCCAAGCCTGAACTTGGGCAGCCGCAATGCAAAGAGGCCTTCTTACCTCCTCAAACCCACAGACATCTAAACACAGGGATACTCACCTACAGAGGTCAAGGAACTGGCATAGAGACATATTCACAGATACACACATTTACTAAAGAACACAACACAAACCACACCCACACCCCAATAACCACACATATTTATACTTGCACTCATTGACATACACACCTTTATACACACATTTAAAGTGGTACCTGTTTATTTACTCCCTGGTTCACACATGTATTTGTACTGACCCTAGGGGGGAACTCCTTCTCTCTCTCTCTCTCTCACCGGCCCCCCCCCACAGTCTGTCCTAGGTACATAGCCACAAACAGCATCACCAGAAAGAGTAGACCAGCCTAGGCTTCCTGCTTAAATTTCAGGCAAGTTCCCTGAATCCCCGAACCTTCTGAGGTTCTGCAGCCCTTAAATAAAAGGTAGTCTGACTCCATCCCTTCCCAAGGGCCCATTCTGGCAGAGCAATTATCTGAACCCTTTGAATAAGACTGAAGACCCAGCTATGCTTGTCACCTTAGTGATTCCCCCTTGAGAGCCCAGACTCCTGTCTAAGAGAGTCATTTCTCCCTCCAAAGCCCTGATTCTGACCATGCCATGCCAATGTAGTCACTTAATAATGTGGGTTTATGTAGGATCCTTCATGGTCACACCACATCTGGCAGAGGGACCAGCACTGGAGGAATTGAAGGCAGGAAAAGAAGGTGCTAAGAACAAGAGCTCCCTGATTCTCTGGAATGGCTGAGGGCAAGAGAGAAAGCAACTTCCCTCTCCCCTTTCCCTCTAACAAGCCCCTGTCTGAGGAGGACTCAGAAGTCGGATTGCTCTTTACTTGGGGCACCACCCTCAGACTCTGTGCCTTCTTTCTACCTGAGTTTTGAAAGGGATTATACCAGTTCCCGATTTCAATTCAGATCCAAGGACTTCTCCTTTCTCTCCAGTTATTTTGTGGTTGTGTAGATACACTAAATTGCCTCTGAATTAAATCTTTTGTTGGATTTCCAAAAAATGACAGAGAAAAGAGGAAGAAAGCTAGAAGGGTAAGGGAAAAACAGAAAAAGAGAAGAAAAAAGAATAATAAGAGAAAGAATTTGGACAGAGAAAGAATATAGGAAAGAAAGAAAGAAAGAGAGAGAGAGAGAAAGAAAGAGAGAGAAAGAAAGAAAGAAAGAAAGAAAGAAAGAAAGAAAGAAAGAAAGAAAGAAAGAAAGAAAGAAAGAAAGAAAGAAAGAAAGAAAGAAAGAAAGAAAGAAAGAAAGAAAGAAAGAAAGAAAGAAAGAAAAACACAGGTAGCCCCCCAGTTGCATCTATAGGGCTCTTGGAACTGTTCACACTTGGTAATGGTCTGCATCGGGTGAAGGCTCCAGGCAGGAGAGCTGACAACAGTTGGAAGGCCTGAGTGAAGGGGAGGCCAAAGCCGTTAAGAGACGGACTAGGAAGCTGGGGAAAGAGTCTGGGTACTGAGAGAGGAGGCTGGACCGAAGGTGGGAAGAAGCTGAGTTAAGAGGTAACTAATGAAAAGGAAGACTGAGAGAAACAGGCTGAGTGGGGAGGCCTATATCCCATTCCTTCACTGTCTCCCAGAACCCTGCTGGAGCTTTAAGCCATGTGAGGGGATTCCTTCTCCGCTTTGGGCCACTGAGCGAAAGATTGGGATAGTTGGCCTTCGCGGAGTTAGGGGCTCCCGGTTCGAGGTCACCGCAAGGAGCAAGGAGCTTACTCCGCCCTCTCTGAGCCCCTCTCCTCTTCCCGCCTACCCCACCCCACCTCCACCCCTACACCTCCGCCTCCGGTCCACCCCACTGGGTCCCGGTCAGGCCCAGTAGAGGAGCGGACATCGAGCCTCCTATTCCTTCCACCAGAACTCCGCTTGTCCCGGCAGTAGCTGTGTGGGCCGGGGAGGAGAGGAGGAGTCCTCCGAGACCAGCGCCGGGAGCCGAGGCTCACCTCCTCCTGCCCCAGCCAACCCACCGACCAACCGACGGTCAGAAGAACAGAGTGAGAAGGCCAAGCGGCTCTTGTCTCAGGTTTGCTTTGGGGCCCTGAGAGAATCTTCATAGAACAGTCAGTCTGGAGGCAGAAAGAAGGCCGAGGGAGGGTTTGTCTGAGGTCAGGGTCGGCCCTGTTTCCCAAAGCCGAACAGGGAGACTTCCGCAGCCTCTGGAAAGACGGGAATGAGGTTAGGCGCAGCCACGGTTGGGGTACGGCAACCTCGAGGCTGCAGGGGCCACCCGGGCTATTCCGAAACCTTCTGTGCCTCCGCTTCTGCCGCGGTTGTGGTCATTGGGACCCTCTCGTCCACCCGCTAGGGCTGGGGAGCCTCCGCAAGACTGACCCCGCTAATGCCAAGGTTTTCCGAGGGCCACATTCCCATTCAGGTCTCTATATTTCTCACCAGAACGCTCCTTCTCTTTCCCCACTTCTCGGTGTCCTGTTCCACTCTCCATACATCAGCCACAGTTGGCTCAAACTCCTTTCATTGACTTACATATATTTTTTCTCCCCCAAACAATCATCTCTATTTCCTTATCTTTTTCTCTTTACATCTATTTTTCTTTCCTCCTAGCTCCTTCTCTTCTTTGCTACATGTTCCCTCCCTCTTTCTTCCCTTTCCTCCCTCCTTGATACTTTCTCTCTCTCTCTCTCTCTCTCTCTCTCTCTCTCTCTCTCTCTCTCTCTCTCTCTCTCTCTCTCTCTCCTCTCTTCCCCCTTTCTTCCCATTAACCTAAGCCTTTAGAATACTACCAGAAAGTTGGATTTTCCAAGCTAGTTGCTTTTTGGTGACAATTCTCTTTTTAGTCTTCTCGGAAACTCCCATCTCTAGGCAGCTGGATCCCGCTTGGCCTGAAAGGAGCTGAGCCTATAAGTGAAGTAGGTTTTTGTGGATGCTTCTGGTTGGAGGGACCTCATTATTTCCAATTCCTGGAAGAGACATTCTGGAAGCCCTGCTTGCTGCTGCCCTACTGTGGGACTCTCTGAGGCTCCCTCCTCCTCCCCACCAAAGTTGGATTGCATTGCTCCTCTCCCTATGCCCAGCTAACACAGATCTAGTTCAGAAGATCAGCAAGATTGCTGGGAGCCTGGATAGAGGTTTCCACCTGCCTCTTCCAAGACAAAATCAGGAACCACCTTAGGAAAGGAGAGAGCTCTCAGCAATCAAACTGGGGCAATCTGGGGTTCTAGGCATCAAGGCTCCTCTACCCCAGCTGGAGTCAGAGTTCCTGGACTGAGGAAGAAACCAAGAATTTGAATTCTGCTTCCCAGCAATTACCTCTCTGGACTACAGACCTCTTCTATATAAAATGGAGCAAGGAATGGTTCAGAAGAGACAGGAAAATAAACAGGAACCAGACATTGGATTATCCAGACCTCCCGCCACCCCCAAACTCCAACCCCCTCTGCACATCTGGATTGTTGCTGCAGAAAACTTGGTTTAATACTTAATGCAGAATGACCCAGAGCTTTCTGGGCCTCTTCAAGTGAAAAGTGGTTCTCTTCAAGTGGTTCTCTTTTTCCACTTCCCAGAATGAACAGTTATCAATAATTATCAATTGACAAGCTATTGAGGGTAGGGCAGGAATGAAAAGGGGGAGAAGCATTCATTAAGGGGAAGCTGACCAAGAGGCCCACCTTTTATATTGCGGGGGGGAAGTTCTATCTTCTGGGAGAATTCTTCTTTCTGTCTTTCCCTCCCAGATCTCTCTCCAAACCTCTCTGGCCACCAAGGCATAAGTGGTTTTTTGGATTTTTTTAACCTCTACACTTTGTCTCTGACACTAAATAGCTGTGAGACCCTAGGAAAGTCATTAAATAGTTCTGAACTATAGTCTCCTCATTGGTAAGATGGGGGGGGTAAAAATGACAGCATCTCCCTTAAGGGTTTGTTATGATGCTCTGATAAGATGGTGTGTTTTAAGTCTTAAAGTTTTCTAGAAATGTCAGGTATTATTATTATTCATCTTCATTTGTACATGAGCCTTTAACTCTGCTAGAGTTTGAACAAATTTGGGTCTGCTGTCCCTTTCTGCTATGTTTGAAATCATCTCAATTCCCTCCCCCCCAATTCATGGTTCAAAATTACTCTTTCATCACCATTAGACTACAGTCATGAAGTCATGCTCAGGAAAGCTCTGTAAGGATAGCTCTTCAACCTGCTTTGTGTTTCTCTTTCTGGTTGCTAACTGAGGTTGTATCTTTGTCACACCCTTCCCTTGGAAAAGGGGCCAGAGCACCACAGCACAGCAGAATCAGTTTCCTGCCTGTAATGAAGCTAAGGGACTAGCTAAAGATGAGCCAGCAGTATAAAACTCTCCTCACCTCCCCCAGAATAGCACCAGTGTCCCAGCCCCATCCTCCTTCCTGTCTCCATTCCTAAGAAGCCCAGGGATGCCTGTTGAGGTAAGTGAGAAGCAGCATCTTTCGCCTAATTGTTGAAGAGAGGGAGAAAACCATTTTAGAGGACCCGAGATCTGACAGAGTATTTAATCCCATATGCCTCAGAGATACTATGCTTGGTATAACATGGAAGGGCAGTTGTGTCTCCTTGGTGACACTCACTAGGGCCTCACATATGCAGGCCTCAGCTTCTCCAGTTCTCTCTCTCTCTCTCTCTCTCTCTCTCTCTCTCTCTCTCTCTCTCTCTCTCTCTCTCTCTCTTTCTCTCTCTCTCTCTCACACACACACACACACACACAAACACACACAGTTCAGAGAAAGAATTCTCTGATGGTGTATCATGTGTGAAGGGGAGTGATCATTCTCCCATTCCACAAATTATGAGACAAATGAGACCTTTTTGGTATGACAGGAGGACAGATTTAGGCCAGACCCTAGGAAGAGCTGCCTAGAAGTTATGAAAAGGGACACTGATCTTTCTTGGAGTGTAGAGTTATGGGTTTTTTTTTCTTTTTCTGGAGGCTAGCAGATTCCCCCTCTTTAGCTGGGGGAAACAACATTGGAAAGGAAGACATCATGGTATAATGCATGCTTTTATTTTTACTATAGAAAGGAAAAGGAATTTGTGCTCAGAGAGGTACAGTGACATGCAACATCACACAGCAAGTGAGTAGCAGAGCCAGGACTAAAATCCAGGTATCCTGACTCTAGATCAGTGTCATATTTACCACACTGTTACTTTAGAGAAGGGATCCAGTCCCAGCTGGCATTATTTTCTTCTTAAGTGTTGGTTAGGGTGGTATGTGAGAGGTGAGATGGGAAGGAGAAAAAGGGGAGAGGTAGCTCTTGTCCCAAGCTATGGCATGAAGCCTAGAATGCCCGAAAGATCCTCAACCAACCAATCAACTGACCTCAAATACCAGGCAGGGCTTCTGCTAACTAAGCCACTTCCTAGTTAATTATTTTACCACTAATCAGCCAATTAACCAGTTGACTAGATAAGTCTACAGTCTCAATAACAACCCCAAAGGAGATAGGGACTATAATATAAAAAATGAATGGGAATTGTGGGAAGAGAAGAGAGATAACAGAGAGGAGCTGGAAGAAGAATGAGGTTCAGATGCATGAAGCTGGGGGGCACAGAAATGCATGCAATATACACCTGCTGCCCCAAGCATGCCATCGCATTAGGAAAGGAAGTCTCAGTTAGATATTTTTGCTTTAGCACAACATGAGCAAGCTAGGGAGTTACTGGAGACAGGGAAGCTGAGTTTGAATGAGTTTGCTATTCTTTATGTAAGTACTTGTGTGTCGTGGGGAGGAGAGGAGAGAAGGTAAAAAAGACACGAGATACTGATGGGAGAGATACACACAGAGAGAGGAGAAAGGAGGGAGGGAGAACATCAAGGGAGAGAGAGAAAGAGAGATAGAGAGAACAACGTCTAATGTCCAAGAATGAACATACTCTGGAATTCTGAAAACCAGAACTCCTAATTACCTGACCAGTCTTGACAGTACTACATATGTGTTTTGATCTGAGCTTTGAAATCCACCATGAGTCCCCATGGGAGGGGGTAGTGAGGGCAAGAAACTTACTACCTCCCACTGGGGCTCATGATTACCCAGCTGCCCCCAATCCTCTCCAGGCTCCCTAGCTCATGTCCTGCTGGGCTCACCTGGGGGAGGAGGGGCAGTGAGAGCAAGGGGAGGCTGGCATGGTGGAGGAGGAGGCCTTCTGCTGGATATGATTTTTCCATGCTTGGGAAGCTAATGTAGGATTTTTGAAGGAAGGGCATCTATTGATCCTGTAGGTGTTTTCCCTTCTCCTCCCGTCTCCTGTTTTCTCACTTCTGACTTCTCAAATCCCTAGCTTCCCATCCTGCTTTTCCCTCCAGGCACCCACACTTAACCCAGGAGGTCCCCAAAGATGCATATGAGGAATGAAGTATTTGAAGGCCTGGAGAGGCAGAGTGGTTGATGGTTTCATCAGCTTTCCCAGAGCCGAGCCAGGGAAGTGAGCTTATCTGAAGCACTCAAGACCTAGAGTGCAGGAAGGCTGGGCACTTAGGAGTCCTGTATATCAGAAATACCACCATATGGATGGTGGAGTAGGGGAATGGCTTTCAAGTCTCACTTACATGACAGGTGAGTTTAGGCAAGTGATTTAGCTTCGATCATCTAGTAGTTTCCTCATCTGCAAAATAGGGGTCAATATGAAATAATTTGGGTTCACTTTGCATAAGCTTGCTTATAAACCTAGGGATCAGCTATGCTTAATTGGCTACCTTCACTAACTGTCCACTTTGTGGATGACCTCCAGCAGCTTGGAACACGTCTCCCTGCCTTCAGTCTCTCCTCTGTCTAATCTATCCTCCACACAGCCGTCCAAGTGATATTCCTTAAGAAAATGTCTGGCCATGACCCTTCCTGGATCAAGAAATTTCAGGGGCTCCCTAACTTCTCTTGGGTAACAGCACAGACTCATCTCTTTGACATTTAAAGCCCTACACACAACCTGGCTCCAGTATCTTTCCAGGCTATTCATATCACTACCCCACATATACTTTACACTCCAGTCAAACTGAATTACTCTCTGTTGTATACACACAACATTCCACCTCTGGTCTATATGCCTCTGTGTTCTCTATGTCTGGAATGCTTTCATAAAATCATAGATGTTAAGATTACAGATTTAGAGCTGGAAAGTACTGAAGAAATCATGTAATCCAGCATCCTCACCATCTGTAGAAACAGATGAGGAGACTAAGGCCTAGCAGGGCTAAGATTTGCCTGAGATCATACATGTAGGTAGTAAAGGGAAGAACCAGGGCTGAATCCAGGTATTTGGTCTCTCTCTACTATACCTCACTGCCCTGCCCACCTCATCTCTGCCTCTGGGAACCTCTAACTCGCTTAAAGGCCAAGCTCAGGTGCCCCTTCCTTCACAAGATCATATAGGATCACAGATTTAGAGCTGAAAGGAGCTTGAAGACCATCTAGTTAAACCTCCTTATTTTACAGATAAGGAAACTGAGGCCCAGAGCAGCTCAGAACTTTGTCCAAGATCACCTAAGTCCTAAGTAGCAGGGCTGGGATTGAAACCCAGCTCCTTTTTATTCTCTGTGTTTCTTCCAAAACATATTTACTATCTCCTACAGTTTGTGATGTTCCCAAATGACTTAACACTTGTCCTTTATTTGCTTTTCTGTGGATGGTGCTGGAACCCTACCCATAGAACATTAGTCCCTTGAGGATAGTAACTCTTTCCATTTTGTATTTGTATCCTGGGTGCTTAGCATAGTGCCTGGCATTTAATAGGCACTTAATAAATATTTGCTGGTTAATTAAGGGAGCATGGGATTGGAAATCTAGAGATCTGGGTTCTAATGTCAACTCTGTTGGCATGCTGTGTAATCTTGGGTAAGCAACTTTCCCTCATTAGCGCTCAATTTCCTCATATATGAAAATATGGACATTGATTGGACTAGATCAGGAGTTCCCTGTAACCCTTAGCTTTCAGTAACCCTTCCCCTACTCCTGTTTAATTAAAAAAAGGAAGAAATTCTAGAATTTACTGTGCAAATGCACATAAGAAACAAAATAAACATTAATGTATAAGTAGAGTGCCTAGAATGTTTAATAAGAATGGGATAATGTTCCTCCAAAGCTACTTCAAAAGCAACTTTATTGATTATAGATAACTTTTAAAAGATAAAATAAAAGTATTCCCTATAGCCCCCCACAAGCTCCTTGTAGCCCATGGGGGTATGTATACTCTAGGTTGGGACCACTAGAATAGATTACCTCTTTCAGATCTGACAATTCATGATTCCATAATTCAAAACTGATAACCCACTGAAACACAGACTACTTGTCCTCCCCAACTAAGACTAGAAGGATGGTCAGAAGAAGGAATTGGAGAGGAGAGAGTGAGGGAACAGAGGGAAAGAAGGGAGGGAGCAGAGAGAGGGGAGGGAAAGAAGAAAGGGGAAGGGAAAAAAAGGAGGGAGGAAGGGACAGGAAGAGAGAGAAGGAAGAAAGGAAGGGAGGAAAGGAGGAAAGGAAGAGAAGAAGGATAGCATTTTTCCCAGCACCTCACCATCCCAGCTGACTCCCAGGACAATTATAAGCTTAATGTTATATGTCTATGGGATTTTCATCAGTACTTCCCATTACAACATTGTTTGCACAACAGTAGAGTTACTAGTCAGGCAGCCAGATGGCTCAGGGGATAGAGAGCTGGGCCTGGCATCAGAAACACCTGAGTGCAAATCTGCCCTTAAAGACTTACTCGTTGTATGACTCTGGGCAAGTCACTTAACCTATGTTTGCCTTAATCCATTGGAGAAGGAAATGGCAAAACACTCCAGTATCTTTGCCAAGAAAACCCCATGGACATTATGGTCTGCAGGGTCACGAAGAGTCAGACACAGTTGAACTACGACAAATTACTAGTTATGTTCATTGCTGCATTGGAATGGACACTGTAAACAACCCAAGGCAAACACATGAATAGGCTGGTTTTAATTGATGCAGGAATAAAGGAAGATCTGTGATTTCATGAAGTAATCAATCCATAAGAATTTAGTAAGCACTGTAGTATGTGCTAGACCCTGGGAGTTGAAATACAAAACTGAAATTATTCCTGCCCTCAAGGAGCTTACATTCTATGATGGGAGGAAGCATGTACATCAATAGGCATTTATAGAATATAGGTAAAACAGTGACAAGATAGGTAGGGAGAGGGATACCAATGGTCAGGGAAGAGGGTTAAGAAAGTCTTCATGCAAAAGATAGTCCTTGAGTCTTGAAGGATGTAGGGCATTCTGGGAAGTGGAGGTGAAGCTGGAATGCATTCCAGACACTGAAGATGAAGTGCCACATGTGAGGGAGTCTACAGGAAGTCCCGGACAGCATGGCTCTGGTATTTCTCTATATAGATTGCCTTCTGATCTCATCATTCAATCAAAACTCCTCCCTCCAAAGTTACTAACAGTCTTTTAATTACCAGTCTACTGGGCTTTTTTCAAACCTCATCCTTGGCCTCTCTGCAGCCTTGGACACTGCTGATCACCTAGGTACTCTCTTTTCTCTAGGTTTTTGGAATACCTGGAACATTTTCATGTTTCTTGTCCCACCTGTCTGTTGGTGCCTTCTCAGTCTCCTTTTGCTGAATCATTGTCCAGGTCATGCCCACTAACCATGAGTGTGCCACAAGACTCTGTCCTGGGTTCTCTTCTCTTTCCCTCTATATTATTTCACTTGGAGATCTCATCAGCTCCAATGGATTCAATTATCATCTTTATGCTCATGATTCTCAGCTATATTTATCCAACCCTAACCTCATTGCTGATCTTCGGTCTCACATCTCCAGCTATTTATTAGACATCATCTACTGGATGTTCCATAGACATTTTTTTTTCTAGGCAACTGGGGTTAAGTGATTTGCCCAGGGTCACACAGATAATAAATGTCTGAGGCCAGATCTGAACTCAGGAAGATTCCATAGACATTTTAATTCTAAAACTTAGCTTATTATTCTTCACCCCCCTCCAAAGCCTCTCAAAGGCAAAAGTAATTCTGCCCAAGCAGATTCCAGTGAAGGAACAGACCGAAGTGGGCTTCCCAGGTTTGGAGATAGAGATGGTAGTGAGAAGTTGGAAGAATTAGGATTGGGGGCAGCCTATTATTTTTCACTCGGTGAATTATTTTTATGCTGGTATGGTCAGGGGAAATGAAACCTTTAGATAACAACCAAGGAAATGAAGAGAAAAATAAAACATGATAATTAGAGAAAATGAAACATAATAATGACTGACATGTATATTGCACTTTAAGGCTTTGAAAAACTTAAACCCTATCATACATACATACATAATACACATATATACATACACACAAATGTGTGTGTATGTGTACGTGTATAAATGTGTATATTTCAGAGCTTACTACAGTGCCTGGCACATAGTAGGTGCTTAATACATTTTATTGACTATTGACACTTCACAAGCATTATCTCATTTATCATAAAAACAACCGTGTAAAGTAAGTGCTGCCGGTGTTATTGTTCCCATTTTGCAGACAGGAAAACCGAGGATAAGAGCATTAAGATGACATTTTCCAACAACAGACAGCTGGAGTCTGAGATGGGATTCCAACCCAGGCCTTGTTGATTCTAAATCTTGGGCTCTTGTTCGCTATCGCACATCACTCCTTTGATGCCTTGAGAAGTCACCTAATCTGCTCCTTGCTTCCAGTCAGATAGCTGCTTTAAGTTTCTTAAAATTCTTTAAAGGAAATATTGCTACTGAGGGTCCTTAACCACCAGTTCCAGAGCAGAGCCATCACTAATGGGAGGCCTTTGGTTCCAGGGTATCAATATCCTAGGGGACTTGTTTCCTCTCTAGGCCAAGTCTGTCAATCAATCAATCAATCAATCAATCAATTAATCCCCAAGCATTTATTAAAAACCTACTTGTCCTGATGTCCTCCATAGACTGTCCATCTCTTGGCTGCTAACCTGGGGGCATCCCAGAGAAGGTGCTTCCTTTACAGCTTCACTCCCCTCCACCTACCACCTCCTGCTTCAGTCACCTCCTAATGGGGGGTAGAAGTCTATAGATTATGCTACAGAAGTACAGCCAAGACTGAATAAGGAACAGGCCACTCCTCTCCAACTGTGTCTATACATCCAGAGTTCTGTGTCCTCTGTGCCACCCCCTGGGATACTGAATTTGCACTGGGAGCAACAATTCCTGGCTATGGCTCTGCTCCAGAGGTCTGCTCAAGCTTCCTGATGCTTGGGTAGCCTCCTATTATCTAGACTCAATCCCTTTGACTTGGGAGCCAACTAGCCCTCTAATCCCATCATCAACAGAAACAGAGACAAACTGGAATTCAGCAGGTCCACAGCCATCCAGAGTCAGAGATCGCCCCTCCATTCCCTGGCCCAAACAAGATTCTCTTGGAAGTTTTGTCTGGACAAAGAATGGGAGGCCCACTGAGCATTTGAGCCTCCATGCCAGAAGCAGGACAGAGCCTGTGGCCATAAGCTGCAAAGATAAATGACCCTAGAAGGAGAATTCCCCACCCCCTCCACAAAGGAGAGGGGGGAAGGCAGCCCCCAGGATCCAGGGCAGAGACTTGGAGGTTGGCCCCCACTGGCTCCACTCCACCTTCCATCCTTGTACATTCTGCATTTTCTCCTTTGAATGCTCCCTTATATTTATTGGGTTTCATTTAACCTTGGCCATGTCCTCCTGAGATCATTTATTTGGTAACTGTCACTCGGGGCTGCTCTGGTATTAACCTTATAATCCTATTGATTTCCTCCTGGTTGTTTTCTCCCCTTCTTACCCAGGCGTGTGGGATTTATTCCCAGCTCCATTCATTACTGAGGATCCGTTGCCCCAGGAAGCCAGGGCCTGGTTAGAGGTCTGGCACATCAGCCCAGACTGCTGGATTACTTCCTGGTTCTGCCAACACGGGCATTCTCAAGCACTTGAGTCTAGGGCCTGGCAGGAGCTCTCTGCAGCCTAAAGTTCTGATGGCCGCAAAATCTGCCCATTAACAGTGGAATAAGTTGACTTGGTGGTGCCATCCCAGATTGGTCCTTTGAGTGGCTTATTTGGCTGTCTATCAGCTTGGAGGGCATGGTAGTGCACCAATCAGCAGCTCCTGTTGTTCCCCAAACCCGCCCCTGATTGCCATCTTGAATTCAACCTGGACAGGGAAGGAATATTGTGATTTTGCAAAGGAGATTCCCTGAAGGCCTTTGGATGAAGAGAGAAGGGAACAGGAAAGGGAAGGAGGGAGAGAGCAGAGAGAAGGGCCACATGGCCACATGGCCACCTCAGGCCCTGCTTTTGCCTCCCTCAGCCACCTGTAGAAAGGGCGGTTTTTGCTCCTGGTAAACTGCAGCTGCAGCTACCAGACATCACCCCAGCCAGTCGCCAGGGGATTAATATCAGTCTATCAGCTGGGACCCTCCTGGTCAGGATGCAGAAAGACAAGACCCTCTCCCTTTATTCATCTATACCAAAGCTACACTATCTCCTTCTCCCTCCCCGCCCATCTTCCCAAAATGCATCAAGTTCTTGGGGGTCCTAACCCATTTGGGCATTAGGTAGGAATCAGTTCCCAGGGCTGGGGGTGGGGGGTGGGGCAGAGTCCTGTTTTGCCCAGATTCTGAAGCTCAAGGGTCTGAGCCATATGTCACTGGGAAGTTCATTTCCCCTCAGTTTGCAGGAATGGCTCAGGGATTGACCTGGGGAGTGACCCCTGGTGTCAGGAGGCATTAATGATCTCCATACGGTCAATAAACAGGGAAACAGGCTGTTTCCCCATGTGGAGGTGGCATGGGATGAGGGGAGCTCATTAGTATTATATTCATTCATAAGCATGGGCTCCATTATTAAGTGCTGACTTCCTTCCAACACCCCCCCCCCCCCCCCCCCCCCCCCCCCCCGCTTACTGAAACACTTGGCACCTGGCATTGTCCTCTGCTCTCCGTGAATCCTTTATAGGACTCTTCACAGGCCACTCTTGTCCATTCCTCTGTCTCCCAGCAGGATTTCTCCTCATCTAGCTCAGATCAAGAGGAAAGTTCCTAAAAGATAGAGAACCTCCAAGCTCCCTCCCTCAGTCATGTCCCCTTTGTCACAAAACATAATGACCAACCAGCCTCTTCTTTACAGCTATAGTTTGAGCCTATTGTCTATTGCTTGCTCCAAAGCGGAGAGAGAAAACAAGTGGTTGTCATTTTCTTTAGGAAAAGTCAGTTAAAAATCAAGTCCAGCAATCACTGAGAACAATGCTCCCCTTCCTGTGACTTGTGGGTATTTCTAGAGAGGAGAGAATTGTTCCTGGAACATAGTTAGCCATGAACCTTTGGGAAGGAGTTCTGGACTCTCCAATCTCATCCCCTCCTTCTAGAAATTCATGCCACTCACAAATGATCTAGCTCCTGGAGCTTACACTACCATTTCATAGATGAGAAAGCCAAACCCCTAGAGCCCAGAGATTTGCATAGGATCATGGATCTAAAATTGAAAGGGAACCCATCTAGGGGAGCGCCATCATTTTATAGAGGAGGGAAGGAAGTTAAGTGACTTTCCCATGACCACATATGCCATAAGCATCAAAGGCAGGATTTGAATCCAGGTGCTTTAACCTCAAAGTTGGTGAGTACTCTTCTCACTGTACCAAGCAAATCAGTGCCACAACTAGAATGGGATGATAACGATACCTCATTTGCCTTTTTCCTGGGTAGTCAGTCAACAATCATTTATTAGCCACTTGTTATGTGCCAAGCATTGTACTAAGCTCTGGGTATACAAGTACAAGCAGAAAGACAGTGCTTGCCTTCAAGGAGTTTACATCCTAATGGAGAGAGACAATACAGTAAAAGGAAGCTGAAGATGGGCAGAGGGGAGACAATGGCAAAAGGGAGAGGAAGTCTAGTGGGCAACCTAGAGAGGAATGAGACTTGGTTGGCCTCCTTGAGTGGAGGTTCTGGGAGGAAACTCCCATCCAATCAGAGGGAGAGGCTGAAAGATCAGAGGGTACTTCCAATGTGTGAATTCCATGGCTTCAGGTTGAAGAGCCAGGACATAATAGAAGAAGTCCAGTGTGGCGCCTGGAAAGGAATGTAAGTATTGTAATAACTTTCTAACTGTTTTTTTTTACCTCCATCCTCTTCTCTCCTCCCCCCTACCCAACCAGTTAGTCCATTCCAATCACTAACAACTCAAGATCAAACTTCTTGAAATTGAAACATTGATAGCTCCCTTATCACTGCCTGCCTCTCCCTGACCATGCCACAAGGAACCATAGGAATTGCTACCAACAGAAAGCACAGAGAGATGAACCTCCAGAGTGAAGGAACTGCAATAAAGGTTGGAGAAAGAAGGAATGGCAAGGCTACCAATGGCAGTACTCCTCCTCGTTGGGGCTGGCTGCTTACCTCACTCATCCCATGCCAGATGGACTATCTGAAGTTAGAAGCAGTCAGAGGTTCTCAAATGGATGAGAATGGGAGAAGCATCAGTTCATACAAGTCTTCCCAGGTTCCTCAAAACTGTCCCCTTTGTAATTTCTTATAGCACAAATTATGTTCACATACCTTAATTCATCTATTCCACAAACAATGGGGAAACGAAATCCCCTTAGTTTCCAGGTCTTAACTTTTTCAAAAAGACTTGTTGTCACGTCACATGGTTGACTGCGGCCCCACTCTTTCAGGCTTTCTCATGCTCTTGGACAGTGTGGAAAGAACTTGTTTGCTCCTGGATACAGTTAAGAGGACCCAGCTGGTACATGACTTCCTAGGTTTTGGCTCAGGCTTCTAGTGGCTTAATGAAAGTTTCAGACTTGACCCCTCCTCTTCGTGGACCCGTCTTGGTCTCCTTCTTACGTAGTTCTGAAGCCAGAGTCTACTCCACCCAAGAAAGTGCTGAAGGTAGTTCCTATAGGCTCTGGAGAACCAACTGGTAAATTTTCAGTGTGAATATCTACTCCTTGGAAATCAGCAAATGATACAGACTGGGGATTGATTTATTGTTTTATTGACTTTCTAATCAATAGACATTTTTAAAGCACCCACTGTGTTCTAGGTGCTGTGCTAATTACTGGGGTTACAAATAGCTCCTTCAAGGAGCTCACAATCTAATGGGGGAAGACAAGGAGAAAAGAAAAATGAAAAAGTGGCAGGAAAGGTGCCCAAGGGTGGGGGAATATGGTGGAGAAATCAAAGAAATCCAAAATGAGTAGAGCTGGAGAGGTTGAGACCCCAAAAAGTTCAAAATGTGTTCAGCCCAATGGAAAATGCTGTTATTTCTCCTTTGCTCTGGAAGAGGACCAATGACACCAGGAGAGAGATGTCTTGACTTGCAAGTGAATTGTATTTAAGTGAGACAGGAGGAGGTATCTTTAAGAAGTCTGATTTTAATATTTCTGCTTTCATGCATCTAAGTTTTTACGCCCTAATATATGGTCAATTTTTGTAAAGGTACCATATATCACTAAGGAAAAGGTGTATTCCTTCCTATTACCATTCAATTCTCTCTAGATATAAATTGCCCAGATTAATAGAAGAGGATATAAATAATTTGATCTTGTAAAAAGAAATTAAACAAGCCATCAATGAGCTCCTTAAGAAAAAGTCTCAAGGACCAGATGGATTCACAAGTGAATTATATCAAACATTCAAAGAACAATTAATTCCAATATCACATAAACTATTTGAAAAAATAGACAAGGAGTCCTACCAAATTCCTTTTATGATACAAATATGGTTTTGATACCTAAATCAAGAAGAGCAAAAACAAAAAGAAAACTATACCCAATTTCCCTATTAATATCTATGCAAATTTTTAAAATAAAATGCTAGCAAGGCAATTACAGCAATATGTCACAAAAATCATTACACTATGACCAGGGTAAGATTTATACCAGGAATGTAGAACAGGAAAGTTATTAGGAAAACTATCAGCATAATTGACCATATCAATAACAACAACAGAAAAAACCATATGATTAACTCAATATATACAGAAAAAGTCTTTGACAAAATACAACACTCCTTCCTATTAAAAATGCCAGAAAGCATCAGAATGAATGGAAATTTTTATAAATGATAAGCAGTATCTATCTAAAATCATTATCTGTATTTGGGATTATCTATAAAAGCATTATCTGTAATAGGGATAAGCTAGAAGCTTTCCCAATGAGATCAGGAGTAAAGCAAATATACCCATTATCACCACTATTATTCAATATTGTACTAGAAATGCTAGCTATAGCAATAAAAGAAGGAAAAGAAATTGAAGGGATTAGAAGAGGCTATGAGGAAACAAAACTATCATTTGCATGTGGTATGATGGTATACTTAGAGAATCCTAGAAAGTCAGCTAAAAAACTAGTGGAAGTAATTAACAACTTCAGCAAAGTTGCAGGACATAAAACAAACCCACGTAAATCATCAGAATTTCTTTATATTTACCAACAAAATCCAGCAGGAAGAGATAGAATGAAAGCTTCTTCTTAAAATAACTGCAAACAATATAAAATACTTGAAAATCTACCTGCCAAGAGAAGTCCAGGAACTATTTGAACACAATTACAAAATACTTTTCACACAAATAAAGTATGATCTAAACAATTGGAAAAATATTAATTGCTCATGGGTAGGCCAAACCAATATAATAAAAATGACAATTCTCCTTAAATTTATTTATTCAGTGCCATTCAAATCAAATTACCAAAAATTATTTTATAGAGCTAGAAAAAATAATTACAAAATGCATTTGGAAGAACAAAAGGTCAAGAATATCAAGGAAATTAATGAAAAATATGTGAAAGAAGGTGACATAGCAGTACCAGATCTCAAATTGTATTACAAAGCAGTAATCATCAAAGCAATCTGGTACTGGGTAGGAAATAGAGTGATGGATCATTGGAATAGAATAGGTACATAACGCACAGTAGTAAATGACTATAGTAACCTAGTGTTTGACAAACCCAAAGATCTATCCTTTTGAAACAAGAACTCACTATCTGACAAAAATTACCAGGACAACTGGAAAGCAGTTTGGCAGAAATTAGGCATAGACCAACATCTCACACCGTATACCAACATGAGGTCAAAATGGGTTCATGATTTAAACATAAAGGGTAATATCAAATTAAGGGAAAGCAAATTAGAGACACATGGAATATTTTACCTGTGAGATCTATGAACAAGTGAAGAATTCATGACCAAGCAACAGATAGAGAGTAGTATGGTATGTCAAATGGGTAATTTTGATTACACTACATTAAATTTTTTTGTCACAAACAAAACCAATGTAACCAAGATTAGAAGGAAAGCAGGAAACTGGGAAGAAATTTTTTACAACAAATTTCTCTGATAAAGGCCTCATTTCTCAAATATATAAAGAATTGAGTCAAAGTTATAAAAATACTATTCATTACCCAATTGATAAATGGTCAAAAAAATGTTGTCCACTTCCAATGAAAGAACTTTTGGAATATGAATGCAGATTGAAGCATTTTTGTTAAAACTTTCTTTATCTGTTATTATTGGGGTTTTGCTTTTTTGGTTTTTTGGGGGGGTCTGTGTCTGTGTTTTCTTTTACAACATGGCCAATATCGAAATATTTTGCATAATTGCACATGTATAATTTATATCAAATCACTTGCCTTCTCAAGGAGTGGGGAGGGGAGGAAAGGAGGGAGACAACTTGAAACTCAAAAATTTTTTGAAATTAAAGTTAAAAAATTTTTTGAGAACTAGAAAAAAGTAAGCTGTACCTAAAAATAAAAGTGCTATACAAGAATCAAGATACAGTGGATAGAATCATTGTGCTAGTAAATGTTTAACAAATGACTTTCCAGAAAGAAAATATGACCACACTTTTACATTTAATCTGAATTATTAACATTTTCTCCTTCACTTTATTAAGTCCAAACAATGGACAAAGAAATACATCAAGCTTTGACTTTTTTCATTTTCAAGGTGTAAATATTCCACAAAAATTTAACAACTGGTTCTTTTTAGCTTATTTGAGCTGCTTCCAGCACAGCCCTGGATGGAATTCGCTACGTGTAAGACTCCTCCCCAGAAATAACTTATTCTTCATTGCATCTTAAAAATAACTGATTGATAGTCAATAAGTCACACAACAGGCATTTATTAAGCACTTACTCTTTGCCAGGCACTGTTCTAAGTGCTGGGGGTACAAAGAAAGGCAAAAGCAAATTCTTTCCCACTCTAATGGGGGAGACTATATGCAAATAACTATGGACACACAAGGTATACATAGTACAACTGGATGGTAAATTCAGAAGGAAACTATTGGCAGAGAAGGAGACTTCAAAAGACCTCTTGCAGAAGAAGGGATTTGAGTAGAGTCTTCAAGGAATCTCGGGAGGCTAGGAGGCAGAGGTAAGGAGGGAGAGTATTCCAGGCATGGGGTCAGCCAATGAAAAGACTCAGTCAGGAGATAGAGTATCATATTCTAGGAACAGCCAGGGGCCAGTGTCTCGGCAAAGAAGGGGATAAAGGGTAAGAAAACTAGAAAGGGAGAAGGGCCAGATTGTAAAAGGCTTTAAAAACCAAACTGAGCATTTTATACTTGATCCTAGGGAGTCATGGGAGTTTATTGAGTGGGGAGGTGGGAGTGGTGCTGACATGGCCTGTGCTTTAAGAAGATTGTTTTGGCAGCTGAGTGAAGGATGGACTGGAGTAGAGAGAGACTCGAAGCAGAGAATAAACCAGGAGGCTGTTGCCATGATCCAGGTGAGAGGTGACGAGGGCCTGCTCCATTTTGAGAAGGTACAAACAATAAGACTTGGCAACAAATTGAATACATGATGGCAGTGTGAGTGGGAAGTCAAGAATGATATCTAAATTGTCAAGTATGGTAGCACCCTCAACAGTAATAGGAAAGTTTGGAAGAGAAGTTTGGGTTTAGGAGGAAAGATAATGAGCTTTATTTTGGAAATGTTGAGTTTATGACTACAGGACATAAAATTCAAGAGGCAGTTGATGATGCTAGACTGGAGGGTAAGAGAGAGGTTTGGATCGGATAATTCAATCTCAGAACTATATGCATAGAGATGACAATTGAAACCATGGGAGCTGATAAGATCACCAAATGAGGTAGTCTGGAGGTAAAAGTGAAGAGGGTCCAGGACAGAGGCTTAAAGGTTAGAGCAAGTCCATTCTCTCCATTACATTACTCCATGCTGCAATAGCCCATATGGGAGTTAAGGGGGGCTTGGATTCATTAGTGTCAATGAATTGTGGCAAAGGGAATTGAGTCTTGGCTGATGTATTCAATAGATGGCATAGAGATGTATTAGCAGATCCTATTCTGAAATGTCTGGGAAAAAGGAAAAGTCAAAGATAACCAACAGTTATTCACCTGAGAGGCTGGGGAGGCAGAGATAATGAAATCCAAAGGACCAGATTTAAGGGGAAAGATGAGCTCAGTTTGGGGATGTTGAGTTGGGAGGCAGTGTGATACAATGGATCAGTGGTTCTGGATTCAAATCCTGATTCTGCTGCTCAATATCTGTGTGATGCTGTGTGTTTCCTCATCTATAAAAGGAGAGGTTGAGTTGGATGACCTTTGAGATCTGCTACAGCTCTCCATCTGTGATCCTTGTGAGACATTTGGGTGAAGCCATCATGGAAATTGGGCCTAGGCTTCAGGAAAGGAGTTGAGGTTAGAGCTAAAAATAGAGATAAAGTCTACATGGAGATGGTAGCTGAGGCCACAAGCTTAAGCTTGTCAAGGAAGAGAATTTAGAGGAAAAAAGAGAAAAAAGCTGAGGACCAATCTTTGGAGACTCTCCCTTCTCCACACACACCTGCATGAACACACACCTGGGCCACGAGGGAGGAGGAAGGGAAGCTTTAAATTCCAGATCAATCATAAAAATCACAAAAACTTTTAGTTTTTATCTCCCTCACCCCCTCCCATCCCTACACAGGCAAACAACACATTTAGGAACTTGTGAATCATTTCTTCTTGATGGCGGGATGGGATGGATTTGAGACAAACTGCTGTGTTATTTGGGCTCCTTTTGGGAGTAGTCCCAGGGAACGTCTCTATCTCTATTTTTCAGAAGAAGAAACCCAGAAATGTTAACTCACTGATCCAAAATTACACAGCAAAGTTCATGCTGGTGTTCAAGGCCCCTGAGGCCATTCCATCTCCCCTATTCCATGCTCCTTTGAAAAGGCATCTTACCAGTGTTTATTAAAAATGTTGGAGAAAAGGTGTAGAATATGCTTTTCATAGTCACCTCCCACGGCAGACTGGCAGCATCCCAGGGCAGGCAGGACAGATTGAGGAGCTGTGTAGACTACCCTTCCTGCTTAGGTGTTTCATCCTAGTTCTTGGCACAGGCTGTAATAGCCCTATGCATGGCTGACAGATCCCACTGGTGTGTCTCCCTCCCCGCCCCCAGCCATCCAGGGTTTGTTTTGTTTTTTTAACAAGGAGAAGCCCCAGCCTAATCTGGTTATTGCTAACTAGAACCTCTTATGAAAAAGTGTCAGTGTCACTGACCTAAGAATCATAACAGTAAATTGGAAATAGATTGAAAGCATAAAGCATCTCCCCTCCCTTCCCCCATCACAACCCTGCCATTCCCCTTGCTGAGCAGCCCATGTGAAAATGAATATTTGGGACTATGAGAGAGCAGGTCAGAGGCAAGGGAGCTGAGGCCAGGGTTTATCTTTGACTGCTGGGGGAAGGAAAGTGTTTCTTGTCCTGCTGTCCCTTCCCTCTCCCTTAACACTGATCCCACCCCCATGATGGGGAGGAAGCAGCCCTTGGCTCAAAGAGCCTCAAACACATCCCAAGCGGCCAGCAGGCCTTCAAAGCATAACTCGGGGGCCACCTTCTCCATGTGGTCTTTCCTGATCTGCCCATTTATCAGCATTTTCTCTCCCTCTTGAAGTTTCTGTATGATTCCGTATAGACTTTGTATTTACTTGTGTGTCTATCCTATTGCCCCTCCCCACAGTAGAATATAAGTTTATCCAGGGCCCCACTGTTTTCGCTTTTGTCTTCATATCTCCACTGTGTAGCAAAGTGCCTCGAATTTAATAAAATAATAAATTTGTTAATTTGAATTGAATTATTTACTAGCTCTCCAAGTCAGTGACCACAGTCATTCCTTATCTCCTTCCTTCATGTTTCCATCTGGTTAACTAGGATTCTCAGAGGGAAAAGTAGGGCAGCCTGGCAGCAGCTTCTTATCCCTATCTTGCTCTGCTTCAACAAGACTTAAAGTCAATCTCTTCCTTCCTTCCTCCCTTCCTTCCTTATTTCCTTCCTTCCTTCTTTCCTTCCCTCCTTCCCTCATTCTTTCTTTCTTTCCTTCCTTCCTTTCTTCCTTCCTTACTATTATTCTCCCCCTCCCCTTGCCAGGATGTTCTTTCAAAACAGGGTTTTCTTGCCCTATGACCAATACCTGCTTCCCAGTCCTGTACTCCAAGACTCAGTCCTGTGTGCTCTCACTTACACAGGACATAAGAACAACATTGGCTCACATTCGTATTAACACTTTAGGGAATGAACCTGGGCCTGTGATTTCAGATCCAGGTGAGGAAATTCCTTCTACCAATGTGGGTTAGCATCTTCTCTGCAACCCATTGTCTTAAAGAGTTGCCCAGGGCACTGAGAGGTTAAGTGACTTGCCCAGGGTAACACAGTCAAAATGTATTAGAGGTTCAACTTGACATTATTATCTTCATTTGACAGAAGAGGAAATAAGACCCAGGAAGTTAGGGACTAGTTGAAGGTAAGGGATCTTGGAGTTAGAATTCAAATCCAGAGCTTCTGACTACCAGCCTCACAATGGATAGAGGCAGTCTCTTATTTTCCTTGGGTCTGGTAGGAAGCAAATTTATTAAGTTTTTAAGAACCTTTCAGATCATACCAGTAGCTGACCACTTATTCTGATGATATGTATGTGAATCCTCAGGCACCATCCATCAGCCCTGAATAGTAGTGAAGTGATAATTGTCTTCTCTGAGACCAAGACATTGAGGTCTGTAATCACAGAAAAAAATAAAAGACAGAGCCAGAAGAGTAGAAGATGAAACATCTAAAGGTTTTAATTAGATTTTTTTCGAAGCCCTATCTCTGTTCTTTAGGGTGACCTCAAAGATAACCTCTTCAAGACATGATGCTACTTTATAAAACTTGGTGGGAAACTCCATGTATATATTAAGTTCAATTAGGAGCCCAGAGCATCCTCTTTAATGGCTCCTTCCCGGAACACTAAGAAGCAACATTTTGGATGGATGGGTAGCTGCCCTCTTGTTTCCATTGAGGAAGAATTGGGCTTGCACATGATTAAATGTTTGTGGTATTTAGGCACCACATCTTATACAAGCCCTTTCCTGATCACCCTGATGGCCAAAGTGGGCATAAAAATATTCGAAGAGGCATTGAGGTCAGTTCCCAACTGATACATACTGGCTGAGCAAGTCACATGGTGTTTCAGGGCCCCAGGAACCTCTCAAAGACAGTGGTCCTGAAACTTTTTGGTTTGAGGACCCCTTTACCCTCTAAGAAATTATTGAGGACCCCCCCAAAGAGTTCTTATGTAAGTGCATTATATGTATCTGTTGACATCTACCACATTAGAAATTAAAACTTAATATTATCATTATAATATAAGCTCCTAATATGTTTTTTATTTCAATCCCAGTTCCTGGCACACAGAATGTGTTCTAAAAATCCTTTGTCTCTCTCCCATCTCTCTGTCTCTCTTGCTTTCTCTCTATTTACATCTCACTCTGTCTCTGCCTCTCTCTTTGTGTCTTTCTCTCTCTGTGTCTCTATCTGTCTCTGTCTCTTTGTCTCTCTTACCCTCCATTCCTCATTCTGGACACTATGCCTATTTACATGCTTCTGGGAAATATGCCTTCCAAGGGCCAGACTGCAAGTCTAACCCATGGTGTCATGGGACTCTCTCTATCCCACTCCCATCCCTCTATGGACAAATCTCAATGCTTTAATGATTTTGCTGAGGGCTGGCCTATGCCAGAGTCCTGGGCCATGAGTAAAGAGACTTGGCTTGTATACTCAGCTGGCTCTTTGGGACTTTCTCTGCTCTGTGACTTGGGTCAGTCATTGAACTTCTGGCTTCACTTTCCCAGCTATAAAATGGTGCGTGTGAAGAATTGAGGCTCTGGATAAATTATGCCTTTTGTGGGTGATGGGAAACTGTTAAACTGATAGGATATTCTTTTGGGTGAAAGTGAAGGGACTGGGGATAGAGGTGGAGGAAACAGGTGGTGTTCAGGCAGAACTAGCTGGGTGGGGTACCAAGGCCCAACTAAGCTGTGGCTTGACTCAGCTGGCTAAGGTTGGACCTCAGTTTTAAAAGCCTGACAAGGAGCCAGAATTTGGGTGGGACCAACTCAGGGTAGAGGGTACCAGGAAGGCTATTCTACATTCTCACTGGAGTTTGAGAAAAGGAACACGAAGCTTGTGAATCTTGATGACCATAGGTATTACTACATAACCTGAGATACCAATCAAGTCTGGAGTGGGGGGAAGGACCAAGGGAGAAAATAATACTTTTATATTATGTATATATACCATATTATTATATATATAGTATATATACTAAATATACATATATATATATATATTTATATACAGTACAGTGAATTTTGTTGTTGTTCAGCCTTTTTCAGTTTTGTCCAACTCTTTGTGACCCCATTTTAGAGTGTTTTGCCATTTCCTTCTCCAGCTCATTTTACAGACGAGGAAACTGAAGCAAACAGGGTGAAGTGACTTGCCCAGTGTCACACAGCTAGTGTCTGAACTCACAAAGATCAGTCTTTCAGACTCCGGGTCAGGCACACCACTTAGCTGCCCCCTACACATAGTGAATTTTAAAGTTATTCAAATTATTATTTTCTGGTTTGGGTCTCTGGTAATTCTCGCTTTGACATAGACACAAGGATGGACTATTGTCTGAGGACCAGCATAGCTGAGATCAGAAAGGTTCATCAACAGGTTGGCTGGAGGATGATGAACACTTTCCTTCCCCTCAAGAAGACCTGGGTTTGAGTCCTGCCTCTAAAACATACTGGCCGTTTGACCCTAGGTAAGTCACGTCACTTCTCAGTGCTCTAGACAATTCTTTAAGACCATAAGTTGTAGAAGAGGTGCCATCCTATAATGGGAGAGGAAGTTTCTTCTCCAGGGAGTTCCCTACACCAATGAAATTACAGGCCCATCCCCGGTCCTTATCCTTACTATGTTTTAAACACTGTATGGGATAGGCAATAACAGGAATGAAGCTGACCCAGCTCTTGAGTAGCATACCCAATACTGTCCAGTGTTTTTTCCGTGATGCCACACCGCCTCTCAAAGACTAGTGGGAGGATTTACTGACTGATTTGTATAAATACAGCATATGCCATTTTCATTATTACTATTTCTGAATTTTCTCTTTTATGTTTTGAATATAATCCTGAAAAAATTGTGTCCAGTGACTCAAGAATGTGTTGGCAGAGAGAGAAGGAAAAGGGAGTACGGTGGAGGCTGGAGCCAGGGCATCCAGAAGCTGTGCCAATCTTTTTGGAAAGCAAGATGGAATTTTACCATAAGAGCTACAGAACTGTTCATGCCCTTTGACCTAGTGACTCCACTATTGGATGATAGATATACTAAGGAGATAATAGATGGGAGGGAAAAAAACAATCTGTGCAAAACTATCCCTAGCAACCTTGTTCCAAATGGCAAAAAGATGGAAACAATCCATGTATCCAACCACTAGGGAATGGCTGAGCAGACTGGGGTACGTGAATGAAACGAACAGTATTATACTGTAAGAAATACCAAGTCAAGCAACTTTGGAGGACTAGACAACTCTGATTAATGCAGCAAGTAACCACCATTCCAAAAGACTGATGATGAAGCCTGCTCCCCACCTCCTCACAGGGAGGCCAATGGACTCAAGATAAAGAATGAAAAATACATTTTTGGGCATGAGCAAAGTGGGAATTTATTTTATTTGACTGGTGTTTTGCTTCCCCATTCTGCTCCCAGGAGGGAAGTGAAAGGGAGAAATCCTTGTTAATTTTTAAAATAAAATAATTTAAAAAAATACAAAGTACAATACAATTGAGAGCTAGCCTCATAGGCAGAAAGACCTGGGTCCAATTCTACTTCTGACATATATTGGCTGTAACCCTGTTCAGGTTACTTAACCTCTCAGTGTCCCAGAGAGCTAATTCCCTAAGAATTTCTTCACTGAAAGTTTCCTACACCAGTGAAATCATGGGTCCAGCCCGAAAGAAAAAAAGTAAGAACTACCCAAAACAGTTATAGTGCCATAGGGCATTGGGTGCAGAACCTAGCATCAGGAAGATCTGAATTGGAAGTCTGCCTTTCACTCTTACTAGCTTTCTGACCCCAAGGAAATCGTTGATACTCTCTAAGTCTCTGGCAGTTCTTGAAGATACCCACTAAGGGAACTACTTTATTGTAGAGAATTTCCAAACTATGGAAATCCTAAGAGAAATCTTTGACAATATGACAAATACAAAGAAATACGGGAAGATTTGAATGAAGGGATGCAGATTGAAGAAAGTTGAAATTGAGAGCATATTACATACAATGACCACTCCTGGAAGGCAATGTTTTGTTGTAGATAGAGCACTGATTCACCTGGGAGTCAAGAAGAAATTGGTGCAACTCTAGCCTCAGACACTTATTAGATTTGTGACCCTAGGTAACCCATTTGACCTCTCTCAGATTCAGTTTTCTCATCTTTAAAATGGAAATAGCAATAGAAATTACCTCAAAGGTTTGTTGTGAAGGTCAAATGAAATAATATATGTAAATGCTTTGCAAGCCTTCAAAGTGCTATATAAATGTTAGTTATTATTATTGGTAGCTATTAGATAATTATAACAACAGCAACAAAATCCATAAAAATACACAGAAGAGGGGAATTCAGAAGTGACAGTAAAAACAAAGAGGATGATTCAGGTACCATTTTGTTAAAAATTAATGTATGTTTTAAAAACTAAATAATAAATAATGTTTATGGTTTCATGTACAATATTTTTGTTGTTGTCCTTTGTGTGTTTTAAAATTTGTGTTTATTGATAATTGTTTAAACATATGTGACATATATAAACCTATATGTCTATAACTTATGAATATGTAAAACCTTATATAAATTTATAAAATTTAAATTAAAAACCAGGAACTCATATTTTGGAGCTTTAGAGAATAGAATATTCAGAGAATATAGATTTGGGGGGCAGCTAGGTGGTGCAGTGGATAGAGCACTGGCCCTGAAGTCAGGAGGACCTGAGTTCAAATGCGGCTTCAGACCAAAATGACACTTACTAGCTGTGTGACCCTGGGCAAGTCACTTAACCCCAATTGCCTAAAAAAATTTTTTTTTAAAAAAAAGATTTGAGTGAATGATTAGGAGTAAAGAGAATAGACCCAGAACAAGATTTCTTCCTTGGCATGGACTCTAACTTAACGATTCCTGGGAAGGTCATAGGGTAATGGGGGGGGATGCAGGAGGGAAGTTTTTCTCCCAGGAAGATGTTAACAATAATATGTTGATGGGGGAAAATTCTGAAAATAGAAACACTATAGAAACCCCAGATATGGTTTTGTTAGAGACAGCCATGCATTATGGGAAGAGTTCATTGCAGATTCGTTGCAATGATCTGTCTTATTCCCACAGTACACAAGATGAAACTCCCTTACCTTCTCTCTGCAGAGATGTGGGGAACTATAGGTTCAGAATGTTTAATACATTGTCCTGTGAAGCCAATTTGTCTGTTGGTTTTGTTTAATTGTTTTTCTTTGTTACAAGAGAAAGTTCAATTAGGAGGGTAGATCAGGAAATTGCTGGCATATGAAAGGCATTAGTAAAACATTGGAAGAAAGAGGAAGGAAGGCAGGAATGAAAAAAGGAAAAAGCACAGGAAGGAATGAAGGCAGCAGCAAATGGGACTTAAAGCCAAGAGAGACCTGGTTTCAAAACCAATGCAACCAAAATTAGAAGGCAAGCAGAAAGATGGGCAACAATTTTTACAGTAGGTATCTCTGATGAAGGCCTCATTTCTCAGATATATAGAGAATTGACTCAAATTTATAAGAATACAAATCACTACCCAACTGATAAATGGTCAGAGAATGTGAAGAGTTTTCAGACAAAGAAATCAAAGCTATCTATAGCCATATGAAAAAAAATGCTCTAAATTACTATTGAATAGAGAAAGCAAACTAAAACAACTTGAGGTACTACCTCACACCTATTAGATTGACTAACATGACAGAAAAGGAAAATGATAAATGTTGGAAGGGATGTGGGAAAATGTGGACACTAATGCATTGTTGGTGGAGTTGTGAACTAATGCAGTCATTCTGGAGAGCAATTTGTAATATACCCAAAGGCTATAAACCTGTGCATACCCTTCGATCCAGCAATACCACTACTACATCTGTTTCCCAAAGAGATTTTTTTTAAAAGGTAGGGGGAAGGAACTATTTGTACAAAAATATTTATAGCAGCTCTTTTTGTATTGGCAAAGAAATTGGAAATCGAGGAGATGTCCATCAATTGGGAAATGACTGAACAAGTTGTGGTATGTGATTGTAATAGAATAATATTGTGCTATAAGAAATGATGAGCAGTGTGGCCTCAGACACATAACACTTACTAGCTGTGTGACCCTGGGCAAGTCACTTAACCCCATTGCCTAGCCAAGAAAGAAAGAAGGAAAGAAAGAAAGAGAGAGAGAGAGAGAGAGAGAGAGAGAGAGAGAGAGAGAGAGAGAGAGAGAGAAATGATGAGCAGGATGCTTTCAGAAAAACCTGAAAAGACTTACATGAACTGATGCAGAATGAAATGAGCAGAACCAGGAGAACATTGTACACAATCACAGCAACATTGCACAATGATCAAATGTGATAGACTTTGCTCTTCTTAGCCAATGATACAATGATCTAAGACAATTCCGAAAGACTCATGATGGAAAATACTATCTACATCCAAGGAAAGAACTATGGCGTCTGAATCTAGATCAAAGCATTCTATTTTCACCTTTTTTTGTTTTGTTTTTTCTTTCTCTTGGTTTTTCCCTTTTGTTCTGATTCTTCTTTCACAACATGACTAATGTGGAAATATGTTCAATATGATCGTACATGTATAACCTATATCAGATTGCTTGCCATCTTGGGGAAGGAGGAAGAAAAAAGTTTGGAACTCTAAATTTTATAAAAGTGAATATTGAAAACTTTCTTTGCATGTAATTGGAAAAAAATAAAATACTATTTTAAAAATAATAATAATAAAAAAGAAATAATGAGCAGAATACTTTCAGAAAAACCTGGAAAGACTTACATGAAGTGATGCAGAGTGAAGTGAGCAGAAACAGGAGAACATTGTACATAGTAGCAGCAATGTTGTACAATGAACAACTGTGGATGACTTAGCTATTCTCAGCAATACAATGGTCCAAGACAATCCCAAAGGACTTATGATGAAAAAATGCTATCCGCCTCCAGAGAAAGAACTGGTAGCCTCTTAATACAGTCTGAAGCATACTGGTTTTCTCTTTCTTCGCTTCCATCAAAGGGCTTATAGCCTCCCATGGGAGAGAAGACATGTGCAAGAATAATGATGATGTCAGGTAGAATGTGCCATCAGACAGAAGTACCCCTGGGGTTCAGAGGAATCAAGGAGCCAGAAGCAAGCTCCAACTCCAACACCCCTGATTTTAAGGATGAGATAACTAGGGCAAAAAAGGTCAAGTGACTCCTTCAAGGTCACTTGAACAAGCTAATTTGTGAAGTAGTGGCTTAGCCCAGGTGCCCTGACTCTCAATTCTGGAGACCTTGTACTACACTCAGAAAGCCTCTTTAAGTGGTGGCTTTTGAGTAGGGGCATAAAGACAGGTAGTTTTTGAATGATAGAGAAAGGAAAAAGGTAATTTCAGGGAGAATGATGAATGTGAGCAAAGGAGTATGAAGGAAAACGGTACAGGTTGGCTGCACTCTTCCAGTGAGGACTAGAAATCTCTTAGCCTAGGATTGGAGGAAGCTGCTCACCTCCAGTTCTAGCTCCTTTTGTTGAATAATTCTTCCTCATTCAGAGCCAGTTCTTCCAGTGAGGCCTCTACTCCTACTTATGGTGATCAGCCAGTTACACTTCCCAGATTCCTATTGGGGTCTTATGTAAATAAGTGGCTGGATGGGAATGTATGGAGGGCTTCTCTGACCTGACACAAGTTCATTTTCTTTGCTGGCCTTTCTAAGATGTGTACAGGCTGTTCCCCATTCTTGAAATGCTTTTCCTCCTTACCTATTCCTCTAGCTATCTTCAAAGTAGGTAAGTGCCTCAATGGGCATTGGGCCCAGCTGGAGTCAGGAGGACCTGAGTTAAAATCTGGCCTCAGACATTTACTAGCTGTGTGACCCTGGGCAAGTCACTTACCCTGTTTATCTCAGTTTCCTCATCTGTAAAATGAGCTAGAGAAGGAAACGACAAACCTGCTCCAGTATCTTTGCCCAGAAAACCCCAAATGGGGTCACAAAGAGTTGGCCATGACTGAAACAACCGAACAACAAGAACAATAAAAACTTTGGGGTATATGGGGGGGGTTCGAGGAGGACTAGCACTTTCAGTGTAAGAGCTTTCCAAACCCTTTTCAGAGCTGCTCATCCATCTTTGGTGTCCACCTGGCACTCAACTCTCCTATGTGGCTCCAAGAAGCGATAGCATGTGCAGCAGCCACATCTCCATAAAACTGTCTCAGCAGACAGGCTAAACCAAGTTGAAGGTAACTGACAGACCTCAAATCCATCAATAAGTTAGGGGATGTCTACCTCAAGTATGTGAAGATTTCCCCCAGCAGAATGGGTGGATGAGAATCATTTGTTCCAATGGCCGTGAAAGTGGTTGAAATAGGTGCTATGGAGTGCTTAGAGCTTGGTCAGGCATCAAAGACACCCAGGTCATCTGCTGCATCTCGGGCCATCGCCAGTCATCTCCACTTTTGTCTTTCCACTGGACTTCAATGACTCTGGAAGTGGAGTGAAGCCTGAGCCTTTGAATATTCTGCTACCCTGAAGGGATTTACCTTTGCTGCTCCCAGTCCCCTGGGAGAGAAGACTTAACAAAGCCTGCGTGTCCCACCCCTCCCAGCTTCTCAAACATAGACACCACCCACCCGCACCCCTCGTTGCCATTGTCCTCTAGGGGAATCTCGATCTGCTCACCAGCCTTTTCTCCACCATCCTTCCTCTCTTCTCCTCTCCAGGGCAGCAGCTTTGGAGGGGGGTGGGGTTAGTGAAGGGGACATGTGCCTTTGAGACTTCTCCCATCACTCCTGCCTTTATGGGCTGTTTGTCTCCATCAACATCTGTTTACAGATGGGCTGAGGCAAGAGATGATCAAAGTAAAGGCTCTCACTCACTGGGGGCCATTCAAAATCACAACCAGCCTTTGGTTCCCCCCACCCCACCCCAGCCTGCTCATGACTCAGGGCAGGAGCTGGCAAGAGACCAGCTCCTTCATCCTCGCTGAGATGCAGACACCAAAAGATGAGGTGGCCCAGGCTGAGGCCCTAGAGAGTAATTCCTTCTCCTGTTTCAAAGCCAGATTCCATACAGTTTCATGCTACATATGAACAGATCTTGGGCCAAGTGGACAGGTATACCCCAGAGGAGCATTACCAGTGGTCCCTCCCCCTTCCCTCATATCTCTGGACATCATTCTGGCAGGGGATGGGGGGGGGGAGCACCTACCTAGGCCAGAGTCTTTTTATCTGAGATCGCTGTTTGAGAACTCTAGACCTCAGAGCAGGCATCAATCATCTGTATCATTATAGCAATGAAAGAGTCCTCTGTGGGGATTTCCACTGCCCCAGCAGATTGAAGGAAGGAAGGAAAGGAAGCAAGCATTTATTAAACACCTACTATATGCTGGGCACTGTGCTAAGCACTTAACAAATACTATCTCATTTGTTCCTCAAAGTAACCTTGGGAGGTAGGTGCTATTATTTTGAAGATGAGAAAACTGAGGCACACAGAGGAGCCATATAGCTAAGAAGTATCTGAAGTCAGATTTGAATTCAGGTCCTCCTAACTCCAGGTCCAGTGTTCTATTCACTGTGCCACCTAGCTGGACCTAGAGCCCCAGGGGATGACTTAAAAGTAGACTTCGGTAGGTGCAGTGGAAAGTGTAGTGAACTTGGAACAAGTGGACTTGAGTTCAAATTCTATCTCTCTGGGCCTCAGTTTCCCCATATGCCAAATGAGAGGTTTGGCTTCTGAGATCCCCTCAGTTCTAAATCTATGTTCTATGATGCTATGATCCCTCCAACCTCCCTTTTTGTGTCTCTCTCTGCACCTCCTGGTCCCTGTCCTTTCAGGCCCCTGGTGTTACCACGCTGGCCAAAGCTCCCTATTTCAAGACCCTACCAAGCTTGCTCTCCTTTAATGTGCCACCAGACTCCAAAATTGCTTTATTTCATCCACAGAATTTAGATCTGAGAGGGACTGTCAAGGCAATGTAATCAACTACCTCATTTGGCAGATGTAGAAACTGAGACCAGGAGAGGACCTTTTTTTTTGCTGCATGACAAAGTCAGAATTTAACAAAAATGTCATTACTTATGCATTTTATTTTCCACATTCTTTCCACATTTCTACAAGTTCTTCATTATCATTCAGTTTTTAACAAAGGCAAGAGAAGAAGAGGAGAAAGGAGTGTATTTCGGGGGAGAGGGGACATTTTTAAACATCTAAATCAGTTTCCCATTTCAATGCATCTGAAAGTCGCTGCAGTTAGAAGGAACAGCTGGTCTCTTAAGGCTGCCTGGGATGATGCCTCCTGCTGATGAGAAATGAGGGCTCATAGCCTCAGAAGTTTAAATAGATATGGTGACTTTAAGGGTACTGCTCCAATGTGAAATCCTCACGTACAGGTCATCAACTTGAGAGGGCAAAACAATATAATTTTATTAATAATAATTATTTATGCTGTATAAAAATGTCACAGAGACCTTTTCCCCAGGATTACAAGCAATTACCAGACACAGATGTCCAATATAAATATACTCAGTAACAAAGGTTCAGATTGCCCAGGTTCAAACACCAGAGCCAGGATTCATACCTAGCCGTGTGTGACAAATCTAATGCCCTTCCTGCTACACACACACACATGCACACACACACACACACACACACACTCACACACATGCACATGCACACACACACACATGCACACACACACGCACACTCATACACACATATGCACACGAAGCCTCAGAGTGGGACCTGGATAACTCTGCTCAGCTCTGCCTCACTTAAATCCAATCCATAAGCAAGTCAAGACACCACCTCTTGATGGCATTGGTCCCCTTTGGGAAGGAAGGATGAACAATAGCCTCAGAAACATCGTAGAAGAGTGGGTAGAGTCAGAAAGACCAGAGTTCAAATCTGACATCAGATATTTACTAGCTGTGTGACCCTGGGCAAGTCACTTAACCCCTGCCTGCATCAAATTAGAGAGGGAAATGGCAAACCACTCCAGTATCTTTGCCAAGAAAACCCCATGGACAGTTGATCCACAAGATCACGAAGAGTCAGACACAACTGAACAACGACAGTGAGAGTTGCATTCATGAAGTCCTAGGTTCAAATACCAAGCCCTAACCTTCCTGATCCTCAGTTTCCTTTTCTGAAAAGTCAGGGGGTTGGATGAGATATTCTCTCTTGTCCCTTCCAGCTCTAAATCTATGGCCCTAGATCTAATCTACTTCCCAATGGGGCAGAATGAAACCAGCTGTAACTGACCAGGGTAAATTCATTTGAGGGGTTGGCGACCTGGAGCGATGCTGTGAAACCAAAACATGCATAACACCCCAGTGCAGCCCAGCCAGATTCAAACGTCATTGGAAAATATTTAACAAAATAAACAAAAATGTAATAAAACATAGATAATATTACATTTTAAAACGAAGTTGATATGTGGCCCATGGGGATTGTTATTAGTGATCCCCATTTCTATTTGAGTGTGACCAAGGGGAGAGTCTTACAGAGAACTGCAGAAGAAAAAGGAACAGCCTCGTCCCCAGGGAGTTTAGGGGAAAAGATAAGACCCTGGTGGAGGGAAAGGTGGCCTGATGGCAGTTTATGCCTTTCCCTGAGGTTCCTCCAGAGGATTCCTCTGGGGTTAGTTGTCCTGGACCTCTATCTATGTCAGTGCCCCAGGGAAAACCCCCATTTTCCCATTGGCTAATCACAATTCTGAACTAGGGCAAGCTCTAAGCCCCTGACGGAGGGCTAAGTTAAGTCGCAGGGAGGAGAGAAGCCTGATTTGTTTTCTTTTCCAAAAGACAAGATCAGCAGGGGTCCAAGCCCCTTGACGCTGTCCCTGTGCCCTGGCTTCCTAGGGCTGAGTCCTTAGGAGGTTCTCCCAGACTGGGCATCCTGACATTAGGCTGGGTGTCCAGGGCTTCAGAGGAGGCTGCTGTTGAATCGTGAGGCTGGCTGTAGTCTCTTTTCTCAGACCTCCCTCTACTGGCCCCTTTACATTGATACAGGCTTTGGCCTCTCTCAGCTGACCCCTCTTGGGAATAAGCCTGTAGAGCTAAAAGCCTATAGGTTAATGAGATGAGAAGAGAGAGCTTTTTGCCCTGGGGAAGAGTGCCAACCCTGTTCCTCATAGGACCCCCTTGCCCAGGCGCTAGTAGGCATGACAGCAAACAACAGTTTGCAGTGTCTTTTGTAGGAAGCTGAACAGGGGAGGGATCCACTTATAGGAATGCTGGACTCTTGATTATAGCAGCTAGGTGGTGAAGCAGATAGAGCACTGTGCCCAGAGTTAGGATGACTCATCTTCCTGAGCTCAAATCTGGCCCCAGACACTTACTAGTTGTGTGACCCTAGGCAAGTCATGTAACCCTGTTTGCCTCAGTTTCCTCATCTGTAAAATGAGCTGGAGAAGGAAATGGAAGACCACTCCAGTATCTCTGCCAAGAAAACCCCAAAAGGGGTCATAAAGAGTCAGACACGAGTGAAAAATGATTAAACAAACAAAAAAGGGATACTTGGCCTGAGGATGAGGACTCAGGTTGGCATCTGGCAAGGAGATATTTACAAAAATGGATTTTTATTGACATCTTTTGTTTTTACATTGCCTAGATTTCCCTCTATTTCTCCCTCCTCCTCCCTCCCAGAAAGCCATGCTTAGAACAAACTTTTTTTTTAAGAAAAAAGGAAGGAATAAAAAAAATCAGTAAAACCAATTAAAAATTTTTTAAAAATCTGGTGTTATTTAATGTTGCACATCTATGGCCCCTTCCACCATTACAAAGTATTTGGGAGGAAAGTGTCTTCTTATGTCCCATCTTAGGAGCCCTGCTGGTTCTTTATAATTTCCCAACATTCAGTTGGGATTGTTTTGTAGTTGTTCTTTCCAACTGTATTATTGAAGTCATTGTTTATATTGTTTTCCTGGCTCTACTTACTTTGCTCTGCATCAGGTCAGTAAGTCTTTCCATGCTTCTCTGTATTCGTTGTATGAGTCATTTCTTCCAGAACAGTGAAGTTCCATGACATTCACGTACCAGCATCTCCCACAATTTGTTTAACCATTTCCCAATTGATAGGCATCTACTTTGTTTCCAATTCTTTGGCAGGGAGTGAGTAAGAGTGACTAGACTCTGCCTCCACTCACCCTTCATCCTCTCAAGCAGTTTGATGTTCTTGTGGCCAATGGGAGTATAAGGTGACAGAGGAGGGAAGCTCCAGATTGTGAAATTGGTGACATTTTTAGTTGGTGATAGGATTTGTGGAAGGGAAGTGCTTTTAATATAAGTGTTATTTATTTAGTCTTCACAACAACCCTTAGAGGTAAGTGCTGTTATAATCTGAATTTTACAATAGAAGAAACTGAGGCAAAGTGATTTGCCCAGAGTCACATAGTATTACAGGGTGGATTTGAACTCAGATCTTCCTGACTACAGTCATCTGGTCCCACCTTTTCATTTTACAGATGCAGAAACTGCGGCTTGCTTGATGTCACACATCAAGGAGGAGCTAGGTGTCAAAATGAATAGAGTCGGGGCAGCTAGGTGGCACAGTGGGTAGAGGACCAGCCCTGGATTCAGGAGGACCTGAATTCAAATCTGGCCTCAGGCATATAACACTTACTAGCTGTGTGACCCTGGGCAAGTCACTTAACCCCATTCCTAACAAAAACAAAAACAAATAAAATGGATAGAGTGCCAGCCCTGGAGTCAGGAAGGCTCATCTTCTTGAGTTCAAATCTGGCTTCAGATACTTATTAGCTGTGTGACTCTGGGAAAGTCATTTAACCCTGTTTGCCTCAGTTTTTTCATCTGTAAAATGAGATGGAGAAGAAAATGACAAAGTTTTTTGTTTTTGTTTGTAGCCAAGAAAACCCCAAATGGGGTCACAAAGAGTCAGACATGACTGAAAAATGACTGAACAACACCAAAAAGTGGCAGAGTAGAGATCCTCGCCCAGGTGTTCTGTCTACAAACTTAGCATTATTTCCAGCACGCCATTTGGCCCCCGGTCTCCTACCTCTTTCTGTGCTTCTCTCCCCCTTTACTGACAACAATCTCCCTGCCCCTTTCCTCTCTTGTATCAGGCATAGTCTTAGAGAACAGAATTAGTTAGTTAGTTAGTTAGAACTGGTTAATGAGTGTCATAGTTCAGCTCTATGTAACTTACTACCAATCAGTATTCTCTAATAACAGAAGGATCTACTTCATGAGGTACTGAGCCTGCTGTCATTAGAAGTCTTCAAGCAAAAGCTGGGTAACTACCTTTCACAGATGCTTTGAGGGCATTCATGCATGGGGTGGGATCCCTCTGACAGTCTGGGCTCATGGCATCACGGCTGGTTCCTTATGAAGCCCCTGCGCTTAGCAGTAAAGACCTCCATTATAAAAACAACATGTAAACACTCAGATATCTGACCTTCTCAGGGGGCTGTGGAGTGGGACACAGGGTATAGGAGACCGGGGTACCTCCTCTGCCCTCTGTCAGCTGATGAGGGAGAACCTCCCAAAAAACAACAACCTGATAAGATGCCAGAGAGGGCATACCATTCACGAGAGTGGAGGCTGGCACGTTGCCCACTTTGACTCCAAACACCAAGGTACAGATCCTTTCTGTCCCTATATGGTCAGTCCCTTGTATAGTGTTTCATTTCTCTTGCTCCAGAAACAAAAAGGCCTTGCCAACTGCAGGCCAAGATCAGGACTTGGGATTTCTGGCTGTCTTTGATGTGTCACTAACATGGCCCACATTCTCTGACATGCAGGTCCTTTGGGGACTTCAGGCACTCTGCCCACGGCTGTGAGCCAAGCTGTGGTACTCACCTGGGGAGTGACGAGGTATCGCCCAGATATCTGTAATTACCTGCCCCATTTTCCAGAGAAAAAAAGGAACAGGAGCCAGAGCCCTGGACCCTCTGCCCAGTACTAACAGCATCCTCTTTTACTGGACTTCTCAATCCAGGGTCAAGAGTTAGAGGTGGGTGGGATTTATGGGTTCTTTAATCTAACATTCTCATTTGATAAATGAGAAAACTGAGACTCAGAGGAGGGGGGTGGGGTGGGTAACCTACCCAAGGTCACACAGTGCATTAAGCAGAGCTGAGATTAGACCCAGGTCTCCTGATTTCCAGTCCTGGGCTCTTCACCAAACATAAAGCCACTACAAGGCCTTGTGCACCCTGAGATAGGGGAGCACCCCTCCTCTAAACACAGGGTGTCCTGATTGCCCTATATTGGTAATCTTTTATGTCTTTGGAGGAAAAGTCTCTGTCACAATCGGATAGATTGTCCCCGTGCTTGGAATCAAAGCTTCTGACCCTCTTTAGATCTCAACCATGCAGCCAATCCCCACCCCAACCCCCAACCCTTGGAAATGCAGCTGGCTCTGGAGTGGAGAACAGAGACCATAGGGAGCCATGCTCAGCATAGAAGAGGAAGAAGAGGCAGCTGGGGCCAGCTGTTTTGCTAAGGGTATTTCAGGACCTGGAATGTGATTTCCCAATTGGGAATTCTACCAGGACCATAACCTCAAACCCCAAACCCAATGATAACAATAAATAGCTAAAAAGGTCCAGGTCCTAGGGCTGGAGGTCAGGACCTGCCCCCCTCTTGCATTACTCTTGGCTATAATGCAGACTCATTGAATGACCCTGGGAACATCTGCAGGTGGCTTCAAGAAAGGGCTGAACTTGAGGACTTAGAGGGCCACATGTGGCCTTGAGGCCACAGGCTCCCTACCGATGGCTAGGGGCTCAGTTCTACCATCTGCAAAATATGGGTATGATTGCCCTGCCTTCAGGAGGTAGAGAAGGGGATTGGGTTTAAAGCAAGTTATATATGAAGTGCCTTGAGCTCTCCTAGAGAAGGACATTTGCCAGGGTGGGCTGATCAGTTTCTGTAAGCAGATCATCTCCCGTATAGTAGTTAGAACAATGTGTTTGGGAGAATGTTACTACCAAGCTAGTCTCTATTAAACTTTCTTTCATTTTTATTATGAACCTAGCAATCACTAGGGCGGCTAGGTGGTGCAATGGATAGAGTGCTGGCATCAAGAAGACCTGAGTTCAAATCTGGCCTCAGACATTAGCTGTGTGACCCTGGGCAAGTCACTTAACCTTGTTTGCTTTCAGTTTCCTCATCTATAGAATGAACTGGAGAAGGAAATGCCAAACCACTCTGGTATATTTGCTCAAAAACAAACAAAAAAACACAAATGGGGTCACAAAGAGGCAGACAGGACTCACACGAACGAATAGCAAATAACAAAGCAATCACCAACCGACATGAACATTCCAATATAAAAAAAAAAACCACTGCTTATGAACCATGAACTTCTCTTAGTTCAGTTTTTTTAAAAGTGTATGTTAAGGGGCAGCTAGGTGGTGCAGTGAATAGAGCACCAGCCCTGGAGTCAGGAGGACCTGAGTTCAAATACAGCTTCAGACACATGACACTTAACTAGCTGTGTGACTCTGGGCAAGTCACTTAACACTATTGCCTAGCCCCCCCCCCAAAAAAAAGTATATGTTAAATCTCTCACTTGAGAGGCAGCATAGTATGGTAGATAGAGAGGTGGCCCAGGTGTCAGGAAGATGGAGGTATGAAAGTCCTACCTCAGACACATACTGGCAGTATCGCCCTGGGAAAGTTATTTAATCCCTCAGTGCCCCAGGCAACTCTAATAAAACTATATGTGACAGAGGATTTGCAGGCTCATAGAAGGAGTTTATATATACATTTTCCAACACACAAAACAACCCTCAACATGCGTTTTTTAAATTTTGAGTTCCAAATTCTCCCCCTCCTTTCCACCCCTCCTCCCTCCCTAAGATGGCAAGCAATTTGATACAGGTTATATATGTGCAGTCACGCAAAACATATCTCTGTATTATTCACGTTGTGAAAGAAATCACAGGACCCCCCCAAAAAAATATGAAAAAAATTAAAAATAGTATATTTTGATCTGCATTCAGATTCCATCAGTTCTTTCTCTGGAGATAGACAAGTCCTTTGGAACTGTCTTGGATCTTTGTACTGCTGAGAATAGCTAAGCCATTCACAGCTGATCATTGTGCAACATTGCTGTCACTGTGTACAATGTTCTCCTGGTTGTACTTACCCCACCCTGAATCAGTTCATGCAAGTCTTTCCAGCTCCCTCTGAAAGCATCCTGCTCATCACCTCCCACAGCACAATAGCATTCCATCACAACCACACACCACAACTCACCCAACCACTCCCCAACTGCTGAACATCTCCCCAACCTCCAACTCCCCACCCCCCACAAAAAGAATTGCCACAAACATCTTTGTACATATATATCCTTTTCCATTAAAAAAAAATACTTTGGTATACAGACCCAGCAGTGCCACTACTGAGTCATAGGGTATGCACAGTTCTACAGCCCCTTGCATACAGTTCCAAATTGCCCTTCAGAACAGCTGTACTGGTTCCCAGCTCCACCAACAGTGCACCGGTATCGGCAGTTTTCCCACATCCCCTCCAACATCTGCCATCCTCCCCCTCTGTGCATTAGCCAAACTGATATATGAGGTGGTACCCAAAGCTGTTCCAATTTTCATCTGTCCAACCAATAGTAATCCAGAGTACTTTTCTACTTGGTCACAGATAGCCCCGATTTCCTCTCAAAAACTACCTATTCATATCCTTTGACCACTTATCAATTGGGGAATCACTTGTGCTACTACAAACTTGACTCTGATCTCTATACACTTGAGAAATGAGACCTTCATCTGAGAAAAACCCACAATAGAAAACTCTTCCCAGCTTTCCGCAAAAATTTTCCTTCAATCCTGGCCTCATTGGTTATGCCTTCCCCCAAACCTCCCAATTCAATGTAATTAAAAATGAGGTAGTTTCTTTATATAGTTCCCTATGCAAAAATCAGTTTCTTCATATGGAGTTTCTTCATACACATTCTTGATCCAGGGTAAAAAAACAGAGGAAGGTGAGATCTCGTGGATCATTTACTCTAACATTCTCATTTGATAAAAGAGAAAACTGAGACTTGAAGGATGGAAGGAGGAAAGAGGTAGTAACTTACCCAAGGTCACACAGTATTGGGCAGAACTCGGCCTACACCCTGGGAGCTTACTCCACACAGCTTCAGTCCCCATCCATATATCAGATTTAATACAGAAGTAACAAAATATTTGTGTTCCTTTCCAAACTTCTTTTCCCATTATTCCCAATACTAGAAAGACCCAGGCTTTCATCAGTTCAATCCAGCAAGTAAATTTTGTTTTCCTTACTAATTGTGTAAGGCCCTAGGGACTTTTTTTTCCTTTATACTGAATCTGTGATTTCAATGGTTTAGGAGACTCTAAGATAAGCTTAGACAGTTACCTGGGGACACTGAGAAGTTAAATGACATGCCCAGGGTCATACAGAGTAGTAAGGCAGAAATTGATTTGAACCTGGGTCTTTTTGACCCAAGGTCTTCCTCTCTTCAATCTACTATGCTGCCTCTCAGAGAATACACTGGGTGTTGAACATACAAAACCAAGACCAAAAATAATCCCTGCCCTCAGGGAACTTATATTCCACAAGGGTTAGATACATAATTTGGGAATTTTGAGAACATTAACTGAGAAGAAGTATGTGAGTAGTCTTTCCATTACAAAATTATAGCCCTCCCCCCATTTGTGAGTTATTAAGACCCTAATATTCATCACTGGGAGCCAGCCTATTGAATGGGTAGGCTTGTTCTGGGAGTGGGGAGGTGTTGATTCTGGTGGGGGGGTGATTGAAAGAAAGAGAGGAGAGGAAAGAAAAAGGAAGGAAGGTGGAGAAAGAAAAGGAAACAGAAATGAAGAAAGGGAGGGAGGGAGGAAGCGAAGAAAAAAAGGAGGGAGAAAGAAAAGGAAGGAAGGTAGAAAGAGAGAGAAAGAAGGAGGGAGAAAAGGAAGGGAAAGATAGAAAGCGAAAAAAGGAAGGATAGAAGGAAGAAAAAGAGAAATAAATCAAATAGCTAACATTTGTTGTGTTTTAAAGGTTTCAGAGTGCTTTACAAATAGCATCTTATTTTATCCTCACAACAACATCTTATTTTATCCTCATAACAACCCTGGAAGGTGCTATTATTATCCCCATTTTGCAGCTGAGGAAACTAAGGCAAACAGAAATGATGTGATTTGTCCAGGGTAACACACCTAGTATATGAGACAGATTTGAACTGAGGTCTTCCTAAGTCTAGCATTCTATTTACTGCACCAACTAGCTGACTCTAAAAAGAAAGAAAAAGAGACAGATGCTAGAGAAAGAGATACAAAGATATTCATGTGTGTGTGTGTACATATATATAGATATAGATGTATAGATATTGCTAGATGATGGAGTATTTATTACATACTTTCTATATATCCTCAGCAAGCTAGTACTGCCCTCAAGGAACTAACATTTTAATTTAGGAAGACAAGGCGTAAAAGGGACCTGGAATATCAGAGGAAAGGCTTCAGGAAGGTATGGGTAATATATATAGATATAGATATAGATATATATATATCTATACCTATATATATATATATGTGAAGTGCATGTGGAGGCCTGGATTTGAGAAAATAAGGCCAAAACTGGTCTGTCAAAGCCCAGGGGTGGCTCCATTCTCAGACTTACCTGCACTGTCTTTCTAGCTTGTTAGGAATTAGATGGAGATTGCTCTCTACTGGTTTAGGCTTAGAACCCAGACTTAGCTCCATGCCGTGCTGGGGCACCAGAATAGGATTTATCTGCTGTTGTTCAGTTGTGTCTGACCCCATTTGGGGTATTCTTGGCAAAGATACTGGTTTGCCATTTCCTTCTCCAGTGGATGAAGGCAAACAGAAGTTAAGACACTTGCCCAAGGTCACACAGCTAGTGAGTGTCTGAGGCCAGATTTGAACTCAGGTCTTCTTGACTCTAAACTCAGAGCTCTATCCATTGAGCTACCTAGCTGCCTTCATGGACTATGACTTAAATGAATTACTCAGCATTTCCAAAATCTTCCCCTCTCCTTTTAATGAATCAATCTGCCTTCCCTGTTCCCCTTTCTCCCAGTTCTTCAAGGTTGTATCTGGGCAGCACACAGAATCCCCTATTGTTCTTACCACAGGACTTGATATGGACCCTGAGCTCACACCCTGCCAGTCTGCTCAAAGGGTGTGACCAGCTCTAAACTCAAACCCATCTGAATCCCTGGCTCTACTGTATCATCAGCTGTTTCTCACTCTAGTTCCTACATGCTTACTTCAAAGAGACCTAATGGTCATAGGAAAGGATTACTTACAAGAAGAAGGTTCAGAACACATATAAAAACAAAGTATGGGGCAGCTAGGTGGCACAGTGGATGGAACACTGGCCCTGAAGACAGGAGGACCTGAGTTCAAATCTGGTCTCAGACCAAACACTTGACACTTACTAGCTGTGTGACCCTGGGCAAGTCACTTAACCCCAATTGCCTAAAAAATAAAAACAAAGTACAAGAAATCCTAGTGGATTTTATGGAAAGTATCATAGATTTGGAATCAGAAGACCTGGGTTCAAATCCAGCCTCTGCCACTTAGTAGCTGTGTGACCTTGGGTAAGTCATTTAACCTCTCTGGGCCTCTGGGCCTCAGCTTCATCATCTGCAAAATGAGATGATTACATTGCACAAATTTTAAGGCTCTTTACAGATCTTAATCTTACTACCTATTACAGGTTGGGCAGGTCACAAGGGACACAGAGGAAAATGTAAGGGATTTAAAGACAAAATAAAAAATTTTAATGCATATTTTTTAAAAATTCAAGCCAGGCACAGGAAGGAAGGAATGAAACAACCATTTAATTGCTTCTCATGTGCCAGGTGCACACTCCATAATCCCTCACGGAGGATACTGAGGCTGGTGAATTGCTTGAGTTTGGGAGTTCTGAGTTACAGTAGAACTAAAGCTCATTAGGTGTTTGCACTAAGTCCAGTGCCAACATGGTGAGCCCCTGGGATGGGGCATTGGAGACTAGACTACCTAAGGAGGGATTAAACCAACCCAGATCAGTAAAATGTAGCAGATTAAACATCCGTGCCATTCAATATTGGCGGTATTACAGAGTGGCTGCTGGACTTCCAGCCTGGTGATAGAGACTGTCTCAAAAACAAAAAATGCAATTCACAAATACTTATGAAGTGCCTATTATATGGAAGACACTGTATTTGGTGCTGGGGAATAACAAGGCAAAACCAATATAGTCTCTGCCTTAAAGTACGCTTACATAATACTGAAGTCATTGGCTCCTAATGAAGCAGATCCCATCTCTTCTGCCTCACTTCAGTGATTTAATCTGGATCTCCCCCCCCCCCCAAAAGCCATCACTACATTATCACTCTCTCCCCCTGGGCCCCAGCCTCCATTCATGCCATTTCTGGAAGAATCTTTCTTCCTGGTTCCATCCACCTTTGAGGAGATCTTTCCTTGCTCTTGGGCAGTGAAATTTATCTTCGAGGGTGTCCTCCCACTCCACTAGCTAGACTACATCTATACTTGCAGGAGAGGGCACTCTGCCCAGCCTCTCCTCTAGAATTAACAAATGTACTACATAGCTAAATAAAGCAGGGATGGGCACATAGCTGACAGATAAGAAATGTGCTCTTCTAAGGCAAGGTTTGCACCTTTTACTTTCTTGGTATCTCTCGTGGTATACTTGGTACAGTCCCCTATATGCACGAGGTGTCTGCTGAGTTACATGAAAACAATTTTCAGTTTTTGTTGTTGTCAGGTAATCTCAGTCCTGTCCTTTGTGACCCCATTTGGGGTTTTCTTGGCAAAAATACTGGAGTGGGCTGCCATTTCCTTCTCCAGCTCATTTTACAGATGAGGAAACTGAGGCAAACAGGGTTAAGTGATTTGCTCAAGGTCACACAGCTAGTATAAGTCTGAGGCTGGATTTGAACTAAGGAAGAAGAGTCTAGAAAAAGCCCATTGAAATAAAGATATTTGATGACATCTTCAGATGTAGCTTCACAGATTATCAGTGTTTAGACTTAATGTGACAGAGAAAGAGGCAAAGAGTCCCTTTTCCACCCCCCCATAACCATTCTTACAGTCCCTTTATCCCAAAGCATAATGTTCACCAAGAGAGGAAGCCAGAGGCATATTTTAATTTTAAAAGGTGTAAGAAAGAAGGTAGAAGCCCTTGCTCTCAGATTCCACCTTCTTGCCAAGTTGTTTCATACGATTTAGATGGTGGAGGGACCTCAGAGGCTATGGGACCTCATTTTACAGATGAGGAAATTGAGGCAAAGAGAGGTTAAGTGAGCTGTCCAGGGTTAGGAAGAGTGTCTGGAGGTGGGATTTGAAACCAGGTCTTTCAGATTCCAAGCCAGCACTCTGTTCACTACAATACAACGACTAATTGCCTCTAAGAAGCCTTCGAAGTCATCTCTTTATCACTAGAAGAGGACAATGACTGTAATTCTGAGTTGCCCTGTTTCCATTCCTAATCCCCCTGAGATAGGCAAGGACACACATTTTACAGATAGGCGTGAGGTCTAGAAGTTCCGTGGCTGACTCAGGGCTTGTCCAAAAATTTAAAATCCCCACTTGGTAGAAATATAAATTTAGAGCCTTAAAGGTTAGGCCCAAGGAGGTTAAATAACCTATATCCATGGTCACGCAGTTAGTAAGCAATGGGATTTGAACTAGGCCCTAAAATTCTAAATCCAGTGATATTTTTTCTACTACACGGTGCTTGATTAACTTGAAGTCAGCAAGTTCAAGGCTTTAGCAAGCTGGGGTGGGTGTTTCTTAACTGAAGTCCATCCCCACCCCTCCCTCTGCCTGAATTCCCCCACAGTGGGGGCAGGGAAGACCAGCACTGTGGTGCCTGGGAGTCTGCAGGCTCCAGACACAGAGAGGGCAGCAAGGCTGCCTAAGATCACCCGGGTGGGCTGGGAGCGGGGCTCAGCTCAGAGATCTGGGCTCCGCCAGCCCCATCTAGCGATGGGATTTTTAAGCTCAGCCCAGATGAGCCAGGGCTTGACCGTCCCAGCACTCCTCCAGCCGGTAGACACTGAGCTCCCCGGACAGGGACTCCGCCGGGTCACAGGAGTCGGAGCAGCCCAGGAGCGAGGAGGAAGGCCAAGGTCACGGGTGGAGTCTTCCTGAGATCCACAAAAGACTCAGCGGGGCTTCAAACTCTTCTAGGTTCTCTCTCCGGTCTCTTCGCTGAGCCTCCAGATTTTTTTGGGTCCCTTTGCCTCTGTGGTGCCGCTTGATTGTCGCGGCGTCCGTTCCCTCGGAGCTCGGAAGTCCGAAGTCCGGCGGCTTGTCCCCGCGTGCGGGACACAGCCCACAGCAGGTGCGCGCTCCAGTCTTCCGCGCACTTGATGGTCAGCGGCTCCGGCCTCTGCCCTGGAGCACCATCTAGTGGCCAAATGCAGGATTGTCCCGGGCCTCCGGGGCTGAGTTCCATTTTTCGAATCCTGCGTGCTGTCTGGCCCAAAGCTGCGCAACCCCTAAGGGAGGGTGCGGGAGAGGACAGGGACTAGTGAGCTAACGGGAGTGGGGCTTCAGTCACAGGACTGGAAGAGGAGCGGGGCACCCCTAGGCCTGGGAAGGTGCATACGGGGTGTCCTGAGTTCAAAGTGCCACAGTGGGAGGCGGCGAGGGGTGTGGGGTATGGGGGGTGAGGGAGGGAGATTTCCTATCGAAGCGCAAACCCTAAAGAGGCTGGAAGTAAGGTTCTAAAGAAAGAATATTCCTTTAGGCAAACAGATATTTCGACGGGGTGGGCGTGTCACCCTCCCCACCCAACCCCCGACCCCCCGACACACACTCAGTAGTCCTGTCGGGCCCCCGCCCCCATTCCGTACAGGTGCCCAGTTTGGAGTTTCGTCCCCTCTGTCTTTCTTAAAAAGCCACACTCTCGTCTCATGTGCTGCTGTTCCGGGTGGGGGTGGGGTCAGAAGGAGGGGGATAGTACATTCCTTTGAGATGAGGCCTTTCCGACATCCCACCACCCCTTCTTCTCTGACCTAAGGGAATTTTCAGACTTCAAAGGCCCTACCCTCTGCAAATATCCCCTGGCATTCTGGGCGGTGCCCAAGTCACATTTGTTCCCCCAAACATCTGTGCCCAGTTTTGTTTGAGGGCAGGACTTTGTGTTTAATGTCTTCAGATGTCTTAAAGCACGAAAGGATGTGGACCTGAGGACTGGGGTAGAGGACTCAAGACTCGAGCCCCCGAATTTCCCTTACCTTCCCGCCTCCGCTCTGTCTTCTCAGAAAATAAAAAATGTGTAAGCGAAGTGTTATGCGCGGTTCCTGAGAGTGCACAAAAGATTGCGAAGTTGTGTGTGTGTGTGTGTGTGTGTGTGTACATAGAGCCAAAGCAAGCAATTAGTAAATGCTTGCTGACTGATTTGATAGATGTGTGCCTGTGCACCCCCGTGATCTCTCGAATTCAGCCTTCTATGGCAGTGCATGCATGTTTCCTCCTCCTCAAGCTTACTCTCCGAGTTGGGACATTCCGTCTCCCCCTCACCGTGCTTTGCACAGCGTGGCCTCCTTTCATGGCAAGCTCTATACCCATGTCAGTTAAGACGTCTTCAGGGCTCAGTTCAGGTGTGCCACCTTCTTTCAGACCTCTTCTCATTCTCCAGTTGCTACCATCACTGTTTATTCTCTGTTCATCCTGCATTTACTTCTCTGTGTGACAGTTGGAAAGTTCTTTGTGGGAAGCACTGTGGTACTTTTGTCTTGGTATCTCCGGCAGCTAGCAAATAGAAGGCATTTAATAATAAATGCTTGCTGACTGATTGGTTTGATAGGAGCCACTTGTCCCTCCTGGATGGAGTTTTCTCTTCGAGTTGGAATTCAGGGAAAAAGAAGATAGGGGTAAGGTAGGGAGGTGAGGCACAGTAGGGGGAGACTCAGAAAAGTCTCCTCCCTCCCCCATCACAAAGGGAGAAGTGGAGACTACCAATGCCATCACCCAGGCCTTTATCAAGCACAAGGGCTCTGTCCATCGGACCAAAGGTATCTTAAAGACCCATTGTCACTACTGAGGTCATCTTTGCCTCTCTCACACACAGTTTTCTTTATTGACATGCACAATCACACACAGTACTAAAGCAAAGCAAAGATCAGCACATACCAGATCACAGGCACATCTGTGTAACTGTTTCTGTCTCACCCCATTCCTGTACTTAACTCCACCCCCACTTCTCTCCATTCAGGGCATGAAGTGCCTAGATCCTAAATGATTAAGAATTTTGGAAAGAGGTGTATTATGAGAGAAGGAGTGCATTTCCTCCTTTAAAATGAGGGGATTGGACCAGCTCTGAGGTCCTTTCTGAGCTGTAGTTTCAGGATTATTTGCAGTGCTTCGATTTATATTTCTAAAGGAGCCTAATTGGCAGAAAAGCAGGACAATGGGGGTCGAGGGGCAGGGAAGCATGGGGGCAAGGGGCAGAGCTCTGGTGGGGGGTGGTCTAATTGGACACTAAGGGGAGAGCTCATTGCCCTTTATCTGGGGGGAAAGAGGCGTCAGTATGTCTGCTTAGCCCCTTCCCAGACAGCCTTAACTTCTGCAGCCATGCCAGGGCTGAGTGCCAGCCCGACAGCTCTGGAGAAGGGGAGGGGGCAGGACAATTAGGTTGGGAGGGGAGAGAGTTCAGGTCTCAGTTCTGGTGACCTTCAGCTCAGGTGCAGCCCTCCCAGGATACACATGACCTTGGACCTTCCCATCTTTACCCAGAGGCCCCCTCTGGTGGTGTGGGGGGGGCCCTTTTTGGTCTAAGGCAGTGTTTCTCAAAACTTTTCCACAGTGATAGAACTCTTCAGTTTAAATACAACTTTGGCAGAACCTTTGTAGTAAAATCCTCCAAATTATTACTTTAATGCCTATTAACAAACTACCATTCATTAATAACCACAACAACAACTATGGGGTGTTTCAGGGTCCCTTCACAGTTTGAAAAACAGTGTTTTAAGCTAAAGTAACCTCCTACCAGCGCCCCAAACCTACATTGCCAGGATGGGGGTGAGGGGCAGAGTGCAAAGCAGGCAAGATTTGTCTTTGGCAGCTTCCCATTTTTCCCTGCCCTCACCTGCTTTCTGGATTCTCTTTCCTCTAAGCTGTTGTCTTCTGTTCACATTGTCTTCCGCCTGTCCAAAATTGTCCCAAGCCAACCCCTACCTAGAAGTCTGGCTTCCCCATTAGAGTTTAATGTTTCAAAATCATACTCAGACCCCCACCACCTCCTGATCCATTTATACTAAGTTATGAACAACCCCTAACTCCTCACTCCCATTGGAAGGTATTTGACCCAGAAACAATGGAGGTGGGGGTAGAAAGAGGCATAGGGCATAGGCCCTTTACAAAAGAATACTGGATTTGGGACCTGAGGAACAGAGTTCAAATCCCGACACTGCCACTGTGTAACCTTGGGTAAGTCACTTCCCTTCTCTGAACCTCGGTATTCAAATCTGTAAAATGGGAGTACGGGAGGAAGGACTAGATGATGCCGAAAGGACCTCCTGCTTAAGATCTATGAGCCTGTAGATAAGCCTTCTAGGAGCTGTAGAACTTTGTTTCTTCAGGCCCTACCCTTGAGAAAGCAACCATCAGTCAAATCAGAGTCACTGGTACTAGACATTCAGAGAGATGCCACCTCAAAATATATCTGGACAGAACCTGGAGTGTCATGCAAGGGATGAAACCTGGAGTCAGGAGCTGAACACTTTAAGCCTAATTTTTACAGTGCTACCCTCTCTGCTCCCTAGCTCACTCTTGCTCACTGAGTGGTTTCCCCCTATTCTCCTATTCAGCAAACATCGTGGACACTGTTGACAGGCTTAAGGTATAGACAGAGAAGAGTCAGGAGAAAGGGCAAAAGGAGTAGGATGAATAGAAGAAAATGAGAGGAAAGAAAGTGAGAAAAAAAGAAAGATAAGGGGGGTGGGGTGGGGGAGGATGCTATCACCAATGTTTCCAGGTGCTATAGGTTTGACTCCGTCCTGGAATAATCCCAGAGTTCCACCTATCTCCTAGGTTCTAAATCATATTAGGATGTGAAGAACAGCACACATTTGGACTTGGGGGTTTAAAAGGCAAGGGCAGGAGAGGGAGATTTCTTCCATATAAACTCTGCTGGTGTGTGTGCATGTGTTTGTGTGTGTGTGTGTGTGTGTTGGGGGGGGGGTGAAGATGATGAGAAATAGTCCTGAGTTGCTTAATTTAAAATGTAGATTAACAGAAAGAAGAACTTCCCGGGTGAGACCTCCGGAAATGTCCTTTCGAAGCATATCTTGCTTCGAGGCTTCTTCAAGAATGGAGGAAACCAGAATCTTTCTCTGACCTCAAGGCGCAGAAATAGATGGGGTTCTTTCTAGAAGTCCCTTCCTTTTGAGTAATTTCAGTAGGTCTTCGAGTAAATTCCGCCCCCTCCCTGTCTTCCTCCACCTACTTCTGCCTTCCTTCTCCCTCTTGACATGCCCCCCTTCCTCGCCCGTGTCCAGCGATGGGGAAGGGATGGAAGTGAAGGGACTGGGGCAGAGACCATGCTCTCCTATAAACAGGAGAGCAGGGTCCAGGGACCACTCTTCACCTTATTCTCCCAGGCGAAAGAAAAAAGAAGAGAGAGAGAGAGAGAGAGAGAGAGAGAGAGAGAGAGAGAGAGAGAGAAGAGAGAGAGAAAGAAGAGAAGAGAAGAGAAGAGAAGAGAAGAGAGAGAAGAGAGAAGAAAGAGAAGAGAAGAGAAGAGAAGAGAAAAGAGAAAGAAAAGAAAAAGAAAGAAAAGAAAGAGAAAAGAAAAGAAAAGAAAAGAAAAGAAAAGAAAAGAAAAGAAAAGAAAAGAAAAAAGAAAAGACCCTCAGGGTTGGATCTTTCTTTGAAACTTTTGGCTGAACCCCAAAGACTTGGCTTTGAAGGGAAAAGGTGTGGGAGCGTGGGGGGGCCGGCTGAACCTTTGGCCACAACCCCTGCACAGCTGGCTGGGCTCACTCTGGGCTGTATCCAGCTGTGCTGCATAACTTCGCTCGGGGGCGTTCGAGCCTTGGCAACCTGAGAAAGTCTTGGAGTGGGCATCGGCTCGTGCTGACCGGCAGAGGGAGCCCCGGGCCCGACGTGGACGAATGGACTCGGAGGAGGGAAGAAAGGAGACGGGGGAGGAGGGATGGCTGCTTTCCCCAGCTCCAGTGGGCTGGGATGGGGGTGGGGTGAGGCTCCGGCTCTCAGTCCCCAGACCGCGGGCTGAGCCGGAGCCGGCGCCGCCTGAGGAGGGACCCGGCGGGGGAGGGAGGGCGACGTCTCCAGGGTCCCGTTCCCTCATTATCCCTCTAACGAGCCTGCCTGACCCCTTCCCCCAAGCCCTGGCTAATTGGCGACATGATAAATGGAAAGCGGCCCGGGGAACAGCTGCCGGGGACGAGGGAGGCCCTAGTGCCGGCCGGGCACCCCCGCTCCCCCCCGGACTCCCTAGAGGCCCCCCCATCCCACTCCGGCCCCAGTCGGAGAATCTAGTCCCTCCCTCTCCGCAGACTCGATGGCTAACTCCATGCGGTCAAGTCCCGTCCGGTCCCCCTTCCATCACCCCGGCCCACAGAGCGCACTAGCCCGGCTCAGAGCTCACTTCATTTCTTTATTTATTATTATTAATAATAATAATCTTTTCTTTCCTTTTAGGTTTGTTTCGTTCTCGTTTCGGAGTGGAAAAAAAAACCTGAGGTGGCCCCCGGCCCGGGAGGGGGGTGGGGTCAGGGATGCGCTCTGGGGGCCCCTTGGCCAGCCGCGAGTTAGGGGGGGATGGCTCCGATGGGCGCTTCCCTGCAGGAGCTCGAGTCCCCGGCAGCCACAAAGCGCTAAATAGCTCTCCCTTCCCCCACCTTTTACAATATAGATATGTTCGTGTAAAAGGGGGGAAAAACCCGGAAAACAAAACAAAACAAACAAAAATCCAACGAAATTAAATGTCACGAGTTAAACTCTAAATATTATGTACACGGTAATGTACACTTTTGAATAAATTAATACCAATTTGCATATTCTGGGAACCTTAAAGCTTATTTACACAAATTATCATTTATTTCATAAATATCTTCTGCCCCCCACCCCAGGGAGTCAGGGGTGGAGGTGGTAGCTTCCTCCCCGGACTCCATAGGGTGGGGTGTCCCGCCCTTTGCTGGGAGTAGGTTGATGGGAGGAGACAGGAGCAGCTGTGTCCCCAACTCAGCTCCATCCTCCTTCCTTCCCGGAAGTCTCTGTCTTTACCTCCATCCCCAGCTCCTTCCCATATCATCCTATCCTCCGCATTCTCTTACTCCTTCCCGACCTGGGACTTTGGATGTTGGGGACCTTCCCGTGACCCCCTCTAGCCTTCCGGGAGCCCACGTATATAGGTTCTTCATTCCTTCCGCCTTCCCAACACGCCCCTAGAAGGGACACTTCCGTTATTTAATCCCAAACCAGCACCCAAAGGCTGATGTGAGGATGAGACTCCACATAGACTCTGGATTGACTCCATATTGACTCAGGAGCACTACTGGATTAAACCCAGGCAGGCTCCAAATCTACTCCATCTATGTTCCCTGCAGGTTGGGGATTGAGCTGAAATGCCCCAACTCGTCTCTCTAGTGCCCACGGCCCAGACTGGACTGGCTAGTTTTCCCATCTCTGGCTGGTGCTGCCCCATTGCTCCTTTATTTAAATAAATACCCATACCGTGCTGTACAAAATCCTGGAGCCACAGGGGTCAGTGGGGGCGGGGTGGGGCTGGGGCATGGGAGGCAGACTGGGGTGGGGTAGGTAGGGGGGCTGGCCTAGCCCACACTGATCCTTCATTTCGGCGACTCTCGTCCCGGGGACAGGTCCCTCTGGCTCTCCAACCCGCTCACCAGTCTCTGGATATTCTGTAGTTCGCTGGCGGCCTCTTTGGCTGCGCCTTTGGGGGACAGGGTTCCCCGGTGTGAACCTCCCACCTTAGGTAACGCCAGCTCGGGCAGGGGACTAGGCTCCCGGCTGCTGCCAGCCGCCTTGGAGCCATCAGGAGCCAAACTCGTGGTGAGGAGGTTGGTGCTGGGAGGGATGGTCACAGGGATTTGATAAGGACTGAAACGAAGGCGAGGCCGGGCACTGCCCAGGAAAGGGCTCCGGGACAGGGAGCCCGCAGCGGCAGCGGCAGCGGCGGCAGCACTGGTGGCTGGCAAGGCTGAGGCAGCGGCTGCGGCAGCTGCCATGTAAGTGTAGGGATATGGAAAGAGCCCACCAAATGTGGGCATCGGGATCCCCTGAAATCAACAAAGAAATAGGTCAATCATTCATTCAACATCAATTCGTTCAACCAACATGAAATTACATACTATGTGTAAGGTGACATATGGAACTCAAGAAGGGAAAGAGATAGGCGGTGTGTTTCGGGAATTTTCAGTCTACTTGAGTAGAAGCCACAGGTACAAGGTAGAATTTGGTATGTGCCACGCAGCGTATGTGACTGGGAGACCAATAGGATTGCAGAGGGAGGGAGGAAACCACTTCTAGCTGGGGTGATTAAGTAAATCTTCTAGGAGAAGATGGAATTTAATCTGTGCCTTGGAAGATGGGTATACTTTTGATAAGTCAAGATGGAAGGAAGAGAAAGGAATGCCAGGCGACAGATACATCGTGCGGGAAGGCTACAAAGGTAGGACACTGGAGCTATAAGAGAGCTTAGAGATCATCCAGTCTAAGTGTTCTGAACGAACAGGAGTCCATGAACTTGGATGGGGAAAAAAAATAAATCTTTATTTTCATGAACCCCTAACAGAAACTTAGCATTTCCTTCAACTCTGAATGTAGGAAACAAATCACAATAGTTATTAGCAACACCTGTGTAATTGTCCCCACTATAAATCACGGATCGTTTCATATGACATTACAATTGTTGCACCTATCTCAAAGTATCATTTATGTTCATCACTACTTCTAAATTACTGGATTTCATATGATCAGTCTGCCTTTTTACTATTTCAATATAATCAGTTCCCTTCGTTTTCCTATTAATTTTATTTGATGCATTTAAAAAAAATGATTGTGAGAAGGCATCCAAAGGCTTCTCCAGAATACCAAAGGTGTCCATCACACACACACACACACACACACACACACACCAGAGACAGACAGAGAGAGAGAGAGAGAGAGAGAGGAGAGAGAGAGAGAGAGAGAGAGAGATTAAAGAATTCCTAATCTAATCCAACATCTCATTTTACAGAGGAGGGTACTGAAGCTCAGAGAAATTAAAGTTCTTGCCCAAGGTCACCGAGGTAGTAAATGGGAGAACCTGGATAAGAACCCAACTCCTCTGAGTCCAAGTCCTGGGCTCTTCCTATTGGACCAAGCTGTATATTCAGCCATATATGCCAGATATATGTATATTTTCTCTTCCTCCCTTTCCTACCCTCACTCTCCCCACAAAAACAAAACAAAACAAAACCTAGAAGGGGAGAAAGAATCTGTGCATTCAGAAGAGTGGAAAAGGGAAGGGGGTTCTAAAATCTAATTATCCATTTGCCTAGGCTTTATGAGAATTTGTGCCAGGTGAATGATGCAGTAGGTAAATGGAATACCAATTAGCTCCCGATTATTTGATAGTTAATTACCCACTTCCTATTTAGTGTGTACTAAAGGGCTTAAAAGCTTCAAACAGTTGCAAGGACAAAGTCTAACATATGACACTGTGTTGTATGTTCTCAATCCAAGTAGCTAGGACTTTCGGATTATCTTTCCTTCCCTTCCATTGGCAGGTAGACTGCTTTCCGGGATGGCAAGAGGAGAGAGAGGTAAAAGGGAAAATCAAATCCCTTGTGCTTCTTTGCAAAGCTGGTTACCAAGAGATGAGAAAGAGGAGAAACCATCGGATTCCTCAAGGGTATGCAAATTTGGCTATTCCTAAAAGTAGGGGCTATGAATTGGAATGAAGGTGCTGATTCAAGATCACAAAACGAAACAAAACAAAACAAAAAAAGCAGGGATTTATTGAGTACCTAATTTGCCTGAAAGCAAGACTTTCACCTGCCCATTAACTCAGTTCTAAAGACAAATCCCCACTGCCCCTCTCCCACCTGGTGTCTACGAAACTAAGGCAAGTTATTCTTAATAAGTATCCTGAGGTCAGCACCAACCATACCTCATGGTTGAGGGCTTGGGGATTATACCATCAAGGAAAGAACCAACTTGGAGTGAAAAGACCTGGGTTTAAATCTGACTAAGACATTCACCAACTGTATGACTGAGAAAATCTCTGAGCTCTGTTTCCTCATCTGTAAAATGGGAATAATAATTCTCCCTCCACTAATATCACAGTTTGTGTTTCCCAAATGCTTTAAATATTACTTTTTTATAAATTACTTTTTTTATTGGGCCTGTGATTTCATTGATACAGGGAACTAACTCTCGATGAAGAAATTCTCTTTACCAATGCAGGTGGACACCTCTTTGGCAACTTAAAAGTCTTAATGAGTTTCCTGGGAGCACAGAGATGTTAGTTGCCTAAGGTCACACAGTCTGCACGTGTCAGGAATAGGACTTGAACATAGATCTTCATGATGCCAGCTCTCTATCTACTAGGCCATTTTGTCTCTCAAAGTACATATTAATAATAATTATAAAGTCCAAGACCCATAGCAAACAATTGAAAAGGGATCTCCCCCACCAACCTAATATCCCTAAAATACTCTTCTAGATTTTCTGAGGATCTCTCTCTCTCTTGCAGATCTCTGGGCATAGCCCCAGTAATACACCAAATTTTATTTCTCCACCCCTTGGGTTTTTTTAAAATTTTGTTCAGAATTACAGCTGGGTGCTTTCCTTAATGGAGATCTGAACTCCCCAAGGGATGGAAATGGGAGACATAAAATGTTGGGCCAAATCTACCCCAGCCTCTGCTGGCCCAGAAGGTGGCAGTAATGAACGAAGGAGATTTGAAAATGCTTCCAAACTGGCCAACACTACCTGACCAGAAATGAGTACCGCATCCCCCCTCATCTGTTCTTAACTTTTCATTACTATAAGGCAAAAGTGGGAGGGTTTCAGAAATTTTAGCTTGAGGGGGCCAGAATTTAAATTCAAAATATTAACGGGCCAGCACAACATAGTAGACAGAGAGTTAGTCTCAAGACCAGGATTCCTGGGTTTAAATCATGCTTCTGACAGGTACTAGATGTTAGACCCTGGACAAGTCTTTTAACCTCTCAGCGGCCCACGTTAAGACTACAAATCGAGGAGAAGTTGCTGATATGTAATGGTTATGGAAGTCCTCACTGAGAGCTTCCTACTCAAATGAAATCCCAGATACCGTAATACAAAAAATTACACAAACCCAAAAGGAAACTGTGCTGGCTGCCCTTGCTTTAACCCTAAGGGTGGGGGGGGGTCAGAATTGAAGAAGAGAGATTTCCCTTTCTCCCTTTTCTTTCTATACCGAGACTGGAGGGGCAGACCAGAACACACCAGCAGCTAAGAAAATAAGCAGCTGAGATGGGGGAGAGAATGGGCATGGAGAAGGAATATCTTTGGGTCTCTGTTATTCAGAAAAGAAATACGCAGCTAGCTTCCTCTCCGCTTTGCCTACTGTAGAATAGAAACCTGGTCTATGACCCACTGTGCGGGAGCAGGGTGGCCTGCCTCTACCCTGAGGCAAACAGCTAAGTGTTAATCCCAGGCACTCTGAAGCCAATTGCAACGCAGACACATACTCCTGTGTTTGGTTTTAGGTAATGTTCCTAACGTCCATCCCGTTCACGGTGGAGAACTAGTCTTAACTAGACAGGCCACCCGATCTAGGAACTGGGAGGAGAGTTACTGGGCTAGGGCAGGTAGGCCTGTTTGCACTGGCGGCTGAAGAGGCTCTGGTCTCTGCCCCTAGAACCCTCTCTACGCTGCCTACCGCAAGACCTTGAAGTTCTAGCCTCCCACACGGCAAAGTAGTTGGCTGGCTGACCCTTAAGGCTCTGCAAAGGCCAAGGTTCACCTCTTGTTCCCTCCATCTCAGCCCCCGCTCCCTGCCTCCCACCACCCCAACCCCCACCCCCACCCAGCTCTGGCCCCAGGCTGGCCTCTCGCTTACCTGAGATGCCAGCATGTGCTGTGAGAGGTGGAAAGGAAAGGGGGCAGCAGCTCCAGCCGCTCCAGCCGCCGAGCCCAGACCAGCTCCGCCGTCTAGCCCAGCTGTGGCCGCCCCGGCCCCGCCGCCGCCTCCGCTGCCTCCGCCAGTCACCGAGGCCAGCAGGTGGCCCATGCCCATGGCCGAGAAGGCCCCAGGGCCCATGGCGAACTGTCCTGGGTGCAGAAAGAGCGGCTGCCCGGCGCCCAGGGGCCCAAAGAACTGCTGACCATGCAGGTGGCCCGACAGCGCCAGACCTTGCAGGTGGCCTGCGCTGAGAGGCGAGGCGCTGTCCGTTTGTACCACGAGGGGCGCCAACCCTGTCTCCTTGACCTCACTGCCCTCCTTCCGCGCCTCGTCCTTCCTCCTGCCCTCCGCCTTGTCCTTCTCCAAGCCCCTCAGGCTGAAAGGGCCGTCTAGGCAGCCGCCGCCTTCCCCTGGCTCTTTGCCCCGGTCGGGGCTGCCCCTTTCCCGGACACGCTCGGACTCAACCAGGCGAGGGGGACTGGCCGACTCCAAGCCGGGGCTGCGCCCTATTGTGCCCCCAGGCCGCTCATCCCCAAGTCTCTCCGGCTCCGGGTCGCTGTCCGCAGCGCACAGCTTCTCGTCGACTGCAGAGAGGAAGCGGGGACGGGAAAGGGAAGGGGATTGAGGATCAACGAAGCCCAAAGCGTAGATGTGGGGAAAGTGTCCCCTTCTGGAGTGTCTGGGGCTGAGTGGAGTACTCCCGTCTTAGACTTGGGAAGGGAAACCGGCTGTATATGTAGGGGTGTCTTTTCCCAGGCCTCAGAGCCCCTTAGTTCTCCACAACCCAGACATTTCACAAACAAGTAAAAGTGACCCTCCCTCTTCTCTACAGTCCTGCCCACCTCCGACGCCACTGGCACAAATACTGCTTTTATTTGTATTCTAAAAGTTCTGTGATCAAGAGCAAGGTAACGCTAGCATGATAATCGTATTCCTACTCCTTTCCCCCATCTCGGGTCTCCTCTTTGGTTCGCCCTTTTTATCCCTCTGTCCCTCCCTCTCCCCGTTCAGACTTGCCATTCTCGGCATCCCGTCCCTCACCTCGAGTGCGATGCAGACGCAAGGGGCTGGGGTCCGTGCCTGGAGAAGAAGGCGGCTCTCGGGCTGGAGGTGGGTCGCAGGAGGAGGCATCTGACTCGGCCCCGTCCCTCTCGGGCTTACATTGCTCTTCGTACATTCGAAGGGATGGGAGGGTCAATTGCTTCCTGGGAAGAGGAGGGTGAGGAGGAGGCATTAGAGGTGGAAGCTGGAGGGGAAGGGCAGGAGAACCCTCTCTTGGGTTCCTGGCAACAATGCTTGCCCTTACCTCATGGGCAGGGCCCTTAAACTGCAAAGCACTAGTCCCTGCAAAGTTCCCATACTCCTCAGAAAGGGTTCGGGAATAGGTGAAGGGCCTGGGAACTACCTCCTTGAAGCAATCTCCCAGTCAGAAAGATTGTAGGAGAGTGGTGATTCCCCAAATTATTTCACTCCCTCTCCCCATTTTCTCACCTTTTCTCTCTCCGGCCATTTCCTGTGTCTCGGAAACCTTTTGCAAAGGGATTGTTGTCTATTTTCAGCTGCGTGATCTATCGTGGGGAGAAGACGGACAAGTGGAGTCGTCACCGTGGGGTGGGGACACGGAAGAGTTACTATCCTATCCTGCTCCTCCGCATGCAACCATAGCCTCCTTGGCTTTCTCCTATCTTGCCCCTGACCTTGCTCATTTTAGGGACTACACTTGGAGTAGGGACCCTTCTCGCTCCCCCAAAGTTCTTGTTCCCCAACATCTGGTGTTCTTGCCTCCTCCTACTGCGGATTTTGAATACAGAGCATGGGGAAAGTGCTGCCCAATTCTAGGGCCCTAAGGATGGGCAGAGGATAGGATATGCGGTTTTGACCTTCCAGGCCGAGGCCACCCCTAACAATTGCGTAATGGCGGTGGTGAAAGAAGACAACAGAAAATTCTTCCGGCGCCCCCCCCTCACCCCGAAAGGTGGACGGAGGGGGATTATGGGATCCAGACGAAGAAGTCGAGGCTTGCGGTGAGGATGGGAGGTGCTGAGCCTTCCTTAATAACTTAACTCCACTATATCATAAACTTTGTTCTGGAAGCAAATCCTCTCCACCAAACACACACACCCTTGTGTTCTCTCTTTTGCAGCAGGCAGCTGTCTCTCCCCACTTTTATTGGGGTGAAGGGGCGTCCCACAGAAAGCCGTTTAATAGAAAGAAGGTTCTTTAAAAAAAACTTAATAAAAGCAGTCTGAAATCTCCTAGTTCTGTTGCTTTACCTAGACCCAGGCTTCAGATATCCTAACACACCCTCTCCCCGGCGAAAAATTGCTTTTATCCGCTTACATCACCTGCCACCTCCAAAACATCAAGGGTTCCCCTAAATTTTAATGGGCTTAGGAACAGTTAATCAGAAAGTCCCCGGGCAGCTTTTCCGGGAGGCCCCCACCCTGCTCCTAGTAGGTAAGTTTAAATTCTGACCTGGAGCAAAAATAGGACTGGGCGGTGTCAAAAAAGATCCCTAAATCCTTTGTTAATAACTAGGCAAACAGCTCCACCTGGGAGGGCCCAACTCTTTCTCCCTGCTCTTCACCAAGGAAGACCAAGGGGAACCGGTACAGGCGTCGGGAAGGTAAAGAAAAGAAGAGTGCAACCCTCCGGGCTTCCCGCCCTCCCGAAGGTCCCACCTTGTCGTTCTGGTAGGCGGTGACTGCGATGAAATCTGTCTCAGGGAACACATAAGTGCGAAAGGTACTGTAGGGAAGTTTCAGAATGTCGTTGGCTCTCACAATGTGGAAGCGAGGTTGATACTTGTGCATGGAGTTCAGGATGGTCTGTGGGTGTAGGGGTGCGGAGAAAGGCAGGTTAGGAACGCACTCCTGACCTACCTACCTACTCAGCTAGGCAGGCTTCCCGCCAACCACATATTCTCTTCAGTATCCAGTCGGACATTCCCTTTCCCTACCCAAGTTTACAGTTAATCCGATACTTCTTCATTGCTGTCCTCTGAGCTGGGAGCTCTGTTCTCGTTTTATTACTATGATCAATTATTATTGTTATTAGCCAGCCATTAAATTAGCATTTATTAGGCGCCTTCCATGTGCCAGACTCTGTGCTAAGCACTTGGGGATACAAAGAAAGGTAAAAAACAATCCTTATTCTCAAGGAGCTCTCACAATAAATGGGGGAAACAACAGGTAACAACTGTGTACACACATATAGAGAGGATAAATTGGGAGTAAATTCAGTGGAAAGTCCCTAAGATTAAGGCAAATTGGGAAAGGCTTCTTGCAAACGGTAGAACTTCAGCTGAGAGTTGAAAAAAGTCAGGGAAGCCAGGAGGCAGAGAAGAGGAGGGAGAGTGTTGTTGTTGTTGTTAATTGTTAGCCCTTTAGAAAGGACAGAAAAATGAAGAACATAACGAGCATCCAAGTCAGGCTCTGTAAGAACATCTCCACTGGTACCCAGAAACCCCTTGTAAACCATGGATTCCCCTTCTGCCCTGCAGGACAGGACAGAATGGATGGTCACTCTTTTGCACTCATCTCTTCAGGTATGAGTGAATTCCCCTTATTTTCCGAAGATGTGGGGCATTTATTTGAATTTAGATAGGGGAAAAGGAGAAAGAGGACTTGGTTAAAGAAAGCTCCCCACAGAACCCTTTCTTCTTGGTAGTCTGGGGTGAACCTAGAGATATAGGACTCAACTTAGGGCAGAACTCCAACTGGGGGGGAAGCTCATAGGCTTTCCCTTGAGTCACACAAGGGAAGGTGGGGACATCTGATTTATCGAATAAATCCCCACTGAAAGAGACCTTCTCAAGAGGGATATGATACAGGAGCCAGAGTGGGGGAAGACTGGTCGGAGTGAGCAAAAAATAAGCTCCTAGGGCCAGAAAGTTGGGCTGTAGGAGTACAGCACCCCAAAGAGTTGCTTTTATTTCTTCCCAAACGATTTATAGAAGTGAAGGAGTCTGGGTCCTAAAGGTACCCAACTTTATGGTGGAGAGGAAAGGGGGGAGGGGAGACATTACAGCCCCCAGTCTCAGATTTCCTCCCCCAGTTCCTACCCCTTCTTGAAACTGATTCCAAGCCCTAGGTATTGGGTTGGATGCAAGGGAGGAGGACGGTGAGGTAGAGAAACAGGGAAAAACTCTCAACAGAATACATTTGTCCCCATGTTTTGCTTGTCCCTGGCCCTAAGGACATCTCCAGCTTGGGTGGATGAGAGGCAAAGGCCCAGTCCTTCCTCACCATCCACTGGAGCCACTAGCCTGGGGACTCCTGAAAGAGTCCAGTGGGTAGTTGAGGCCATGGAAAGAATCATCCTTCTCTTAGTCAGAAGGGGAAGGAGCTACCAGGTTGGAATACAGCAGCTGAGTATGGAGACATTTCTATTCTCTTCTATTCCCTAGCCCTTCTGTTGCACTTCTGACTGACCGTCTTAGGAATCCCAGTGACCAGCGCTAAGACCCCGGGACCTCGACATCACTGCCCTAACCCACAGCCCCGCCTCAGAGACCTGAAAGAATCTCCTGTTTGGAGAACTAATAGACCACACAGTCCTCAGGCCCCCTCCGGCAATAGCCTGCTTCCTGGAGCAATAGGGCTTGGGGAAACCAAGGCCCTGATGCTCACTGAGAGAGCCTGGAGTGGTGGGGCTGCTTCGGGCCCTGTCAGGATCCAGCCCAATCTGAGTTTCTTGCCCAGGAAAAGGACATCTCCAGGCAAAACACAGGCCTCAGATGGAAAGAAGGGGATCTCTTTGCAACTGGCGGTGGGCAACATGCTCTCCCAAGCGGGATCCACTAGATTTTCCGTAATCTAGCAGCCGTTTTAAGTAAAGTTGTAAAGTCCCAGATTCTCGGTCACAAAACTGGAGTGGTCTAGTCTGGGCTTGGGAGGGGGCCGGGAGCCTGGAGCCTGTGCCCTGGATCTTGGTTGCCAGCCTCATTCTCGCTCTCCCCCTACCCCCCACTCCGCAACACATACACGTAGCCCCGGGCAGGCAATCTGGAAGAGGGTACTCACGAAGCCGTGCTTGTCCGATATGTTGTTAGTAAGCTTGAGTTTATGGAAGGCCACTGGCTTGGCCATCCACTGCTCCCCAGTGGCTGGGCTATCCGGGTGGATGTACATGCGTTTGGGCATCTCGGGATCAGCCTTGCCTGCCACCATCCAGCGTGAATTGTGGAACTTGTAGCGACAGTCGTCGGCGGCCACGATGTCCATGAGCAGAATGTACTTGGCCTTCTTGTCCAGCCCGCTGACCCGCACCTTGAACGGGGGGAACATCCGCCTGGGAGGGGGAGGGGGAGACACTAGGACTGGGACGTCGGCTCGGTTCCCTTGAGCCAAGTCTCAGGATCCCCCACCAGGCCTGACCCCATTTCTGCCCCAGCCCCTCAGCATGGACGACCCCTTCCTCTCTCTCCTCCTCTTCACAAACCCCGAAAACAATCAAGGCCAAACCCGTTGTCTCACACTAGGTCTAAGAAGCTCCCAGGAATGTAGTGATTAATCCTCCCTTTAAACACATACCAGCTTCTCCCCCAATTATCCGGGCAATTAATTCCAGGACAATACCCGCTTTGGCCCAAATTATCCAGATAAAATCCAGAAGAGTCCCGTCTGGGGAGTTTGCGTTAGCAAAAGAAAGAGACGATAACCTGGGCAATTGGGGAAGAGGCGGGTAGATTTGGGACCTGAACTAATTCCCCCTTTATTTCCGGCAGAAACCTAGTTAGGGATTTTCTTTTTAGGTCTGAACTCGCTGGATATTTGTAGGAATTCGAGATTTCCAGTGCCGGGGAAGAGCGCCCTGAGTCTGCCTCAAGTCCTGAGGTGCAAGTCTGAGAGAAGTTGGGGGAGCCCAGGGGTGATGGCTGCCGGATCCGGAGAGGGAACTGGGAAGGGAAGAGGAAAGCTCTAGCCTGAGGAGCTGATTGGAGCTGGCCACAAGGCTCTGATACGAGTTCAGAGGGCTCTGTCCTGGCCGGTCAGGCCCCAGAGGCGCCTTTGCCCAGCGGCCCTTTGGCCCGAGTACTCCCCTTTTAACCCCACAGTCTTAGGGTGGAGGACTAGGCCGTCACCTCCCACATCCCACCTCCAAATCTATGAGGATAACCCAACCAGGGACCCCCATCTTAGTCCCTTGGCCCAAGTGGAAGAAGAAGTGAGTTCAGAGAAGCCCAAATCTCCCGGGAACAGCGAATAGCCCCGGAGTTGTGGGAGACAGAGCGGTGAGAAAAGGGGCCGAATAGGACCAGGAGGAAGAAACCAAAGGCAGTGAGCTCCGACTCCCGGGGCGCACCCCAGCCCTACTGTTGGAAGGATGGGTTCTAGGTTCTCTCAGAGTGCTGGGGGAAGAGGGGAACCCGCTTGGAAGTGGCCTCCGGGCGTGTTGAGACTGCAGGGAGAGAGTGTTTGGTGGTCTTTGTTACGGTTGTTGTTTCCTTCCTTGTTTGGGCGGTTATTTTCTTTTTATTTTATTCGTTTGGGGGTTTCTCCGATTAAGAAAAAATCTCCCTTCTTCGCTAAACGAAGAGGGGGAAAACCCCACCAAAACCCCAGCGCTTTGTTTCCTTCTTATTTCTAGCGGACAAATTGTCAACTCGTCATCGGAGCAAACGAATAAAATGCCCAAACGGCCCCGGAGGGATAGCCGAAGGAGGCCAGGGGCCGGAGAGGGACAGGCAGAGGCCATCCGGGCTGAGGGGCCAGGAGGACCGAAGTGGGAGCCCAAGGCAGTAGGGGCTCCGCTTGGCTCGGACCCGGGTCAGTCCGGGGGGAATGCTGAGGAGGCAGCGAGACACTGCTGGGGCGGCTCGGCTTCCCTGTTCCCACAGCATCCTCGGATCTGCCCCGGAGTAGGGGACGAGAGGCTGGTGAGGCACGGGGAGAGCCCGCTGAGGAGGGAAGAGAGGCAAGTGGGGGCTGACCCAGGTGCCCGGAGCCGTGCGCGGCCGCGGCCCGCTGAGAGCCCCCTCCCGGCCCGGGGCCCGGCCCCTACCTCCCGGACTTGGTAATGACCATCTCGGTGCCCAGTTTGTGGAACTGGTCCCACAACTCTTTGGCCTCCAGCGTCACCTTGGGGTCGTCCTCCACCTCGTCCTCCGGCTCCAGGCTCTTGAGAGAACGAAGATGGGCCGCCTGGGGGTGGTGGCCCAGCGCTGAGACGTGCAGCCCCGCCTCGGCCGCGGCTGCGGCGGCAGCCGCCGCCGCCGCCGCTCCGGCCAGGCCCGGGTCCGGCAGGGGCTTGGCGAGCGCCGCGGGCGGCAGAGCCAGCGCCGGGAAGAAGGAAGGCTGAGCTGCGGCCAGGAAGGCGGACATGGGGAAGTCAGCGGGGCGCGGAGGGTGGAAGGGGTGGTATGCCATGACGGTCCCCGCAAACGCCGTATCTCTCATCGGTGCATCCGAAAGGGGTTGGGGGTGTCGGGGGAGGGGAGGGGGCGCGACCCCGAGAGCTCAACGAAGAGACTGGGGGTGGGGACGGCGGTCAGTCCTTTGTGCCCGGGACCCCCGGATAGCGCCGGGACGGGCGGAGCCGCCGAGCCGGGGGCTTCCCGCTGCGCTGAGCTAAGCTGCGCCCTCCTCCTCTTCTTCCTCCTCCTCCTCCTCCTCCGGCTGCCGGCTCCTCTCCGGGCTCGGGCCCACCCTCCCGCCGCTGCTCCTCCCTGTTCCCGCGGTCGGGGCCCGGCTCGGGGCTTGGGGGGGGGGAGCCGAACTGGGGGCTCCGGGCTCCGGGCTGGGGCTGGCCGGCTCCGGCGCGGCGCCGGGGACCACGCGCGAGTGGTTAGATCTTGTCGTGATCTCTGGAAAACTGTGACTATCTCACATGTCCTTCCCTTCTCTGATCCCCCTTCGCTAACGAGCCAGGCCCCCCTTGATTGCTGATTTTACGCTTTTTGGACCAATTGTGGGTCTCCGGGGGCGGGGTTTTGACAGCTCTGGCCAAGCTCTGGCCGGGAAAGGGGGGGCAGGGGAGAAGGTGTCGGAAGCCTCGGCAGTAAGAAAACATGTCAACAGAATAAAATGTTAACCAATGACGGACCGGCGGGGCCCTGAGACCCCACCCCCTGCCCTGGCCCCCACCTCCGGCTCCTCTCTGCACAGCCGCCTTGGCAGGGCAGCGCAGCGCAGCCCAGCCCGGCTCCGGGAGCTGGAGCCCAAGGAGAGGGAGGGACTGAGGGGGTGGGGTGGGGGGAGTCGAGGGCCGAGGGGCAAGGGACAGGGGACATGGGTTGCCAGGGCCCCGGGGCCTTCCGAAATGGAAACCTTTCCTCTCCCAGGCTCAAGTTCAAAGCATTCACACAGGCCAGGGAGAACTTGGGGTCCTGGAGAGGAAAGGGGTGTCCCTCCTCTCTGCGCCCTAGCTGGATGTGGGAGAACTGTCATCTCATTCAAAGTCTGTCACCCTTCATCTTTTCTCTTACTTTTTTTTTTGCGGGGGGTGGGGGGTAGAAGAGGACTATCACCGATGTTCTCGGGCAGAGGTCTGTCCCTTCGGTTTCCACTCGGGTTCCCGAGGGCGTGGGAAGCTAGGCAATGACTTAGGGACAGTTCAGAACCAGACGAGGACACCCGAGATCGATGCACTGGCCCGCGCGGCTTCGCTGTCCGAGATCCGCCTGTACTTCCCCAAGCCCGGGACCCAGGCTGGCCCGAGTATCAGCAAGCACGTCTCCAAGGCCGAGAGCGTTGGGCGCTGAAGGGCTGCAGGCACCACAGGAACAGAGCTGAGTCCGCAAGACCCCATCCAAACCAGGTGAGTGGTGCCAGGGTGCGAGACAAGCTGAGCTCAGCCGGGGAACCCAGCTCAGGGCTAGAGCAGGAGGTTGGATGGGAGAAAGTACTGGGGTCCCTGGGAAAAAAGAGGAGGGGTCCCCAGCTTCAGATAGGGAAAATGAGAGGATGTTCTTGGGGGTGACAGCGGCAGCAAAGGGTCGGGGCAAGCACAAATGATACAGCAGACCTCTATTCTCCCCATTCCCTTAATATCTCAGCCTGAGACGGAAATTTCTCAGGAAACCTCGGGGGCTTCCCAGACTCTCTCAACTGTCTGGGTAGAACCAGTCACTATCTGTCCATGCCGTCTCCTCCGGCATGGCTGAACGCATATTATGATGAGTTTTAGTTTTCATGGTTAGGGTACCTTCTAAACCCCGGGCAAACATCTATTCTCCTCATTCGGTGCGGAGTAGACTTTATCAGCACCGCCTAAATATGGGCACCACGGTGGTGAGGGCTGTGGGGGGACTTTCCATGCAGTGTTTATTCCTTTATCTTCCGTAGTGTTTAGATTTGACATGGGCCAGAAGGATAGTAAAGTGTGTGTGTGTGTGTTTGTGTTTTGCTAACAGCCCGGGCAGCCGCAGGTAGGTCAGCGTTAAAAACAGACCACAGTGTGTGTGCGTTTGTATGTTGATGCTTCATGTAGCCGTCTGCAGGTCCTGGACAATAGGTTGTGCCCACCCATAACTGTCCATAGCTATCCTCCACTTGTCGGTTACACACACAAAGGTGGAGTAGGAACGAATACACCTGGTACAATAGAGTCCCCATTCTTTGTAGTGTGTACCTGCACCCTGGGGGATAGAATTTGGAAGACGGCGTTGTCTCTATTCCATTTTTAAAAATCCGTATTGTTTATTTGTCTCTCAGACATGTACTAACACAAAATATAAAGTATTAACACAGATATAAATATTTTAAAATTCTAAGGTCTATATGTTGTACCTAGTATCAAAATACCTGGTAATAACAACCTGTCAGGCAGATAATTCTGCCTGTTCCAAGTCCACTAGACTCTTCGAAGGGATGATTGTTTTTTAAATGCCCTGTACACCGCATATGTACTTTGTGAACCCAGGCTCAGGCCAAGTACATATGTACAAGCTGCACATAGAACATACACAGGTCTGGTAAGGTGCCTAAGGATTCTCACTGGGCTGCACAAACCCTCCCTGACAGACCAAGACTGAGCATTGTACTCCCTCACACGCAGCCCTCACAAGCAATCCTGGGAACCCTCCAGCCTCCCAGGATTACAGGCAGCCTCTCAATAGCTGCACTGACCTGCGGCCTGAAGCCGTGGGGGCTGGATTCGACCCTAGGTCAGGCTCTTTGACTTGACGTTCCGCCTTCGGTTCTGCCTTTTGTTATCTCCCCCGTGGGCGCTCCTGCCCGCCCAGCAGGCATCCAGTGTAACAATCGCCTTGCCAGGTTCCGTAAAGCCCTGTCTACACCATGTGCCACCTCTATCTCTGACCCTCCGTGAAAGACGCAGGAAGCTAGGGACAGGGCAGGCACAACTGCCTGCGGCCTGGGCAGGATGTGGTCTCTCCTTCAGGGATCTTTTAGGACACCAGGATTCGTGACTAGCGCCTAAGTGCCTGCATCGTCTGCAGGCCAGCTCCTTGGACCCCAAATTCTGTGTGTGCACACTTGGAACTAAAAAAAACAAAACAAAACACATAGAGCCCGGGCTGTTTTGTGTTTCTCCTCGGGGCACTGTCCAGTGGTTGTGTAAGCTCCCCCACCCCGTGCATCCCCTCCCCAGAATTATTCCCAGCTCTTCGAATTATTTTGCTCCCCCAAATCGGCACTGCCGCCCCCAGCCCAGTACACCACCTGTGCTTCTCTCCTTTCTCAGTGGCCGTCAACCTCCCACCTCAAAGCCCTCCTTGCATCTCTCAGGGCACTTTTTAGGGCACACTTGATCCAGCCAGTGCTCTGAGAGAACGCTCTACAGGGAGATCCGACAGGGCATCGAAAACCAGGCCTGGAGAACGACGCGAAGTAGCAGACCAGCCCTGGCCGGCCTTGGGCTCCTCGCATCTCTTTCTCCACCTCTGGTTTCCCTGGAGCCCGGGCACTACTTCTGCCCGAATGCAATGAGAGCTGGGAGTGGGGAAAGGCGGGGGAGGAGGGAAAGAACTGCAGACCCGGGCGGGTCCCGGGGGGCAGCGAGTGCATGTCCCTTTAAGAGGCGGGGGGGGCAGCTCTTCCTGCATGGGGCTGGGGGACCCGAAGCGGGGGGGTAGGGGCGGGGGTGGCTGGCGCCAGGCGGCTGCTACTCCACAACAAAGCTCCGGCCCCTGTCACTTCGCATTTGGCCTGCACCCGCAGAAGGGCGGGAGGACGCACGTCGAGCCCGCCCCGACTGTAGGGACCCCTCCCTTCGGCCCCCTCCTGAGGACTCACACACTAACTCAGGCGCCAAGCCTAGGTGGGATTGAGGAGGAGAAGGGGTGGGGGGGAGTCAGAGCTCCCTCCATAACTGAATTACTTCCACCATCCCTTTCCCCGAACACCACCCGACGGATCACTGGGTCTCTCCTGGTTCTATGCCCCCTTGCCAGAGAGCTGGAGGCAAAAGATTGACCGAGACACCCAAGTTTCTCGCCCATCAGCTGCCTGGGAGGGAGGGAGGCGGCCGAGAGAAAGGCTCTGATGGCCCCAGGATAAGCGGAGAAGACGAGGGGGCAAAAGAGCTGAATTCTTGTCTCTTTACTGGAAACAGACTGGTCATGCAAGGGGGCGAGTTACGGCCTGAGGCTAGGTTCTTGTTTTAAGGAGAGGGAATGCGTTTGTCCCTCTTTCTTCCCTTTCGCAACATCTTACCCTCCACCCCCACTTCCTTTTCTTATTTCTCGACTTTTAGCCGTCTTCCCGGTGAGCCAGAACTTTTCATTCCCATCCCCGGCTCCTAATCGTGAGAGAGTTCCCAGTTTGCGGATAATCCGCTCTCTTGGCCTTTCTGGTTTAGCGCTTCACACACACACACACACCCCCTCAGCCCCGAACAACGAAATCGGGCGGAGGGATGTGAAGTCCTATTGCTGACCCTTTCTTTCCTCTACCCAGAACCCAGAGCGGCATCTATCTACCCCTCGAGGTACTGGAGGAGCGTAGGCGGTTAGGGACCCTAAGACAAATGTGTACTCTAGGACCTCTCTCTGCCGGGTTGAATCCCTCATTGTGATCGCAAGTATTTGCTCCTGGATTCCCCCCGCAGCTCCCGTGCTGTCCCCCCACCCCAGTTATCCGACTTTCCAGCTATCTCTCTCTTCTAGCCCCTCTGCTTTCCCCACGCTATTTTTAGCCGCAAGCCAAGCTGCCCGAGGCGCCAGCCTCAGGCAGACAGAGCCTAGAGCCTAGCGCTATGGGTGTCTGTCTCTGTCTCTGTCTCTCCTGCTGTCTCTGTGTCTCTGTCCTCGGCAGGGGGAAGGAGGGACACTCGATGACCCTGGGCACTACAGCTGCTGGGTCCTGTCTCGACCACTTACGCAAATCGTCCGTGATGGCTTTAAAAGCCCCACTCTCAGAAAGGCGCTGCCCGGCCCCTCCTTATCACCCCTGTACCGTAATTACCTCCGTGAGAAACGGGGAGTGACAGCAGATTCCCAATGCACAGCTCTGAGGGATCCCAAGAAGCTCGCTACCTGTGGGACCTTTTGGAAGACACTTAATCTCTCTAGATTGCAGTATTTGCACAATAGACGGCCTCTGAAGCGCCTTCCAGTTCTCGATCTATGATCCTGAGGCCGAAATGAGGAAGGAGACAGGGCCAGAGACAGAAATTGTCCTCGTCCGTCACCATTCCCACGACTGCCAACACCACCCTCTGTACAGTGGCGGTGTTTTGTTTTGCTCTGATTTGTTTTAAATCGATTTTTCGCTTCCGACTTTTATAATGAGGCTGGCTCCTTCTCCAGAGCTAGTATCTCTCTGCCTCCTCCAGGAAGTCCTCTAGGATTGCGCGGGTCCAGACATTCTTCAACTTTCTGGGACAAATTTTCCCTTGTGGCTATTTTCAGAGTCCCGGCATATTGATCGCAGGCATGGTGTAATGTGGCGTGGTGGAATGTGTGCGTGAACGTCAGTCAGTCAACAAGCATTTATTAGGTTCCTACTATGTGTCAGGTACTGTGTTAAGCGCTGGGGATACAAAGAAAGACAAAAACAGCAACAAAAAAACCCAGCCTGGCTCTTAAGGAACTTACAATCTAATGGAGGAGATAATATACAAACAAGTGTGTGCAAATAAGCTAGGATACGGGATAAATTAGAGATAATCAACAGAGGCAAGGCACTAGAATTAAGGGTGTGTGTGTGTGTGTGTACTGGAGACCTGAGTGTAACATAAAACTTCCTTCTCTCACCTTCCCCATCTTACCCTTCCTGTCTCCACCACTAATGTCAATGGGTGCATGAAGGTTGAGGATCTCAGCAGTCTCCTGCTCTGCCTCTGCCCCAGCCCCAAGCCTCTAGCTTAGATCCGAGTCTTCACTGCCCATTGCAAAGCGGAGGCTTGCACTAGTGGAAATCGAAGTTATCCACCACTCGCCAGTTCTTTTTTCCATTTGTAGGATTCTCAGACACGTCCCTATCCGGAGAATTCTCCCAGTGACCTTTCCTCTCCTCCGTACCGCCCCCCCCATGCAGCTTTGAATTATTTTTTTTAAGTTTCACTGAAATCTTTTGTTTTTACATCGCCTTTATTTCCCATTATATCACTTCCCCTCCTCTGCTGAGAGAGCCATCGCTTATGAATAAAGAATTAAGTGGGGGGTGGCAGAGAGCAGTGCAATAAAACTGACACGTCAATTAAGTACAAGTTTATGCCCAGATCTACCTCCTTAGCTCCCTACCTCTGCAAAGATGAAAAGGGAGTGTATTTCCGTCTTTTTGGGGGGCCGAAGAACTTTTCGTTCTCATCAATGTGGAAAACTTTGTCATATCTGAGGCAAGACCCAAGGTACAACGGTTCCCACCCCATCTTCAGGGGCCGGAGGTTGAGTCTATAAAGCGCAGAGTGTTCAGGGGGGAAAAGTATGATAACTGGTTTGTGGGATGTCCTCCCGCAGTTGTATCCTCCGCGGTAGTTCAGAGCTCTGCTCTTTCCTTAGTCCTCGTGGTCACAGCTTAAACGTGTGCCCTGAGCCCCAGTTTCCATAGGCTGCCGCCCCCAGGATCAGGGCCATGTTCCTCAGCTTTCCCCACCATGCCCCGTCTGCATGGGTCCCATGTGGTCTCCCTCCACCTTCCACATTCACCTGGGATTCGTTGGAAGGTCATCCCCCTCGGGTGATTTGATCCAAAGACCAAAGTCAGGCGCACAGCCACAGACCTCTCCTGCAGCAGGTGTGTAGACACACGGCCTCTTGTGCCCCGAGCCCGGTCCAGGGCCACTGAGTTACCAGGAAGGCATCTGGGACAGGGCTGGGAGAAGAACCCGAAGGTTATTGAAAAGGTGAAGGAAGCGTGAGAGATGAAGGAGAAGGCCGAGGAGAAAAAAAAGAGAGAGAGAGGGAAAAAAAGACAACGAGGCGGACAGAACCGTTTTTTCTGTCTGAGCCCCCATTGTCGAGGCGTCACCTCTTCAAGGAAGGCCAATGAAACTTTCTTTCCGGGAAGCGGCTATAGGAGCTGTGTGCAATTTGGGGGTTCGGAGATGGTGGTGGTGGACGCGGGGCGGTCGCAGTTTCTTCTTACCACCTGTAGGCTTTCCTCTTCTCATACCTGGGGGAAGCTGACTAAACCCGGGGACTTGGAGATAGACAGGAAAGGGGGAGGAGAGAATGGGAAGGAGGAGGAGAGGAGTGAAGGGCGACAGAAAGAGGAAAAGACAGAGAGAGAGAGAGAGAGAGAGAGAGAGAGAGAGAGAGAGAGAGAGAGAGAGAGAGAGAGAGAGAGAGAGAGAGAGAGGAATGTGGGTAGAGATTGGGAGATAACGCTAGAGATCCAGACATCGAAAGGGACAAGAGGAATGAGAGACAGTGGGGGAGAAACACTGGAGTGAGAATAGGGGAGAGAAAATGAGGATCCCAGAGATATTAGGGAAGGACAGACGTGGTGCAGTGAGGAAGGCGCGCTTTCTTTGGAATCAAAGCACCCGGGTTCAAATTCAGCTCTTCCACCTAACTACCTATGTGACCTTGGGCAAGATATTTCGCCTCTCCAGGACTTGATGTTCTCCAAAGGCTTGGACAAGATGCCTTTTAAGTTCCCGTTCATCTCTACAGCTCTGATCCCAAGACCAGGAAGAGGGTTGGGGATTAGGGAGACAACTGAGAAGAAAGAGGCAGAGACGAAATAAGAGACGAAAATACAAGGACAGGAGAATAAGATGCAATATGTGGGGGAGAGAGATGGGGAATAAGATGGAGAATGAGAAAACCAAGGAGCAGAGAAGGTTAAAAGATGAGAGACTGGGGCAATAAAGGGCTGCCTGGAATAAGAGACTAGAGAAGGAGCCCCAGGAACCAGCATGGGAAGGGCAGGAAAGCTGGTCTTTCCACCCGCATCCCGAATATTTGCTTCGTTTTAGAAAAGCTTTTAAAATTGAGGGAAAAATTTTTTTTCGTTCTTCTTTACCCTTCCCAATTCCTTCTTCCGTTTCCATTAGCGTTCGGGTTCTTCTCCCAGTTCTGTTCCAGCCTCCCTTCGGGTCGCTCAGTGGCTGAGGGGAGCAGTCTGAGCTTAGGAGGCCCTGCGCCCGCACACCTGCTGCAGGCGGGGGCTGCAGCTATGCTCCTACCGTTGTTGCCTGCGCCAAGTTACCCGAAGGGGTGACCTTCCAACGAAAACCTGGTGAAAGGAGGTGGAAGGTGGAGAGGGACTCATTCCAGACGCGACGGCAAAAAATCGGGGGTCCAAAAAAACAGAAAACCTCTTTCCCTCTTTGTCCAGCAAGGTTCCCTCAACCCCACCCAGGCCAGAAGAGACACCTCGAAGCCGTAAGGCATGAGGAAAGGGAAGCCTTCTGTGGGCCTGAAGGGAGAGGAGGTGTAAAGTAGACGAGCTTCGGGGAGAGGGGGGCTGTCTCGTATTAGCAAATTCAAAATGTTCCTACTGAGGCCCCGGAGACCTGACGTTCTGCCCCTTTACTCGTAATCTCATTCCACCTAAAGCTCCAAAAAGAAATAAGTCAACTCCCCTCCCCCATACACACACACATACACACACGTTGGGAAGGTGGGAGGGGGGTTTTGTAGGAAGGGGCCTCTCTAGGTGTCCTCACTGGCCCACTTCACTCTTGAGTAGACTGAGTTAGTAACTGCCCCTGGGTAGAACTGGATATAGGCACACGGAGCTAGCTGAACCTAACTGAAGTGTTTCCGAGTGGACCACATTACTTAGGGCATTCGGCTTTAAGAAGCCCCATTCTCATTCCATGAATGTGGTTCATTTGATCCGGCCATCGGCCCTTTGATGGAGGTAGTGAAAATGTTATTGCTCCTGTTTTACAGGTAAGGAAACTGAGACTCAGAGAGTTTGGGTGGGAAGGAGGTTGGCATATAGGATTTTAGAACTTAAGCTAGAAGGGACTTCAGAGGCTATTCTAGTCCAACTCCTTTCTTTTTTAGTTGAGGAATCTGAAGCCCAGAGTCTAAGTGACTTGTCCTAAATCACATAGGTGTATCAGAGATGGAATTTGAACCCAGATTTCCTTTCCTAAGTTTCTGTAGGAAGTGGAGGGATGAGGAGAAGAAGAAGAAAGCATTAGGGACTCATCCTTTGAAACCAAATATGTTGGGGGAGGCGGGGAACTCCACTAAAATCCTCCTTCAACCTTGGGATGGTATGGAAGTGAGCCTGAGGGTCTCCAAGGTAGAACCACTGGCTGCCAAGCTCTGGAATGTCCTACAAAAATGGAAAGATTTTGATTACTGCTGGTACTGGATAGAGGGAGGAAGGGGAAGATGCACTGAATTTAGGGTCAGAAAACCTTGGGTTCAAAAGCTACCTCTGCTCCTTCTTTGTCTCTGTCTCTGTCTCTGTCTCTGTCTCTGTCTCTCTCTCTCTCTCTCTCTCTCTCTCTCTCTCTCTCTCTCCATGTGTGAGAGAGACAGAGAGACACAGAGAGAGACAGAGACAAAGAGATGGAAAAGAGAGGGGGGGGAAGAGAGACAAAGAAAGATGAGAGACAAGAGAAAGAGAAAGACTGGAAGACAGAGACAAGAGAGACAAAGGGAGGGTGGGAGAGAAAGAGATGGGAGAGAAGAGATGAGAGATAAAAGAGGGGGGAGGAAGAAAGAAAGACAAGAGAGGAAAAAAGAGAGGAAAAAGAAAAGAGAGGAAAGACAAGGGAGAGAAAGGAAGAGAGAGACGAGAGAGGAGAAACAATAGAAAGGAGAAAAAGGGAGGAAGAGAGACAAAAGAGAGAGGTGAAAGGGTGGGAGAGACAAGAGAGAAAGACAGGAAAAGAGACATAGAGAGACAAAGGGAAGGAAGGAGGGAGAGAGATATGAAGACTAGACTGAGACCTCTCTCTGGGTCTCAGTTTTCTCATTTGGAAAATGAGAGAGTTATACATCAATTACACCTAAATTTGCTTCCAGCTTTAAATCCATGACTGATCTTTGAGAATCTATTAAACTAGCTGAGTTCAGAGGCCATTACCACTTTGGATGCTGGGTAATGTGTTTTTTTTTCCCTCGGCAACTCATGAACACTGTCAAATAATAATAGGATAGTGACTGAACATATGATTTCAATGGCAGTAGGAAACTCCCAAATAATGAAATCCCCTCCATGAGGGAAGATAGACTCTTTCACTCCAATTTAAAATCTTAAGAGTTGAGAGGTTAAAGGTCACATAGCCAGTATGTGTCAGAGGTGAGGTGGACTTGGACCCAGGTTTTCCTGGGTTTGGGGACAACTCTCTATCCACTATACCACACTGACATTTTTATGACCATTTAAATTATGCAAGGCACGTTACATACCTTAAATCTTTTGAACCTCATAATGGCCCTGTGGGGATAGGTAATAGAGGTATTTTTTTGTTATTATTGTTGGGACATGTGATTTCACTGGTATAGAGAATTCTTTCTGCCAATGAGGCTGCTCTGCAATTCTGCAAATCCAGGGAAGGGACCTCCAACCCCTCTCATTTTATAGTTATGGAAACTGAGGCACCAGAATATTAAGTAACTTGCCCAAGGTCATACAAATAATGAATATTAGAGGCAGAATTATAACTCAGGTCCCTTTTGCTTCCTTTCTAGTTTCAGAGAGTTGCCTGGGTGCGCTGAGAATTTAAGTGATTTGTCCAAGGTCACACAGCCAGTGTGTGTAGGAGAACAGATTTGAACCCAGGTTTTGCTGTCTCCAAGTTCTGATCTCAATCTATTACTACTCCTATGCTGCTTCTCGTATTTTAGACCTTGTTATTTTACTGAGGAGGAAATGGAGTCTCATAGAGATAAAAGGACTTGCTCATAATCCCACAGCTAAAAAGTGTTAGAGGTGGGATTCTTCAGTCCACATTCAGCAAGCTTACCCCTACACCAGGAAGGTATAGATGGGCTAGAAGCCTCTGTTCGTGGATGGAGCTGGCACACTACTGACATTAAGGCTTTTTCAAATCTATGTGTAAAGGCCTGTCCCTAAAGGCAGGTAACAAAGTATGTGTAGCAGATTTTTGCTCATTTTCCCTTTTGATTTACACACAGTCAGGAGATAATGTCTAAAGAAACTCCAAAGAAAATTGTGCCCTTCCCACCTTCACATTGTCCCCACAGTCTCAAGACTACAAGGAAGGGGGAAGGCTTGGCTCCTTTACCTTGTTAGCTGGAATGGAAATATCTGGGACTTCTGGTCCCAATATAGCACAGAGAGGCAGCCCTTGGTAGTGGGTGGGATCTCAGGCTTAGCATGGTCCCTGGCTGTCATTATACACACAGGTGCATCGAACAAAGGTGTGTATTTGCATCTCTTACCCTGCCATGCTGCATTTCCAGACTTCTTAGTTTTTGCAACAGAGATGGAACCTTTCCTCAAGCCCCACAGGGCAGACCAGACTGGCCAGTGTTTAGGTGGTTAGGATGTCACTGCTTCCTCCTCTATTGCCTTTTGGGGAAGTCTCTTCCCCCAGCTCTGCTGAGATCTGGTTTATATAGGTGTTTCTCGTGAATGGAAATGGGCATTCTTTCCCCTTCCTCAACCAACCGCACACACTAAGCACCCAGAGGACATAAATACAACATAGAACAACAGATATTTATTAAGCACCTACTGTGTGTAGATGCTTGGGGAGATGTAAAGTTTAAATGACCAGGACAGGTATCTTTTATATCTGGGAGCACCAGGAAGCCTTGGGAATGTTGGAGGGATGAGAGTACCAAGCAGAGGTTTGAGGGGTTCAGGTCCCCGGATCCCCTACCATTTAGGAGTATGATCATCGATTTATTTATTTTTAAATTTTTATTTTTATATTTCTATTTTAATGTTTACTTAATATTATTTATATATTTTCCTTTTCAGATAATTCAGAAATTCCCTTCCTTCACCCTACCTCCTCCACCCACAGGGACAGTAATCAGAGAGAGAGGCAGTCCAGGGTCTCTTTCCTTAGGAACAAGTTTAGTTTCTAGTCCATTCTCAGAACCTTTATCATCCTTCTGCTAAGAGGTGCCACTTCTGAATCCACTTGTTTTCTCCCTAGTTTGGTTCTTCCAGGAATTCAAGCACCCTCGGATCGAAGAGCCATGGGTCAGAGGAGGATAATGTAACCATGCTAAGGAGAGTAAGGCCACGGGGATTGTAGATACCTTTCCTGTACTGGTTTTGGGCTTATCTGAAAATCACACCCTCGAGTAGCCACCACTTGAGGTGGGCTTGACCTCAGCTGAACTCCATAGACAGTGGGCTCTTGGAGTCTGGATATGTTTCGGTCTGGCCTCCCCTTAGGAAAAGGTCTTGGAGGATTAGTCCCATTACGACTCCCTTCCATCATCTGTGTCTAATGCCCCTCCCTAGGATTTAGCACATACACAGATCAATCTCCCATCCCATTCTGATTCTTTCTCCCCCTCTGAGCACCAGGGAACAAGCAGTAATCTTTTCTTTTGGCAGGCAGTGATATTAAGGCCCAAAGAAGTTAGATGATTTTCCTAAGGTCACAGAACACAACCATAAGCAAGTCCCTTTTGTTCTGACTAACTATCAGGCTACACTGCCATAGACTGTCCTAGATTCACAGGACATGGTCTATGGGGGGGGCTGGTTGGTGGCTGTTGTCCTTCATGTTCAAAGAAGACCAAAATGACATCACTGTAATGGGGTCAAGGTACAGTGTGTCCAACTGTGGATGATCAGACCAATTATGAGCTCAGAAGACTCTACCTCAGGTCAGGCACAAATAGTCCATATGACCATTTGGAGCAGAGATGTCTCTCAATCTGCACATCTCATGTTCCTTTGAGCTACTGCAATTCTGCTTTGCTCATAGAGCACAGCACCTTCTTTGATGCAGGTACACCATGCTGGGTGTCCTGTGCCAATGTCTCCCATGTTTCACGATTAATTCCAAAGTTCTTCAGAGAGACATTAAGATGATGGAAGACACTGCCCTAAAGCTAAGAGTGTGCTGTCAGCCCCCCACTGCTTAGCCATTACCTTCTAATGATTATAAACTGGGGAGTGATCACTTATATTCCCCCAGATTAGCCTCAATCTAGGGCTGGAGACCTCTCTGATAACTCCAGTTGCTATGATGGCAGCAGCCTAGGGCCAGCTTATCACTGGTGGGCAGGGTCCCTAAATATCCTTCCCTCTGCACTGATTGAAGGCCATTGGGCAGATAAATAATGAGGCTGTCCCCATTTTCTCCCAGTCCTGCAGGTCTGGCCCCTGACTCAGGCTTTTCTGCAACTAGAGGAAGTCCAAGCTGTCCTGGCTTTGAGAGAAAATGATTATCAGGCCTGGGGGCATCGGTTCTATGAACTGGAGACTCTCAGCCTGAATGCTGGAGGGAGAACTGACAGTGCTGAGTCTGTATAGCATGCCCATTCTGCACTCAGGAAGGAACCAGGGAGGGTAAGTCTCTATGGGAGGCCAGGTTTGAAGGAAGAGGAGCCATCTACTCCAAGCTGGTGGTACCTAGACCCAGGAGGCAACATTATATCTATTAGACTGTAAGCTCCATGAGGGCAGGGACTTTGTATTCCTTTTTATGCCTGTGCACACAGTTGGCATTTAATATAATATGTATTAAGGAAGATTGCATTAAAGAGGTAATCTGGTACAGCAGAATGAGCAGTGACCCTGCAGTAAAGAAGACTGGGTTCAAATCTTACTACCCACGTGGTCTTGAGCAAGTCACCAAATGTCAACAGGGTCTCAGTTTCTTCATTTGCAAAATGAGGGGAGCTGGGCTACAGAGCTTCTTAGGTCCCTACAAGGTCCAGATTTATGATATTATCGATAAGCATGCACTAAGTAATGAGGGTACAAGACAAAATGAGGGCAGACAGTCTCTGCCCCCAAGGAAGATACATTCTATCCTGTGACCAAGAATGAATCCTGGCTCTGCTACTTATAAACCATGTGACTACGATTGTGAGCAAAGCATTCATCTCTTGAGCTTCCATTTCCTTGCTATAAAATGGGGATTATAATACTGGGGCAAATGAACCACCTCCCAGGATTTCCCAGAAATAGGAACCTCATTGGAGGTACATGGAAATTGTGTTGAACTTGGAACCATGGGAGCTGAGTTTGAATTTTGACTCTGCCTCTTGCTACCTCTGTGACCTTGGGCCAGTCCCTAAAAATTCCTGAACTTCTGTTTCTTATCTGTAAAATGAGGGGCATCACTAGATGACCTCTGATGTCCCTTCCAGTTCTGAATCCACAATCCCATGCCAAATCATTTATGCCAAGTGCTTTTAAATCTTTGACCCCATATACATGTAAGCTAATAATAATGCCAATGTGTTAGGATGTATAAGGATGATGGACGAGGTCAGGCCAATGGGATGAGCTCCCAACTTCTCACTACCTCCCAGAGGATGGGGATTGGGATATGATTTTATTAATCCAGGGAATTCCCAGATGAGGAGATGCCCTCTACCAATGCAGGTGGGCAACTTCTAAACCTTTCTGGTATGGACATGAAGGGGACAGAGGCATTTAGTTGTTTCCCACTCCCTTCTTAGTACTCATTCCTTTTCAGTTCTAGGACAACATTGTTTCCTGATTTTCCTCCCTTTCTAACCATTCCTCCTCTGTACAATTCAATGGTTCTCCCCCCTTACAAACAGAGTATAGCATTCAAGAACCTTCATAGATGGACACCAATTCACCTTTCTTCTTTAAAAAAAAAATATTTCAGGGGGCAGCTAGGTGGCGCAGTAGATAGAGTGCCTGGCCTGAAATCAGGTAATGCGGTGGATAGGGCACCGGCCCTGGTGTCAGGAGGACCTGAATTCAATCTGGCCTCAGACACGTACTAGCTGTGTGACTCTGGGCAAATCATTTAACCCTGATTGCCTTAAGAACAAACAAACAGTGGATAGAGCACCAGCCCTGAAGTCAGGAGGACTTGAGTTCAAATCTGCCCTCAGACCAAACACTTGACACTTACTAGCTGTGTGACCCTGGGTAAGTCACTTAACCCCAATTGCCTCGCAAAACACACACACACACACACACACACACACACACACACACACACACATTTCACTGATGCCTAAAAATATTTGTCAGTTCCCAATATGACTCTCTCCCCAGAAGAACTCTGGTAACAAAGAAAAAGCTAAGTAAATCAAACCAACATTCACCATGTCTAACAGCATTTGTAGCATCTTTGCCCCTCTAGTCCACCAGCTCTAGAACAAGAAAAGGGAGGTTTGTTTCATCATAAGCCCTCTGGAATTGAGACTAGTCATTAAATTAATCTGGATTCTTACATCTTTTAGTTCCAAGGCAACTTCCTGGTATTATTTCACATTACTGCCTTTTACAATCAGACTGGATATACCTGTTGGGTGTTTTGGTTATCTCCTCTTGAACTATTCTACCTCTATGCATTTAGCCATGCCATTCTGTCTCTCACCCAACCCAGCCCCTATCCCTAGCCGTTAGATTTTTAGATAGAGCTGGAGATCACCTCTACATTTCCACCTAGTGAAATTATGCTCTTCCTTCAAGTCATAACTGAGATGTTAACAAATAGAGGAAATCTTCCCTGAATACCCCTCTTCCTAGTAGAAGTGATTCCGCCACCTTGAAATTCCCTGTCCTTCACTTTGACTTCTGCGTATTTATTTATTCTTGTGGGGGGAGGCAAATGGGGTTAAATGACTTGCCCAGGGTCACATACCTAGTAAGTGTCTGAGGCCAGATTTGAACTTAGGTCCTCCTTATTCCAAGGCTGGGGCTCTGTCCACTATGCCAACTAGCTGCCTCATTGCCTTCTATACACTTATAATACATTCTTTTTCCAAGGGTATGCAGTGATTATTTTTAAATTTTTTATTTATTTAAAAGCTTTATTGAGGACTTTTGTTGTTGTTGTTTTCTTATATCACATTAATTTCCCAAATCCCATGCTCAATAAAATGCTCTCTTATAACAAAGAAAACCAGTTAGGTGTGACCAACAGACATAACAGTAGTTGACAGGTATGTGACATGTTATAGGTCTCCATTTCTACTGAGGAGGAAACATCTCTATCTCCACATGTATGAGCCTTGAATTACCGTTATAGGTATACATGTCTTACTCTTTCAACTATAGTGTAGGCTCTTTGAGGTCAGGCACTATTTCTGCTGGCCCTTCCCTGTTTGGCAGTCTTCTCCACTCTTCACCTCCCTTATCTCAGTTCCCTAAATAGCTGATTTTTTTAAACTCTTCAAGGCCTCCAAATACACCCTCATTCCTAGCCCTTGACAGATGATTAGACTGATAGGCGCTTTTGAGTGCCCGCCATCCTTCAAAAAATTTCAGTATAAGCATCCACTCTGTCCTCCTTGTATCTGATCATGGAAGAGGAATCCCTCCTCCTTACTATGGCAGATCTCTACCTGAATCCTTGACTCTTTTTCTTCCTGCCTTCTTTAGGATCTTGCTACAGCAACTGGCCTCTCCATCTTCATTTGCCCTTTCCCATCCCTTGGCCCTTCTGCTGAACCACCCCATCTCTCTCATTCCCCTTCACAGTCAAAATTTTTGAAAAAGCTGTCTATGCTCAGTGCCTCTGCTTCCACACCATCCAATAGGCTGCTGCTATAATTTTTCCTTTTGTAGCATCTCCCATGTATGACTTCTCTCCTCTAATATTGTCACCACTCTGGTTCGGGCCCTATCATCTTACATCAGTCCTCCCTCATCTTAGTGCCTTCCTTCAATTTACCCTGTATATAGTGTTTGTTCATAGTTTACATATTGACTCCCCCATTAGACTGGGGGCTGAGAGCAGGGACTATTTCTTTGTATCCCCAGAGCTTGGCAAGTGACTGGCACATAGTAGGGACTTAACAAATGCTAGTTGACTGCCCCTACAGCTCTACTGAAACTGCTCTCTTAAAGGTCACCAATAATCTTTGAATCACCAAATCCAATGGCCTTTTTATTCAGTCATCAACCTTCCCCTCTCTGCAGTTTTTGAAACCATTGAAACTGTCTCCCGCTTGGCTTGAGGTACCACTCTCTCCTGATTCGTCTCCCTGAGCCTCAGTTTCCCCATCTGAAGAATGAGGGGGTTGGACTAGATGTCTCTGAGGTCCTTTCTAGCTCTAAATCTCTAGTCTTCTTTTTAATAACTTACATTATTTAGCATGTTAAGGTTTGCAAAGCACTTTCTGCACAACACTTTGAGCCACCGAGTGCAACTGTTATTTCCATTTTACAGATGAAGAAACTGAGGCACAAAAAAGTTAAGTGACTTGCCATAGAGCTAGTAAGGGTCAGAAGTGGGATTTGAACCCAGGTATGCTGGACTCCAGATTTAGCAAGCTCTGCTGTATACCAGGCGTCTGGGTCAGGAGTCAAATGCAGGTTTCTTAATTTCAAGTCCTTTTCCCAACCCCTCTCATACTCTTTCCATTATACACCAACCTGCTTTGTCTCTAACCAATCCTTCTCTGTCTATCCTGGGTCCTCTTCAATTTGTCCTATATGCTTTCCCTTTGTTTACTCTCATCACTACAACCAAGTCTAGGCAGACGACTTCCAAATCTGCCTCTCCAGCGCTGATCTTCCTTCTATCTAGACCCACTGGATTTGAAGTCAAGATGCTGATAGAATGCAGGCTCCTCAAGGGTAGAGAGGACTACTTTATTTTGACTTTGTATTCCCAGTGCCTAGTATGACGTTGGGCATACAGTAGGTTTTTAAATCCCTACCCTGACACCATCTAGCTGCATGGTCTTGGCCAAGTTACTTAACCTTTGTGAGCCTCATTTTCCTCCTTTGTAAAATTCAGAGGGTGACTGATCAAAATTTGGTCCTCATGCTCACTGCTAGCACCATCTTGGATCATCTGCCTTGCCCAGATGGGCCTCCCTAATACACCAATTTCAAAAGTGATGTTGTATTTGGAGTCAGAGGACCTAGATTCAAATCTTAGCTCACAGAGGCAGCTTATTGCCTGTGTGACCTTGGGCAAGTCATTTAACTTGTCTGGGTCTCAGTTTTCTCAACTGTAAAATGGGGAGGGGGTGGACTAGATGATCTCCAAGGTCCTTTCCATCTCTGATCTACAAATAAGCATTTATTAGGCACCTCTTGTATATGGGGCACTGTGCTATGTACTGGGAGAGAAATAAAGTTTAGCTATGTCCTAGTCTCTACTTTCAAGAATCCCATACTTGAATATGGATAGAAGACAGAAGCAGTATAGTGACATGGTGGAAAGAACACTGAACTTGAGATCATAAAATACCTAAGGTCAAATCCTATGCTGAAACTTTATTAGCAGTGGGAGTAAGGGCAAAAGGCTGAATCTCACTCATGTGTAATATTGGCATATGTAAAGTATGCATCATGATAAGACTACGGGGACCTATGTCATGGGAGATCATTGTGAAGATCACATGAAATCATGCATATCAAGCCTTTTTGTGGATTTTAAGGTGCTATGTAAATGTCAGCTATTTCTGCCAGGCACCTAGTACATAGTAGGCATTTAATAAATATGGACTTGAAAAAAACTGTCATTGGACTAGATGACCTATATGGTCTCTTCTAGCACCAAATCTATGCTCATAATCTAGCTCTACTTGGACATCTGGCTATCTTCTCCAATTTTGAATTTGAAATTGAAATTTGGAATTTGACTTTTGAAATTGAACTCATCATCCTTCTTTTCCTCCCCCTTTTTCTGCCTTCATTCTTTATCTCTAAAGCACCATTCTTCACCCGGTCTCCCATGTCAGAAACATGATGGTGTTTTTGATTTTTCTTCTCCTTGGGTAAGCTACTTTATCTCTCTGGGTAGGCCTCAGTTTCCTCAACTGTAAAAGGAGGTCCACTCCAGTTTAGGAGCCTATAACCTATCTTCATAACATCTCTCATACACTACCTCTTATCTCTATTTATACTACCTCAGTACTGGACCAGCCCTCTCCACCCCATTACTGATTATTGCAAGAGTGTTCTTACTTATTTCCCCACTTTCATTCTCTTCCACCCACTCTCCTTTCAATTGGCTCTTTGAAGACTAGTCTTTTCCATGCTCAGATCCAGATATGTTACCCCACTGCTCAAAAAACCAAGTGGCTTTCTATTGCTTACCAAGGAAAGTTCAAACTCCATTACCTGGCAGAATCACAGAGGGACCCCTTCAAGGCCTTTCATAATCTGCCATCACTCTGCATTTCCAGCTTTATCTTCAATCCCTTATCATAGAGTATGCTATATTTCAGCCAAACTAGACTACTCTAGTCTTCATCTTCCTTTCTCCATCCATGTGGCCCCATTGCCCTGTGTCTTCCTACCGCCACCTTGTCTCTCTTTCTCTTATATTGTTCCCTATGGCGGCAATGCCTTTCTGTCTATTGGATTTCTACCCTTCGGTTAAAATTCAACTCAAATGCCACCTTCTCTATGAAGCATTCCCTGATCTCTTTGATTGGTAACAATTTTTCTAGAACTTCATGGAGTTCTGTTTTCTATATTTCTAGTGCTTTTAACTATTATTAAACATTATGTAATGTATCTGTTTGTGTCTTATTCTCAGATTGTAAGCTCCATAAGGAGCAAGGATTGTGTTTTATTTAAATGATGTATCTCCTTTAGGCTCAAGCACGGTGCTCTGCACACAGTAGGTGCTTCATAAGTTTGTTGAATGAAGGAATAGGCCCTCACTAGTTTGGATTGGACTTTATATACATCGTGTGTGAGGGTCAAAGGACAGGCAAGGTTCTTTATGTACTGTATTATTCCACCCATTAAAACTTTATCTGAAATCACTTATTCTTCATTGGGTTTGATTCAAACATCCAAGGCTGACTGGGGTGTGTGTGTGCGCATTATTTTCCTTTCCTCTGGGGGAACAGGGCCCTCCAGGTTGGTCAAGTTTGATATTCTACCTTCCCTCTCAAACCTGTGAGAAACAGGGATCCCTGTCCCCCTATGGGTCCCAGCCCCTGTGGGTCTAAGATAACCTAGTGTAATCTGGAGAATCACCAAGTCCAGAATGCAAGGAGAGAGAAGGAGAGAGAGAGAGAGAGAGAGAGAGAGAGAGAGAGAGAGAGAGAGAGAGAGAGAGAGAGTGTTTAGAGGGAACAATGGGAGAATACTCCCTGAAGTGCCTCCTAGGATTATCAGAGACTAAGAACTATTCCCTCCCCAGCTGTACATTTTCTCTCTCTTTCTCTCTCTCTCCTTGGGATCCATTATCCTGAGAATTAACCCGCCCTGCTCCCCCTCCCCCAAAAAGTCCAACTCCAATCACATAGATAAGCATTAGGCCCTGGCCTACTTTCTCTCACCAGCTTGGCTCAGCATGTCAAAGTCTGCCTTAATGAGAGGTAAGGAGTCCAAAGCTTATGTAGGCCTCATCCTTTTCTGGGAAGAGAAGAGAAAGGAGGTGGAGAGTGCTCAAAGCAGGACCAGGACCCATATGCCAGAGTCAAAAGTCAATAATTCTCCCCACCTCCTAATCCTACTTCCCCCTCTCCCCATGTTTCCAGAGAACCAAGGCTTGCCACAAGGATATGTGTGACGGAGACAAGCTGGACCTGTGTCCCAGGGCTCAGTCCACCCCCTGGGGAGGAGCCCCTTTGCACGCCTCACCAGCTCAGGGACACAAAACCTGATTTCAGCTTGATTTATTGGACAAGACGTGCACTTCTTTACAGAGTTTCAATAACCATGGCTTCCTTCACCAAATAGAGGAGCTGAATCTTAATACAGGATTAGGACAAAACAGGGGATTGTAAGAAATAGCAATTCTTCCCATGAGCCAAAGGGGCAGTAGGGTTGGAAAAAACAGACAACTTTCTTCCTCCATTTTCCATAATACTCCTGGCCTCAGTTCATGTGGCAACGGGAGGGAAATGGGTGAAGGAAAACAGCAAAGCAATGCTTTGTTATATCAGAGGAAAGAGGGACGGTGGCCACCCAGCGTAGAGAAGCCAGATTCTAGGCCCAACTCAATCCATCTTCTCTCTACCCCCAGCCTCTGGAGCTCTGGGCTCTGCTGCTGGCCCATGAGTGGGCTGTCCCCTTCGCTGGTTAGAAAATACAAAACCAGATCCAGTGTGTAACATGTGCCACAATGAGGGTGGAACTGAGCTTCTGGAGAGGGTCTCCTCTGGGCCACGCTGAAGAGGGAGGGAGAGCAGCCATAGAGCCATCAGGTACTTTCAGTGGCTGTCTCTTCTTATCACAGCAGACAGATGGGGAAACAGGCTGGGTTCTTCATCAGTATGCTTGGGTAGGGTGGTCAGTGGAAGGACAGCAGATGCTGGAAAATGTAACCAAGCCTGGGTCTTCCCGTCCCTGGGAGTAAGAAACTTCCTCAGGGGGCAGGCTGGCTGGAAGTAGAGTTGTTACTGTCAGAGGAGGCTAAGGGAAGCCGGAGGGGAAGAGACTGAGGGGCTGACTTTCATTGGTGGGGAGAGGAGACCGGTAGCCGTCGAAGTTGCGTGGGATGCTGCCACTGGTGGAGCCGGAGCTGTTACTCAGAGTCTCAATACTTCCCTCGCGTTGGAGCTCTGCAAAAGAAAGAGAAGACAGCCAGGTCATGACTACAGTCTGAGGGGTGGGAGGGAGAGCTGCTCCCTGAAGGGCCAGGGGTTTGCTGGGATGTCTCACTGCTGTCTCTTCAGAAGCCTCTGGAAGCCACCAGAAGCTGATCTGGAGCTTAGGGTCCCAGACAGAGGTCTGGCTTCACTGTAGGGCACCAACATTAGGCCAACATGGTTAGATCCATGCATGTGCATATAGAGGTACATCCATGCAGGCTGCAGAATATGGAGGAATACATGAACAGTCTCTCCAGCAGAGAAGAAGGGCCCTGGTTATCAGCTCAGCTTGTGCCCTGTGTATAGCAATGGGACCATAGTGTCTGAAGGAGGGACAAATCAATCATAGCTCCCTCCTTCCTTTCCCACTCTCCTAATGCACATATATCCACTTTTAGTACAAGGTTCAAAGTCCATAGGTCCATTACCATGCCAACCCCAGTCTGTGGCACTTTGCCTATTGGGTCTTCCTAGCCCCAGAGGAGCACCTAAGTGAGGGTGGCTCTGCTACTGGGTTGCCTTTCTCTGTCTGTCTGTCACACACACACACACACACACATACACACACACACACACTCATCCCACCTCCTGTCAACCATTTGCTCAATTCATCTTTGGAACCTCCTGGAAAACCTCTTGTTACCACCATAGGGAGAACAGGATTAAGTGGTAGGGAGATAGGCGGAAGTTACATACAAGTGAATAGATAACCACAGAGCTGCTAAGGTTCCTCTGTTCTCCTCTCCAGGTGGCTGCTGACAGAACATAGGGGCTGAGACGTAGGGCACTCAGACATTCCCAGTAGGGTATGGAAGTTCCCTTTCAGATCCTGGTCCCCTTCTCTGGGCTCTGTTATGGTACACCCAGGTTCTTTCCCCACTTCGCTGTGGCTACCCACCATGTGCCATCATGTCAGCCTGGCAAGAAGCTGACCCATAGCATACCCTGTCAGCAAGCAACCCCACTGCAAGGCGGCCTCCTTTCCTGCCCAGTGCCATGAGCTCAGGAAGTCAAGGCAGTAATTTCAATCAGCGAGGAGTGGCCAAACCCACGCCGATGCTGTACTTATCCTGTCTGGTCCGGGCCCTTTGGTTGCTTCTCATGCATAGCTGCCTTTGCTTAGGGGCCCTGACTCCGGCTGGACACCACTGGTCAAACAAAGCCTGCCCAGGCGCCAAGCAGGCAGCAGTGGGGCCACAACCGCAGAGAAGCACTGCAGGCCAGTGCTATCTGTCACCAGTATCCGAAGAGTCAAGGGCTCTATATTTCCTTCCCTGGGATGAGTAGTTCTCAAACTTTTTGTCTTAGGACCACTTTTCATTCTTCAAATTATTGAGGATCTCCCAAAGAGCTTTTGTTTATGTGGTTAATAGCCTTCAATGCTATTATGAAAAGTTTTGACTTTGAGGATTCCCTGAAAGTGTCCTGGGGACCCCCAGGGGTCCCTGTATCACTGTTTAAGAAACTCTGACTGGAATTGAGGAGTCTGCAAGGATCCTAGGAGTAGAACTGCCATGGCTCCAGGACTGATTATACAGCATTGGAGCATAGGGCCAGTATAAGGAGATGGATGAAAAGGGGAGCTAATTATTAGGTGGGTGCGAGGATGCAAGAGCCTCAGCAACTTTTGTAGTAGAATGAAAGCAGTTAAGTGAGTAGGGGTGGTTGTGGAAGGCAGTGAGTTTACAGTTGGTTCTGGTAGTTTCAGGTCCCAGGGATGAAAGTTGAATACACTCCAGGCACCATCTCTGGATGGCAGTGCCCAGCTTAGTCTTTCAAAGTGAGGGGCAGGGAGGGGGCAGAAACAAGGCAATCAGTTGGTTTGATCTCCTACTTCCCCTCAGCTATCCATCTCTCCCCTGTCCCCACACTGCCACTCATCCCTATCCCAACCAATAAGGCACAGGCTGTGGACAACAGAGAGAAAAAGAGAAGGAAATTCAGATGCAAACCAGGAAAGGCAACCAGCCAAGAGCTTCAGGGAGATATGAGCAGGGGGAGAGGGTCACACACCCTCTCCCTGCCACCCCCTCCCCCCTTCCCAGCACTCTGAAACCTCTCCAGGTCTTTTCTCTTTCTTTGTACCAAGATGGCGGGTTGGGGGTGGGGGGTGGGGGAGGAAGACTGGCTGGCAAAGCAAGGAGATGAGCTGAAGAGTTCATGGCAGGAGGAGTAGGGAGGATGCTGAAAGATTCTCACCTTCCTTCCCTCCCCCCACTCCATGCTTCCTAGGGTCAGTACCTAGGAGAAGAAGGAACTTTATCATCCTCCAAACATCAGCAAGGGTCAGGGTAGAGGAAGGTTTAGGGCATTAAGAGAAGAGGAATGCCAGCATGCCCAGGACAAGGTGCTTCAGAAACAGACAAGCAGAGAGCCCAGGCCTAGACAGCACATCTCCCCCTCCCCTCTGCTCCCCCACCCCCACCCCAGTGCTGGGTCTACAAGCAGATGGACAGGGCTGGGCCTCTGACAGTCACTCTCTGGACAGCTGCTATCCCCATGCCTGGTGAACAAGCACCAGTGGGACTGCTATGTCTCAGGCCGCCCTTCCTGCCCCTACCACATGGCCAGTCGCTTCAGCCTGGGGGAATTTTATAGGGCAAATGTGCTGTCCCCTAGATGCTCTGTCATCTACTAAGGACTGGATCGCTTAGCCATTCTAGTGAACAAACCACAAAGAAGAAGGCGGAGGGAAGCAGGATTCACTGAGGCAGCTCAAAGACTTGGAGTTTTGCTCCCTCGGCAGATGACTGGACAACCGCACCCCATGGTGCCAACCAGAGAACACTGCATAAAACCATGAGCCTATTTCAAACCACTGGGGGGAGGAGAGATTGGGGAAAGGAAGGGAGAAGAGGGCCCCCAAAATGCTGCCAACATCAGCAGGATGTCCAGCCCATTAACCCTGAAAGAGTGGGGACATGGAGGAGAATTCGAGACTTGAGGTTCCATTCCCTGACTAGGCCAATCATGAAGGATGCAGGGAACTGGCTGCTCCCTGGCCACGCTCCAGGGAATTCTCCTAGAAGGCCCAAGGGAGATGCAGGAAGTACATGTGTGGGGGAAGCCAGCTTCGGTCCTTGACTTCTTTCCATCCCCTGCCCCACCCAGCCCTGGTTAAGTAAGCTAGAAACGGAAAAAGGTTGCCTTACCTTCCTCCGTCACGCACGCACAATGCTTTGTTATTGGAGGGTTGTTCACGAACGCTGGGCTGATGAGATTGTTTTTTTTTTCCTTTTTTTTTCCCTTTTGAAAAGAAAAGCATTGAGGCATCTATTTTGAAGAGATATGGGTATAGCTAAAGAGGCAAATAGGTTTGGTTTCGTTTTGCAAGCAGGTATACAAGGGTGTCAGGAGAAGGAAGTCAAACTTGGAAGTTCTGAAGCTTTATGGAGAATTTCCATCCATGAGGACATTGCCATGCATGTAGGGATCTGTGAGGAACTCCTGGGAGGGGAGTAGTGGGGATGACCAACTGGGAAGGCTTCCAAGATGGAAGCAGTATGATAAAGAAGATGGGGCAGGAGTGCAAAGTTGGGGAAGGGGAGCAGGGTATCACAGCTTACTCCCAAACACATGCAGTGATTAATCTGGGGGAGGGAGCAGGCAAGATGGGGTCAGCCTATTCTCTTGGGAAATTTCAGGTGTGTATGATGAGGGACATAGCACAGGCTGGGCCTCCTTTTCCCTCCTTCCTTCTCCCTCCCAAGGCTATGGCGGGAGGTCGCATCTTGTAAGCCATAGCACACCGTGTACCAAACTTCCCGCCCTTGCTTGTCTCCAGGGATCCACAGGGGGTCCCTCAGGAAGAGAATAATGTACACCATCCATTGGGGCTGCTGGAGATCAGCTTTCTCCAACATCCCATCCCCTAACAATGCCTCCCCCCAAGTGACTGGGAGTAACAACTACTTCCAGAAAAGTAAACTGGGCTCAGAAAGAAAGTAATCCTATTACCTGGCTCCAGACATAGTTTGTGCCCATGGAGGTTGGGGGGACAGGGGATGCCATTCTCCCCATCTGCAAGATGGGAGGGGTAAAGGGGTGATGTCACTAGTTCAGGGTCTTGTAACCAGTCTCCCACAAGGTTCAGCAATGGATCAAGAGGTCTTGACTCCCTACAGAGTCAGTCTTAGATGGGCATGTACAGGGCCAGAGTGCAGGCAGGAAAGATGGCTGTCCCTGGGAACCAGGCATAGGTCAGAGGATGGAGAAGTGTTCAGAGATATCGGGCAATCGTAGGGGGAACATTATGTTGACCTCTGCCTAGCCCATCACTTATAGGAGTTTTTGAGGCCTGGACATTCCAAAGACTTAGGGCAGAAACTAAGACTTACGTCCTTAGCCCCTGGCTGCCCTAAACCCCCAGCACTGAGGAATGTTGGAATGTAGAATGATGATGCAAAGGTACCCGAGAGACAGCCAGGGATGGGGAAAAGGCCCCTTCTCAGGGTCTCGGAGAATAGAGAATGGGTCTGGGATTTAGAGTTCATGGGGGAAGAGGAACTGGGCTAAGTTTTACACACAGACTGATAGGAGGAGAAGAAGAGAGAGTCTGGGAGAGGGAATGTGAATCTTCAAGGAAGTTTTATATATATATATATGTATGTATATATATATATATGTATGTATATGTATATGTATATATATATATGTATATATATATGTATATATATGTATATATATATATATATATATGTGTGTATATATATATATAAAAATGTTACACATGGGCTCTTCCAGAGATAGCAGGCTACAGCTGCCTTGGGAGGCCTGACCTGCTGTTTCTGCTGGCTGTCTCTGCTTAACCTTTCTGGACTCAGGTATGGGCGCATGAGGGCAGGCAAGGCTCCAGCCCTTGCCAGTGTCCCTGCCTCTCAATGGCATCCTCCCTTTACACATATCTGAGGAGGAATCCAAAGCCCTTCTGGAAGTGGTATGTGGAGTGAGGGCTGACCCGTGAGGATGCCAAACCTGGGGAAATGTCTGCCTACAGACAGGAGGATTCTATCTGGCAGGGGCAGGTGCTCAGGGAGAAGGGTGGCAGGGATGGAAAAGGAGCACATGAAGACAGGCTCTCATTCAGGGTCTAGTTACTTTTCTCTCCTTTCCCTGGAACCAAAAGCTGCAGGCCTGAAAAATGTCTGCAAGGAAAGTAAGGGTCCAAGGGGCCCTTGACAGGGTCATTCCATCTTAAAAGGTCCAGCCTCAGTTGTGAACGTCTCTCTAGGGGCATATTTACTCAGTGTCCAGGGAAAACACAGTAGGGCTCCCCTGCCCAGGACCCGTCCATGATGTGTCCTAGCTCCCCCCACCCCATGTCCTTTCCCTTGACACTCAACACCCAGCTCCCATCTGGCCTGCCCTGTGGTTCTTCCTTCTCTTTTTCTCTTTTTCCAGATTCACCTGCTCACAAAGTCTGTCAAAGTCTGGGTCACATAGAGCCCTCTATCCATCCCTTCCAGCTGGGCAGCTGTCTGGAGATGCCAGGAGGGATCTGGGAAGGCTCATCTGCCACCCCTGAGCTTCCAGGGTACATGACACTAGGTCCCAGAGCCGGCCAGAGGAGTGAGCCATTCAGAAGGCTAGTGTGCTGACACAAAGAACTTATACATGCCTCTTTTCATAAACTGTCAGCACAGAATCTTCAAAGTGTACTGGCCTAGGGTGTCTGAGTCTGCGGAAGTTACGGTATTGGAACAGCAGCATCTACCAGGGTCAGGCTGAGGTGTGTCCATGGTGGGGTGGGGGCAGGTAGGACTAGCCCTGAAATCCAGAACTTTTAAGAGGCAGGCCAAGATTTCCTTCAGCCCTCTACTGCTCAGTTGAAACACATTTAAAGCACCCCCAGCATGGGATTAGAAAGTCATTACCTAGATTCAGTCAGAAACCCCTGGGCCTCTCTGTGGGTGGATGGATAAGTACAGGTCTGGCCAGCCAGGAACTCAGGTGGGGGAAGGGGGTGAGGCCTAGCTATCTCTCCTGTCCCTCCTTAGGTCTAAATCTGAACCTCCAGAACTGTCAGTTCCATTTGGTAGAAGGCAGAGAGGAATGGGAAGGAACTGAGAACGCAGAGCTGCCTGCAGGTGGGGGCTTCTATCCCTCTGGGCCAGCCAAGGTGCATCCCCCAGGACTGTAAAGGCTCAGGCTGGCCTATGTGGGGAAGGAGAGGGCAGAGGCAAGAGCAGCAGCTGCAGGGCTCATGGCCTCCTGCCCTTCACTGCTGCTGAGGCTCCAGTCAGGCTGGTTTATAGCCTCCAGTGTTGCCCATTAAAGGGATTAGGAGGGTGTTTGGTTTGTATTGCATGGACTGGGGCCACCCCAACCCCAACTCCCTGGAAAACAAACTGAGAACCTACCCATTCCAACACGTGGAAAGGATGGGGAAGAAAGGGGGCAAGAAAGAGACATATCATGGCCAAGGGAGCCTTATTTCACTCCATATCTCAGGTTCACCCCGAGATCCACGGTAGACTGTACACTAAGCTTCCTATCCCTTTTGTGTGTCTTGGGATCTGCCCTGAGTCCCAGAAAGGCAGCAGTGGTGCCCAGGTAAGAGGGGTGGGGGGAGAGAAAAAGCACCTTAATGGACTTTTCTCTCTCCATTTGCCCTCACCAGCAGGTGTCCCCGCAGCCTAGGGCCCATGCCAGGTTGGCCTCACCAGTCCTGAGTGTCCCAGGTGTCCTACAGTTTTTCTCCTTTTAATCAAGAAATGGCCTAGGGAACGAGGGTGGCAGGTATTTGTTTATAGCTTTTAATTTTCTTCTATTTCTCTTTGCAAATGCCCTCCTAGAAGCTGTAAAATAAATTTCTCATCCTGTCCTGACTCATTGATTGCTGGCCTCAGCGCCCTGCTGCCCTCACTCCCCAACCCCCACTATTCGAGGCTCATTGGCGCTAGTGGTGCCTGACTAGCCTGCAGGGTAGAGGTAAGGGTGCAACAGTGGGCCGAGAAAGTTCAGAGTTTCCGCTTCAGTTGGCCCTACCCTGGCAGCAGCAAAGATCTCTGGGATTTGGGGGGTGAGCTCTGTGGGGAAGGCTGAGTGATTCTGAAACTATACTTCATGGTCTTCTTGGGCCTGTGATTCCTTTGGATATGGGGTCAGGCCAAACTCCCTTAGAGGGTGAGCAGAGAAAGGGGCTCATTCACTAAGGGCTTACTCCCCGTTTGTGTTACAACCTATTCCTTAAATGAACTCTCAAACTCCAGAAAAGTCTTCATTGCCCTGGCAAGTGACTGGATTCCAGAGCTAATACTATCAGAGTGGAGGAGGACATAGGGAGTGATGTGGGAGTGGGAGAGAAGGGGTTTCTCTGGGAGACAGGGCAGTTATAAGTTCTGAATCTGAGATGGAACAGAATGGGGAGTTTGCTGGGGCCACGGAGGATGCCCAAAACCCCCAACTGGTCGTGAAGGTTTAGCTTGGTGAAAGAGCCATTTGTTCCTGTCTTCTCTCAGAAACCCCAAGCCAGTCTCAACCCTCAGAGCACTTTTCAGGAGGTTAAAAGGACAGACAGCTAAAGAAGGTGAATCGGAGAGGGCCACGGCTCTTCTCTGCATGTAGGCAGGAATGCTAGCCCTCAGGAGGGCTCCCTTCTCTCAACACTGCCCTACTGTGACCCCACCCTCTGGAGCCCTGAGCAGTTCTGCAGTAGTGGTCCCCAAAGGGCTCTCTCTGTGTGTCCCTATACCTCTCTGTCTCTCTCCCACTGGCCCTCGTCACCTCTTCTGGGCTGAGAAGCCACAGAAATCCACCATACTGGCCAAATAGTGGCTAGCCTACTCACTGTGGCCCTGTGGTGATAGAGCTCAACATATCAATGGCTCCCAGCACTTCCACCAGACCTAATCTCAGGCCCATCCCTCAGACAGCAGTCTCAAAGCTGCTCTTTTCACTTTGCCATCAGCTCCTCCTACCACCCTGGCCAGACACTGCCTTTCCCCAATCTGCGACTCCACTAACTGAGATCCTAGCCAAGGAGAAAAGCTCTGGGGCAGGGGTGGGGAACCTGAGGCCTTGAGGCCACAGATGGCCCTGTAGGTCCTCAAGTGTGGCCCTCTGACTGAATCTAAACTTCACAGAACAAATTTGCATCTGGGATGAACTTTTCTCCTGTGCAAGGGTTTTTCATTCACACCAGCAGCATTCTTAGGACTCCAGTTGGTAAAACAGCTAGCGGAGGAGGCAGCATGAATTTGAAGTGGGGGGTGAGGGAGTAAAGCACCTATCACCATGTGCTGATAACAGCTAGTTCTCAGTTCTGCTCTTCTGCTTCCAAGGGGCAGTCATTTTGGCCTAGTTATCTCTGCAGCTTAGTACCTGAGGCTGAGTACCTGGAAGACACCAGGAAAATGGTCAGATAGCTGCAATGACAGATTCACATTGCTCGACGGTGACCTCAGCCATAACTACTCCCTTCTCCCGGGAAAGGCGGCAGCCCATCTGCGGCCCCTCTACTTGTAATCAGACATTTGCTCTCTGGGCTGGAGCCAACCTTTTGGGGTTCCGAAGTACCTAAGGTGTGCCTGAAAAGCGGTCCCTACCCCCAAGCTGGTTTCCCTCATTCACACCTCAGCCCTTAGGCCTGACCTCCAATTTCTAATACAGGAGAACCAAGAGCCATAATGAACTAGGCTGAGGGCCAAGAACACAAAGGAACGCTAACTCTTAGTTTCTCAGCTGCCTCCTGGGCAACTAAAAGCTCAGATGAGCAGGGATGTCACCCCACCAAACTCAAGTTTGCCAGACTTGCTAGAGATGTTACACTGAAACCTGGTGGTTACAGGAGGGTAGAAGACTTCCTTCTGACCTGCCTGAGGCTCTTCTGAGCTTTCACTGCTCCAAATGACACTGGAAAAAGACAAGGTGGACTTGCCTTCCAAAGACACAGTGGAGGAGTGGCTCTGTAAGGCATCTTCCACTTGCTGATCCTCAGCTCTTCCTATACAAGGGGGGAGGAACAGGTATCCTAAACTCTGTGTGTGTGTGTGTGTGTGTGTGTGTGTGTGTGTGTGTGAGAGAGAGAGAGAGAGAGGGAGAGAGATAACACACTCAGAACTCAAAAAGAGAAAAGAATTTGGAAACCCCTTCAAGAACAGCTACACCTGCTCTGTCCCAGGCCCTTTTCTTTCTCCTCACCATGCCTGGTGGTCTTGTTCATTCCCATATCTCTGCCTATCTCTAAGCAGATGAACTACAGATCTATAATCCAGCCCCAGTCTCTCTCCTGAGCTCAAGTCTCACATCACCCACTTCCTAGTGGACATTTTGGACTGGAAATCCTATAAGCAGCTCAAATTTATTATGTCCAAAACAGATCCCACTGCATTCCTGAACTTCCCTATTATTGCTGGATTTCTACTGTTTTCCCAGTCACCTAGGTTCATGGTCACCCTCTCCTCTCTTTCCATTCTAATCCGTCCTTCACACAAGCTGCCAAAATAATTTTCCTTAAACACATATCTGAACATGTCATCTTCCTCCTCAATAAACTCCAGTGGCTCCTTAGTACCTCTAGACTCAAATATAAACTCATCTACTTAGCATTAAAGGTCTTCACAACCTGGCCCATTCTTAGCTTTCCAGTCTTCTTACACATTAGTGCCTGCTCCGATTCCCCCACTTGTTCTTCTTCCCATGCAACTCTTTATCTTTCATCTGTGGGCCTTTGCACTGGCTATGCCCCTAGCCTGGGATGCCCTTCCTACTTTGCCTTATCTCTTAGAATCCCTTCCTTCAAGACTGAGCTCAAATATATTCTGCAGGAGGCCCTTTCCAGTCTCCCAACCTGGTAGTGCCTTCCCCTGCCTGTAAGACTACCTTCCCACTACTCTGTCTTACATTGTATATGTCTGTTTATGTATATGTTGTCTCCCCCATTAGAATGTAAGCTTCTTGAGGGCAAGGACCATTTTTTGCTTTTTCTTTGCATCTCCAGAGCTTAGCACAGTGTTTGGAACACAATAAGTACTTAATAAACTTTTATTGACTGGTGATCAGAGGTGGCTCCTTAAGCACCAAAGAATCAAAATTTTCTGTATCTGGGCCTTATTTTATTCATCTGTAAAGTGAATGGGTCCCTTCCAGCTCTACATTCACAGTCCAATGACTTCTGTATTTAATTTTCTTGATCTTAGAGGAGGCAGTATCCTGTAAGATGACAGGGTTGGGGTGAGGGGTGGGGAGAAAGCAAGGTAGGGGTATGATGGCAGGGACTGGAGGAAAGTGGGAGGTAGAGAGAAGTGGGAGGAGGGACAAAGGTTAGGAGAAGGGAAATTGGGTTGAGAAGAGGCAGAGAAAAGCAGCAGAGGGAACAATAACATTGGGTAATAGCCGGAGATATGGAAGGTTAATCTGCTCAGGCTTCTTCCAGGATTATGTTTAGACTCAGTGAAGACATTTCACTCCACTAAGATCCTTCTCTGAGGCATGGAGATGCCCCTGGTTGCTGAAGGCCACACCAGCAGAGCACAAGCCCTTGAGGGTCCCACTGAACTAGGAAGCCTGGGCCTGGCTATGGCCTTTCTGTCTCTTCCCAGGGAAGTCCAAAAGGACTTCTCACTCAGGGGGGTCCTAAAGCAATTACACTTTCTAGCTATAGCAACCTGTGAAAACTGCCTACCAAGGAATGAAAGGCACTACAGCCTGCCACTCCCCATACTGGTGAAATCCCAGAATTCTGATGGGCATCTGATTGAACCCTGATTAATACCTAAGTTGACCTTACCTTTTAATATACATTACCAATTAATATACAAAAGGCCAGGTTAGTCCAAGTAGAACAGGAGGCTGTGCTGCTGAGTTTCTGTGGGCCTTCCTGGCTTGGGCTAAAGTCATGTTTACTGGTCAGCTCTCTAGCTCAGGAGAAGTTCTAAGCTAGGCTCTATAGTGTCAGAAACCAAGATCAGCAGACTGGCTGGGAATCAGGAGACCGGCTCAGAGTCCTAGCTCTGCTGGCTGCTGTTCTAGGTGTTCCTTCATCTGTCAACTAAGGCTAATACTTGTCTTGTCCTACTCACAGGATTGTGGTGAAGACAGAGTACTACACTTGAGGTCAGGAAACCAGAGTTCAGATCTTGTCACACACACTTGTGACCCTGAGCAAATCACTTAACATTTCTTTGCCTCCTTTCCCCCACCTGTAAAATGAGGATAATAGCACCTACCTCCAAGGGCTGTTGTGAGATAAAATCAGAAAATATTCATAAAGTATTTTGTAGGCCTGAAAGTGCTATATCAATGTTAATTATTATTAATGGGAAAAGCATGTTGGAGGATTTGAGGTACTATGCAAATAAATGTAAAATCTTATTATTATTGTGATTTTATGGTTGCAAAATAAACTTTGTTACTCCTGGTCTTTCCCTGCCCAGCCCTACTAGTCACATACAGTCTCCCTGAGGTACTGAGGCTTCCCACACCCTCCCAAGAGGCATGGGCCTGAGAGTATATTTCTAGACAGCTGAAATGCACCTTCCACTTTTCTGCCTCCTCTCCTGCAGCTCATTTGCACAAAAGCAGAGCCAGAGACTCAAGGAAATTCTCTTTTTGGGAGACACAGGGTCTTAGCAACATAGCAGGCATACCTTGCCAGAAAGAATGTTTAGCTGGGAGGAAGGCTGCACGACGATTTCTGCACATCTGCCGAGATTGCCGAGTGTGCAGGCTTAGGGGGGAGGGGGGAGGAGGAGAGAGAGGAAAGGCCAGGAATAAGGCCCAGGTCCTGGGAAGATATGAAGAGTCTAATGGAGGGAAGCAGCCACAGTGGGAGGAGGGGGCTTGGGACCCTCTCTTCAGACCAGATGTTTGGCTACCATGCCTGAATCTCCCTCTCTTCCTTTAGCCCCAGTGACCAGATTCAGGAGGGTCCACTTTGGTTCATCTGAGCCACACCGCAGCCTCGATGGGGCATGAGGCGGGGGTGTGGAGGAGGCACTGGGCCCTTGGATCTTAAGAAAGACGCCGCACGTCTTGAACACTTGCCTGGCCTGCCTGAACCTCATCTGGTTCTCATTCAAATGCCCCAACATAATTAAATTCTCAATAACGCAGGCCAAGAATTCAGTAAGATGTGGCTTTTTCCTTTTTTCCCCCCTTTCCATTAAGGCTAAGGAATTAAAATGTACCACTGGATAGACAGGCTAGCTTCCTTCCCCCCCTCACACCCCTCCTCTGTTCTGCCCTACTGCCACAGAGGTGATAGTCTAGTGGTCCCGAGCCAGTCCTTGGATCCTCAGACTTACCTGAGGACGCTATGGAAAAACAATCTTAGCAAGTTGTGAAATTTATGCCTTCTGGGGGTACAGGGCAAAAAAGGGTGGGGGTCCTTCCTTCCCTACCAGGCTTTTGCCTGGCTCCCAGATAATGGTGCCAAAGCAGAAGAGACCTACAGTACCCTAGTCACCCATGGGTGGAGCTTGCTTCCTGGCATAGCCCATAAATGAATGTTAGCAGCAATTCGGGATTCAATGATATAGCTTGCATGATTGCTCTGTGTGTGTGTGTGTGTGTGTGTGTGTGTGTGTGTGTGTGTGTGTGTGTGTGATCCTTCCCCAGGGCTACTTTGGCTCATTCTGGCTTCATGATCACTCGACAATTCCCTGAAATCGTGTCTATATTGGGGGGAAGGATTGAGGACAGAAGGAGCTTTATAGGTCATCTAGTTCAGACGTCTCATTTTACAGTTGAAGGAATAGAGGCTCAGGAAGGTTCACTGACTTGCTAAACATCATAAAAGTGGTAGAGACAGGGTGAGGGGTGACTTTCATATGGCAAAGATTGGATTTTCAGATTCAAGTCAACTGATTCCTAACTGAACACTCAGGAGATGTTACCCTTCCTACAAACAAAGCCAGAGAAGTGTCAACCAATCTTGGCCCAATTTTGGAGGGAAATCACATACAGTAATGGAGGAAGTATGAGGAACACAAGGAAATGTGGCCAATCCCCTCTGGGGCTCTGCGTTTCTTCCCCTGTTACCTCTAAGAATCTCTGATCTCTTCTGAATCCCTTGGAGGCAAGACCCCATTTCTGGCCCTCCTCATTCCTGCCTGAGAATGAACTTGAAATTCAGCAAAGCGTTTGTGGATTTTTTCTGCTTTCAGGGAGTTCTAGGACACGCTTCTCTCAAATGGGTAGAGTGAGCTGTCCAAAACCCAAGGCCCTGTAGCCCTGGGTGAGTACAAATGGCTTTATCCCTCTTACCTCCTGTTGACTTAGAAGTCCACCATCTTCCTAATCTCTCCTTCCCTCTCTCCCTCCCAGAATCTGCCTTGGTCACAGAGACTTATCCAACCCAGTGTCTTCTGCTTACAGTTCTATTACTTAGCGATTTATGGCTTGAATGTAATAGGTTCCATTTGACTTCCTCCCCGTCTACTTGTCTATTTCTCCTAATGAACGCAGTGCAGGCTTTATGAGGGTTTCTCAATAACTTGGGGTATTTTTCCTTTCGACATAAACAGCCCTTCAGGCTAATGACTTGGAGCTGGTGTGGCTGTTCCTTAGAGACAGAAAAGGGATGGGTGGAGTGGTGGGCAGCTGTGTGCTTTTGTAAAAGGAAACAGTTAACTTGCTGCCCCTTAAAACAGGAGGCCCCTTTTCAACCCTGCCCTCTTTCTCTAACAGCTCAGAGCTTCAGCCAAAGGCACCTGCTTGAGGTCTGTCGGCTGTCTGCCCAATCATGTCATTCTGTGTGCTGAACCCACAGGTTCCATATGACATCACCATCATCACCATCATCATCACCATCATCATCATCATCATCGACATTTATGTAGCACCTTTAAAGTTTATAAAGTGCTTTACATGCATTATCTCATCACAACAGCACTTCTGGACAGGTAGAGATTGACTCTGATTCACCAGTACAGGGACCCCCCCCCCAGGTAAGGAAACGCCCCTTCTCTTCAACTTAGCATTTCAGGCAGTTACCTGAAGCACTAAAAGGCTGAATGGCTTGTCCAGGTTCACACAGCTAGTCTTTGATGGAGGCTGGACTCGAACCTGGGTCTTCCTGGTTTTGAGGCCACTCTGTCTTTCTAGGCAGGTGCCATAGCTATTATTATACCCCGTTTACAGATGAGGAAACTGAAGTTCCGGGAGGTAAAAGTTGATGCACCTCAGAATCACACAGCTAGCAAATGTCAGAGATGGGACCTGAACTCGCTTCTTCCTGACTCTAGGTCCAGCACTCTTTTTACTAGGCTGTTTGACTTTAAATAGACGTGGTTGAGTCAGAAAGATACAGGGGTATGAGTGACCAAGCCCTTGGTTTTTTGGTTTATCTTTTAAAGGTAAGTTTTATGAACAGGTTCATAAAGTTTTTGGCCCTTGGATTCAATTTAATATCCGCATGGCGTCTGGGTTTTGGCCCATGTGTCTTGGAGGTAAGGGGGGGTACAATGTTAATTAATTTAACTAATAAATAATACAGTAAACAAACTTTCAAGACTTCACTGGGTTTGGACGAGGTCTTAGTAAACACTAATAAAGGCAGCAAATAGGTTTGCCTCAACCACAGGTCCCTTTCCATAGACTTTCCCTTACAGGGCACGTCCAAGCAGAGCAAACAACGGCTGTGAGATGCCACCCCCACAGCTTAGAGGCCATCTCAGGGGCCCCAGAAGGACTTACAGAGACAGTGAGAGGCTTCCCTGGGCCTGTGCAGAACAACAGAAAGGGAGCCTGGGGAGGGAGACCAGAGAAAGGGCAGGCCCAGCTTCACTATTCCTGGCCATTAGGATGCTAGTCCAAGACTGTAAACCCACAGAAAAGGGTGGAGGAGGAAATGACAAGCCCCTACGACTTCCAGAGGTGCCCCTGGGACAGCTGATGCTGTGCTGGCTTCTATGCTCGGGGCCCAGACGTGCCGCTGGTGCCGGGGCCCCATTCATTATTCAATCCCGCCGGGTGCAGACCAGCCTTTCCATTTGCTCCTCCAGGAGGAATAACAAATCTAGAAATGCAATTCCACTTTGGTGTATTAAGATATTGATTTGCCTGCTGAGTGGAAGTGCATTTGTCCTCCTGGCCTGTCCCACGGGCGGGAAGGGGTTAACCAAATGTTTATCACAAGGCTAGCTTCAGAGTTGAAAGTAATGTGATCAGTAATGAATTTTGTGTTACATTAGGTTGTATAAATGGACAGACAAGCGCAGACAACAAGTGGCCAGGAGTCGGGGCTAATCTAATGATGTAAAAATAGAGACAGCACCAATTATGCTGGGGGCCAGCTCAGAGCTCCTGCAGGGACTGCAAATGAATAGGTACAAATCCAATTACTCACTAATAGACGCACTACAAGAGGGGCAGTCAATGGTAAGTGCATTAGAGCCTAGTGACCTCCCTGCTCTGCACAACAGAATCCTAAATTTGACTTCCATCCTAAGGAGGGGGGGGAGTTCTCAAAAAACTCTTCCCTCCCCAGCTCCCCTACCAATTTATCTCCAGCTCCTCAATGCCACATCATGCCCGTGAGGACGGTGAGAAAGGACTATGTGCCAGCTGCCTGCCCTTCACCCTCCTCCCTCTTCCACCCCAGCTCCAGCCCCCTCCCCCTTGGCTCCTGAAGCACAAGCAGCCAGGGGGCGGTCCCTTGATACGGACGAGAGCCTTTGATTTTGTGCATCTGTCAGACCTGGGTCGAAGGCGGGCAGTTACATACCAAAACATTTCACAGCCATGTGTCTCTCGGCGGTGATGTTTTTTACTGCTACGTCAAGGACTGTGTCTGCATTAAAAATAAAATATTTCTTTAAAGAAAAACGAAAAAAAAAAGATCTTTGAGACATAAAACAATGTGGGACCAAATCACCTTTTCAGACAGTTTATCTGCTTTGGTTTGGCTGTTGGGGACCTCAAGTGGCGAGAGGCGGGGAGGGGGGAGGATGATGCAACACTCAAGTCTTCATGTCTTTTGGAGCCCATTATACCTTTCCCCCAAGAGAAGAACCCAGACCTCAACTCACCCTGAGGTTTTATACCCATTTTTCCATCCTTTCCTCTCAAACTGTCCCTATCCCTCCTGGATAGGACAGGAGGAAGGGGAGCTGGCAACTGGTCCACCTTGGCCCACTCTGTACCTAGTTTTTGGTTTCTGGCAGCAGGAAGATAAATGCCTCATTTGGCAGTATGTGGTCAGGGCAGGCCAATGGCCAAGATTCCCAGGAAATAAGTCATGGAGTTAAAACCCGCCTGGCAGCATCCTTACAGTATGGCTGGTTGGCTTGCCTGGGAAACTGGGGAATGCCGGTCGAGATTTGCTATGATGCATTAAATGTATCCTTGTTTGGCTCTCAATGACTTGGAGATGAATAAAATATGAAGCCAAAGAGGCTCCAAACCTTTCAAGGGGTCCCTGTCCATTCCCTAACAGCGGCCAGCCTAGGTCAAGCCAGTTGTCAGGCGCATGCAAAGATATACACCACAGAGAGACTGCCTAGGACCACTCCACACAAGTCAGGGAGGAGACAGTATATGCTGAGGCTGACTGGAGATGATGGGAATACTACAGGAGGATGAGCTCACAGGGCACAGAGTGGAAAAAAGCATCCTGAACAAATGGAACAAATAGACGGGTATTCTCCCCAAATTCAATTAAGCATAGAGGGGTGGAATTTAAAAGCTATCAAGCTACGCTAAATAAAATACATGTGGGGAAAAGTTTGAGGGAGGTTGGTGAGAGCCCAGCAAGACACGCGAGGCCTGGAAGAGCTAGTGGGAGGTGAGCAGTGTTTTTCCACTAGCAAGACCTCAAAACGTCCCCATGGCTGGGGCCCAGCAAGGCCTGGGGGTGAGGGGGCAGGGAGGAGGTAAGAGTGGGAGAAAAAAAATCCACAAACTAACCATGGGCTTCAGGCTATCTCTGGGTGTGGGTGCCCAGAAAGGCCCACAAAAGATTACGTTAAAGACATCAAGATTTTGCTTCCTTTCAGCCATTTTAGGGATACTGATCTACTTTAGTTTCGCAATATGGGCCCTGAGAGTACAGAAGTTCATAAAATTAAAAAAGAAAACATTCTGTTTAGTATGTGTGTAGCATTCTTCTCTATGACTCCAGAGAGAGAAGTCTGCTTGCCTCAAAATTTTGCTCTGAGGATTCTAGAATGTAAAAAAAAAAGATCTAAGAGAAAGATAGTAAATTTTAACAAGCCGTGCTCTTGGCTTAGACTTGAAAGGGGTCCCAGAGGCAATCTAGTCTAAGCCCACCATTTTACACAAGAAGAAACTGAGGCATAGGAGGATCAAATGATTTGTCCAAGATCAACCAAAGAGAAAGGGGCACAAATGGGAACTGAACTCAGGTTCTCTGACTCCAAATCTAGTGCTCTTTCCACCACTCTCAGCTCTAGAAACACTGAGGCTAGAAGATGGTTGTAAATGGCAAATCTTCGAGGAAAGAAGGAACAGAAAGAAAAGACTTCCCTTTTGTAGTCAATCATTTTTCTAAAAATTTCTACTAACAATTAATTAATCAAAATTTTAAAAAAACAACAAAAATTTCTAGGGCTGGACAAGGTCATTAACGATTCAACATTTGCCCATTTTTCCTCCACATTCTTGTGGCCGTCCCCCACCCCCTTACCTTGGGCTGGAAAGTCCCTTAAAAATTCATCCTTTCATGCTGGGAACATCTCTAAGAACATCGTTAACTGGGACACCGTTTCATCATGAGGGCACCATGACATATGAGGTTCTCTACATGGCTGAGTCACTGTGTACACATGGTCCTTATTCAGCTGGTCTCTAGTTATTGACAAGGGACCCATCAAAGCATATGAAGAAAACTTTACCACCCCAATCAAAAATCCATAGGTTTTTCTAAGGTTTGAAAAGATTTTCTATCCAGTTCGGGGCTTCCGAGGGGGAAAAATAAAAAGTTAGGAATAGCACAAAATCGGGACCGGTGATTTCTAAGTTTGCTCTTTAAGGTCAATAATAATCTTCCCTATGATATTTTATTTCCTTGCTCCTTTTACCTTCTCTGTGCCATCTGGTGGTCTTGATTTCATTCATTCATTCATTCATTCATTCATTCATTCATTCATTCATTCATTCCCAAACATGTACTGAGCACCAACCTATGCTGCTGAATGCTATATGCAGGATTTTGGGGGTAAATGACATATGATCCTGCTGGGAAAAGAATCAGAATGTCAGAGTTTAGGAGGTAAGGAAATTTAGAAACCATCCAATCCAACTCCCTCATTTTACAAGTGAAGAAACTGTTACACAGAGGTTAAATGACGACCAGGATCACACATCTTCCTCTGTTTCTTGAGGACCTACAAACTCCTTCAAAGGCAAGGAATACATTTATTCTTCCCAAAGACTATGGGTAGCGCGTAGGGAAGTAATAGCCCTCCCAAACTGGTTGCATCTCATCGGAGAAAAGCAGACAAGAATCAGCAGGCTGGCCCTTAAAGTAGGAATACCACCAACTGGTCCCTCATGGCTCACTCTGAGGGAGACCATCTGGGAGGCCTCAGGCACGCTTCTTCACTTGCTGGGAGTTCCTCTATTCCAACAGGGCCTAGACTCTAGAGGAGTCTAGGCTGCTGGATAAGGCTGGTACATGTTTACATTTGAGGAAGAGCTTGACAGAGCAGAAAGGACTGGTTTTGAAGTCCAAAACTCTGGGTTTGCATCGGGCCTCTGCTCTTTCCCACCTGTGTAAGCTCGGGCAAGCCATGTAAGTTCTCAGAGACTCAATTTTCTCACTTGCCAAGTGAAGAGAATACTGCTTGCTCTACCTACCTTACAGCAGTTTTTTTTGGTGAAGAAAGGCTTTCTAAAGCCAGGAGACAGTAAGCTCTTGAAAGCAGGGATTGCCTTGTTTTTGGACCCAGTACAGTCTGTGCTAAATAAATACCAATAGGGATTGAGGGGTGGAGGAAAGGATTTTTGCTCCTTCCTTTCCCCTTTTGCCACCACCCAATCTACTGCTGACAACCCCAAACTGGATGAGCTCTGAGAGAAAGAGGCAAGTAGATCCTGAGACCAGGATCCCATAAAACAGTGGGAACTTTAGCCCCACAGATTCAGGGATGTCCCAAGTGGCAGCAGCTGAGGAAGAAGGGGAGTTCTGGTGGTTAATAGGCTTCCTGACTAAGGCTAGCTTGTGATCACATGTAATAGTTAAGCCTGCATCTTGGGTGCTACCATATGGGGAAAACAAACAAACAAACAAACAAACAGACAAAAAATATCCAGGACTCAGAATGGGCTCATCAATGGCAAAGCTGGGAAGAGGTCAGGAGCTCAGCCAACCTGCTGTCACCAGCTCAAAACTGGTGGTGTTTGCCAAGAGGTCTGAGGGCCTCGGGAAAGAAGGTATTCTAGGAGTATCACGAATCGGAGAACATAGCTGAAGAAGCATCAGTTTTCACAAAGAGACCTGTAAGAGCAGGCATCCCTGCCCTGGAGAAAAATCTGAATTATAGTCAGTTTCAATTGGAATACAGTTTTATCTCTTTCAAGGTTACTCTAACTAGCAGCTAACAAAGTATGACCCAGTAGAGAGGCCCTTTCTGGATCTACTTAATGAATGGATGAAAATAATCTGTGATGACTACATTGATTGCTTTACATGCAAATGGCTGGTCCTAATGTACTTGAAAACAGCTCAGAGTTTAAACAAGCCACCTGGAATCCTGGTTCAACTATTCATTTAATAAGCAAACCCTTCCTTCCTAAAACTTTAACTTCGGCCCAGCCTAGATCAGACTATCTTGGATTCTGAACTAGGGGGGGTCCCAATTAATAATATTTTGCTGTTCAGAATTTAAAATATGACAGAGCAGATAACATTTTCAGGTTCTCTGAAAGACAAGCTAGGATACACTGGGATTATTTTTGTGGGGGAATCTCAGCTACGGTATTTATTTCCTCAGGTTTCGGGGGGGGGGGTTTTGTTTGTTTTAAGCTTAAAGCTAAGGCTTGTATGAAGAAACAGTATCTAGCTGAATGCCTTGCATTTTGGGGTCAATTAATAAGCATTGGTTGACTGAAACTACTGTGTGTCTGCACTTAAAGACTGATTAAATCGCTCACAAGGAATAGCCTTTTCAAGAAATGAAAACAGTTTGTAAAACTGGCATAGCCAGATTGCGAAATATACAACATAGGTCAGGAGTACCCTTATTACCATTCTGTGCAAAGGAGTGTAGCAAAAAGGAAGCTCCAAATGAGGGAGCCCTGTAGACTTACAAAAATGGTGGTGGGGAAATGGAGACTTTTTTTTCCCCATGCTTTTCTGCAAAAAAAAAAAATCTACTAGAAGAATCAAAGCCCTGTGTAATAGAACAGAGCTCCCTCAACTTCAGAGAGACTAGTTATTCAGCTAGCAATCAGGTGAGGAAGCTAGCAGGCCCAAAGGGCTACAAAGCAAAAAGCAACATGGAGACTTTAAGAATCAGGCTTTTTGACATTATAAATGAGAGAAAAAAGGGAAAAGTGGTCATAAAAAATAAGTTGTTAGAAGTTAGTTAAGCAGTTAAAAGAAAGAGCTGAAGTCTAGATAGAGAGAGAAGGTACTTAATATGTGCTTAGGTATTTGTGTTTCTTTAAGTCTACCTCCATAATACTGTTCTTTCTTAAAATCTAACTATGAGAATGAGCAACTAATTTATTGTTATTTTAATAAATATTTCTGTTTTTAACAGAAAAATGCAATGTTGTATGTAAAGTAAGCTAAATTCTCTAAGACCCAACTAGCCAGGCTTGGAAGAAGCCAGTTGTACCACACTGCCATGACAATATTTATAATATAGGGAGAGTGCCTAGGAGTAATCAACTAGCCTCTTTAAATCTGCTCTTAAAAATCAAACCTATGATATGATGACTAATATTACACTAGTAGAGCCAGCAACACCATGGAAAGCCATGCTTCAAAGTACAATACAAAGAAGCACTATCATTCATTCATTTTTCATCAAATGTTTATTATTATGCACCTAAGAGGCACTGTGCTAGTCACTGAAAGGTTATGACTGGTGGATAGGATTAACACACACCTTATGGGCTATCCATTCTGAATGCAGCTCTTGGCCGAGCTTTGAAGAACCCACGCTAGATGAGTTCTATAAACGTCAGCTATATATGAATCCACACAGTAGTGAGCAACATTGTAATGGGGATATCTGTAGATGAAGGGCTACAAGGACAAAAGCAAATGGAGTTTAGGGTAGTGACTACATCCTTCATTGATACCATTATAAATAGTGTATCAATCCTGATTACTATACAAATTTCCGTGCCAATGATGTCCTAACTGGTAAGGCATTAAAGGAATCTATTTATCTCTGGCCATTAAGTGCATGTCAGAGCCAATCAACCACTTGAGAATGCTGCCTTGTCCATTTGTCCTTCAGGCCATCTCAAGAGGCTGTCCTGAGCTTGGGGGTCGGGAAGTGGCTGATATCAGAGGGAAAGAGAGCTTGCTCTGTTTGCCAGCATGGGACACTAAGATTTGTCCTTACTTGCCTAAATGGTCCTGGATGCTTTGCTGTCTTCAGTGCGTGGGGGTGTATATGGGGCACTTCCTTAGGAAGGCACTACAACCAGCGAGGAGTAGCATTGGGCTCTTACTTCAGGATGAAGGCAGAGCTGCTGAGCTAATAGTCAGTCTGGAGTCTGTGCAAATGCAGAGAGACTGTTAACGATTGTTAACGGTCAGGAAGACAACAGATTGATGTTGTAGCACTCTACCTGACGTACCATCCTGTATGCCCTGGGCCATTTTATTTTTCTTTTGAAAAGACAGATAGCAGACATAGTCAATGCTATCCAAACTGACTCACAATGGGGGAAAGACAGAGGGAGAGAAAATACCATTCTGTTCTCCCATAAACCAAAGAATGGTCTCATCTCTTTGATCAGGGGGACGGCAGAATCTTGATTTCTCACTTTTTTTTTTCTATTTTGTGGACCATATTGAGGCTATGATGATTTGACTGCATCTCAGAGCTGTCTGGCAGATGGAACACTGCTAACCTCTCTCAAAAAACTCAGCACGACTCACTGGTGCCCACCAATCCCACCACCACACACAACTGAGCCCACTGGCATCAGGGTAAGGTGCTCTGAGAAGCTGCTGGGGTGGGCGGTAGGAAGAACAGGAGAGTAGACCTTACAAAGGATTGTGCTAGTGGTTGTTCTAGCCCAGGAGTTCTCAACCTGAGGGCCATGAACTTGCTTTACAAAATATTGTGATGATTGTTTTTCAATGTGATTTTGTTGTTGTTTTTGGTCATCTTTGTGATCTTGTGCATTTTATTTCACGCATTTAAAAACATTCTTCTGAGAAAAGGTCCATCGGTTTCACCGGATTACCAAAGGGGTCCAAGACACAAAAGCATTAAGAATCTCTGCTCCATTCCTTCTGGACTTGGGAAGGCAGGGCAAGAATCTTGTGGAATGAATAATCACTGCGCTCAAGTGATACCTTCAACGCAGAGTCGTTCTGGATCCTGCCTTTCCCTCTCTCTCCCCAAATGACTTTCTTTATTTTTTCTGTATCTTGTAATTTGGTATATATCTCGCAGTTATTCTTTGGAAGGCATTATGACATAGGGGAGAGAACGCTGGCCTTGAAGCCAGGAAGATCTGGGTTCAAGTTCTGACACATACTGCTCGTGTAACCCTCAGCACAAGTCATTTAACCTCTCAATAATCCAGGCTACTCTCTAAGACTACCTGAAAGTGATACCTACCTTGGTAGAGAGAGTTTCCTTACCTGGCAGTTCCCTATACCAATAACATCACAGATCCAGTACCTATCCCTATACTGACGTACGTACATACTGTCTCCACTATAGATTGGAAGCCCCTTGAGGGCAGGATTTATTTTTTGTCTTTGTATCCTTAGCTCCTAGTACAGTACCTGGCACACACATACAGAAAAAACCCCAAAACCATACATTTTTTTGAATTGAATGACTGATTGACAAAGGGCCAAGACCAGTCTGCAGTGTGTGCAAATGGCTCATAGAAGTTGGGTGAAACATACTAGCTTCTGGAAAAGTTGCAAGGCACCGGAAGGGAGACAGTCTTCATTAGCCCAGATTCCAAAAGCTGATACAGTCAAGTCCAGGGAAAAACTGTTCTTCCAGAGGTCCTAGGAAGGAAGTGGGGGAAGGGGGGAAGGAGAGGTGGGGGCCACACATTACTCATGAGCCAGTGGAAAGTATGGAATGGTAGAAAAAGTACTGGATTTGAATTTAAAGGACTTGGGTTCTAATCACAGCCCCATCATTTATTAACTGTGCAACTCTCTGAATCTCAGTTTCCTCACTTGTTAAAAGGAAATAAAAATCCACCTCCCAGGGCTGCAGGATATTCAAAGTGCCTTGTAAATTTTGAATGCTTTTATAAGGATCTTATATATACCGAAGGCAGTAATGAGTGGCAAGGAAGACAGAAGGTTTGACAGGTAAACCCAAAGACCTGAACAACCTGGTTGCCTCCACAAAGGGAGAGGCTTTCCTAGTACCTTCCAAAAATGTTCCCAATGTCTCTTGATTTTTCTCATTTTGAATTTCACCCCTCTTCCTTCTCCAAGGAAGGCAAAACTTTTCTGCAGTTTCTAGGACAACGACAACCAGTATCAAGGCACACTGATAACCATCATGTAGTCTTTGGGCTTTTAGCCAGAGCATGACCCTCCTGACATCACCTAGGAAAACCAAGAGGGCCTCGTTGCTGTGTTACTGGTCTATCCCTAGGAAGCAGAGCCCCTTCAGAACTAGTTCTAGAGGGCTTCAAAACCACCCATGAGATGGGCAGCTAGGAAGGTGAAGGGATGTACACACACACACACACACACACACACACACACACACACAGTAAGTAGCAACCCACAGTTACTTTATAGAAATAGCCACATCTTCCGCTCCTCTAAGTGTGCATGGGAGTGGGAGTGTATGTGTGGATTATCAGAGGATTATCACAAATGTTAGAGCTGGAAGGGACCTTAAAGGTCACCTCATTTTACAGGCAAGCAAGCAGAGGAGACTGAGGCCTAGAGATGTTAAATGACTTGCCCAGGGTCACACAGGGAGAAAGCAGCCAAGTCAGGATTTGAACCCATCCACTCCTCAGCTAGTATTAGTTTTTCAGCAATGGCAGAGCCTAGGTCACGGCGGTCATCACTCCCAGGAACTTTTATGGAGGCGAGAAAACAAAGAGAAGCAGTATCCTTAAGTGGAGACTCTCAGAGGGATCTTAATCCCCTTCCTGGCTATCCTCCCTAGCCTGGTGATTGCCAGGAATGCAGCTGAGCTCTGGCTGATGATGCACGGCCTGGGTCTCAGGTCCCTACTCTGCCTCTGTCTCTTGCAGTCAGGGCCCTGGGAGCTACTGGAGAAACCTGGATTCCCAAGGCCTTCATCTTGGCTCAGGGCTCAGGATGTGACCGCCTTCCAGTTTGTATTATTATTTTGGTTGTTCCAGGTGGGAGGGGAAACCTCCAGAGAAGCAGCCCCATCTTGGAGGGCTCCGCGTTCATGGCTTCCAAAAACAGGACAACACGCAGCATTTTAACCAGGGGTTGGGGGCTGGGGGTTGGGGTGGGAGGTGGGGTAAGGGAGGAATCTGAAGAACCACAAGCCGATCGGGTGTGCATCACTGCCAAAAGCAGACCCTCCAGCCTGCCTTCAGTTTATACCTGTTCCTGATCCCACGACATCCCGGCTTGGAGATTCAGCCATGGCATCAGCCAGCCGTTCCCGGAGGCCCTCTTCTGTGTGCTCCATGGAGGACATGTGGCGGAGGCCAAAGCCTTCAGGCCAACTTCCACATACTTCCAGTAGGGTCACACTCCGATCAAAGGTACCTGCAACACAGAGAGGGAAATCTTGCACTGAATGAAGACACACACAGGGGATGCCTCTTCACCTTCCCTCCAGTCCTCTACCCACAGGCCTCTGGCTCTATTAACAGCAATTATGATATGAAAATTAATGAAACAATTAGAACACATTGATGTGGCACTTTCCTCACAACACCCCTGGGAGGGAGATACCACTATTATCTACATTCTACAGATGAGGAAACTGAGGCTGAGAGAGATGCAGTGATTTGCCTGGGGTCATATAGCATGTGCCAGACACAGGACTTCAGCTCAGGTTTTCCTGATGTCAAGACTGGCCAACCATCCATCACATCATGTGTTATACATCACAAGATGGCGGTCATACATCCAGACAGCATTGGAGACGGAAATGGCCTTTGGCATCATCTAATCCTACTTCTTCATTTAGGAGACAGGAAAATTGAGGCCCCAAATGGGGGCTCTAACTTGCTCAGTGTCACACTGGGAGTAAGACCCAGGTCTTCTGACTGCCAGGCCAAAGTACTTTCCACATCTCCTGGCTGCCTCCAACCCTCTCAGGAATGTGTGATCAGGGGGCCAGCTCCTGGCAGCTTCATACACCTATGCACACTACTGTTGACACCCTGCTGGAGACACCAGAGATGGAGATGGTATTGTGATAGCACCTCCAGCGGGGCCCCTCAGCATCACTGCTTCATGTGAAGCTGTTCCCCAGTTCCAGAGAGTACATGGTGTTCTGCTGAACACTTCAAAGTACAAATTAAAATTATTTCAACTTTATTATACAGCAAGTCTTCTGTGAAGGCTTATTTCAAACCATTCCCCTTTGGAATGAGATTACGGTCATGCTCTGTTGCTTTAAGCACATACCATGTCCCCGGCCATTAGGTAACCAGATCCACTGCATTGACTGGGCCTGGTTCCTGCCAGCCCAAGGAAGGTTAAAAAAAAAAAAGGCAGCAAATGCCAATGTTTCCCAAAGTTAAAAGTACACGAGACACGTCCTCTGTATCAGCTCCTCGCTTCTCTCCTTTGATCAGCCTTCAGAAACTATCTCCCTTCAGCCCAGGGGGCTGTGCAGCTTCAATACACACCCTCTGCCAATGACAGGTGGTAATAGAGAGGGTGCGAGCCAGAGCCCCCGGCAGGCGGCCCTGACTCTGATAACGGCCAAAGTACTGAGGTGATAACCGTTAGTAAACACTCTGGGCAGCCAGCGGCTCCATACATCAGCAAAGAGGGCCAGATAATCCTGAACTTTGGTGGCTGGGACAAAGGCCCCTGGCTGCTCGGCCTGCCAGGATTTATACCAGCAGCAAGGGTCACTGTGAGCTCCTGAATTTCATCAGCAAAGGCACCCCTTTGATTTATCTCTTGTCTAACATTGGGGCAGATTCCTGGCACTGAAGGGACAAATGGAGCACATGAGGGGAGGCCCCTCTGAAATGAACACCCAAGGCCTTTCCTGGGAGCCAGTGGCTTGAGAATCAGCCCGTCTAGTGGTGGCTGGGGTATGAAAGGATACGAAGGGGCTCTCCTCCTTTCCATTTCCCTTCTTGTCCAAAGGGACACTTTGTTGTACACTTGAGTGCCAACTGCATATTGGGTGTTCTTTCTTTAGGCTAAATTGTGCACCCCTCGGGTGACACAGATCATGGTATCTCAGCATGCCATCGGCTGCCTCTTGTGTATGTGTGTGTTGCAGCACAGACAGAAAAGCAGACACGTAACTACCTTCCCTGGAGTCAAATTCCAAGGCTCCAAAAGTTCAAGGACATAGGTTCAATTCTTGGTCTTGCTATTTACTTATGTAACTTTGGATGAGTAACTTCATCTTTCTCTTTCTCCATTTGTGAAGTGGGGATAAAATGGCCCCATTTCTCTATAGTTCCTAAGGAAACATGGTGGGTGGAGGAAGAGAAGGGATATGTGTGTTAAATGTGGTTCCTTTGGGGAGGTTCTTTCCTTCTAGAAAGTCAGTGTAATAAAGTACAAAAAACACTGATGAGGCCTTGCTCTGTCATTTGTAAATTCTGCGGGTCTTAGTCTCCTCATTTGTAAAATGAGGATAATAATACTGTTCTGGTCATCTCACAAGGCTGTCATAAGAATTCTCTAAATTAATGTTACGTGGACATGCTTTGAGAATGATAGAGTGAGAATTCTGTCTGGCAGAAATTAGATTTAGACTAACACTTCATACTATATACCACAGTAAGTTTCAAATGATATATGACCTAAATATAAAAGGTCATATCACAAATTAGGGGAGGACATACTTTTTAATAACTATGTATAAGTGAAGAGTTCCTGATCAAAAAGGAATAGAGATTAACATAAAAGATAATGTGTAATATGTAACAGAAGTAATCTATTACATAAAAGTGGAAAGCTTCTTTAAAAGTGAGATGTAGTAGGGCAATTAGGTGGTGCAGAGGATGGAGCACCAGCCCTGAAGTCAGGAGGACCTGAGTTCAAATTAGGCCTCAGACATATAACACTTATTAGCTGTGTGACCCTGGGCAAGTCACTTAACCCCAATTGCCTCACCAAAACAACCCCAAAAAAACAAAACAAAAAAGTGAGATGTAATTAAATTCAAAGAGAAACAGTTAACTGTGGGGAAAAAAATTCTTGGAATAAATTTCTCTGATAAATATCTTATATCAAAGACACATAAGACATTTATACAATATATAAGAATATAGTATGGATATATATAAAAACAAAAATGTTTGTTGATTGCCTAGAGCAATTCCTTGATAGCTAAATGATCAAAGCATATGAAAAGATAATTTTCAAAGGACCAAATTTAAGCTATTAACCCTATAAAAATGCTCCAAATAAATTAGGAGAAATGAAAATTAAAATGCCTCCAAGTTTCTACTCCATATCTGAAAAATTAGCAAAGATGACAAGAAAATGGCAATTGCTGGAGGGTTTGTGGGAAGACAGGCACTATTGGTGGAGGTGTCAATTGGTTTAACCATTCTGGAAAATAATTTGGGACTACATTCCCAAAGTCACTAACCAGTGCATTCCCTTTGAACTAGTGATAACAGTACTAACTATATACACCCACAGAGGTCAAAGACAAGAGGAAAGGACCCATATGCACAAAAATGTTTATAGCAGCTCTTTTTGTCACAGCAAAGAGCTGGAATAAAATGGATACCCATTAATCAGGGAGTGGCCAAACAAATTATAGGAAATGAGTGCAACAGAATATTATTGCATCCTAAGAAGGGATGGATTCAGAGAAACCTGGGAGGATTTGTATTACATTTGCAGAGTGAAGTAAGCAGAGACAGGAAAACAATTTATATAATGAGTCAATAATGTAAAGAAAAACAGCTTTAAATAAACTTTATCAGTGCAATGACCAGTCATGATGCCAGAAGGATGAAGCTTCCCACCTCTTGGCAAGAGGGATTGTTTTAGAGGTACAGAATGAGACATATATTTCCAGACTTGTCAGTTGATTTATTTTGCTTGACTACACTTATTTGTTACAGGAAAGGGCTCAATGGGAGGAGAAAGGGGAGTCGTTGGGTAGTGATAGCGAGGCAAAAAAGAAAAAAAAAGAGAGGCAATGAAACACTTAAAAAATGCACCAAAGAGAACAGAGGAAAATTCAGCAGGGGATACAGTGGGGACAATTTTGTTACTACTATGCTAAATTTAATAGAGATTTAAAAAACCAAACTTCCTAAGAAGTTCACATTTCACATACAGTCTTCCTTTTCTTTGTATCTGGAAGTGTTCGTGTTTGTATATTTGAGTTAATAATAATAATAATAATAATAAAAAACCCAATACAACCCCATATAGGGAAGGGGGAAGAGGGTAGAATTGGTTAATGCCCTTCCGAAGTATCATTCCAGACTTAGAAAGGCCATTAACAGTTGCTTTGTCTCTTTGGCCTGAAAATTTCCCCTATGACACCCATGCATTCTTGTTTTCCAGGGAGAGAAGCAATCCTGGTGGAAAACAGGAAGCCCCCCTTCCCGATGCACTCCTCTGAGGATGAGCTCATGGTGGCTGCAGCCCCAGGAGCCACAGAGTCAGCTCCCTCCAGGCAACTCTCAGTGTGTTTTACTTGGGCAAAAGGCTGAGGAGTATCTGCATGGCTACTGCAGTACATAGCAACTCCTACGTGCAAGACTTGCTACCAAAAGATGATAGATTATGCTGGCCAGAGACCTCACTGGAGACTCAGGGCCCCCACTGAATACAAATAACAACTGCTATTTGTAAATTTATAAAGTATAGCACTTTCAAGTTTGGAAAGCACTTTATAGACAAGATCTCATTTGAGCTTCACAATAAGACCTGTGACCTAGGTAGCGGAAAGGGAAGGGAATGAGATTTATATAGCACTTTATAAATATCATCACCATTGGATCTTCACAACAAGCCTCTGAAGTGTGTTCTACTATTACCTCTATTTTTATAGATGAGGAAACTGAGGTAAGCAAAGGTTAAATGATCTGTCCAAGGTCACACAGTCAATAAGTCTCTGAGGTTGGATTTGAACTCAGGTCTTCTGGACTCCAGGCCCAGTGCATACTATTGGTATTATTATTATTATTATTATTATTATTATTTTATGGATGAGGGCACTGGAACTCAGAGAGGTTCACAAGATCATGGGAGCATAGATTTAGAGCTTGAAGGGACCTTAAGAGTTCCTCAAGTCAAACCCTTTCATTTTACAAAAGGGAAACTGAGGCCCAGAGAGGTTAAGTGACTTGCCCAAAGTCATACAGGCAGTAAGTGGCAGAGGTGGGATTTGAATGCAAGTTTTCCTGACATCAAATCCAGTGCTCTTGCCACTGTGCCACAAATGAATACACTTTGTACTAATTTCTTTTTTTTTTATTTTTTATTTTTAGGCAACAGGGGTTAAGTGACTTGCCCAGGGTCACACAGCTAGTAAGTATCAAGTGTTTGGTCTGAGGACAGATTTGAACTCAGGTCCTCCTCACTTCAGGGCCAGTGCTCTATCCACTGTGCCACCTAGCTGTCCCCACTTTGTACTAATTTCATAAAGACCCTTCTTAACTATAAAACCAACTAATATCTAGGATCCCTGCAAATCAGACATAATCATAGCTCCCCTTTATATGATACTTTAAGTTTTAAAAAAAATGCTTTCTTCAAACTAGCTTGCAAAGCAGGTAGCACAAGTGCTATTATTCCAATTTCACAGATATGGAAACTGAGGCTCAGAGGTAATATACCTTGCCCAGTGCCATAAAACCAGGATTTACATTGGGGAAGAGATTAAAAGGAGGCAGTTGGAAGACAGTTAGTAGCTAGAAGTCATTGCTGATGATAAGGAGCCAAGTCCAGGAGAGTTGGAAGGGTGCTGGGGCAAAGGACACCTGTATCCGTTAGGGTCAGACACCAAAGGGGGACTGGAAAGTTGGGTAGAAAGACAAAGAATGGGCCTGGAATGAATGTCAGGAATCTGGCGGCTCCAGGAGTCTGCAATAGGGCAGGTGAACAGTAGGGCAGGTGCAGCCTTACACGGAGTAGGTCATCAATGAATATCTGTAAATGATCGAGCAGGTAGGGGATCAGCATGGTCAGTATGACACAAGAAAGGAGTCTTGCAGGGTCAGGAAAGCCACTAGAGCCAGGAGGTGAGATGGAGTCCAGAGTCCAAGGGAGGGGTTTAAGACTAGAGGACTCTGTTGGCATCAAAGGGGGCAAGACAACAAGAAAAGTGGCATGAACCGGGGGCAGTTGGCCTGCTCTTGCTTGCAAGTTTTATTTATTTTTTTTAAATTTTATTAATTTATGTTGATTTATCAACAATCACTTCCATATGCTTTTGAGTTAAAAATTTTTCTCCCCCTTCCTCCCCCCCACCCTCCCCAAGATGGTGCACAATCTGATATAGGCTTTACATTTACATTCCTATTAAACATATTTTCACATTAGTGAAGTTGTAAGTAAAAATTAAAACCAATAGGAGGAACCATCAGAAAGATGAAACAAAACTCAACAGAAGGTAAAAATAAGTGATAGCGATTTGACTTCCATAGTTCTTTCTTTGGATGTGGACAGCATTTTCCTTCCCTAGGCCTCTGGAGATGTCTCAGATACTTGTAATGCTGAGAAGGGTTCAGTTTAACAATATTAGTCATCGCATAACGTGGCTGTTATTGTGTACAAAGTCCTCTTGGTTCTGCTCACTTCACTCAGCATCAGACCATATAAGTCTTTCCAGGTTCTTCTGAAGTCAGCCTGTTCATCATTTCTTATTTGCTTGCAAGCTTTAAAGCACAATGTACTTTATTCAAGAGACCTACATTTGGATCCTAGCTCTGACACTTAATAGTTGTGTGACCCTGGGCAAGTATTTCACCTTTCTGAGCCTCATCAGTTTCACTCATCTATTAAAAATATAATAATACTTGCATTACCTACCTCTTAGGACTGTTGTGAGGAAATGTGCATTGAGAGTCTTTTAACACTAGAGAAAGAAGAGTAAGTAAATATAGAAATAATAACAAGCAGCTGAGCCAGCACTTCAGCTCAAGTGTTCTGATATCTGCTCCCAAGATCTTTCCACTCTCATGATGGGCAGGATGCTTCCTTCTCTGAAGGCAGTGGATTAGATGCTCAACCCTCCACTTCTAACATTCCAGACAGCAGATATTTCCTACAAATTTAGTTGAAGTGGATATGGTTTCTAAATGCAACATTCTGTAGAATCTTGGAAATGTGGCTGAGCAAATGATTGAGGATATTTAGTTCTCAGGTCCTGAGCAGGTGGGAAGCTATCAAGTCCCTGCACTGTGACTTCTATATTGGTCCTCACATGGGCTGCTTGACCAGTAAAAGCAATACGGATGCTACTGCTGCTAACAATAGTTATTGTTATTATACCTTTATGTAGTGCTTTAAGGTTTGCACTCTACATGTTATCTCATTTGAGCTTCACAACAACTCTCTGAAGCATGGGCTATTATCTCATTATAGATAAGAAACCTGAGGTAGACAGAAGTTAAGGAGCTTGTCTAAGATCACAAAGCTAGTAAGTGTCTGAGGCTGGATCTGAACTCAAGGTCTTCCTCACTGAGGGCCCAGTAGCTCTATCCACTTTGCCACCTAGAATAACAACAGTAATCATGGCTTAGATTCTTTCCTCATATTAAAAAAAAAAGGGGGGGGAGGACCTATTTTTACAAAAATATTTATAGCAGCTCTTTTTTGTGGTGGCAAAGAATTGGAAATTGAGGGGCTGCCTATCAATTGGGGAATGGCTGAACAAGTTATGATATATGATTGTGATGGAATACTATTGTACTATAAGAAATGATGAGCAGGATGATTTCAGAAAAACCTGGAAAGACTTACATGAAATGATGCAAAATGAAGTGAGCAGAACCAGGAGAACATTGCACACAGTAACAGCAACATTGTACGATGAACAACTTGTGAATGACTTAGCTAATCTCAGCAACACAATGATCCAAGACTCCCAAAGGACCCAAGATGAAAAATGCTATCCACCTTCAGGGAAAGAACTGATGGGAGTCTGAATGCAGATTTAAGCATACTATTTTTTGCTTTCTTTATTTTTTTATGTGTTTTTTTCTTTTGGTCTGTTTCTTACACAACATGTATAATCTATAACAAATTGCTTACTACCTCATGGAAGGGAGGGAAGGAGAATTTTTTTTTTTAATGAATGCTAAAAGTTGTCTTTACATGTGTTGGGGGAAAAAATAAAATACTATTTAAAAAAAAGATTCTTTCCTCAGAAAGAACTACATACAATACTCTGGATGCGATCAGAGCAGGGCAGAACACAGAAGACCTATAACCTCTCGTGTTCTGGATATTAATTATATCCTTTTTTAATTCAGTCTAAGACTGTATGACTTCCTCTGGTTGTCACATTATAATCCTGATTCATATTGTGCTCATGGTCATCAACCCTTCCCATTCCTGCCCCCAAAACCTTTTCACATGAACTGGTGTCTATCTACATTTCCTCCATTTTGAATGTGTGAAATGGGTTGTTTTGTACCCAAGAATAGCACTTGACCATGATCATCTTTATTTAGTTTACTTTTAGGAGATGCCACCCACCATTCTAGCCTGAGTGAGGAAGCTGGGATACAATCTTGTATTCTTTTCATTATGCCACAATGAGTCTTTTAGGAATGGCTTTATGGTGTTGCTGTCTCAGTGAAGCCACCCTTAATCTGGGACAATACACATTAGAGCTCTACCATTTGGAGAAATTACATCTGTTTTCTCCAGCCCATTTCCAGAAGATTTGTCATTCTTATCTCTTTTCTAGTCCCTAGACAATGGAGTCCAACAGTTTAGGAAGAATGAGTACCGAGTGTGGAGTAAGGAAGACTCATCTTCCTGAATTCAAATCTGGCTTTAGATATTTACTAGCTGTATGATCCTGAGCAAGTCACTTAACCCTCTTTGCCTCAGTTTCCTCATCTGCAAAGCTAGCTAGAGAAGGAAATGGCAAACCACTTCAGTATCTTTGCCAAGAAAACCTCAAAAGGGGTCACAAAGAGTCAGGTACAACTGAAAAATGACTAAATAACAACCTGGAATGTGGGGCACAAGGGAAAGAATGAAAGAAGCACATGGCTAGGGTGGTTATAGCACTAAATATGGAGTCAGAAGGACCTGACTAGCCAGGTGATCCTGGGCAGATCACTCAATCACTCTGTGCCTCATTTTTCTCATCTGCAAAATGTGACTGTTGGACTTAAGGGCCTTTGAGGTCCCTTCCAGCTGTAAACCTATGATCCTATCTATGATCTCTTCTCCTTTACTGTCAGCCCTGCTCTGGGTGAGGGGTGGTAAGGAGTGAGAAGAGAATATTCAACTAACTTGGCTCTTTTTTTTCTTTTTTTCGTGAGGCAGTTGGGGTTAAGTGACTTGCCCAGAGTCACATAGTTAGTAAGTATCAAGTGATCAAGTGTCTGAGGCCGGATTTGAACTCAGCTCCTTCTGACTCCAGAACCAGTGCTCTATCCACTGTGTCACCTAGCTGCCCCTAACTAACTTGGCTCTTAAGAGAAATCACAGAAATGATGATTAAGTCAGTGTTTTTTGATGTCCTGCTGAAGGATGCCTGCCTATATGCCCTGGCAAAGGGTGAGGATATAGTCTGTTCTGCACATTCCAATACCAGCACCAGTAGCAAGAGAGCCATTGAGCAAAGGAGGAGTCTTAGGACTTCAGAGCTGACAAATGTCCCCCAGTGGTAGCAAGGTGGGCAGAGCAAACATAAGGCTGGCAATGAAAATGATACCGATTAGAATCCAGAAAAGCTTAGGATGGGAGTGGAGTTAAAGTAAACTTCAGTTCCTTGGAAAGGCAGCTTTGGCATAGCAGAACTGGTTATTTTGGAGTCAGAAGACCCAGCTCCTACTTCTCAGATGTGAAATTGTCCATTGGACAAATTGCTTTCTCTGAGCCTAGGCTTCCACATCTATAAAATGGGAATAACATACATACATTGCCCACTTCACAAGGTTGTGATGGGAAAATTATCTAGCAAAACTTAGCTGTAGAAATGTATTTATTGGAAAGTTGTATGCATTTCTATCAAGTCTTCCCTTTCCCCTCTGTACTCACAGTCATATACTTCTATGGTAATACATTTCAAGCAGTGACAGCTATTGTTTGACTAGGACAGAAAAACTCCATCATCTCCAGTTCTTGCGTGCTTCTAAGGAAGAAGGGGTAGGTTTGGGGAAGACAGCTCCCTCTTGCCCAAGGACTGTCTATAAAATATAGCTCCTTGGAAGCCCTCTTCTTCCTCCTTCCTTTCCTCTACCTCTCTGCCTATCCCAACTTCTACCTATTCTCCAAAACCCAGGTCTAATCCTACTTCCTTCACAAAGATTTTTTAGCCCTTTGAGTCTATGGGGAATACTAAGTCCACTGATCTGACACAACATATATAGATGTGTAATGTTAGTTATGTTTTGAGATCTATGTCTTATTTCCTCATCTTGGTGAGGGCAGTACTGTATCCTACTTGTATTTGTGCCTAGCACAGTGCTCTGCATGTAAGTGCTCAGCACTTAAGAGATGTATCAGTGTAGCTGGCCCAGAAGGCTTAGCTTAATTTTCTAAGAGAATACCCTCTTCGTGAAGACCAGAGATAGGTATGTGAGAGCAAAGAGACCAGATAGGCAGTGTGGCCTAAATGAGAAGGAGAGACAAGGTGATGACATGAAGTCAGAAGGGGCAGAAAGCCAATGTCACCTTGGGGACTGGGGATGACCAAATTATCTGTCTAGGGCTACATAGGGAATCTGAGACGAAGCCAGGATATGCCTCCAAATCTTCAAGATGGGCCATTGCTCAATATTCTGAGTTGGGCTTTCTGGGTCTCCTAGGAGGAATAGACCAGGTTATTAAGTTTCATCTTTGCATTACAACTATGACATCCGGTGAACTGGCCACCGTGCTGGGGAAAGGATTCTCTGTCTTTTGTATGCTACTATCAGTGGGGACAAGGAAATATGTGTTTTGTGTGTGTGTGTGTGTGTATGTGTCTGTGTGTGTGTGTATGAGAGAGAAAGAGAGAGAGACAGAGACAGAAACAGAGGTTCTTTAGTCTGATAGCAACCCCTGGTCTTTATAAGATCTGATGAAACAGCTACCTCTCTACCTTTCTCAGACTCTGGGGAAGGATTTGGGCCTTGTTCATATCTCTCACAGCTAAGAAGGCCAGGGCCCAAGAGCAGTACCTGATATGAAAGCATCTTCTTTTCAAAGTCCAGGAGTGCCCCTGGAGCTAATGATAATAACAAAGCAATTTAGGCCACCACCGATTATTCTGGCCCTGGCAGAGAGCTCTGCATTCAAACCAGAACCTCTGCATATAAAAAACCTCCTTACCTCCCCAGCGAACTGGCCTTCCTCAACCTTAAGGCTGGCTTTTGGGACCACAGAGACACAACGGTGTTGGGGTTTGATTGAGGAAGAGAAGCTAACTGATTTACTTTGGCCATAGGAAAAGTGCTGTTGGCCAACTGTACGTCAGGATACAAGCAACAAATGGACACAAATTTCTGGGTTTCCCGCTAAACAGAAACTAATTGGGTGTGGGAGGACAGGGCTGGCAATAGGGCTTGTCCCACTTCTTTCCCAATCCCTTTAGGCAGGGCTTAGGGAGATTACTCCCTCAGGTACACCCTGGGTATTGGCCAGCCTTGTTACACCCTGGGTATTGGCCAGCCTTGTGCTGGCACATTCGTCCTATTTGCCCCTGTATCCATCTGACCAATTGCTAGAGCTGGCAGTGGCCAGACAAATGGGGCCTGATGGAGTTAGTGCCTGATTGCTGTGGGTTGAGGGTGCAGCGTTAGCAGGATCATGGAATCATAGAAGCACGTAGAGTAAGGCAGGGAGCACCAATGGGCCATGCATAGGTCTTTGATTGAATGGATACATGTGGTGAACATGTTGGACAATCCCAAGCCAAGGAATGCAGCCCAATGAGAGTTCAGCCAGTAAGGATTCATGGTGGCTTCAAAGCAGCCTTTATGGCTTTAATGTGATACATTTAGATTACAGCCTTCATGGGCTGAAACACTGGATTGTAAAACAGATGACCTGGGTTCTAACTTCATTTCTACTCTTGACTTTGCTTTGTGACCTTGGGGGCACGTCCTGGAAGTACTCTGGATCTCAGTTTACTTGTATGCAACATTAAGAACAATGAATAATTCATTTTGAAGTTTCCTAACAGGCACAGATGATTCCCATGTAATTAATAATACTAATGGGTATTAAGAGTTCCTTGAAGAGCCACCCTGTATGCCACATGGCCTCCAAATAGTACTTCCTGAAAAACTCTAACATTCCAGCAGTAAGCCCCCATCAGTTAAGGTACTAGGAAGGGAGCTGGATGGGAGAGAAGTAAGATTGTATTTCTTTCCTAAATTAAAGACAGAAGGTCATACTAGGACTACCCATCATTCCTCTAGAGTAGTGAGCCCTAATAGTAAAGGAAGTGCCTGGGAAATCCTGGGGTCAGAAGACACGGTTCCTGAGTCTGAGTCCTGAATGTTACTGAGTCGGGATGTCCTAACGGGTACGGTAGGCTGGGGTGCAGGTTCCCCAATCGAGCTACCTGGTGTTTATTTCTGAATTTCTATAGCCAAGCTTTTCTGGGGCTGATTCTGGGGGCCTCCCTACTCCATTTTCCTTGAGGAGGCTGACAGGAAGCCTGGGAGGCCCAGTGGGAATAAGCCCTGGAGAAGGCTCATCCTGTACCCTCCCTTTCCCCGACCCTCTAGTCTGGGGGAGGGAATCACAGCTGCCATAAGGGGTGGGGGCCCTAGGAAGTCTTTTGAATCTTCCACATTTTTCTAGCAACTCCCTTTGGTGACCCAGAGGATTTTTCTCCCCAGCATGTTTCAGGGATTGGTTTTGATTCAGTCAAAAGGTAATCAGAGCCTCCTGCTACCTGACCTAGGCTTGACTTTTCCCCTCATGGCCATACTTGGCTGCACGCGATGTTGATTCTCCCCTGTGTACAAATGACATATTTCTTCTTAATTCATATCTGGAATGTGCACTGACTTGTGCATGAAAAACAGCAGCAGAAGTTCCACCTCTGTACAGATTTCACAAATTGGCAGGGAGGCACTCTGGAGAGATTTCACAAAGCACGCACCTTGGAAAGCAGCTTCTCAGACCCGTCCATTTCTTTTCTGCCCTCAATTATCTTGGCTAACTGGGGTGAGGATCCCTGGGGGCCCATCCTGAGAGAGAGGATGGTGAGTGGAAGTTCTTGTCATTACATCGTCATGACATCATCAAGCCACCAGTCTGCCTGTGGATTCAAGCACTGGATGCTGCAGGTCTCAGTATAGGAGACCTCAAAGGGACCCTACCTCTGGTCAGATGCTGAGGTGCCTCTATGAACCAGTCTGTCCAAATTGGTCTGACAATGGAATTTCCAACCCTAGAGGCTTAGAGACCCTTTTCTTCCCTCTATCAGTAAGCCTAGTGTAGATGTGATTTTGGCTTTCCTACACACTAAAGCAGGCCTGGCAACATCACTTACCAGATACTAGGCAATGAAAACAATCCCTTCTGGGTGCTCTGACATCTTTCCCACTGATGATGGGCAAAGAATGGCCAACTTAAGTATAGTAGAGAAGCCCAGTATACTATGACATCTTAGTATAGAGATGGCCACTGAAACTCAACAACTAGAAATGAGGAAAGCCCTAGGGATGATAATAAGACAAATACTAACAATAACAATGAAAGTGACAATAATAATTCTTAATACATATCAGGGAAAGAAAGAGACTGAAGCTCTTTGAGCTTGAGTCCAGAAATCACATTGAACCAAAGGAAGATGGAGATACCTAAAAACATATTGGTCTCTTCTAGATAAGATACACTGAACATAAAGATATAAGGAAGGTTTTGACTGAATATGCTAAGAGACTTTTTGGCACTCTGAAATCAAAGCTGAATTGTAAGAATACGTTTACAGCAACTAGTACCTATGCAACAACAGTCTTAAGGTATACTTTCAGAATTGTAAAATGGACTATAAAAGATTTAGAAAGTACCTTAACAAAACCCCACACAATATTAACAAAATATAAGGTCCATCAATCTAACACAATTATAGAAAGATGAACAGTTCCAATACAAAAATGGGGAAGGGGATTGACAGACATTCTTAAAGAAGATGACAGACATATCAATAACCTACTGAAATATTTTCAGAATAAGTAGGTATCACTACACTGAGGAATAGGAAAAACTGACAATAGGTTCATGGTCACATATTTGCCCAGTGTAACTGAAAGTGGTTTCCTTCCAGATAGAGTCTACGAAACAATTAAGTGCAAGGGTAGAATCAAAAGGCCCCCAAGACATCCATGGGCAACCTCCACATGAACTCTGCCAGCAGTATAGCAACAAAGGAATGTTGAACAAATGGCTGAGTCACAAAGATCTGTTTGTGGGAAAGAAGGGGTCTATGACGACATTTTAGGACGAGGTCATTGTTACCAGAAACTACATATGGGTTATCTTTAAGGAGCCTGGACTTAATGATCAATGTAGATTACACAAAGAAATGGAGACACTAACAAATTATTTCAGGGTAAAAAAAAAATTCAGCACCCAACAAATCTAGCAAAATATAGTCGCTAGAGTTACAAATCAGGAGGATGCCATCTTTTACAGGCTAACAACCAATCCCCATAATTTAAGTTGTTCAGTTGTTTTAGTCATATCCAACTCTTCTTGACTTCATTTGGGGTTTTCTTGGCAAAGATACTATAGTAGTTTGCCTTTTCCTTCTCCAGCTTATTTTACAGATGAGGAAACTGAGGCAAACAGAGTTAAATGACTTGCATGGGGTCAGAGAGCTAGATTTGAATTCAAGTCTTCCTGACCTTGAGCCCAGCACTCTGTACCCTATGGAGCCACCTTGCTGCCTCTATTTGGTGTCCTGGTCTCAAATTACTTCAAGTAGAGACCTCAAAATATCCTGGAGATATTGCTCAAAAAACTAACTGTATTGGAACTGAACCATTATAACAGAACAAACTGGTGCCCACAATCACCAGGACGTAACATGAATGCCTACAAATATTTTAAATATATGACTTCATCCCAATATTTATAATTGTCAAGCTGTACAGAATAAAAACGTTTCAAAGTATAAAAACCTGGTCAAGGAGATCAAAAGCATATGGGAACAGAATGGGGTGCATATCATCCCTGTTAGCCTGGTCTGTTATAGGAGTTGTGTAGGAAAACGTACAGGAGGATGCTTTTAGTGAGCCAATCAAAAATAAGCTTATATCCTGATATTTTCATTCAACTACAACAAGTGTTCATTTTATCTGCTTGTGCAAAAGTACATAGAATATGGAATCTAAAGGAATAATAACAGGAAAGCTACCTGTCCTTGGGCCATTTGCATCTAAACCTTGTCAAAAAAGATGATGATGAGATAACAACAAAAACAGATGTTCCTATAGCACTTTAAAGCTTGCAAAAAAAACAACAACAAAAGAATGCATTCTCTCCTCATCTCTGCATCTCAGCATCAGTAGCTTTCTTCATCACCTCCTACACATGGCCCTTCTTGATCCTCTCTAGTTGCTGGTGTCCTGGTCTCAAATTACTCTTTGTTTGGTTTGTACATATTTTATGTTTATTTGTATGTTGTACTCTGCCCACTCCCCCACCCCACCTCCCAAATGTATGCTCCTTGAGGGAAAGGATTGCTTTGCTATTATCTTTGAATCCTTAGAGCCTAGCACAGTACCTGGCAAACAGATGTGTTTAATAATATTTGCTGAATGAATAAATGAAAGCACTTTATGCTGATTATCTCATTTAAGCCTTACTACTACCACCCATCAAGGCAGGTGCAGTATGTATTACTGTCCCCATTTTACAGATAAGGAAACTGAGGCTTCAGAGAGGTTAAACGACTTGCCCATGGTCACATACTTGGTGTTTGAAGAAGGCTTTGAACACATCTTCCCTGCCTCCCAGATCAACACTTTGTCCATCCTGCTAGGGTGCCTAAAAGATAGTAATTCATTTGGCCAATCCCTGGTGTTATAGAGGGATGCTCCAGTATTTTGGGAGAAAACAAAACAACCCTGTATCCTTATTTAAAAATGGATCTCAGACAAATAAAACCTAAGGTTCTCAAGCCAAAAATAATTCTGAAGTCTGAAACCTCGGGCCTAGGAGAACTCTGTTTTCATTAATCAGAGATGTTTCTAAAGTCATCAGATCTATCATGGCTGAATTTCCAATGTCAAACCCAATACGCTGTATATGTAAACATCCAGTGCCTGTCCTTTTGGATTATTTTTGACCTTTCGTTCTCCTTTTTGTGGCATCTCTACTTCCTCATTGAGAGGGTTCCCTGTTTCCTCTGTGGTTTGACCCAAAGGAGCTCTGACCTGGACAGCTCTGGATGCCAGAGCCTGACATTGGGCCTTAGGTGGGGACTGCAAAGGCCTTTGGAAAAGAGAGGCTCATGGTCAGACTGGTTTGGCTGCTGTGTGGGGCTCACCAGCTAGGACTTCACCTTCACCCCAGTCTTAGTGACTAGGGGAGGGATCCATGCCACACTGAGGAGTTGGAGACAGCTGCCCACCTCTCTATTTTGATATTGCTAAGGGCAATGGGCCAGCTCCTATCAGGTCCTGAGTAATCCTTTGCACCCAGGGCTAGATTCTCATCTTGTCTCCTTATCCAGCCTCCCTGAAAGTTGGAAATCTAATAGCAGGTTTGGATGCTGCATCCAGGAAACTGGACTGCTTTCCAATGGAGAAGGTACAAGAGAATGGTCACAAACTACAAATGAAAATTAAGCCATACTACAGACCTGCAAACCATACCATGATAAGGAGGATGGGGTTGGGCAGATCAAGATTAGAACAGGGGCTCTTCTCAGACTGTGGCTCTCCCACATAACAGTCAATCCAACAAGCATTTGTTAAGCACAAACTAGATGCCAGGTGCTGGGAATACAATCATTAACACTAAGCATGCCCTCAAGGAGCTTATGATCTGCTGGAAGGGGGTGGGAAACAATGTGTACACAGAAAAACAAGTACAAGATATGTATGAAGTAAATACAAAGAAATGTTGGGGAGGGATAATGGTAGCACTAACAACTGGGAGGAGGAAGGCCTCATGGGAAGTGGCCCTAGAGCTAAAGTATTGAGGGGTATTATTAGGGCAAAAGGAGTCAGGAGTTCCAAGAGGAAAAGGCAAGAAGGGACAGTGTTCCAGGCACAGGGGACAGTTTGTACAAAGGCAGGGAAGCAGGAGATGGGATATCAGAGACAGGGAAAAACAAATAGGGATAGATGGGTTGGAACGACGAATACATGAGAAGTTGTGTGAAACATATCTGGAAAGACAGGTTGGAGCCAGACTGTGAAAAGTTTTAAATGTCAAAGGGAGAAGTTTGCATTTTGTCATAGGGACAACAATCACTGAAGCTTTCTGAGAAGGTGAGTGTTGAATTCAGACCTGAGCTTCCCTTCTTCTTCAGACTCAAGTATCATCTAATGTTCCAGAGAACTGGCTGGCTTGTGGTCAAGTCCACACTCATTGTCCACACCTTCTGCATGAATCTCTAGCACGTTGTTATCATGGAAGATATGGGAGGACCAATGGCTTCTGTGTCCTCCCTTCTTTCCATAGGGAGGGTGAGGCTCCCAAATCCTAAAATCAAGTTTGGATGTAAGGAGCTTACGGTTGTCTGAGCTGCAGCCTGGTTCAGAGGATGAGGAGATGGGAAGTCCTCATCTCACCTCTGCTCCTAATTTAAAGGTTCCCAAAGGGGGTGATACCACGCCCTGGGAGGCACTAGAATGATCCAGGGGGGCAGTTAGTAGCCTGGAGTACAATTGGGAAGTGTTGAATAAAAATAAGGGGGCAGTGGAAGCATAAAGAAAGAAGAGAAGAAAATTTTGAAAAACCATTCTGTACCTGTTTCATTTGTTGTGTAACAGAGTTAAAGTCATAGTGATTGCATTATTTTCCAAATAAACATACAAAATGCAAGTTATAATTGATCAGTGGTCAAGTCTGCCAACAGGTCTTAACAAGCAAGTGTTGGCAGGTGAGTGTGTTGGGCATTCCACACATTATCAGGAAGTCCAGCATTCATCATCAGGAATATGTGCATGTAATGACTTGTTTACAATATGATAATATACGATTACATGATGCAATATTGCATCATCAAAATTTCAATGCAGGAAAAAAAACCACAAATGAAAATAAATTATTAAATTTAAGATGCATCATTTAAAAATTTTACATTTTTTTGAAATGATGCAAATTTTTAAAAAACTGTTAAAGGGTTAAAGAAAGTAGATTTTCAGGGGGTGCTGAGCAATTTATTTTTAAAAGGGAGCAGTAGTACAAATAAGTTTGGGAACCTCTGCCCTAATTCATGGCAGAAACTTTACTTGCTCTCTGTCTCAGTCAATGCTGAGATAATGAACTATATGTTTATCTAGAAGATACTGACTTTCCTCATTGGCCTTAGAGACCTCTACTCCATACAGATGATACTAAAGTTCTCCTAGCAAAGGAGAGGTTAAAAAGAGAACTAAGGAAAATCCTTTTAATAGTTTACAGAAGTTAGAAAAGCCCCAGGGTTCCCTCTTACTCTTGAAGAGCTTCCTCCTTTTAGACAGCTGTGATAGTCAAGGATTTAACTAAGTGGCCAAATGTCGTAGCGGACAAAACACTTTGGCCAGAAAGAACTGGGTTAAAATTCTACTTCAGACACCTAACTAGCTATGTGACCCTGGACAAGTCACTTAACTTCATTGTGCTTCAGTTTCCTTATCTGTAAAATGAGAGGTTTGGATTCCATGTTCTCTAAAGTTCCTTTCAGCTCTGGAGCTATGATCCTATGATCCTTGCTCAGGGCCCTCCTTGCCCATGGCCCTTGATGACTTTCCAGATGGCTTTCCTGGGACAATGACTCAGTGTATCACTCCAATCTATCACACATTGTGGGGCATAGAGTCGACTTCAAACTCAAGCTCAAACTTAAGCTCAAACTTGTACCTGAGAACCACAGTCTGCCAGCCTTCTATGTCTAAATAGTCCAAAACCAGTCACTCAACTGGTCAATGGTTCAGGCCTAGGCATGAAAGGAAGTCATGGATCATCAGATCACAGCTGGAAAGAACCTCAGAGGTCACCTAGGCCAATCACCCCATCTGAGGCCCAGAGACTTTAAGTAATTTCTCCTAAGTCACTTGAGTAAAGTAAGTAGCCAAGATGGGATTCAAATCCTGGCTCTGGGGAAGTGGACACGAGCACCCACGCTCCAGGAACACATCAGTGCTAGTAACCTGACTTCATTAAACTGATGTTTAACTGGAGTGTGGGTCTGTTGCCTTTCACTTTTCTCTCTCTCTCTCTCCCACCTCCCCTCCCCTTTAATGAGTCCAAACCTCAAACAGCCCCCAGCTGTCAACCCTCCACCTCTCTGCAGAGTTCAGGGGCTCTGTGTTAAGTGTTAACAGTTCCGGGGCTGAAGTTAACACTCCATTAAAACAAATGAGAGATCTTCACACCTCCTGCTTCTAGGCTCCACCCAGTGACTCCAACCAAGAGGCCTGCTTGGCTGAGTAGGAGGCAGGCTGACAGAGCAGGAGGTGCAGCAGAAGAGGTGGGGATGCTTTCCTTCAAAATAAAAACTGCCAGGGCGAATTCCAGAGGCTGCCCTGGTAATAAAGAACCCAGGGGCTTGTCTTTGGCTCTGCTTTTTGTCCTAGCCCTCAGCCCCCAAGAGTCTCTCAGTAAGAACTTCGTGGATGAGAAAACAGAAATGATGTCAGGAAGGTGGGCAGTGCTCAGCTTCAAAAGGCCCCACCCCCTACCCCAGAGGCAAAGGCAAAGGACTCCTGCCACTGATCCCAGTCAAAAGGTAGATGTTACACAGTCTGATGAAAAAGTCTGAGAATCACCTGGACTTCTGCTGATAATAGTTTTGGTGTATTGCTTTGAATGAAAAAGTCCCCCCCCCCATCCCTTAACTGAGTAAACCAAAGAACTTGTGAAAATGGGGCAGAGATCTACATCATCTACCAAGGGTGGGAAGTTCATGAACCCCACCCAACCAGGCTCAAGAAAAGTCCAGAAGAGGGAATTAAAAAGGAATGAGAAACAATGAAGGATGTATGAGCTGCAGTACTCAAGATGAAGGATTCCAAACAGATTGTTGGGGACATGGAGAAATTGGATGATATATCCAGTACAGCAGCCACAGCTAAATGAAAAGGTGCTAAAAGACAAGTGGGAGGAAAAAAAACTTCACAAAACTTTTGAATTCACTCTCCAACTCTATGAAGAGGAAAATCCAAGTATCTACAAAGAACCTCAAAAGTTAGAGGTAGCATATGAACAGAAGAAGGCCCAGACCAGCCAATACTTTGAGGCTGTAAAGAATGCTCAGCGTGTTGAAGTGGAAAGCATCCCATTGCCAGACATGCCTCGTGCTCCTTCTAACATCTCGATCAAAGACATCCCGTTGTGGGGTGCATAGCCACCCTCTATTCTCAAAAAAACCTCTGCCTATGGACATCCCACCAGGGCAATTTCTATACTTCCTCTTCCTGGACTCGGTATTCCTCATTTGCCTCCTGGCAGAAAACCTCCTGGCCTACCCTCAGGGACCACCTCCTCCTCAAGTTCTGCAGAAATGTTGTAAAGTGGACTTTGCCTTAGAACTTGCCCCTTGCCTTCCAGAGGAGGATATTTTATACAGTCCAGAGTTGCTCATGGAGGTCATGATGATGATGCTTCCAGTGCCAGCAAAGATGAAGGTTATCCTGAAGACATGGATCAAGACAAGCATGATGACAGCAGTGAGGACAGTAGCACTGACAGGTCAGATGCTGACAGTGAAGGAGAGAGAACAAGAGGGACAAAAATCAGGTCAAAGTGTACTGATTTGCTGATGAAGAAAAAGATGAAGGAATTAGTACCTCTTCAAGCTATGATGCTTAAGAATGGCAGGTCAGGAAATTCCTGAAGAGGGGCAAGAAGTGGAGGAATTTTCAGAGGATGATGAGGAAGAGGATTCTGATGACTGAGGCAGAGGACACAATACAGCAGCAGCACAAAGAAGAATCTCTTCCTGATGGGGCATCAGCATCTCCTGCTTCCCAATCACAGCAACCACCTCCACAGTCTATTCCTCCTGCTCAAATACAGGCACCTTCCATGCCAGAACTACCCCCTCCTGGACCATCACAGCTCTACCATTAAGACCACCTGGGCCACCACTGGCCTTCCTCCTGGTCCACCTCCAGGAGCTCTTCCATTCTTAAGACCACCTGGAATACCAGGGCTTTGAGGGCCTTTACCCCAGCTTAGGCAGGCCTCCTGGTCTTCCTCCTGGTCCTCTTCCATGAGGCCCACCACCAAGGCTGCCTCTCCCAGCACCTCCAAGTATCCCTCCACCTCGTCCTGGTATGGTGCGCCCACCTTTGGTGCCTCCTCTTGGACCTGCTCCACCTGGACTTTTTCCACCAGTTCCCTTGCTGAATCCAGAGGTTTTAAGTGCCCCACCCAATATGATCCAGAGACCCAAAGCAGATGATACCAGTGCAGCCACTATTGAGAAGAAAGCCACAGCAACCATTAATGCCAGGCCACAAATCACCAATCCCAAGGCAGAAATTACCAGATTTGTGCCCACTGCACTGAGGATTCAACGAGAAAACAAAGAAAGCCAGAAGAGGATTCCACTATACCCTTTGCCAAAGCAGTCCCTAAATCCAGCCCCTCTACTCCTGTTTCAGTACAAACCAAAGGTGATGTGTATGCAGCCTTCATGAAAGAGATGGAGGGGCTACTGTGACAACCTATGATGCCGGGGGAGGTTTTAATCTCACAAATTCATATTAGAAAACTCAGTTCATGGAGGAAGTTCTTCTTATGTATCAGACCTGAGGGCAGAGGAGTTAACTTTTACTCTGTCAGAGCATTTCCTAACTTCAATGCAAGGACTGTCTTTATGTTATTTAGCTTTGGTCAGAATTCACTGCACAGAAATAAAAGACGTTTCATTCAGAGTAGACCGGTAGGCTTCTATAGCAATGTCCCGTCACATCTCCACTACCACCACCATTTCCTTTTTTCCTTTGGAGGCATGAGATAGACAGGATTTTAGTGTCTATACTTTCATTTTTGAAATCTTTTTCTTAAGTGGGCTGGGTAAGCCACTGGAGTAGATATTTGTCAGAAACCAATGCATTTCATCCAGTATTTTTTGTGTCTTTACTTCTGGTTTTGGTGGTTGTTGTTTTTTTTTTACCTTTCTTATAAATATTTTGTAACAGTTTACTTGTAGTAAAATGGATCACAGCTTCATTTCCCCCTATGAAGCAGAATGACTAAGGGAGGAAACTATACCTATGCTTTGAGATGACTTCTCAGTGACAAAAATTAAACAAAACAAAACAAAACTGAATGTCTCTCATGAAAGAAATAAATGGTCTACCAAAAACAACACCAGCAGCAACAAAACTGTGTGGATAAATGAACTTGGGCTTGCCTGTGGAGAGGACAAGGCTTGTGAGTTATAAAAGACCCTGTATGAGATTCATTAGCAAGTGTGAAAAATGCCCAAATCATAGCATCAATCTGGTTACAATTTCACCCAAACTCAGCTGGTCTCATTTTAAGCTGTGCTGAGGTTTTCTGTTAAGATTCTGTCTGGGCCATGACCAGAAAGCGGGGTGGAGCCCTGTGTCAGGACACAGCCTCCACCTCCAGTTCTGTTATGTACCATGGGGGCCAGGATGGCAATCAGGCTGTCATTGTTTCCCTAGCTGATACGTAAGTTCAGGGAGCCCAATTTAGCCAATTCCCATCACTTCCCAGTATTAAAAAAAAAAATCCTAAGGAATATAGTCTACTTCTGTTAAACTCAGAGGATGAACAGGTTTGGGAGGTTGGAGAGAAAAGAAAGAAGAATGAATGTGCAGAAATGTTTCTTTGGACATTAAACTCTTCATATCCTTTGATCTAAAGATGTCATTCCTGGGGCCATATCTCAAAGAGATTACTGTCAAGAAGAAAAAACCTATATGTATGGACAAAAATGCTCATAGCAGCATTACCTGTGATGATAGAGAGCTTTAAACAAAATACAGACCAAATGACTGGGACATAGTTGAACAAATTGGTCACGCAATATCACTATGCCATAAAGATGAAGAATTCAGTGACAAAGGAGAAGACTTGTATAAAGGCTAACATGTCTGGGCCTCAGCTTACTCAATATCAATACTGACTATGGGAATCTTTATGAAGTCAACAGGAAGAGGCAACAAAACTCTGATCAACCACAATGGTTAGCACAGGCTAACCTTGGAGATACTGCAGGTTCAGCTCCAGGCCATCACAATAAAGTGAGTCACAAGAATTCTTTTGTTATCCAGTGCATATAAAAGTTATGTTGACACTATACTAAGTGTGCCATAGTGTTATGTCCCAAAAAACAATGTACATATTTTAATTAAAAATACTTCATTGCTAAAAAATGCTTACCATCATCTGAGCCTTCACCCAATTGTAATCTTTTTGCTGGTAAAAGTCTTGGCTCAGTGTTGATGGTGGCTACTGACTGATGAGAGTGGTAGTTTCTAAAGGTTGGGGTAGCTGTAGCAATTTCTTAAAATAAGACAATAATAAATTTTGCCACTCTGATTGACTCTTCCTTTCACTTGAACACTTAGAGGCCATTGTAGGGTTATTATCAGGCCAAATTTTAATGCTGTTGTATCTCAGAGAATAGGGAAGCCCAAGGAAAGGGATAGAGAAGAGGGAATAGCCAGCTAATGCAGCAGTCAGAATACACACATTTATTGATTAAGCTCACTGTCTTATATGGGTTGCAGTTCATGGTGCTACCAAAAAATTACAGTTGTAACATCAGAGATCACCAATCACAGATCACCACAACAAATATAATAACGATAACGAAAAAGTTTGAAATATTATGAGAATTGCCAAAATGTGAGACACAGAGACATGATGTGAGCACATGCTGTTGGAAAAATGGCTCCAATAGACTTGCTCAACATAGGGCTGCCACAAAATTTTAATTTGTAAAAAACCAAAACCAACCAAACAAAAAACAAATCCTGCAATATCTCACAATAAAGCAAAGTGCATTAAAAGGAGGCATGCTTGTATCATCTTGCCACAATTAAAGAACATACAAACTCCCTTTTGGTTAATAATTAATAATCAGCATTCTTGGAAAATATGCTTTGTAAAGGGGTCTGTTTGGATATTTCTTGGGAGGCATCTGTTGTGACAAAATGAAATGTATCAATACGTTTACAAAGAGAATTATACTAAAAAAAATCCATCTGTTCATAGGAGCATAAATTTGGAGCTGGAGGGACCTTAGCAGTTACCTAATCCACTGCCCCACTTGGTAGTTATGGAACAGTTATGGAAGAGATAGAGCTGGGATGGGTAGGTGTGAGGTACATAATAGATTACAGGGAGAACAGAGATTTACCCTAAGGAAGCAGAAACCTGACAGCCAAGAAGTCTAGGCAGGGAGAGTCCAAAGACACTCTTGTTATTTTGATAGCAAAGTGGATTTACCATCTAACTTGTGAGTTATGGATGGCAGGCCCAGCTCAGGAATTCAGTTCTGATGATGCTTCATTGAATTTTTCAAAAGTGCTTTACTGTTAAAAAATCACTGGAGTTTTCTCACTGGAGTACTTTATCACCCAAACTGTAAATAAAGGACATTTAGGTTGACCAGATATAGACATCTTACCTTAATGAGTTTACAAACTCATTGAAAAACTAATGAGCTGTGTGACTACGGGCAAGTCTCTTGCCCTCTCTGAGCTTCAGTTTCCTCATGTGTATCATGACCGGGCTAGATTAGATACTCTCTGAAGTTCCTTCCAGATCTAACATTTGATGGTTCTGTGACTTCAGAGGAGGTAGCTCTCCCTTTATCTGTCTAATTTAGCACCATACACCTTCCCTAAACCAACAGCAAGTGATAACAGCGCCAGCAACAGCAAACACCAGCAACAGCAGCAGCAGACCTTTATCAAGTGCTTTTAAGGTTTGCAGAGCACTTTAGAGAGATCAGCTGTCTGCTCCGTTCATTTTCCTCATGCTAGGAGGAGGAAGAGATAAGAATGGTTAGACTGGGGTGAGGGGTGGGGTCGCAGCTAGCTGGTGCAGTGGATAGCGCTCCCAGCCTCAGAGTCAGGAGGCCCTGAGTTCAAATCTGGTCTCAGACCAGACACTTGACACTTACTGGCTGTGTGACCCTAGGCAAGTCACTGCCTCAAAAAACAAAAATAATGGTTAGACTCTCTCTGCTACTGCAGTGGAGTTCACCGCTTACTGCTCCGCAGCCATTTTGGGGACTGCCAACTCTCCTAAGAATCCTTCACATCTATATAAAGCTTTTTACTTTTCAAAGTCTTTTCAGATATACAAGATTTCTTTTGATCTTGCCAACAACCCTTCAAGGGAGGCAGTTTATTATCCTCAATTTACATATGAGGAAACTGAGGCAAGCTAGTGGTACAGGAAGGACTAGAGCCCAGGAGGCTTGCCATTACATCACTCTGCCACGTACAAAGAAAGATGGGGGTCATAAGACTTGAGTAGGGCCTAAAATGAGACTCCTTTAGGATGGGGGAAGAATAGACTCACAACTCATTTCTAAGGTGAGAACCAGAGCCAGACAAGTGCTCCCTATGCTGCTTCATCTCCCAGTCCATGCCCTCCAGGGACTGACAAAATATTATCATACAGCTCACTCCTCTAGTATACTTTAGAAATACCCTTCTTTACAATACTCCTGTGAGGTGGGTAAAGATGAGGAAACTGAGGTTTCAAGAGGTAAAAATAGCTTGCATTGTCCCAGATCACGTGGTTAAGGCTCAGAGCTGGAATAACTCAAGTATCCTAACTCCAGGTTTTTCCACTTAATACCACAATGCCTCTCATAATACTACCCTTTGTTATACCAAATACTTTGATCAATTAGTATCAAAAAAAATTAGACCCAGGGCAGGTAGGTGGCACAGTGGATAAAGCTCCGGCCTTAGGGTTAGAAGGACCTGAGTTCAAATCGGCCTCATATACTTGACTCTTAATAGCTGTGTGACCTTGGGCAAATCATTTAACCCTGACTGCCTCACCAAAAAAAAAAAAGTTAGACCCTGTATATAATAAGAGCTAGAGAAGTGTTTGTGCCATTAATGAACGAGTAATGAAATTTCAATGGTCCATTTCAACTTGACTATTCTAGAGCAGAGGTGTCAAACCCAGGTGGCCTGGGGCACTCCTGCTGTAGCCAGAGCAAGATTAAAATGCAGTTGGGAAATATTGAACAAAATAAACCACAGATAATGTAAATATGTGGTTTTCTAAGTCAGTGTGTGGACCAATGATCCTCTCGTTTCTATCTGAGTTTGACACTATTGTTCTAGAAGAATGTCAACCTGGTCTGTAGCATTTCTGGCATTTCAGTTCGGGGCTGTTAAATCTGGAAGGCGCTTTGGATACCACAGATCCACTGGGGGAGGGGAGAGAAGAATGGAGAGAAGATTAGTGATACAAAGTACCTATGGGCACATAGCAAATAAGTAGAAGAGCAATATTTGAACCAGGTCTTCTAGTCAAGTGTTTTTACCATTGTGACATACTTCCTCATCCATATAATTAAAATCCTGGAAGGGAAGAATCTCTAGGGGTCATCTGGTTCATCCTACTGCCAGGAGACAGCACCTGTCTATCATGTTGAGTAAGGTTTTCCAAGAAGCAAAATCCCCTACCTGCCCTGGGAAAGGGGAGTCTTCCTCAGATGGGCTTTGCAGCCCGTGGTCTAATTATATAAAAACCAAGACCAGCCTTATTTCTGTTTACCTTAGGGTAATTCCTAAATTGAACTGTTTAACTAAAACCTTGAAAACATAAATGAAAGTGTTTGGATCATTGTGATTGTGTTTTAATTTCACAAATCCTGTACTTCCCAAAAGAAAACTTATACACTTAACACCTCCAATCAAGTCCAATCACTTCAAAGACTTCCCAGGCTTAACACCTCCAAAGAGGGCAGAAAGCCTTGTTTAAGGTGATCTATTTCTGTTTGGTGACCTTTTCCTGCATTTCTGCATTGTAACATCACAACAGACTCATTTAAATAATCATCTGAGGAATTAGTTGAGTAAACAAAAGCACAATTCATCAAATCACCAGCTCTTATTCCCAGCCACGGACCTTGGCCAGTCCCAAACATATAAAGAATCCATTACAAGGTCCCTCTGAGGCAAGAAATCAGGAATGTCTGCTTTGTCTAAATATGGTGCCTCTTCTATAATCCTTTAATATTCAGTCTTAATAAGTTGCCTTCTTTAGATGAGATGACCTCTCAAGGTCCCTTCCAGTTCCATGAGTCTGTGAACTGGATCAGGCAATTAGATTGTCTCCCTAGAAGGGCAGGCAGTGAGGGCTGGAAGTCTTGAGGCTCTGCAGAGAAAGGAGCTGGCTGGCCCAGGCTTCTACTTAAACCCCAGACTGCTGTCTCAAGTATCTATTTCAGCTCAGCACCACTGTTGAGAATTCTGGGTGCTGGGGAAAGTTGTCTTTGAGGCAAACACTTAAGTTCTTGTAATAGTCTATCACATCAGAGAAAGAAGAAGACACACTGATTCCTCTCCCCAAACCATGAAAGGGTCTTCAAAACCTCACCACATTTGACAGATGAGGAGACTGAGGTACAGACAAGGTTTGCCTGAGACCACCCAGCTAGTTAATGGCAGAGCTGGGCCTAGAGCCCAGTTCCTTGATTCCCCACATAGCACTCAGAGGTTTAAAAAAAACTTTCCTCTTTGCTTTTCACTCACACTATGGGGATCCAACAGCAAAAGACAAGCATATTTTCCCTCCACCAGAGGAATAAAAATGTTCTTGGTGAATTACCTCACCTCCTCCAGATGAAACATCCCACCAACTAGAAGAGAGACCTGGCCTCAAAACAGGGGCCAATGCTTTTTTTTTTTTTTCCCTAAGGTAGAACATGAATTCCAGTCACTGTCTGAAACCCAGTATTTATTTGGTCTTCCCCAACTCTGAGATCATTTATATACTCAGGTCCAAGCTACTGTCTAATAAGCACTGAGCCTAGGATAAGGACATCTAATTGGCAAGTGAGATCAGTCTGAGGTTGCTGAAGAGATGTGCAGTTGGGTTGTCTCTTCCTGGCCCTGAATAGGAAAAACTTGCAAGGGGTCAGGGAGGTTATAGGGGTACCAGGCTTAACGCAGATCAAATTTCTGTTAAGTTCATAGCTGCCATGGCAAAAGAAGTCATTCCTTCCTCCCAGTAGAACATAAGCTCCTTCAGAACAGGGATTGTTTCATTTTTGTCTATCTTCAGCACTTAGCAAGCACAGTGTTTGGAACCTGGGTGATGCTTAATGAGTAGAATTCTACTCCCTGGCATAGGTGTTGGAGAGTCTAGGGCTGCCTGCATACCACAGTGAGGCACCAAAGTATATGTGCTGCCCTGGTACCTATGGGATATTTAAAAGGCCTGGATGCAGGGAAAGGCCTCTGGCATGCTGGATAGACCAACTATAGAGGATTTATGAAAGGACTCAAATGGACCTGTGATCTCATCAATTTCGATATTTCCTCAACACTGCAGATGGAAGCCCATCCATATCTGCCTATTAATGCATATCTCCCATAAATACATAACAGAGAAGTCATGGCTAAAGAGTAAGACATATGAAAGGCCAGGAGGCTTTAGAGGCCTGTAAGCCCTATAGGAGTCTGCAGTGTGATGATTTAGCTGCTCTCAAAGCTAACGAGATCTGAGACTGTATTAACAGAAATAGTGCCCAGAACCAGGTTCATCACTTACTAGGCAAATCACTAAGTCTGTACCTCCGGTTCACCATCCATAAATTGAGAGAGTCAGACTGAATGTTCTCTAAATGTATGACTAAATCTAAATCTTTTTGAGACTCAGTCTTCTCATCTGTAAAATGGAGATAATAGTTTTCCTTTCCCTATCAAGAGGCAGCCTGTTATAGAGGAAAAGCAGAGGGACCTAGAGTCAGGAGAGAATCTTTGAAATCCCAGCTCTGAAGCACACCAGCTGTGTGCCCTTCAGCTTGGCTGGGCCCCAGTTTCCTCATCTATAAAAGGGGGAATAAGAATATGTTGACTGTTTGCACGGTAAGTGTGAATTATTATCATCTTACCTCACTGGGACTATTTCAAGGAAAGTATTTTGAGAGCCATAAAGGGCTATATGAGACATTAGCTGCTAGTGCTATTACAAGTTATAACAATAAAAGACATTTTCAAGCAGGCAGAGAAAAGAGTTAAGGGGGAAACCGGGACCATCCATCTTCTCTAGCTTTGCTGGGATCCTAGTCTTGGGGAGCAGCAAGGCCTGGAGGCCTTTAAGCCCCATAGGGTTGGAATGCCTCTCCCTACCTGAATACCAGGCCTCTATGTAAGGGAAGAACTGTGGGCATTGTCAGGAAGAAGGAGTAGCCCCAATTTCCTTACATTTCTAGTGGCCCATCTTTACACTGTGTCTGTAGGTTACATCTAACAGCTTGTGGACTGAGTGGCTTTTGGATTTGATTAATTAAAAAAAATTTTTTTAATGTTTAAAAGCCCATCTTGTAAATGATCACCAGGCGTATATGCTACCAAGTCATGGACCAAGCCAGGAGCAGCTGAGCCTGTGTGATACATGGTGTGGGGAGAGTGGGGGTGGGGGAGACCCAGTTGAGTCAAAGGCAGGAAGGAAAAAAGCCATTCCTGTCTGAAGCTCCCCCCTGAATAGATGCTGGAAGTTTTGGCCTTGTCACTTCTAGTCTTCATCAGACAGCTGGTGGCTGTGTAAGGCAGAGTAGCATCACAAGGTGAGATGACTGAGGGGAAGGGTGATTGTGGCTGGCCCAGCACAGCCTCAGGCAGGCAGCATTTAACTCAGCTCACCCTCAGCCTCTCCAAATCCTGAGACACCTCCTCCTGCAGGGTTTGGATCCGTATCTGGCAATTCAGGGGAAGGGAGGCACACCAGTCTCTCTTATGGGATCAGGGCAAATGACCCCCTCCCTTCCTCAAGGATGAAAGAAGGTACTGTGAGGAAGGGAAGCTCCTTCTCCAGTGGGATTCAGCATGGCTTTTCCTGACAGTCCTGGAGGCTTCTGGGTACCATGGATGGGAGGAGAGGAGAAGGGAAGACACATAGCACAGTGTCTGGCATACGACAGGTACTTAATAAAAGCTTGCTCTACATGTGAGGTGGAATTATTCTGAGCATCCAGAAGAAGCCTGACACAGATTTTTGCCTCTTTTTCTCAGGCATGATTCCCAGCTGGCATTGGTTTGGGAGGGAAATTAAGCTGCTTTTGACTTACAACACTGTGGATAATCACAAGTTCCTGGAGGATTAACTTGGAAAGGAAATCTATTGGGAAGTGCAAGACAATCAAATTCGAGTACAGAGGAAGAATGATGGACTCAGAGCTGAAACTAAGGTCTAGGCACTTAGAGGACAACTTATGCCCTTCCCCTATCACAACGAGAATCATTTTAAAATATTAGCACATTAATCTGAATATTAGCTGTATTTACCCATCCCTCAAATCTGGCTTGGATAAAACCTGAGTGGTACCTATAATTAGCATTATTTTTCAAGGTATATGTAAATGTTTTGCCTTTCAAATACCTAACCTATGTCAGTACCAATATGGTGCTTGTTATGCAGTTACATATTTTACATGGGAGAAAGCCGTACTCTCTGTGGTACAAAGATCTTGAGGTGAGGGACAGCTTCAACAACGCCTGCACTGTTGGTCAGCTCCCACAGAACTGCTGTCCCAGGCATAAGATATAGGCTATGTAGATCAATAGAGAGTGGCGTGTGAATGCCTAGCATGACACCTGGCATTGGAAATGGCATTGCAAGAAATGCTAGGATCACAATAGACTGTCTATTTTACAGACTGTACTCCCTAGGCTTGGTTTCCTTCTGCTTTCCCTGCTCCTGAGGCAGCTGGGGGTTCAAATCTGGGCTTTGTTACTCACTTTCTCTGGGCCTCAGCGTCCTCTGATATAAAATGATGAAGCTGAACTAGATGATCCGCTAAAGTCCCTTCAGGTTAGCTCTAAACTCCAGAGTTTTGTCATCTGGTTTTGCTTATCTTCTTCACGACCTGCTGCTTTGAACTTGAACCACACTGGTCCACTGCTCTGTCCCTCTGATGGCTGGATTACAGTTTGTTTTTCAGATCACCCAGCTGCTCTAGATATAACCACTGACTATGTGGCCATTAAGACAAGAAGAGTTTACACTCCCATTACTATCAGGCCTGCAGTGGTGTTTCTGTCTGAATCACCATGATCTTAGGCAATTCTTTTCTTCCTCCAAGGTGAAATAAATTGCTCTTTCAGAGATAAAATTGTGATTATCATGAAGTCGATCTATGCTACTCCTCCCTTTGTTAACATAGTTAATCACTCTTCCACTGGGTGCACCACTTCACTCCTTGGTCCTCGATCCTTCCTCTACACCTTGACCACAGAATAAGACTCTCAGAGTTAGAAGGAAATTCAATGGCCATCTAGTCCAGCAAGGAGAAGAATTTCTGCATCACACCTAACAAGGAAGTGGCAATAAAGCTTTTGTTTGACGGCCTCTAGAGAGGGAGAGCTCCCTACATCCCAAAGCAGAGGATTCCCTACTTGTATAGCTTTAATTGGTAGGGAGTTTTCCTTCTTTTGCTTTTTGGAGTCAATCAGAACAAAGTGGATCTCTTTTCTATATGACAATCCTTCATATACTATTGCTCTTTAGTTAAAAATTCTAGGGTGAGCTCATTCACCTTTATGGAAGAAAGAGAAAGGTACAAGGAGTTCTTCTGTGATGGAGATAAAACACATCCAGGTTGGTGCAGGCTCACCCAAGACCGAACAGCCCAAGATAAGAAGACCGGGCAATCAAATGTTGTTGCGCTCTTCCCCCTTCCCCGGCGTGGTGTGTTCCTGCACTGGGCCATGAAGTCTCTGCAGACTTCTCAACAGAGACAATGGAATCTTTGATGTCCTCAAAGTCTCATCAGCCCAAAGCGGATAAGAATCTCACTATTCCCTACTGAGAATGAATGAAAGCCAAGGGACTGAGGTTAGTTCTAAGGAAGAAATGCCTGATAACCTGGGTGATAAAACTCCAGAATAGGGAGGAAAGTACCATTTCCTTTCCTGATGATCTTCTGTACTGGATTAGTTGGAGGCAGAATTGAATTAGATGATCTCCTAACTAACTCCTCCCAAGTTCCATGGTCTGATAGTGGATCTAAATGACCTATACACTGGCATGAATATAGCTGACACACTCAATAAATATTATTGCTTGACTGACTAAAATGGAAAGGCAATAAAATAATAATACTAATAGCAACTGATGTTTACAGAATGTGTAATAATGGTGGTTCATTTTTATATGACGGTTTACAATTTACAGCTTGCTTTTATCACATCGGGCTGAAAGGGCAAAAAAATCTACTCAGGGTCATACGGCAAGTAAGCAACAGGGCCAAGACTCAAGCCTAAGTCTGCCAACACCAAGTCCAGCTCTCTTTCCACTATGAAACTCTGTAGATTTTAAGGCATCAGGACAATTGGTCATTCAGTTGTGTTTCTAAGAGTTCATCTGTAGGGGCAGCTAGGTGGCGCAGTGGATAAAGCATAGGCCCTGGATTCAGGAGGACCTGAGTTCAAATCCGGCCTCAGACACATAACACTTACTGGCTGTGTGACCCTGGGCAAGCCACTTAACCCCATTGCCTAAACAAAACAAAACAAAACAAAAGAGTTCATCCGAGTGTGGTTGGTTAGTATATGGCCCCAGCCCCAAGGTCCACTTGGGATACGAATGAGGTCAACTCCACCTCCACAGCATTTGTCCCTTTCTCTCCTAGCTTCTCTCCACCTCCACAGCTATGAATTCAATCCAGGCCTTCATCACCTCTTGTCTGGAATATTGAAATAGTCTCCAATTGATCTCCCTGCCTCCAATATTTCTCCTCTCTAATTTATCCTCCATCCAGCTGTCAAAATAATTTTCCTAGAGCACAGGTATATCTTCACATCACATCATTTCCCTATTCATGAATCTGTTTGGCCTTTATAGATCTTCAGAATCTGGCTCCAGTCTACTTTTCTGGGCTTACTGAACATTATTCCACTTTGATCCCTATAATTATTAATCCACTCTACCTCCCTAAATTATGTCATGTTTACTTTATCTGTTCACACCTACATCCTATAGTATCAGTTCTGTATCTGTATTCCATTCCACGGTGTGAATTATATCATTTTGTTGATAGTATCTCATTTAGCCCCTTTGCCACCTTGGTGTCTCTTGCCTCTGTCTCTTATCCAGGGGCCTACTTTTTTTTTTTCCTGCTTTGGGATCATTCATTCACAGGAAGGCTGCCTAACTGATAAGACTTAATGTGTTCCTTTTTTTTTTTCTGAGGGGGTCTTATCTTTTAAGAGGGATCAAAGCCCTTGGCTAAAGGGGTAAAGCCTTGAAGGTTGAAGGTTAGTATCAATCTTCATTAATGCCAATTATTGTCTTTCTGGGTCCAAGATATACTTGTACCATGCAGTCCACTGTAAGCCCAGTCTGGGGCTCCCCAAACACACATTTATTGGTGCCCCCCCTTTTCTCATGTGGCCCTGATTCCAGATGTTAGGGGCCTTTAATGAACCTTATGGGAGGAGCTGTTTCTGTTCTTGCCAAAAAAGGCACCCATCTGGACTTGTTATCCTTCCCGTTCCCCATCTCACCCTGTTGACCTGTCACTCCTCTGCCTCCATTCTGGCTCACATAACTAAACGAACACTTCTAGCTTTTTGCTCCCCATATATGGCATCCACACTGTGGGAGCAGACTGGAGCATTGGAAAGAGTGCTGAATGTGGAACCAGAGGCCCCATGTTTGGTGCCTCCCTCTGCCTTTCACTACCTGTGTTATGGGTGTTAGATCAGGTTTAGAGCTAGAAGAAACCTTAGGGGTCATCTGGTCTACTCCTCTCACTGTACAAACTGAGACCTAGAGGATTAAGAAACTTGCTAGAGGTCACACAGGTACTAGATGTTAGAAGTGGAATTGAAAAGAAGTCCTCTGACTCCAAATTCAGTATCTGTGACATCGGATAAGTCATCTCACCCATGTGGGACCCAGGGCACTGAAGTAGAAGTCCTTTCTATCTCCACTCCAGTTCTAGATCAGTGACAAAGATGATGACTCCTACTTATGGACACCATCTATGGTGCAAGCAATCAGGAGGTCAAGTGCCTGCAGCTGCCCTCTGCTGGTCCCAGTAAAACCTCCTAGCAAGAGATGGACCAACATCTTTCCTCATTTATTACCTTCTTGGAGCCTACCTGTAGGCAACTGCTGCCTACTCTATCTCTGTGGAAGGACTGACTAGAAGATACTCACTCAAACTGGTAGGGTGGGGAATCTCCATGGCTGGCTAATTCTTAGTCCTTTTTTTGAGCAGGCTATGTTGTAAATTCACTTTTTTTAAACCAAAAAAAGTTTTTATTCTTATTTTAAATATAAAAAAAGAGAAAATTAATATAGCAGAGAACAAAAAAGAAGATTCTCTGTGAAATTGTGAATCTTCATTTCATACTGCTTGCTTTTTTTTTTAAAGTTCATCAATTGAGGAATGGCTGGATAAATTTCAGCATTTGGTTGTAATGGAACACTATTGTGTTATAAGAAATGATGAGCAGGATGACTTCAGAAAAACCTGGACTTACATGAACTGATGCAAAATGAAGTGAGCAGAACCAGGAGAACACTGTACACAGTAACAACAATATCGTATGATGAACAACTGCGAATGATTTAGCTATTCTCAGCAATACAACGATCCAAGACAATCCCAAAGGACTAATGATGAAAAATGCTATCTGCCTCCAGAGAAAGAACTGATGGAGTCTGAATGTACACCAAAGCATACTGGTTTTCACTTTCTTTTTTCCTTTATTAGGTCTGAGTTTTCTTCCACAAAATGACTAATATAGAAAAATGTTTTACATGATTGCACATGTATAACCTACATCAGATTGATTACCGTCTCAGGGAGAGGAGGGAGGAACAGTGAGAACTTGGAACTAAAGTTTTTTTTTAATGTTAAAAATTGTTTTTACTTGTAATGGGGAAAAACGAATTTTTTTAAAAAGTACATGAATTCTACATATTACTTTCAAAACTGTCCTGCTTGTTTGAGTTTCCTTTTCTTCCTCTTTATACAATAAAAAAAATGTTATGACGGTCCTCTTTCTTTTGGCATGGCTATTGCTGACTTCCCTCTTCCCATAACCCCCTTTCCTCATTAAAAACTGAAAGAAAAAAAAAGCCATTATAACAAATAAGCATGATCAAGAAAAAATGAATCCACACAGTGGCCATGTCTGAAAAAGCATGTCTCTTTCTGCACTTCGTGTCAATACCTTTCTATCGGGAGGTGGGTAAGATGCTTCACCCGGGGTCCTTTGGAGACATGGGTGGTCACTGTTGAACCCCACTCCACTCCCACCCCAAACACTTGAAAAGCAGCAAAAGAACCAAGATTTGCCACACAACTCCAAGGCTCGGCTTTTAGTTGGAACAGCAACCAAAGCCTAAAGCTCCCATCATGACAAATGACCCCTTGCTGCCCATTTGTATTTTTCACACCACAGGGCTGTCAGTTCCTGGTGGTGTGCTATGGCCCAGCTACATACCTAGAGATTTAAATTCTTCGATGAAAACAAAAGAGAATACCCAACCCAAATAACTTTCAGACATCACACTGGGCTGCTCAGTCTTGGGCTGGATCCAAACAATGCTGAAACCATTTTCATCCCATTCAAGTCTTGTTATCCATAAAACATCCCCGAACACAAACACTTCTGTGTCCCATTATGGGCTCCTAACTTAAACATTCTGTATATCTCAGGGAAGGGCAATTAACCTCTTGGTGGCTCAATGTAAGCTCTGAACAGGCCAGATGATGCCCATTTCGAAGGACCTGATTTTGGAAACTAGGTCCCATTAGGAGGCAGGTAGATGACCACTGTGGCAACCTTGACTGGGATGTGTGAGGGGGTGGGGGTGGGGAGAAACGGAGGTTCTGGCTGATTGTAGCTGGCTTCCTGGTAGTGGGTTTGGATTAATAGATTTCTCTTTCTGATCCAGTTCCTGCAGGGCACCTTCATGAAGGGCATGGAGTGAGGCAATGTGCCTGAGGGGATTAGACTCAGAGTGAGAAGGACCTGGGTTCAAGTCCCAGCTTTGCTATTTGCAACCTGTATCACCTTGGGAAAGTCTCTTGACCCTTGCAGGGAGGCAGTGTGGGAAGAATGTTGACTTTTCTTGCTGATCTTGGGAATCATGAGACCTGAGTTCAAACAACATATCTGCTACACTACCTATGTGATCTGAGGCAAATCTCTTAACTGCCTAAGGCCTCGGTTTCCTCATCTGTAAAATGAAGGATAATCTCTGAGGTCCCTTGCAGTTCACAGCTAGTATCCTTCTAGCTCTAAATCAACCATCCTCTGAGGAACATACAAAACAATTTTTAAAAGGGACATACTTTGACAAGCATGGTGTCATGGGAAAAGTGTTAGATTTGGAGTCAGAGGGTTCGGGTTCAAATTCAGTCTCTGCTACTTATTAGCTGTGTGTCCTTGACTAAGTAAACTCCCTCTCTTCAGTAGAATGAGGGCATTTAACTAGATAGACTCAAAGCTTCCTTTCAATTCTAAATCTATGATTCCATGAAAGCACCCGCATTAGTTGTGAGAATCACAGGAATTTTTCTGAGGCAAATTCAGTTGGAGGAGAGCAGGAGGGTTTAGAAAACATACCAGCCAGGCCTACTGTTCAGCAGTGTTACGATATGAATCCAGCTAGCACTCTAATTCCCTAATCAAACATAGAGAGAGAACTAATGGAGTCCAAATGAAACTATATATAAGATCTCCCACTAATGGGAAGCCTATACACCAGGATCTCAAACAAGTAAGCTATCTACACTTATCTTACCAGGGAAGGCCCCTCTCTGCTCAAATGGATTTCCCATTGGGTACACCACAGTGGGGAAAGGGGGAAGGAAATTAGTGCCTACTATGGGCCAGGCACTGTGCTAAATGCTTCACAAATATCTCATTTAATCCTCACAACAACGCTGTGAGGTAGGTGGTATTGTTACCTTCATTTTACAGTTGAGGAAACTGAGGCAAACAGAAGTCAAGTAACTTGTCCTGGTTACACAGCTAGTAAGTGTCTGAGGTTGGATTTGAATTCAGGTCTTCCTGACTCCGTCACTCTATCCGCTGCACCACTTAGCTGCCTCTAGGAGGTAGATCCTGGGAGGAGGAAGCTATAGTGATGGGACCCTATGGTTAGAAGCCTGGGTTTGAGATTGTTAGTTGTACCACGTGGCACGGGTATAGTAGGATTATTGTAAGGGTGCCCTTGGCTGTTGGTACTCTACAACAAAGCCCTAGTTACCCAACCCCAGAAATGGCTCTGTCAGCTGTGTATTTAGCTCTCCTGACCCTCCCTCTCATGGTTCTTAATGAACACTGGCCAATCTCAGTGTGGATAGGAGAGTTTAAAAAAAGTCAGAGTTCATGCAATGCCTTCTCAGGAGCTAACCAATTAGAGCCTTGCACCAAAAAAGAACATGGCTACTGAACAGATACTTTATACATATCTTTGTTAACCAATCTTTTACTGAGAATGAGTTTGAGGGCAAGTTTCTCTAACTGAAAACAAGGTTTCATGGATTTTTCATAACTGAAGTACTTAAACAACTCCAGCCTTAGGTTGTTCACTACCAACACAATCATTGATTTAAAGTTGAAAGGAATTTAGCTTAGAGATCATTAAGTCCAACCCCCTCATTTTACATATGAGCAAAATGAAGGTTAAATGACCTGTTCAAGGTCTCACATGCACACACTTTCTTATCATCTACAGATATATACACACATGCATGTGTATGTATGTTTTATGCATTTATACACATGTATGTGTAAGTAGGTCTCTATACACAAATGAAATAGTATAGTCAGAACTAGAACTCAGGTGCTCTGCCTTCTAGCCCAGTGTCTTTGCATAATATTACCCTTTCAAAGTGCACACCTATGTTTGTTATATGAGCACAGCCATAACTACCATGGGTAAATTGAGCTTGGTTTCAGTATGCCAACAAGAGGTGTGCTTTCTCCCCATAGCAAGTGCTTTTATTCCTCCTGGTCAAACAACACTCCCCAGCTACCACCCCTAGGGTCCCACACCTCCATGGTGTCATTTTCCCAGGGCCTGCCTTTCCCCTCTTTGAGGGATGGGCTGCCATGTTGCCTGTCTGTCTCACCAATCACATTTGCCGTGTGTGTGTGTGTGTGTGTGTGTGTGTGTGTGTGTGTGTGTATAATTAATATACATATATATATATGTATATATATACACATAAAATTCTGTAAGTGGGAATAAGCCTTATCTTTATTTCATGGGGCCTGGGAGAGCAGACAGAGAGGTTAACTAATTTACTCAAGTTCATACATCAAAGCAGCTGAGACTAGAATCTATGAGCTTAGTTTTCAATCGGACACTTTCTACTAGGTCTTCCTCTGCCCTTAAAAGCACTGAGGTGAGATTTTTTTGTTCCATGAGCCTAATCTAAGCTGTTGTTATGAGCTTTGCACTCACTGGTTCTAAGACTCTCATCCACAATGCTTTTTCAGAATTAGCAAGCTTTGGATGTGATGGTGGGGACAGAGTGGGGGGAGGAAGTGAGGAGAGGAAGAATTGAGAGTGGGAGGTGAGGTGATAAGGCTAGCTCACAGCTGATGGCCATTTCCAGCCAACTAAGTGTGTGTTTGGGTCAGGAGCACTGGGGTAATCTTGACAATTGCTAGCCCCCGCAGGACAAACAGTCCTCAGAAGATCACACGTTGCCTGCTGAACAGCCTGATTGAGTAATCGAGTCCGAAAGAACACAGGGAAATGGGAGAATCAGAGGGGTTTTTGCAACACTTTTTTTTTTTAAACCTAGGGAATCAGATGTTGACTTAGGCTTACTGAAAAATGGGGTGTGGAGAGGATGAGACGGCTGTGAAGGAAAGAAACGAGGGTCTAGTGTTTTTTTTTTTTAAAGGCTCAGGACAGCCTTCCCATAGAAGGACCTCTGAGGATTTTCCATGGGACACTGAAAAAATCATTTGCTCGTTGTCGCCAGGGAAAACATCTTCTGTCTTCGAAATGGAAAAGGCATTAACTAACTCGGGGGAGGAATGAAACAGTGGATCATACAAAGCCCATGTTTGCTGCCATACACGCTGGTGACTGGCTGGCTAGTACACTTGGGATTGGCCCTTCTCTTTCCAGGCTGGTTCTGGTCTGACTCACGGCTCCATAAGCCCTTACAACTGCAGACTTCCACTTCCAACCAAAACCAGAGCCACATCTGCAAATCGGATTGAAACTCTCCCCCCCACCACCACCCCAGCCTTTCCACTCCCCCCAAAGAAATGATTAAAAAGTTAAAGAAACACTTCCATATGGAAGAATCTGAGCCCAACAGGTCACCACAAAGATACTTCAAACACAATAAAACAGGAAGAGCTAAAAAAAGCAGAGAAACTCACAGAACCCACACAACCTTTTACACAGAAAAAAATGTCACCCTGGGTAGTTGCGCACAGTTCAGAAAGCTGTTTGGCAGCAGAACATGTCCTTAATCTGCTCAATTTGCTTATTATAGTAAAGGGTTAGAAGAATTTGAGGTCCAGGGCCAAAAATACTGCAGTAATCTTTTCTCTTCCAAAAGTAAACTCACTTAAAGTGAATTAACTTCTTTGACTGAAATATTTCAAAGTCAAAAGTGCCCCCCATGCAAGGCCCTGTGAGCAGCTACAAGGAAAGACTCTGCTTTCAAAGTTGGGGCCTCTCTGTAAGGATAAAGACTCATCCAGTTGTTAACAAGTACACATTTACCGACTAAGGTATGAGGCCTAGTGTCAGGAGCTAGAGCAGTCACTAGGTATTCTGAACCCAGGACAATCAGCCCAAAAAGTACCTTTTGTGAATGAGGGATGATAGAGTCCTGGGGACCAGGACGAGGCCTCAAGATGGGCGAAGCAGAGTGGGGGAAGGAAGGAGCTTTCTTCTCACTAACTAGAGGTTATGCTCTGTTGTTGGACCGCAAATGCTATCAATGCCCTCTAAATTGGGTGTCCTAGGCCCCAGCTGTCCCATCCTAGTTCTGGCTTTATTAAGAGCTGGGGTTGGGGCGGGGGGGGGGGAGGAGAGGAGGAAAAGAGTAGGGGAAGCAAAGATACAAGTTTAGTGTAAATACTTCAGTTCCACATGTAAAAATGTTTAATCATATCTGAGTATGCAGAAGGAATACTTAGCAGGGCACGCATAGGCTATCTCTACCTGGAAGCACTATGATGCATTGGAAGGCATTCGTAAGGAAGTCTGCAGTTTCCTCTGACCATTTCTAACTCAAGGGAGATAAATCTAAGTTGCTAAGCAGAGGCAGGAGAGAGTCCAAGATGCCCCTAAAGGGATACATCTCTGCAAATCCCTGCCAGTCAGCAGAGGCACGCTGGAAACAGTCTCCTGTCTTTAGAAGGTAATATACAACACAGGCTCCTCTCTTAATCCCACTTCACACGGAGTCTGGCAAATCAAAGGGCCGCAGGGAAGGCATGTCAGGATGTTGGCAGGAGGATGACTGTAAGCACTTTGATGCTCCAAGGGGCAGACCCAGGGCCAGGGGCACCTGGCACAGCTCAGCCCCAGGTCCTGGACACTGTGCTGCCTTTTGGGGCTGCCTCACGTGGGACCCCTGCTAATGGTTTGTTGACTGCAGGAAGACCTTGCCATTACCTTGGAAAGCTGAGCGTGGCACACCCTTGACAGCTCATCCTGCCAAACATGGAATGCTCTCTCCAGCAACAAGTCCCAAAAGAAACAGGAAATAGCAACCTCTTCACTTAGTGATGCCACCAGACCTCTACTATACTCCATCCTCTTGAGATGTGAGCTAGGCAATAGCAAATCAACGTTGGGGTCACAAGGCTTTGTGCTGTTGCCGCTGCCTTGCTGAGCGACGTTAGCCAAATCCCTCAGCCTCTCTGTGCCTCAGTGATATGGGCAAAATGGAGTGAAGACTCTCTGCCTCAATCCAAAGGGGAGCTGGTGGCATCTTTTATTAAAGACAGAAAAAGAAGGGAAGAAAAAGGAAAAATCCTTCTAGGTTGAAGGAAAGGAAGTGATAGCTCTGAAAGTCTGTGAGCTGTTTAGCATAAGGGCTCAATAATCCTTTCACTAGTTCGTCCCAGCTTTGCCACTAATTTGCAGGGTGACCCTGGGGCAGTCACTATAACCCTCTGGGCTTCTCTTCCGTCTTCTGTACAATGAAGTGGGGACTAGGATAGATGATCTCCAAAATTCCTTCTGACTCCAGACATCTGGGATTGCTCGAGGCTCCTAAGTCCAAAGCCTAATCATGAGGTTCCCAATGATGGAAAGCCAATCCTGGCCCATGCCAGGTTTGAAGGTAGGTTTCTGGAGAGCACAGTACCCAACTGTTGCGGGGAAGCCTGAGGCTCTCTGCTGGCTGCCTACCTTGCCTTGGAGGGAGATGCTGGTAGAGGCTGACAAAGATAATAAGAGGGAAACATGGAGGAAATCAGGCCTGTCTGCTTATTGATATTCAATATCCAAAAGCTGAAGGCCAGGCCGAGGTGCAAAAAGCTTAATAGTATTTGTAGCTGGAATTAAAACTTTCAAAGCCAAGGTTGTAGGCAGGGGTAACGTATGCAATGGCATCTGGGGCTGCAATCAGCAAAGGCTTTCAAGCTCTGCCAAAGCAAACAGGCAAATAACGAATCCACTTTACAGATCATCAATCTGGCTCCCAACTTGCCAAGGTAAATAGTACAAAGCTGCAGTTTGCTTTGCAAACTAGGGAGCTGGGAGTTCAGTGAGGTCCACATCCAGGGCAGCAAGGCTGGGCAAGGCCTCTGGAAGGTTTAACCCAGGGGAAGTCCAATAGCAGAAAGTCTGAGCAAGCATGTTAAAGACCAACAAAAAAAAAAAAAGGAAAGGAAAGGAAAAAAAAGGCCTGGAGCTCAAAGAACTCCACTGGGGAGGCCTGGAGGACAAACAGAAGACATTTGATGGGGTGGGTCATTAAAGCAGGCCAGGGAGAGGAGCTACAAAGTCAGGATGGGACACAGAATTTAGGGGATGGGCAAAAATGACACTCTCCTCCAGATTATCCAACCCACGACTGACTCCAGCTGGGTCCAAACAATGTTTCACTTTAGAGTTTGATATGATCTGGCTCTGGTCATGGTCGAGTTTATGGTTTATTTGTTTGTTTGTTGTTAAAGAGAAAATGGAAAACATCAAATAGCTTCTCCCCCCCCCCCTTTGTTCTCCATATAGGAGCATTAATTCATGGTCCTTTTCCTGCTTTCAGCCATTTCCTCCAGAGGCCTAGGCAGTGTGGTGCAATGGTAAATGTGCTGGACTTGGAAGCAGAGAACCTGGGTTTAAATCCTGACCTTCCACTTACTATTTGTGTGACTGCCTCTCTGGGCCTCAGCTTTCTCCTCTACAGAAGAATAACCCAGCTGGAAGGGTACATGGGAGTCGGGGCTATACCCAGGTCACCATTGAGGACAATAACCAACCGGTCAAAGAGCCTTAAGGAACAAAGGAGCTCTTCAGCTGGAAGGATGGCTTTAGGCCACGGGAGTGGAAAGAGAACTGGTTTTGGAGTCAGAGAACCTGGGTAGCACATAGTAGGAGTTCAATAAATGTTTGCTAATGAGCTGATGAGGATGAACTGAAAGGCACAAGAATCCACATGAATCCTTACTTTCACATAGAATCCTACACACACACACACACACACACACACACACACACACACACACAGCCCCTTGCAGGCCACTGAATCCAACCCTTACCTGAATTAGAATTCCCTCTACACCTCACCTTAACAAATGGGCAGCAAGCTATTGCTTAAAGACACGTGGAGAGGGAGAGCCCCCCGCCAGCCGAGGCAGCCCGTTCCAATTGTGGACAGCTCTAACTGTTCTGAAGCTTTCCCTGATATCTGCCTCTCCTAACATCTACCCATTGTTCCACGATGAACAAATCTAATCTTTCCTCCATGAGACAGACCTTCACATACTTAGCAAACTCCTCCCCTCCAAAGTCTTTTCTTCCCCACGTTACATGTCATTAGTACTTTTGGCTGATCCTAATATGGTGTGATCTTGAGGTTTTCCATCATCCTGGTCAGCATCCTTAATGCTAGAAGTTCTTAGCCTTCTTTTGTGTCATGGAGCCCGCTTTGGCAGTCTAGGCAAACCTCAGAACAATGCTTTTAAGTAACTGAAGGAAAAGTTGGAATTAAGTTACAGATTAGTGAAAATGAAGATGTAATTTAAAAAAAAATTTTATTAATTTATTTTGATTTATCAACAATCACTTCCATATGCTTTTGAGTTGAAAATTTTTCTCCCCCTTCCTCCCCCCCACCCTCCCCAAGGCAGCACACCATCTGATATAGGCTTTACATTTACATACCCATTAAACATATTTTCACACTAGTGAAGTTGTAAGTAAAAATTGAAGATGTAATTTTTTTCCCATCTCAGTTCAAGGACCCCCTGAAATCTATCCACAGACCCTCAGGGAAGTCCACGTGCCCCAATTTAAGAACCTCTGTTGTTCCAGATGTTCTTCAGCTTATCGACATCCTTCTTAAAATATGGCGCCCAGAACACAGAACTCTAGATAGGTTCTGACCAGGGCAGAGTACAGTGGGTCTATTATCTCTGAAGTCCTGGACATTATACTTCTTTTAATATAATAATCTAAGACCAAATTTTCCTTTTCAGCTACAACATCAACCTTAAAGTTGGTTTCCAGATCTCTTTCAGAATTTTTTTCAAAATGATACCAACATTAAGCAATAAAACACCAAAGAAAAGGGGGGGGAGAAGGAATCCCTATTTCTTCCTCAAGACTGAGCAAGAATCTCTCCTCAATTATCTCTAGGGCAAGAATGAAGAAAACTTCTGAGACAAGGCCTAGCAATAATAGAGTATCATTTTTCTTCAAAATTTTAATATTAGGGTCGCAATAGGCTGGTCCAGGTTGACCAATCCACTTGCTCAGGGTACAGGCAAAACACTAAAATTTCTGAATTAATTTGTTTCACTACCTGCATTTACCATCCATCTATCTCCCCAGGTAAAGGATGTTGAGACAGAAGATGTGGTGATGACTTTTCACACATCTAATTAATACCTTTCCTCCAAGGCAGCAGGGGAAATAGGAGGGAGAGGGGCTTTTTTAGCACTTGGAGAATGATTCTAGGATATGGGAGGGGAGGGACTCAGAGTGGGCTCAGATTTTGGACACAATGGGATGCTGACATGCAGCTGGAAGGGCAGTCTGTTGAGTGAGACCATCCATATGTGTTCATTTGTTTCATATAGGCATTCTAGATGGGCTCAGAGTTAAACAGGAGAAGGAGCTGAGACAGGATCATACCTGGGAAACTGTATGCAGCTTTCAGTGGTCTTAAACTGCTCAATGCTGCAAAGGTCTTTCTCTTTTACTCCAAGATTCTCCTGGTAATGCTATATAACTGCAAATTACAGTATTCCATGAACAAGGAAGAATGAAAATGATAAGAATTTAGGAAAAATACGGGAAGACTTGTCTGCGCCAATATTTTTGTTGTTGTTAGGTCATTTCAGCTGTAGCTGACTCTGGTTTGCCATTTCCTTCTCCAGCTCATTTTACAGATGAGGAAACTGACGTAACTAGGGTAAAGTGACTTGCCCAAGGTCACACAGCTAGTAAATGTCTGAGGCCAGATTTGAACTCATGAGGATGAGTCTTCATGATTCTAAGCCCAGCACTCTTTCTACTGTGCCACTTACCTGCCCCCTTGCACTGATGCAAAAGGGAACAAAATAGAATCAAGAGAACAAGTACAATGATGATTACAATAACTAAAACAATATTAAAATGTAGTCGAATGCAGATGAATTTCTATGACCAATCTTGGTCCCAGAACACAGATGGAACACAAATCCTTTTCCTAAGAAAGAGGTCAAGAACTATGGGTGCAGAATGTTGCTTGCTCATGGTCACAAAACCTGTATGCGTCAGAGACAAGATCTGAACCCAGGTCTTCCTGATTCTATAACCAACTCTCTATCCATTATGATAACACTGCCTCTTAGAGATCAGAAACACCTTATGGAACACTGTCTGATGCAGACTCATAGATGAATCTTGTTTATTTATTATTTTTCCCATTAGATTAGTATTAAAAAAATTTTTTTTTGTCCAGACCTGTGAGTTCACTTGTGTAAGGAATTCCCTCCCTCTATTAATTCAGATTAGCCACTGCTATACAGTTACGGTCTTAGAGAACTGGCTGGGGGCCGAAAGTAACAGCCTGTATGTATCAGACGTGGGGCTCAAACCCAAATGCTTTCTTCTCTATAAATATTCTTGCTTTAGTCTGTCTCCCAAGCTCTAGTTACTAGATACTTCATAGAATCATAGAATTTCAGAGTTGGAAGCCACCTCAGGGTCATCTAGTCCACAAGTTTCTCCATTGTAGTAACTGATAAGAGATCATTCCACAAATCCTATTTGATTATAAGCTCCAGGAGGTCAGAGACTACGCCTTACATATGTTGATGTCCCTCCCTCCCCATACCAGCAACCAGGACAATGCCTTGCACATGATTAGCACTAAAATGTTTGTTGATTGAATGGTGGATTGACTGACGACAACCTGAGGGGGATAAACATCCACACCCGTGTAAGGGGGGAGGGGAGAAGGGAGGAAAAGTAAAATCAGGGAAGCTAATCAGCTTGTATAATGTTACACATCAAGTCTTCGAATGGCACTAGACACAAAATTTCCTCACTCTCTTCTGTAGCACACACACTGGTCAAGTTGAAAGACTCAACTCTCCCAATGCCTATTGGTAGATCTCCCTGTCTTCAGTGTAGGTGGTACTCCCAGCTGTACAGTATGCTACTTCAAATGGATGCAAGATGTGGCCCAAACGAGGTTCACTATAAGGAGCTGTAAACATACCAGCTCAATGGAAGAAAACAAACATGCTGAAAATGGTGCAGTACTAATGGGAAGGGGGCAGGGGTGGGGGTGGGGGGATGATGGCAGGCAAAAATAAATTTTTGGTCTCTTTTTGAAGTTGCTCTGAGCCATCTGGGCAGATAAAGAATCCCAGTCATGAGATTTGTTCAACATGGGTGACAAATGTGAACCAGGCCTACAGATCCTGGTCCCCATGTCCTGAAAGCTAGTTCAGTCTCCCTTCCACACAGGATCCCCTGAGAACTATGAGGCATGTGTCATAGGGATAGGCAATCTGCTCTGATGGCTCTTCTTCTGGAAGGAGAAGAAGCTGTGGCGGCCCGAGCCCCTGGACACTGTTCTGCGGCCTAGGAGTGAGGCCTGCTTTGTGAGGAACATCCCATCTTGCTCTTATCTCTGGAGACAAAGAGAGGAGGGGGGAATCTGAGGCCAGTATGGGGAAGACACTGGAGTCCACAGTGGTTCTGCTAGGGAGAGAGAAAATTTAGCTTCATCTTGGTCCCAGAGGAAGAAACTTCTTGTCCCAGAGGTCAATTCAGAAGTCAGGTCTGGTTTTGACAAAAATTCTGAAGTCAATCTTTGGTATTCTTTTACCTCCCCATAGGGACCCATATCTATCCTCCAGGGTTCCCAGGTCATGGGCCACAATGGAACTGAAATACACCCCTGCAATACTCCTATTCTCTAAGGGATAGCTCAGGAGTACATCTTATGTATTATTCTTGTTTTCCATAGCTTTCAACTCCTTCCTGCTAAAGTGAGTACCATTTGGAAAATTAAGGTGCCATCTGATAAAGAAGCTGAAGGCGAGATTCCTTCTAAGGCTATGTCCATCTTAAAGAAGACTCCAGAAGAGAGAGGGAGAAGCCTCGAAGAACCAAAGGAATGAAGCGCTAGCACAGGGGAATGACAAGGTGGACTGATGCTTGGGGTTGGGTTCTCTGCTTACACTCTCAGATCATATATGTAGGCAATTATTCTACCTCCTTGTAAGCCCAGCTGTAATTGAGATGGACTAGATCCATTCTGGGATTCCAGAGATGGCAAAGTAATAGATCCCCCTAGGCTAAAAAAGGCCATCCTTCCAAAGTGAGCCAATGACTCTCCCTGCAGAATCCTGTTTGCGAGGGATTGTTACCCTGGAAGGCTGAGGAATGAAACAGGAACCCTGCATGGGATTAACCTTGACTTGTATGTGAGTCAGAAGGAGATCACTTGCTCCATCTTCCAAAACCAGGGAAACAAGGCCCACTGAGGCTAAGTGATTTGACTGAAGCCACACCACACACAGAGTCAGTAGGCGGGAATGGCACTGAAAAGGCAGGGCTCTAAGCACTGCAGAGAATGGATGTGGGAGCTTGAGTTAGTGGAGAAACAAAGTCGGAGGTGTGGGAGTTGGGGATGTGCTCAGTGGAAGAGGGAGGCTGAGGGGTGGAGGTTTGTGGAGAAGGTGGAAGACAGTACAGACCGGGAGGGGGGTGCTGCTGCCACTGCCGCCGCTGCTGGTGATGTGGCAAAATTGCCCTTTTTGGTGCCCCTGACTTGTCTCCGGCTCAGTTTAAGGCTACAGAGTGGAGTGGCTGGGACCCTCAAGATTATAGCTGAGGCCTGGGTACAAGTAGTGGGGGACTCAAACCCTTCTGGCCTTTTCCAAGGCCAACAACCACAGGCAGCCTTAGCTGGCAAGGCTCGTCAAGCCAGCCTGGATCTCAGCCTGCTGTCTCTGCCCAGTAACCACACTTGTTCCTCACACAGGGATTTCATTTCCCTTGCTTGTGGGCTCCCTTTCTGAACAGGCTATCAACCAAGACCTGATGTGGTATAGACATAAGCTAGAAGCTGCTTCCGGGGTGAGTGAGGAAGATGCCAACTTACTGAGGAGCCCTTGAGAAGACACCTGGCAGAACAGAAAGAGTCAGGAGAGGAGGGGAATGAGAGGAGCAAACTATCAGCTTCAGAACCAGGATGGGGCCCTGAGGGCCTGGGCAGCCTGGATATGCTACTGAATCATTTCCTACCTTTCAGTTGGTAACTGTAAACTCTGTAACGAGTGTGGCAGGGAAGAACCCATCCAGCCAAGTGAGGAAGCTGCTCCCAGCTGGAGGAGGAGCTGGGGCCAGGGACTCCAAGCTTAGTGTGCCCCTCATCTGGAAAGCCCCAACTTGCCTTTCCATCCATCCATCCACCCATCCATCCGTCAACCAGTTAAGCAGGGTTCTACGGTTAAAATAGATTTCCTCTTGGAAAGGAGGATGGAAGGACAGATCTCAATGTGTGATGGGGGCATCCCTCTGTACCCCGGGCATCCCCACATTACGCTTATTGGATATTTTTTTTACTCACATGATTCCTCACTCCAAAGTCCTGCAATGTTATAATGACAGCTTCTGGACCTGAAAGACCAAGCTATCCAGCTGCCCCTCCCACCACTCTGGCTCATTCTCAGAAAACAGCCCACATACAAAGAAGCTCCTAAGGCCTGGGCCTGAGATCCTGAGGGCTGGGCTACAACTGCCTGCACCTCCAGACTGTGGCTACCCCACCCTTCTCACTGGAGGTCGGGACCCACACACCACACCAAAGTGACATATGGGGCAGATTAGCCCAAAATGAGGAGGAATGGACGTGTCAGATCAAATGGCCAAAACACACAATGACATATGGAGAGGGCTGGTTGGGTTATAAACAAAAACAAAATGGAAAAAAAGGGGGTTTGAAGACAAACAAACAAACAAAAACCCACCTAAAATTCAAGCACTTAATAACCAATAAAATAGTTCTCTTTCCCTTGCAGTTCTTCAAGTGGCCAGCCAGAGCAGCTGGTAATTGCTAGGTGCTCCTACGTGTTTCATTTGTCAGTTGGGGATCCAGATTCACGGTACAATAAAGTCAACCAGTTCTTACTGAAGACTCACGACACATTCCACACCATGCTGGTCCATACCAGGAGACAACTACGAGGCCATCAGTTGGTGGGGATCTCTCCCCGTCGACTCCTTCAACCAAACTGTAAGCTTAAGAGTAAGGATGGTCTCCAGCAATCTACAATATTATTGACATAGGGCTAAGGAGGGAGTTTAGACCCCATTTAATCCAATCTCCTCATTTTACAGATGAAGAAACCAGAGAGGCTTGCTCAGGGTCACATGCTTGGTAAGTAGCAGAAGTAGGATCCGAACCCAGGCACTCTGACTCCAAGTCTAGCCTCCCTCCTAACCTCCCTCTTTCATTTCAACTCAACAAACCTTCAGCAAATTTCTACTGCATGTCAGGCTCTGTGCTAGATGCTGGGGTGAGAAAGATGAAATAAGATACACTCCCTGTCCTCAAAGAGAAAATCTAGTCATGTAATGATGATATACGCAAATAGCTACTGTACAAAGAGGCCAAGAAGTTCCAAGAAGAGGGACACAGCAAGTTATGAGAAATTGGAAGAGGGGGAGACTGCTACGAGATGAAGGTCTCATGGAGAAGGCGATACCTGAGCTGGGTCTAGAAGGCAGGCAGAGATGGGGGTGGATAAATGGAGGATGGCGAAGGGCAGTGGCATGAAGATGATGGGAGAGAAGAAGGGGATTCTACAAGGAGAAGGGAAGAAGTGCCTATTATTGTGGTCACGTGGCATAGTGGGAAGAATACGGGTATGTATTCTGAGGCCCTGAGTTCAAATGTAGCTCTCCCACTTACTGTCCATGGGACCCAGGGTAGGTTACTTCTTCTCTATGTGCCTGTTCTGTCCCCTATAAAATGAAGAGATTGGACTAGATAATCTTTAGGCGTCCCTTCAGCTGTAGATCCTACAATCCAGAGAGGGGAAGTCAAAAGAATGTTGCTTCTGATGTTGGAGTTAAAATCCCGGCCCTGCTGTTTCCCTGTGACATTACCTCTCTAGGCCTCAGTTTCATCATCTATAAAATGAGGGCACTGGATGGGATGACTTTTCACAGGGCATAGAAGAAATCTTGTACTTCTCACCCAGTAAGAAGTAGGGATATTCTTTGATGGCTCTGGTCTCTCAGAAGAGATGAAAAGGTTAAAATGGCTTCCACCCTCACAGGGGAAGATTCATCTTCTTCCAAGTAGAGGCTGAGCTCTACCACTCCATTTTCCAACGCAGATTAATCACCCCAAATCCCCTCTCCCCTCATTCCAAAGGTTGTGTCAGTATAGCTCTGAGAGGCAGCCAGTCCAGGGAGGACAAAGGTACTGGCGACACAGGCAAACAGCACTGGCACTTTCTGTGATACCTCTGCTCCCACATGAACTCGCTCAGCAGGACTTACACCCCTGCCGGGACGACCGCCACACGCTTCTTACCAAAACAAAGTTCCTTCTGGAGGCCACCGAGGAGATGATGCTATGGACCCGACCATCAGCAGACCACCAGCCTGGCCTTGAACCTCCTCACTCCCAATAGTAAGAAGAAGGTTGTGCTGGGCCAGTCACGGTCTCTCACCTAGCTCATTTCCATTCCACAGTTATTAAGTGCCAGGCACCATACTGGGCCCTGGGGATACAAGGACTGAAAAGAAACAGTCTGTGCCTTTGACGGGCTTATATTCACTGTGGGTAGGGGTGGTGTTAGGGGAGAGAACATGTCCAGGATAATTTTAGGAGGGAGATAGCACCAACAGCTGTGAGGGCAGAAGGAGCCGTGAGGATCTGAGAAGGATGTCGTGGCTGAGCTGAGCCTTGAAGAAAGCCAAGGATTCTGCGAGGTGGACATTCGAGGCATGAGGGATGGCCTGGGTGAAGGTTCATAAATGAACAACCGCCCCCAAGCCAAACAATCCCTCCCTTATGAGGGCTAGCCAGAGGTGGGGCCTCTAGCTACGAAGGCAAGGGAAGCTCACTGGGCTACAGGGGGGTTGAACCTGTGACCTTGGCCTCACCTGCACCATGCCCTAATCAGCTTAGCTGACCAGCAACCAGACAAACAAAGCCAACTTTCCGGAGACTCAGACTCCAAACTTCCACATGAGGAGATGACATAGTTGCTTTTGTGTTAAGGAAGGTGTATGGGAAGCACCTAGCCATCCTGGTTCCTCAGAAGGTTAGAGATTGAATGTATTGGATCTGGGAGCCTGCTCTGGGTGTATGCCACATCCTGATCTCTGGCTCAGGGCCACTCAAGCTCAAGGAGAATGAGTCTGCCTACCAGACCTGGAGTCAGGAAGCCCTGGGTTCAAACTTTGACTGACACATATAAGCTGTGTGACTATGGGCAAGTCATTTCACTCCCTCTGAGTCTCAGTTTCCTCATCTGTAAAATGGGGGAACAACAGTACTGAATCTCACAGGACTCATGAAGTTCTAGTGAGCTCCTGCCTGAAAATATGTCTTGCAAATTTTAAGTCACCAGATAAACATAGCATGCTGTAGCAGACAGAGGACTTAAGAGTCAGGAAGAGCTGGCTTCAAGTCCTGCCTCTGAGACATATTGACTATATGACCATGAGTGTCACTTAACTTCTCAGTTGGTTCGACAGAACTCTCTAAGACTGCCAATTACAAATGAGTACCAATCTGCTTCAGCAGAAGGAGCTTCCACACTGGGACTTCCCTATACTGATGAAATGGGCCTAAACACCCCAGATAAAGAATAAACAAATATTGCTACCATTGATATGCTTCAGCTGCAGCAGGGCTAATTACCAAGAAATAGTTGACCCAAGTTCCTTAAAGAGACAGGCTATCACCCTATTGTCCCACTCAGCCCACTGCTCAAGGGATAGGGCAAAATGGAGAGGCAGTCTACCATGGTTCTCAGCCATGTTGCTACTGTGAGTGTGTAACCTTAGGCTAGCCATGCATTATGCCCCCATTCCTCCATCAATAAAATGGGAATGAATCATTCTCTGTTCTTGGGCTCTCAGGGAGCTTTGGTCATCCCTTGTGATCCAGAGGGCTGTGGGGCTGTTGATAGGAGTTAGGTGCTGAGCAGTGTAGGGCATATAGCAAAGACAGCGTCTTACATGATCTGATCCTGGTTGGGTTTATATGGTTATATGCTTCCTATTTTGTCCCTCTTTCCCCTCATGCCTCCTCCTTTTCTCCCCTGACAACTCTAGCCATACTGTGAAATGGTCTGTCACCTCCCAAAGACGTCCTGTTGTCTCAGATGCCTTCTTTTCTAAATAAAAGGGGAGAGACTGCTTGGCCAACGGAGGGACTCTCTGAGGGCCCTGGCCTCCTCTTTGTGCTGGGCAGAGGCCAATGACTAGAATAAGGAGTGACCTAATGGCCCCATGGGGGACTCCGTACTCCAAGCAGCTCCTTCTGGATATCACTCTTTGCTTCTCCCCTCTCCCTGGCCCCCAGCTCATCCAAATGGCCACCCCCAGCCTGCTCTTCGTTTTCCTAAATTCTTCCCTCTTCTGGCTTCCACTCCTTTCACACCAGTCACTGGAGGCTCTTAACAATGCTCTGCAGAGCCTGCGTTCATCCTGGCACTGAGGTACTGCTTGGATCACACTGCTTTTGTAAATGAAAAACAAATACTAACCTAATACCAAAGAGATCCCAAGCTCGGAACTGAGCTCTCCTCCAAACAGTGATTGCTTCCTTGGCATCCAGAAATCCTTGGTGCTCCCTCCACAGAGGCTTCTACTACCTACTGTGTGAGGAACTCAGCCTGAGGAGAGGTGCCAGCCTCTGTGCATTCAGTCATACCTTTTTCTGTTTTCTGGAAGCTTTTATTAGCACTGAGTAAGCCTATGGTCTAATCCAGTGGCAGAAGGAAAAATCCTAGGGGCTTCCATGATCTTAGGCCCCTCTATATTCTGACCTTTCAAAACTGGGCTCTCACCCAAGGGAAGGAAGAACCTGGGGGGAAAACCTCTTAGAGGTGAGAGGAGGATGGAATTGGAGCACTAGATGGCCATAAGCCCTGAAAAGTGGGCCCTCTTCAGGGGAAAATCGTCTCTGGAAAATCCCATCTACCAACGTTATTCACTTCCCTAACTGTTCTGAGAATATCAGTTCAAGAGACATGGTATGATCCATTTGATGTATCCTAGGGTCTTGGACTTACAGTCAGGAAGACCTTAGTGGATAGTGGCACAGTGGATAGAGCACTGGCCCTGAAGTCAGGAGGACCTGAGTTCAAATCCAGCCTCAGACACATAACTAGCTATGTGACTCTGGGCAAATTACTTAACCCCAACTGCCTAATTTAAAAAAAAAAAAAGAAGGAAGACCTGAGTTCAAATCTGCTTCAGACACTAGCTGGGAAAGTTATTTAACTTAGCCTCCCTCTGAGCCTCAGTGTCCTCATCTGTAAAAGAAAGGAGCTCCTTCCAGTTCTAAAAGTATGACTTGTAGTCCCTATCATGTCGGGTTGTCTACATGTTCCTACTGTAGTAGGGACAGAGACTGTGTGAACCAAGCAGTACCTCAGTACCAAGATGAACTTAGGAGTTGGACGAAATCATATAGATGACATGATACAAATAAAACTAGATCATCAATCGATCAAAGAATTGGAAATTGAGTGGACGGTCATCAGTTGGGGAATGGTTGAGAATAGCTAAGTCATTCACAGCCGACCATCATGCAATACTGTTGTTGTCGTGCACAATTGCAACATTGCATACAGTGTTCTCCTGGTTCTGCTCATTCCACTTTGCATCAGTTCATGGAATTCTTTCCAGATTTTTCTGAGAGCATCCTGTTTGTCATTTCTTATAGTACAATAGTATTCTATCATAATCATATGCTACAACTTGTTCAACCATTTCCCAATTGATGAGCATCCCTTTAATTTCCAATTCTTTGCTACCACAAAAAAAAAGCTGCTATAAATATTTTTGTGCATATAGGTCCAAGCACTCACTATTTTACCATTGCCATTTATGGGGAGATCAGTGTGCTGGGGTGAAGCCAGGAAGGCCTGGAGCTTGGGCAAGAAAGAGACAGTAAGAGGAAGACATCCAGGCAACTAGAGGCCAGTATCTGGTGAATCAACAGTAGGTCTAACAGGTTGTAATCCACAAAAGACATCTAGTCCCCTGTGATAAAGGCCCTGTCTCCCTGGTTCTGGGTCAGGAGCTTCTTGAAAGGCTTCAGTTGGCTGGGGAGGTCTTTTACGTACTACTGTTTACCCTCATTATAGTTCTGCTAGATGAGGTAAAGGTATTTGATCCAAAGGTCCTCCACCCCATCATTCACCACATCTGAAAGCAGCTTCTTGAGTGTCCTTCCCATACAGCCCATGCCCCTCTCCAGGTATCTCAGGACGGTATTGCTCTGGTATAAGGTGAAGTCTCCACCTGTGAACTTGGGGAGCAGCCCATAGAGATATTTGGCCTTGAAGGCCCCCTGCATCCATATGTCCAGGGTCACTACTACATCCTTTTTCAAGGTCTGACCCTGGTCATTCAGGAGCATCCAGATAGACCCACATTGCCCTTGAAAAGAGAAGCAGATGATGGTGTGGGGAGGCATCTTGGATGGATAATGGTATGGGGGCAGGAGCAGGAATGGGAAGGCTTACTTTTGTTGTTTAAGAATCTATGACTCCAGGAATAAATGCTCACATGCCAACCGAGGCCTAGATGGGCAGTAGGGGATGGGCTGAATTATAGGATCAATTACAGCTGGAAAGGAACTTTGAGGTCCAACTCCCTTATCATTTTCCAGATGAGGAAACTGAGGCTGAGGAACAGAGGGGAAGTGACTTCCCCAAAGTCAGAGAGATGATAAGCAGAAGAGCCAGGATAGGACCTCAGATCCTCTATTTTCCAAACTAGCATGCTTCCCACTCTCCCACATAACCTCTACCCCTCCACATATCAAACATCTCCCTTGAAGGTTATGGCTACACAGCTAATAAGCTCTCTGAGGGCAGAAAATGTCACTTTTTGTCTTTGTATTCCTAGCATGTGGCACAGTGACTTGCACATAGTAGATGCTTAACATATGTATGTGTGTGTGTGTGTGTATACTTTTTTTTTTACTGAGTTAATGACCCTTTACTTTTATTTTCATCAAAGGACATGCCATAGACACTAAAACCAGGGCATCCTAAAAGTCATTAAGCCCCAGACCATGTTTTCAAGGGATAACCCCATTTAACAGAGAGAAGAACTGGGCCAGTTAAAATCATACATGAATGGAAAGCATGCGTATCACTGTTCTACAGAACAGGGATGTCCCTACAGTGATAAAACTGAGACAGACACATGGATCTCATGTTCTAGAGGGGTATGGGACTACTCCCAGGCAGCAACTGAGCGAAGCAACCAGGGGACAGAGAAGACCTGAAGTTCATACACAGGTACAATCAGTCCAAATGCCTTGTTACCACTGCCCCATGATAAACTTTCATCTTGTCATGTGCCCTTTTATGACTTAATCACAGTCTGCTCCTGATGGCTCTTACACCATGGTCTTGAACTGTTATTTAAATCTCATCAGTATGAACAACTTGTGATTTCCCGGGGAGTGGGGGGGGGGAGGTCCGGTGGGACTCCCAGTGTGGGAATTCCCTCTAGGAAACAGATCAACCTCCAAGTTCTAAGGAGTTGCTTGAGGTACAGAGGGTTTAAGGGTTTTTTCCAGAGTACCTAGCTTTGAATCCGAGCCCTGCCACTACTTTGTGACCTAGAATGAATCACTTCAACTCTCTGGACTACAGCTTTGACATGAGAACAGACCCCAGGTCTCCATGGTACTCTGCCATATGGTTGTGTGACCTCTCTCATGATCATTTACTGCTAAATCTTACTGCCTCATCACAGCCCAGGGGTAACCATGGGCCAGGTAGTGAAAGGTCAATTCCTACCATGTTGAAATGAAGAGACACAGATTTTTCCTCCCATCTCCCCAACTTGTCTGGGAAACAGCATCTGGCCAGGGTCCAGAGAGGTAGATAGCTACAGGTTAGAAGTAGAAGAATTCTAACAGAATTCAATGACTGTTTATGAAGGGCCAACCATGTGAGTCTGGGCAAGCTGTAGTGCTAGTCAGGAACCACTCATGTTGTCCTCTCCCCAAAGAGCAGCCTGGGCAGGTGCAGGAAAGCTTGTCAGAGGATTGGTAGCCAGGAGACAAATTTCTTTTTGGCCACTGAAACACATAATTTTTTTTTTTACAAAGGCATGGAAATCTATATGAATCAAAGGAGAGTCTCCCCCTACCCCCATGGGTGAAACTATGGAACCTTGAAGAAATATTGTTATTGAACATTTCCTCACATGCATGCCTCATGGTCTCAATTAGACTACATGGTTCATAATGACAGCAACCCTCTCCTTAGGATTTTTGGTAGCCTCCACAGAGCCTGGCACAGAGCTCTATGTATGGCAAATACTTAATGAATTTTTATGGATTCTATTTTTTACTTCTTTCCTATCCAAGGCTTCCTATGATGCTTCTTTTAGCCTAGTTTCACCTGGATAAAAATTTGGGGGTGGGGGGCAGCTAGGTGGCACAGTGTATGGAGCACTGGTCCTGGAGTCAGGAGGACTTGAGTTCAAATGGGCAAGTCACTTAACCCCAATTACCTTGCCAAAAAAAAAATTGGGGGCAGATGGGGAGGTGTGGACAGCAGGGATGTTGACCACACTACAAGCTGATTTTCCCTGTTCCCTCCTAAAGTCGGACCTGAACTCTGATAGGTATGTGCCCTGGCACATCTAACAGGCAGAGGAAAAGGGCCCCTGTGTTCCTGAAATACCTATTGTTTTAATGGAGCCAGTCCTTTGCTGGTCACTTCAGCAGCTTTGTGAAGTCATTCTTCTCTTTGAAAAGGATGCCTTGTCTCTCCAGCCCTTTGCCTGGGCCATATATCAATGCCCTGCAGGGTAGTCTCTTTGCTGCCTGCTGTTCAAATTTGTCCAATTTGACACGGTCTCTATGGGGTGGAATTCTGTGTGAGACTGTCTGCCTTTGATGGGGAATTAGTGGGAGTGGCTGGACAGCTGCTTCTGAAGGGCCACCAGTGACAGGTCAAGGCAGGCCTCTTCCCTGATAAGCAACAGGCCCCTGGGGAAAGCAGTCCCCATCTCCCTTGCCTTTCCCAACAGTTCAGAGATTGCCCTTCTCCCTGGAGTAAAGCTGAGCTCAGGGACCACCTTTTGCTTTTAGAGCTGGGACACCTCTCATCCTGACCTCAAGGGCAAGGTCACTCCTAGGTAGGGGTTGGGATGAACTGCCAGGGGATTTTAGATGCAGCTGATGCCTATGTGACCAAGCTGGAAAGGAAGGAAGAGGGCTTCAGCAGCCAATCAGAGGCTGGGCTGCTCAGAGGAACACCAAGGCATTAGAAAAGAAATGAAGAGACAAAGATTGTCCCCCCATCTCCCCAACTTATTTGGCAAACAAGCATCTGGCCTGGAGCCACAGAGGTAGATATCTATAGATTGTGAAGAATTCAACAGAATTAGATGAACATTTAAGAAGGGCAAGCCACGTAATCTCTTGGTACCCAAGACAACTCTCTAAGCCTATAAGTTGCAAAGAAGATGCCAACCTGCATTGGTAGAGGGAATATTGTATACCAATGAAATCCTTACCCTATTATACTATGTGCAAAGGCACTGTGGTAGGCAACGGGGTTTCAAAGACCAAAAAACTAAACAGTATCAGCCTTCAAGGAGCCTATATATTCTGAGACATACCTGAGAGATACAATATGTACACAGATAGGATGGAAGTGGCTCGGTGGTGCAGTGGTAGGAGTGCTAGGTCTGGAGCCATGAAGACCTGAGTGCAAATGTGGCCTTAGATACTTACTAGCTATATGACCCTCAGCAAGTCACTTAATATGTCCGCCTCAGTTTCCTGAACTGCAAAAAGGAGACAGTAATAGTGCCTATCTCCCAGGGTTGTTGTGAGGATCGAATGAGATAAATTTGTAAAGCACTTAGCACAGTACCTGGCACACAGCAGGCACTTAATCCATGGCCATTTCCTTCCTTCCTATGTACAAAATAGCTTCAACAAGAAGATACTAACAATTTGCAAAGAGAAGCTGGGGGGTGGGGGTGGGGAGGAGAGATGGTACTGGGACTTCATTTAAAAAGAAGCTAGTGATTCTATAGGGTGGAGGTGAGGAAGAAATGTTTTCCTGGCATGGGAGCTAGACAGAATGGTGTATATGGGGGACTGCTAGCAGGCCAATTTGACTGGACTGAAGAGTGTACAAAGAATAGAAAGGAAAGTGGGAGCCATATTGTGGAGGGCTTTGGATGCTAGGCTAAGGACTTTGTACTACAGGCAACCTCTGAGTATTTTTGAGAAAAGCAATGACATAGTCAGATCAGGGTCTCAAAAATATAAATTTGCTAGCTGTATTTGACATCTAAAGGGATGATTTCCCACACCTCGGGCAAAGGTGCTGGTAATAAGTGAGTAGTCAACTCCTTTGATTGGCTTAGGCTTTCCTATGTTGTTTTTTTTTAAAGTTGTGTTTTCAATTGGTTTTGCCAAATATTCCCCTTGACAAAGAACTTTTTGGAGTGTACTATAAAGTCACTGCATTTCTCCTTAAGTAACTCAAACTTCATTGCAAAGCCTGCTAAGTTTAGAGACTGTCAAACTCTTACAGCTGGAAGGGATCTCAGAAGTCATCCAAGGAGGCAGCATGGCATGGTGGAAACAAAGGACCTAGAGAGTCAGGAGACCTGGGTCCCGGTTCTGGGTCTGGGCCTAATTAATTATGTGATTTTGGGCAAGTCATAACTTCTCTGGGCCTAGGTTTCCAAAGGTGTAAAATGATGTGGTTGGACTAGTGGATTTCTAAGCTCTTCCTTCCCAGCTCTAAAGTTCCATCGCTCTGGACTGGCCCCTGACTGCACAAATGAGAAAGGAGGTCTCCTGGTCAGAAAGCTCTCTCTCCTACACTGTGGTTTCTCTCTTTTGGAGGTTTGCCAACAACAGACTAACTGAGGTACCTCAGCACCTACCATAGCACAGAACAGCAGAATAATGATAGCTGACATTTATCTAGCACTTTAAGGTTCATAAAATGCCTTAATACATTCTCTTATCGGTCTTCCCAGACAACAATCATTTATTAAGTGTTTATACTATGTGCCATACACTGTGCTAAGCACTGGGGATCCAAAGAAAAAGCAAAAAATGGTCCCTGCTCTCAAGAAGCTTACATTCTAATGGGAAAGGCAGTATATATATAAACAATTCAGACAAAATAAATACATAGGATATGGGATAAATACACGCTTTAAAGGGTAAGGCAATAGTGGCTGTGGGGTCTAAGAAAGGCCTTCTGGAGGAACAGGCACTTGAATTGAGTCTTGAAAGAAGCCAGTGAACTCTGTCTGGTTGGAGGTGGAGGTTGGAAAGGAGAGCATGGGGGCAAGCCAGGGCAAAGACACAGCGACTGGAGACAGAATGCCATATCTGAGGAATAGCAAGAAGCCAGGATAGTTGAACGGTAAAGCATGTGAAGGGGAGTAGAATGTTAAAAGATTGGAAAATAAGGAAGGGAGCAGGGACCAGGAAGAGCTTTAAATGAAAAACAGAGGACTTTATAGTTGATCCTGAGGGTAATAGGGAGCCAGTGGAGTTTATTGTGGGAGGACAGGGTTGGGAGGATGAACATGGTCAGACCTATGCTTAAAGAAAATCACTTTGGCAGCTATGAGAATGGATTGGAGTAGGGAGAGATTTGATAGAAGAAGACTAATTGCAGGGAGCAAGAGGTGATGAGGGTCTCGAACAAAGCAGTGGCTTTTGTGAGTGGAAAGAAGGGGAAGTATGTGGGAGATGTAGAGAAAGAAATTACAAGATGTAACAACTGATGGGGCAGAAATATAGGGATTGGGGGGAAGAGAAACACCCACATACACAGAGAAACCTAGAGAAAGAAACAGACAGGGACAGAGGCGAAAACATACAGAGGGAGAGACACACATAATGACACCAAAACTGTGAACCTGGATGATTATAAGAATGGTGCCCACAACTGCAATAGGCAAGTGCAGAGAGGGAAGGGTTTTAGGGAAAAGGTAACAAATTCGGTTTTGGATATATCAAGTTGCCGATGATAACAGGACATCCACTTCAAAGTGTCCAATGGCTAGCTGGCAGTGCCAGAATGGAGCTTAGGAGAGACTACGGCTAGATAAATCAATCTCAGAATCATTCACCTAGAGTTGAGAATCAAACCCAAGGGAGCAGATGAGATCATCAAGTAAGAAAGTACAGAGAAGAAGAGAAGGCCCAGGCCAGACTCTTAGGGACATACATTGTGGGTGTGACATAAAAGAAGATTTGAAAGACAGACTTCAAAGAAGCGATCAGATAGATAGGAACAGAACTAAGAGACGGGTAAGGACTATTATCTCCACTTTACAGATGAAGAAACTGAGTCTCAAAAAGGTGGAGTGCTTTTCCTAGGATCACAGAGCTTGTAGGCATCTGAAGCAGAAACTGAACACAGCACTCCAAGTCCAGCGCTCACTCTGGCTACGTCATGGTACTTTCTAGTGCGACACGGCTTCCACTTTCAACTTGGCCAATAAGTAGCTGTGAGGTCATGGGCAAGTCAGCTTTGCTTCCCCATTCATCAAATGAAGGACTTGGTTCAGGTACTCACTGAGGTCCCTTAGAGTTATGAGATGCAATGATCCCTGGGTCTGGTTGAGGCCCAGGGTGAATATAGACAGATGTGAGCCAAACACCTGGTTTGAGTCAATTAATTTCCAATTTCTCTCCCACCCTTGACCAGAATGAACTGCTAACAAGAAGGGAAACTGGCCAGTCTCTTTAAGGTTTGTTTCCTCCTGCTCATCCTTTGGGAGGAATGTGCTAATGAGTACGGAAATAGCTTCCCGAGGGGGAGGGACAAACAAAGGGCCTGGATAACCCACCCACAAGATAACCAGTCCCTGGATAATTGAGAACTGACTTCCATGGAAAATTTTCTAAGCCCTAGAGTATGGCAGAATGATAGGCTGTTTCCCTGGGCCACAGTATAGACAGACATTGATGAATAAGGTCCCACAGGTCTGGAATTAAGGGGGTGGGACCTAATGGCAAACTGAGACACACCCCTTGATGGATTTGCCATATGGAAGGGGGAAGCCCAGAAGCCTATATACTAATTTCCTTCCTTAAGTGTTCAGCATCTCCCTCCCACTTGAGTTTCTTATAACATTCTTCTTCTAGCCCTAAATCTACGATTCTTATGACTTTGATTTTTTTTTATTTTACTTTTTAGAGTGTTTTGGCATCTATTATCTCACTGTATTCTGGGAGGGGGAGGCATCTTCCTCATCATTGCTGTTTTCACTTTGCAAACGTGGAGAATAAATCCCAGACAAGGAAAACAACTTCTTCTGGGTCAAGTTGGGAGTAGAGCTGTAGAGGAATCTCAGTCTTCTGGATTTCCCAGTCAGTGCTTTGTCCACTGGCTCATCCTCCCCGACAGAGTACACCAATGTGTTCTTTTGATCAATATGATGTTCCATAGAAGATAATCTGGATGAGCAATAAATAGGTTCTCCCTTCCCTAAATAGAAGGTTCTGGCTGTGGAAAAAGCATCTCCATGGCTTCCTAATGCTCTCCTCTGTGCAGAAGGACAGTTGGGCATCAAATGCCTCACAGGCTGCTGTGGGAGAATGAGTTTCCTCACATGACATTCAACCACGTGACTTTTACTTTTTTGGATAAATTACTTAATGGCTCAATCAATTTTTTCTGGCATTCTCCAAGTGTACCAAAATAGCCATGGTCCTCCCTGCAAAGCAGCAAGGCTCTTTGCTCTCAGAAAAGATGTTAATTCCTTACCAGAGGCTAAACCAGTGGAAATCTGTCTATTCATTCCATTACAAACCCTCCTTTTCTCCCGAGTCTTTCTCTCACTTGCTCTTTTTTTTAATAGCTTTCAAATCTGGACAGACATAAAAATATCCACACTAATGAGACCATACCATAAGCTTCTCGCCTGCCAAATTTTATTTTCAGCTTCAAGTCATTGGGTGTTCATTGTGTCAAGGACAAAAATGAGGGGAGCTGGAAAAACTTAATTAAAAAAAAACACAACTCACTTGTTTAAAATTGGGGGTGGGTGGGAAAGGAGTGGGAGAGAGAGCAAATCAAAAAAGGAAGAGTGAGGGAAAAGGGAGAGGCAAGAAGCAGGAGATCTGGGCTGGGACCCAGATACCAAGTCTCAATCCAGAGATCATCAGAATTGAGCTGCAATTTCTTCCACATGCAGATCTGGGTATCTGATGGGAGGCCTGAGGGACTGGCTTGTAGGAGGTATGAAGCCATAACCTAACCTGGTTTCTAAATCAAAATAGAAATGGAAGGGAAGAGTCTTCATCAGAACTTTAGCTAGGAGTATTTTCACCCAGGAATGAACAGTTAGAGGGGAAAGGGTGGGAAGTGGAAAGGAGAAGGTGACTTGCCTAAGGCCATATAGCTAGTAAGTGGAAGGAAGAGTTGGGATTTGAACTCAACTCCTCTGACTTTCAATTATACCACACTGCCTTCTTTGCAGATGCAGAAAATGAGGTTTTGAGAGGATAAAGGGACTGGCTGTACCTCACTTAGCTAGTGGCAATACAAGTGGGATGACTGTCTTAAAGTCCTAGTAGGGCTGGCTATGAAATGAAGAAAGACCAGATTTGTTTTTCAAGGCCCCAGATGGCAGAACTAGGAATAATGGGAACAAGTTGTAGAAAGGGAAACTGAGGCAGTTAGCTGAAGCAGTGGATGGCATTGGACTGGGGTCAGGAAGATCAGAGTTTGAATTCTGTCTTAGACACTTAGTAGCTGTATGACCCTGGGTAAGTCTCTTAATCTCTCAGCCTCAGTTTCCTCCCATGTAAAATGGGAACAATAATAGCACTTACGTCACAAGATGTCGTGAAGATGAAATGAGTTGATGATTTTGCTAGCTACTATTACTATTATTTAAGGATTCTAAAATACTTTTCAGGAGACTCAGGGAGAAATGAAGGATGGGAAACTTGTCCAACACCTAAATGTGGGAAACATTCAAAAACTATTGGTCAACGCCCCAAGATACTCTTACAGACCTTTTACCATGTCTTTGGTATCTTTTTCACTGTAGTGCTAACCCAGAAGAGTAACATCCTGGGGCAGGGATAGAAGACTGGAGGCCTGTCCTGACTCTGACACATACTAGCTGTGTGACCCTGGGTAAGTTACAACCTCTCACACTGCCCTACCCCCCCCCAAGCAGCTCTCTAAGAGTACAATTAAGCAGCCAATAAGCACTAACAAAGTACCTCTATATTCCAGGCATTGTGCTAGGCATTCAGGATACAAAGGCAAAAACCAGGCAGTTACAGAAGAGGTGCTGCATCAGCTGGGGATGCGATGGGTGTGTTGCACACCAGGAGTTCTCCAGTGATGAAATCACAGATGAACAAGCAATCTAACCTTGGTCAATTAAATGGCACCACTCTCACAAGGTTGTTGTAAGGATCAAATGAGATAACATCCTTAAAGCACTTTGTAAACCTTAAAATGCTATATAAATGTTAGCTACTATTATGACTGAAGTGCAGGAAAAACTAGAGTTATGCCAGATAGAATGAGTTCTATGTCACTGGAAGCCTTCAAGTATAAGCAGCATGGTACCTTGAAGGTATGTTGTAGAAGGGAATTTTTTTTTTAATAATATTTTGTTTTTTTCTGCCAAATTACATGTAAAAACAATTTTTGACATTTTAAAAAAATTCTGAGTTTCAAATTCTATCTTCCCTTGCCTAAACCCCTCCCTCCCTGAGATGATAAGCAATCTGATAAAAGTGACACATGTAAACGTATAATTTATAAAATGAAGCAATCATGTAAAACATACTTCCATATCAGTCACTTTGTGGAAGAAAACTTGAACCAAAAAAAAAAGAAGAAAATGAAAAATAGTATGCTTCAGTCTGTAATTAGACTCCATCAGTTCTTTCTCTGAATGCGGATAGAATTTTTCATCATGAGTCCTTTGGAATTGTCTTGGATCATTGCTTTGCTGAGAATACCTAAGTCATTCACAGTTGATCATCGTGTAGTATCTGCTCCCTTCACTTTGCATCAGTTTGTGTAAGTCTTCCAAGGTTTTGTAGCAGGAAATTCTTGCACAGGCACGATTTGGTCTCCACACCTCTAAGGTCCCTTCCAACTCTAAGATTTTGTGGCTGCCTCCACACCAAGAAGAGATGCTAGAGGGGAACTTGAAAGGAGAGAGGGAGACTTTAAACTAGGGTAAGATAAACAGGACTAAGAAATCCAGGCTAGGGGGTGGCAGTGGGGGTGAGGGGACAAAATAGCAGGGACAGTCAGCCCGGAAGAATAGCTGGTTCAATCTTTACTCCAGTGAGGGTTAGGGAGGAGGTGTCCCACAAGAGGGTCATTATAACGGGTGAATGTGGCAGCCAGGAGGGTGGCCAAGGGCAGTAGAGCTGTGGAGTGAGTGGTTGGGAAGGCTTTTCCTGAGGAGAGTCTCTCCTCACCTCTCTCACGCCACCAACGTTCCAAAGCCCAAATGTCAGCGCTCTGGGACAAAGTCCTCCTAGCCTTCTGCTAGTTACAGCTCTGCTCTCCATAACCTCCTTGTGCTGTTTTTAAACATCAGTTCCTTAAGCTGTAGGTAGGAGGGAAGCTATCTATAAAAGGCATTTAGAGGCCAACAGAATTCTCTCCTCACAGCTGATAGGAACTTCAATTCAGTTAGCCAGAGGGCATAGTTTACCTTCTATGGCAGTCAGTTTTCGTTTGTCATAAGATCTGAAATGGGAGTATGCTGGGTACAGTGGTATTATGTAATTGGCCTAAATTTTAATCAATTTAATTTTGAAAGCCATTAAAGGCTATTCCTATCACACCAATAGGTCCGGTTACTGAAATCTAAAAGTGCCCAAGGACTCCTGATTCTTTTTAGTCCCATCAATTTGAAAATACACTCTGGATTTCTCCTCCAGAAATGAAAAGAATTCAGAGTCTCTAGAGAAAAAATAGACAGCCTTCACATCATTAAGTCAGTCCCAGAGAGCTAGCTGGAAATTGTTTGGGATGTGAGTGTGTGTCCCATATATACAGGTATGCTGTGTGTCCATCTCAGATAAGTCACAGGAACCCATCAGTTCTTCTTGTATTGTGTCTTTCCTGTCTTGCTCTCCTTTCCTTTCCTCTACTACCATCCTGGTCCAGGCACTTACTACACACATCAGTGGGGTCACAGAAAGGACCCTGGACTTAAGAATCAAAAGACCAGGGTTCAAGGGGATCATACCTGTACCACTCGTCTTACAGAGAATCAAATAAGATAATGTATAGAAAAGCAAGTAACTAAGGGCCCAAGTGAAAGAAGCTTTGCCCTCGGGCAGAGAAATTTAGAGCAAAAAGACAACCCTTAGCCGACTTCAAAAGCCTAGAAATGAATGAGTATACATCACGTAGTTAGTGAAAATAAAAAATAAAAATTGGAAGTTACCAGTGGATGTACATTTCCACAACCCTAGGTGAGAGCCCATTCCCTCTCCCAGCAGCCTCCTTATGTCCCAGTGTCTTTATCCATAGGCACTAGTGTCCTGTGTTTTCATCCCCCCATCTCCTAGTGCCAAATGAATTTGTTTTAAAAAGTTTGAGGGCATTTTCATGCTATTTGACCTGAAGGTAATTTGTGAAGCTTGTCCCAGGCCAAAAAAATGGTTTCTATGACTGAGGGAAAAAAAAGTACTTTGTTAACTGTTACGTAGATAAATGTCAACTATTCTTAAGGAGATGACTAGGCCAGCTCCTTGTCATTGCTTTTTCACCCCTCTGTCTTTAAACCACACCAGGACCTCTGCCCAGGACGCCCTCTCCCCTCCTCTCTGCTGGTCCAGATCTTGCTTGGCCTTCAAGAACCAGCTCGATCTCACCTTTCCTTAAACAACAACAACAATACTCATGCCAACTAAAACAATTATTCATGCTCTGGGAGGTCCTCTCAAGGCAGAAAGTATTTGAATGCAGGCTCCGTGATGAGCTTTGTGTCTGGGCATGGTACCCACCATTTCCCAAGGACTGGCCTAGCTGAGTTCTTAGAGTCTTAATACCAGGATGGCTGTGGGCAGATGAATTTTTTGGTCACACCAATTCTGGAAGACCATGTACTAAATTATAGGTGTTGCAATTTGTATTGGTGGAGGTAGTGCCCACACTGACAATGTCATAGCTGCCTGAGGTATCGAGAAAATGCTACTTTTTGGGTAAACATCACAACAATCTCTGCAAAACCAAGGAAAACATACCAAACAAAACCCAATCTCACTTTTTCTTGAAGCTGTTCCTGTCCCTCTCTGGGAGTGATCTTCTTCTTGTCCTCCTTTGAGTCAATACTACTTACCTGGCATCTATGCATATACTGCCTAGCTTTGTGAATTATCTTTTCATGTATGAATCTTGCCTCCCCAACTAGAGGCCAGGTCCTTTAGCCAGCCAGTCTTCCTCCTTCCCTCTCTCCCTCCCTCCCTCTCTTCCTTCCTTTCTCCCTTCCTTCCTTCCTGCTTTATGCAACTTTTTTGAAGAAAAATAAATCAATTGCTAGCAAAGCTACTGGTTGGTCACTCACCCGTTGACAATTTGCATCATTTATTCAGTGCTATATTAAATAGTGTATTGGAAGACAGATTAACTACTTAGCTTATATTTCTTGATATTCTTCACAGTACTTAGTACACAGTACTTGTCCATGCTTAATAAAAATGTGTTGATGATTTGAATTGGCTATAAGTGTGTTTGGGAACTAAAGGCTAGGATTATTTTAAAGATGTACCTTTCACTTGGGAAAATTTCTCAAAAGTATAAAAAAAACCCAGACTATTTCAGGCCTGAAAGTCAGAAGGAGCTTGTGGGGGGAAAGGAAGTCAAGATAAACCACCAAATACATAAATATATAAACACACATATATTCTTCTGCACTCTAATGGAATTATAGATGTCCATTCTGACTGAGATGCAATATTGCAGTCCAAGAGGAAAGAAGAAATGACTTTATTCAATGTCAAAATGACAAGTCATCAAAAATTTGTGGTTTATTAGGGAAAAAAAGATCTTTTAAGCAAACCTGGATGGCCTGGCAAACTTTGAGTTTTAATCTCGTGATATGCTCTAACAACAAAAGGCCTATACAGCATATCGAGCAAATTTATAAACCTATGATCGATATATTTGACATATTATTTAATTATGATCCTTAGTGACAGAGACAATATGAAAACCTAGTGTCAACATTCTGACAGCGGAATAAATAAAAAGATATAATTATTCCTCATACTAATCCCAGATGAATTGTAAAGTATCAGGCCAGACTGCAGACCCAGGTTCTAAGGTTTCCTTAATATGATAGAGTTTGATGTAGGAGGTGTCATATAGCCAATATTTTGCCATTTTATTAGAACAAAAAGCTCTCCTAGGATTTCAAGTTCAAATGGTCAGAGTGCCCTCGTGTTCTCCTTACATTACTCAGAACATGGTGAACTAGCAGACTGCATGTACAGAGAAATACTACTAGTAAAGGGTGGGGGCCAGGATTCTAGGGAAAAAAGCAGAAGTTGAAAGTAATCCTGTATCTTCCTAGAATCATAGAATGTTTGAATTGGAAGGGACTTTACAGATCATCTAGTACACCACCCCCCTTCCTTTTTCAGAAGAAGAAACTGATACCCAGAGAGGGGGAAAAAGCTTTCATAAGGTCACACAGTATGGTATAGTGGGGACTAGAACCCAGGTTTCTTAACTTCCAGTCCAGTGGTCTGAATAGCCAAAAAAATACTTTAGTATATTAAGTCATTTGGGAACTTGTGAGTAACCCTCCTTTTTCAGTTGGTCTAAGACAAAACACAGTAAATAGTTAAAGAAAGTACAGTGGATAGTGTTAGACTCAGGAAGATCTGAGTTCAAATCTTGGTTCTGACCTTTACTGTCTGTGTGACTTAGGGCAGGTCACTTGGGCTTTCTGTGCATCTGGTTTCTTATCTACAAAATAAGGGAGTTGGATTAGATGGCATTTAAGTTCTAATTGCTACCACTCCTGCATTCTACCTTCTAGCCAAACTTGCCATCTTCTGCCTTTCTACCTTTGCCTGAAATGCTCTTTCTCCTCACCCTCACTTCAAAGACTCCTTTGCTTCTGTCAAAGAACGTTCTGGGTGCCATCCTCTAAGGACTACCTTTCCTGATCCTCCCCTCCCCTAGTTGTTAGTGATGTGTGTGTGTGTGTGTGTGTGTGTATGTATGTATATGTGTATATATGTATGTATGTACATATATCTGGTACATCTATATATACATACATATCTGGTACATGTATATTGGGGTGTGTGTGTATATGTCTGGTATATCTATATTTATACATATGTATCTATCTATCTAGATATAGATATAGATAGGTATATATTTATCTGTGCAGTTTGTTTCTCCCCAGTAGAAGGGGTACTACTTGAGGGAAGGGACTGTTTTGTTTCTGTCTTTGTATTGCCAGAGTTGCACACAGTAGGTGCTCAATAAACATTTGCGTAATTAGATTGAATTTGAACTTCTGCTACATCACAAGACAGAAAGCAATGCCGAGGTGGGTAGCCAATACAACTGCCTATTATCATACCAATGGGAAAAAATGCACTGTCTGGCTTGGGCCAAGAAAAATTACAGTTAACATTTAACATTATGGGACTAACTTCAAAGGCACACCAGCTGGACTCCAATAATGGGAGATGAAACTGCTAACACCAGCAGAAAGATGCAGGTGTCTGTGCTTGGCTGGGGAAATCACATCCTTAGAGCAGGGCTCCTCCCTCCTCAGCAACCCCAGACACCCTTGCGGCCTTACTGTGGGCTAAGACATTGAGTAAGTACTGTAAGTCTGTTTGCGGCACAATTTAACAGTCACTTACCAATAAAGCCCCTCAGTCTTTTTCATGTGTGCCATAGCACACATGCAGCTATCTGAATAATCCATGGTATAGTCAGTGGGGGGATGGACTACGTCCACTGTTAAAAAGCAACCTAAGATGTAGATTGGGTTGTCTTTAGAAAAGCTGTTTTTGACTATAATAATGGAAAAGAAAAAGAGTGAGAGAGGAGAAGGAGAAAAGAAAGAGAAGAAGGGAAGGAAAAGGAGAGAAAGAGAAGGGAGATGGAGAGAAGGGGAAGGGAAAGGGAAAAGGAAGGGGAGAGGAGGGCGGGAGCGGTTGGGAGGAGAGATAGCTGTTCAATTGCTACCCAGGAGTTTACATTAGATAATGCGGCATATCACTAGCACCCAAGACAGGTCCCAAAGACAGTTCCAATTTGGGAGCATGATGTAACCTCGCTATTTCTGTCACTACCTTAATCAGGACTGGATTCCACTGCAGCACCTGACCTTCTTCTGGCTATATTCAACACTTGTGGACCCTGGGCCTCCTGTACCCAATATGAAGGAGGAAAGAACCTCTGCCCGAGGACTGGAAGTCACTGCAGTTTTGTCTGTTCACTAACACTATTATGTCTAACTTACTGGATTCTGGACCCTGCCTGCTTGGACCTATGGTGTCTGCTTAAATCTTCCTGCCTTGGCAGATTTCTTGGGAGCTGATCAGACTTTTGGTATTTACCTGATCTTTCCTGGCTCGTTTATGTCTCTGGAGATCAGCCTTTGGCTCACTGGCCTTAATATATCTGTAAACTGTTTTCTTGTCTAATGAAACCCTGGTCCTGGACACTCTTGCTGGAAGGGAGGGGCCCACTTCACTCTGATACATTAATAGGGTCTGCATGATAAACTGCTCTGCTAAAATATAGGATATAAACATCCGATATCAGCCCAACAGGATCAGAAAGGGAAAGGGACTGAGCTGGGCTAAGAACCAGGCTTAGACTGAATCTTAAGCTTTGTCTTACTGGATCTAGATTTTCATCAGTGACCAAACGTTGCTTGAGTGCTGGAGAAGATACTAGAGAAATGTAAGATGCAGGTCTTGACTTCAAAGAGCTTTGTAATCTGGTTGGGGAGATAAGACATGTACACATGAAACAGTTGAATAAAAATTCAACAAATGATTGTGTTAAGAAGACAAGTGTTGGAGAAATGCAGACATGGGATGATCACAAAGGTTAATGTCACTTGGAATGAGCTCATGAAGGAGACAGGATGTAAGTTAGGCCTAGAAGGATGGGCAGGCTATGGACTGGGAAAGAAAAGGTAGAAGGGCATTTCAGGCTAGGTGAGCAGAATGAGCTCTCACCTAGAGGGAGGATGGTGTGGGAGATGGCCCCTTCCCATAGCCTCTGTTTTCGGAGCTGTAAAATGGATACAATAAACTTATCCAAAAAGGATGAATAAACTGAATTTCTTGAAGGTATTTATGTACCAAGCCAGTAAGCTGATATATGGTGAAAGGACACAATTGGTAATCAGATAAGTATAGCAAGGAGCTGGGAAGGCCCAGGGCAACAAAACTAAACCTAGATAAGAAATCTGGATCTTGGGACTCTTTATCCTACCTGGCAACTGATTTAGGTCTGAGACACAGATAGAGGGGGCCCAACCTAAACAGCATTCTGCATGATCTCAACTGGATTATTCATCTCAAGACCTTCCTAATGAAACCAACAGCACCAAAAAAGCATAACCTCAGGACCAGGAAGGTAGCTTTCAAAAATACACGCTACAAGGGGCAGCTAGGTGGCACAGTGAGTAGAGCACCAGCCCTGAAGTCAGGAGGACCTGAGCTCAAATTTGGCCTCAGACCAAACACAACACTTATTAGCTGTGTGACCCTGGGCAAGTAACTTAACCACAATTCCCTAAACAAACAAACAAACAAAAAACAAACCAAAAAAAACCCCCCATGCTACAGCTCCCCTACCTACCCCCGGGGTCCTTTCAACCTCCGTGAGCAGTGTGAGAGGGAGTTAGGAAGTGTAGTTAGCTTGGGAAATGCCTTGATCAGATAGACCAAATAGAAGTTATTTTTTGTTTGTTTGTTTTGGTGAGGCAATTGGGGTTATGTGACTTGCGCCAAGCCACACAGCTAGTGAGTGTTATGTGTCTGATGCTGGATTTGAACTCAGGTCCTCCTGACTCCAGGGTTGGTGCTCTAGCTGTCCCTTAGAAGTTATTTTTTAAAAGGTGGGGAAAGCTTTCTCCATCTTGCATTCCAACTAGATGTAAACAATCCTATAGACCAAAACTTTAGGTGAACTTGACACTAACTCACAGATTTGGAAGGGCCTTCAGGATTTAACCTGTAACTCTCGTAACAACTCTAAGTCTAACTTGCCTCCCACTGACCACTTCCCCTTACCTCATCTTGGCTGGCCATGGCTTCTATTCACCCTCTCTTTTATATCTTTATTCAACATTTCTATTCTGCTTGTCAGTATACCCTTCCTCTTCGGCCTCTGTCAGTGATGTCTGCCTTAGATTGTAAGCACCTAGAGGGCAGGAAGGAGCCCCAATGTAACAAATACGATAATACTACTAAAATTGATTTACAAATGACAGGTGCTATATGCCAATCAAAATATCAAGGTGGTACGTTATAGAGTTACACAAAATAATAACAAAATTAACTTGGAAGAACAAAATGCCTAGAATGTTAAGAGAAATCATGAAAAACAAAAGTAGGAATGGAAGATTAGCACCTGTAGGCCTTAAACTGTATTATAAATGCTAGGTATAAAGCCATAATCATCAAAACTATTTGGTACTAGTTAAAGTAGGTTCTGGTACTGGTAAAGAAGGGAAAAGTAGATCACAAATTAGATAAGAAAAATCAGAAACAATTGAACTCAATAATTAAATGTTCAATAAACATGAAAAATATGACTACCAAAGAAAAACTATATATTGGGCAAGAATTGCTGGGAAAAGTAGAGAGCAGTCTGGCAGAAATTAGGTCTAGACCAGTACCTTACACCATATTCCACAACAAACTCAAATAACCAAAAAAGCACAAAGAGAAATAGATCAGGCGGGTTTTATAAGTTATGGCTATAGACTGAATTCTTGATCAAAGAAGGGCTAGAGGCAATTACAAAAGATAAAGTAGATAATTTTGATTACATGAAACTGAAAAGCTTTTACATGAACAAAATTAATGAAACTACGATTGGAAGGTATCAAAAAGAAAACTTTTCCATCAAATATCTCTGATGAGGGTCTCTCAATGCCTGACTGTAACTGTTTTTGCTATGAAAAGAAGATAAAATTTTGTCATGTAAGCAATGAGGTGTTACGAATTTAAACACATAAATGCCTTTTCCTTCCTCAAGGAAAATGTCAGAAGGGTCTAAGGTCTATTTAAAGTTCCAATAGCTAAATGCATAGATCTATGAAATACATGAGTATCCATGAAAAAACATGAATATTTCATAAATTTATGAAATACATGAAGAGGAAAGGCAAAATATAATGCAGGTTTAATTTGGCAACGAATAAACCTCCTAAGTAGCAGGAATATACTACTCCACTCACAGTGTGGGTGCACAGGTTACAGGGCATCTCAGTAAAGCCACTTGTAGCCACACAACATCAAGAGAATAAGGCCCTCAGCATGTTGAATGTGTCTCCCGTTTTTACTGGAAGATATGGAGAGAAGTTACACAAGATAAGTAGACATGGGTGACATGAGATCAATACCCTCACCGATAAGATACAGTGACTGGAGAAATGTGGATAGGCTTGAGCACTTAAAATTATATCTTTTCCATGAAGTCTTCCCTGATGCCACAAGGAGGGTGATCTTTTCCCTTCAACTCTAGAATGCATTTTATTTTGTACCTTTCTAGTGCATTTATAATGTGCCAATGTATATTATAGTTATCTATTCTGAAATTGCTCCTATATTAGTATAATAATAACAGCTATCATTTCTGCAAAGCATTTTACATGTTATCTTATTTGATCCTTACAACAACCCTATAAGGTAAATGCTATTATTATCTCCATTTTACAGATTAAGAAACTGTGACAGTAAGAGGTTGAATTATTTTCTCAAGTGTCTGAAGCAAGATTTGAATTTAGGTCTTCCTGACTTCAGTTTATTGCTCTATCCACTTTGCCACAAAGTACCCTTTGTACTAGGTAGGGAAGTGTCAATGACACTTAAGGAAATTAAGTCAGGAAAACCAAATTTATACAAATAAAAAAATTCATGCAAATGGTGATACAATTTAAAATCCTTTGGGGATCAATTTTCAAGATGCTCTAGTAAGGGAGAAGATTACAAAAGAATGGCAAAGCCCATAAATGATATTTTTCCAAAAACGGAAAAGGCTACCAAGAAGACATTTTAAACTACTGCCCATAATGTCTGCTTTTTCATCTCTGTGAGAATGATCTCTGTATAAATTGAGGGTATTGTTGATGAGTATATGAGAGAGGCACAAACAGGCTATTGTGAATATCTTTCTACAGCAGACCACATTTTCACAGTTGCATAACTGGCTGAGAGGTACAGAGAAGATAAAATTCCACTATGATTATGGTTATTAATTTCAGAAGAAAAAAAAAGACCTGACTCAGTAGAATAAAACATGGCTTTTAAAGGCTCTCCTGAAATAAGGTGCTTCCCACATCTATGTTAAAATCATAAAAAAATTCAGTGACATGTGAGATCACAGAGATAATTTTTTCAATGATCCATTGAGTACTAATTAATTACACTGAGTAATAAAATAGGGAGAAATATGCTCACCTAAAGAGCCTGCCCATGCTACGAAGGTAACTTGTATAGAACCCAAATATGAGATGGATTTCCAACTAATGGTAAATCACCAAATTTCCACCAAATTCTCCTATTCACAGATGACACTGTGCTGAACTTCAGGGCTTCCTCAATAAAACCCACAGTTATTTAACAGAAATTTATCTAAGCTCCCTGCTCTGAAAAATGAAGTGGATGAAAAATGTGTGTTGCCCATTTTATAGCATGAAGTTGGATGTCCATTGAGTTTTTCCATTAGTACCTCTATGTATACCTTGGACAGGCACTGCAGATGGACATGAGCTGGGTCCACATCTGAATAGAGGGAGATCAAGTTGGACTGCAGCTGAGAGACAGCACAACACTTTTAATGATTCCAAGCTGCTGACAGCTGTAGAAGTCAATCTTTTTAAGAACAATATCCTTCTGGATATGAATCATAGGACACCTCAATCTCAGAAGATTCAAACTTTCAGGTGACCAAACTGGCAATGGAAGGACATGTGGTAGGTCTAAGTAGGCTGCAGCACGTTACTAATGATGGTGTAAAAAACAAACAAAAAGAAGGCAGAACAACCATGTAACAAGAATAAGGGATGCGGAATGGACAGCCCAAAGGATGGATTGGTAACCATGCTCTTTGAAAAGAACATTCTAGCAGGCCTCTAGCACAGTGAAAGGATACTCTAAAAAGGACTTACAAAAAGATGGATGAAAACATGAACCGTTGTAATCTGCACCAGAGAAGGAAGTGTGCTGGGATACAAAGAAAGGCAGAAGATTGCCATGGCTCTCTTATTCCCTACTAAAATATAAGCTGCATGAGGGCAGGAACCTCATGTCTCATCTGCATCTTGTACTTCACCCAGCATTTAGCACAGCTCCACACACAAAAAGATATTTGCTAAATATCTATTGAACTATCTCTGAATAGATGAAATCTGGGCACAGCCCAAGACATGCATACTCTAGACTGTACCATGGTGCCTCGTTGGCTGTGCTGGAGAGGTCTCAGAATTACAAGATCATACGGGGTTGTCCATTAGATCAGTAGAATGTTGGAAGACAGATTACAAGGTGTTTCTAAGCAAGATGTTCCTCCTCAAATGGGAGGAAAGTCCGAAATTCAGACATGTGCTACATCACTAACACACTGGCATCCAAATCCTGAATTTCGCCTGGGGACTGGAATCAAAATTTCTTATGAGGAAAGCTTGGACAATTGAGATATTTCAAGAGAGTCAACCACTCCTCATATGCATATTGTTGGCCTAGCTTCTCAGGAAAGCAAACTGAAATCATTAAATACCAGGACAGCTGTTTTTAGGTAATTATGCAATATTTTTCACTTGAAAGACCACACAACAGAAATAGGAAGGGGAGAGATAAGGCTTGTTTTGATTACCAATTCTCTGCTGCAGATAAAGCCCAGATTTTTTTAATCAGTCAGGCAATGACTCTCTACAGATGGCTGAGAGCTCATGTTTGAGAGTCACTCTTGGACCTGACTTGGCAAGACTCAAGTCACTGCAGTTTTGAGGTTGTCCTAGGGAGTGGTCAGTGGCAGGCAGAAGGCAGGAATTGCACATGCACCTAGTAGGATGGCTGTTGTAGGCTCTGTGCCTGGAAGATGCTACAACCCAGGCCTCCCACATGTTCTTAGACAGGGAATGTGGTCAGATGGTGAGGGCTCAAGACTGTTAGTCAGGATTCTGTGGTCCTGTTCCTGGCATCTGTACTCACTTGCTCTGTGGGGATAATGTAACCTCTCTCTGCCTTGGTTTCTTCTTCTGTGAAAGCAGATGGGGTGATTAGGCATTTGGGGAAAGTAATGACCATCAAGGCACAAACTGAGCCAACCTCAGCACTGAGTGTGCAAGACAAGTAAGGGAGGAAAGTTATGTTTCTTTAGCAGGCAAGAAGAATAGGGAAATAGATCCGGAGAAGCCATTTAAAAGTTCATCAAACTCCAAATGTAATCAATCACGATCATTAGACTCTCCTGAAGGTACAAGAAACATGGTTCTTCACTACTATGTCTTCAACCATCTTCTTGTTTGTCACATTGTTTGTGGAGAACACCAAGATGTGTAAGGTTCTTTGATTTAGAAGTGAATCAGAATTCCTAAGCTAGAGTACACCATAGAGGTCATTTCATCTAAAAGCCTCATTTAATAGACAAAATAGCTAAGGTCCTGAGAGGTGAAATGATTTGAAATTTCATCAACCTAAGATTACAAGGTTAATTGGATGGTACAACCAGGACCAGGACCCAGGGCTCCTGACTTTTAAACAAGATAGAACGCTAGGTTAAAGACAATCAGGTTTTTCTCTGAAAGGAAAAGAGACCCTTTATTCTGCCAGCTGCCTTCCCTCCACAAACTCCCAGAATCAATCCCAAATCCCCATTATAGAGAGAACGGCTGCCTGATGAGAGAGTGAGCCCTGCGTGTGGTCACTGACTATGTGGTATTGTAACATCTTTTGCTGGGGCTCTTCCATTTAATTGGTAGCTTTTCTTTCTTGTTGTGTATTTTTATCCTGAGCTTTGGAACCCAAGCCATAAGGATTGCAGCCAAAGACTGCTTCTTGGTTAATTGTTAACTGCCTATCACAGTGGGTCTCTGCAGCCCTGGTGAAAGTCTCCAATGGGAATGGGGGTCTCTTCAGCAAGTTCTCCCTTAGGGAGAAGGCTGGCCTCTTTGACCTGAACTGGAAGCTCTGCCTCCCAGGCTTGGAAATAAATCCCCCAAACTGTCTGGCCCACACAAGGCCTTAGCCATCCAGGGCTCCCCTCTAAGGTTACACTGGTAGTAAAATGCCTGATGTCAGCAAATCTTTTCTTCTCTTACCCACTCTGGGCAAAGAGGCGACGGGGATATTCCCCAGGCTCCAACTACCGTGACTGAATGTGGTTGAAAACTAATGTTCCAGATGTTTCCTCCAATGCTCAGTGGAACTGTAGGTTAAGGATCATTTTCTTCTTCTCCTTCACTGATCTAGAGTACTTGGGAGCTTCAATTCTGCTTCTACTAAAGGTTATTTGAAGGGATGGAGTAGGAAAAAAAAAACAACCCTCAGCCATGATCCTAGGCAATGAAGAAGTAACCTCTTGGGAAAAAGAAATGGGGCACTGGAAAGCCCATTTCCCATAGTGTGATTTCCAACACAGCTAAAACATCCTTCTAGTATCAGTGCCAACATTCACTTTCCAGCAATGGCGTCAAAGAAAACCCAAAATTTCCAAGGCAAACACAAAGTCATTGATGAGGAAGTCACTCAGTAATATCCATTGCTTCCCAGCCTGAGGGTCTTCAAAGGAGATTCACAAAATAAAGCAGGAACCTAGAAACAAGATCTCTGAGGGTCATGCGTACACTAGACTATTGTTTGGGTACAGAGGCAACTCAGACCAAAATGGTGAGTGGGATTTTCCTTCCATTGGCTACAATACTTATGTTTGTTCAAGAAAAAAAGAGTTGGAGCGAGAAGACACGCATGTCTGATGCTGAAGAAAAGCCTGTTTGTGCCTGCTGGCCACAGTGAAGAGATTGTTCAAGAAGAATTCATCCTGAAATACAGATGACCCCAGAGATGTTGCCAAGGTCAGTGTCTGCTTGAGTTGTGCCAACAACCCCAGGCACAGCCGCCCAGGGTAGCATTCAAGTCAGCCTTCTGACCTTTGGGTGAAATGGCAATATCTATTTTTCATCTGGGTCACTGGGTACCACCTTTCTTCTCCCTAACTTCTGGTGGGCCATTAGGCAATAACTAAGGAAATACTTAGTGTTTACAGGGTGCTGAACCCCATACCTGATACCATTAGAACTTCTACAGGAAGAAGAGGACATACCCCTTGATCTCAAGAAGCTAATAATCTGAAGAGTATTTCCATGGATAAGTTCTCTCAGAGCTACAGTATAGGTGGGATGGGCTGTTTTGGAAGATGTGCACCAACTGAAACTTTTTAGTGGTTTCAATGTGGGAGGTGGGAGAAGAGAATGACTAACACCTGGCTCCAGCTATTACAGGAATGGTCCCCAGCATGGCAGATTGAGGGCATGGCTTTCTATTATAAGGAGGTTCCTTGATTCAAAACTGTGGTCTCCAATGAGTCATGTGAATCAGATTCAGGAGGCAGCTTTCTGTCCATTAATGTGGCAGGATACCCTTGATTCATAACTGGATCTACCCTTAGAAAAGACCTTCATAACTGACAGAGCTCACAGTGTAGAAAATAAGAGATACTCTTCCACTCTTAGAGGAGAAGCTGAGAAGCAGCCTGGTATCTATCATGAAGGGATATGAATAGGAGCATGTGATCTGATGACTAACAATACAAATGAGCCTTCACGACAGGTCCCTTCTTTTCAACAAGAAAAGCAGCAGTCTTTTGGCTTTGCTCCAAACTTCCTCTCTTTTCTTTCCAGATGAGCACTGGAATAAAGGCTTGCTTCTATACTCAGATATTCCTTTCTTTTTGTTCTTGAGAAAGTGATCTTAGTATTATCATTCTCTTTCCTTCTCATTCTTCTTCTTTTTCCTCTTCTTCTTCCTCCTCTTCTTTATGGAGAAATAGGAAGCATAGTGGCTCCTCAACTTCTTGGTGGACAGAAGTGAATAAAAGGCTACTCTTTTGATGGGCAGAAGAGTGACACCTCTCTCTCTCTCTCTCTCTCTCTCTCTCTCTCCTCTCTCTCTCTCTCTCTCTCTCTCTCTCTCTCTCTTTCTCCTGTCTCTCCTCTCTCTCTTTTCTCCTCTCTCCTCTCTCTCTCTCTGCTCTCTCTCTCTCTCTCCTTTCTCTCTCTTTCTCTTTCCTCTCTCTCTTTCCTCTCTCCTTTCTCTCTCTTTTTTCTCTCTCTCTTTTCTCTCTCTCTCTCTCTCTCTCTCTCTCTCTCTCTCTCTCTCTCTCTCTCTCTCTCTCTCTCTCTCTGTCTTCCCTCTCCCTCACACTCACCCCCTCAGCCCAAGATTTAAGGAAGCCCTCAAGGTCTTGTATGAAGGAAGACCCACTGAGTCTTGGACAATATCAACTGTTACTTCATTGACATCCTTTTTAAAGGAATAACTAAGCAAGGGCGTGCTGGAGCCAGCTAATACCCACTGGGAGAGCTGACTGCTAAATTTTCAGCATGAGAATTTACACCTATGTAAGCAATGAATGCTACAAACCAGAGCTTGATTTATTGTTTTGTTGATTGTCTAGACTTAAGAGATGGAAAAATGTTAACAATGCAGGTTAAACTTAAAAGTGGGTCATACATATTTTTCCCCACAGAAAGCTGGTTGTTAAACATTTATCAGCATACCCTTGATTGTATGTCTTAACTGTTTAAGATCCATTTTTCATAGATTTGTATGTTTATGCTGAGCTAGGAATTTCTTTCACGTGCTTGTAAAGTCTCAACTTATGTTGGACTTGTAGGTTCATGATTGAATTAAGAATTTCTCTTACAGTAAATATGTTTCACAATATCCACTGAATATCTATTTCTCTCAAGCAAAATTAGACCCTCTCACATCCAATGCCTAAAAATCCTGAGAGCACTGGCCTTCCTCAGCACATCTATATAATGCAAGCAAACTGGATAACACTGCATCTGGGCAGTGGCAGTGAGGGAAGAGGGTGGGAACATTTTCCTTAGAGGATGTTAAAAAGCCTTGTGTAGAGGTTCTCCACAGAAGCCTATACTCTCTCCTCAATCCCCACCAACACCATCATACCTTGTACCCTACCAGTGCTGAATTCTTCAAACCCAAAGACCAGGCCTTGGGAGATTTAATCCTTTCAGTTCTAGAATCCACACTCAGACCACTGATTGTTGAGGGCTTCTCATGGTCCACTGTATCTAGGCTGGTACGACTCACATTCCAATCTATACCCTAGCCATCGCATACTCCTTTCCCTTTTCAGTTATGAAATCATAATCAAATCAATACTGCCATTACTACTGGAAAGAATGTGTCAATGTACTTCCCTATGGTTCCACTCACCAGATCGGTGATTTTTCATACTAAAATACTAACTGTCCCTTATAGATGTTATACTCTCCCTATTAGAATGTAGGCTCCTTGAGGGGTAGGTCCATCTCACTTTTGTATTTGAATTTCCAGTACTTATTATAACAAATAAGCTAATAAATGTTTTTTTCACTCACTCACTCACTCATTCATTCATTCATTCATTCATCAAAATAGATACCAATTGTCCCTCCTCACTTACATATACATCTTTTGTGATTTTTCTGTTTTGCTTCAAAGCTACCCTGTATGTATACTTTAGACAGTGCTCATCCTTCATTTGGCTCTAAAACATACTTCTTTAAGAGGTACTTCTCTCCCAGCCTCCCATTAGGCCCTACGCATAATGGGTCTTAAAGAGAAGCAAGTCCCTCTACAAGTCTTTTTAGAAGAAAGCCAGGAGGTCTATAGTAGCTTTTCCCAAATAGCAAGTATACTTATACTTTGATGGCTGGATGTAAGATTTTACCAATGTAGACAAACTCTCCACTTATGCAGACACTGCAGGTACTCATTTTAAAAAATGGAGAAACTGAAGCTCAGAGAGTTTGACTTGCCAGTCGTTACACAGCTCATAAGTGTCAGGGGCAGGATCTGATCCCAGGCTTTCCTGGCTCCAAGACTAGCACTTCAGCAACCGTTCTCCCCCCCTACAGGAACTGCAGAGGGAAGGAAGGGGTCAATGTCCACAGCAGATCCTGCCCTCTTCCTGCCCTATGGTCCAGTTTCCCCCACTCCTCTTCTCTAGCCCCTTGGGGACACGATCTGCTCCTTCATTAAGGTATGGAAAATCCCCTGGAAGCTGAGAGAAGGCTGGAGTTTTTCAAATTCTAAGAAACTAAGAGAAAACAAAACAAAACCCCAAAAATCCCCATAAAAGTGCAGAAACTTAGAAATTTACAGACTGCAGGTTTCTGATCCAAATTCAACTAAAGTCTAGCCGCAGGGTTGGACTGTCAGGCACTGTTTATAGGCAAGCCAGTCCTCAGCTCCTTTCCTTTGCCTTAATAAAGTCTGCCTCTCTGATCATCAACCCCCACAACCAGCAGCAATCTTCCTCTCTCCCTGTTCTAAAGCTCCCTACCCACTCCTGGAGCCTAAAGCTCTCAGCTCATTTGTAGATCAAGGATGATGGCCATATCCTCAGACCAGTGGACTCACATAATCAGTCCCACCCATTCCCCTAGGTTCTCCTAAATGATTCAGCACGCAGGTATTCCTGAAGAGGAGTAAAACATCTGAGTCCTTTGTTTACATTCCAACAGCACATTATATTTTAATTATATATTCCTGTACTTTTGCCCAAGTTGTGAGGGCCTTCTCTCTCACAACTGCTACTACTATGTATATATATTTTTATTTACTTATCTAGATACGTGTTGTTTGCCCGTAGTAGAATTTAAGCTCCTTGAGGGCAGGATTTGGTTTTTGTTTTTGTATCCCCAGCACCTAACACTGGCTGGCTCCATAGTAAGCACTTAACAAATGCTTGTGGAATGAATGAATGAATCCATATATGATTTCCACCAAGAACAAGGGGTATTCCCTTACAAGTTTATATGTTCCTACAATGACAATGAATTGTGAATGCCATGACACCCAAAGGAGTCCAGGATTCAAGGGGTTCGAAGGGGATAATAACAAGTGATAATGGGTGGCTTTTGCAGCGAAAAGACCCTTAAGTGGGAAACTTTGTAATAACCCAATTAATTTCAGCTGTTTGGCCTTTAGTTGCAGGAAGAGGAACTGAAGAGCAGATATGGAAATGGAAAAGCCAAAAAGATGTGGGCAAAGTCAAAACCATTCTAGGGAACTGGGAGACCATACTATGAGACAGGAAGAAGGGATGAAGTCAACCCTGAGTTCTAGGAGGGAAATCCAAGGCAGTTGGTTAGATGAAAGCATAGGGTATGTTAGGAGAGGACAAAATCTATAACCTTCAGAGGCAAAAGACATTAGCCGAATCACTGCCAGCTACTTTGAAGGCCTTGAACCTGCTTCTATAGCCCTACCCTTTGGATCTTTAAATATACCAAGCTCTGGGGCAGCTAGGTGGCACAGTGGATGGAGCGCCAGCCCTGGATTCAGGAGGACCTGAGTTCAAATCTGGCCTCAGTAGCTGTGTGACTCTGGGCAAGTCACTTAACCCCATTGCCTAGCCAAAAAACAAACAAAAAAAGATGCCAAGCTCTGACAGTAACATACCCTGACTTAGAGGTGCTTTCTGAGAGTTAAGTTTAAATTATTTTGAATAATAAAAATTAATGACTCTGAAAAGGTATGGACAGTTCACACTAATGGATAATCCCCAAACACTTGTTTGCTCTGGAAAGTAGACTGATCTAAGTCATATGTGCATATACACAGCCATCCACCCACAGGCACCTTGCCACATATATAAAGACACCTGGGTAGCTTCTAGGCCTAGCTAAGCCCTGTTGCCAATACTACTTTGCAGCTGATATCCTTGCTAGCAGGTCAATGAAGTGGGAGGCAGGAACCAGCTACAAAGAGGATAAGCTGCTCACGAAAATTAAAGCCTGCATTTCTCAACCTTAAGTTGTTTTACAAGTTTCAATTATATGAATATTCCCAACAGCTGAAAGAAGGGGGGGGGACAGGAGAGGAGAGAGGGGGAGAGAGGGGGAGAGAGGGGGAGAGAGGGGGGAGAGAGGGGGGAGAGGGAGAGAGAGGAGAGAGAGAGAGAGAGAGAGGAGAGAGAGAGAGAGAGAGAGAGAGAGAGAGAGAGAGAGAGAGAGAGAGAGAGAGAGAGAGAGAGAGAGAGAGAGAGAGAGAGAGAGAGAGAGAGATTATCCCCATTTTTCCAAGGGAAAAAAAAGCATTACAGTGCCACAACTTGGCTAAATTCACAGAGCAAGTCCTGGCTGGAGAAGAATTCAAACCACCAATGCCTCCCCAATGCATCTGAAACACCAACACCAAAGTTTAGTTACTGCACAGACACTCAAACCACAAGTGCTCTGTGTTCTGCTCAGCAGAGATAGAAACCAAACCAAACATCAATGTGGTTCACGCAAACTTTAGAGACTATTTTGATGTCACTATTCGCTATATATACCTTCTCTTCTCCCTTGAGTTGGTTCAGTTCTATAGGTCTTTTACTTTTGCTTGATCTTGTAACTCAAGTTTTTAAAAAAAGTAAGATTCAGGTCTATTAGGGGACATAGCACAGAACTGAAATTAGGGATGGGCAACTAGGGCTTTGCTCTAGGGCACTGAATTTAGAAAGCACCTGCCTGGCTATGTGGAACAATGGAGCTTAGTATCTAGTTAGAAAGAATTACAGTTATTCCTTCCACATCTCAGGGGTTAGGGGCACAGCATGCCTGTGCTCTGGAAAATCAGAGTAAAATTTTTTGGCCCTTCCTTTGTACCAGAAAAGAAGTCTGAATTTTTTTCTTCTTTTATGGGGTGTTTACAGTACCTGTATCATCTGCTGGCCTTTGAGTGTCATCTGTGGCTTCCACAAAACTCCCCAAAATTCCCACTTAATTTCTTATGCCGACCCTAAATATATTTAACCTGCAATGGGGACAGTCATGATGTGGAAGGGATAAATATAGTTAACACTGGAAGCTGCTTGATGGTCTTCTTCTTCTCCTTTGTAGTCACCCCAAAGTGAACTCTATCTCTAACTCCCAAGTCTATGGTTTGGCGTTTTGACTTAAAAGGGTAATTTGAGGGCAAGTTTCCTACTGTTTGCCCTGATAACAGTTTATGCTGCCCCAGGTGCAAAAATTCCTAGTTATGGCTCTGAGACAGCAAATTAATGATATCACTCCACTATCTGGTTTATGATACAGTTCAATTCAGTATCAAAGAAAACAGAATATTAGAGTTGAAGGGACCATGGAGGTGACTGAGGCCACCCTACTTCTCTTGCAGTGGAGAAGGTGAAGCAGCCAGGATAAGAAATAACTCGCCCACTTAGACAGCTGGCAGAGGCAAAACTAGGCCTAACCTAGCTCCCAACTTGCTCCCAGTCTACTGAACGACCGACTCAGAATAGGAAACACTGATTTTAGGGAAATGTGTTTTTTTCCTCATTATAGTAGGGACACACAGGATTAGAAAAAGGAATTGGAATTTAATTGGCTACTTTCCTTCTAGATAATTTACATGGCAACACCACAGCTAAGGTGGGAGGCTCTTGAGCCTTGAAGATGGAGGCCCATGTCTTCATGGGCATGCAAGGGAGGAAAGGCTGCTCTGTATATGTCTGGATAGAGGGGAGAAAAGGGGTCTCCTTTGAAGTGAGGAAAGCGTATCCATTCACTGTGTGAGCCACGGTGGACCCAGCTGGCAATTAGAAACCAGAACTCCCAATTCAGCCATTCATGCAAAATTTCATAAAACCCTCCATGCTCATATTTATTATAATTAATAATATGGAAGACGACTAATCCCTGCCACATGGCCCAGACATGGCTTCAGAAATCCTTATTAAGGAAACATGTGCATGAGGGTGTAGCCCAAATGTTATAGTTTTTATAAGGAAAAAAGGGTTTTAAGCAAAAAAAAAATTCCTTTAATTTTATGTGTCCTTCAACAACTGACTCCTCATTCCCTGCATTCATAGCTTCCTCTTACAAATTACCATTTATGGCTATTTATCGATGGAGGCCCCAAGGGTCTATTGCTCACAGGAGTTGCTAGACTCCATTCTTCTCTCTGCTCCTTTACCCCAAATGGCTGCTTCTGGATACAAATCACTTGGGACGTACCTCGACTGGCACAGTATCAGTGGATTGACTAGACCTGCCTCATTTCACAGAGCATGAAACTGAGGCCGAGAGAGGTTAAGTGATTTGTCCAAAGTCGAATGGGTAGCAAGTGACCTGAGTGGGCTTTACTCAGTGATGTCAAGATGAGGAGGCAGTTACATATCTATGTCCTGTGACAGATGCAGAGGAAAAGAATTCTCCTTCAGCGGGTGTCTATCCAATTTGCAATAGTAGAGAATTGGCAGCTGGTCAAAGTAGGGGTTATGATAAGTAAGATAGGGGAGAGCCAGTCACACCTTGACCACTCCAAATTACTGTAGTTATTTCATGCTCTTGGTTATGCTCTTTCCCCTATTCTATTTCCAAACTCCATTCTGCCCTACAAAAAAGTAACTCGAGATCCAGCATTGCAGAATTTTAAACCTACGCCACTCCAAACTTCCCAAACTGGCTTCCCTGTAAAATCCACACCACTGCTTCCATAATTCAGCAACTCCTTCCAATGGAATGAGAAAAGGAAGGAAATAAATTCTCTAGGGCATCTTTTGGGTCTAGGGAACCCCAAGAAGATGTTTACAGATCTTTAAGGATCACATATCGTTTCCCCCAGGGCCTAGTTTATTTAGACAGTCTGAACTGAAGATTTATATCACTTCTGGATCCAGGGATGAAAAGAATATCTCTTCAACAACAACAACAACAAAAAAAACACCACCTCTCATTTGGGTCAAGAAATAAGAAATCTAAAAGAGATCCCTAGCTGGGCAAAAAGGCTGCTAGGCTGAAAACACTTCAGGATGGGGAAGATTCTTCCCCTGCTAGGGGGAGGGGATCCCAGCTGATGAAATAGATATAAAGAAGGGGCAAATCTTTTTTTTTTAAATCCCCCCAAACGACTTGTACTTTGGTACATAAACTGTATAAGTACAATGTTGGCAGATTCCAGTGCATAAGAAAGTAGCTGAAAAAAAATGCATGAACCATAAATAATGCCAAGTAATAAAGGAGGTGAATGTTTCTGTTATTAGATTCTTTCATTGTATAAATCTGTTTAATAAGCGGGCTAGGAACCACTGATAGAAAACAGACCGTGTATGGTGTTACAGACCAACCTGTTCTAAAGGCTCAGGATGGAAATTCGTGCCAAAGTCATTTTTTTGGTTCTCAACCAATGCAACTTAAAACGTAATTGTTGTTTCCTTATTTAAAAATGAGAAGCATCTCACAAGGTCAGCTGCCTCTGGAGAAAGTGGGAGGTGTGCTCAGTGTCATGATGAACTCTAACATTTACTGCTCCCCCAACATTTTTAAGGTACTTCACTGTGTTAGTGGAATGCATATCTTTTACTTGATTTCTACCTTAAGAGAGATTAGGAATTGTATATAGATCTAAAAGTCATGTTTCTTAATATAAGAGTACCCAGAAATCTACCCATGTATCTTTCTTCTGACCCAAATATCCAGTTCACATAAAGATACTCAACAAAACTTGTAGAGGTCTATAAAGGACAGGTAATTTTCATCTTTCTGCCCTGAAGTTTCTTATTATTGTGGGGGGAGGGGGAGTATTCATGTATGTATGTATGATACATAAGTATGTACATACATACATACATATTACACACACACACATATACATATACATATACGTGTGTGTGTGTGTGTGTGTGTGTGTGTATCTGTGTTTGGCATAGGAGGGGGTGTTGCTGGTTACTTCCATATATGACCACAATAATCAACACTGGGCAGTTGAACTCTGGGGACAGGAAGGCAGTAGCTCTTGCCAGCAGCCCTAAGGCAAGAACTACATTCTCTCCCACGTGGGGCTGCCTATAGGCAGCACATAAAAGCTAGAAATGGGACTTCTTTGCTGGTGTTTATAGGCTGGCCCATTATGCTGCTGTTGCGGGCCGGTTGTTCCTAAAGGAGGGTGTGAGTGAGAGGTTGCAGAAGCCTGACACTACAATGATGGGCTGTAAAATGAAATCATACAAAATAACTGAAGGCTTGAGTAGCACTATTTACCAAACAGCAATAAACAATCTAACAAGCTGTCTTAGTCTTAAAGCACTTCGTACTTACAGCATTCTGTCAATTACCCCCAAGTACTCGCCACTTAGACACGGTAGCACACAAGTTATTTTCCTCAGTTACTGTTTTCTGATGTGTTTTGGTACATAAGACCCAATGCCTTTGATTATAGGCCTCAGGCAGCCTCCATCAACCCTACATAACTCCTCTAATCAGGGTTTCCCTAGTTCCCAGCCTCAGGTATTATCCCTTTCTTATATAAATATAATTAAATTCAGTTTTACATGTTTAGTTATGTATGACTAATTCAATTACATACAGTTTTGAAAGCTTTATACTATAGAGTACACAAGTGCATAATGTATAGTTAATTAGTGAAAATGTGGTGCTTGTGATAATTTCTATAAAAAGTTTGGTATCGGGCATCAGGAATGGAACCCCCATTATGATATTATTTTTAAGTGAAAATCTGATTCATCCTACATCATTTCAATTTATAGCACCTTTGCAGGCAAAGAACCTCCTATAAATTCAAGGACTATGTTTGTAATAGCTTAACTTTATTTGTAGAGTGCTCTTCTTCCTCTGAGCTGATGAATACTAGCTCATTTACCTCAGCAGATGCTAGATAAAGCAGTGGGTAGGTCTTATTTTGATTTTACACAGGCAAGAACCAGGACCAGACAGGTTATATGACTTGCACCCAAGGTCTCAAAGAACTAAGTTTTGTTTACAGTCACATTAATATATTAAAAAGAATTTGCTGTATATTATTAGGTTCTCCAGAAATATGTATGATGGTTAAATAATGAGCCCCAGGTCTTTGGGGAATAGATTGTTCCCAAACTAGAAGGAGACAGTTATCTTTCTTTGGAGAAAGAACTAGGCATGGGTCTTCCTGATGGAGTTTAAAGAGCTTTTCAGGATCTGTCAGCTAGTTACCCATGTGAGGAAATACTTCTTGGTGCCACCACCCCAGTGCTGCTTAGGTCCGTGAGAATGAGGCAGGCTCCCACGCTCAGCCTCCCTTGGGCCAGGACACTTCATGCAAGTGCACGTAAGAGAGGGCCAAAGACCTGTAAGTTGCCAACCCCAAGCACTGCCTTATAGACCACATTAGACATTTGGTCTAGGCCCTATCTGTCATAACAGGAAAGAGCACAGGCTCCTGACCTCTCTGACTGGCACATCCAAGCAGGATTATTCTCCATTTCTGTGCTCTATTTTCACAGCAGGGGAAATCGCTTTGACTTTCTGTTTAGTGACCCTGCTGTTTTTGATTGAAATGTTGTTTTAAAATGATTTATCCTGAAAAAGGCTATTAGCCCTTTGAGATCTAGTCTGATCTTGTGTGTGCTGATTGGTAAGAAGTAGTAGAAAGCCTGTGCTAAATGGGGTTCACGATCTACTTGAAGTCTCAAGTCTTGGGAACCAGAAACACTAAAAGGAATCAATATCCAAGTCTCGGGGCAGATCCATCCCAGATCCAAAGCTTCAGGGCACTAAGGGCACAAGAGAGCTGGGGTATCTCAGACATTGGGAGTTGAATAATTGCTCCAAGTGCAAGGTATCTTCTAGGAATTCCTTACCTCCTGCCCTCTTGGCAAGAGGCTATCGTGCTATACACAAGATGAGTTCAGATTGGTCTGAAGGAGCAGAACATCACTTATTTGTTATTCCAGAAACCCAAACAGAGCTCCCGTCCACCTCTCCCCAGTGGCTACAACTGTGGTTCTCTTGAATTTGGAATAACCATCGATGAGACCTAATGCAACTACCCTTGACCTGATGCTGCTTTGTTATGTCAGGACCCAGGAGGGAAGCAGTCCTAATCGGTCAATCGGTGAACAGGAATTTATTAAGTGCCTACTATGTGCCAGGCATATACGTGCTGTAGATATAAAGGTAAAAGACAGTACCTGCTCTCAGAAAACAACATAAAATAATTATGTACAAACTAGCTATGTACAGGACAAATTAGAGAAAATCAACAACAGGAAGGTACTAGAGTTAAGGGATTTCTTTCCCCACCCAATGGCAGACAAACTCATCTCCTGCTCTTATTATCTCTCTGTGATGAGTCACTATCTGCTAAAGCAAAAATTCCTCCCTCTGCTAGCTTTCCTTATGTAGTCCATTGTCCATATCACCCTCTGTCCTCCCATTTCTTTTCTTGCTCCCTTTCTTCCCTCCCTCCCTCCCTCCCATCATTCCTTTGTATATTTCTGCTCACAGAGCTACTTCCCTGGTTGATGTTGCAATAGCCTATGAAGTGATCTCCCTGATTCAAATAATTCTTTTCTTTAGTCTATATTCCACATAGTTGATAAATTAAGATTCTTAAGAGACAGGTCTGACTATATAACACTTTCTGTTCAAAAATTTTCAGTGTTTCCTTATTGCTTCTAGGATAAAATCTAAATTCCTCAACTTGGTATTTAAAGTTTTTTTTAATTACCCCCATCTATTTTTCCAGACATTTCATATTGCTCTCTTTATGTACTCTATGTGCCAGACAAACTGAACTTTCCCTAAGACTTGACGTTCTATTTCCTGCTTTGTGCCTACATCCAGGCTGTTTCCCATGCCTAGAAGACACTTCCTCTTAACCTCTGCCTCTTAGCATCTCAGAATAACTTCCTTCAAAGGTTCATCTCAAGAGTCACTCTCTAAGTGAAACCAGTTAGTTGCTTTTTCTTTCCTTAAGTGACTTTATATTGACTTGTAAATTTAGAACTGAAGAGAATCCTAGAAATCATTTAGTTTAACTTTCTTATTTTGCAGATGAGGGAACAGGCCCAGAGGGCTGAAGTGACTTGCCCACAAGCCCAGGGGGATCAAGTAATGGAACTGGGGTTTTGAACCTAAGCCTTCTCATGGCAAATCTAGCACTCTTTCTACAACTATACCATGATACTTCCCTTACCTATTCTGTCCCGTATCTCCCAGTAGAATTTACATTCCTTGAGGGCAGAGACTTTATTTTTGTCTTTGTATTCCCAGCACTTAGTACCATGACTTACATATAGTTCTTATACATTATAACTCATAATAATATTATAATATAATAAATTATATATACATATGCATATATAATGGGCAATTAAGTGGTTATATCTATATCTATCTATCTATCTATCTATCTATCTATCTATCTATACATACACACACATGTGAAACAGGGAGAAATGGGCGGTTAGGTGGCACAGTAGAGAGAACACTAGGCTTGGAACCAGAAACACTCATCTTCATGAGTTCAAATGCAGCCTCAGACTTTACTAGCTGTGTGACCTTGGGAAAGTCACTTAACTCTGTTTGCCTTAGTCCCTCATCTGTAAAATGAGCTAGAGAAGGAAATGGCAAATCATGCCAGTCAGTACCTTTGCAAAGAAAACTCCAACTGGGATCACAGAGAGCTGGACACGACTAAAAGTGACTTAACAACAACATATACATAGTAACTCGTAACTGTTCACTGAACTGGATTAGTAAAGGGACCACTGCAAAAAAATTTTAATTTGTACAAAAATACAGGAAGTAGAAATGTGAAAAGTGGTAAGGTTTTAATCCTTCCCCCCTTCTTCCCCTAATCTCTTCCCCACTCCCATGGTAAAGTGGAAACTGGCAAGGAAAATCTTCGACTGGGGAAACACCTGTCACAGAGGGTGTGGGCTGTCTGACGCTGCTTCTGCAGTCACACTATGTGATCACAATCCCTTTGTCAACTCTGAAAGCTTGCAGAAGAAATCAGAGAAACTAAAGAGGAATGGCAAGGCCCTTCCTTAAATTAGCCTGAACAACCACACAGATAGACCTCTGGTGACCGTGATGGGAGAGTTCCACATTGTGGGCAGTTTGCTCCCTCCCCCTCTGGCTGTAGCAGCTGGGGCAATCGGCCTTGATGCTTTTAATGAAAAATTGGCCTCAAGTCCTAGATCCATTCTGAGAGGCTTCTGATACCAAGATAAGGATTAAGAGTGAGTGAAAGAAGTATTCTACCAGAACTCGGGGATAAAAACCAGGGTTAGAGTAAGCAAAGATTTATAACAATTATAAGCAGGAAAAGAATCCAATTGTTGTCTATTTTCTTTTTTTACGTTTGCAATATAGATATCCATTTAAAATCATGTTCATTACTGGTGAGTGTTTATAAATAACTCTGAGAGGCATTGTGGTGCAATGGTCCTTCCTCAAAGGCAGTAAGCCCTGGGTTCAAGTCTCACCTCAGATACACAATGGCTATATGACCTTGAGCTAGTCACAAGCTCTCAGTTCCCCTGGCAACTTTTTTAAGATTAGAAGTTGCAGATCAGATCATCTTCACTGGTAGGAAGAGTTCCCTATACTAATAAAACACAGATTTGGCCCAAAAAACTACTGACCATGTTTAATTTTTGCTTTAAATTTTTTTTTAAAGAGGAAAACTGATTCTTTCACTCAGGAAACCATATCTTTGGTGAAAACTGAGATTTTTCATCATGTGGCTATAACCCAGGGACCACTGTTCACTTAGTGGTGGTGTACCCTAATTGCAGGCAAAATGCTAGGAGAAATAAATAGCCTCTTAAGTGCTGAACTTGCAAGTTTAACAATGTAAAGTGATGACAGAAATATTGCAATGGTAAAAATAATAATCGCATCACATTTGTGAGTATTGTGGCACATTCCAGGTCTTCCTGCCTTTGAGGCCAACTCTATTCACTGTATTACAGTGCCTCTCCGTGTTATTAATAAACACTCAACAGTAATAAACATTATTTCAAAAGGATATCTATATGTATGTATGTCTTCACAGTTATCTCTCAAAAATAAGTAGGGCATATATTTCATTTTACAGATGAGGAAACTAAGGCCTAGACACATGAAGTAATTTGGTTAAGGCCAGAAAACACAGCAGGGCTTGAGGCTTTTGACTCCCAGTCTATAGCTCTTTCCCGTCCACCAGGTTCTCTTTGTACACAGGGTTTGGGTCTCTACTGTATCTTAAGTAAATACATTTGGGAAATGGAAACACACTACGTGTCTTGGACCCAGCGGGCTGATGGATCTCTGTGTCAGGACCTGTTGCCTCTTCATATTATTCATGGTAAAATACAATAAAGAAGGGAAATTTTTTGGAAAAAGGAAACAATGCCCAACAATGTATTTCAAAACCAACCAGAGACGCCTTTTGTGGATATTCACTACAGCTCCCCACCACAAAGGCGTAATTAAGAATTGACTGTATCTCCAAGTCTCCAATCAGGGACATGGACCATGGGGGTCTGACTGGGGGAGCGAATCAGAGAGGGGGCAGCATAATGCCACGGAAAGAGCACAGGATCTTGAGTCAGAGGACCTCAGCTCTTCCATGTGCTCTCTGTGTGACCCTGGGCAAGACACCTAGCCTCCTCGGGCCTCCGTTTCTTCCCCTGTGAAATGAGCAGGTTGGACTGGATGACTTCTGAAGTCTTTCCAGCTCTAGATTTATGATCTTATGACGTGAGAGGCACCACTGACTCAAGAACTTCTGTTTGCTCCATGGCTGCCATGTCCTTTCTTGTAGAACAGGGTACTTTCCTTCTGGGGAGGGCTGTTGTCCTGAGCCCAAATTCTAGCGCTAATAGTAATTCAGATTTATATGGTGCTTGGAAGCTTCTAAAGCACTTTCCTTATAACAACTAACTGTTTTATTATTCTCCCCATTTTACAGATAAGGAGGCAGAGGCTGAGATAAATGTGCCTTGCCCAGGATCACATAGTCATTAAGTGCTGGGGCCAGAATTTGAGTTCAGGTCTTCTGACTTCAAAATTCAGGGCCCATCACATCTCACTGTGATGCCTGCCGGTTGTAGCTCTGTTCCCTAGTTTTAAGGTAGTTTTCCCCTCACCCTCTGTGCCTACTGACAGTCTCGATAGTTCTATCCCAAATAGAATCCATTCACTTAATCAGTCACTCATTCATTCAATCAATTAATCACTCAGCAGACACAGATGCCTACTTGTTCCTAGTATCGTACTAGGTGCTACAGGGGAAGACTGTTCACAGGAAAGTGAAGAGAGGACCAGTCAAGTGCTGATGGGAACTAATTCCCCACCCCCCAAGATGAAATGGTGTAGATGGCTGTAATGGGAAATGACGGCAGGAGGAGAAAGCACCACAGTCCAATTAACAACAGGTGGCGAGGCTGTCAGTCCAAATCATCATCCTAAAAGGGGGAGCAAAGATCCAGCTGAACCTAGATTAGGACTCAAACTCCATAAACCCCAAAGCACTAATTGCTCAGGGTAACCCATATGTTTCTTTTCACTAAGGGGTTGGGTCCCCAAACATATTGGCTCGTTTACAATTTTTTCCCCAGTCTGTGATAGGAAAGGGCTTTTTACTTTTTTGGAAAGATGAAGTTTCTGAGATGCCAGCTCTGAAAATGCCTATCAGCCAGGCTTCCTGCCTCAGTGAATCTGGGGAGTTTTGGTTTCCCATAAGGCCTTTAATAGTGCTTCATAAACAAATTCAAGGGGGCAGCTAGGTGGCGCAGTGGATAGAGTACCGGCCCTGAAGTCAGGAGGACCTGAGTTCAAATCCGGCCTCAGACCAAACACTTGACACTTACTAGCTGTGTGACCCTGGGCAAGTCACTTAACCCCAATTGCCTAAAAAAGCAAAAAATAAAAAATAAAAAAAAAAATAAAAACCAAATTCAAATCGTCCTTTGAAAAAAAATAGGATCTTTATCTTTGCAGAGCCAACAGAACTATTCAGCACAGGTGCTAATGCCTGGCACTCTGTCTAGTCACCCCGAGAAGAGCGAGTATGAGGTATGAGTATGAGTATGGTATGAGGTTAGCAGGAAGGAGCTGTCAGCCGGGGAAGGGGCTCCCTTCATCATAGTAATCTTCCTTATATTTCTTAACATAATAACAACTAACATATACATAGCACTTGAAGGTTTGCACAGTGTTTTACATTTATTATCATATTTGATTCAATTTGATCTTCACAGGATTTGGACAGATGAAGAATTATCCATTTCAAGTCTCTCATTCTCTGGATAAGGGACCTGAAGGCCCAGGGAAGGGAAACAGAACTTGTCCCAAGTCATACGAGGAATAGGGAGCAGAGCTGGCATCGAAACTCATGCCCTCAGTCATGCCTTGGGCCTGGAGAGGTTAAGTGATTCGCCATCTTGCTGAGAGAGACTGCAGAGTTATTGTTACATAAGCAAACTGAGGAGTGATGGGAGAGATTCTCAGTTTCCTTTTACAGTAGGACATAATGAGACTCGGTGGATGAAATAACCAGGTACAGTCACATACCAAGCAGTGTCAGAACCCAAACCAGAAGCTTATATCCTGATTCCAATATGAGGCCCATTGAACATGCCTTCATAGCTAACAAGGCAAGTATTCCTGACTCTCAACTCAGTCTCAAACTGCTAAGTGGCACACCAAGGGAGAAGAGTAAAATTTACCTTTAGTCATTTACAGTTCTGTGGTTAGCATGTTGAAGGGTCTGTATCTATGAAGTGGTACCAAATTGCACATCAGGTATCCAATGAATCATCCCCAAATCTCTCCAAAGTGTTCTGAGAATGAGATTTCACAGCCACCAAAGAAGCAATCAGTTATGACAGCATATCATGACATGATAATCAGAGGTCAAGAAGAAAGAATGACAAGTTAAAAATCAAGAAGGATAATAGCAACAATAATACAAATAACAAGAAAGGTAGTATAACATAATGACTTAAGGGCTTGACCTGGGTCTACAAGATTGGAATTCAAATCCTGCATTTGATACCTCCTGGCTGTGTGACCCCAAATAAACCACTACCTCTCTGAGCTTCATCTGGACAATGAGGAGGGGGGTAATAATACCTGTAGTAGTTACTCCACAGAACTGCTGAAAGGTGCAAATGAAATAACGGATATATAGAACTTTTAAAACTATAAAGTATTGTAGAAGTGCCAGTTATTGAGGGACACCCATCAACTGGGGAATAGCTGAACCAGTTGTGGTATGTGATTGTAATGGAATATAATCATGCTGTAAGGAATGATGAGCAGGATGATTTCAGAAAAACCTGGAAAGACTTACACAAACTGATGCAGAGTGAAATGAGCAGAACCAGGAGAACACTGTACAAAGTAACAACAATGTTGTATGATAAAGAACTGTGAATTATTTAGCTATTCCCAGCAATACAATGATCCAAGACAATCCCAAGAGACTCATGATGGAAAAAATGCTATCTGCTTCCAAAGAAAGAACTGATGGCGTCTGAATACAGACCAAAGCATACTATTGTTCACTTTTTTTTCCTCCTTTCATTTTTTTTTTTGGTTCAAGTTTTCTTCTGCAAAATGACTAATATGGAAATAAATTTTACATGATTGCATATGTATAACCTATCAGATTGCTTATTGTCTTAGGAAGGGAGAGTGGGGAGTCCAGGATGATATGTAGCTCTCAGAGGATGACAGTACCTTTAACAGTAATAGAGAGGTTAGGAAGAGGGGGAGAAGATAATGAGTTCAATTTTGGACATGTTGAGTTCAAGTTGTCTTCGGCACATCTAGTTTGGAATGTCTAATAGACAGCTAAAGATTTGAGATGGGAAATTTATGGTTTACAATCTGTGAGACTGAAATTTGTTGGCCCATTTTACAGATGAAGACACTAAGGCTCAAAGAAATTAAACGACTAAGTATTGGAACCTGGTCTCAAATGTCACCTGACTTCCAAACCAGTGGGCTCAAGGAACAGACTTGCCTTTTTAACAATATCATATGTTGAATTGTTTCCCATTGGGCCCTGGAGAATTGAGATCTAAGATGCAACTAAGGACATTAATGAACTCTTTCGACTTTCTGGGGGAAGCCTGGGTACCATTATTTCAAAGGGTAAATGTACACACATAGGATAACAGTTTAACTCGTCCAACTCCCTCATTTTACAGGAAGAAACTAAAGTCCTGAGATGTAAAGAGACTTGCCAGGCATCACAGAGCTAGTGCCAAACCAATTCTCTTTCTCACTGCCAGAGTTGGAAAAAGCACAGTTTCATTCACTTTCCCCTTGGCTTTGTCTTCATTTTAAGGAGAAACAATCAGGCGGATGCCACCCCACCCAAAATATGGGGCTCCAGCTTGACCTTACTTCTTGATCTGCTCCAGAGTGTTGGACAGGCCCTCCTAAGACAAACACAGGGCTATCACATACTGTGGCAGCCTGGAAATGAGGGGCCTTAAGGAAGCTAAGGGACAAACCCAAATGCCAAGTGAGGGGAGGGCAAGATTGCCATAGGCACAGAATAACCTTTGTAGAACCATGAGCTTCTGGGCATAGCATTTATTCTAGCAAAACGATAGTCCTGAGACCAAGAAGGTGTTCCACAAGATACAAGTTGGGTTTATTGTAGGTAAGTAATGATTAGGCCCTTTATAGACCTTCCTCTGTCTTTAAGATAATCACTGATGGAAGGAGGGGGCAGACAAGAAGATGGAGAAGCCATCTCCTATTTCTACCCTCCACTTCCTTAAGGAAAGCTCTAGAATCCCACCGAGGTGGCTGGCAAAGCAGAGCCCAAGATGATGGCTCCATTTTGGCTTCTCATACTGCTGACATGGACATTTCTTCCACTGGTACAGATTGCAACCCTATGTACTTCCTGTTCATGTTCTTCCATAAATTCTTGATAGAGCAGTGCAAAATTCAAGCTAATTGTTCTCTACCTTGGCCATATGACCAGGCCAGTGCTTTTTTTTTTTTAATTCAAATACGTCTGATATACATGAAAACCTCATACGTGAAAACTTTAATTTTCAGATCAAATAAGGGAGAGTTGGAGGGAAGTAATTCTTAGAACCACAAGAGGATTCTCTGCTTCCCCAAAGGGTTCCTGTAAATAGCAACCCCCTTGGTGCATTTAAGTATTGCTTTACAGATCACTGGCCAGGCAACAGAAAAGCAGGCTGGAAGAGGGGATGGGAGGGGACCTTATAAAGTTCTGCTTAATGGAAACTGATCAGAAATGAAGTTGAAAGTACTTTGAAATTCTAAGGGAAGTTAATCCAAAAAACTATAAGATTTACCAAAATGAGACCTTACATACAACCTTACAGGGCTATGTCTGTTGCATAAAGATCCAGTTGTGATTTGTGCATGTCCCCTCCATGGTACAATGATCAGGGCAAAGGGCTACTTCCCAACTTGCCATGAGACTCAAGAATCACCCTGCCCTACGTTCTCATCACCATCGCTTATATTTCTTCCTGTCAAAGTTTTACTAAAGAGTGAGTTTGCTAAAAGTGAAATTCTTGACTAAAGCAAACGGTACTCAAATACTTCAAGTTAACATCTGCCGTGCTAATGTTTTTTTGCCCCTTTATAATAACTGGCAGCTGGGTGGTGCAGTAGACAAGGCTCCAGGACTGAAGTCAGGAAGACCTGAGTTCAAATGTGGCTTTAGACATTAGCTGTGTGACCCTGGCCAAGTAACTTGACCCTGTTTGCCTCAGTTTCCTCATCTGTAAAAAATAAGCTAGAGAAGGAAATGGCAAACCACTTCAGTATCTTTGCCAAGAAAACCCCAAATGGGGTCACTAATAGATGGACACAACTGAGCAACAACAACAACTGCCAGGGTACCATATCAGTCATCTGGGTGCTTGGGGAGCCATCTCCTCTTCTAGATACCTTCCACTGTGGAGAGAGTTAAGTAAAGAGAGCACAGGCCGAAGATAAGGAGAAAAGGGGTCTAGTCCTGGCTTTGCCACTAACTCGATGTCCCTTCCCTTTCTCTGAGGTGGAGTTTGTCCCTCTGTAACATGGCTAAACTGGCTATCTCTAAAGTACTTGCCAATTCTAGAATGCTATGTGTTTACCATTACGATGTGACCTCCTGTGGATTGCACCATCCCTTCCACTACCCTCTCCCTGCTAAGGGAATTGTGCTCCCACCCAAGAGTCTGTACTCCTCCCCCTTAATCCCTCCCAGTGTGAACACACTCTGGTAGCCTTGAAGTTGAATGCTTGACCTGAGTACTTGTACATTTTTCTGTGCCTGATCAAGGTCAAAATTCTATTAAAATACCCTAAGGGTCTCAGTGAGGAAAACCAACTGGGAATACATGTGCCAAGTTAATCTGTGGCTTTGCTTTCTTGCAGAAGTCCAGCTGTTCTGTCCCTAAAGAATAGGCCATATTTACCTCTAATAATGAAATGGCTAAATAGAATGTAAGAAGAAAAACTCTTGGGCTCAGTCCACTACTAAACAGCTCTGGGTTACATTTACAATTTTAATAAACTGATTTGTCAAAACTGTCAGAATCAAGGGAGATCATCTGGATACCAGATGAACAAAAAATATCTGTAATTATAAGTTGTCTACTTTTTCTCTTTCATCTTCTATATATGTATCTGAGAGCAACTACATATATTTTCATACACATATACACACATAAATTTTAAATCATAAAGCACACCTGAACATAGATAAATGGATAGGTTGGAACTTGGGAAAGCAGGGAATTCCATGAAGTACAGTTCTCCTGAGACAGGAGGGATGGGGAGAGTGGAGGGGGCCTCATGGCAGGGAGAGGGATTTAAATGGTAGGCCAAAACTACAATCTCACCTTAATATTTTTTGTTTACTTATTCAATATATATTTATTAAGTACCTACTAGGTCCAAAGTACCCTGTATTATAGGGCAGTCCCTAGGAATTAATCATGCCTGAGGCAAACAGAAGGAAGTATATCCTCAGCTGAGGACTGGAGAGATAGCCATTGGGAGACTGTCATAATGCAGCTCTGGGAGGCCATTGTATAGGTGTGGGAAAGAGGAGGGGGGTGAGGGAGGGGACCAGAACATACCCCAGTCTGCTATCACATAGCTTCCTATTTCAACTAATGATTCCTGCTAACTAGGTGCTAAGCTCTGTTGAGTCTATACTACTAAAAGATTGCAAGTAATGTCAGCACCCTTTAAATCTAGCATACATGGGCAAAGCCCTGATTGCCCTGCCCTAGTTATGGCTCTGCTCTGCTATGCAATGGGGACAAAATGGAACAGCTCCTGACCTTAAGGAGTCTACATTCTACTAGGCGGATATCACTGGTACACAGATGGATAAGTAAATACAAAGTATTGACAAAGTAATGCAGAATAATTCAAGAGGCATAAAGCAACACTCACACCCATTTGGGGATGGAGTCTTGTAGGGGGAGAAGCTGAATGGCTTTGAAACCTGGCTTGGTCACTGACTTTCTGTATGGCCTCCTCTGGTTCCTTTCCTTCACCAGAAACTTGGACACTGGCTATCTCCTCCAGGGACTGGTGGAAGTATTAATAAGGAGATCATTTATATATATATATATATATATAGAGAGAGAGAGAGAGAGAGTACTGTGGAAAGGTGCTGCGTAAATACTGGGTGTCATCATTATTTGATCTCATAGCCGTCTCCAAGTTCAGTCAGAAGCTGAGTTGTAACCACATGTGTTTTTAATTAAGATCTGTGACCACTTTCAGCTCAAAGGTAGCCCACATTAGAGAGCCCTCAAATTTCTGTTCAGCTGGGAGGGATATTTCTGACTAGACTCAACAGGCATTGGGACACAAAGAAGTGGCTAGCTGAGGAAGGGCGGGAGAGAAATGAAGACAGGGATGAAAGGGAGTGTCACCTCACAGGCTCTCAAAGCCACCCACTGACTGGGTCTGGATGGCTGCTCCTTTCTGGGAGAGCCAGAGAAAAGGGGCAGGAGAGATGAGGGATGGCCATATCAACTGTCAGTTTCCTTTTTTTGCCCTTTCTACACCTTATTTTTTAGATGTGGTATGGTATAGCAGATAGAGTACAAAGCTTGAAGTCAAGAAGATCTCTGATTGGAGCAGCGTAATGTAGGCAAGTCACACCATCACCATTATCATCATCATTATAATAATGACTACTACTAAGGTTTATTATTAATTATTAATTAATTAATAAACCTAGCAGCACTTTACATATGTTATCTCATTTAAGCCTCACAACAATCCTGGGAGGTAAGGGCTATCATTATTCCCATTTTACAGATGAGGCTGACAGTGATCGTTAAATGACTTGTCCACGGTCCCATAGCTAGTAAGGATCTGTGGCAAGATTCAAACTCAGGTCTTCTTGAATGTAAGGACGGCATTCTATGTACTCTGCCATCTACCACCATCTAAGCCAATACCTTAAGCCAAACTACTACATCACAGCTGGAACAGCTGGGAAGTCCCCAGCTGAGGAAATCAAAGAGTTTTACATATTTGTGGTAATCTTGTTCTAGCCCAGGGATTTTTACCAGCTTGAAGAACCAGAGGGGCTGTGTGTTGTAAGAGACAGTACAAAGTGAGGACTCAGGAGGCCTGGGATCAGGGTCTACTTCTAATCACTCTTTGCTCAGCTTACTCACTATGTCGCCTTGGGCAAACCACTCTACTACCCTGGGTCTGAGCTTCACACCGATCTATCAAATCAGGGAGTTGGACTGACTAGCTGGCATTTACAGCCTTTCATAATCTGGCTCCAAGTTTTCTTTCCAATTTGATTTCATATCACTCGACATTCTAGGGAAACTGGCCTCCGGGCAGTTTCCTGTAAATGATATTCCACCTCTCATCTCCGTATCTGTGTCCGGGAATCCAATGGATACTCTCTGTCTTCACTTCTGCTTCTTGGTATTTCTAGCTTCCTTCAAGACTCAACAAAAATGCCATTTACTATATACATAAAGCCTTTTCCAAACACTCCACCCCTAAGTTTATTTGTAATTTATATTCCTCCCCACACCTCTGTAGAATGTAAGCCTCTTGAGGGCAGAAACAATTTCTTTTTGTCTGTATATGCTCAGTTCATATCCCACTGTCTGGTACCTAACAGGCGCTTAATAAATTCTTGCTAAATTGAATCCTTGGCAGCTAGCTAGGTGGCATAGTGGATAGAGTGCTAGCCCTGGAGTCAGAAGGACCTGAGTTCAAATCCAGCCTCAGATACTTACTAGCTATGTGATCCTGAGCAAGTCCCTTAACCTTGACTGCCTCCAAAAAAAAAAATAAAAATAAACTGAATCCTTATAAGTTCATGCTAATACCCACCCTGGTTCCCTTCCATACAATAGAAGGGACTGAGAACTCACCACAGGGTTGGTTACTTTCATAGCGGAAAGACCACTGGACTTGAATCAGAGGGTCTGACTTTGAATCTAGGTCCTGCTACTAACCACCTTGTGTGACCTTAGAAACAAGTCACACTACCTCTCCGGGTCTTGATTTTGTCACCTACGAAATCTGAGGGGGTTTGATGAGATGACTTTTAGCTCAAGATCCTATGACATCTTACATGAAAGACAGATGGCATTTTTATTTTTACCTTTTTTCTGAGGTTAAGAAGGAAGAGACATTTACATCATTACTGAAGATCCTGGATGAAGGTGGCCTGGGGACATGGCCTAGGACTGAAATGAGAGGGTAAGTTGCAATTCATCAGTCCTGTTGACCCCACTAAGTATGTTGGGAAGATTTATTCACAAAAGCCCTTCCTAGATGTTGCAGGGCTGTTCACGAGTGAAGGGGACAGAACTGCTGCCCTTCTAAAAACCAAACCAAGAATCAGTGACATAACATAGTCCAGGAAGAGACTGAGGAGGGGATCTAGCTCAACCTCGTCATTTTACAAATGGGGAAACTGAGGTCCAGAGAAGTGAAGGGACTTGCCCAAGGTCACACAGGGAGTTACTGAAAGACAGAATCCTGACTCCCAGTACTTTTCATGACATTAGACTGGTATCTCCATGGTTTTTTCATTAAGATGGTTCCCTGAGGGAAAATTAAATCCCATTACTAAAAAATAAAATAAAATTGTATGCAACCATAGAGAAAAGCTGGGCCATCTTGACACTAAATTGGTCTAAGAGAAGGATGCTGTAGGGAAACCAGAGATTATATGGATGTTCTCCTGGTCAGAATGAAATCCACATTCTTTCTGCCCCAAGGCTTGGTTGGGCCGTTCCCCGTTTTATCAAACAATGTTTTCCCATCAATCCCAGGCCCCCACGTTGCAATGACCTTCTTTCCAGCCAAGACAGCTGGGCCCAGCTTACTCTGCAGTCTCACTGCTTCTGTCCAGAGGGGTCCTGGTCCCTGCCGGCTGTGGCTTTAATCATTTGTTAATTTGCTTAAACATCTGGTCAAACTTTGGAAGTAATCTGAGCAGGGTTTATGCTAACTTCTCTTGAATGCTGAGAGTTTCCACATGTACTGTGCACATACATATACACACTTGGACACACACATGTGTTGCATGTCCCACCAAGGACTGGGAGGTAGATTAATAATCCGCCAAGCTAGAAATTCCATCCCACCATGTGTGCACTGCTCCTATCTACAGACTCTTAAACAACAACAACAAACCCATACTCTAATTCTCCCTAAACCATTATGAGTTTTTGGGTTGTTTGGCGTTTTTCCCCCCCAAGTTTTGTTTATATTTTCCAATGAGAGGGAGCATCCCTCTGAGACAACCCTGAGCAACCGGAACTATTCCATATGGGGCTACTTCAGAACTAATGTTAAGCCTCAATGCTTCATCATTTCACAAACAGCTCTGGAGGCTCTGGTGCCACCTCCCTAGAGGAAGACTTTATTGATCCCCTCACTTGTTATGTGGAACATATTGTGTAGAGTCAAAGACATTATGATGGTGGCCATCTCATCACCTTTACCCATGGAGTCCAATCAGATGTGAATTTCCTCTGAAGACAGCCCTTCAGAGATACTTCCATCAAATCATCAGCTTTGACTCTTTGAAGAACACCATCCGGAAGCCCTAAGTCCTTCACGTGCCCCTTCTTAGATGCACATCATCATCCCTTTGTGCCTTTTCCTCTTGGGCAATTCATGGCCATGTTCTCACACCAAACTCTTCAAAAAAGCCACTGGGAACATCATTTCCTCAAGGTAGAGGGCTTTAAATGATACCATTCAATCTGGTACTAACTAGCTTGGGAAGGTCTTTTCTTTCTGGACCTCTATTTCCTCATTTGTAAAGTGAAAAGGATAGACTTCATTTTAGGGACAGGCTTCATTTTAGGCAAGAAATCCTAAAAGCCATGGTCTGCTTCAGGATAATGATGTCCAGAAGGATTCTTAGAGTCATCTACTGACAGATACAATGAAATACAAAGGGGTAGTTTTGCTCAAATGATTATATTGAAAGCAACTATGGTATATTGGGCAAGGCAGTAGATTATGAGTCCGGAGCTGAGGAGGCAAGTTTTAGTTATGTTGCCTCTTAATCATATGCTCATGGATAGAGCCATGGTTTTCTTATCTGTAAAACAGAGAGCATTTCTAAGCTGTGAACCACTATGCAGATCAGATAAGAGAGTGTAGTATATATAGAAGGTGCTTCTTAGATAGTAAACCACTGCATCAGTGTTGGTGATTATCGATGATGAGGATGATGCTTGCTCTTCTCACTTTGGAAGCCCTGCCTCCCTTGAAGGCTCTGCTCAGGTGCCACCGTCCTAGAGGAGGACCTTCCTGATCCCCCCACTTGTTAATGTGCTCTTTCCACTCAAATTACATCACATTCACTTTGGATTCATTTTGTATTCATGCGTAACATACAAGTTGTTTCCTAGCCTTGAGGACTGCAGCTGAGGCAGTGTGGTATTCTAGAAAGGCAGTGCAGTTATTATCGCCACATTACAGATTAGTAAATTGAGTCCCAGAAAAACAAACAAGTGGCAGAGGAAGACTTGAACCCAGGCCTTGTGAATGCAAGTCCAGGGCTTTTCCCACTATACCACACCACCTCTCCTGATCCAGTTGGTATTAACCTAAACTTTGGATGGTAGCAATCTTGCAAGAAAGAAAGCTAACTGTGTAGCAGAATTACATTCTAACAATCCTAAACAGTAGACCATCTGACTTCTCTTTTAAAACTTCTCAAGGAGTGCTTCCTCTACCCCTTTCTGACTTGGGATAGTCAGCAAGGCTCTGAGATCCTTCATCTGACAGATCAGTTCTTAGGGGAGCCCCTCCTTGAAGGGCTCATGGCAATTCAAACTATTTGGGAGGGCCAGAGGCCCTAGAAGCTCAGTTCAGATCACATCTCCCCTGACAGAGGCCAGGCTGACCTTTGGTGGGAAGCCTAGTCATAAGTACCTTTTCTCCTCCTCCTGCTTCCCTTGTTAGAATGGAAGGGACTGTAAAGATCAGATCACCTAATTCAACCTCTTCAATTTAAAGAAAAGGAAACTGAGGCTCTGAAAGTGGAGGTGACTTTTCCAACACTAACTCCCAGACTAATCCTTTTGCCGTTTTATCACAATGCTTCATCATTTCACAAAACAACTGAGTCAGTGGCTAGATACATGGAAGGAAAGGAAGAAATTAATTGTAAATTCATTGTAGCAGGCTAGTTATCCAGCAAGATCATCGCAGATGTTGTGACCCACAAAGAATGAGTTCACAGGTCAGATCTTCACCAGTTTATGTGGGTGTGGGGAGGAGAATGTATTGCTTTTTCAAGGTTTATGGATAAATGAGTGGGAGAGAGGAGCAAGCTTATTCCCTAATCAAGGCTTGGTCTTTCAATAGCAGCTGGTGGGCATGTGGGATTTTCACCCTGCTTTTTTGTTAGAGTGACACAATATTCCTTCAACTCAGCAATGTCATCAAATACTTTGGGCAGGTCACTGTGCACAGCATTTCTTACCTGAATTGCTATGGTGACCAGATGCTTGCCTGTCCTGCTATACTGAATGTATCAGGAAGGGGCAGGGGAGAGGAGTGAATGGACCATATTTTCACTGTAAACTTCATACAGGTGAGGACCGTACAAGAATCATGAGCCACATTCTCTGATGACAGTGGGAAGAGCCCAGTTCTATCAGAGATGTAAGGAGGGTAGGGCTCTACCTCTACCTCTAACCAGGGCTCTACCCGAGGGTGCCAAATGGTAACAGCCCTTGTACCTTCAGCATGCAGAAACAATTCAATTTAGAACCTAAATAGGAAGAATAATAAATTTAAAATCAGAATCTATAACATAGTGCAACATTTCAGGAAAGCTCCTCTTTCCTTGGTAGTAACATCCATAGTTATGGCAATGAGAAAAACAGTCTAGGGTTTTTTCATCTTTGGGGCATTGTGTCTCCAAATCTGAGCTCTCTCTATGAGGTTTTTCTCCCTAACTGAATGAAAAAACTCTTACTTGATCAAATCATCACTGATAGTGATTGTTCTATATTTCTGCTTCCTTTGGTGTCTAAATTCCTTGAGAAAATTGGATGGTGCTTCTACTTCCTTTCCTCTCACTGTCTTCTAAACCTTCTGTAGTGTAGCTTCTCACCTGCCATTCCTCTGAAAATGCTCTCTTCAAAGTGACCAGTGATGTCTCTTAATTACCCCAAATCCCCAGTCCTCCTCCTTCTCAACTTCTCTGTAGCCTCTGACACTGTCTTTTCTACCTTCACAACACCTCTCCCATATATCCCATTTTCTTTACTCACAAAACCACCATCCTAGTGCAAGCCCTCATTACCTCATGGCTGGACTACTCCAGGCCTTCTAACTGGTCTCCCAAACTCACGTCTCTATACCCATTCAAACGGATCCTCCATTCAGCTGTCAAAAAGATCTCCCTGAATGCATGTCTGATTATGTGACTAGGCCACTACCCTTTTCAATAAACTCCAGTGGCTCCCAATTCCCTCCAGTATCAATGATAAAATCCTCTCTTTGGCTTCTAAAGCTCTACACAACTTGATCCCTTCCTATCTTTCCAATGTTCTTACAGTTTACTCCCCTCTGTGTAATCTCTGCTCCAGTGACACTGGCCTTCTTCTTCATCCATCTCCCCACTTGGAGCTTTTTCACTGGCTGTTCCTCATGCTCTCTCCCCTCACCTTTTTTTCCTGGTTTCCTTCTTAGTTCAAATTCTGCCTTCTTCTACTTTCCTGTTCATCCCTCTCTATCTTCCAAATGCTTGCGCCTTCCTTCTGATATTACCTTCTACATATATACATAGATCTTGTATGTACATGGTTGTTAACATGTTGCACACATATGTTACATGGTATATACATATATCTCGTATGTACATGTGGTTAACACATTGCCTCCTCCATTCGAATATGAGCTCCTTGAGGGAAGGGACTGTGTTTTTGCCCTTCTTTATATGCCTGGCATTATCACAGTACCTGGAATACGGTAAGTGTTTAATAAATGCTTATTGATGGTGATGGTGATGGTGATGATGATGATGATTGATTTGAAGGGCCCATTTGGTGATGCTTGTCCCAGTTTCTGGAATTGCCAGTTATGGTTCTGAGTCTGATCCCAGAGCCCCCACCTCCCCCATCCCAGGAGAGCAATGCAAAGGACAATGTGGACTGACTGTTGGGTCTCAGGAAGATTTGGGGAGAATCTGACAGGAAGGAGTGTGATTGCTTGTGTGTTCTAGCCATTCAGCTGCCCTGAAAAAACTGACAAACTGGAGGGACAGGAGAAATGGAGCGGAAGAATGTTTAACGGGAGCAGCCATCTCTCCCAACCAGGCACTAGCCTGAGATACAGCAACATTAACTCACAAGGTCTTTCAAAGCCGATTTGTCAGCAACACTCGAGGTGATGCACAGAAATCACAGCAGACAGGAGCTCTTTGCTGCTTACCTCGGCTTTGAGTTCCTGAACTCAGTGTTGCCTGGGTGGAATTTTTTAATAATAAAAGGAATTCCAAGCACCCACACTGCAGCTATCAAGACTCTGCTCCTCCTCTGGAAAAATCAGGACAGGGAAGGCACTTGGTGTTGGTGATTTTTGCTGCATTGTCAACCTTGAGTCCCAAATCCCTCAGCTTGAGAAGCTTTCTGCCAGTCCTGTAAACATGGAAGCATGGCAGCCCAATTTCTATTGCTACTAGATCCAGGAATATGAACCATGAGATGATGTATTTCAGATTCCTTTTCAGCAAACTTAATAACTCTGTTATGGGCACTGATTACGGTGCTTGGAATTCTTTCTGTACATTCTTTTCTTTAATAACAACTCATTTTGGTGGCTGGCAAGAGCAGGGATTAAACTCTGTAGTCTGTGACTCAATTACTTTGATCAGAGACATGACAGCCCACATACAGTGAGACTGATTTGTCACTGAGATCTCAAATGTCCTGACCACAAGAGGGCCTAGCTTATGCCCCTGGCTCAAAGATCCTAACTTTAGAGCTAAAAGAACCTTAAAGGTCATTTAATACAATCTTTTCATTTTACAGATGAGGAAACCCAAGCTCAGAGAGGTGAAACAGTACGGTCACATGACAGCAAGGGAGATGAACCCAGGGCCTCTGATTCCTAATCCATTGTGTTCTTTCTGTCACCTGACCAGCAACACAGTGTGGTTTATTGAGTCCTCTTGAAGTAAAGGCAGTATGGGTGTAGTGGAAGCAACACTAGACTGGGAATTAGAAGGGCTGGGGCCAAGTCCTGATTCACTAGCCATTTCGCCCTTAACTTTGCCAGGCCTCAGTTTTCTCGGCTGTAAAATGAGGTTCTATATAAATGTGAGCTATCATTATTGCTTAGTGGTCTGCTTTGATAATCACTAAACATGTTCATAGCATGCAGAGTTAATGCCAATGGGCGAATTCACAAGATCACAGTTTTAGAGCCAGGAGGGTCCTTCATGATTATCTGATTTAACATTCTCATTTTACATGTAAAGAAACTGAAGCCCAGAGAATCCAAGTGATTTGTCCATGGCCACACAGGACCTCAGGAGCAGGGCTGGAACTTGAACCCAGATTCTCTGATTCCAAGGTCAGTCATCTAAAGGAAAGCTTGTTATTCAGTTGTTTCAGTTGTGTCCGACTCTTCAGGACTCTATTTGAGATTTTCTTTCTTTTTTTTTTCTTTTTAGGCAATTGGGGTTAAGTGACTTGCCCAGGGTCACACAGCTAGTAAGTGTCAAATGTTTGGTCTGAGGCCGGATTTGAACTCAGGTACTCCTGACTTCAGGGCTGGTGCTCTATCCACTGCGCCACCTAGCTGCCCCTATTTGAGATTTTCTTGGCAAAGATAATGGAGTAGTTTGCCATTTCCTTCTCCAGCTCATTTTACAGATGAGGAACTGAGGCGAATAAGTGACTTATCCAGGGTCACACAGAGTAAGTTTCTGAGGCCAGATATGAACTCAGGAAAATATGTCTTCCTGACCCCAGGCCCAGCACTGTATCCACTGTGCTATCTAGCTGTCCCTAAAGCAAGCTCGTTTGTAGTTTTCTGAAAGTAGCAAAGAGCTTAAGGGAAGGGTCTTTAATAGATCTTCTGCTCAACTTAATTTAAAATTAAAGAAAGTGAACTCATAGAGCTGAAGCTTCTACCTAAGGTCACACATCAGGCATAGAAATCTGAATCCAGATCTCTTGACTTCAACCCTAGTGTTCTTTCCATTATACTGAAGTGTATCTCAGCCAGTGGCTTCTGTCTGTTCTAGTGATTACAGGGAAGTAGCTATGTTCAGGTATACACACTAAACACATACCAAATATTACTCATAAAAGTGACTCCTGATTTCACATAGTAGGCTCTCAGTAAATGTTTGTTGAATTGAGTTATGTGACCAGAGGCCCTTTCCTTGCAAAAACCTCGTAAGTTTCATAGTTCAAGCATTCTCTCCATATTACAGACGAGAAAACTCCAGATCATTTAACTAAGGCTGAATGATTTGTTCATTATCACATAGCTAGTAAGAGTCTGAACTGGCATTTGGAACTCTAACCTGGCAGCAAAGCTCTAACAAGGGTGGGGATATCGAAGGACTTTATCCTAGGGCAGAAAATTTAGAGGGTAGGGACAGCATTACTCTGGGACATGTGTCCTTCCTTCACCAACCTGTCCTCAGAAGTTATATTGTCATTTCTGAGGAAACTTCTTTCCCGCCTGGTACCGTGCTGCAGTGGTATCCTCATTTCAGAGTATTTTTCCTTACCTGATGGCCACAACCCAAGCGGGTTCACTTCCGTTCTACCTTCTACTCTCCCTTACCCCTTCTACAAAAATTGTTCTAGTTCTTCCTAGCAGTTGGTGGGATATTTTCAAACTTTGAGTATTCAACTTTGATTGTATAACCTGATAAAGAACAAGAGGTAGGTCTCTCATTAAAAATGAAATCAATGTTCTCTATCACCTATCCTGGTACAATGAAAAAAAGAGCTGGATTTAACTAGGATTCAAATACTAGGTCTGTTACTTATGTGATCTTGGGCCAAATGCTTCATCTCTCTGGGCCTCAGTTTGGAAAAAGGGGAGGGGTTGGGCTAGATAACCTCTAAGGACTCTTCCGGCTCTAAGTCGGTAGCTCTACAGCTAACACTAATCTCCCTTCGCATTAGTTATGTGGCTGCTTGCAAGGCTACAGTAGCAATTCTGACAAACGCAACGAACTGCAAGGGAGTGAGGTGCCTGCCCTTCGTGTGCTTTCAGCATGACCTCTTCAAGACTGAAGGGCAGCAAAGCGGTGCAGTGGGTAGAGGATGGATCTGAAATCAGGAAGACTTGAGTTCAAATCTAGCCTCAGACCCCTACTAGCTATGCATCCTTGGGCAAGTCACTTAATCTGTGTTTGCTTCGGTTTCCTTACCTGTAAAATGGGGATAATAATAGCACCTACCTCCCAGGTTTGTTATGAGGATCAAATGAGAAAATATTTGGAAAACACTTAGCACAGTGTCTGGCACTGCATAATGCTATACAGTGGCACCAGGCGCTATATAAAATGCTAGCTAATGTTACTATTATCGTTATTCCCTTTTCTAAGGACCAAGGCCTCCACTAGAAAACTGACCACTTTCTTTTCCAACTCAAAAGCTTTTTGGAAGGTTCGCTTGTGGTGGAAGTTGAAGGAAGGAGGGGAAGGGAACCTCACCCAAAGAAAATGGGGGGGACCCCCAGAATTCCATTCTGTAGGGGAGATGCCAGGTTCAGCTTTTCCTCAAATGATCCCACCAGCTGCAGCACATTAAATGTGGCAACTCTTTTTGGATTGGAAAGCATTTTCGAAGTCATGCTGGCAGCTGCCTCCTGTCACCCCACTCTATTATGATTGAATCTCTTGTTCCTTTTATAGAGTTGTTCTCTCCTAATAAAACACACAATGCTGTTCTGAGTGACTGCTTCAGGACCACTAGTTTTGGTCTGACAGCAATACTCCCTTTCCTCTCCTCTTTCCTTTCCTTTCTTCTCCTTGATTCTTTTCTCCTTTGCTTTGCTCTCCTCTTCTCTCTCTTCCTCTCCTGATGGCTTTTATTTTCTGCCTGCAACGGGACCCCTGTATGAACTACTCTATCTCTGAATCTCCTCTCTGGGCCATGTGCGCATGTGCTCACACACAGTATCAATCCCATTTCAACCCAACCCAAACTCCACTTCTATTTCCAGCTATTTTAAGCACCGCTTCTCTGAAACTGGGCAAGCGTCCTAAACACATGAAAGAGCACCCCTGAGCACATACGGCCATAAATGAATAGCCGCAATTCATCGTGTCAGGAGCCTGCAAAGGTGATACCTTCAAGCTGTTTGTCAGAGAAAAAACAAAGAGCCAAAAAAGCTGTGACTTGTCAACTTTTGGATGAGATGCTCTGCAAAACAACAGTCATTTTTCCTGGCAAATATGAACCACATTTTAAAGGTGTGAACTCCTTCCAAACTTTAGAGCAGCAGATGGAAAACGCACCATGCTGCAGAGCTAGGAATATGCTCAGGGAGGGCACCTGGCCCATCCAAACGAACCTCCACCCAAACCACCTCCTATACACAATCAACCAGCTCTATTTAAACACCTATCTTCTCCTCCCAGGGAAAAGTTCCAAATTAGTCCGATAACTTGATCACTCTTCACTTTAATTAATCTTGAGCTTACTTTGTGTTTCAGAGTAGAAAGAAAATGTGTACTCCACATTCCTAGGGTTCCTGGGTCCCCAGCTCGAAGGGAGGTGTTGGTGAAAAGCTCTCTTGACCATGTTTCTTCTCTAGGATTTCAAGGATTTTCATGAGGACTGTTTATGAGGTAACCCTACCTCCTTGAAATTATTTCTGTGGTAGTCAAGGTCACTCAATTATTAAGAAAACTATTAGGGATTAAATGACTTAGAGGTTCCAGAACCCTCTGTGAGAACAAATACACACACACACACACACACACACACCCTGATTAGACCATTTGTGGGGGGAGTTCCCGTTCATTCCATTTTTCATTCCATTCATGCCATTCAACAAGCATATGAACAATTAATACAATAACAACAACATTGTAAAATAAAACAACTTTGAAAGACTTAAGAACTCTGATAAATGCAATGATCAACCATGATTCCAGAGGACCAATGATGGAAGAATCACTTTCTGACAATGAGATGATGGACTAAATATGCAGAATGAGACACAAATTTTTGGGCATGGCCAAAGCGGGAATCAATTTTGTTTGTCTGTGTATCTTTACTAAAAGGTTTTGTTTTCATTTTTTTCTTCCTCCAGTGGAGGGCAAGGTGGGAGGGAGAGAAAATAAATGCTTGTTAACTGTAAAAAAAATTGTGAATTTAAAAAAATGCCTCATATGTGCCAAGTACTGAAGTGGGCACTGGGGGTACAAAGACACAAACAAACCAGTCCTGCTCACAGGGGGCTTATGTTCTACATGCCATCAGGTTAAGAATCCCACTTCTATTGAAATTAATACTATCATTAGTTGATTGAGAGTTCAATTACAAAATCATTTTTCTTCATTTTTGCCCTTCAGGCCTCTTCCTCATTTGTTTCCCTGAAGGTTTGCTAATGATTACAATTGCATTTCAGGGTACCTGATTAGGAGAAGCTGCCCACTCCTCAGAGAAGGTCTGAGGCATGAAGGACATTGGCTGTCAGTGCAAAAGCTGAAAACTTCTTCATCATGGTCACATAGAAGAGAGAAGCATAGGCTTTGATGGAGAAGGAGCATATTCAGAGCTCCCTAAGTTTGGATTTTAAAGCTTAAAACCAGATTCTTGCTCTCTCTTGCCACCCTTCCCCCTTCTCCCCTCTTCCCCCTCCAAAAGAACAGTCTCCTTTCTGAGAATCTGGTTGAGAGGGGAGTTCCAATTTCTTTTGGTCACTCTCTGCTTCTTCACCCAAGGCTACATTCCTGCCCCTTTGGGGGATCTAACAGCAAGGCCAGGGGCAAAAGAGTCAACCATCCAACAAATCGATTTTAAAGAACTAACCTTTATACATCTATTCATTTTATGGCCTGAGATGGTGCAAAAAATGTTACCTACTCCCTGAATGGTGATTAGTCTCGGTAATGTAACATAACAGATACTTTCTAAATCCTTTTAGGCCTTCTCCCCCTTACTGGAAAGATCATCATTTTTTTTATTTCAAAGTGGATTTAATAAAGAAAAGGAGCGCTGTTAAAGTAATACGTGCGGCTTTGACATTGAGCAGCGCAGCCCTGCCGAGTCGGCAAGAACAGGGTCTCTAATCTCCAGTGATTTATAGAGGCTCTTCCTTCATCTCTGCACTCGGGGAGGGCCAAAAAGTTTGGAGACAGCCTGGCGTCCCTCTTACTCCACACCACCAACTCCTGCTGGCCAGTTCGCCTGCTAAAACTTTTAACCCCTTCATTCCCTGGCTAGCACCCCTTAAAGCCAGCATATTTATCTGCCAACTGAGAACAGAGTATTCTCAGGTTGCAGTCATGCACACGGAGGGGGAAAACATTTACCTCTCACAATGGGAAATTATAAGCAAGGAAGAGAGAAGGAGCTAAGAGGCTGTGGCCAAGGGCCCAAGTGGGCTCCCCAGGAGATGTCTATTTCAAAAGGTAATTGGAGAGAGAACTCAATGGGGCAGCCTTGCTTGGTTGGGGTGACTAAGCAGGGCCAAAACTCCCCCACTGCAAAATAACTAGTATCTGGAAAGGTAACTTAAATTCAAGGGCAAAGTTCTAAAACGGTACTAGTGGGATCAAGCAATGCTCAGGGTTTGACAAAAAGGTGTTCCTGGCACAAGCCATGCGGGAGGGCAGTGGGGAGGGAAAGAAGTGACCATGGTTTGGGGCCTGTGCTGAGGGTTGTCCCCTTCCTGGCTCGGCAAGCACTGATGAGGTGATGTCAGGAACCCAACATCAATGATAGCAAACACATTTGCTTTGGTGCATATTTTGAACTCATCTCCTCAGCTCTTCAAGCTGAGCCTCCAGGATAATACTAGGCACAGCCCAGGGATGGCTAGTCTTTGGGGTTCATATGAACACACACTTTAGCACTTTCCCCTAAGGCTCACAAGGCTTGATAGGTATGGGGTGAGGGGATGGAAAGTGGTCTGATTTCATGCTGAGCTTTCCTGCATTTCTAATCTGATATCATTAATGCTGAGAGACACTGGGTCTCTGGGTAAAATTTCCTGATGCTCCTATGGATCACTCCTTGTAAGTGCCTCAGATCCATGTTTTCCCATCTATCTAGGCAGACAAAGAGAAGTAAAGTAGCTCATTTGGCAATCCTGTGAGAGAGATTTCCCTACTGTTCACAGGATTATAGATTTGGAGAAGGAAGAGTAATTAGAGGTTATTTAATCCAATCTCCTCATTTTACAGATGAAGGAACTGAGGTCCAGAGAGGGTGAAGTGAGAACTGAGCTCTCCTGACTAGGGAGCCAATCCAATGCCCTTTCCACTGGTCCATGCTGTGCTCTCCATACTCATCTCTCTCTATTCAAATTTTACTGGAATACTTGGGTTATTCTTTTACCCTAATGACTACAGGTAGCACTTATATAGTGTTTTAAGGATTACAAAGCACTTTATAAATATTATCTAATTTTATCTGAAAACAAACCTTGGAGGAAGGTACCATTATTGCTCCCATTTTACAAATGAGGAAACTGAGGCAGACAGTGATTAAAGGACTTGTCTAGAATCACACAGACAACAATTGCCTGAGGCTGGATTTGAATTCAGGTATTCTTGATGTCAGGTCCAGCACCCTATACATATCTTAAGCTGCCTCTATAAACCGTGGGGCTTATTTATTTGCTTACTCTATTCCCCCATTAAATAAAGTTCCTTGAGGACTGTACTCCCAGCCCTCGTACACATTCTTTCAGACACAAGTAGATGGATGTTAGTTAAATGTTACATGCTCTTTAAGTTGAATAACCTATACAAGACCGAGAGCTAAATTCCATCTTACAAGGGAACACCGCAGAACTGGCCAGTGTATATTTTTGCCTGGGAGTCTGAACCTCCATAGAGATTAATTCTCTGAGGCAGGGACAATCTGTACAGCAGAGATGCGGCTGGGAGAGAGCTATGCTCCTGGGTCAGATAACCCTGGGTTCTGCTGCCTGGATCGGCAGGGAGGTGACTCCTCCTCAAGAGTCATCACAGGAAGGAGGGCGCAGGTCAACAAGTGCCACTGACAGAGATCAATAGGGCCCTTTCAGCTTCAAACAGCCACTTCAGAGCAGGGAAAGCAGTGAGTCAGGGGTCCAACAGTCACCACTGATAACAAGGGGTCACCCCCCACACACTTAGAATTGTAGCACTGGAAGGACCAAACACCTAGCAAACAGGTTCAGTGAGGCAAAGTGGAATTGCAGAACCCAGTCTTAAGTCATTAGACCTGAGTTCTAATTCTGATTATGTTAAGTGACTTTATTCAAGTCACTTTAATTTTCTGGACTGCAGTTCCTTCATCTATAAAATAAGAGAGTAGGACTAGATAACGTCTAAGTGCCCTTCCAGCTCTGCCCACAGTCCAGTGATTTTCTTTTCTTTGGACTACAAGAAACTCACAGAGCTGGTCAGTGATGAGGCAGGTGCTAGAACCCAATCTTTTGACTTCTACACTCTTGCGCTTCTTTAGCAACTCTTATGTGTGGGTGCTGGTAAAAGGCAGGACCACAGGGAACTTCTTAGTGGAACCTTCTGGCTCTTGATGTCTGAGTGGAACGAGTCAGCTTTGTATCCATGTAGTGAGGCAGACAACTTTTCCCCTAAGAACTTACTGCCACACACATGTTGCTTTGAGACCCAGGGAATCTAGCCACCTTCATCTCCCTGTCTAAGCTTTTTGCAGTGTAACTTGCCTAAATATGCCATCTTCTTACACTGGGTGAGGGGCATGTTGGGATGGGGGCAGGATTCAGTTTAGAGGCCATATATATTTACAGCCCACTCCCTGTGTGAAGGTGACAGGCAGATGGAGACATCCTTCACAAGGGTGTGAAATGAATATTAACCATCCTAGCAGCCTCCCTAAAGGCTCTGGCAGGTCTTTAGCTCTCTGAGAAGTGTGAAAATCCCTCCATAGTCCTGTTCTCTTCCCATCTTGCTCTCTGCACTGAGGGCAGCATAGTGGCAATAATAGTTAATGTGGGAAAACTTGGAGAGCACTCCCTTCCCTTTTCAGGTCAAAGAGATGCTGCTTCCTTCTACCTGTTCTGCCCTATCTTCCCCACCTCCCGCCTCCACTTACCCAGAGCATGAAAATAACTCCAGTTTCTCTGGGGATACACTGAGCCTCCTGCCTGGTAGAGTGGAAAGAGGGCCGGAGCCATACTCAGTGAGGCTAGGTTCAAATGCTGGCTTTGTCACTTATGATCTGTGGGATGCAGGAAAAATCACTTTCCCTCTCCAGGCCTCAGTTTCCTCATGTTTAAAATGAGTACATTAAACTAGATAGCCTCTGAGATCCCTTTTACCTCTAAATCTATGATGCTCCATAAAAACATTTCCTCCCTGAGAACAGCCCCAAATAATCTGCCTTGTGACACCCTCCCTCCCCCCACCAATCATATACTCTGGGAATGCTCAGCATAGGAAGCAAAAGCCTGCGCTAACAACATGTTCCAAATACCTCTGCCTCATACCATCAAGATGGGACACTTAGTGTGTCCCACGCCCCCTTCCATCCAAGTCCAGGGAGGGTCAGTTTTTGAGTCCAACCATTTGTATATTTCAGAGTTGTAAAGCAATCCCAAAGGAAGACATGTGTGTGGAACTAAAGCTAGTTGGGAGCATGTCTGTTGATTCCCTAACCTCCCACACACACTGGGAACCCGTTGGAGAAAGCTTCCCACCAGTCATTTCCTTTCGAGAATGTTTTTTGGTCAATGAGTATACAGAGGTGTCATGATATTCTTCAGGAACCAAGGCCTGACGGTGGTTAAGCTGAGGTTCAAATCAGCCCAAATCCACTGCTTACTTTAGGTAGTGGCAGAGAGGTTAGGGAGGAAGAGAAACCACAGGATTGTAGCTCTAGAGCTGGAAGGGTTCTTAAAGATCATTTAGTCTGAACCTCTCATTTTAGAGATGAAGAAGCTGAGGCCCAGTGAATTAAGTGACTTTCCCAGGGTCACACATATTAGTGGCAGTTCAATTCAGTAGTTTTTCAGTCATGTCTGACTCTCTGTGATCCCATTTGGGGTTTTCTGGACAAAGACATTGGAGTGGTGTGTCATTTCTTTCTCCAGCTCATTTTACAGATGAAGAAACTAAGGCAAAAAGGGTTAAGTGACTTGCCCAGGGTCACACAGCTAGTAAATGTCTGATGCTGGATTTGAACTCAGGAGGATGAGTCTTCCTGACTCCAGGCCTGGTGCTCTATCCATTTCACCACCTAGCTGCCCTAATTAGTGGCAGTCAGTCTTTTAAAGACCCCTATATTCTCTGATGCCAGAAACAGCAAGCATTCTTTCCACTGTAGCATGCATATTGCCTGAAAACAACCTATCCAATCCATGAATCTAGGATTTGGGGAACTGACAGTCAACATCCTCAAAGTCTTGACTAGCAATGGGAAGAGGGTTATTAGAACCTGGGGTGACAAGTAAGGAAGCTTTAGTTTTCAAAAAAAAAAAATGCTGATGTTGTCCAGACCTCTAGCCCTTACATCTGACTGTCCTAGGTAAACAAGCCTTATCAGCCACCCCTACCCTGCAACTTAAACCCCTCCCTTCCCCTTCCCACTTTGCCCAGACAAGGTTCTGGAATGTAAATCACACCACCTATGCGTGTGATCCTAATTTGCACTTAATCAAAGTCAATTAGAGCTACATTATTTACACAAAGCCCATGCATCTCAATTATACCGGCCCAGTCTAGGAACTGTTTAGAATTCAGGTCTTAATTCTGCTTAACTAGATAAGTAAACATTTGCACTGAGCCAACTTTTCTTTTGGGTAACCCTAACCAAACAGCCAAACATTCAGCTTAAGACCCAGGAAAATTATACCTGACACCTCTTGGAATTAGTAGTAAAGAAAAATGGCACTGCGGCAGAGGGCTGTTTCAACTTAACTCCTAAAAGGACCCTTTTAAGATCAAGGGGACAGCTCAGTTCTGCCCTGACTGGGCAGCCCCTTGGGATAGAGAAGGCTCATTTCTTTGTCTCCCATCAGGTACTAAGGTTGTCTATGTTGGCTAAAAGAGCTACATTCTTAGGTTGGAGTAGGAGTGCGTGTCGGCACTATATGAACAACCTGGGATTTCAGAAGCTAGCATCCCACCGGTCTACTCATCATCAAGGTTGTTCTACTAGTATTAGATAGGGGTCCTGGCCCCAGAAGCACAAACAGTTCACTTGAAGGATGGAGGTCTCAAACAGGCTAACAGAAATGACCACTGCCTCAGGAGAAACAGAGCAACAAGTTATTCCTGGTACTAAAGAATGAGGCTGGGTGGTGGAAAAAGCACTGGATTTTGGGCCACACAAGACCTGGGTGAGCCTGTCAGTTCTGCTGCTTATCCTAACCTATGTGACTCTGGGCAAGGACATTTTACCTTTCTGGGCCTCAGTTACCTCATTTGTAAAATGCTTGACCTAGATGACCTCTGAGGAGTCTTCCAGTTCTGACTTTCTATAATTAAATAAGTCTCATTTCACGTTGTGAAGCTAATCGGTGATAAGGTTTGCAAAGAAACCTCTTGAAGAGGAACTAAGTTGAATAAGAAAAAAATTAAATGGTTAAGTTGTGCACATATAATGCTATTTACAAGCAAGGGCAGCTACTCCCATATTTCTGGAGCCCAGGGAGCAAGCTAAAGACAATAGCAAGGACTCATAATTGCATACAAAGGTCCTTTTAGGTCTGCTAGGTCAGTTAATTCATGTTCCAGTCATTAGTAAACAAGTTTGCTTTCTGCAGCTCCAGCCCCCTTGATACAAATATTTCCAGTGCCACCTGACAGGCCCCCTCTTTCCTTTATACTTCTCTGGGTGGTGGTTCTCCAGTTGGAATTCAGGGATGAAGGAGAATACAAGCCCAATCTAAAAATGACTAAAAATCCAGAATGCAGTAACTGAGAAAAAAAATACATCCATCAGCTCTTTCCCACCTTGATCATGGGACTTATGCCGTCACCACTTACATGTTAAAAATAAAATAAGACAACAGGATCAATGCAATGACCAACCACAATTCTAGTAGACCAATACTAAAACATGCTACCCACCTCCTGAGACGAAAATAATGAACTCAGAGTACAGATTGAGACATATATTTGGACATACACTTTTTTGGACATGGCCAATTCAGAGATTTCTTTCACTTCTCCCCACCCCACCTCTCTCTCTCTCTCTCTCTCTCTCTCTCTCTCTCTCTCTCTCTCTCTCTCTCTCTCTCTCTCTCTCTCTCTCTCTCCCTCCCTCCCTCCCTCCCTCCTCTCTCTCTCTCTCTCTCTCTCTCTCTCTCTCTCTCTCTCTCTCTCTCTCTCTCTCTCTCTCTCTCTCTCTTTCCCTCTCCTCAAATTGTGGGGAGAGGGAAATAAAATAGATTTCTGTTAATTGAAAAAGATACAAAAGTCAATTTTAAAGAAGATAACGGAATAGACCCTCAATGGCACACAGGGGATGCTCTGAAAAATACTGTTAATGCCAAGTTCCTCAAGTATCTGAAAAGGTGTCAAAAGGAAGAGAGATTTGATTTATTCTACTTGATCCTGGAGTACAGAATAGGAGAAATGGGTGGAAGTAGTTGAGAGGAAAATTTAGGTTAGATATTAGAGCTATGCAGAAGTGGAATGGGTTACATAAGGGTGGGGTGGCTTCTCTCTTACTAAAGGTCCTCCAAGCAAAGGCTGAATGACCATCTGTTGGGTATGTCAGAGAGGAAATGCTTTTTAGGTAGGCATTAAACTATACGTCTACTGAGGTCCCATCTAACTCTTGAGATTCTGCCATTATTTTGATTCTAGGCAATTATAAATACATCAAAAAGGGAAACGTGGTGATTGATGAGTCCAATGGCCAAAATATGCTCTTACAAATGAGCTCACCATTACTATACCACATCTAAGTAGTAAAGAAGATACCTGGGCATTTGCTGTTAACTTTAGAGAGAAGGAGAAACTAAAGCAAAAGAACTATGATGATTTGAACCCCACATCAAATTCAGGAAGAAGAAAAACCAACAGTATCCAGATCTTCCTGAGTGGAAGCACGTGAACTTCTGGTTGGAGCTGGCTGGCTCCTTGCTTCTTCAAGTCCTGTTTTATGATTTGAGGAAGGCTGAATCCATATGCTCTTGCTTTGTTAACACTTACCAATCCTGTGGATCACTTTCCAAAATAAGGCAGTCAGGGGGAGGGGGCAGGCAAAGGGTGATCAGATTTTCCAGGCTAAAGTTGGAAGGGACCTTCAGAGCCCATCTAGTCCAACTCTCTGATGTAACAGATGAGTATATTGAGTCATCAAGAGTTTAGATGACTTCCCAATGTCACACTGCTAGTAAGTCTTAGAGGTAGGATTTGAGCCAAGGTCTTTCAAATCTAAGGTTAGTGCCCTTTCTTCTGCCACTTACAATTTGTGGGAGAGTGGCATTTAACTTCTTTGGGCCTAACTTTCCTTGTCTATAAAGTGAGTGGGTAAGGTAGGATAGATAATCTTGGAGATTTCTTACAGATCTAAATCTATTCCCCTATTATCTTAGATATTCAAGAAGGCCCACCTGCCTTCATGGGCAGCAAGGTGGTACAGTGAATAAAGTGCCAGGCTTGGAGTCAAGAGAAACTGAGCTAAAAATCCTTATAAATAAGTCCTTATTAGTTGTGTGACCCTGGGCAAGTCAATTAACCTGGTTTGCCTCAGTTTCCTCATCTTTAAAATGAACTGTAGAAGGACAAACCACTCTAGTATCTTTGCCAAGAAAGCTCTAAATAGGGTCACAAGGAATCAGACATGACCCAGAAACGAATGAACAAGAGCCTTCAAGCTTGGGAATTCTTCCCCTCAGGGAATAGGAAGTCATATCTGTTTAGGAATGAACCAACTACCCTAAAGATTTGTCCTCTGAACAGTTTTGGTGCAATAAAAAAAAGAACTGTTGGAGGATCAGTTTCCTCAACTGTAAAATGGGAAGGTTAGATTAGAGGATCTCCAAGATCTCTTCCAGCCCTAAATCTGTGCTTCTATGACCTGGGTTTATATCCTGCCTCTGTAAGCTTGAACAGATTAGTCTCTCAGCAGAATGAAGCGGTTGGTCGAGATGGCCTCTCCAGCAAGGCCTTTCCATGTACCAACCCAATTTCTCAAAAGTTATTAGACTTACAACATAGGGAGGAGAAGCTCCCCTGATTCAATTCAACAAACTTGTGTGCAAGCCCAGGGCTACATACCGAGGACGGGAAGACACAAAACAATCCCTACCCTGAAGGAACTTATAGTCTGTGGGGGGGCGAGGGGGAGGGGGAGGGGGAGAGAGGCTTGTGGTGGATGTAACATGTATACAAATGAGTAAACAGAAAGTATATACAAAGTAATTTCAAGAGGGAAAACACAAATTCCACCTCACTTTTTGATTTTCACTGACAGAAGATTTTTTTCTTAATGGTCACAAACTGGCATCTAGAGCAGACATAAAGTCACAAGGCACAAAAGGAAGAGACAGAGACATAGTGACAGCCCGTGGCAGCTGCTGAGAAGGCTGCCCCAAGTGAAAGAAGCATGCAGGGCCAGGGGGGGAGAAGCTCACCTAAGTGAGGGTATGGAGAGGGAGAAAAAAAAAAGAAAAGGAGCCATTTGGTAGCTTCCCACTTTAACTAATTATTCTTGCTAATTAAGACATAAACTTGGTTGTTTCTCCTTGCTGCAGGGGTACTCTGGTGCCCTGGGTCAAAGCTTCATTCCCCCTACCCTAGTTATGGCTCTGCATGTTGGCTAAATCTTTTTTTTGCATCCCCCCCAAACACAGTAAAGAAACAACAACACTTAAAGAGTGTTCTTTTTTTCCTAGGGATATATTTTATTTTAAATCTGAGACCAATTAGGAAGAAAAAAAAAAGATAGTAGAATGATTGTAAATGCACTCATTGGGATCCTTTCAAAACCTTCTCCAATCAGCAGAAATGTATCTGTCAGAGTAAACTAGGAGAAAAGACAGTTGCCCTTTGGTGGTTTCCCTTCCTAAGAGGGTAATATCAATGAAAATGCATGAGAATGAGGATTATGCCAGGTGCCCTCTAACCTATGAAATGCAACTACAACCCATTTCAGCAGCAATTCCAACTGTGAGCAACAGGCTTAAAGTGGAAAACGGAATCAGCTGGTAAACAATATTTCTTAAGCAGAGAAGGGAAAGGAAAAAAGAATTTCCTTCAATTGCTAATAGCATCCAGAAAACTCAACTGTCCTATCCCAAGATTTATTTTTTTTTAAATTTTTTTACCAAAGTAAACCTGGGTTGGAGAAAGGGAGAAGGGACAAGTCAACCAACCATCCCAATTCAGAGACAAGTTAAGAGAAAGCTGTAGAAGGATGTAGGCTAAGGAATCAATGAGCTGATGGGAAGAGTACATTGACTCCCGAAAAAGGAAAAATCATGAAGTCATAGTTCAAAGGCTGAGATTGTAGGAGTCTTAAAACTCATCTAATCCAATGCCCTCATTTTACAGAGGAAGAGACTGAGGCCCTGAGAAATTACATGACGTGTTTAGGATCACATAGGCAAGTGGAAGAACCCAGATTCAAATATCTAAATCTAGATCCAATGTTCTTATCATTCTGCTCCCCCCTCCCACCCTGCCATCTTTATTTAAGTTTCAACCATCGGATTACAGAATCATAGATTTAAAGCTCAAAAAGACCTTCCTATAAATCCGACATATAGAAACTACCTACCTTTGCCCTTCATGTCAAAAAATGAGTTGAATTTTGAAGAAGGGCAGGCAGTACCTCTCATTCAGGTGGCTTTCCTCACCTAGTAACTTTTACTCTCAATCATCAGAATATACGCATTTCGAATATCTCACAGTTCCTTGTCAGTAAGCATGGCTACTGAAATGAATAGATTTCAGTTGGAAGGAGCCATCACACTAGGCATGTCATTACCAAAGAAGTTTTGGAAATTACAGTTTCCAAAGACATGTGTAGATCACTCACTCCCCTTCCCAAGGCAGTTCATATTACCAGAAAACACATGACCAGCAAAAAAGAGAGATGAACTAGTCACATAGAGAGGATGAAGGACAATCAATAGAAAGCCTGTGCACTCCATTAGTGTCCACACAATGCCAACAGGGGACCACTCCAATGTTGGGTGGATTTCCTGTGTCAGATTTATAGAAGAACATGGATGAAACCTACACAAGACAGGCAAGGATGGATGAATTGGGACTAGCTGGAACCAGCTCAGGGCAGTCAAGTGCTAAATTTTCACTGTGAGCATTTTCCTCCAGGAAACTGGCAACTACAAATCGGGGACTGGCTTAAAAAAGTGATGGAGAAAATGGTAATAATGCTAATTTGAGCCACCCACAGATTATAATCTGCATCCCTGGAATTGCCACAGTGATGAGATTACAGATCCACTGGAGGATTGAAGAATTAGAAAGCATTTCCATGTACTCGTGCAGGGCTCACTGGTGCCTGTCACCTCACTGGGATGGAGAGATCCATATCTGTAATGGAAGGGGAAGAATCCGTCCCCCTCACCTTATGAGAGACCTCATTCATCCCCTCACTTAGAGCCATAATAGATTACACTGCAAGTTTCAGAAGCAAGTCTAGAAATTCACCGCAAGAGCAGCTATTTGGATTCCACTGAGGATGGGTGGAGATGGGGCTATCACAGCTCAGAAGATGAATGTTTAGCTGAGGAAAAGCCATAGTGCCAATAACAACTCAAACCAAATTAAGGATAGAGGGAAAGAGGGAAAGGATAAGGAAAAAGGAGAAAGAGAAAAAGGAAATGCAAAGCCGGCACCACAATCAACTAGACTGACAGGAGCAAGCCAAGTCCCTGGCTTGTGGTTACCTGCTCTACTCTTTGTTAGACAAGCAGAGCTTCCAGGGCATCCTCGCCGTGGAGGCACCGTGGGTTAGCCAATGATTCTAAACATGTTCTGTAGCCCACACAAAGTTGGACTGAACAACCAGCACTACACTTTACGAGGGCCACGCCAGAGCATAAACACATTGCCTTCCAAAACGTCATTAATGTGGACAAGTGGATAGATTCTTGACCACACCATGACTTGTCACGGAGCTTCTTCCAAAATAGCTTCTGCTAGGGCCCCTGGAAGCATTTTCTGAAACACCAATAGCCACTCATGTTTCCACCCTTTGCCACATTCTGCTGAAAGGAAGCCACTTTCCCTAAAGCTTCAACGTGAAGCCACAGCGCTGCTCTTTCTCTCCTCTCTGTCCCTCTCCTGGAACACTGCTACACTTGGGGCAGCAGAGGGAGTTATCAAGGTCTATCTCCAAAGACTAGATTTTCCAGAGAGTTTCAGTGCTAGGACTTCCCAGCATATGACCTTGAGGAAAAACGTTTAGCATTTGACCATGAAACTATCCATTTTGTGGTGTATGAATGAAATGGGAAATGGGAGATTGCCAGTATGATCTCTACTTACAAGAAGGGTAGTTAAGTGGCGCAGGATAGAGTGCTGGGCCTCAAGTCAGGAAGACCTGAATTCAAATGTGGTCTCAGACACATACTAGCTATGTGACCTTGGGCATGTCACTTAACCTCTGCCTCAATTTCTTCATCTGTAAAACAGGGTAATAATAGCATCTACATTGCAAGGTTATTGTAAGCATCAAATGAGATAAAATTTGTGAACAGCTTACCATAGTGCCTGGGACATAGTAAGCTCTAAATAAATGTTAGCTATTATTATTATTGTTGTTGTTCAGAAGGAACCATGGTCCTAGAGATCAGAATTCTTCACTTGTCTACCTAGAAAGACAGCAGAATCTATAATAAAAGGTAAGATCAATGGACACAAGAAAAAATGGCCTAGGGAAAGAAATACAAATGTTTCTGCAAGGGGAAACCATGATTGAATTCTCTATTGGAGTTTCTGAGAGGTTGTATGGGAATGTGGACAAAAGGGAACTAGTGTACATAATAGATTTGGACTTTATTAAAAATGTTTATGATGTTCCACATTGATGGTTTTTTAAAAAATAGATTCACCACAGCACTTGGGGGGGGGGGCGGCATTCCAACAATCACAGAATATTAACATGAGAAGGGACCATACAGATCATTGAGTCCAAAACTTTGTTTATTTGTCCTAGGTCACCTAGATGCCAAGTAGAAGAATAGAAATGCTATCCTAGGTCTTCTAACTCTTTTCAAAGGATAACAGATTCAGAGCTGGAAGGGAAATTTCTCCCTTACAACTGAGAACAATTGAGAAAACCGAGGCTTAAAGAGGTTAGGTGACTTACCTGAAGCTACTAAATGGAAGAGATAGAATTTGAATCCAGATGTTCCAACTCCAAATCCAGCTCTCTTTTTCACTATATCATGGTCTTGCCAATGATAAGGAAATGGCTTAAAAATCTCCCCATTTCAATTCAGCCTTCACTGGGCTGCCAAAATGATATTCCTAAGGCATAGATCTGACATGTCACTCCTCTGTTTACAAAAAGCACCAGTGGCTCTTTATTGCCTCTTGGAACAAACAGAGACAGACACCTCTTTGTCTGGCATGTAAAGCCCACCTCCACTTAGGTCCAATCTACCCTTCTTGGCGTATTGTATGTTATTCCCCTTCACGCTTTCTATGATCTGGACAAGTGGCCTTTTGGCTGCTCCTCAAACATGACATCCCATCTCATCATTCCCCACAGGCTGCTTTCCTGGACTTCATGATCTCAAGAAAGTCATTCTGCAAGATGAAATCAACTCTGAAAAGCTCACCTTTTCAGATCTTCTCTCTCCCCAACTGCAGGACTTCATCATGCCCTGATGCTGGGTAACCTCCCTTTCAGCTTCTTTCTATGTATTTCTCCCCTTAAATTGTGAGCTCCTTAAGGGCAAGGGCTGTCATGCCATCTCCAGCACTTAGCATAGTACCTGGCATATAGCAGGTACTTAATAAATGCTTATTGACTCTGACTCTCCACTTGTGACTTTGAAGACAGGCACAGTGATATGAGTGCTGGGCCTAGAATCGGAAAGACCTATGTTCAATTCTGACTTCAGACACTTACTAGCTGTGTGATATCGGGCAAGACACAGTCTGCCTGCCTTTGTTTCCTCAAATGTAAAATGAGGATAGTGGCACCTACCTCCCAGGGTCATTGTTAAGGTTCAAATGAAATAATATCTGTAAAGCACTGAGCACAGTGCCTGACATACAGCAGGTCCTTGACAAATGTTTCTCCTGTTTCCTCTCCTTCCTATCCCTCCTCTACCCCTTGCTTTGCACAGGTTACACTCCATATCTGGAGTGCACGCCTCCCAACCCCTCTTAGAAACGCTGGACGCAAGCACTACCATCTACAGGAGATCTTTCTTGATCTCCCCAGCTGCAGGCACCACCCTCCTTTGAAATTACCTTGTCTTTCCTTTGTATATATCTGGTATATATTTATATGAGTGCATGTTGCATTCTCCTTGAAGATGGGAGTATGTCACTTAGCTTCATGAGAACAAGCATCATGTCTTAAGTAAATAAACCTCATATCTTCTGTAGTAGGCAGCACAGTGTGGCACACATAGTGGGTGCTTAATAAACAGGAGTCACGAAGAGTCAGAAATGACTGAAATGAATGAACAAACAACAGCTTTTGATAGAAACATATAAACATGTGTTTCCTGGGTACTAGTACTCATACATGTCTCCTTTTGAATCTCCTTAAATAATCAAGGAATGCAAGATGAAATCACTGAATTTGCAGAAGACATCAAGATCCTCTGGCTACAGAAATACCAACTCAATCTGCATAAACTTCAAGGAGACCTCACTAAGCTGTATAAGTGGACAGAAAAGTTGACAAGGAGGTTCCAGTGTGGGCATGTATAGATAAAAAAGAATTAGCAACAGTGAGAAGGGCATTTGCTCTCATGTTTGAAGACTTGGACCAAATCCCACCCTGATCCTACCTGTGTCATCGCTTACTTCCTTAGTCGATAGTTTCCTCATCCCACTATGGCATGCCGATTGTGGGGCCCCAACCCTGTTCTGCCCCTGCCCAGGCTCAGTGTGATTCACCTGCCCCACAGTCCTAATGGGAGAAGAGGTTTTCACCACCACATTGGCTATGGGCTACAGCCCTGAGCCCCCAGAGTAGACCAGAGCCCAGTGAGAAAGTGAGGAGCATGGGGAAGGGAGTAGCAGCGGTACGGAAAAGTCTGTTCAACTTGCTCATTTTTCTGACTACCTCCAAAATGGCTCAAAAAACCTCAGTTTCTGACTAAAAGAGAAAAGAAAAGAAAAGAAAAATTAAAGCGTTGGACTAAATAAACTGAGAGTTCTCCTTCACACCCTAGAGCTGGGATTCTAGAATTCAAATCATCCTGAAAAGGGGCGGAACATCAGCTATCAGTTAAGATGCCTCCAAGGGAGTGGGAATCACTATAGATTGTTCCCTTTCAACCTTAGCCCAAGATGTTACTAGAGCTGAGAAGACCTTCTTCCCTCAAATACGGCATTAAGGAAGTAGACTGAAAACAAAAGAGCAAAGATGCCCTCTTCTGCCTAGTACAAAACTGTGATACATGGGCACCTAGGTTACTTCCTATGGTTCATACTGGTCACTACATCCCAAATAAGAATGAGGAACTGAAGAAAGACCAGAAAAGATCAAGTAAATGATTCTGGAGGCTTGGAGTTCAGGGACTGGGGCTGCCCAAACTAAAACACTTTCAAACTCTTCTCTCTGAGAAGATGAAGGTGGGAGGGGATGAGAGGAAGAAAAAATGCGGTTAGACGTGACAAAATCACATATGGTGTGACGAGTCTGGTGAATAGAAATTTCTTCCCAACCTCAGAACTCTGGAACAAGATGGGAGTGGGAGAATACCGCTTGAAGTAATCCAGTTTAGTTAGGGCATATAATTTGAGCAAAGGATTAGCATGACATAATTCAGGGAAAGTAGAGTGGCAACAGATTGTGGAGGCCAGTCTTGACTGAATTTGTCCTGAAAGATAAAAGAGAGCCACCAAAAAGGAATGACACAACCAGATAGATTTATTCATAAAGGAGATCTAACAACAGAGTGAAGGATGGGTGGGCATGGGGTAGGGTGGGGTACAGGTGAGGAGTGGAGGCAAGAAGATGTGTTAGGAGAGACTAGTGTACAGTCCAGGAAAGTGGTAATGAGAGCATGCATTATAGTGGTGGTAGTGGAACTATTTTCTTTCACCACAGATACCTTGGTCCTTCTCTGAGTGATAGAATTGCAAGTAGGGCAATTTTTACATTCTCATGCAAAATGAGTCTAATCTTGCAAATGTGTTTAAGCTTTCATAGACTAAGAGGATACACATTCAAGGACAGCCCAGAAGAATTGTAGGATCACAGCATTTAGAGATGAAAGAGAGGTCAGAGATTTTTTTAGTCCAATCTCTTTCCATACACCTGACTCCTTAAAAATGTTGCATTTCCCATTGGATTCAGGATTTCAGGGTACCAGCTGGGACTGGAACCTAACTGGTGAATCTTTGTGCAGAACCAAAATATCTGGAAAGGGAAATGATTCTTGTTGCACCATCAAGAGGCAATCACAAGTGACTCTCCCATGGCCATTCAGTTGTCCTAGGGAGAAGTATGTTTACCTACTCCAAACCCTGGCTTAGATACTCCTTTCTGTCCTATTTAGACAACATATAACATTCGCTATCTGCAACTTATACCCCAGCCTGGCTTGGCTCCAAACACAGTATTCACTGGGCATGATTTACTACTACCTCTTCTTTCCTTTCACTTTTGATTTTCCTATGGGCTTTCATTAATGTTCCCTCAGCCCATGATGTGGAAAGGGCTTTGTTAATGTCTCCCATTTTCAAACTAACTGGAAATCAATCTAGTGGGAGCCAAGTGGGACTTGCACAGTTGCCATAGTTGCCACAAAGGCCAGTTGCCTTCATAGCTGGTTGACGGCTGTTCACCCAGGACATCCTTGGTGCCTTGCCAAAAAATCCCAGAAATATTCCATTTCAAAAACAAGCCAATGGGCCCACTTGAAGAGACGCCTGGACAGATTCAGTTTACCATAATTTGGACAAAACAAACCATAAGGAGCCAGCTGGTCATAGTAGACACTAAAAAAATAAATGTTTGCTGGCTGAGTGACTGAATTGGCTGATGTTCCTTTTGCCCTAAGAAGCAGTGATAGGAAATGCTACCTATGGCCGTTCAGCTCTTAATTTTCCCTGATCTAATGTTCAATAATGGGGTCAGGTCTAGGGTAAACCGCCTAGAATGCAATAAGCAGGGGAGTTGGGTTGTAATGAAGTAATGAAAAATTCATATTGATTTTTTATAGAAATATACATGTATTCAGGGGCAGAAAATTCTTGCCACAGATGTATGTAGGTATGTGTCTGTGCATAAGTATATGTATGTATGTATATCTACATCTATATATCTCCTTTTTGGTTGCATTTTCTCTTTATGTTATACTCACTTCTGGGAAGGAGCTCTCCCTTCTCTACCTCCATCCCCAGATCGAACCTTACCCCTTGAGTAAAGAAAAACAATTAAGCAAAAACATCAGATATAGTGACCCCATCTGAAAACATCATGCAACATTCCAACCTGGTAGTTCCTGGTCTTTCTGCTGAGAGGAATAAGGTTTCCTTTTTCACTGTCTAGGAACTTCGCTGGTTTTTCAATTACTCAGACTTGAAGCCCTGCGCCTATTCATTGTGCTATTTAACTTCCTTGGGATTTCACTGTGACATATATGCTGCTTGACTGATCAGCTAAACAGTGGAATACTATAAACTTGGGAATGACTTAAAAAGCTATGTGAATATAAAAGAATAGTGATTTCCCCCCCCCCTTTTATAATGTTATAGTTACTGGAGAGGAGGGTTTTGGGTTTGTTTGGTTTTTTTGGTTCTGTTTATTTCACTTTGCATCAGATCATACAAATCTTCTCATGTTTCTCTAAATTCTTAGTATTCATAATTTCTTAGAACAAAAAACTATTCTTTTATATTCACATAGCTTTTTAAAGTCATTCCCAAGTTTATAGTCATCCACTGTTTAGTTGATCAGTCAAGCAGCATATATGTCACAGTGAAATCCCAAGGAAGTTAAATAGCACAATGAATAGGCGCAGGGCTCCAAGTCAGGAAGAACTGAGTTCAAATCTAGCTCCTGACTCTTAATAGCTGTGTGACCCTGGGCAAGTCACTTAACCTCAGTTTGTCTCAGTTTCCCCATATGTAAAATGGGGATAATAACAGCACCTTCACAGGGTTGTTATGAGGATCAATGAGATAATATTTGTGAAGTGCTTAGAACACAGTACCTAGGCACCTATGTAAATGCTCATTCCCTTTCCCTCCCTCTTCCAGTAGACTAACATAAGGAGAATACAATTCTGAAACAATGCCTAAGGTGCTCAAATACCATGGCCTGGCTTCTCTAGAGAACAGAGTTATCATTATTTCACCTAAGAACTGAGTATGAAAAAGAACATGCATCCAGAAAAGTTAGGGGGAAGCTATGAGGATAAAGTATGCTATAAGCATATAGAAGCTATAAGTATAACACATAGCTATTGTGAGGGGAAGAGGGGTACGGCAATAAGCAGAATATTAAGGATAGCAAACTAGATTTAGATACAGGAAGACCTGGGTTTCTATTCTACCTCAGACACTTAATAGCTATATGACCCAAATAAGTCATCTAACCTCTCTGAGCCTCATTCCTCATTTGTAAAATGGGGATGATAATCTACTTCTCAGGGTTGTTGTGGGAATCAAATAAGATAATGCACGTAAAGCACTTTGCAAACCTAAGAGTGCTATGTAAATGTGAATTATTATTATCATTATCATCACCATAGAGGGATTGGGTTGAACAGGTTTGTCTGGGGGACTGAGAAGACAACACAGACATGTAGGATGTGTATGGGAATGCGAGTGTCCCAGCTTTGCCATCTTAGGCTCTCTCTAGGCCTCAGCATGATTAACTCTAAGACATGGAAGTTGGTCTAGATGACTAATGAGATCCCTTCCAGTTCTAACATGTTACAGGTACTTTTTAAAGTTTAAACTATTTCTTTTTTTATTAGGATCCAAGGCAAATATTATACAGACTGGAATTCAATAAAGAAAAACATATTCAAATAATGTTTCATCATTAGTATATCCAGGTAAATGTACATAATCAAGCAGCATTGCCAATAAATCCTTAGGAAGACCATCCACAGGAATTTATGCTTTGTCCAGGTTCAATTCCTCTGGAGTACAGATTCCCAATTCATCTAAAGTTGGTCTAAGTTCCTGGATAACACATAAGTAGATTTCCTTGTGTGCTCCTGCTTTGTACTTTATAACCTTTAGTATTTGAACTGCACTAACAAAATCATCTCATCATCTGCATACCCTCAAAATAGCATCCATGATTTTGGTTTCTGGAACCAGGTCATAGCAAACCAGTGTATTCATTCCTTTTCATAATTCCCAAGCATCAAGATCTTGTTTGTTTAAGTATGTCACCCAATGAGTACTGAATTCCTCATCTGTTTCATGGGACCCATGGAAATAGCAGCCAATTGACTAGATAGCTGCATTGAGGTAGGGTGAGGAAGGGAGGGAAGGGATTAGAAAGAGGAGGGGCAGGAAGAAGAGGCTGCCTGGGTTTTGAGAGTTCAGCTGCAGCCAAGGCAGCACAGTAGTGGAGAGTGGTGGCTAGTATAGTTATGGTGGAAAAAGGCTGACTGACGAACAGATGGACCAGACTGACTGGTCAAGACAAAGGCTGAGGAGTGAGAGTATACATGTTATAACTATTTAAGACGAGGCATGAGAAATCATTCCACCAGAAAACTCACAAACCGCCACTGCCAAATATTATTAGTGATACTAAATCCCCACAAAGTTGAACGCTTAGGACAATGTTTCTATGGTCTGAGACACTGGTAGGTAGGATGTCCATAATATGAAATCTCTCTCAGGGCTCCAAATGTAGGGCATGGTATGAGATATTTCAAGAGAGACACATCGTTCATTGAATAGGGGGGAAGATGTGGGCTGAGTGTGCTTTGAACATGCCCACCCAAACTTACGGGGCTTGGTTGCTGGGCATATTGAAGAATAAGGTAAAGAGGGGCTTATTTCCCCCTCCTCTCTCTTCTGGGTTCATATTTCAGATCAACCAGATCCTGTTCTAATTTTGGTCTAGGAAGAGCCTTCCCCCAATATCACCTCATTAACTAATTCAAATCGATTGGTCAAAAATTTATTTAGCATCTAATAAGTGGAAGACTCTTCATGGCAGTAAGGATGCTAAAATGAAATAAGACAAAAATGTTGCCCCTCTAGGAACTAAACAGTCTAATAGCAAGGGGTTAGGGATGGGGTGGGGAAATTAACATATAAATAATGATGATAAAAAGTAGAATGTGATTAGAGCAAAGGGATCCATACAGAATGTTAAGGGAAATTCCAGGAAGGAGAAGTCACTTTCAGCAGGGGCAGTGAGAAGGCTGGGTCTTAAAAAAAAGGGAGAGACTGAACAAGCGGGGAAGAATCAAGGATGACTCTGAGCTTTCACCTACATTTCAGGCATGGACAGGAGTAAAAAGGGCAACTGACTGGATGCAGAGGATGAAAGAGAGGGAAGAGTCTAAGATGAATCTGAAATTTTAAGTCTGCACGGTTGGGAGGATGGCAGTGCCTACCACAGAAATAAAGGAGTCAGAAGAAGGGCAGGGTTTGGGAAAGAAAATGATGTGTTTCTTTTGGGGCATGTTGAATCTGACGTATTAATGAGACATCAGGCAGTGATATCCAATTGGCAGATAGAAATGTGGAACTAGAAATTTAGATTCTTGAGCCATGGGCATGAAGGTGGGAATGAATATTTCCAAGGGATAGTGTAGAGAATGAAGAAAGGTCTCCCTGTCTGAGGATAGGACTCTGGAGAACACAAATAGGAAGATGAGAAGCCTGAAAGGGAGACAGAGGAGTAGTCAGGGAGGAAAAACTAGAACCACGTAGTGATATATCATGGAAACCAATAAAAACCTTCCTTGATTTCCCTAGTTAGTAATGACCTATTTCAGATCTTATTGTCAATCAGTCAAAAAGCATTTATTAAATGCTTATTCTGTGCCAGGCACTATAGCACTTTGCTTTTTCACCTCCCTAATGCAGGTGAGGAATACCTACCTTAAAGAGCAGGAAAGGTGCTAGCAAAAGAAATTATGGAAAGGCCAGGGAGATGTGAGGAGAACCAGAAGAGTGCAGAAGCAGGTAACAGAGTCCAAAAGGAATGGATGGACAACTGCATAAAATGCTGCAGATAACTTTGGTGGCATTCGGAAGAACAGAGATTGGATGATAGCTTGAGGTAGTAGGCTCAAGGGAAGTTTTTTTTTAAGTGGTATATACATATATATATATATATATATACATATGTATATACATATACATATGTATATACATATACATATGTATATACATACATACATACATATATATATACATATATATATACATATATATATGTATATATATATATATATATATATATACACACACACACACACACACACACACACACACACACACACACACACACATATATATAAGCTTTTTTCTCCCCTGAAAGTAAAGAGGGAGAAATGCAGCTGAGAACTTGAAAAAAGAAAGTTTGGAATAGTTTTTGTGGGGGATATGGTAACTAATAAATAAATAAATAATGAAAAGGATTATTGTATAACATTGAGGGTCCAGTTGAGAAGAGTTACCAGACATTTTTAGTAGACCCAGTCAGCATGGTTTCATGACTTACCTTTTAGGATTTGTCTGTAGATGGAGAAAGTTAAGCAAGACCGTAGGTCAGCTGGGCAGAAACAAGGGAAGATCAAGGGAACAAGAGATTTAACAGTGGAAGAAAGGCACCGTCAAAATGGCTTACAATGGGTGAAGACTGGATAGAGATAGAAATGAGGCCAGAATAGGACTGGTAGACTCTGAGGGATTGGGAGCAGTGGGGTGTTGGTAAAGAGTAATTAGGAGACCATAGGTCAAGATGAGGGTAGAAGAACAAATTTAGGAGGAATAAAGGATTGGAAGAGGTGGAAAGGCAGGATTGGAAGAGGTGGAAAGGCAGGACACTAAAATTTTGGAAGTTGAAGATCTTGGAGGTTAAACAGACAACAATGGCAAAGCTCAGTAGAGGATGGCATACAAATTTCAAAGAAGGACAGGTAGTTGAATAATAGTGACAAAGCACAGGTCTAGAAATGGCAAGAGCAAGCAAAGAGTATTATAAATACTCCATATACAGCCATGGTTTCTTACCCCAGCTTCACTCAAGAGGTAGAGCTAGAGCAGAGCCAGTGAGGAGAACTCTTCATGATACAGGCCTCCGTGATACCAGCCAGCTAGCCTGTTTAGTTTGTTGTGGTCATGTCTCATTTAGTAACGGGCTAGAAACAAAAGGGAAGCTCTTAAAGGCTCTTAAAGGGTCTATTTTCAATGCAGCAACCAAGAGAGGTAGCCAACAAAGACCAGAAGCAGGAGTTAAGATAAACACACACACAATTATTCATAACAGTTCTTTTTTTGGGGGGGACAAAGAATTGGAAACTGAGGGAGTGCCCATCAATTGGGAAATGGCTATGGTATATGAAATGATGGAATACTATTGTGGTGTAAGAAATGATAAAAGGGATCATTCTAGAGAAACCTGGGAAGACTTAAATGAACCGACACAGAATGAAGTAAATGAAATCAGGAGAACAATTAATATAATTACAACAACACTGTAAAGGCAAACAACTTTTAAAGATTCAGGAATTCTGGTCAACAAAATGACCAACCACAGTTTCAGAGGACTCACAATAATAAACACACTATTTACCTCCTGAGAGAGAGGTAACAGACTCATAATACAGATTGAGACATATTTTTTATTTGGACGTGGCTAATGTGGGAATTCGTTTTGCTTGAACATACATGTCTGTTACAAGAGATTTGTTTTGTCTTTTCTTACTTTCTCAGTGCTGGTGATGGTAGGAAGAGCGAGAGACAGGAGGGAGAGAAGGCAGATTTTCAGTGACTGAAAGGAATAAAATTAAATTGAAAAATAAGATGAAGTACAGATCACTATTGCTAGAGCAGTGGCATGCAAAGACCAAAACAGGAAAACACGGTCTAAGATTAGGGAGAGTTTAAGCAACCTGACATCTAAAAAAGTTTACTCATACAAGCAGGTAAGTTTACAATTTGACTTGCTCCACTGGGTCACTATGCTAGTGTCCATGTGGGGCTAACCTAATACCCCACCTTTTCTTCTGAATTAGTTTCAGCTATGGACAGCTCCCTCTCCTAGACTTTCTGGCATGGGAAACAGCTACGTTTGTGCAACGCTGGAGACCCTAAGCCCTGTGAGATAAGAAAAGAAGCAGTCAGCCAGGAGAGGATGTCCAAAGGTATGGACTTCATAAAGGAAAGCTAGGTTTCAGTTAATTAAAGTAAATGGAGTATAAAAGAAAGAGATATAGTCTAGGATAACCAACTTGTCCGGTCAAGGCCTGAAAGTCCCCATGATGCCATCACCATTTACTAAGAGGGATACTCTTACACAATATGGTAGCACCTAGCAGGAGGCCTGAGCATTTCTGACATGTCAATCAACTCTCTTGCTGAATACACTACTGTAATCAGTCTTGGATGTCTCACTTATGTATTGTATGTTATTAATCACAGATGCTTCTTTTATCTCTGTTTCCTAATGGAATGGGACTCTGAAGCATTCCTTACCACTGGAACCCTGGCCCTATCTGCTGGAATAAGCAAAATGTCATGGAAGGTTCCTTTCATACTTGTCTCCAGGCTTTCCTTGGTTGATTTCTGACTACAGAGGACTGTGTGCGTGAGGACACTGTTTATTAAAGCCTTTGTGCAATTTACAAATTGAAACAAATAATGGTGGAGACATTTGCAACTATGGAAAAAGCATGTTTACAAAGTGGAAGAAAACAGACTAAATAGGCTTAGATTACAGCAAATTTCTAACACGGCATGAAATGAACTCCACACAAGAACAGAAGGAGCAAATGGGCTGTTGAGTCATATTTGTTGCAGCAATTAGATCTTTTATACGGATCACCCACTCGGTGTGCCAGCCTTGGAAAATTGCATCTGCATGCAAGGCCTTCCTGGACACTCCTGATAATCCTAGACAGGGAAAAACTTTTCCTAGGCTTCTGGTTTCACCTCTCAGGCCCACATATAGCCTCTCCAGGGTCCCATCATCTATGTTCAGTGTTAAATCATTCAAGCCCCAGGTGCTTCCCACACTTTCCTTTGGAAACTATTCCCTGTCTCAAACCTTTTACCATGAGGAAATAGGCAGCTTGAGTTACCCTGAAAGGAGGCCACGACCAACTCCAGTGTCTTATTAAAAGTTCTGCATCCAGAAACAGAAGAACAATATACACAATGACTAAAACAATAAAAGTGAAAAGAACACTAGAAAGGAGCCAACTTCTGAGTAATTGAAAAACCAATAATGGTCTTGGAGAAGGGATAATGAAATATACCTTCCTGAAGCAAAGAGGTGGGTGACTACAAGGGCAGGGTTTTCATATGTTGTCAGATCCAGTTCCTGTATTTATTGGTTGTTTTTAGATGAGCTGTTTTCCTTTGTTACACGTTTCCCTTCTTCTGTTCCAGCATCGTGTGTGTGTGTGTGTGTGTGTGCGCACGTGTGCATGCGTGCATCTATGCATGAGCATGTAGGGGTGTGAGTAGAGATATCCAGAAATTACTGTGATACAATACTAAAAAGCATCAATACAACTTATTTAGGGAAACATCCAAAAAATAAAATAAAAGCCCTATGTCAGCTTTCAAATCTTCCACAAATTAAGGATAGGATGACTCTCAGTGTTGGAGGCTGAGTTTGCCTGATGTAACTGAGCTTACTTTAAAATTTTTGGGGAGGGGGAGAATGTATTTTAGCCATTCATATTCCGTCATTCTTGAGTCCCATTACCAGCACTAAAATTGCAGCAAACTATTTTATTGCCTGAGGCAACAATGAACCTATAATCCACACTAAACTTCCCCACTGCTAACAAAGGCTATTTTCCTGGTCCCCCACTTTTCCCTCTCCGCTCAGTGCTCTCTCTTCCTCAACAAACACAGGACTTAAATATTTATATATACCTTGCATGTCTATGTTTTATATCTGTCCAGTAAAAGGTAAGCTCCTTTAAGTCTGGACTTTTTTGTTGCTATCCTTATATTCCCAGCACCTAGCACAGTACTTTGTCCACAGCAGGCATTTAATAAATCGATTTGAATTATAAGGACTTGCTCTTTAAAAAACAATCATACCATTATCCTACTAGTCTAGTGAATAATATAGGAGATGTGGCCTAGAACAGACACAGGCTTAGTGAATACCACGGCACCATTTGTTTCTACAGTTTCAACTGTTTTTTATACAAGAGCAATGCTTGGATGGACGCATGGTCTCATTCACATGGATACTCCCTCCATCAGCGTGTATAATAATCCTACCACGCTTTCTCATCCTATGCAACTCCTGTGCATGTATTCCCATAAGTTCTCCACACAGCATCTACCCAGTGCTCACAAGGACCTCCTAGTTATTTTAACAGCTCATAGAAACCAGTGCTACCCATCAGTCATCAATCTGTTTCCTTCACTCTTGCTACCTGACCAATTTACCTCCTTTTCTGGTCCATGTTCTCAAAGGTCTTTTATGGCACTTATTAAACACAAGTCAATAACCAATGGAAAAACATATCAGACGGTGACTCCTATGAGAGATAAATACTGATAATAACATCATAAGTAACATCTTAAAGATAAAGGGTTTGTTTTTGGTTTTGTTTTTGCTAATTAAATTCAATTTCATTCAACAAGGGTTTATTAAGCACCAATTATGTACTGGGTACTATACACAGTTTTTAACAAAGACAAATGAAAAGGTCCTTGTCCTCAAAGGTGTTATATTCTACTGAGAGGACACAATACATAAATGGACAAGTAAATACAAAGTAATTCCAAAGAGGAGAGAGCACTGATAATTGATGGCAAAGTTGAGTTTTACCTGGATCAATTATGTAAGCATATCTCATAGTCATAGTAGGAGAGTCAAGACTTTATTTTTAAAAATAAATTGTTTTAGTTATCTATTTTTTCTGCATCAATATATTTCCTAATTTATCCCTCTCCCCCAATAAGAGAATGGTCACTTACAAAAAAGAATAGGAGAGAAAAAGTAGCTCAGCAAAACTAACCAACTTATGAGAATGTCTGACATAATCTACAGTGTTTCACATTCGCAGCCCCCACCTCTGCAAAGAAAAGGAGGAAGCACCTTTTCACATCTCTTCTTTGGGGCCAATACTGGTCTACAAGAACAGGAGAGGCCCAAATGTATGGAACATCCTCTTAAGTGATATTCATAATAAGCTCCAATATACCCAACCCAGCATCAAATACAATTGGCAGTTTTTACTTGATGGAAGGAAATCTTGATGGGTTTCTACGGAGGGAGTTTGAAGTTTATTCCTATATTAAATGAGCTTGTTTTCACTAACCACAAAGTTTGGGCACGAATTGGCAATCCTTACTTAAAGTCAACATGAATTGTGGCCAAGGAGGCATAGTAGAAACCAGGCCTGCAGAAGCAGGATTTTGGTCTCAAATATCGTCCAAGGAAAATTATCTTCATTTTTTTTTCTCATAAGAATACTGATCCTTAAAGGAAAAAAAATCACCAAATCACAGAACTAAAACCTCTATGGGGCAGAAATTAATTGCTCAACCTCAGGAAGGCTACACATAAATAAGTCTAATCTGACAAATGTTTAGTGTATTCCAAGAGAAAAAGGAGAAAGAGGCTTTACAAGGGCCCCTGGTAACATGCAAGAGTGTAGTGGAACAAGGAGCATTCTTGAAGTCAGAAGATCTGGATACAAGTGCTGGATGCACCATTTATAAGCCACATGACCTTGGGCAAGTCACTTAATTACTGTTTCCTCATTTGTAAAATGAAGAGGACAATATCATACATGCACAACTTCCCTCATGGGGTTAGTGTAAGGTATGAATTTTGCAAACTGTAAAGCAATATATAACTGTGAGTTATTACTCCAGGCTCATTGCTCCCAGAATCAAGGAGCTCCTACTGTGGCAATTTAAACTGCATTAGCTCTTTTCATAGAAGGACAACTGCTTCTAACACAAATGCGAGGATACTAGAAGCCTGATCTTAAACATTCTCTTAGCTTTTTCTTTGCCAGCATAAATAACCTCAATTCCTTAAGCTATTCCTCCTGGATTCTATTTGCCAAGCCTTTAAAAACAACAACAACAACAACAAAAAACCCTAGTGCTACTCAAAATTTACATGATTTGAAAGCCACCATCTGCAATCAACATTAACCAAAAGAGCCACATGACGATTGCATGCTCTTTATGATAACAATCAATGTTTATATCCTGCCAGAAGGTTTACAAAGTACTTTGTATACCTGGTCTTACTTGGGCCTCACTACTACCCTGTGAGTTAGGTGTTACTAGGCTCTTTTATGGATGAAGAAATTGAGTATCAGAAGTGTTAAGTTACTTGCCCAGGGTCTTACAGCTGTTACTTCAGAGACAGGATTTGAATTCAGGTCTCTCTCAACTCTAAGTCCACTACTCCATTCTTTCTGCAAAAAGTCTAGTATGAGGTAACAGTCTGACACCAAAATGGGAGATGCTGAAAAGCCACAGACTGCCCATGACAAAGTGAAATGTGGCCTGAGAGCCTCGGGCTGAGCATCACTACTCCAGGCAAGGAGCTGTGAGCAAGAATGAAATCCCTACACTAGGAAGAGAGCCACTGCCTTGTTTCAGAGTAAAATCATTTGATTTAGTAGCTAGGATTTTGAGACTCTAAAAGAGAAAACAAAAATCTTTGCAGAATAGAAATAAACAACTCTCTTTCCTTAAAAAAAAAAAGAATGTAATAACAGAAGAGTAATGAGGTTGGAAAACAGATGTGGACAAAAGAAAAGCTAAAGCTTCAGTGTGGCCCACACAATCTGGGAAAGAATGATAAAAAACTTTACAAGCTGTTTTGAGTCTTGAATAAAAAGAGTAATCAAGCAAGGCTGACTTATAAAGGGTCAGGGCACAGCATCCTGAAGCGGAGACTAAGCAGAACCCCATCTCCTTAACTGTACCCTGGGATTCAAAGCTATTGGTGGTGGTTGGGGGGGAGGGGAGGGATTTTCCTGGGTAACAGTCCCTCCATGTTCATTCTTGATTCAACCTTCAATAATCCCCATTGTCCCCCACCCCCGCTGGCCATTCACTAATGGGCTGGCCTCCCTTAGTCTGGTTTTAGTCCTTGGCCCTTTTTATTCTCTGACTGAGGCATTTCAGTCTCTTTCTGGGACTCAGAGGCAACACGTGTCAAATTGGATAAATGTGTTCAGTTCTGGTTTAGGAGAGTTGTCAGCCCCCAAATGATTTCTCCCTGCCCCCTTTCCACCTTTTTTTCCTCCTGTGGACAACTGGAATCCATGTCGGAAAAGGAGTGCTAAGTGGGGTCTTTAATCCTTCCAAATAGAGCTTATTGGGCTTAAAACTGTCACAAAGCAGTCACACAAATCCAAAGGGAGAAATATTCAGAAACATGAACAAGGCCCACCCCCACAAAGATGATTTTTCTCTGTCCCTGTGGGCATTCTTTATGTTGATGATTGATGACACTCATGTCAGGCACCCATCAGTTTACCATACCAGGCTACTCTGTACAAAGCAGATCCCAAAGTGGTACTGTGAGAAAGCAGTCTGCTGCCGTTGTTCGACTGAGCTTCTGAAAGCTTTCAAAAACTCCACCACTGAAGTGGGGCCAGCAGCTAATTTTATCCGTGAGTTCCAGGAGAGAGTAAAGCTGGTGGGAAGATTACAGAGTTCCTTGAAGCTCTGACAACAGGAAGAGAGTTGTCAGCCTTCTTGTCTCTCGCCCTAAATCCCAAGGGAAACAACAGTGGCAGGGCGTTTTATAACACATTCCCACTGTAAAAATTTCAGAAAACATGAGGCCAGCTCACTCGTTTTCCATAGACCTTTGTGTCAGTGAAAACAGATGACCTTAAATTTATATTTTTAGCTGGACCTTTCAATTCCAGTTTCCTATGGGCTAGGAGTCTCCCAGGCTTTTTCTCGAAAAATTGTAGAAAGACTTGTAGCATTCGAAAATTGAAGGCCTTGCTACACATTCTAGTGTGTTCTGTGAATTACTTGGAGGGGGAAAGCCCACACTGATTCCAAAGGCTCCTGGTAGCAGGGAGATTTCTATAAGTAGAAGACCAGTCCAAAGTTACACAGAAAGCTACAATAACATCTGGCCCCTGATATTCACCTCAATGTCTCTGATAAACTCATACACCCAAAGGAGACAGCCTCAGAAGCACTCTGACAGCTCAAAAGAAGATTAGCCAAAGAGAGAGAAAATACATAGGATTCACAGAGGATTCAATCCAATTGAACAACAAGCATTTACTAAGCACATGCTATGTGTCAGGCATTGGGGATACAAAAATAAAAATGGAACAGACCCTGCCCTCTGGGAGCTTGAATTTATAATCTGTAAACAAGTAAATACATACATGATAATCTGTGGAGGAGGGAAGAGAGAATACTAACACCTAAGAGGATCCAGTGTGTCCCAGGTCAGCAAATGGAGAGCTGCCCAGTCTAGGGATGGTGCCTGAGAAGAGAATCCAAGTCTCTTCCTGTGAGGGGACTATAAAAGATGGGAAGAAAAAAGGGAGATTGCTCCCACGGCTGGAGAACTGAAATGGTTTACTTAACATTCTTTTGCTGATGGACTTGCTTTCTTGAGAGGCCAGTTCCTACAGTAGCCAATCGGTAACTTAAGAAAGACCTGTGATTGAATTAGAGAACCTCAGTTTCTCCAGTATTTAAATAGATCCCCCAAACTTCTCAATTCCTATGGACAGGAGCTGGCAGCCAGAGTGCTATTAAAGTCAGAGCTGGAGTCTAAGAAGAGAGAACAAAGTACAAAACATACGGGAACACTGACCATAACTCTGGGTCATTAAGTTGGCTGAATTTCAGGGCTCTCAGCTATTGTCAGTGCTTTCAAGACGAAGACGATACTGTGGGTTGGATCTGTAGGAATCTGTACATTTGTTTGTTCGTGTAATTTCTTAAAATGGTGGATTTAACTAACTGAAATGTTCATTAGGTTCTTAACTGGTGGAAACTTATTCACATTCCTCAAAGATTTATTTAGATCTTGGTGAACAACTATTGTACATTTTTACATTGTTATATCTTGTTTTTATCTGTGAACCCCTAGAGCTGAGCATGGTGCCTTACACATAGTAAGACGCTTTATTGATATTTTGCTGAAGTCAATTACAATCATCATGTAGGTGACGTTTTATGTTCTGCTTTAAAATAACTACCACTGGGGCAGCTAGGTGGGGGCAGTGCATACAGCACCAACCCTGGAGTCAGAAGGACCTGATTTCAAATCCAGCCTCAGACACGTAACACTCACTAGCTGTGTGACCTGGGCAAGTCACTTAACCCCAATTGCCTCACCAAAACAAAAACAAAAAAACAAAAACAAAAAACCCACCACTACTGCTACTGCCCAGCGTTACTACAATTCAATTAAATAAGCATCAATGAAACATCTCCTATATGTTCTGGGTACTATGTTAGGTGGTAGGGACATAAAGACGAAAATGGAAGTCTCTGACCTCACGGAGTTTATATTCTAGTGGTCAGATGCAATACATGTGCTGATAATTAAATACAAAATATACATATAGTAATACAAGGCAATTTCAAGAGGGAGAGAGCACAAATCATATCATTATGTATTAATTCTTAGAAATTTTACTGAGTCAGTATACAAAGTCCACATGCTTATCTCTATTTTTTTTAAGGGCAAATTTCTCATAGTTTGCCCCTCATTGCAAGACATTTGTTCCCCAGTCTCTTTCGAAATACGAAATGGGTGCAAGAAGTTGTGATGGATTTTAGACCTTTGGTGCTCCTTCCCAGAAACTATAGAAGTCCTACAGAACATTGGCATTAAAGCAAATAGTTTAGCAGGGAATGGCTGTGGTCATATAGTTCCTTTGGGTTTAAGAAAAAAAACAACTCATCCTTTAATCAGAAACAAAATGAGAATCTCCAGAAGCTCAAGGCATCTTGAGTTCAACATCTGTCAGTCTAGAACAGATTTGTAAATTAAAATGAAGAGGTATGGTATAGCCCCATTTTAGGGCATTATACCTACAGAACCACATGTTGGGGTCACACTAGACATACAAGTATCTATTTAGAGCCGGATGGAGTAGTTTTTCCTTATGAAACATTAGGATTTAGACTCAGCTCCCCAAATTTCAGAACTGGTGGCAGTGTAATTCACATTTCTCTTCATACTCCTAAATCTGACATGCTACTACATGATCCCAAGGCACTTACAACTATCTATTTATTTAGGGAATCATTGCCTGGAAGCTAAGTATCATCTGGGCATTAGGTTCTTCCTTCATCTATCCACCCTCCCATTCATTCAACAAAGATTTACTGAGAAACTATTACATATCAGACATCATACTAGGCATTGTGATAGATACAAAACTGTGAAAGATACACTCCCTTCATTCCAGGGTTTTAGAATTTAGTAGATAAGAAGTGGTGTGTACAAGTAGCTAACAAACAAAATGGTATAGGCTATGTACCACATGAATAGTACTGTTTATAAATTTCCCAACTAGGGAGAAATCAGAAAAAAGAATCACAGAGAAGATGCCCAATCCATGTGAAGTCATTTAACCTCTCAGTTTCCTCATCTGTAAATGGGGATGACAGTACTTACACTGTCTACTTCATGGGTCCTACAAAAGACCTTAGATGCTATTTATTCCTACCCCTTCATTTTACAGATGAGGAAACTGAGGCCAAGGGAGGTTAAATGACTTGTCATTGCCACAGTAATTTCAAAGACAAAAGGTTATGGCTATCAGTCTTGAACACCAGGTCCAGGCTGCTGCCAAAGATAGCAAAATAGTCTATTTTTGGACTCTCAGGTATATATCGTGAGGAAAACACCCAGTGTGTTACGTTACAATAATAACAAATGACATCTCATATTTATAGAGAATTTTACAATTCACAAAAAATTATTCTTGCAGCCCAGTGATGTGAACAGTACATATCTCCATTTTTCAGAGAGCGGGGAGACCTACACAGAGTCACATAGCTTCAAAGCGTCAGAGCTAGGATTCAAAGCCAGATCATTGGATTCTAGATTTAGAATTAGAAAGGACTTGAGATATTTAGTCCAACTCTAGCACAGAAGGGTTAACTGACTTGTCCAAGGTAACACAGATAGTAAAGAACAGAGCTAGTCTTCAATCCTATAGCTGAGGCCTCAGTTTCTTCAACTATAAATGAGAAGATTGGATTAGATGGTTTCCAAGGTCCCCCCTAGGTCCCCCTTGCTCTAGCTCTATGACCCTGAGTTGTATACCTTTATAGATAAACTTGGCCCCTCATTGGCAAGAAGGAAGCTAAGCTAAAACAGACAGGACATCAGCCCGCTCCCCCTAGGATAAGTGGGAGCTGCAAGTGAAATATACTCACTGACTGGGAATGGTATGAAACAGGATATAATGCATCAATGAGAAACCATTAGAATATAAGCCCCTTAAAAGCAGGGACTAGCTTTATTTTTCCCCCCTGTATTTGTGTACACCCAGTGCCTAGCACACAGTAGGTACTTAATAAATGTTTTGGTTGATTGACAAACCAGAGCCAGTGCATTGTAACTGAGTTTGTGAACAAGGAACACCTCAGGCAGCCAGATCCTACTCTAGAAGAGAGGGTCAAAGTGGGTTTTTTCTCATCACCCAAGTGAAGGACCAAATCAATACCAAAAGGCTTGGCAGGAAGACAAAACCAGGCCTCCAACTTTGTTATTAATCATGGCACAGCCTCCCCATTTATATGCTTATTAGGTGCTGGTTATTGAATGTTTGGAAGGAAGGCTTCTGTTCTGAATTGCTCAGAGAAAGGCAACAAAAAGGCCCTTCCCATTAGCAGCTACCTCAGTGACTCTTAATTCCCAAGTCCTGCACACAGTGTACTCATCGGTATCTTCAAGTGAAAGGGTGCATGGAAGAACGGGGAGTTCTCTGGTGAATACTGTCTCGCTCAATCCAGCTACAGCACTTGGGCCAAACATATCAGAGGGACTTAGAATCCCAGCAGCTCTCAGATTACAGCACTCACGTGAACACTATGGATGCATATACCCCTGTGACAGCAAAGGACAGCAAGACTCATGGATTCTGGGAATATTCCACAAGCCTCTGAGCGCCAGCATTTTGACAAAGGGTCATCTGATGTTTTCCAAGCTCAGTGCGCCCACAATAAATGAATCAGAGAGGGCGTAAGGGAGCACCATGCTTTGGTGGCCAAAGATGAATTCAGAAACTAAAGAAGGTGGGGTCTAGAGGTCTTCCTGAAGGTTAGGAGAAACTCTGGAACATTGATCCAGGTTCTGCCTTTGATTTGCTAGGGAATCTACAGGCAGGTCTTGACTATTCATTCAGTTCTGCTGTCTGCCCAATCAAGATGAACTTTCTGATGGTAAAGAATAACAATGAAGGGAAAAATCAGATCCTTCTATCAGACATAGAAGTGGAGACGGGAAAAGCAATAAGTGTCCCAACCATTCTTGGCTCTAGGCCTTAAATATCAATAAGACATTGGGCTTTGTTTCTAAGACAAACACAAGTTATTTGGAAATTTGTGATGATGTCTTTATAATATATTAGATGACTGAAACCAGAGTGACCCCTTCAAAAAAGGAAGGTACTAAAAAAAGGAAAGCAGAACATTGGGACTTCAGTAACTGCTGTTCCTTTCAATGGAACCAGAAAATATCAGAGTTCATAATTTTAAAATGGGAGAAATAAAAATGTTTTCAATCACCTATTCTGGCTTGGGATAAGTATAGATTTGATTTCTGCTAGTAAAGAATGGATTAAAAAAAAAACCAACATGAAAGACTTCTGTAGCAACCAGATACTGTACTTACCTGCTAGTTAAAGCAGTATAGTAAAAAAAAACATCCTAATCTTAGAGATTACTTGATCAAACATGTCAGAAAGACAAGAAAATGGATTCGCCACAGGGGAAAGGGAGATAAAGACCTCAAACAAGAGAGAAATGGAGACATTGGCCAAGAAAAAAACTTTCCTAAACTGACATTAACCCATATTTCCTAAACTAACATTGATTTACATTAAGCAGAGATGCATACTAGTCATGTGACTTCAAGCAACTTGAAATGCCATAAAAAAAGTTAAGTTGGTCTGGTACAGAGTGGAAGTACTGTGGGAGGCTTCAAAGGGCACTGTTCTGGGTTATGGGGCAGCAACACGATAGGGTTAAATCTCTCCTGTTTCCCTCCACAGACGGTCTTTAAGTAAAAACACTAAATTTTTATGGGGTAAGTACTCTCCAATACCTAAGAGAGGGGAGAATGGCTCTCTTGAGATTTCTCTCCAGGGTCGCTGGTATGCTGGCTGGGGACACTCAGGGCCCCCAACTGCGGTTTTAAAGAGTGCCATGCCAAAGTCTGTGACACAAGAAAAGTCCAAAGTTCTGAGTTTTGCATGCCTCATCTAAAAGATTTTCCTCCTTTTCCCTACCTACTTCTGAATGATCAAGTCATATATGCAAGAAGGTTATCTTCTCTGAAGGAATCCAATGGTGGGGTTCTATGGGAGAACTGGCTAAAGGTTTGGTGACTCATCCCATCCACTCTTCCAATCTTCCTTCAGTGCTGGTTCTGACACAGTTAGCCAGTCTCACCAGCCTGATGTGATCATTCTCTCTTTTAGGACAAACTCTGGAGAGATTCAATGTTGCAAAGAGATCTAAATTGTTCTAGAATCAGCAAATTTAGGGACTTTGTTTCTGCCTGCTTTCCACACCGTAGGGAATGTGCCCAATAAAGGCCACAATAGGGCTACCTGAAAAGGGGAAGTCAGTGCTCTGGTCTAGTAGGAAGAAGCTCATAGAAAAATGGAGAGTACTGGATGGGGATGGAAAAAGAATCAAGTCCTAGTTCCAGCTCCATCTCTAACTCTCTGTACGACCTTAAACAATCTTCGAGTCTCATCTTCCTCCTCTCTAAAACAAGAGGGTTCACAGGATTATAGATTTAGAACTGAAAAGAACCTTAGGGGTCACCCAATCCCCTCATTATAATGAAAGAACAACTGGGGGGGGTGACTTGCCCAAAGTTACAGAGTTAGTAAGCATCTGAGATGGGAGTTGACCCCAGGTCTTCTAGAGCTCTATCTATTCTACTAAACTAGTGGGACTATATGGTCTTAAAGTCTCTTTTGGCTTTTATTTTCTAAAGTTCTACCAAGGCAAATGGGCTCCACAAATGTTCGATTCCCAGGCTTTTTATTTTTTTTAGTTCTTCATTTCTATTTTAAAAAATTCGCATGTTCCCGTGGCCCCAGAATGCCTGCCTCCAGCCCTCTGGAGCCCTGGGTTATGTGAAAACGGCTGTGCCAAGCTGGCTGGTGGGCGGGGCTTCAGCCTTCAGGCTGACTTGTGACATGTTCCTGACGTACTGTGTGGTCAAGGAGCCGGGACTGGGGGGGCTGAACTCGGGCCAAGCCTTGCACTTCAGTTTCCTGACCTGGCAGCCATTCAGAGAGACCCTGCTAAGTGCTATTTCCTAAATACACTCGCTTTTCATAACAATCTTACCACATTGCTTTCCTTTACAAGCGCTCTTAAAAAGGGAACTGGCCTCCTTCTGGTTAATCTACCCAGACTGCATTTGGAAGCCATCAGAAACTGAACTCTAAACAAAACGTTAATAATGTGTTGTAATCTGCCCTCGACGTTGCAGATGAAAAGAAAATGTTTTATAGTTTTGGAGCATACATTTTAATTGCCTTTTAAGACCGCGTATACTTTTAAGACTTGCTGTTATAAACCTGCAGTATCTGTTTCGTGATAACTGTTGAGTGATCTCAGCTATTTTTATTAGTTTCTTCTCCCCCTCTTATTCTTCTCTCCTTTCTCTTAAAATGCCACCCTTATAAGGCTCCTTCAGATCATGCCTGATATAAGGCTCCCAGGCTCAGGGTCTTCATTATAAACAGTTTCTTTACAACCTTCACCTCACTATAAAACACTTGTTTCTGAAAATGAGTTCTATAAACAAAGATGGAGTGGGTGGCTTTGTCTGACAACCCAATGGGACTGAGAACTTGGCAGTAAAGCTTTTTTTTTTTTTAAAGTGGGGCTAGATGACCTCAGGAAACCTGAGGCTCTTGCTACTTTTCTCAACTGTAGATATATTAACCATCATCAGAAAGGTCCCAGAGAGCACAGTCTTAGACAAGCCAGGATTCAGGTCCTGTTTAGCAAATCCATTAGCACTGGGCCTTGTGCTAACAGTGGGTTGGACTATCTCAACCAATAGACTGAGCCAGTCCTTGGAATGCCAAGTCAGTCAGCATAGCAACTACTGGCTGAGGAACTGCTCCTATTCCTGCCTTTTACCTCTGCAAATGGCATATAATACTGATTCTCCCTGACCTGGGCCAGTGACAAAAGGGAAGCAATCTGATGCTCTCCAAACTTTTTGATACTGTTACCCTATTGATAAAATTTATTTTATACTCAGTATTTTTTTTATTTATAAATTATATAGTATGTGACCATGGGCAAATTATTTAGCTTCTCAGTGCTCTAGGCATCTCTCTAAGACTGAGTTTCGAGAAAGATGCCAGACTACATATATATTAGTTGAAGTTTCCCCACCTAGGGAGTTTTCTGTATCAGTGAAATCACAGGCCCAGCCCCTATGTATATTATAAAACTTAGAAAAAACGTAAGATAAAGATGAAATAATATTTTTGAAAATATTTTATTTATTAAAGGTAGAAAACTCATTTACTATTATTAATGCTACTTTTAGTGACATCAAGATTATCAAATATGTTTCATGAATTTTAATGACCTTTAATGACACTATGATACAGGTCTGGGTCTAAGTTCAATGTATTTCACTACTTGGTTGGAAAGGCTGTCTTGATAAAATACCTCCCAAAGAAAGGTCTATCCAAATGGAAGAAGTGCATCATTGGCTATGCTTACTAAATCATGATAATCATTTTTTAAAATCCCATCCACAATTATAAAAAAAATTCCTGTGGCAATTCAGCTAATAAATTTCTATCTTCCCTGATGTCAATCAATTCTTCTTGCAAAATGGGAAAGTGCCAGATTTTTACATTTTTAACAAGCTGAGTCTAAAGCCCATTGACTCTTTTCATTTGAAAGATTTTTAAATAGGTTAGAAATTTCTGTTTTCAAGTTTCTAAAGTATAGATAAGAGCGTTTTTGTAGGCAACACATTTACATGGTTTTTAGCAATTCAGAGAGAAGAAAGTAAGTGTTCAGAAAAAGAAAGTAGTGAACAGTGTTAAATGCTGTAGAACTCAGCATGGATGAGGACTGAGAACTGCTCTCAGATGAGGCAATTAAGGGCCCATCAGCAACTCTGAAGGGCAGCATGGCATATAGGGGTTAAAGAAGGAGATTCAAAACGAGGACAACCTGGGTTCAAGTCCCATCTCTGACGCATATTGGCTATGATCCTAGATAACTCACTTAATCTTTTCAGTGCTCTAGGAAACACTCTGACTTCCAGTTGTAGAGAAATCCATTACCATACATTAGTAAACGGAGTTCCCTGATCTAGAAGTTCTCCAGTCTCTGTCTATGTCTTAGTGACTTCAAAGAGAATCATTTCAGTTGAGTGATGAGTAAAGATAACAAAGAGGCTGGGAATCTGGGAGGCTTACAAGGATGGTGGCATGCTAAACAGGAACAGTTAAGTTCAGAAGAATGGTAGGTTTTGATGCATGTCACACCTCATTCCCGTCTGTTCATTCTGTGCTTCCCATGCTTTATTATAGAGTGATAAGCCTGCCCAGACTAGAGGCAGCCAATGGGTGACTTGAGAGACAGAGGGAGGAGGCTGGGCAATTTCGCCTTCACAGTTGCTATGGGTGTGTGGGTTTCAGGTTAGGAGCATCCTGAGAAGCCAAGCTGAGTGCAATCATAGAAGGTCAGTGGTAAGAAGCAGAATAGTGAGGTACAGCAGAGGTAGAATGGAGGAAGAGAGAAGCAAGTCTATGTTGGAAACAAGTCCACAATTGTGCCCCACCTTCCCACTCTCCAGTTGTTCGATCACATATTTCTTGAGATTGTGCTTTGGCCCCCACTTTGGAGACCAGTGTTATAGACAGTCAAGTTCAATTCATCCAACAAGCTCCTACTATATGTCAGCCACTGTGCCAGGTGCTGGGCATATAAAGACGAAAGAAAAAGAAAGAAAGAAAGAAAGAAAGAAAGAAAGAAAGAAAGAAAGAAAGAAAGAAAGAAAGAAAGAAAGAAAGAAAGAAAGAAAGAAAGAAAGAAAGAAAGAAAGAAAGAAAGAAAGAAAGAAAGAAAGAAAGAAAGAAGGAATTCTCTCTTTTAAAAAGCTTATATTCAACTGGGGAGATACAATACAGGATCATAGAGCTGGAAGGCACCTGAGGCTAACATCTTCATTTAAAAATGAAGAAACTGAGGTCAATATAAGTTAGAGTGGCTTGTCCAAGATCGCACAGGTAGTAAATGTCAGAGGTAGGATTTGAATCCAGGTTCTCTAACTGTAGAATCAATGCAACAGCAACGTCAGGGAAACACTGGTGGTGTATCATTGCGGGGAAAAAAAGGCATACTCCACATGTGTTATCACAACCAATGTAATTTTGCAATAGTGTCTTTAATATGTTGTAACTCATCCCCTTCACCCTCATCTCTATGAACTAACAGAATTTCCTATGACAGAAATCCTATACGACTGGCCCTTTGATAAGAAAATCCCTTGTACCCTCACTGGTGGGGAATGGACTTCAGAGCCTTTAATTCTCAGGTCAATCAGTATAGAACAGGGAATAATAGCTTACATTTAAAAAACATTTTATGGTTTACAAAGCATTACACAACTCTGTGAGATAGGTAGTATAAGTATTACATTTTAGTGCTTTTTACAAATGAGGAAACTGAGGTTCATAAAGGTTAAGTGCTTTGTGCAAGGTAATCTGTGTAATTAGTTATCAAACAGGGTCTTGAATCTAAGTCATTCCATTCTGAATAGTCCTCTCCACTACACCATACTGTTAATTACAGGGTGTTGCCTGGGTAATGCTTTTTACCATCGTACCTTTCCTCCTGCCTCGTACAGGCTCTTCCAGGTTCAATTTCTGGGTGAGAACTTAATTAAGTTGATGGCTTACCCTTTCAGGGGCTGAGGAGGAGAGTACGGGGAGAAGGACAAAGTTGTGAGGCTATTAAGAGGCTGCAAGTGGATCTAGCAGAGTCCTGGTGGACCCCCGGAAGAGGAACCTGAGCAGCATACATAGGGTATATACATGGATTTGTCTCCCCTCATGCCCTTGCCCCACAGTAGAGATGAAAAACTGCCTATTATGGGAGGGGGCAGGGGAAGGGAGATTTGGTAGAATTATTGGATTTAGAGCTAAAAGGGACCTTAAGTCACCTAGCTCAGTCTCTTCATTTTATAGATGAGGAAACTGACCCAGAGTCACAAAGATAGCAAACAGCAGAGCGGGTATTTGGACCCAGATTTACTGACTCCAATTCTAGTGCTCTTTTCAGAACACCAAGTTGCTTCTCCAACACCCTTTTAAAGATTTTATAACCTCCAGTCTTTGAGATGGTCTATTTTAGGTTTTATTAGTTCGAATTTTGGCCACCCAGGAACATTGCTTCCTACAATAGAACTAGCTGCCCTTGTATTGCTGTTTCACCTAATGTGTATCACATGGAGCTAATTCATGATGTTTCGTGAGATAGCCTTATACTCTTCAGTCTTACAAACTGGGAGGCACTGTTCTTTGAATTTCAATTTCTTCTTAGAGATAATTATTTTTCTTACCCCAGCCATTAATTAAACTGTTTCCTGTGATGTCTCTGGCACCTCCCTAATACTTTCATGTCTTGCTAGACATTACAGCTTGATACAGTGCAGAACTGTCTTCAGTTAAAACTAGACTTTTCGATGAAATTTTTCATGAAGAGCAGCCACATCTTCAACTCTACCCCCTACTATGCATTTAGAAAATGTTCCACAGCAAGTTTCTTATGGGGTATCAGAATACACACACAATAAGTGTTCTGTTATATACACATCCTTTTTGTCTTCAGAATAATCATGGCTTGTATTTTAAAATAGGATTTTCTCTCAACTATGTCTCCCCAACTTTACCCACTAACCTCATAGTTAAATAGATTTTCATACCGTACGTGTGATAGGAAAGATAAATGGACTGGGAAAACTGGGATCACACATTATTTGAACGTAGTAAGACAATGAGGAAGCAAAAATTTTCGAGGGTGCAGACTTCACTGAAACCTTGCCCACACTCAAGGAAAACACTTGTGTGTCCTGGGTTCTAATACAAACCCAAGTAGCGGTTTTATACGCTTTCTTTGAGGCCGACACCTGTGACTGTCATTTGGAGGGGCACTCTCTGGGCAACTCTGCCTAGTTCACATCTGGGATAGAATGCAGCAGCTTGGCATCTTTGCTTAGGTGGACAGACAGGCATGTTTTCCACATGAAATCTATTTTTCAAAAGCCTTTATCTCATTTTCACACTACCACATTCCATGATAGGACCCAAAAGACAAAGATTCTCTCGTTCTGGGCAAAATAAAGATTTTTTTTGGTGGGGGGGATGACTGCCCTAAAAAATGTCATGTGTTAAATATATTTACTTCCTAGCGACCAAAGGCAGGCTAGTGACAAACCACTGGCAGTAGAAACTCCAATGTTTTGCAACTACTTCTTCAAAATAATTTTATGGGGTACATTTAGAGAACTCTGAAATAAAGACAATATTCTTTAAATAACTAGGCAAAACTTCCAGTCCAGGTGCTCTTAAACTTTTCACAAAACTGTATCTTTGGAAGATGGTCCTACATGGGGATTCATGGCATGCCTTTTTGCTACTGAAATTTTCCTCTTTAAAATTTTAGTGACATGTAGTTATTGGGTGTATTTCCTGACCTTTTGTACTAGCAGCTGAGCCTGTAGGGGATTCAGGCTAATTTTTCTCATCCTAATTTATGGAGGACTCAATTCTGGGGCACTGACATGTGGAGTCCTAAGCTAAAAGCATGGCTTAGGTCAAATCGACTTGAAAAAAAAAAGGATATTCTGTGTATATATCACTTTAGTGGTCTCATTTCTATCTCTTCTGTTGATGAAGGTAATCCAGATAATGCCAAAATGGAGTATCACTGATAAGCCATGTATTCTTCTAAGACAACCCTTTAAAAATGGGTTGTGCAGATCATTATGGATCAGGAGATGATTAAATGAGTACAAGTTTGGAGTCTCCACAGATGAAGCAATCAGGGTGTAACAAATAGAAGGCTGGATAAATCTGGATAAATGTCCATGATGCCATCCTATTAGAAAGAGTGCTTAGGTACTTAAGCCACTGACCAGTCATTAGGTTCCCATATCAAATCTGTTGTAGAAAGACCACTGGTTAGGAATCAGATCTAGGTTTGCTATGTAGCATCTGGGTGACTTTGGGCAAGTTTATTAGCCTTTCCAAGCCTCAGTTTCTTCATCTGTAAAAAATGAAAGTGTTGTACGAGGTCATAACTAAGGTCATTCCCAGATTTAAGGTCTTTCCTATGATTTTATGTTCATTTCCTTTATCATCACTATCTTTATAAAACCTGTTACCTTGATAGGTCCTCCCTTCTCTAGGGGAGTCTGAACCTATAGGTTTCTATTTAAAAAGAGGAACACCAACAACAATTTTGACTTCTTGATGTCCTGGAAAGCAGAGACAAAGGGAAGATGATTGTGATCTAGCTGAAAGGAAGTAGAAGTAACAATAATAATTATTAGAGTAGGGACAGCTGAGGGGAGAAGTTCTCTAAATTTAATTTCCTTTGTTTCATGGGTCCAGAGACCTCATTCAGAGGAATTCATAGACTTTCAATTCCCATCAGACTCTATCTGGCAGCAGGGTGGTTGTGTTCTCAGGCATGGACTCTCACTGAGATAAGTCCGAGAGTAAAAAACAGAAAGAAAAGAACAAGGGTGTGTCAACATAAGAGAAAGTAATGAGCTAGGGGGCTGCAAATGGCATGAGTTGGTGAGAGGACAAACAGACTGCCATGGTGACTCTAAACCCCAGCAAAATCCTGATGACCCCATGGAGCAAGCTAAAAGCAAATGTCTACACTGCAGGCTTCTGCAAACTCTCTTATCAATTGCCAGGAGTAGAAAAAGATATGGTGCCATGATGCCAAGACAATAAGTTTTCTACTTGCCACACAAGCCAGATGCCACTGGTTTAAACCCTTTCCCACCAGTGCATGAATCAATAGGAGGTTTAGTCATTTGTAATGGGTGACAGAAATATTTCTAATCCCTGTTACTCACTTTGCATATCTGTCTCAGTTAAATACTTTGCTACATGATTTGTGGTTCCTGTCTGGTCTGTAAGCAGAGTAGCCACTGGAAAGCTAGCCCTGAGATTCTGTAGAGGTATCTATGCTGTTCTGTGATGGGGGCTAGATCCATATTGGGATAATTAAGATTAACCTAAATATTCTATATAGAATCCACGTAACATGTGATTACAGAGTAGGACATAGTACATCATCACCATCACCATTATATTTGAATTTATATATAATACTTTAGTGTTTGTGAAGTGCATTACATAACATTATCTCATTGAAGCCTCATAACAACCCTATTTGGTATGTACTACAGGTATATCTTTACTATTTTACAAATAAGGAAACTGAGGCTTGTGGAGATTAAATGCCTATGGTCCCACAGCTAGCAAATATGGGAAGTAGGAGTTTAAAGCCTAGCCTTCCTGATGCCAAGTCCATAACGTTCTTCTTACCACAGCATACTGACACTCAATCATCCTTAATTTTAATATATTTTTGGTTGATGACAAGGTTATAAGATTGGGAGAAAGACCTCTATAGCTTTTCTGGGGGAGATTTTTCAACTTATGCTCAGAACGGAAAGTTAATTCAGAAGAGAATCCTACCTTAACATTTCTGGACCAAAGAGGTCCAAAAAAATTTAACATCCTAACTAAACTTTGGAGGGTTAGCAGTTTTTCTCCTTTGTTAACTATCACCTGGTAGAAAAGGGGGCATTACAAAGTGACATTCTTTTCCATTCTGAAATGTATAAATAGCACATTGCAATTGGGAACAAAGCATGGTTAATCTTCCAATGCCATTTTCCTTGGGAATATCAAGTAGGCGAATTATGAACTCAGATTAAAGTGTACCTCTGTTTCCAGATGCTAAGGTCTGAAACACGAAATCTATAGGATGCAAAGAAGATACCTCATAGTGGAGACTATGAGAAAACTGGCCTTGTTTCTCAGTATATCTAAGATAATGCACCACTCCTCAGGTAAAGAGCCTGGAGGTCTTGATGTTGAACTGCTCAATAAAGTTTTACTGGCCCCAAAGGAGAAACATCTGCTGTAGTCAAGAACAGCTGTGGTCATTCCACAAAGCAACTGGCACTTGGTCAACTTTGCATTCATTGGTAGGTGGTATTGTGGTCACCAGTAAATACCCTGGAGAGTTTCATGGGAGTCAAGGATAATAGAAAGGACAAAGAACATTCTATTTCATGGCCAACTCTTTATCTCATAAGAGTAAATCATAACACGTTAAACAAAACTCAAAAGTCCAACACCATCCCTTTTACTCATGGCTGATATTTCTGACTTAAAGACAAGTATTTCAAACAACATCTGCCTGAAAAGTGACTTCTCTGCTTATTAATCCTGATTGAACAGTTCCTGTAGGTTTCATTAGTTTTTAAGTGTTTCTACAGAAAGACAGAAAGACTACAGAGAAGTGTGGAAGAGAAACTCTGAAACTGATATTTAGCAAATCAATGAATGGTAGAGGGTAAACTATGATCCAGGGATATGCTGGAGTCAGCTTGAACTAGCTTGGTAGAGCCAACTGTTGAATTTTCAGGGCGACCATTTGTTGTTGTTTGGTAATTTCAGTTGTAACTGACTCCCATGACCCCATTACGGGTTTTCTCGGCAAAGATACTATTTTCTTCCCTACCTCATTTTACAGGTGAGAAAACTGAGGCAAACAGAGTTAAATGACTTGCCCCAAATCACACAGTAAGTGTCTGAGGCCAGATTTGAACTCAGAAAGATGAATTTTCCTCACTCCAGGCCCAGAGCTCTATCCACTGTGCTACCTAGCTGCCCAAATGTGAACATTTATACCTCAGAAATAGCCAATGCAACAAATCAGGGCTTGGTTTATTGTTCTGTTGATTGTCCAGCTTGAGAAAGTGATGGAGGAAATATTAGCAATTAAAATTGAAATTAAACTGAAAAACGTGTCATTTTTTCCCCCAAGAAAGCCAACTGTTAAACATTTACCAGTATACCACTGACTATAAACCTCATCTTTATCAAATTTGCATATTATTTTAGAAGCTAACTAATGCTGCAATGACTGGAGACTGGAGCACAAAGACAAACCAAGTTCCACATATTCAGCTGTGCTCACTTTTCATGGAATGATGAATGTCAGAAAGTAGCAGTTAAATTAAAATATACTGTACTTAAAAAATTAAACACTTGGGAAATAACCTCTTGAGCCACTGGAAAATGACAAAGTCTAAGGCATTTCAATCAAGTTAATTTCAGTACCAAAGCAATGCATTTTTTCCCACCAGAAACCATATGAGAAAACAAATTAAACAAAATGGGCCATGGAATGAATAGCTAACTTCAGGCACAAATCGAGCTTTCTGATTACCTGTCAATTAGGTCAGTCTACAAAACAATGTCGAAGACTGTCAGGTTCATTTTAAAATAAGAGTCCATGATGGAATGGTTGACATTTATACTGAAATGAAAGCATGATCTAGATTACAAACAAACAGGTAACTTCTTCCTCATATGAATCAAAGATTGAAGATAGCAGGATGGGGTGGAGGGAGTACTGAATTTGGAATCAGGAAACCCAGATTCTAATCTCAACTCTGCCACTAAAGAGAAATGTGATGTTGGCTACTTTCTCTTTCAGGATTTATACAGCTTCTGTATAAATGGAATTATTTCTGTCTCCAGTAATCTATGGATCTCATAAAGACTAGGGCTTTGAATTCTACAGAGATAGCCCTACAGCCAGGATGGCATCTGTGCCAGGCAGTAGAAAGTGCCTAATTTATACTTTTGCTTTGGTGATAACAATAAAAAAAGAAGTTAAGCCAACAAAGCTGGGAACCTCCTCTCCTCTCAAGGCAGTGGCTCAGAATACATCACCTAAAGACTGTGAATGTCATGAGAACTTCAGTGACCCAGATTTTGGGATACACAATTTGAGACCAGAAATCAAATTCAATTGATGCCAGATCGCTTGAAGTGATTTTTATGTACTCCAAAAAAGCACTTTTATAGTGATAAAATGTCCACTAAAAATCAAACAAAATTAAACACAGACAAAAATCTCTGTTTATTACATGGCATCTGGAAGTATTAACATTGAGACCTGAAACTATTAATGCAGGATCTGTACACTGTTCTCTTAAAATATCCCAAACTATCTTTAAACAGCATGGGTCAGATGAGGCTGGTGATGAGCATGGGCATTGTGGGTAGCATAAGTTTTAACAATAAAAATTAAACAAAAATTTTACTAATTTTATCTAAATTGCTCCTGCATGATGATATATCTCTACTTTGTTAGGGCTATTAATAATATTGAAATATAATTTTTTTCACATTAACATCAACATTTTTATCCTACAAGCATAAAGTATGTTAGCAACTTAAATTCATATAGCACTGTGATTTAAAGATAGAGATGACTATTCCATACAACACCACCCCCGCTAAAGTCTCTAAAAGTTTTCTCCCAAATATGCTTATTTCTAGCTGGGGGGTGGGTGGTAAACTTATATACATGAAAATAAAAAGTTTAAGGTACGTCAGTTTACAAATGAGGAAACTAAGACCCAAAGAAACTTACTTTTGGGAGGGATAACACTTTTAGCCTGTTTTCAACTACCATTTAAGTGGCAATTAATAGACAGTAATTTTCACCTCCTTAGAAAGTATAATAGTGTGATAGATTATTGCTTTATGTTTAAGTATTTGTTATGATATTCTTGTTTGTTTTTGTTTTAAGGCCTTGGGTAGGGGACAAAGAAGCATGAAGTGAAAGAAGAGCGACTAAAAGGAGTATGAAAGCATTGTAAGACAGGTAGCCCACTCCACAATTTTGTCCAGGGCCAGCAATGACTTAATGGAGTTTCCCAAATCTGCAACGGGAAATCTTGGTGATATATCTTAGGAGACTCTGGAGACTAGTAGGCTAATTATGGTGAATGGAAAAATGCAAACAGTTCTTGTCCCTGAAGAACAGAATGGAATTGTCCCTTTTAAAGTCTAGCAAACATCTACTACTCACTGATCTTTCTGATTGGGTTTCCCATTCCATCCAGCCACCTACCCTGGCCATCTTGCCCTGATTCTTTCAAGTTGGAATAGCACCTTCTGGATTAGACCTTTAGAAATCATGTCCTAGACATATTAATCTATTCAGCTTTAGAACTCCTGCCCTGGAGTCAAACTGTTTTGATTGTTAAGTGCAAACTCACCTAGTCCATGATATCTATCCAGCTCCTCATTCCATCCAGCCTTCCACCCTGGCCATCTTGCCATTAGAATTGCCTGATTCCTCCTTTCACATCTTGCTTTGTGCACAATAATGAAATCAATAATACTACTGCTCCTGGCAGTGGCACATCAACTATCAACTTATCATTCCTGTAACTCACCAGACCAAAACTCCTCTCCTGGCTACCATTCCCCATATGTCTTGCTTCTTCCAAATGGAATATAAACCTCTGGAGGACAGGAACTGTCTCACTACTGTATTTTTATCCCGAGGGTTGAGCTCAGTGTGTGGCACAAAGTAAGCACTGAATAAATGCTTTCTCATGCATTCATTCACATTGTTATAGGACAAAACTTCACCTGTGGCTGATGGGAAAATAAATATAAGGATTTCAAGTAAACGGTTTGGTGAGTCATCATACCCACTGTGATTTAATCAGAATTTAGGAGTGTCTGAATCTGGTTCTAGTTTTAGTCCTCAAAGCTCAATGGCCCTTTGCAGGGAGGTGCTTTTTTTTTTTTCCACATCCAATGGCATTAGAAAGACGTTTGGTTCCATCCCACAACATTCAATCTGGAGTGGGGGGAAAAAAAAGTTTGAGTGTAAGATTGGGTTGTTATAAACTTTACAGTGAAACGTTGGGTGAATGGCTATCTATGATAACCTGTATGTAGGACAAAGACTCTTCCTTTGTGGGGGAGGTCTGAGACACTGTAATTATTCAAGTGATCACAGGTAAGTATGTGCAGTGCAAATACAAGTATCACTTATCAACTCTCTGCGGGTATGGCACTTATCATAACCCCACTAATGAATTATGTGAGTAAAACTAGAAGGAGAGTAGAGCTAAAGGTTTGTTTGGGAGCCTTTTGGGAGGAAGTGACTGTGGGTTTGGGACACTCTTTTTCCTTTATGGTGTTATAGTACTAAAAGATGGAAGAGACCTTAGAGATCTAGTCCAACTAATCCCCTTCCCCCACCAACTGTATAGATAAGGAAACTGAGGTCCAGAAGTTGCTAAATAACTTGTACAAATTCACACAGGGAGTAAAGTAGTAGAACTAGGGTTTATGTCTAGGTCTTCTGACCACAAATCCAGTATTCTTTCCATTACACTACACTGAATGAATACGGTTTGCTGGGCTACTTAATTCATCATAGTGGATAAGCTTCAATTATAATCCCCAAATATATTCAGGAGAAAATTAGTTTGCATTAGCAGGTCTAACAGTGGCCAGTTCTATGGGTGAGATAATTTATGAGTATTTTTAGAATTTATGTTCCTTATTGTAAATGGTATAAAATTTACTCTTCTTTTGTAAATAAAATCACTAGCTAAATTTACTTATGGTTTAATGGTTAAAAGAGAAAGAGGGGTGGGTGCTCACAGATAACAGGGTATTTAGGACAATAGTGAACATCTTTCAAGAGGAAACACATTAGTATATAACCACATTTCAACCTCTAGAAGTGATCACATTAATGGAACAAAAGAAAAAAAGGAATGTAGGACAAGTCAGCTTATTAGGTACTTGTAGAGGTTCTCACTGGACTATACTGCATTCCTTGTCACAGATTAATCAATCATTTATTAAATGCTTACTCTATGTTAGATATTATGTTAGATGTTGAAGATGTAAAGGCAAAAGTGGAAGTTTCTGTCAAGAAGCTTATTTTTTAATTTTTTTTAACTGATTTTGCTTATATATCACCTAAATTTCTTCTCATATCCCTCCTACTCACCCACTAGATGGTCCATACAACAAAGAATTAAAAAAAAAAAGAGGAAGAGAGAAAAAAATGGGAAAAACTGATCAATACTTTAAAATACAATGTCTGAGCTTACATTTTAATGGAGGAAGCAATACACAAAAACATATTTGACACATACAAAATAAAGCCAAGGAAGTCTGAGGTGGGGAGAAAGAGGGGTGAGGAAAGATTTTTAGTAAAAGGTAGCGATCTAGTTGAGCCTTGAAGAAAACTAGGGATTCTAGAAGTGAGGAAGGAGGCATGGGGGACTGTCAGTGAAAAGTTAGGAAGAATGCTAAGTGTACCAAATATTGAGTTAGCTAATATGACTAGATTGAAGTAGGAAGGGATCAGGCTGTAAATAGTTTTAAGTGAGAAATGGAGTTTTTATTTGATCCTAGAGGTAACAAGGAGCCACTGGAGTTCATTGAATAGGTGGCTGACACGGTCAGACCAGTGATTTAGGAAAATCAGTTGTATGGAGGATAGATTGGAATGAAGAAAATCTTGAGGTAGGGAGATAAAAAAGGAAGCAATAATCTAGGTGAAAGGTCAGAAGGCCCTGAACTGGGATGATGACTGAGTGGTGAGGAAGGCACATATATGCAAGAGACATGGAGATATAAACAGCAAGATTTGGCATATGACTTGATATGCTGGGTGAGAGTGAGGAATGAAGGATGAGACTGAGGTGGCAAAACAGAGTGACTCATACTCCTCTAGGGAGTCTACAATATTCTGAGAGTATAACTGAAGAGAGCTTCATAGCTAATGACAGAGAAGCCTACTTCTTCCTTCACTGGCCAGATTCATGGTTTCTGGAGTTGGACCCATGACTTCCTTCTAAGGAAAAAACTGTCCCAGAATACAAAGATTTAGTGTGACTGGAAAACAAATGTAAAATTGAACAGATTTTGAATTTTTTTAATTGGACTGAATGTTTTTCTATTGGATGAAAAGGTAACTTTAAAAAAATTGGTCCTCTGGCTCTACTCTTTTTTTAAAAATAGATTTCTGTTGATATCTTTTGTTTTAACATCAACAAGATTTCCCCCTGTATTCTTCTCCTTCCCTTAAAAAGGGCATTTCTAAGAAGGCAGTACATTTACATGTAAATGCATATCTAATGCTTTCCATTTTGGTCCTCATTCAGAGGTATTTTAGGAGTTGTTACTACAGCTACATTTTAACTATGTCTCCCTCTTTTTTTTTCATGATTTCATGAAAAGGAAAATCTGTATTGTCAATGCTCCCCCCCCAAAAAAGTCATATTGTTGCACTGTTTTCCCATCACAATCACTTCCAAATATACCATAGCTCTTGAACATTTAACTCTTTCTTGTGTCAAAGAAAAACAGTTAAACAAAACAAAGCAACCCAGTGACCACAGCAATGTGTACGATATTCCACATACAGAGCTCCTATATCACACTATGGAGAAGGACATTTCATCATCTGTTCCTGGATACCAGAATTGGGCACTACAATTACACAGAGCTCTGCTTCCTTTTGTTCTTTTCAGTTGTTATCCTATAATTACTGTATACATAGCTCTCCTGATTCTCCCCACTCCATTCTGCATCATCTCATCCAGAGCTGCTCTAGATTCCACATATTCATTGTCTCTTACAGTGTAACATCAGATTCTATTACATTCATGTGACATCATTTCCTGGTCATTCTTTCAATTTCTTTGTCCTGACAAAAAAAAAGTATTGTGACTATTTTGTTTATACTGAGGTCTCTTATTTGGGGGAGGGGAGATATCATATCCATGGAGGTCCAAAATAAAGATGTAAGTCCGTGAACTAGTTAATAAAATATTTCAGTTGTTCAGTCATTTTTCAGTCACATCCAACTCTTTGTGCCCCCTTTTTAGGGCTTTCTTGGCAACCATACTGGAGTGGTTTTCACCAGCTCATTTTACAGATGAGGAAACTGAGACACACAGGGTTAAGTGATTTGCCCAGTGTCACATAACTAGTAAGTGTCTGAGGCCAGATTTGAACTCAGGTCTTCCTGACTCCAGGTCTGGTACTCAATTCACCGTACCACCTAGCTGCCCATAATAAAATATAGTGTTGCCTTAATTCTCTCTTTCTGGCAGTAAAATACAGGGGCATAGAGCCTTACCTTAGAGCCAGGAAACCCTGTTTTCAAGTCCTGTCTTTAACACATATTGGCTCTGTGACTTTGGGTAGCAAAGAAGGTGCCAAGTTGCATGGGAAGAGAGTTTCCTAGTCTAGGAGAGCCTTGTATCAATGAAATCACAAGTGTGTGGTTCCTATTCCTTTCCCTCAGTCTTTATTGGGATAACAGGGGAGCCCTTAATAGCAGGAAAATGGAGCTCAGGAGTACGTTTTTGGCTTGATTCTCACCCACCTATATTTCTCAAATAAGAGCTTTTTAGTGCTGAGCTGATACAAGATGCTATTACCTTCCCCTCAAATCTGGTACTCTGGCATCACCACCCCAAATATCTGATCAGCAAAAGAACAAAACTGTCCTGGGTTTGCTGCTGAAAATCTCCACCAGAACATTTTCATTGCTGATGGAGTATTCAAGATTCCAATAAAAGACTCCTAAGGTCCTAATCTTTCACCAAGAAATAATTCTGGTCCCACATACCTTAGTGCTTTTTTTAAAAAAAAATATTCACATTCAAAAGGTCAAGTTGTAAAGCCATTTGATTAAAATAGTACTAAAAGAGTAAACATTAACTCACAATTTTTCCTTAGGACTTTCTTTGTCCAAGTGGGGATCATTTTGCTTTCAAAATAAGTTGCACCTTAAGAAGTTGCAAGATTATCTTGATTAAAAATCTTTAGCTTCTTAATTTTAAGTAGGAAAAAGCCTTAATTTCCTTCCAATTAAAAAAACCAATTTTAATACTTTTAGTATTATCTTGAACTTAACATCTACATGTTGTCCTGGGCTACTCTGGAAACATTAACACATTTAAATGAGATCGCCTGTCAGAGTAAATGAAGTTTTTTTTCTCCCTCACATTCATCACAGAATCACTGCTTAAATGCAATTGATCAATTCAATGAAGTTCAGCAAACTTTTATTAAGAATCTGCTATTTGTGGGCTACTGTAGTAGGTGGGATACAAAATTAAAAGATGAAATATCCCCCTGCCCTCAAAGAGCTTACATTCCACTATGGAGTATTAAAAGAGAGAAGGTAGAATTGCTATGCACTTAGTGCTTAACTACTAACTGCAAAGCCCTCTCTTTAACTCATGCAGATTATAGATAATAGAACTGGAAACAGCCTTAGAGGTCATCTAGTCCAATTCCTACATTTTATAGAGCGGCAAACTGAGGCCCAGGAATGGCAATTGACTTTCCAAAGATTGCACCCCCAAGACAGAGCTGGAATCTGAACCCAGATCTTCTGATCCGCAATTCAGAATGCTTCCCTCTGCCCCACTAAGTCACCTAGAAGGGTGGGTGAGTTTATTTGCTGTTTATTTGCACAATGGTTTTTTTTTGTTTTTTAAATTAAGTTTCCATTGCTCTTCTCAAAGTATTCAGTGTTGGTTTGTGCCCTCTTTCTTAAGGAACTTCAGCAACACAGGATCCTCCAAAGATCAAGCTATCCTTCCATTTTAGTACCTGATCATTCTGGATGTGCTTCCTCACATTCCCACCAGGGCCTCACAGGTCCCTGTCCTAGACTCTGATCCCTCCTTTCCTAGCTTGGCAAGGAAATGCAAAAGCCTTCTGACTACAAGTCAACTCCCACCACACATAATAACTCACACTTACATAGTGTTTAAGGTTTACAAAAATAGTTACTTTACCTTATCTTATGAGACAGATGTTAGCATCATGTTGATACTTTCTAGCTTGGTTTGAGCTTCCAAAAATTGATCCTCTCATTGAAGTGCTTACGAGAATCTCATCTCCAAATCTCAGCACCCTAACCAAACATATATAAAATCAACTGAGGAATTAAAATTTAAAACCACTCCTTTTGATAGAAATGTTAGCTAATAATGAAAACAAACTCTGGCAGGTACCCAGATACCCAGATGTCTTATTTGCTAGGCTAGACTCTGTCAGGCTCTTTTCAGCGTTTTTGTACCTTTAGTTATGAAGCAATAGTTGAAGCTGGCTTGAAAGTTGAGAGAGGAAGCAGGCCTCCAATCTAAGCTCCACCCTCCACCTCTGGAAGATACATTTTAGAGCTTAATGTCTGACTGACCCTGCCAATCACCCCTCCCAGTAGCCACAAACCTGGATTGCAATAACAGAGAATATCAAGAGGGAGGACAGGAAGGAAAACAAACTGTTGGCAAGGCCAGCAGTGGGTAGGGATAGAGTGAAGATGACCTGTGGAAAATGAGAGATGGAAGGAGATAGGCCAATTGTATTTAATGAGTTTCTTGAAAGAGGCAATACCACCCACAAGTGACCTTATCTCCTAAGTCTGCTTATACTCCTGTAAAATTCAGTGCCAAAGGACAGGAACTTACTTCAGGCCATAAGTCCGTATGCCAGAAACTCTGGGGAAATAGTCTCACTTATAGAGTCCTTGTGAATCCTACATTTGGAGTTGTGCTCAGAGATTAAACAGTGATCACAGAAGCTAATGAAGCTGAGCCTACAGTGTTTATTTCAGCGCTTACGGTCATCTGAATCAAGCAACTCATCAGTTATCAATATTGTCATCACCACCATCATCATTTTCAGCATCCATTTAATTCTTGGTCTGGAATGGTCCTCCAGAATTCACCAAGTCCATCACTGGCTGACTCCTAACCCAATCACAAAGAAGGCAACTTTATAAGAAGAAAAAGTGGCAGTGCTTTTTTTTTTTGCTAAAAAATTAAAACACCAATAAAATTTTTAAAAATGGGAAAAGTATCCTTATTAGAAATTTAAGAGCCTGGGGAAGTAGGACTGCGTTCCATCACCAACAGAGATCCTTCCATATCAAAAGTGAGAGTATTTATGGAAAACAACTATCACAGGATAGAGAATCTAACTCATAAAACCTGTCTAGGAGAACGAATTTTCTTTCTCCCTTAAACAGGATTTTAGACCCAGGGAGAAAGCAGGAGGATGTGAACGTCTCCCATTTCTGTTGAGGGACAATGTCCAAAAAAGAGCTCAGTGTTTGGTCCAGAACACTGGTCACCCACCCCATGCAAGTGAAAGCCAGGGATCACAGATCAAGCCCATCTCCTGTACCCACTTCCCTCAAAGGTGCTCTATAAAATCAACTGAGGAAACTCTGCTCTGGAAGGCTCTTGCAAAGTAGAGGCTTCCCTGAGTCCCTGCTGTGATATTTGGCACTTTTATCTTTGTATCCAAGGAGTTAAGCTGAGTCTAGGGCTGGGGTGGGGGTGGGGGTGGGAAGATAAAAATCTCTGGTTTTCTTGTTTAGTGAGGCTGCCTGACAAATGAGGATCCAGCTGTAATTGTAACATTCCAGGCTCATAAGGCGCCAAGTTTTACTAACTATAATTTAACTGGTCCGGTTGCAGCAGTCCCAATTCTTGTTTGGATAATCAGCCTTTGTTTAAATATGTACCAAAAAAGCACAGGCCAGCATTAGCCTCTGGGTCTGTCATGTGAGCTTATTACCCTCTAGCTTGCAGTAGCAGAAACCCATACACAAGAGGGGGATTATCTTCCTAGTATTACTGTGACGGTAACATATAATCAGTCCTTCCCCCCCAGCCTCCACATCTCCTCCCCACACACCCCATACCACCCCCCTTTTCCAATTCACAAGTCTTCTTTCCAAGTTCAAACAAAGTTTAAAGGTGAAAGGGTCATGAAAGTTTCATGGCTGCGGCTGTTGGGAAAGGGGGTAGGAATAACTGGGGTCTCCAGCTCGGCATCTACTAAAGACTTAAGAATCTCATATTTCACTGCACTTATGCAGAGTGGTGCCTCTTTGACACAAGATGTTTAGAATGAAATTAAACCCTTGTTAATAATATTTAATGTAATATAATAATTGTAGCACCACACGTCAAAACAGTCTTGCGTGCTACGTAAGTGAACCAAGTGGTTTGCTGGTCTGCTGAAGCTCTGAGCTCTCAACCTTCTCCTTCCTTTTAATTGGGGGACCGTGGTTTAAGAATAGCCCAGCTCGTCTGCCTGGGGTGATTCACCAATTACTTCCCTCATACAACCAATTAGAGCCTTGGCGGGGCTGGTTTGGGAAGCCCATCTTGACCAGAAGGCGCCTATTGCTTTCACAATCAGTGAGTAAAGATCTGGTATGCAAAAGGAGGCAATGGAGACCCTTAGGAAGGCCAAACATGGCTCCATCCAGCATAGGCAGAAATTGCTGGATGTTGGGAGATGGAGAAGGGAAGTGGAGCCACAGGTACAAGTGGTACCTGCCTGAGCTCACCTCCAGCACGGAGAAGTGGGGGTAAGCAGTAGGAGTCTACCAAAGGGAGAAGAAATTCTTTTCCTCCAAGATGGCTTTTTGTTTTACACTTAACAAGGGGGAAAGTGAGGTACTTTTCTAGACATTTTTCTTTGCTTAAGGGCTGAGGATAGAGTCCTATACAAATGTTTAGAACTGAATCCACAAGGAAATATGGCAATCAGAGAGAGCACTCTAGACTCAGGCCCAGTCAGAACGGGTGACCAGAGGAACCCAGAGATTCTAGAAAAATCACACATAAAGTGACAAGGAGTAGCTGTCTTTATGCCCAAACTCCAAACACTTGAAGGGTAGAAAGAAAGAACCCAGGATCTAGGAGAGAAGACAAAGGGGAAGGAGAAGAAAGAAGAGAACAAGTGAGGAACTTCATATTAAAGCCCAAAAGGAAATGTCAGAGTGAGGTATATACAATGCAAAGAGTACCAACTCTAAAGTCAGTGGACCTGAGTTCAAATTCAACCTTGGAAGAATGCTACCTGTGTGACCTTAGACAGGTCACTTAACCATCCTGGGCCTCATTTTCATTTGCAAAGTGAGGAGGCTAGACCAGCCCATGAGGTTCCATCTAGTTCACAATCCATGATTCTATAATTATTCATCTTTTAAATCTGGCTTGCAGATTTAAGTGGATGTGGACTGAACAATATGGAGGTTTCCTCCTGGTCACCAATGATGAGGACAGTGAAAAGTAACATCTGGAGGCTGGGGACCGGCTTCATGATGCAATCTTCTTTTAGGCGTTTAAAAGACTTTCATGACAGATTTCCAGTCTACCTTTTCAAACTTATTACCCATTACTCCTCCCCTTCCTCCATCACACACCCGGGCCAAACTGCCCACCTTGCTATCTTGCTATTCTTCTCCAGTCTCTGTGCTCCAGGCCCAGCAGACACCTCTGCCCTGTAGAAACCCTAGTTTCCTTCAAAGATCAGCTCACATACCACCTTCTATATGAGGTCTTTTCTGATTGTTCCCCATCCCCACCTCTAACTTCATTTGTTATTGCTTCTCCTTCCATTACACCGTATTTACTCTGAATATATTTTGGATGCGTTCATATATGCACATGTTGTCTCCCCAGGCAGATTATAAGTTCCCTGAGAGAAAGGGGCTATTCATTTTTGTTTTTATATCTCTGGTGCCTAGCATAGAGAAGGAGCTTCATACATGCCTGTTGATTGATTTTTACTGGAGATAAAACTAAGACATAAGAACAGAGCAAAGCTCAGAGAAGGCTAAATGAGTTGCCCAAGTCCACCTAGTGAATCAGTGCCAGGACCAGCACTAGCATGCAGTCCTCTGAGCCCCAAGTTAGAGCCCTTTCCACACCAACAAACTGCTCTCTTTGTCAGCTTCCAGCCAGATGAACACTGCAGTGTCAAAGGCAGGGTTCTAAAAATATCTGACTAGCTCAATGAGGAAAGTTAAATGGAAGCTTCTTGAGGGCAGGTGCCCTTTCAATTTTGTTTTCATCCTCCTGGCACTTAGCACAGACAAATGAATAGCAGAAACTTATAAAGGTTTATTGAATTGAAATGAATGGAGAATATTCATCTGGGAGTGGTGGACAGAGCTGAATGCTGAAATAAGAATATTGTTGAGGGCCACTTACAATAGGAAAATCACTTCTGCAAAACCCATTAGTTACAAAATGTCTGAAACCTCTCAGTTTTTACAGTGAAACCTGTAAAAGTTCAGGGTCAGAGCCTCGATTCCTCCTCCAGTGCCCCTGGGGATAAGGAGATGTCAGCCTGAGAAACTGAACTGATACATCTGAACCTTCAGGTCCATCCACAAAGAATGTCTTCACCCTCATCCCTTTAACAGCCTTTCCAGATAACACCAAAATATGGAAACAGTAACCCTCTTGCTAAGTGGCAACTTAGTTGACCACACTGTCACTTAAATCAGTTTCTGTTCCTTCCGGAAGAAGGAAGATGGCCTGGATACAGATCAGAGGAAAGGAATTACTTTTTAGGGTGTCAAGGGTAAAAAACAAATTCTCAGGGAGCATAGCTGGCCCTGGGAAGGCAAGCACATAGATTCATCTGGAAAGACTGTCAAATGAGAACAAATTTCATGAAATTCCCAGCTGATATAGGAAACACCGTTTTGTGTCCTGCATTATCCTGCATAGATTAGACTGGTTACAATGGTCACCGAAGAGACTGGGGGAAGGGGGGAGACAAAGAAAAACAAAACAAAAAAACCCCAATCCAATAACATTTATATTACTCTGACATCACAAAGACAAAGAGTGCCAAGTAAGCAGCACAGGAAGAGGAGGAAGATTAAAACTAAAATGGGGTTTATTCAGAATTTCCCACCCTTTTGATTTCTTCCCCTCAAGAAAAAGAACATTCATCCTGAACTTTCAGGATGAAATCTAATGGGAAAAGAAACACAATCATCTTAGCATAGTATCTGGCATTTAGCTAGATTGGGAACTAAAAATTATTTCATTTGAGGCGCGATTAGAGGTGTGAGGGGGAAGCCCGGTAGAAAAATGTTAAGTGCTGACACTTCCTCTCCCACTTCCCAAACCAGGTCCATTCTACCTCAAGAAAAGGACAAAGCCTCCTAGTTATAACTCTGCTGTCCATGGACTATATGGTATAGTGGAAAGGGAGCCAGAGTCTAGAAGATCTGAGTTTAGGGGCTCTAAGTGGCGCAGTATATAGAGCACTGGCCCTGAAGTCAGGAGGACCTGAGTTCAAATCCGGCCTCAGACCAAACACTTGACACTTACTAGCTGTGTGACTCTGGGCAAGTCACTTAACCCCAATTGCCTAAAAATAAAAAAAAATTATAAAAAAGAAGATCTGAGTTTGAATTCTGTCTCAGTTATTTACTAGCTGTGCCACCAGGGCAAATCATTTAACTATTCTCAGCCTCAGTTTCCTTCTCTGTAAAATGGGGATAATGATAGAAACCACATCATGGAATTGTCTGGAGGATCAGCACAGGCAAAAAGATTGGACTTAGAGCTCTAAGCCCTCTTCCAGCTCTGTCATTCTGTGCCTCTGTGAAGATATTATTAGTGAGAATAATAATGACACAGGAAAACATCTCATGAGATAAGAGAGAAACCTAAAACAGCACTTCCCACCTATTAATATGAAGCATCTCCTGGACACAGAAAAGCAAAGATGTAGTTCCCTGATTTAGCCTAGGTCTGACCAGCAGAGAGATCATAGGATTATAGGATTTAGGGCTGAAAGAGCCCTTAGAAATCATCTAGTCTAATTCCTTCACTTTGTAGACCAGGAAACCAAGGACCAAAGAGGTGCCAAGGCCACAGAGGTGGCAAACGGCAGGCCAGGACTTTAACTTAAATCTTCTGACCCCAAATCATTGAGTTCTCTCTCCACTCTATCATGCTGCCTCCAGTCAGAGAAAATTGGACTATAACTTAAAAGGCTGTAGTGGGCTTTCGTTCCTTTTTATAGTATTCAATGACTTGAGAAAATACTGTACCCATTGGACACATTACTTTATTCCTTCTAAATCCCTTTAAAATATACTTTAAATTATGGTTTCCTGTTCGAACAACTTCTCTGGTTAAAGATTACAATGTGTCTACTTAGGAGTTTCCCTGGTAATGTCTCAAGAAGATTAAGCTGTAGAGGAATTTCACAGCAAAATAACTAGGGATGCTCCTGATCTCTACTTTGTGGGGTAGGGAAGAAGTTAGTTAATAATTAATTAACAATTAATGGGCCAGATGAGTAGTTACATGCTAGGGCGCTGACCCCAAAGACAGGTATTATGTCCATACTCCATATCTAGGGGAGATCTGAACACTGGCCTTGGCCACATGCACACCAAGATCTCAATATATTTATAATCTAATAGGACTGTTGACCCTACATTTAACTCCCTATGGGTATTTGTCATATTTTAATGTGTTACCTGTGAGAGGCAGCATCCTGTAGTAGATGAAGGTCTGGTCTGGGATTTAGGAAGATCTGGGTTCAATTTCTGCCTACTGACTAATAACAATGGTAAATTATCCTCTCAATGCCCCAAGCAACTCTCTAAGATAATTACATTCCACTTATAAATGTCATAATTGATAGACATCGTTCTATAGCAATAATCTGGACATGAAACCAAAGAGGCAAGGATAGAGAACATCATTATCTCAAAGTGCCAAGTTCTTTTGGAATCCATGGAATAAGGTTGGTAGTAGGTTGGGAATTCAGTGGATTTTGCTACCCAAGGTCCTATGAATGACCCTTACCTAAGATAAGCAGGATTCTTGCTTTTGGACTTCTTGCCTCCAGTGTATTACTACGCCATTCCATCCTTCATACTGCTGCCAAAATGACTTTCCTTAAGTGTAGGTCTGATCATGTCACCCCTCTCATTCAATCAACTTTAGTGGCTCTCAATTTCCTTTTGGATAGAAACATAAACTACTCTGTTTAGTCTTAAAAGTCCTTCACACCTTGGTTCCAACCTATCTTTGCATCCTCACAGGATTATACTCCTCTTCCCACAACCTGGGATCTAGGAAAATTAGCCTTCTCTCTGTTTCTTATAATAGCGATTCCATCTCAACTTGCTCTGGCCATCTCCTATGCCTGGAATGCACCTCCTCCTCCCCTTTGCTTCACAAAATCCTTCTCTTCCTTCAGGATGCAGCTCAAGCAGTATCTTCTGTCTGAAGATGCTCTCCCCCAACTGCTTGCAACCTCCCTGCCAAAAAACCAGCTTTTATTTAGGTATTTATTTTCATTATGTTTATTCCATATGCATTTTCATATGTATTTGCTTCTCTTATTAAATTGTAATAAGGAGGGAGTGCTTCATCCTTTGTATTTGCATCCCTAGTGCTTGGCAGAGTGCCTGGCACATAGTAGGCATTCAAAGAATGCCTGCTGATTGATGCTGTCCTTTAGGGTAATAAAACCATGGACTTTTTAGAGCTGAAAAGAGGCATTAGAGATGATCTATTTGACCTCCACATTTTAGAGATAACTGAGGCCCAGAGAAGTGCCTTTCCTAAAGTCATAAAACTCACTAGGCAGGGATGACACTAGATTAAGGCAGCAATCAATCCCATACACATCTATCAAATCCGGACACACCACCACTGTCTCATCCAATGATGTCCACAATGACTCATGACACTTACAGCCAAGGTTTGGGTAAGTTTCACTGTTAATACCACAGAAGCCCAGTCTTCACATTGGAATTAAGTCTCAGCTGCTCTGATGATCTCCTCAGTAACTAGAATAATTCATTAAAGCACTTGGCCCCTGCTGCAGCATTACCTCTGGAGGGGTCAGTTAAGGTAAGAAAGACCTGAAAAGATCCATCTTCAGAGGCTTGATTAATAGGTAGAATTGGTCCCTTACCCCAGATGTCTGGCTAATTCCCCAAACAACTGCTTTTTTAAACGCCAAGGATATGGTAAAGCCTTTTTGTTGTTGTTGTTGTTGTTCAGCTGTGTCTTGATTTTTTTGTGACCCTATAGACCATAGCATACCAATGTTGTCCATGGTTTTTTCTTGGCAAAAATACTGGAGTGGTTTGCCATTTCCTTCTCCAAGTAAAGCCTTTGTCTCATGTCAAAAGGCTGCATGGTATAAAGGATAGAAAGCTAGATTTAGAGGTAGAAAGAAAATCCAAACACTATCTTAGACATTTACAATTTAGGCAAGTCATTTAATCTCTCAAAACTAGTTTCTCCACCTACAAAAGGGGGAATAGTAACATTTGCACTACTGATAGGTGTACTCAAAGGCATAGTGTGAGAAAAACACTTTTCCAGCCTTAAAATGCTATATAAATTTGAGTTATTATTAATTAAGGGGCAACTCCTAGTTCCTTCAAGAGAATCACTGTATGGAATTCCCAGGCCAACTCATTGCTAATGGTACCCAAGTACAACGTGCACTCCATAACGGTAATCCTCTACAAATAAAGATGGTACTCTTAAATCTAACACAAAGAAGAAATTAACTTATCAATTCAATACACATTTTGAATTTTTTCCTAGTACCTTGAATGCATATTTCCCGAGCCATCTGAATTCTGTATGTAAAGCATTTTTAAGATAGTGGGTAGGAATAGAATCTTAAGTCATAGAACAGGGCAAAATTAACTGATTCACTTGACGAGTGAAGTCATATATTTAGAGTTAGAAGAGATACTGGAGGCCATCGAGTTTACCACCACTCCCTTTGGAAGATGAGGAAACTGAAGGACAGATAATTAAGTGAATTGCCTAGGGTCACAAAACCAGTAAGTTTCTGAGGTGAGAGATTCCAAGCTAGCCACATTCTAACCAATAGAACAATCAAGCTAGCTTTAAAAAAGCACTAGAGTCTCACTTATGTGACAATTTCAACTATCTAGGACCCTGCCAAGAACCAGAGAATAAACACAAATGTTCTCTCAACAACCACATTTTTCTTTTGGAAAAGCTCCTTAGGCTGCAAATGTTCAGAAGCATTTACTCTTAGTCTACGTACCATTCTAACTTATTTTGTGTGGAAGCATACACAGCCTGTGCATTAAAAATGGCAAGCAGGCCATTCTGGCTGAAATACAGTGCAGACAGAGAGAAAGGAGAAAAGTATGAAATAAAGCTGTAAAGGGAGGGAGATATATTAGGCTGTGGAGAGGCTGGAATGCCAGGCTAAGGAGTGTGGACTGGATCTTTCAGGCAACTGGGAGCTACTGAAAGGTTCTGAGCAGATGAGTAAAATGATCAGATCTGCGCATAAGAAGCTTAACCTGATCACTGTGGTAAGAAGCTCAGAGGCACACAGAATTTAGAGCTGCAAGGGATCTTAGGGATCGTCTAGTTTAACCCCCACTTCTTTTTCATATAAGGAAACTGAGGCCTAGAGAGGTCAATTTGGCAGCTGCAGGAAGGCTGCATTTTAAAGGAGGGGGGAGTGGCAACAAGGAGACAAGTTAATGAGAGCTGGTACTAGATTGGTGGTAGTGTCAAGAAAATTCTATTTCAGAAGAGAAGGAAAGAGTAATCTGCTTTAGAAGGACTGTAATCTAGAGCAATTAAGATTTTTAAAAAAGTTTTGGTGCTTACTCAAGGTGAGCTTTAGGTACCTAGAAAATGGACTTAGGTCCAACAGCTTCTTCCCTGATGGCTCTAGATAAATGAGATGCCTCTGTACTGCATTTTACCCATTTAAAAAATGGAAGAAATTATTCATGATAAAATTTATTTAGATTAAAAACATTTCAGACCACACTACAGATAGTACCCCAGAGAAGGCCCCATCCATCCTAACCTTCACACATAGCGATCCAGCCAAATACCCTCCTCTATTACAAGCATGTGAACTAGGCCTCTTTGAGCTGATGTTTACAAATATTAGGAAACTTCTTCGGCTGGCTTGGTTGTTACTGTTGTGTAGTTTCGGTCACGTCCAACTCTTCATGACCACATTTAGGGTTTTCTTGGCAATGATACTGGAGTGGTTTGCCATTTCCTTCTCCTGCTCATTTTACAAAGGAGGAAACTGAGGCAAACGACATTAAGTGACTTGCCCAGGGTCACCCAGTTAGTAAGTGTCTGAAGCCAGATTTGAACTTGGGTCTTCCTCACTCCAGGCCATCTACCTGACAGGCTCTGTGCTAGGTGCTAAGAAGTACCATCATGGTATCTGCATTTTCCGAATTCTCTCCAAGTTCTTGATGTAAATGCCACCAAAAAGGTGAAACATTCGATCCTAGGCGACACACATCTTGGGTCACTCAGTGCTTTCTGGAAAGCAAAGTGCTTACTGAGCTTGCTCATTAGCCGCACACACCCCTCCCTTCAGTTAGAAGGAACAGAAAAACCATGGAGCTGACCCATAGAGAAGGGGACTTTGATTTCCAGAAAGTTCAATCACTCTCTGCAGCTGAAAAACAGTCACATTTTCCACACAAAAACGAGATGCAATGATAATAGATCCTTTTAACATTCACTAATAATTAACTTTCCCCCTTTCATTTGGTTGTACTAGTTTACAGACCCAGGAACAGGAATAAACATCCCCGTCACTGGTATATTAGATCACACACCAAGAGACCGAAGGTTTCAGATGAAGAAAGAAGCTGAAAGTAAACTGATTACACATGCATCAAGCAGAGCAGACACCAAGCATTTCTGGATTGCCAGGGATAAGATACTCCCTGTGCTTATTACTGCTTCTTGATCCAAAGAGATTTAAGCAACTGGTTTCAATTAGATGTTTTAAGCTAGTAAAACTACATCCATAAAGACGTATTTATAGAACAACTTAAAACTGGAAAAATTAAGATGATGACGAAACTGATGAATTCCATTCATTTCCCTCTCCACCCCCTAAATCATTTGCTGACCATTTGCAAGGGGGGTAGGGGTGGGAAGAGAAACCTTGTGATTGCATGAATTATACAACAGCAACAGAGTTAATAAAATACACTGGTGGAATCCTTACAAACTGAGAATTCACATTCTCTGTCTTTGTAGGAACTTGGGGGATTTGTGGGGACAAATTCATGACGTCTGGGCAAATGGCTAAACTGCTGATACCAACAAGTGTATAAAGAGTAATGGACATACTCCCAAAAGAATCTACTCCTGTGCTAAGACAGTGGATGGATAGGTATTAGGTGCAGCGGGGCAAATGCATTTAATTTATTGCCAAACCTTACCACCTAGAAACAATGGTGGGCAGTGATCAAAACAAATGAAAGGGATGTATGCAGGTTTCTATCCACCAGGAGGGTCATTTTCTGCCCTCTGTATTGGCTGACAAATCTCTGGTGGCCAAGTAAACCCCAGTGGATGGGTTTCTACACAGGTAGCTGACGAGATGCTTTCTAAAACCTGTAGTATGTAATGAGTATGGACATTAGCCCTACTGCTTTCTTTAGTTTATCACTAACAAATGCTGAAGCTTCAACACGCAGGGAGGGCCTAATGTTTCTGCTTGTATCCATGCAACCAGAGGCAGATAAAGGCTGGGTTCAAGATGCCCAAGAAGTTAATTATTTCACATCTGTTGGAAACATAGGAATATCCATCTACGTGGATGTGTAGCTGAAAAGGTAGTGGGTAGTGCACACTGTGAAATAGAAGAAAGAAATTACTCCTGAGCTTTCGCTACCATTATTATTCACTTGTTCAATAAGCATTTATTAAGTATCTACTATGCACAAAACATTCTCCTAGGCACTGGGAATGCAAGGACAAAATGAAAAAGGATCCCTTACCCAGGGGCAGTGGTAACTTAACATCAAAATGGATAACAAATACAATACCATCAGTTCTGCTATAATGTCTGTTTTGAAAACATTAATTTATTCTAACCTGATTGATATATCAGGGGGCAATTTGAGCATAATGTGAATTTTCTATTTGCTTATGTGTGATTTCATCCACAAGAAACAAGAATACAGAAAACTGCACCCAACTGAACCAAGCCAGATAGAATACACAAAGTACACATTCACAGCCACTGCAAACATCTACCAGCTACCTCTTTTCACTACATGTTATTGTAGAAGGTTGTGTTTGCTATTCTTTCATATTTGTGAACTCTTCTATATTAAAAAGACAAACAGACAACAAGAAATACTTATTCACCATCCCAAGTTGGATGAGTCCCAGAGCTGCAGTCCACCACAGATACTGCCCTCTCAACTTAGCCATTGACTTTGCCAACCAGGCCAAACCAAAGCAGGAGGCAGAAAATTCGACTACTATTCATTGTAACGTTTATGTCTTTTTAAAAACCACTTTAACATGCATAAGACTGTGGTATGTTCTTTGTTAGGTCCCTATCTTTTCTTACATGTCACTGATAAAGTTTTTTGAGCATTATGCCCCAACCCCTTCTCCCCCAATAAATCCTGGTGGTCTTTGTTGTGAGACTGTGCATAGTGTGGTGATTTTCAGAAACACATATGTCCCATTATAGCAGAAGTAACTGTATAATTTTAGGATAGAACACCTAAAACTAAGGGGATCAGGAAAGGCTTCTTGAAGGAAGAGGTAGCATCTGCATCATATATAATAACAGAAATAACAATTCATATTTCTATAGCTTGCTAAGGTTTATAAAGCACCTTCTTCACAAAAACACTGGGAGGTAGGTAATAGAAGTAGTATTATTTCCATTTTGCTGATAAGGGTCATTGATTTCATTGAAAGCAAAACCTTTGGTTTAGAAAGTAAAGTTTAGATATGGTACCTTTCCTCAAGGTAGGAACTTGGCCCTCTCTTGGAAGGTACTCCCTTCCCATCTCTTCTTCTCAGGACCCTTGCCTTCCTCCAAGGCTCAGGTCAGGTGCGACCTCCTCCCTGAAGATTTCTCTGATCTCCCAGTTAGTGCTTTCTCTGCTTCCTTAAATCACTTGATGTTATGTCTACCTATGTACGTACTGTATCTTCCAGGAGAATGTAAGCTCCTTGAGGGTAGAGTCTGTTTTTCTTTTTTTGTTTGTATCCACAGCACCTTATCAATTTTTGAGGAGACTGGGAAAAGGACTGGGTTTGAATCTGCATTCTATTGGTGTGAGGAAACTCCCACTACTAATGCAGATGAACACCTTTTCTGAAATATATGAATCTTAGAGAACTGCCAGGGGGCACTGAGAGGTTAAATCAAGTGCACAGAATCACACCATAAGGATGTGTCAGCAGCAGAATTTAGGTCTTACAGAATTAAAAGTCAGCTCTCAATCCACTAGTGCAACATTTTCTGTTTCCTTGTACACAGTAGGCACTAAATAAATTTTTGTTGAATTGAAGCTTACAATAAAGCACAGGAAGCCAAACCATACACGGATCATATCATACATGGATAACACAGGAATGGTCTCTGCTTTTCACCTCGCTAAGTGAAGAAGAGAATTCTTAAAGGCTTGAGGTGCTTCAAGAATGACAGACAGCTTCCCCCTTCACCTGCCTCTTTCAATCCTGCCCAAAGCTCATTAGCCACTTAAGGTATTCTTCAGATATTAGCTCTCTTCTGGGATCCAGCCTCCTCTGGAATGAAGTTCTCGGTGTCAAGTCTCCAGAAATGAAGAGGTTCAATCCAAGAAGATTTTGTTGATTTCCAAAGAAATCTAGCCATTCTTTTTCTCCCATATATTCTAAATATCAGTTGTGGAGGTGGGAGGGGATGGGGTATTTAAATCTTTCCTTAAGTCTAGTGTCTTGCTAAAGAGGAGGGGAGATCAATTATTGCTTAACAATTATTTTAAGCTTTATATTGAAAGAATTTCCATATATTTAAATTCTATATATTTAAGAAATCCTCTGGTTCTCTCTTTTAAAGTGTTGCTGGTAGCATGCAAAACACTGCAAGTAAAAATAATAATAGCTACAATGATCCATTAGAGTTCTAAAGTTTGTAAAGTGTCCTACATATATTATCTACTGGATCCTCAAACAATCCTGGGAGGAAGGTGGTATAGCTGTTATTAGCTCCATGTTAATAAACGGGAAGCTGAGACTCAGAGCAATTAAATACTACATTTCTCTTATGAGACCACATTGTATACTGGAAAGAGTAATGAATGTGGAGTCAGAAGACCTTGGACTGAATCCTAGCAATGATATTTAACTTGAGTGGCCATGGATGAGTCACTTAGTGCCTCTGAGTTAAGGTTTTGTCGTTGATAAGTATCTTAGGTAAATAAGTTATTATTACTGTATTTTAAAAGTATCCAATTACGAACTGTAATCAAAAGTGAAACTAATTCTTAACTGAAATTCATATCATCATCATCAGTTAAAATGAGCGGGAAATGAGGACAGCAAAAGCTTTGCTTATAATTTAGAAATCTGGAGGAAAAGTTAAATTGCTAGATGTAGCAGTATCCAAGTCTGGATCTGGGAAGTGGCCAGTGGAGAAATGCTGCTCTAAAGGAAGGGAAACCCCAAAGGGCAGCCTTTGGTCTACAACAAAAATGAAAGGCCCAAGTCTAGAGAAAGGGGCCAACATGAAAGAAGAAGAAATCACAAGAATAATGGAGCAGCAAATCACTTTGCCTGCGGCAATTGCCCAAGCAGACCAGGACTTCAAAGCAAAAGGCAAAGGTAACCACCACCACGCATAAGAATCAGTCTGGTGCAATCAGGTCCTTCTAGACCAATTCCAACAGTCAATGACCAAAGATCAAAGCATTGTAAATCACCAATGATTAGGCGAGTGAATCACAAGATCTACACTCAGATCACCAATCAGCTTTGAAATAGGAAGTACCAATCATGTTACACTACCAGACTAGGCTTGAGTCAGACCTGAGCCAGTGAATAGATAGGATTCCTAGGGAGAATCACAGAATTCTTTTAATGACCTTGAGTAGAAGGTCATTAATCTCTGAAGAGCAATGGTAAAAGGCAAAAAGCAGTTTATATTATTGTAGAACTATAGAATGTTACAGAGAAGGGAACTTACAGGTATTCTCATCCAATGCCCTCATTTTATAGAGGAAGAAAGTGAGACCCAGAGAGGGGAAGTGACTCCCTGATAGGCAGGCACCTAAAGGTGGCAGAGAGGCCAAGATGGGATGAGGACTCAGATTCTCACTGTTTCCTTTACTGGTCTGCCCTACAACACAGCCTTTTGATAAGAGTCCAGATTTTTTGCTCTTGGCCCTTTCAGTTCAGATCCTTGCTATGACAGCATTGGCGATATAGTTTCCTAGAGACAACTGCAACCAAACCCGGGCTTCATCTTTCTTTTCCTTGAAGCCCTAATTTGTGAAAAAGAGAGGACAGGTAGAGGAAACAGGTCCATTTCATGTCTGGATTATGACCACATGGATCCAGGTAAACATATGACTTAAGGTTCCAAAGATTCTTAATTAGCCCCCTCATTCCTAATTCCTAAAGGAAAACAAAATAACAGAACAATCCTCATTTTGTCTGGGCGTTTGTGAGCACAAGAAAATAAAATCATTTTTTACCAGTGCCCCCCCCCACTCCTAACCTTGCCCCAGGACAAATGATAACTTCACTTCTCTCTGACTAGTCTAAACCTTGATTTACTCCTGTGATTTCCCCCTAAATTCCACCTCACTGATGCCTTCAACAGGTCTAACAAGTAATCAACCTACATGAGATGTCCATTCATGTTCTAGGTTGGCAAACAGCCAACATATGCCCAACACAATGTGGACCCATGACCTGTACAGGTGCCCATGGTAATTATTTGTCTGCTTTTGACTGTAAGCTCCTAGAAAGTGGATGCCAAGTCTACTGTGTGTGTGTGTGTGTGTGTGTGTGTGTGTGTGTGTGTGTGTGTGTGTTTTCAATCATTGCCTATCAAAGGGCCACAAACATCAAAGTTTATCCAGGAAAAAGTTTTCTGGATAGTAGTAACAATACTGAGAACAGCAAAGGGAAAGGGACTGAAAATTTATGGAAGCAAAGAGGACCAAATTTAGAAAGTTAAGAATTCCCAAAGGTAAACTAGCTCTTCCTCTCCCAACCCCGACTATCAGCTTTATCCCTTAACAGCTAAAGTCATGCTTCTGCTGGTGACAAGAAGTTAAGGATCTGAAATCTCTCAAGGGCAGATAATAACGTAGCACGGTCGATTGGGTTGGCGAACAGAAAGTTGTGAAATGACTTTAAGTGTCTCGTAGGAGATTCTTCTGAGGCAACTAGAGCTATGAGGAAAAAGCTGTGAAGCTTGACAGAGATGCGGACAGATTCTAAGGAGGTAGAGTTGTGAAAAGGAGGTCTCTTTTCTAAAATTGGAAGGACTCTCCAGTCTTCTTTCAGGAATCTACAGCAGAATGATCCCATTTCAGTGGTTTCTGAGTGATGGAAGAGGAGACAACACTGAATTTTTTTATCTAGGCATCTCCATCATTCTTAGTGCCATAATTTGTCTTCTTTTCCTTCCACTACTAGTTACCCCCAGGGTTTAGACATCAATGAAATCAACAAGAGATTCACTCCTTCCTCCAAGAACCCTCCTTTTTTTTAAATACAGAGTATTCCAGGAAAGAATCCCTCCTCTGGCCTTCATTTTAGGGATTTGGGCTTTTGAACAGCTGTCTGGGAATTAATAAAAATACCACTGAAGCCAGTGGCTTCACTGCATTTGAAATAGAAATCATAGGACCAAAGCAGATGGAGATGGCCTAATTCACTGGTGTTTTGACTTTCTAAAGAAATTAGATGTGAGCAGAAAAAAATCTCAGGATGTGGAGATACAGCCAAGTATTATCCAGATATATAAGCTGTTTTTTCCTTTCTACCTTTTACTCAACTCTTATTTCACTCTTCATCACTGCTAGAAGAGGCAGACAAGCCAGAAGGCAAGGTATATGTACAAATTCTTATGAGTACAGAACTATTTGGGTCAGATTCTTCTCTGCTCCCCAAGCTCAGAGATCACCAACAGAATATCTGACTTCCCAGACTCTACTTTTTTTTAATGGAAACACAAAGCCCAGTAACATGCCATTTCTGAATAAAGAGCAACAGGAATGGTAACATCCTACTCTCAGTTGTGTCCCTCTCCCTCCAAGTTCAAGGAATGGGGCACATTCTTGCCTAGCTCAGGGGTAGGGAACCTGCGGCCTCAAGGCTACATGTAGCCCTCTAGGTCCTCAAGTGTAGCTCTTTGACTGAATCCAAACTTCACAGACTAAATCTCCTTAATAAAAAGATTTGTTCTGTAAAACTTGGACTCAGTCAAAAAGCCATACCCTAGGACCTAGAAGACTACAATGTGGCCTCAGGGCTACGGGTTCCCCATCCCTGGACAAGCTTATCTCTGAATTCAATCTCCAGAACAGCTCAGGCCAAGGGTGAAGTAATGGTCACCAGCAAAGTGGCCATCTTGGCCAGCAGCAGATAGAGGAGGAAAACAGGGCATGTCAGATCAGAGCAGCAAGAGAGGGGTTCTCACGGTAGCTCTTTGCAACCCTCGAAGGAGATACAGAGCCTGCCCATTAAAACCCTGTTAAAACACTTCTGATGTTGTCAGCAGTGGAGAGCTGAGAGAGCAGAGTGATCACTGAGATGCTATCTGCCTCCAGCAGTTCCGTGGTACTGTCAATACTATGAGCAAGAAGGTACAAGATAAGTAACAATCTAATTTCTACATCAAAATTTCATAAACTCCCTGAGCTTGCAGCACTGCTAATGTGGGTACAAGGAGACCAAGCCAATAGGCCATCCAGAGGACAAAAAAGAGCTCTGGGCTGGGATCTGTTCCAAAACTCTTGAACAACCTTCACACTGTGGTTTTGGATGCTCAAACCTCTGTAGGAAATATGTCCAAGAAGGAGTCAGAGGAGAGTTCTTCTCTGGGGGCCCCTCTGGGCATCCTCCAAGGCTCAGGATTTCTGGGTAAAGTTCTCTTCTCAGACGTCATATATTTAATAATAACAATAGTTAACATTTATATAGCACTTACTAAGTATCAGGTTCCATGCTAAATGCTTTACAAATATCTCATTTGATCCTCACAACAACTCTGCAAGGTGGGTGCTATTATTGTCTCCATTTGCAGATGGAGAAATTGAGACAAACAGGTGCCCAAGATCACACAGCCAGTAACTGTCTGAAGCTGGAGTGGAACCCTGTTCCTCCTAACTGTAGACCTGACACTCTACCCACTGAGCCATCCAGCTGCCCCTTAGAAAACATTTTGCTGCAGCATCTTCCCCCCTTCCAAGAGGGAAGCTTTATTTTAATTCAAATTAACAACAGGCAAGTCGACAAACATTTATTAAGTATTTACTATGTATAAAGTACTGTGCTAAGTGCTGAGGACAGAAAAGATAAAAATGATACAGCCCCTGACCTCAAGGAGCTTACATTCCAAAGAGGGAGACAATATGTATACATACAAATATATGCCTAATAAAGACACAAAAGGAATACTAGGTGATTATGGGAAGGAGGGCACTAGCATCTAGGAGCGAGTAGGATGGGTTTCACGTCCAAGGCAGTACTTGGGCTTTGTCTTGAAGAAAACGAGGGATTCCAAGAGGCTGAGACATGGAGGGAGAACATTCATTCCAGGTATGGGGGACAGCAAATGTAAAGGCATGGAGATGAGAGTGGCTTTTGTGCAGAAAAGCAAGTGGCACAATATGGCCAGACCAATGAATGTGTGAAGATGAGCAACATGGAAGAAGACTGGAAATATAGGAAGGGTCCAGTTTGTGAAAAGCTTTAAATACCAAACAGAGGAGTGGCTACAGGGAGCCACTGAATATGGAGGGATCGGGAATGTGGGGGAAGGAGGGTGTAACACAATCAGACCTGTTCTTTAGGAAAACGTCTTTAGCAGCTGTGTGCAGAATGGAATGGAGTGGGGAGAGGCTTGAGGCACGGAGAACAGATGGGAGGCTACTGCAAATAGACACAGGGTGAGGTGACGAGTGCCCGAATTAGCATGCTAGCTATGTGAGTAGAGAGGAGGGTATACATGTGAGAGATGTTACAGAGACAGCAGTGATGAAATTTGGTTATGGAGTGAATATGTGAGACGAGGGAGAGTGAGGAGCTAAGGATGACACCAAGGCTTCAAATACAGTTGACAGGAGGGAAAGTAGCCTATAATAGTAAAAGAGAGGTTTGGACAGAGGTGAATTTGGGCAAAGAGATGAGTTCTGCTTTGGACATGCTGAGTTTGAGATGCTTTGGGGAGATCCAGTTTGAATGCCCAATAAGCAGGTGGTGATGCAGGAGAAACATCTGGGCTGGATATACAGATCTGGGTGTCATCTGCAAAGAGATGGTCATTGAATCTAAAGGAGCTAATTGATGAGATCACCATGTGAGAGTGTTGAGTAGGAGTTCTCAACCTGGGGTCCCTGAACTTTTTTTTTTTATATTTTGATAACTGTTTCAATATAATCGATTTTCTCTGTACTCCTCTGTATTTTATTTTTTGCTTTTAAAAACCTAATTCTAAGAAGAAGGTGCATATGCTTCCCCAGACTGTCAAAAGGATCTATGACACAAAAAAAGGTTAAAAACTCCTGGCATAGAAACAACAGAGAAGAAGGCCCAGGAGAGAGCCATGTGGCCCAGAGTGAGATGAATGAGGAATCAGCAAAAGAGAAGGGGCAACAGGTGCTGCAGGAGGAGGAGGACCAGGGGAAAACAATCCCAAGAAAAGCCACAGAGGAAGAAGCAAGTGTTCAAGAGGAGAACTGAACTCAAGGGGAGAACTCAGTCAATGACACCAAAAACTGCAGAGAGGGCAAGGCCACAATAAAGGAGGAGGTCATTAGATCTGGAAATCAAGAGATTGTTGGTGACTTTGGAAAGAGCAGCTTCAGTTGAGTGGTAAGGTCAGAACCAGATTACAAGAGTGAGGAAAGGAAGTGAAGGCACCAAGTGTAAATGGCTTTTTCTTTTTCTAAAGAGTTTGGCTAAGAACAGGAGAAGAATGTCTGCCATACACAAGGTACAGTGCTAGAAACTAGGGCTACAAAGACAAAAAAATGAAAACAGTCAATGCCTTCGAGGAGCTGACATTCTACTGGGATGAGACGTGTGCACAGATAAGCAAATACATGGCAATTTCAGAAGGGAGAGAGGACTCCCAATGGGGCAGGGGGAAGGAGGAATTAGGAAAGAGAGAGTTGGCCCCCAAGATGGGTATAGAAGGAAGTTAAAGATTCTAAGAGGTGGCTGTGCTGAGGTGGTGCAAACTCAGGAATGGAGACCAACCTGCTAAAAAACGCGGAGACTGGCGATGAAAGGCCTGGATTGTGGATAACCAACAGGCCAATGTAGCAAGGCACTTAAAAGTCTCTGGGTCTCAATTTCCTCATGAGTAAAAGAAGGAGGTTGAATTAGATAGCCTCTGAGGTCCCTTCTAGCTCTAGATTGAAAATTCTATAATGAAACAACAAACATTTATGAAGCACCTCCTATGTGTACGGTACAGTGCTACAAAGCCAAAGCCAAAATGCTCTCTGCCCTGAAAGCCTACATTTTGGAGAGGAAATACAATGCACACACAGATAGGTTAAATACAAGTGTTAAAAATCTCTTTTAGGAGGAAGAAAACACTAACAGTGGTGGATGGGAAGAAGGGGCTAAAGGTCCCATGCAGAGGTAGTACCTAATCTGTGCTCTGAAGAAAGTTAGGGTTTCCGTAAAGCAGAGACGAGAAAAGAGTATATTCTAAACATGGGGACCACTTGTGCAAAGGCATGGATGGAGGTGACAGATATGACTACAGGAAGGGGAATAGGTAATATTCCAGGTTGACTGGACAGAGATTATGAATAGGAGAGTAATTCTGAGGATCCTCCTTTTGTTATGAGAAAGAAGAGACAAACCCAATTTACTAAATGTTAGATGTGGGACAGACCTCAGAGACTTAGGCAATCCAACTCTCCCTGGTCTCCCCCCCCCCTTTTTTTAAACAGATGAGCAAGTCGAGGCCAAGAGAGGTAAGGAAACCTACCTAAAGTTGCTTAGCAACTCAACTAATTAGTGTATGGTGGGGGTAGGGGCGAGGATGACAAGAAGCCAAGAACAGAGATTCCCAGACAGGAGAAATGCTATACCAACCCTGCACACAGGATGTGAGAGTCCTCTGGTCTAAGTGACACTGTTAGTGTTGAAAACATGCCAACTAAGTTGGCCCAAATGGGTTACTTTGAAGTCTTTTTATAAGCCTTGCCATGGATAACATGGATAACATCGTTTAATAGCTCCCTCTTCCAAATGTCCTGTGACTCACATGGGGTGATAAATCCTAGTTCTTCCCATAGCAAACTAAGGCCCAGAGAACTTATGTGGCAATGAATCAATAGTGGCTGTTACTCCATAATGTGAAGTATCAGGATAAAATGGAAAAATTTGATCCATCATCTGGATGCTTGGTCTACAGGAGAGCAAGCGTTAGGGTATGGAAACCACTGACTAAAGCTTTCAGTTTTCTTCTGGGTAGTATAGACAGCCACATCTCTGACTCCCAGAGCGTCTGACTTCTTGGCTTTCCTTAGCTCAGATGGGTAGTCTTCTGGCAGCAGAAGAGAAAAGACAGAGGGTAAAAGGAGTGGACATAATCCCACCTGTCTTATTAGTTTCTTTATTTGGGGGCCTTGGTAGCTAGGCCAACTAGCATAATGTTTCCAAATGAATTTAACTCAAACCAAAAGAACACACTGACTCAGGGTCTCCCTGTGGCTCAAACAGGCAGTCAGTCTGGGGCAGCGATTATTGTCCATTTTGACAGGCAAGGAGAAATCAAAGCTCAGACAGGCACCTATGAGGAAGGTTCAGCCTTTGATCACTTAGCTAAGGTAAGAAGCATTATCTTTCTTATTTTTAGGGTTCCTGATCACCTGGGAGTAGGAGCTCATAAGGGCAGAGAGAGGTCTGAAGCAGAGTGGAGGGAAGAGAAGTTAGTGTAACCACCAGAGGAAAGAAGAAAACAAGTTCTGGGTAAGCTAAGCTAATCGGGAGCGGGGGCAATATAGCCTCCTCCCCAGGGCCCATATATTACATTCCTTCCCTTATCCATCTTGGCTCTCCCTGCTGTCCGGGATCAAGATTGTGACACTACCTAATGAGGCTGGGGAACAGTGAGATCAGGACATTTTAAAAGGAGAGAGACTTCTCCAGGATCAGATAACCCCAGCAATCCAGACAGTAATGAGCCTGTCCAAATTACCAGTGGCAAATAATAGAAGTGCTAATTCGAAAGCATGCATGCCTCTCTGAAAGGGAGAAGCCTGGCCACCAGCCTACTGCTCCAGAAGACTTGGATGCTGCTTTGATATAGACGACGTATACGCTACCATGAGGCACGGGGGGGGTGCAGAAGAGGGGGACTTTGGAGGATAGGAATGTGACACAGCATCACTAGGAAAAATAATTCAGAAGCATATCACCAAGTAGGAAATCTCCATCCTGCTATCAGGTCTGTAAAACATAACTTTGGACAAAAATGCCAAATGCCAAAATGGGGTCTGGGTCCTGGGAATTTGCCCTCTATCTATCTACCCATGTCTTTAGTTGCTTCAAATATCTGCCACAGGGGAAAAGGAAATTTCTTCTCTTGGAGGTTATTTTATTTATTTGTTTATTTATTGTAAGGGCGCTGCCTAGTCATCCACACCACTGGGGCATGCCAACAACAATGAATTCTGAGCCACATGTGCAGTTACAAACTCTTAGTACTTTGAAAAGTCTTTCTTAAAAGGAAGGTGGCGGTGGGTACGCTGGTAGGAAAGCCTGCTATTTTTGAAAGAAGGATGAGACTGGTAGGGCTGGGGTTAAGGCTTAACAACAGTTGTTTCTGGTGAAGCACTTTGTACTTTTGAAACAAAGGTTACTTGTACTTTATCTTAATTGAATCTCTGCAAACAAAACAAAAGCAAAAATAAAAAAACCTAGATATATGTAGGTCAGGTATTGTCCCATTTTACATATGGTAAGACTAAGGTTCAGATACCCTCTTTAGGGTAACAGGGCCTTAATTTAAGATCAATGCTCTTTCTATTCGACCTGACCAGTTTCAAACTATGGCCTTACCTGAAGCAGGTAAATGGACAGTTCTTTGTAATCCCTTAAGGACAGAGGTATAGAACTAAAGATCACAGTGCCAGGTAAGTAGAAAAAAGTTAATTAGCAATTCAAGATCCCAGACAATTAGTTCAGTGATCTACCTCCTTAACTATGAAAATGACTAGCCATGCAACATACGTATCTTCTTTCCTAGAATTCCTGGATCACTGGATTGTAAATGGGAAGGTACTACGTCAAAGCTCAACCTTCTCATTTCACAGACAAGGAAACTAAGGCCGAAAGAAAATAAATAACTTGTCTAAGGTCAGATAGCTAATTGACCATCCCAAATTTTGTCTCCTTTAAAAGAATAGTTGTAAATATTTGAAGAGAAAATGACAAGAAATAAACTGTGAGCAAGCATTGTGATGCAGAATTAATTCTCAATAACTTTTTTATCAATGGAAAATTGGAAAGCAACATGCAAAAATATAAAAATATAAAATAAATAATATAATATAATATTATAAAATAAATTTATATCCCCATGTCATACTCTGTACCACAATGAACTCCAAAAGAAGCAATGCTCTAAATATTTTTTAAAATTATGTAATAATGGGGAAAAACCAAAATTAATTTCTTCGATTACAGAGAAAATAAAATTTTTATCCATTAAAAATGGAAGAAATTATTTGTGATAAAATCTATAGAACAAAAAGCACTGTGTTCAAAAGCAAAATGAAAAGACTGAAAAAACATATTTGTACTGAATATATCTGATAAAAAACTGACATTAACATTGATACAACATTACAAGAGAAATGAAAAAAGTCAAAGGCCAATTTTAAATGAAACATAAACCTTTGAAAAGCAATTGAAAAACTGTTCAAACATGCTAATAATCAGAGCAATACAAATTAAAATGACTTTAAGCGGTCATGTCACACCAAGGATTGGCAAAAACAGCTCAACATGACAAAGCTCCATGTTGGCAGGAATATGAGGAAACAGGCACCCTATTATATTGTTGATGAGACCCTAAATTAGTGCCAGCTTCCTAAAGAACAACCTGGCAATCATCATACCCTTTAACCTGGAAATTTCACTACTGAGTCTCTAACCCAAGGATGCTAGTAAATAGAAAGAAAACAAAAAAAGGAAAACTATTCCTTGCTGCCTTATTTGTAATAATGAAAAACTGAAAACAGGATACTGTCTGGTGACTGGGGAATGGATGAATAAATTATGACATATTAATGTAACATAATATTGTGTGATAAAAATAACAAATATGAAGAACAGACTCCAATAGGAAAAGACAAGAAGCGATGCAAAGTGAGGACAAGAAATTTAGTACAACCTACAGGCTGACTATGACAATATAAAAATAAGAGTGACCAAAATTTAAAACTGACTGGAAGAGGACAATCATTGCCAGAAAGCAATCTGGAAATATATATAATCAGAGTTACAAAACTGATACCCTTTTACCCAGTAATCCCATGGCTGAGATTATAACTCAAAGAAGCTATTAAAAGAAAAAAGGGATTGTACTACACAAAAATAATGCATTATTACTCAGATAAAGTTGGTCCCCTGCCATAATCTTTTCACCTTCCTCAAAATGAAGATAGTTCAGATTTTATTTTAGGGTGAGCTCCATATTCTAGTTACTTTTTGAGGGAGTTCTATAAACCATATAATTTTTTTTTTAAAGAAATGTTTCCTGTCTTTTTTTTCTACACACATCTACATGGAAATCCTAGTGCTCATTTTCACCCAAGAAAATATATTTTGAAAAGTGTAATTAATGAAACTTTTGTCCTTGCAAATAAGGTTATGTCTTGTGATACCTGCCTCTGTAGGCATATTACCCTGAAAGCAGAGTGAGCAAAGGTTCAAGACAAAATGCTTTGTAACCAATAGCCAAAAAAAATTTTTTTTAAATTTTTTTTGGAAAAGAAGTATTCATGTGATTCTAAGGAACATAGTGAATGCAGAACTCTTTTTCATTTACGTTTTTCAAGAAAGGAATAGCAAGAACCTGAAATATAAGTAAGAGAAAAATAAGTAAGAAGTTGTTCCATGTTCTCTGTTGGCAAAATAAATACTTGAATTTATCAACCTTCAATGCATGATCCTTTAAATGATGAGCCTTCAAGATCATCCTTTAAACCAAGTAAGATCAATACACAGAAATTGAATCCCTACTGTGTGCAGGACACTGCCATTCACTGACTGGTTTAGAGTGTTGGCTTAATTAAAAGCTCTTCTTGAATTGTTACATTTGGGCTCCAAACATTTGATTTGGAAGGTAAATTTTACCTCTGATTTCTGATACCTCTGTGTTTAGCAAAATTTGACCCAACAGTGCTATCAATACTAAAGGGGAGGATTTTTTGCTGTAATTGAACACTTGGTAATAATACCTTAAAAACACTTGAATTCATCTCACTCCCTGCTCACATCCTGGACTTCCCCATGATGCACTGGGGCAGAATGTCTGCCTGCTGGGATCGTGTTTGTTCACAGGAAATATGAAGGGAAAATTCACGCTCGGCTGTCTGATCCAAACTGATGTTACTTCTCTAGAGAGAGGAGAACTTGGTATGTCAGGGAAGTTAGTATAAGGTATGCAGATGGTTAATAAAATATTCAACAATGTGCTTTAGTATCACAGATCTAATATTGGGGCAAGTGACCCCTATACATTACATACATACATACATACATATGTATATACCCACACCCACATACATATATATATATATATGTATGCATATCCTATATATACATACTAAACATAAAAGTTCAAGTTAGCCTACTAAACTACAAAAGCAAGACTGATTTATTATTTGTAGAGAATCACATTTCAAAAAGCCACAAAGAAGTGCTATTATTGACATCTAATGAAGCTTAATCAAGTTGAATGACATTTGAAAGTCAGTGTGGTTTAATGGATTGGATTTAGAATCAGGAATACCTGGGTTCAAATTCTGCCTCTACAGCTCTTTTTGTGGTGGCAAAGAATTGGAAATTGAGGGGCTACCCATTAATTGGGGAATGGCTGAACAAGTTACAGCATATGAATATAATGGAATACTATTGTGCTATAAGAAATGATGAGCAGGAAGACTTCAGAAAAACCTGGAGAGACTTACATGAACTGGTGTTGAGTGAAGTGAGCAGAACCAGAAGAACGTTGTACACAATAACAGCCACACTGTGTGCTTACTAACTTTGATAGACTTATCTCTTCTTAGCAATGCAAGGATCTAAGAAAACTCAAAAAGATTCATGATGGAAAATGTTGTCCATATCCAGAAAAAGAACTATGGAATCTAAATGCACATCGAAGCATATTATTTGGTTTTTTTTTTCTCTCTCTCTCTCTTTCTCTCTCTCTCTCTCCTTCTTCTTTCTCATGGTTTCTCCCATAGGTTCTAATTCTTCTTTACAACTTGACTAATGTGAAAATATGTTTAATATGAATGTATATATTGAGCCTATATCAATTTACATGCCATCTTGGAGTGGGGAAAGGGAGAGATGGGGAGAAAATTTGGAACTCAAAATCTTATGGAAGTGAATGTTGAAAATTAAAAATAAATTTAAAAATTTATAAAAGAAATAATTCTGCCTCTAACACTTAGTAGCAGTGTAACCCTTGGGAAAGGGCAGTTAGATGGCACAGTGGATAGAGCACTGGGCTTAGAGTCAGGAAGACCTGAATTCAAATTCATCCTCATATACTTAGTAACTATGTGACCCTGGGCAAGTCACTTAACCTCTGTTTGCCTTAATCCACTGGGGAAGGAAATGGCAAACCACTACAGTATCTACGCCAAGAAAATCCCATAGACAGTATGGTTATGGGGTCATGAAGAGTCAGACATGACTGAACACCTGAGCAACAACAACAAACGCTTGGGAACTTTATTTAACCTTGCTGAGCCTCAGTTTCCTTATCTGTAGAATGAGGTCAATAATATTTATACTCAGAGCCGTAACTAACACAGGCAAAACACTTTGTCAAAGGGCACAAACATCTTGGGGAAGGGGTTGGCTCACCTTTGCAAACACCCCCAGGCTACCCCTCTCCTGGTGAAGTGACAAACAACTCTCCTCATTGGATTATCTTCTGTACGACTGGAACCACCTCCCTTCGGCATTGCTGTCCAGTACCTCACCCCTAACCTACTATCTGACTAACTTTGTTCCAGGTGAAGAAATTTCTTGTTCCACTGAGCTTTCCCCTAAGCCAAACTACTATATGCCTAATGTGTGCTCTCAGGTTTCAGAACTCAAAGTCTGCGTGCCAAGCCATTTTCTCACATTTCCCAAGTTTCCTTTGTCATCATGATGATACCAGTGACTGCCCAAATGTTTTCCTCACCTCCATGGGCTTCAAAAAAGGTTGGTTTGGCTTCCCATGGGATTACACACACACACACACACACACACACACACACACACACACACACAGAGTCCTTCACGCTGTTCAGGGAAGCTAGCTCTCTGCAGTTGAAATAAAGGGAAAATTAAATCAAGCCTCGGAATAGATTAAGAAGAACCGAGGCAGGAGACATACAAAGTGAATCCTGGTTAGTTATGGCTCCTGCTTATCTACTCAAGCTAGCAGAAGAGATTCTGATGAGTTATTTAGGTTTTATTGATGTAAGCCGGTGCCATCAAAACCTTGCTGGCTCTGTCTTTCGTTTTGTGCCTGTTAGTATAAGCACATGCAGCACATTTCCAGGAGAAAACAACTTGAAATTGCTAAAACACACACACACACACACACACACTCTCTCTCTCTCTCTCTCTCTCTCTCTCTCTCTCTCTCTCTCTCTCTCTCTCTCTCTCTCTCTCTCTCTCTCTCTCCATCATATTGTTCTGCTCAATGGCTGGTTTCCAGTCTTCACCAACCTTTTTCTAGGATGGCTACTGGCTTGTTTTGTTGATTAACTCAGGATCACGGGTTTAGAGCAAGAAGGAACCTCTGAAACCATCTATTCCAACACCCTCATTTCACAGAGGAGCAAAAAGAGGCCTAGAGAGGAAAAGTTAGTTCCCCTATGTCACCCAGCTAATATGTGGCAGAGCTGGGATTCAAACACAGGTCCTCTGACTTCCTCTCTCCCTCTAAATCTACCTCTTAAATTCATTATCCCACCAAAATATCCCTCAGGGTATCAGCATGATTAGGCTCTGAAAAGGGCAGTTCAAGGGGTCTTGTGGGACCAGGCTGGGTTCTTTAACTCTCTCTGCCAAGCCAACAAACCACCTGCAGCCACTGTGTCTTCTTATCTACTAGAAAAGAGATGGTGAAACTGCAGCTCAAAATTCCTCCTTTAGTTTTATACTTGGGACAGCATATTTGCATCATGCCTCGCTCCCTTCCCCCCCCCCCCGCTTTGCTTTTCACTACATCACTCTTGTCCATGCTGCTGACTGCAGCCCCTCCACCATCACCACTCTGGAAAGCTAGACACTGATTGACAGCCCAAGTGCCTCATCACAATTCCCCTACCCTACCTCAATCTAACACAGAAATTCACAGTCAAGCTGAACCACATGGTGAAGAAGCAAGGACTACAAATAACCTGTCTCTACCAAAAATCTTCTTGAAGATCCCGCAAGGCGTTACATTCCCATCAAACCTCAGTTTTCTCATTTGTGAAATGGGGATAATGACTAGAAAGTGTATGCTGAAAGTCTTTCTGCCCCTCACATTGAACCAATGACTATGCCTTTTTGGATCAGTTGCCTTATCTTCAGCCATAGTGTTCACTAATTCAGATCTTTATCACTTTTAGCCTGGACCACTACTTTTGTTGTTGAGTTGTTTTTCAGTCCTGTCCAAGTCAGTTGGCTTGGCAAAGATACTGCAGTGGTTTGTCATTTCCTTCTCTGGCTCATTTTATAGATGAGGAAACTGAGGCAAACAGAGCTGAGTGACTTGCCCAGGGTCACCCAGTTAGTAAGTGTCTGAGGCTGGATTTAAACCTAGGTCCTCCAGACACCAAGCCCAGCACTTAATCCACTGAACCATCTAGTTACCCTAACTGATACATATTCCTAAAGCACAAGTCTGACTACATTACTCTCCTGGTTCAGGGAACTCCTTATGGCCTTTAGGAGAAAATACAAACTTTTCCTAGGTTTCACAATCTGGCTCCAGCCTATCTTTTTGTATTTTTATTTTTTCTTTTTGGTGAGGCAATCAGGGTTAAGTGACTTGCCCAGGGTCACACAGCTAGTAAGTGTCAAGCCTCTGAGGCCAGATTTGAACTCAGGTCCTCCTGACTCCAAAGCTGGAGTTCTATGCCACCTAGCTGCCCCTCCAGCCTATCTTTTTAGAATATTAGTCTCCTCCATGTACTCGCCATTGCAGTCACACTGACCTTGTTGCTTACATCCTAATTCCCAGCTCTAAGACTTTACACAGGCTGTCTGTTACCTATGACTGGAAACCTTTCTCTCCTTTGCTCCTATTATTACAGATGCCTTTTCTTCTTTAAAACCTCATCTAAAAATGCCATCTCCTATGAAAGCTTATTGTGATCTCCCCTCCTTCCCCCCAGTGCTCTCCTTAAAATTTCTGTACACACACACACACAAAATACACGGATACATATTTTATGTATAATACATATATGTAGTTTGAATTTTTGTATATACGTGTTCTCTCTAATAGAATATAAGCTCCTCAAGGGCAGGAACCTGTTCCATTTTTGTCCTCCTGTCATCAGTAGTAAGCACAATACCTGGCATATAGCAAGTGCTTAATAAATGCTAATTAAATGAATAGGTTAGCTAATATGGAAGCTAATGAAATGCATACTGCCTCAATACTCCCTGCCCTTTGGGGCCTTCCTTGCCCCAACTGGAGAGGGTAGAATCAGAGAGCTCCTTCCAGATCTTTTACTTAAGGAGGGGGTCCAGGGCAGCAACATCATTGTTTCCTACCTGGATGCTCACCTACACTTTATCACTGGCTCTAGAAACTCATCTTTCTGCAAAATCACATGAACTCTGATTCCCACACCTCAGTATTCCCTTCCCCTTGTGCCCCTGCCTCTCTCTGACTGGAGATGGTAGAGGGTAGATATCAGAGAGCTTCTCCTAGATCCCATATTTAAAGAGAGGCCCCAAGGCAGCCATCTCATCATTTCCTATTTTATCATGAAGGACTTTACCATGCCCTCCCACCCCCTGGAAAAACCCTCCTTCCCATCTTCCCCTCCAGATTTTCAGTTTCGTCTCTCATAAGACTATAAGCTTCTTGAGGGCAGGGATCGTCTTTTACTTTTCCTTGTATCCTCAGAGCTTAGCATTGTACCTAGTACATAGCAGATACTTAATAAATGTTTATTGACTGGCTAACAGACATGAGTGTTATGGAAAAGGTACTGAACAGGAGGTTGTAATGCCTACTTTTCAGTCCTGGCTCTTCTACTGTACCACAGTTTCCTAAACTTTTTCCACTCATAATCCCTTTTTGTGTTTCAGCAGAGGCTTTGTGGCCTGTGGGCACGTGTAGTACAAAGTGCATGTGCTTTGTGTTCAGAACAAAGGCGGAAATGAAGTTGCCTGACCCCATATGAGGTCACTACCCACACAGTTTAAGAAACACTGCATTATACCACCTGTGTAACCTTGGAAGAGTCAGTTAAGAGTCTCGATTTGGGATCAATGCAGCTGGATTCAGGTCCTGGCTCAGCTACTTGCCTCCTATTTTATCTTGGTCTAATCACTTAGTTTTTACGGGCCAAGCAAGGTCCATCTTTTCTTCAGCTGTAAAATGAGAGGAGTAGACCTACTTAGGGTTAAGGTCCTTTTTTAACTCTAAATCTATGAGCTTGTAATCCCTTCTGCAAAACTATCTGGGTCTGAGTTTCCTCATTTGAAAAATGAATAAAATCAGCTAAATGTACCTTGCACATAGAATTCACTTAACAGATGACAGGTGAAAAAAGAAAAAGACTTTTAAGGCCCTTTCCAACTCTAAAATTCCCATGTCCACAAGCAGAAGAAAATGGTCCTTGCTGCTGAGGAAGGAACAGAGGCTTGATGAGAAAGGACTAACATACTAAATAATAAGACACTAGTTAAGAACTAAATTATGTTTCACACACTATTAAATGCAATTGGATTCAGAGAAGTGGGAGACAGAGAATGGCTGAAAGAGTCAGGGAAAGTTTCACAGATGTGGTGAAAGGTGAGCCAGGTCTTGGCTGATACATGGAGTCTATGTGAATTTGATCAGGAGAACCTATGGGGGGTGTGTGTGTGTGTGTGTGTGTGTGTGTGTGTGTGTGTGTGTGTGTGTGTGTGTGTGTGTGTGTAGGGAAGTATCTGTCAACGAACCACAAGAAGTCTACACCGATTGTCACATTATTTCCAAAGGGGATTCAAAAAGAATCTGTAAAATGGGGACTGGAAATTAGTGCCTCCAACAATGGGAACAATAATTGCAAAGCAAATTGTTGCTTCCATGGAAAATGAAAGGACTCTGACTAACCCCACTGAGAGAAAAAAATATATTTATTTCTTCCCTCTCTTTTTTGCTAATGTTTTTTTTTCACTTTTCAGTGAGAAACTGAGGCACAGAGTTTAGGTTTCCAGATACTTCATTCAATCCTAATCTAAATTTGGGTTTTGGGAAGACACCTTTCTTTGGAAAGATCCATTCCTTTCATAAGTATTCATAAAAGGGAAGCAAGTTCTTTTGTGCAGGTGACAGGATTTTGTTCACGAAGAAGCAGAAGATGAGGATATGAATCTGTCAAGTTTGGAATATTTCTCTAGAGCTCCACAAATGACAGAAAACAATGGCAAGCTAGTCTCTTTGGAGAATAGTCCCTCTGTTCCTTGTCACAGTCTTACAGAAAAGATTATCTGCAATTCTTCTCAGCCTTACAAAATATTCAGATTTTTCAATGAAAAGAGTTTTCCCACATTGTAGATACACCCACACAGCAAGTTTCAGAAGTGAATGAAAAGGGCTACAGAAAGATGTTGACGATGTTCACTTCTTCCCAAGCCGGCACTCTGGTGAACAACTTTCCTTCCAAGTCCCTGCCCTGAAGAATCTGTCCAGCCTTGACTGTATACTCAGTCTGGCCCTACAGCTAAGCTGCAGAGCAGACACATGGGTCACAGCGTTCTATGTCCTCAAGTGGACTGGCAGAGGCACAATAATGATTCCCTGGTTGAGATGCTAATGGAGTTTTCACATGGAGAAGCTGCTTGGGTGAAGGAAAAAGGTCTTGACTTTAATGTTGTTGATTTTCTACTTAGACAGATGCACATCTGCAAGATCAAGCCCAGGGGATCCTGCCTCTTTTTGCAGTCATCTCGGTTGCTCAGGATGGAGTTCTGCTCAGCCACTACCTTTCACAAGTAGCAGCACTCATTTTAAATCTGTCTTGGAACAGCTGCCTGCCCAAGAAGAAATACAACTCAAAAGATCTCCCATTGGGTAGAGGAACAAACTAGCAAGACAAACACAGGAAGATGGCGGCACAAGGACCCAAGAGATATTAGACAACTTCCTCCTGCTTTTTAGGCTCCTGTTTCAAGTCCCACTGAGATATATAGACAGGGAAAGCTGACAAGTCCAAATCCTCCTCCAATCCATTTTTCAACCATAAAAGACAAGCAGAAAGGAAACTGGAAAATATGGATTGGGTCTGTTTCGTGAACTTATGAAGGGAACATAGTCACTAGCTGGTCAACTGTGTTCCAAGCATATCGACAAGTCAGGGCTTGAAGTGGGGGCAATTGCACTTTTTCAGAGGGCTTTAATTTCTTTCCATTTCTTTGAATGAGTGAAAAATGCTTCAGAATGCCCCCCCTACCCCCACAAGCTCTTCCTGCTTTGCCTCCCACGGTAACTCCTCTTCTCTCCCTCTGTCCTGGGATGGGAGGTTAGCTCAGGGAAGGCAGTGGGCAGCTAGTGCTCTGGCTCAGCTCCCTCACCTCTGGGGGTGGGGGGTCAGGCTCAGTCTGAGAGAGCTTGCAGGGAGGGAATAATCTCAGTTTCTTTGTTCCCTTCCAGGGGAAAAAAAATGCCTTGACCAGAGTTCGAGTGTGAATAGGGCTCACATTTCTCTTTGCGCAGATAACCTTCATCTACCTACAAAGTTGGAAATGTCTGGCACTCCCAGACAGGAGATAGGACAAAGATAGGTACACCAGTCAGCTGGGGGCACTAGTTTTTCTGTCTGTTCATATGTTTATCATCCCATTGGAAGTACATTTTTGATTTTTACAAAGCAATTCATGAACATGTTTACTAGCCAGTCCTGAAAGTAAGCTCACTACTATTCTCTTTAAATACATGCATACATACATACATACATACATGCTGAACCTGCCCTATCAGATCTGATCTCCTTTAGGCTCCCTGGGCATAATTCAGTGAACTGTAAAAGCTCACTTTTTTAATGGTATCTGAGGCAAGGCATAAGAAGCCAAACATCTCTGTAACGGGAATCATTGATTTCCTTCTTATTCAGTGGTAGCAAATTGGGTTACTTCCCTTTACTGGGCCTTAGTCTATTGCTCTGTACAATGGGAATGACATTCCTCCTCGCCTTAAAAGCTGAATCTTAATTATATTAGTAAGCATATGGTGAGTCAGTAGGAGTCAGTAATCCTGACAAGGTGTGAAATCTCAGGCAAGGAGATCAGTTTTCTCTCTCCTACCACTTTGTACTTCTGTGAAACCTGATTCCATCCTTCCACAACTGATAGAACCCCAATCCCAAATGTGGCAACTTTCATGTCTAATGAATACAATCTCCAGGCCTTAGCTGTCTGGGCTGCAGACCGGACCTTGGTCTGCCATGTCCCCATTTCTGCTCAGTCTGTTTAAGAGGTGGTGCTCCCAAGAGCCATCTGGGGAAGCTGCCTGGAAGGGCGGGTGATCTTCATAAATGGACAGGAAATAGAAAAGACGAATGTTGGGCGGATGACAGATCCCTGAATTCAGTTAACAGGGCCTTCAAGATACGAGCTGTTCTATTAAACATAGGCCCATTATGCTGGCCATCCACTTTAAACCCCAGAGTGATTAAAATGCTGGCAGGAAATGAAAGCTCCCTATTGAAGGGCCTTCCCCGAGGTCCTCATTTCAAACCAAATTTTACAGCACCGCACAGGAACAAAGGCGCCCCAGTACTCCAAGTCTTCTTTTTGTCACTTTGGACAAAGAAACCCCCTCAAACGCCCTCCCAGAACAATAGCCTCTGTGGAGCCAGAGCCCCGCCAAGAATGGGCACAAACCATACAGAAACACATTTTAAAAATACATTTTACACTGCCCTTGACATTTCAGATAAATAGAGGGCAATACACTGAAATTCCAAATATTTCATCCTGCCCCCCCCCTTTCCCCATCACAATGAGAATTTTCTTACGTCCCCCAATCTACTTGATCTTTGACATTTTGGCCTCTGCAAAAGGAGGACATAGTAGAGTAGTCAAAGAAATTAATTATGCAGATAATTGTGTTTGATTAAAATGATGACTGTAACTGAGAGTGTAATAAGCAAAGGCTTGCAGGAGTCTCACCCAGAGAAGACACCAAGGAGATGCTTGCAATTCCTTATTTATTATTCTGTTTAAAAAATTTTTTAATTTATCTAATTTTTTTATATCAGTATCATTCCTGAACATAATTCTATTCATTTCAACATCAACAAACCATCCCTTGTAAGAAAGAATAAAAAGGGGGGGGGGGAGAAGCAGTTTGGCAAAAACTAACCAACCCAACAACTGAATCTGACTCAATAAACATCTGAGGTAGAATTTGAACCCATGCCTTCCACATTTCTATGCTATCACGCTGTAGAGTCTCTCCTACTTTATCAGAGTGAGATTTTTGAAAATTCATTATTGTTTTCTTTTTAGGGGGCAGTAATAATAGCTAATATTGACATATTTATTATATTTATATGGTGCTTTAAAGCTTGCAAAATTTATTATAAATATCTTATTTTATCCACACAACAATGCTATGAGGTATTGTTATTCCCATCTTACAGATATGAAAAATGGGGCAGACAGAGAGGTTAAATGACTTGCTCAGGGTCACACAGATGCGTATAGGGCAGGGTTTAATTTAGGTTTTCCTGATTCCAAGTCCAGTGCTCTATCCACTGGGTCACCTTGCTACCTCCCCACTTTCTATTCCCAATCCTGAGCCTTCATAGGAAAGGGTGATAGACTTTTACTGAATCACTCAAGCTTTACTCTTCCCTACTGTGGCTGTTTACCTGGATTTGGCAGGCTGGTAACAGCCGGTTGTTTCTTAGTGAATGGAACATGAGACCATATGTTGCAATGTTTAAGCAATTTTGAACCAGAGGTGTAATTCTGAGTGTCCTTTGCAGAAATTGTACATTAAATACCCAAAGGATCTGAGCTGTACAAGACATGCAGCCTTTTTTTAGCACTTTTTCCCCTTAGCAACAAAACCACTCGACAGCACTTCTATCCTATACTTCCACCACAAGTTTACTGAGTGTGCTGGCAAGATGATGATGGCCTCTGTTTTAGGAAAGACCGTGTTCTAAATAGGAAAAGAGGGCTAAGATGCTCCTGGGGGCTGGGGGAGGCACAGAATGCAAAGCTGGGAAGAACATGTCTTGAGGGAAATTCCAAGAGCCCTTTTAAACTGGTTTTCTGATATGTTTGTTTTTGGTCAGTCGTGTCCAACTCTCTGTGACCCCATTTGGGATTTTCTTAGCAAAGATATTAAGAGTGGTTTGCCATTTCCTTCTCTAGCTCATTTTACAGATGAGGAAACTGAGGCAAACAGAGTTAAGTGACTTGCCTAGGGTTACCTAGCTAGTGTCTGAGGCTGGATTTGAGCTCAGGAAGATGAGTCTTCCTGATTCCAAGCCCAGCGCTCTACCCACTGTGCCACCTAACTGCTCCTTTCTGGTATGGGCAAATACCTACTAGGTTTCTGAAAGGAGGAGGCAAGTATATGGATATACAAGATAACCTGGGTCTTCACATTTCTATGTCTCCTTTTAGTAGGCTTCCAAGACAAGTTTGCTCAGCAATATTCAAGTTGAGCTGAGGATGTGAAATGAAATGAGCAAAGAAAATCATGAGAGATGTTCAGATCATTCAGAAATATTTTTAAAAGTTTCTGTGGATTTCACAGTATGACTGTAGCCAAGACACTTCACTCTAGGCCTCAATTTTCTCATCAGGAAAATTAAGATCATATATAGCCCAGTGCCTACCTCACACAGAATTTTTGTCAGAAACAAATGAGAGAATCTCTGATAAGTACTTTGCACACCTTCAAGTACCATGTGAATGCCAGCTATCATCCTCCTCCTCCCTGCTTGTTCTCTTCGTCTATTTGTTAATAATGCCAAAGCTGACCTGCAGATTTAAATGAGGTAAAACTGGTGTCACAGTCACCCTTCGCCCCCCACCCCTGGCCCCAGGCCTCAGTTTAATGTGAGTCATAGGCTGATGTGACAGGCCTACTCTCTCTCTGCCAGGGCCTTACCCAATCTTTTCAATTACTTAGGAGAATATTTTAGGGTCCATCTTTAAAGAAAGGGGAAAAAAATCTCAGCATAATTCTTAATTGATTTTCAGCCTGGTTTTACCTGGGGGTGGCCTGGTAAATGTTTAACAGCCAGCTCTCTGGAAAAAAAATGCACACAAGACACACTTTTAAGTTTCATCTACATCATTAACATTTTCTCCATTACTTTCTCAAGCCCAGACAATCAACAAAACAATAAATCAAGCCCTGATTTATAGTGCTTGCTGATTTCTGAGGTGTAAATGCTCACACTGAAAATTTAACAATTGGCTCTAGGGAAGTGGTAGGAGTGGGCTCCAGCATACGACTGATACTAATTCATAACTCTAATAACAATGTATGTATGAGGGAGGTATTTTGATTTGTATTTCTTGTTTTATTAGTGATTTGGAGCAAACTTTCATACAATTAATAGTCTGTGATTTTTCTTTTTATAACTGCTTATTTGTATTCTCTGACTACTTCTTTACTGGTAAATGATTTTTATTCTTATATATTTGTGGTAGGTCACTACATATCGTGGATTTCAGATTCTATTAGAGAGATCTTATACAAAGTTCCCCCATCCCCCAATTTTTTCCAGTTCATTTACCAGTTGCGTTGATTTTTGTTCATGCCAAAGCATTTCAATTTCACATAAATGAAATTATCTATTTTGTCTTCTGTGATTGCCTGTATCACTGGTTTGGTTACTAACTCTCCCTCTAGCCAAACCTGTGAAAGATATATGATCTGGTTCTCTTCTACGTTTTTTGTGGCAAGAATGTTAATATATCCAGGTTGTGTGTCCATCCCTGTGAACCAGAGATCCAAACAGTTGGCATATGTCCCAAAGAGATCAAAGATAAAAAGGCCCTAAATATACATCAACATTTATAGCATCACTTTTTGTAATAAAGATTCTGAAACAAATTAGGATGCTCATGGATTGGGAAGTAACCATACAAGTTTTGGGACACGAATATAACTGAACATTATTGTGAATATATAGAATGTATATTCTATATGTATGTATATATATATATATATATATATATATATATATATATATATATAATGAAGAATATAGAGAAGCATGGGAAAACATATATGATGCCAGGTGAAAGCAGGAGAACCAGGAAAACTACATGTACAATAACTATAATAATGGGAATGGAAAGAACAAAAACACAATAAAACTGAGCATTATATAATGGTACTGACCAAGTTTGGACTTCAAGAAGAGATGAGGAAAGGTACTTTCTTCCTTTCCTTGCAGACTATGGGTGTGGAACACTTCATATACTATCAGAATTCTTTGATATGGAGGGTGGTTGTGGCAAACTGCTTTTTTTTCCCCTTCTCTTTCTTTTTATGAATTGTAACAAAGGATGACTTTCTTGGGTGTGAGAGGGAGAGCAATATATTTGGAAATGAAGGTGATATCAAAATAAAAGACATGAATAACATTCCTTTTTAGAAGATAAGATGTGAGGAAAAGTTGAATAAATTATTGAAGCAGTAATCAAATATTATCTGCAGTTTTTACTCCAGTGGTTTGGGAGGAAGTAGGAAAGCAATCAAAATTTATGTGAAACTTTCAATCCTGTAGCATACTATTGAAATTTTGTTCTAAGTTATTCTCAACAATCATTGATTGCAAACACCAATTCTTCATCAGAAAATTTTCTGAAATACTGAATGATACTGACATATCAAGTCTGGAAGAGGCAAGAGAGCCCCTGTATGTGTGGCATTTCTACCTGGGATTCATACCAAATCTCTTCTGTATCAAATTAAACCCTAAAACTCTCTCTGAGATCTGAAGTGTCACTATCTCATTAAGTTTAGGACCTTAAGGTTGCCTTTATAGGCTGGTTTCAGTTTTTGAAGAGAACTTTATAAGCTCTTTTAAGCAGGGCTATCCCTAATTTCCCCCATCTTCTCAATCTACAATTACTCTTCAACAGACTCCATGCTGTTGATAATAATACAAGTCCCCATTTGAGCACAACACATCTCTGGAAAAGTTCGGGTTAGAATGAACACCATCAGGCTAAACATCACATTTTACACAGCATCCTTTTTCATGCATGCTAATCAAAATTAAAAATCTCAGGGGAAAAAAACCAGAAAGACTGAAAAAAAAATCCAACAATAAAAGTTTGCTCCTATTTGTTATTCTTTTTCTTCCTTTATCCCTCCCTCACATCTTTTCCTTATTTTGGTGTGGGTTTAAATTCTAGGCCTATAAGGCAAAGTGTACAAAGGATCTTCTGGATCACTATTCACCCTGAAGGGTTCCCCCATTTGTGGGTCCCCAAACACTTCAGGGGAGAACACAGAGTGCAGGGGGACACTGCTATGTCTGTTTTCAGATGATAGGTTAAATTCATTTCCAAATCACATGGATGTCAGAAAACACTGAGATTATTGCAGAGAACTTTAAAATTCCAATTTCATAGGGGAAAAAAAAGTTTGTGCCTAGAATTTTAAAAGAATAACTATTTCTATGAGCATGACTTTTGGTATAAACTTTCTTAAAGAAGTCTAAACCTAAATACCAGCACTCTAACATTCCCGATATTTCCTCTGAGCACTGAAGGAGGTCACTGGTTTAATTACTTAATGGTGAATTTTGTATTTACATTTCATGCAGGCAGAAGATATAAATTCAAGGAGTATTCTTGCTACCACAGGCACACTGGGAGCCTTCACGTGCTACAAACCTACAAAAGATGCAATGAGTAGGTATTACCAGCTATCTCCATTTGAAGAGACTGCTACAGTTTTTGTTCCTTTTGTACTCACCTCCCTTAGCTCCTGTGCATTTTGAAGCTAAAATTCTTTGGTTCTATGTAAAAATATGTTTAGAAGGTAGTGGGGGGAAGTTAGGTGGTGCAGTAGATAGAGTGCTGGGCCTGGAGTCAGGAAGACTCATCTTCCCAAGTTCCAAATCTAGCCTCAGACACTTAGTAGTTGTGTGACCCTGGGCAAGTCACTTAACCCTGTTTGCCTCAGTTTCCTCATCTGTAAAATGAGCAGGAGAAGGCAATGGCAAACCACTCCAGTATTTCTGCCAAGAAAATCCCAAATGGAGTCATGAAGATTCAGACTCAGTAACAAAAAAAGCTAAGAACCAAGGAAGTGAAGTGATTTGCTCCAGGTTACACAAGTAGGAAGCAGCAGAGATGTACTTTGAACAAAGGTTCTCAGACTCTGAATCCAGGGTTCTATCCACCGGACCACCTTGCCTCCACTCTATAGCATAATCTCAGATGCCACATGCAAATCTCGAAGACTTTAGAGATTCCTTAATTTACATCAATTAAGGAAGTTTCCATACAAAGAGGATTTTTTTTTAAAGTCTAGTTTTAAAGCCTTGGTATAATCCAAGGCAAACCTGCTTATTTACAGGAAAAGTCAGTCTTACATAGCAAACAATGCTTTGCTGCTTTGCTCCTTTGCCATTCATTATATTTTTACCTTCCCAGAGGCAGCTCCCACACCACCGGCGCCATCACCACCACCACAGTTTTCTTAATTCCATTTCACCTATACCCTTTTGGTTCAGAACAATAAGGGCAACTACTAACAATGAAATCTCCCACCCAGTGCTCCTAAGAGACCTTTGGCAAATTTTTCAATATTTTCTTCTTGCACTCTGGTCTAGTGTATGGCTTGTTGGATGTGTCAAGGTGTGCAATACTGTCAAAACCAAGAGATCTGTAACTCAAGCTAAAAGACCAGAAGTGAATCAGGTAAATTCATAATACATAGGGGTTCTGTTGACAAGGCTAATCATTTGCATGCTTGAAGCACAACTTCAAAAGAGAATTAGGCTCACCTTATCTACTATCAGAGAAAAGAAGAATGTGTGAATTTCCCAAGTAATTTTGAATTTTCCAAGTTTTCTGCATTTCACAGCAGAAACCTAAGAACAAATTACCAAGTTCTAACATCCGTAATCAAGGCAGAAGGTCTTTACAAATGATTAACTTGTACAAGAGAAGCGAAAACAGAACCGTAATTCATGAATTTGCTAATTGCTCTTCCCTGCTGTGACACTGGCCTATTGAGCCTTTAGTTGGTACCATATACAAATCATTGTCCTCCAGTGAACAGATGAGATGTTACCAAGGGTTGATGACTAACTCTGTGTGTGGCTCAAGAGAAGAAAGGCAATAAACAGTGCCTTCTAAAGTGAGTGGCCAGAAAGGCTATCTTGGGGGTCACGACTACCCACTAGACTTGTTATGCTCTGGCTCACAGCCTCACACAAAGCTAGCTCAACACACGAGGGCATGGAAGAACCAGGCCTTTTCTGTCTCCTACTAAGCCAGGACACCTCAGGCTGAGGTAATAGCCCATTTTGTACTAAACACTGGAGTAAGAGAATGTGTGCTGGGGAAGGGTCTTGAGAACAAACATAAAAGCAGCTTATTCTCTTATGAACAGCCCTTCCCTTGTGCCCCCTTTAGTCTAGACCAATGCTGGGGTTAGAAGGCACTACCAGCATGTGGTAGTAATCACAAAGACCAATTTGTTCTGAGCATGTCAAGGTCAATGACATTATGGTGCAGGAGAATATCTTGAGCCCTAGGAGTCTGCAGTGGTTCCTGAATGTCATGTGGGATCATTGTGCCCCCCTCATGTCTCTAAACCTCTCCCCCCTTTCTTGCCTCCCCTCCCCCATTAGTTTGCTACTTCCTTTCCATCATCTCATAGGATCAGTTCTCTTTCTGGCAAGAGGATATGTCTGTAGAAATGGAAACAACCAAATTCTGGTGGTCTTCTGTTGGTCAACAAGTAAACATTAGGGATGCTGACAATGTGGGAGGCCCAAGAGGAAGTCCAGCTGGATTCGCTGAAATGAAATAACCTTTCTGTCCCAAAACACAACATTTTTTATCAGGAAATTGGTGTCTGGCTACATCCAGCTTGTGAAGGATTCTGTCTGCTCTTACTCCAAAAGGCAGGAAAAATGGGAACTCCAGCTTTTCACTCTGAGACAACCTTCCTTTGGCAGGTGGAAAAAAGATAGGATGATTTTCCTGGATAGACTTTCATTCCTTTTTTCCTGAGAGATCTGTTCCAAGGTAAAAGCAACTGTTTGTCAAGAAACTCTGTCTCTACAAGGGGGCAGAAGGTGAAGTGAAGAGGAGGGAAGAAAAGGAAAAGAAAATGGTTAAGGAACATTGGGGAGTAGGTAATCAATTAAGCCATCAATCTATACGAATGTTTAAGTGTCTTCTCTGTGCTTTACACCTTGTCAGTATGTATCAGAATTTAACTTTTGATTTCTGTTGGGGCTAGACTTTATTACTTCATCCAGTGACACTTTCAAATTGGTTCCAATTATTTCAGAAGTTTAATGACACTCCCTTGCTTTAGTTTATCTTTGGTCAATGATGGCAAAGCAAGTGAAGTAATTATCAGATCCAAAGAAATCTAAAAGGGTACCATGTTTTTTCATAGGTACTCTTCGCCTGAAAATATCCAACGTTGGAACTCTAAGCTACAGCTTAGAGCTCCTAATTCCAAGGGAGATTTCAAAGACAGGCAACAAGAGATTCTGTTATTTTTAACATGAGTATTTTTGTTTTTAAAAGATTCCACTTGATTTTTTAGCTTTTCACATAAGGCTTGGTCACAAATATGGATGTGGGAAAAGCCTTTCAGACAAATCTGAACATGGAATATTATGGAAAAAAAGGGAACTGGATGTAAAGGTCTAATAAAACTTGGTATCTTTAGCTTTTTCTCAACTATTTCACATGACCTTGGGCCTATTTTTAGAAATGCAACAATTCCCATTTGGATATAGAGTGATACCTTGTACAAGAATCTGGTGGAGCACAAATAAACTTGAGGGAAATATTGACTTAAAAATAAAACATTGGAAGGGGGAGAAAGATATTCCCCCATTCCCCAAACCCTCTGTGAAAATTTCCGGAAAAACTGTAAACAAAGGCAGGTTTGACTCAGGAGCTGAGTGACTCTGGTAAGCCGTGGAGGCTGGGGGAATATATCAAACCTCACAGAGTGAGGAAATGTTTGTAAAACAGTTAGTAAATCACTGGCAGCCAGGCTCAGCCCCAAAGAACAGCCTGAGTGACATGCTGCCAAAATCACAGCTGGAAGACAGTGGGCCAAGCACCCCATCCTGCTTTATACCCCACTTTGGATGATCCCTGGGGTCCATTCTTTCTACCTTCTCTCTCTACAGAACTTGGATGGAGCTGATGTTAATTAGTACTATGCCAATGGCAGAAATGGCTGCCACCCATCTAGTGCCAAGGCATGTAAGGCTCAATTTGGTCATACAAAGCACAGGATATGAGGTCTCTCAAAGTATCATTCTGCAGAATGATACTGAACAACCCCTTGGTCCTGGTGACGAAGCTTAAAATTCCAGCTGGGAATTCAAAATCACACTTAGCCTGGAAAAAAAAGTTTCCAGAGATGAAATCCTAGCATGCACAGATGGGGCAAAATATGCAACTGGAAGCTTCGAATGGATTTGCTAAATGCTTTTCAATCATTATCCTTCCCAACAACTCAACAACACATCTGTATGGTGATTATGCTCATGATTTTACACGGCAGGAAATGGTGAAACCCCTTTGAACCTTTCAGCTAAAAGCTTCCTTTTGGTTCAGAACTTTTTCCAGAAGACAGAAAAACAAAAAAGGAAAATTTCTGAGTATTATGGTGGGGAGCAGTACAATACAGGACTTAGGGAAACATTCCTGATCATTAGTATCAAACTCTTCCATACTATTGGGACCTACCGTGTTCTCCCTACATTATGTTTTCTTAGAGTGTGTCTTCTTGTTTCCCATAAGAACAACAACAACAAAAGCTGGTGTTTATACATGACACTTCAAGGTTTCCAGAGTGGTTTACATGAATCAGCTCATTTGATTCATATGTAGTGTCATTGTTGGTCCCATTTTACAGATGAGGGAACTGAGGCTGAGAAAGAAAGATCAAGTGACTTGTACAGGGTCACACAGCTAATAAAAGTATGATTTGAACTCAGGTCTTCCATACTCCTGGTCCAGTACTCCAAGTGGACACAGACAAAGATGCCACCACACACATACACACACATACACATGCCCATTCCCTCCTTTATAACTTTAAATATAAATTTGCAGACAATGGCCATTTTGTGCTTAATCTAGGGATGCTAGAACCCAAAACCAGATACTAATTGCTTTTGAAAATCTTTTTTAAACTCAGGAAAAAAATTATCTCCTTTTGGATTTAGTAACTATAAACACCAATGGCTAGTTATTCTACTAAGTTCCCTGAGGCTCAAGATTATTAGTTCTTGTCTTTGCATCTACAGCACCTAGCACAGGGCCTAGAACATAGAAGAAGCTCAATACATAGTTGGTATATTGAAATGAACTGAATTAGAGTTACACCTTGGCTCTGAAGCAGCTGACATTCACTGTCTTAGGAGAGAGAAGTCTACCTTGTCTATATTCTACAGCAAGGAAGAACCAAGCTGGATCATCACCAGCAAGCCCCTTATGAAATACCTTATGAAGACCACTTCACAGTTGTAAAAGGCCTTCTCCAGAGTCATAGTGCCTCAAGACCATTGGAATGCTGCTCTCTGGTCTCTTTTCATTCATCTTTTTTGGTATTACTTTTGGTATTTGGTATTACCATTACTCAGCAGCAACTGGGGCTGGTACCCTTGGGCTCTCAGAAGTCTCCTAAAGCAACATCTTCATTAAACAAGGTATGTGGACTTGGAATCAGACTAATTAATAAAAAGCCTTTTTCAAAATGGCAGAAATCAGAGGCTTGGGACTATGACCCAGTGATATTTTTATTGGCCCTTAATCAACTTCCACGGAGAAGGGTTGAGGGACTAATGTGTCACTGGGAACTTATTGGGGGTGTGGGAGGAGGAGAGATTATACTATTGCAGCCACTGAAGTCTAACTTATCAAGAAGGTTGTGCTTCTAATACTCCTCTTCAGCCATGAATGCTCTCTACCTTGGCTGGGTACCAATGTATACGGCACCTAGTCACTGATGCATCAGGCTTTACTGGGATGTTATTTATCTTCAAGAATATAAAACCGAACTTCAATTTTTTTCTTCCTCCCATCCACCCTTTACCTTCTTTCCTTTTTTTTTTAAGGCAATTGGGGCTAAGTGACTTGCCCAGGGTCACACAGCTAGTCAGTGTCAAGTGTTTGGTCTGAGGCCGGATTTGAACTCAGGTCCTCCTGACTTCAGGGCTTGTGCTCTATCCACTGTGCCACCTAGCTGCCCCCTTTCCTTTTTTTTTTTTTAAGTTGTACTTTCTCCCAGCTTTTACTTGAGTTATGTTACTTAATGTACTTACTCCAGCAGAATGTAAATCTTTGAAAGCTTGGACAGGGTTGTATCATTCTTGTCTTTTGGACTCCCAGTGCCTAACATAGTTCCTGGTACATAACACGTACTTAATAAGTACTTACTGAATTCATTACTTAAGTGAAAAAAATAACTCAGTTCACTTGGTCCTAACCAGCCCAAAGCAAATTTAAGTCTATTACTGGGAGTTCTGGGTATTTGAGGTTGGTATTTCTTTAGCAATGAGTAGAAATAAGATTCTGAATAAAGACATTTGTGAAACTGATTCCCTGGGAGACCTTTAAGAATGAGTTGCATGTCCCTCTTCCTGTAGGCAGTGGAGGGGGAAGGAGAAGGAACTGATGAGAGACTGTTTATCTGAAGGTAAAGAACATTTTCTCTCCCTTTCAATACTATCTACTCCTAAGAAAGCTCTTCAGTTAAATTGCTTGAACATTAAAGGTGACAGGCAGATTCTTGAACTGGCAAACATTTTGGGCAGAAGATCCGTGACTCGATTCCAGATGTAAGATGGGTCCTGGCACAGGACAAGATGATTTGTTTCCATAAAATAAATTCTGAAAAGCATAGGCAAAGGAGACAATTCTTTATCAGCCAAACGGGGATGAAATGAAAATGCACTTGGGAACTGACTGCAATTCCACGAAGACCATTTTTAAAAATGGTCTGAATCATACTGTGAAACTACAGACCAGCCTGTATACTGACTGGCCCCATTAAGATGCTGTGGAAAAAAGCAATATTCATCTAATTTCCATAGGAGGGGTGGTTTCACTATGTGAAGTCACCATCTCCCAATCTGTAAGGGCTTTGTAAAATAACTCAGTTTAGCCTTTAAAACGAGGTTTCTGTAGTATGATCCCCTAGAATTAGTTCTAGACAATAACTGGCACACCAGCCTGATATTTTGGGGACTGAAGTATAGCCTTTTATTTTCCTTTTGTTCCCAGTCTACCTAACAGTATCAATGAAGTGAGATTTTTAAAAGAGTAATTATATTTTTCTCATGCTTTGTTGTACTGAAATATATTGAAGGATGCTCTCTCTGGGTATTATTTTAACTAAAATAACATACATGTTCTCCCCTTCCCTTTCCCCCAAAAAAGATGACTGATATTTTCGTGAATGGTGCATTGCGTGTACATTTCTTAAGTAGTTTGGGCTATGTAAGCAATTATTTTCACTTGATCAAATGATCTTGTTTGTCTTTGGTTATTAGGATTTATAAAACTGCAAAAAGGAAATGACAGTTTTTACAATCCAATTTAGTGTCATCCTTCTGCCTCATGATCTTATCAGAGAGCTGTTAAAAGTATATTGTTTGGTGGCTTATTAACAGTGCTAGCTATCAGTATATCAACTTTAATATTTTGTATTTAGTCTTTTTGAAGTGCTGAGCTTTGAGAGAATGCAATAATTATTTTAGCTCAGGCTCACCTGAGGAGGTCAAGGATTGCCTAATTAGGACTCAACTAGAGACAGACATTGGTGCCTCTTCTACTGACTCCTTTTAGAATCAAGATGCACATTACACTTCCAATGTTGATGCTTTGACAGCAAACTCCAGGGCTGAAGTTAAAAGATGCTCGAGCCAAGCACGCATTCCCATCCCCTAGCAATAGTGAGACCAGAGACCTGGAGGGTGACAGAAGACTAGGTAGCACTGGCTGGGAGATTTAATTCTCATGAATGCAATTAGAAAATTGAATAAAAAAGAAACATATAGCTAATTCTTCATTATCCAGGGACTCTTTATTTTGCATGTTGATTTCTCAGGACCCGTGCTTCCCTCACCCCAATACACATTATTCCAGTACTTATTAGCATTTCTACCAAATGCTGTCCTTTGACTACAGAAATATCCACTGTAAATAGCACAAGTACTTTGAGTCCTTTTCCTAGGAATGTGAATGCACTATTATTCAGCCATCTACACATTCACTAAGGCCCTCACTCATCTGTGATAAGAACAGACCAACATGGGGCATGCAAACTTTGGCCATGGGATAATAATGCTCTTTTCTATGTGAAGATACCTGGTCAATAGGCAGTGGCAATTCAAAAAGGCCCATTAGTGTACTGGGTGTACTGGTGAGGACAAGGTTTTTGAATTCTCAAAGCATCTAATTTTTCAGGCTCACCATTTTCCTTGTTATGACGGAATATAGGAGCAAGGGATTCAAAGGCACAAGAGGAAGGAATGGGGGAGCTGGACCTTATACTCAGCTGCTATTACAAGTGGCTGGACAAATTCAAAGCTGCACCAGTAATGACTTAGGGAGCCTGTGCTTGAAGCCTTTCCTGTCTGCCAGATCTGCCAGAGATTACACTTCCCTGATAGCTTTAGGAAACCCCAAGTCACCTTCCCATCATAGTGGGGCTTGAGCAGATGTGAGCATCAGTGCCCTGGGGTTGAATGAAGTTAGGCTGCCCATCCTTGCCATGGTGCCACACAAGAACACTTTTTACCTACCACTCCGATGGGAATTATTCTGTATTTATTTTGAATGGATTTGGTATCCACTGATCTGTGTATTCAGGTTTCTCCCTCCAGTAGATAAGTTCCCTTAGGGCAGGGACTGCATATATACTTCTATCTTTGTATCCCCAGTGCCTAGCAGAATTCCTGGCATATAGTAGGTGCTCAATAAATGCTTTGTTGAATAATTGAATAGCTTTATTTTGGACCCTTGCACAAGGAAGGGGAAGAAAAGTCTTTCTTATAAGATCATGGCTTTTTAAGAAAAAAAATCATGGAAGATCACAGATTCAAGAAAGTGACATGCCCTCCTCACTCACCACCAACCACACAGCTCCTTTGGCTACAACTTGGGCTAATGCACCCATGTTCCAAGTCTCCCACCTTCTTCAGCACCACATTTGTTATGGTCCAAGTCAAAACTATTCCCTTTTCTCTCTGTAAAGGAGACAGTGTGCCATGGTTAAAAAAAAAAAAGGATCTTGGAATCTAACTGTTATTCAAACATCTCTCTCACAGCTCATGTTCCCAGATCAAGGCCATGTTGGCTGGCTGTTTTCTATAGTGGCAGTGGATAGCTTTCACATTGTCTCCATTGTCCCTCTTGTTCAGCTGGCAAGCCCAAGAAACTTAAAGGAGTTTAGAATACACAGACAGACAGACACACACACACACACACATACACGCAGACAGACAGACAGACAGATACACACACACACACACACACACACACACACACACAAATACACGCATACTCTTTCAACGCTCTTGTAAGTCTGATATATGGCTGAAACGTATGAGTTGGAAGGACAGATTTTGTTCCTTGGCCTCCTTTCTGTCTTTGGACCCAGTGGAGACTAGTGAATGTCAAGTTCTCAGATTCCGGGACAAAACATGGTGGCTTTTGACTGATTACATATTTGGGTTAAACATATTAGTGGTTTACAGTTTTTAAAAGCAACACCTCTAGTCTCTGATAAGACAAAAGCAACTGGAAAATGTCTTGTACTATTTTTTAAAAACAATTTGTCCTCTCTTGCTGCCTAGTGGATGTGAGAAAACGTTCCTCTAGAAAAGAAGGGAGTTAAACAGCTATCTTGTCAGAAAAAGGCTGCTTGGTTCTCCAAACTTGGTTTTGAAATTCCTCGTGCTCCCTTTTGTGTCCTTTCTGCAATGGAGACTACTGTATTCCTGGGACAGGGCCCAGTCAGGGGCAGTGTTTCGTATCAAACACACACTTCGGAGGAACAATCAAGGACTTTTAGGCAGCGAGGTGGCACGGTGGATAGTGTGCCAGGAACACGAGTTCAAATCTGACCTTAGACACTTAATAGCTGTGTGACCCTGGTTAAGTAACTTAACTTGTGCTTGCCCTGCTTCCTAATCTGTAAAATGGGGATAATGACACCACCACCTCCCAAGGTTGTTGTGAGGATCAAATGAGATGATAATTGCAAAGGGTTTAGCATAGGGCCTCACCACAGACACAGGCTCTGTACAAATGCTAGTTATGATGATGATGATGGTCACTAACCTCAGGAAAATTTCTCCATGTAGAGATCTGCAAAGACATCCTAATCATTTCTGGGCCTTGGGGTAGGTGATGGAGAGATAAAATTGAGATATTAGCAGAGGCACAAGAAGCTCACAGTCAGCCCACAGGGAAAGAGACCTCAGCAAGATGAGTCCATTATTATTTCATTCAGTATCAACTGAATTGGGAGGTGAGAATTGCTTTGCTCCCTACAAGATGACAATCTTGCATCCACAGCCAACATTTATTAAGCACTCACTTTGTGCCAGCTGCTGTGTTTGGCATGGTTGTTGCTGCTGTTCAGTCATGTCTGACTTTTTGTAACCTCATTTGGGGTTTTCTTGGCAAAGGTACTGGAGTGGTTTTCCCATTTCCTTCTCCAGCTCATTTTACAGATGAGGAAACTGAGGCAAACAGAGTTAAATGACTTGCCCAGAGTCACAGAGCTAGGAAGTGTCTGAGGCCAGAGTTGAACTCAGGAAGATCAGTCTTCCTGATCCAGGCCCACTGCTCTCTCTACCTCATCACCTAGCTCCCTTGGCATGGTGATACAAAGACAAAAATGAAAACAGTCCCTTCCTTAACAAGCTTATGTTCTATCACGGGAGCTAACGCATGCAATTATACAGAATGCTACAAAAGTTCTAGCGTTGAAAACTGCACTAAGACTTTTGGAACAGGCTGTATTTAAAAAACAAAGTATACGTGAAGTATATACAAAATAAATACTAGGTAATTTACAGATAAATGGGGACCCAGACTCGAGAATCTGCCAAGAAGAACATTTCAGAGGATGGGAAAGCTCCCTGACAAGGACAAGCAGCAGAACTGGGAGACCAAGAAAAACAGGTGATTTTATGAATCAATTTCCTATTAGCTCCGACCATCCTGCATCCCTTTATTGCTTCTGGAGCAATCTGCCTCAAAGCTTGGAGGTGGGCACTGCATTTACAGTTGGACACCAAACAATGAGATCTTCCACCTGTAGTTGTTTTTAAAGAGGAAGCTGAGAAGTGAAGCCATTTTCTGGCCAGAGAATGAAATGGCTATGGGCACCTACCCAGACACAAATCATTCCCCTTAGGGGCTGTCATAACCCAAGCAGGATGTTCTAGCTTTGTTCTATGTCTCCTAAGTATGTTTCCATTTTAAAAGCACCTTGGAATTAGGGTTTCATTATTTTAAAATACACGCTAAAGCTTATCTCACCAAAAACTTGCTGCCCTCAGTCAGACCTGTTGATGTTTCCAATTTCCTTATATAACAAGACTCTAATGTTGCAGAGGAAGTGGGCAGATACTGAGGAATCATGAGAGATCAAAAAGCATCAGACCCCCTAACCTCTAAGGTCAAGAGGTCATGACTTCAGGGCTTTGCATTGAGGTGGAAGCCAAGAAAGATGTTTTCAGGTAGTTTTAAATGACCTCACTCTACTGGCCTTTTTCAAGGGGAAAGAAGATAGGATCTAACAGGGGAAGACCAATGCTGCAGACACAGATCACAGGGTCCCTACTAAAATTAAGCTGTCACTTCTGCCTCAAAAGGCAATTGAACAATTGGTCATCAGTTGCACTGAAGACTTATGGCCCCAAATTAATATCTGTCTGTGTGGAATTTTTTTCCCTCTGCCTTCTTTCCCAGCATACCTGTTACCACAGTCCAAACACTTCTGGTAAGGCACACTGGGAAGCATGTTCATTAGATGGAAAAAGAAACCAGACTAGCTGGCCCCAGTGGAGCAAAGACACCTACAGGATGGAGTTAACCCTGTGTTGTGAGTGGTTCTCGTAAAAAAAAAAAACAAACAACGTTATACCTTCTATTATTTTGAAGTTGACAATGTGTTTTAGCTTTGATGGGCGCTGGAATGACAATAGAGTAAAGGGAGGGGAGCTTGGTTATTAGGTATTCTGGTCTAATGCGTGCATTGGTCTCATATGGAGTAAAGTGCTGTTTCCCAATCAGTTTTTTTGGGCCCTCTGGTTCACTACAAAAATATTGCTGGCATATTACCATAGACGGGTTTCCTTAGACACTCCCCCAAGCCCTAGCTTGGTGGTGGCATTTGGGAGTCCATCAGTCAGCATTCTTTATTAAACATATACTATGTGCACTGTGCTAAGTGCAGGGGGCTACAAAAAAAAAAAGGCAAAAGACAGTCCTTACTCTCAAGTAGTTTACAATCTAATGGGGAAGAGAACACACAAAATGACTACATACAAACAAGATACATACAGCACAAGTTGGAGATAATCAATCGTGAAGGCACTAATAATAAAGAGGATTGAGAAAGGTTTGGTAAATGGTGATGGCAAGACGAGAGCAGATGGGTGGTTTTCCATCTTCCTCACCCCACATGATATGGTTAGGAGGGTGAATGGACAGTTAGGTAAAATGTGAAATGACTGTTAAAGAAATGAAAAAAAAAAAGGACAAAGTTATATCATCTCCTAATGGGTCTTGGCAAATTCCCAGATGTGCAGCCCTCAGAAAAAGGTTAGGAAACACTGAACATAAGGGAAAAGAATCCATCCTTTTTAGCTTCTGTGAACACAGGAAGGGGGGTATAATACATCTGGACATTCCATGACCAAGAAAGAATCCCACAGCAGCAAAACCATTCATTTTAGTTCCAGTCTGTGGAATATTGAGGGTATTATAAGATATGATAGAAATCTCTAGGGATCACAGAGGACAGATTAAAGGGGTAGGCTTTAGAAACATTTCCCTCCCCTCTCCTACTCTCTCTCTCCCTCCTTTCCTTTCTTCCTGCCTTCCTTCTTTCCTTCCTCCCTCTCTCTCTTTCTTCCTTCATCTTCCTTCCTTTGTTCCTTCCCTCCCTCCTATTCTCTTTTTTGAGACTTGGTCTCCATATCTTGTCCAGGTTGGAAGGACAGCAGCCACTCGCTAGCCCAATCCCACTACTGAACTGGCATGGAAGCTCTGATTTACTCTGTTTCTAAACTGGACTTCTTTAGACAACACAATGAGCACAATGGCTGCTCATACTTGTGCCAGACTTAGTGAGGACACCTGATTGGCTTAGCCCAAAGCAAATTAGACCTCCCGAGCTCAAGAAATACTATAATCTCTCAACATCCATGGCAAGAGGGATTATAGGCATGCATTGCCATGCCTGGCCAATACATGGCACATTTCAAATTCAAACAGATTATCAACATAAAACTAAAGCAGGGGATACTTTCTGATTCCAAGTGTCAAAATACTGGATGTACAACTCACAACCTGTTTTTTTCTCTCTATCTGATGCTTCTGTGTAAATGCCAAGGAATGTATTTGGGAATGATTAACATGCTTCAAACGTGCTCCACAGGGATTTTTCAGAAATCATCAAATATTCTGATAAAGTCTTCATGTTTGAACACCAGTTTGGGCACTGTAAAGTCAGGTTTATATGAAATAAAATGAAATGGGGAGTTAATTAGTGGTTTTCTAATAAATCTGGGTATCCATTATGGATATGTCTCAAGGGTTTCTCCTATACGTTCTCCCTTGGTGATATTATATACTGCCATAATTTCAATGGCATCAAGGGCTAGATTTGGGGTATAGGAAGATGTAGGTTTAAATCCTGCCTCAGTCATTCACTAGCTGTGTATATCCCTGCATAAGACATTCAAGCTCTCTGAACCCCATTTTTAAAATCTACAAAATGGGGCTCATAATATCATTTGTCACACAGGGCTATCTTGAGCATCAAATGAGATGACAGGTATAGAACATACTGCAAACCATAAAGCACTAGGCAGGTATCTACTATTACTGATAGTAGAATTGGTATTTTTATGACTCCTGAATCTCTATTTTCAGCCCCAACCATTCCCCTAAATTCATTTCACATTTCCAATTTCATACTGTACATCACTGCTGAATGTCCTACTGGAATTTCAAACTCACCATATCCTAACAAGAATTCAATTAGTCCCCTGAACCTGCTCTCTTAATTTCTCTATTTCTGCTGATAACACCACTGGGTTCAAAATCTCCAACTTATCTTTGACTCTTCTTTTTTTATTGTCTACACAAAGTCTGAAAAAGGCAGTGTTGTACGTGGAAAGGGCAATAGATTTAGAGTTAGCAATCCTGAGTTCAAATCCTGGCTCTACTATTAACTACTTGTGTGACCTTTCACCCATCACTTGACAACTATGAGCCTTAATTTCTTCATCTGTAAAAATATTGGACTAGATTTCCTCAGAGGTTCCTCATAGCTCTAAATCTATGCTTCTAGAATTCATTGCCAACTCTTGTACATTTTGCTTCTGCAATAGCTCTTAAACTTGCCCCCTCCTTTCTACTTGCACTGCCCAAAATCTAGTTCAGGCCATCATTACTTCTTGTTTAGAAGACTTTAATAGCTTCCTAACTGATCTTCCTTACTCTGGACTCTTCTTTCCAAGCCACCCTTCACGTTGATGCCAAAGTAATCTCCTTAACGCACAGGTCCAATCATATCTCTCTTCTGCTCAGAACTCTCAATAACTCCCTATTGTAGGATAGAATACTCCTGAGCCTAACATTTAAAGGCCTCCACAATCTGGATCCCACCTACATTTCTGGACTTATTTCAGACTGCTTCCCTTCATCTATTTTATGTTGCAAACAAACTGGACCACTGGCTACCCTATGATCTCATCTTGTCCCTTCCTGCCTCTGTGGATTTTACAAATACGATCCCCTCCATCACATCTGAAACAGCCTCTTCCACATCTTTTATATTGAAATCCTTCCCTCTCTTTTCAAATCAGATGCCATCTTCTCCATGATGCCCTTCTCTGATTCTCTACTTGCCCCAATTCCTGCCTCAGAAGGGATCTCTTCCTCCTCAAATCTTTCATGCCATTATGTTTGATCTCTCCTTTTGGAGTGAATTGGTCTACCCAGGATTGAACTCACAACCTTGGTCTCATTAGTACAGCGTAAACCAACTGAGCTAAAGAGAACAAAGTACCAGTCTACTTGGTCAAACCCGTGCAAGGTTTGCCGAGGATCAGTAATAAAGAACATTACTTATTAAATTGCTTGGTTGTCCTCTGGGTAGCTGGCCATAGGATGGAGGGAGATTAGGAGGAGGGTAGGTTAGTAACAATTTGTGATCTAGCAAATTTTTTATGCTTTCTCTGCAAAATGTCCCTAACATAATGAGTAAAGCTGATGCGCTTGCTTCTAGTAGCTCATTAGGTAAATGACCACATTTACAAGGGGGAGGTGGGGAGGAGTGATTTAACCTCTGTGTTAGACTGCAGCAATCTGTAGGAAAGTGGCTATGCTTTGGCAAAACCTTCACTTCTCCTCCTTTACTGATTACTCTGTCATGAGCTCATTCTTCCCACTAAAAGGTGTATTCATTTTTGGAGCTTCTCCTTTGCGAATAATAACCTGGGTTTTTTTTTGGGGGGGGGTAATGGGTGGGTATGGAAAAGTGATGATTGTAATTCCATTTAGCTTTTGCAAATTTGTCCATTAAGCCAAAGATGCTACCTATGTTCATGTAATGGAGAATAAATTTTCCATCATCAAGGGTGGTGTCTTTCATTTCACCATTATACTTAAAATATGTCACTCTAGAAGAGTTTGAAGGACAGCTACACTTCCACCTTTGGCTCATAAAGCATAGAGGTTATAAAAACAAGACTTTTCCCAGTGGTATGCAACCTTAAAGTGAACCTAGGAAAATGGAATTCTTGATTCCATTGCATATATTAGATGTGCAATAACTACATATTATACAGGTAAATCAAATTACAAAAAATGAACCTTATCCCTTGATAAAATTCTGGGACCAAGCCAACATCATAATTATCCTCTTCTCTTGCACTGACCATCCTACATAAGTGTTTGGAAGATGTAAACAGGACATAAATCTGAGACTGGTTCTTCAATCTGTCTACAAATAGCCATGACATTACACATAAACTCTTACTTTGCAGCAGATAGGCTTCCTATTTAAGTAGTTAAGGACTGTATCAGACACCACGATAAACAGAAAAAACCGAGCGTGAATACCAATAAATGCAAGCCTTCCGTCTCGGAAACTCCTCTCTTATTTGATTAAGTTAGGTGAAAAACAGAGCAGTCATGCTTGTAGCTTGTCTTCCTTTTCCCTTTCCTCCTTTCTTTTCATTTCTAATGCGAATCGGAAGTCTATGTGGAGCAGTCTGGCTAGCCCCAGTCTAACCTTCCCATCTGGAAGGGGACTAACCAGCCTTGGGGCTACTTCCAACCCTTCCCAGCTGTTGGGTTGGGGTTTTTTGTTTTTGCGGGCTTGAGAAAGCATATTTATATAAATGATTGCCATATCCTTTGCCAGCTGGTGACCCTGCTCTTGTCCCGGTTGGAGCATGGTTTTCATTTTTAGCGGCCACAGACTGGAACTGACCCTGATAGAGTTAGCACGCTATGCAAACAGCTTTACGCACTAGGGCTGTGACAGTTCAGACAATGGATGCACAGTGTAATCCCAAGGACCGGTGTTTCCCTTTGGGCGAATGTCACAGAATCCAGAGCTGGAAGTATCAGTTGAAAAAATAAATTTGGAGATTCACAGGACTGGGGAGCATTTTCCTCTTCAGTCACAGAGACTGCCATGATTTCAGCTAAGGTCAACTCAGGAAGAATTGAGTAACGATAACAAAGGAACAGCCCCTTCTTTTTGACATTTCATAGGCTAAAATGTTTTCTGTTTATTCCCTTTAAAAAGATCCAAGGATGGTAACTTTTACTGTTTCCTACTTCTGAGTTATTTGCTGGGGCTTTATGTCTCTTAAGGAAACACATTTCCAGCTTATACATATACACATATATGTATACATGAGTATACACACGTGTTTCTGGGTTAAGTGTACATATATGCACACAATAATAACTAACATTTATTATTTTAATGTTTGCAGAATGCTTTATTAATATCTGAGTCTCACAACAACCCTGTGAAATAGTTATTACAGATATTATCCTTTGTCAGGGAAGTAAGGCTCAAGGAGATTATATTTTTTTCCCCCATAAATTCTTCATTTTATTTCCATACATCTTTTCTTTTTAGAAAGCTAGTACTATAGGTGTGATGTGCGCCTAGGGCTTCCTGACTCTAGTCCAGCATTTTATCTGCTATGTTATGATGCCTGAAATGTAGTCTCTAAAGGCGATACTCTAGAAGCAATTAGCTCCAAATGGAAATCTTTAGATCTTAAACTGTTAACAGAAGAAAAAATAACAAGCATTGAGTATGGACCTAGTCTAACAAAAGCCAGAAGTACTCAATCCTAGAAATCCATTCATAGGTTACATCCAAGTTTCTTTCCCGGATACCCTTAGCCACAGTGAAGCAAGAAAGTTTAGAAACAAACTCAAGCAGTGGGATCAGTATCCTGGGGATAGGAGTAGGGTACAAGTTGGGAGTGGCGGGAGGAGGGGGGGAGGGAGGGGAGGAGGGGAAGGAGAGATCTAATGTAAAGAATTCATCAAGGACACTGTCCCCTAAACAACCTGTTCCACCTGTGATGGAATGAAAGTATGAGGGTGAACGGTAAATCTCCCCAATTCTGAGACTCATTTTACAAATCAACTCCAGTCCTAAGTACAGATGGCGTCGGTATTCTGCTTGCTATGCTGAAGAGCCTTATTTTATTTAAATGTAGAAATTTAATTAAAGATAAATTTACTGTCAATGCTAAAGTGATGCCCAGGATACCCAAACAGAAGGTTTTCAGATATGTAATCATTTATAAAGGGATCATATGGCAACTGCAACTGATTATGATTTAGATGGTCTGTTTGCAGAGGTGAAAGGAGCATAGGGGCTTGCCAAAAAAGTCCCCTCTCCTTCTACTCTCTGTCTCCCTACCCTGAAGGCAGTCTGTCTATGGTGGCCTGAGACCACTACACACAACTGCACTTACAATGTATATCCATCCCAGAGGCCAGAACAAGAGAGAATGACAAATGAGGGGACAGGGAGGTTGAAAGTGAAAAAAAATTTTTCTTTTTTCCTGACACGGGCATCCTCATTCTTTGAAAGTCAACACATAGGGAGATTCAGCCATTGTGTTTAAGCAGTACATATTTAGTATGTCTTTAAAAAACCCACATATGCTTCTGATGTCTGGGATCACTTTAAAGGCAACTCAGATTTTCAACCCACTTCAGAATAATGTGCCAGGAATTTTACACAAGTGCTGAGTGAATTAACTGATGGACTCTTTGAAGTCTCTGTAACTCTGATTAACTAATGAAAAACCTGTGAATTCACAATGTAATCTTTTTGCCCCCCTTATAAGAAATGCTTGTCATGCTGGAAGTGACAAGATCGAGCTATCCACTGCTTACATAGGATCTGGATGAAAAGGAATTCCCTCATAATTGCTTTGAGCTCATAGCACACTCCCCAGATGCATTTTTGATGAACGGAACCTCTCCTCACCCCTTGCCTATTAGAATCCTAAGCTCCCAGCTCAACTTCATTCTCCTAACCAGCAACCTTGCCACCCTGACAAACCTACACAAAAGAGGCCCCCTCTCCTGATTTGGTGACTGTCACTTGGACAACCATTTCAGTAGGGGCCCTAGGGGGCCTCATTTTACTCCTGACTGAATTTATTTGATGGACTTCACCTCCTTACCAGTTACCTTGCCCTTATGTCAGGGCTTTCCCTCCCCACCCCCACTATATAGTTCCCCGTTAACATGTTGTTTTCTCCCATTAGAATGTAAACTCCTTGAAGGTAAAGAGCATCTTGCTTGCTCACATCCTCAGCACTGAGAAAATTGTCTGGCATGCAGTAGTCACTTAGTGTTCTATCTATCTATCCATCCCTCAAATGATAGCTCAAGTGCCACCTCCTATACACAAAGCCCCCTTCCTTCCACCCCACCCCAGTTGTTAACTGCATTTTCCCTCCCTAAATTATTTTGTATAACTTTATCTGTGTATGTGCTGTATTTTCCCCACTCCCTTCTTCTAGAAGAAAATAAGTTCCTTGAGTTTAGGGGTTACTTTCTTATTGTCTTTGTACGCCCAGGGCCTAATACACAGTAGGTGTTTAGTAAATATTTGTTACACTGAACCAAATACTCACGTTGTACTTGTCTAAGTAACTAAACATCAGTGGGTGCACACATAGCACACAGAATAAAACCTTCATTTAAATACATTAATTTAAGGAACTGAATACAGTACAGGTTTGGCAACGGCACTGTTTCTGCCTTCCATTCACTCACTACCACCAAGTACTGCTGTTTTCAGTAGCAAATAACCATTGCTACGATCTACCCTTATCACTACTTCACAGACACTTGTACCCAAGCCATTCTGAAAACCCAGTTGGTTGTTATACAACCCTTTCTACACTCGAATTGGCTTTAAGTGGAAAGGAAAAAAAATCTCAGTTAAGCTATAAAAGCAGGCTTCCTTATCTGCCACAGAGAAAAAAAAGGGGCTATCATGAGCTAAGAGTATGGACATGCCCCGGAGAAGAAGCCTCCTGGGTAAACAAGAAAACACTACACTTTTCTACAATTACATGCTTGAGGACCAGGCAGTGTCAGACCTCTGTTCGCTCTAAGATTAGTCAAAAGGGCAAGAAGAATCGGTAAGTCTAATGGGCTTTATTTGGGAATTTAGAATGCACTACAGCCCAGACTTCTTGGGTAGAAGGTATACAGGAAAAAAGACCCAAACAATCATTTTACCAACCAGAACTTCGAGAATTTGCAACAAGTGGGAATTTCCAGGGCTGTTGGCAATGTGCAAAAATGCTTCCTCTACAATATTCTCCTGAAATCTTTAGCTTAAAGAGTAATTCTCTTGTTAGGATGCTAGAAGGGGAGAGATATATAATATTTTCTGAAAAAAAAACCCAAACTGAGAAATGTGAGAGCCTACTTGCAAAGAAAGAAAGGACTGAAAGTGAAAGAAAACTATTTTTAGAGTTCCACACAACCATGGAAGTTGGTTTTGTGAGAGGTTGATTTTTTTTTCTCTGAAGTATCCTATCTTGTTTTTCTAGCCAAAATTATTAAAAAAACAACCTCCAAGATGGTTGAACTAATTCTTCAAAAGTACTGATTCTATTAATATATAATTCAGCAAGGTGGTTTGGTTACAAGGACCACATTGTTCAATATTTGCTATTTGCTTCTTCCTTTGTTGCTGGTGAATTTACTGACCTATTTAAGTTGACCTTACCAAACATAAGCTATTTTTAAATGGTGTCATTGGTATTTTATCAGGGTCTTGGATAGATACGAAACCTTCCTATGTCTTTCTTTTCTCCTCTTCATCATTTACTGAACTCCCATTAAAAGTATCTGTCACTTACTATGTATGAGTGACTTTAGGTAAGTCATTTCCGGCTGGCCTTAGATAATCAATGAGGTCTGTTTCCTGATTCCTAAGATAGCATGTCCTCCAATGTCTGGGCTAAGAACTAAGTGTTCTCTCTCTGTGCCCAGGAAACTTCAGTTCTTCTCCATTTACACACTGGGAACTCCATAAATGCTTGTAGCAAATTAGGGTTGTTACTGTTGTAGAAGAAGTAAAACTGACAATGAAGAGACAAGTTAAATCTTTTTCTAGGAAATAAATGAGGTGAAAGAATAGAAATAGACTCAAGCATCAGATATATCCAAGCAACTGAGTTCTTACTACCCTCTCTCCTTCTCCTTCTCAACTTGATGAAGAACACATATTGAGAACTGACCATGCATCTCATGGGGAAACTCTCCCCAAAGGAGCACAAATTAGAAGCAGTCTCCTGGCATCTTGATAGCTTTGGGGATGCATTTAAAAGATGGCTGACAAAACCACAGCATAGCAAGTAATGCCTTTATTTGAGGGTGGGATGGAGAGTGGGATATAAGTTTTAAAACAAATAAGGGGTTACAGAAACCAGGACACTAAACTAATAAGTACCTTTAAAAAAAACAATAACACAAAAAATACAGTTCTGGGTTAGGAATGGCTTGTGTATAATTCATTCCACAGAATGGAAAAGAGAAAGATTTTCTTTGGATTAAAACTGATATGCATCCATAGGGTTACAATACTTTGGTGTTTGAGAACTAGGACAATGAGAAGATTAAGTTGTTGTAAATGTACAAGATTGAGTAACAGCACAAAGTTATAGAAATCAGGGATATTGTGTGTGTGTGTGTGTGTGTGTGTGTATGTGTGTGTGAATTGGGAAAAAAAAGATTAAGAAAATAGTTTTGAGGAAGTCTTCCTAGAAAATCCTAAAATTTCTGGAGGGAAAACTTTCCTTTTTTTCCAACTACCTTTTATATTTTTCTGTCCATAGTGAAAAGCCTATGGTTGAGAAAAACTTGATGACATAGGAGGATTTAAAATTATTTTCAATATACAGAACATGGATCCTTTAAAAAAAATCTAGGAAGATTAATTTGGCATGTCATACTCAGAGGAAGAAAAAACTCTTTTAAAAACTTAGCTGCTAATCTTAGGTTAATAGCAGATGACCCCATCCACTCTTAACCTCCAATAGTAACCTCCTGACCCACAAGCAGTGGCTGTGTACAGAAGCACATTGCCACCGGAGTAAATAAAAAGGGAACACTTTGTGCTGAAATTGTTACTGCTAATGACAACTGACACACACTTTACACTGCCAGTGGGCAAAGCCATCAATAAATAACTCTAAACCTGTTGGCCAATATTCTTCAAACTCATTTTCCCCCTTTTTTGTTCTGAATTTCTTTCTTCCTTCCTTCTCCTTCCTTTTCTTTATTCCTTTCTTTCTGTTCTTTCATTTGTTTGTGTCAGGAAGACTATGAAGGCTTTTTTGGGGGTAGGGAGAGATTTTTTTGTTTTCAGGGAATATGTTTGAGGTCAACTAAAAAACGATAGTATATTGGCTAACCTATAAAGTTAAGAGGGCCTTGGCTTCTAAGTTAATTACATTACATTAATTTGGTGTCCTCATTTCTGAAGACTCATTTCTCTCAACAAGAGGTGGATGTAAATGAAAACATCATTACAATGATGCCAAACTCAAATTAACTTCAATCAATCTGGGTCTCAAGAAAAGAGGAGAAAACCCACCACGTTTTTCCTCTGCTTATTATAATGCTATGTTATATTGTCAGATGTGGTCGTTTCATCAGTTGGGTTATGATCAAATTTTTCTTTGTTACAAGGGATACAGTGTGGGGGTGAGGGAAGAGAGTATATTGGGAAATGATTCTGAGGTTAAAAAAAATAGACATAAATAAAGGCAAACTACATGGGTAGTGAGTCAAGAATGAAAGAGCATGACGCAATAATTCATCCCCTTTTTCATTGGCCTTGACCTTTGGCTCAAGGTAAACTGTCAAAAATAGCTTCACGGACACACTTCATCTTCCAGGAATTTTAGACTGCAACACATGCCAGAAACATGAAGCTAAATGGAAATGGGAAACTTCAAAATCTGCTAGTCCATTTCTCCGGGGAACTGTTTATGATCTTTTAGGAATAGCTTGGTCCTGGTGTTCCTGATCCATTTAAACTTTGCAATAGAGTCTGCTTTAATGAGTTGTATCTACAAAAATCAATTTACATTTTTTGATGCAGTTTCACACTTTGAACCCAACAAAACAGGAAGTGTCACAGAAGATGCTTTTCAAGAATCAAGGACTGGGAGGGGTCATATGTATGGCCATTTTCTTCATAATTTCAGTTTCTAAATATTTTTCCCCCACAAATTAAAGGCAGCTTACACACGAATGTAAGGAGTAAAGCAGGAAAAAATGCCTCAAATTAGACTGAAATTTAAGTGTGAGAAGTTCTATAATTCAAAGAAATAACCTGAGTATACCTAATTTTTAAAAAATTATAGGTGATTTGCATGTATACACTAGCATAAACACATCTAAATGTATGTATGGGAAAAGAAAGAATCTTGGCAAAGTAAACTTGGATGAAATATTTTTAAAATCATCCTTTATAAAATGAATTTGTACACTAGAAATTTGATATGATTTGGCTCTCTACTATCCCTCATCTCTACCTCCTCCCAAATATACAAAGAGAATTTTATTGCCTGGACTACTGGATAGAAGGAGAGAAAGGAAGTTTTCAGGATTTTAGATGTATGACTTTATTGTCATTAGTAGAAAAAATACACACGACCTCTCCAAGACAATACCTTTATGTTGTAATCCACTAAGTAAATTAGGTGAGCCACACTAGAAGTAAGATGAGAGAACAGCAAATTGTTAACATTTATCCCAATGCTAGTAAAATTGGATATAAATAAAGCTTTTCTTTCTTAAAGCAACACCAAAGTTATAAAAATGATGACAATAAAAATGACAAAAAAATTTTTTAAGGCTTTCAAAGTGGACAAGACTAGGTGTAACTGTAAAATTTTCTTTCTTGATTTTTAATTAAAATCTCTCCTTTTATAAAATGCTTTCTGCTTCAGAGTTGTACATGTGTAAAAGATGCTTTGACATGCCTTAAATTGATTCGTCTTACACTCAGAGGGAGGATAACAGTGATTTGTGAAAGAATTTTTTTTCTGTCTTGCACACATCTCTCATTTGTCCATCTTAATTCAATTAAAGGAAATAAGGACAGTTTGACCGATGAATGAACCATATTTTAACTGAGGACATTTCTATTTAAACTGGAGTATATCAACCACTATAATTGTCAGCCAGTTACTTCCGATCTCTAACTTTTGTTTTGAGAGGTCATAGCATGGTCATAGAGGAGAACATATTAGAATATGGGTAACTACTTCAACCGGCAACCAAACAAAGAAAAGAAAGATTGTGCTCATCCCTGTCTTACACAGAGGTTTCTCTATGCCTTTTACTTCACCTTTTACTTTACCTTTTACTTCAATCCCAACAAAAATCTTATTTTTTACCAGCAGTTTTCATAATCATCCAGCAGATTACTGTTCTCTCCTTCAAATTCCCAACAAGGAATACCAGTCTTTAATCAATATGAGATAAAAATTCAAAAACTGGTCTTACTTGGCACTTTTGTGTGCATTATAAAATGTTGTTCTGGTTGGACTGGTATATAAATCCAAACAATATACTAACATCTAAACTTCTTTTGTATGTATTTAGTTTGAGACGCTGATTGGTACAAGCATGATTGTTTTTTCTTTACTCTTACCACTGGAGAGAAATACACTATATTTGACATAGCTACAGTCTAATTTAAAGAATGGCTCTGGGCTTCAGCTTTAGTGTTATATGAAGGAAGAATGAATAGTTTTCCTAGTTCTATTTCATAGGTAGGAAGAATATGATAAAACATAGGATTGTAAAGTATAGGATGTTAGTCTTTCTAATAGGAGAGGATAATGCTGTAGAGTGAAAATACCACTGGATTTTATGTCAAAGTACCTAGGTTCTATTTCTCATTTTACTAATTACTACTTATGTGTCATATAATCCCTTTGAACCTCAGTTTCTTCACGTGTAAAACAATGGACTTGGATTAGATGATTTTTCTTCCAATTCTAAATCCTCTGAATCTGAGAGCACAATTGGCTCTACCTTTAAATTAATGTGAATTTTCTTTGAGAAATGACTGTGGTGTTATAAACATTATAGAGAAAAAGGGGAAAGCAAGTCTTTCAAAGATATTTACTGAACAGGAAATATTTTTCTAATGTTCAGCTCAGTATCAAACATATCAAGGAAGAGATCCCCATCATATTGATCACCCAATATGAAACGGGGCACACACACACACACACACACACACACACACACACAGACCTAATCAACACCAGGATTACAACAGTCCACAAGGCCTGGAGTGCTTATATAAAACTTAGAGTAAGTGGCATTTCTGGTCTCATGTATAAGACAAACACACAGCCTTTCTTTTTGGTGGTTAAATGAATTATCAGATGAATAAGATGATCCAAGCTTCTGCTGATATCTAATTTGCTCTAGGACCGTCTGGCTATTCTCCACTTATAGGAGACACTTAGAGAAAAAGTGTAAATACTCATTGCCAAAAACTAGTCAGAATAACAGCAAAAACAACAATAACTGTAATATTAACAATAGCTGATATTTATAGAGAGCTTTAGGGTTTGTAAAGCACTTAATGTACATTATATAAAATCACTAGAGAGGCTAAGATGAACATTGTGCTTACTTCCAGCCACCTGGGCTGTGAGGAGTCACTAAGGGATGAAGAACGTGGGGCCTTGTAAGAAAGATCTGAATTCAAATCCATCCTCAGACACTTACTAGTTGTGTGATGCTGGGCAGGTCATTTAACCTCTAACTGCCTCAATTTCCTCACCTGTAAAATAAGAACTCCTATCTCCCAGGGTTACTGTGAGGAGCAAATGAGATAATAATTGTAGAGCACTCAGCACAGTACCTGCACATAGTAGGTGATGTTGTTGTTATTATTATTATTACTACCTGCTTGCCGACATCTACTTCTCAAGCATGGAACCCCTTAGAGGAAAGGCCAACGTGGGACATGGTTTGCCTCCCAAGGGGCCAGAAAGAAACAGGGGACATTTAAATGTTTTTCTTCAAGTTGGCCAGATGGGGTCAGCACTGGTGTACACAAGAGAAAATAAGATTTTTTTTTTGATCTGGCAGCATGGTACAGTGGAAAGAATAATGGACTTGGAGTTAAGATGACCTGGGTTCAAATCCCAGCTCTACTGATTTTTAGCTGAGTGACTTTGGGCAACTCACTTAACTTTTCTGTGCCTCAGTTTCTCACCTATAACTGAGTGAGTTGGACTCAATGGTCCTAGGGTCCCTTCTAGCTCTTCAATTTATGATCCTATGCTCCTGTGATCTGAACTCCTTCTGAGAAAGAACGGCAAAAGTACTAAGAAGCACTTGGCATGTTTCTCTTGCCAGAAATAATTGGGGATTTTATGCCTTAGCTCCAGAACCAAAGGTGTTCAGTGTGAATGCTAGGAATGAGGGAATGCTTGGGTCAAGGTCAGTCATGCACTCTGTGCCCATCACTTTCCAGGCTCACCAAAAAAAGCTATGAGAAGGCAACCAGGTAAACCAGCTCCCTCATTCTCAACTGTCTCATGTTTTCTGTTCCTCCCTCTTTCCTTTCTTCTGCCTCGCAAATTTCCCTCTCAACCTCTGAATATTCTTTTTCTTTCCTTCACAGATGGAGGATGCTTCCCTTCAGGCCAGGAAAGGATGGTCCAAGTCAACATTGGATTTTCCATTACTGCCCAGTGAATGCACAGAGGTAACTCAGCACCTATTGTTTCTGTTTACCCAACAATGATGGCAGTCTTCACCGGAGAACTCCAAAAACACCTGCCTGATTGCCCTATTGTACTCTGGGGACGCTGAGACAAAGACTAAATCCAGGAGTTTCAGGTCTTGGAATGCTTTCTGGACTTGCAATATAATTTCTTCACCAGTTACTACAGAGATGAGTAAGAATATACTTGCAAAGAAAAGATCACTTCTTTGTTTATTATGGTAGAAATAGCCAGCTATACAAAGGTTCACAGAAAATATCACTTAAATCCCACAAGCTTTTCTCCTGCCCTGAGTATCAGAGAAGATCTTATCATAGCTTCCCACTACTGTCTGATTTATTCTTTGCTGACAGCCTCTCCTCTGACCATCTCCCACTGTACCTATGGCATGGCAAATATCTGGGCATTGCCAGAAACCCTTGAGTTGAATCTAGTTCTCAACTCTTCTGGGTCCCTCCTCAGCTATGTCATCAGTCTATATAGATGTTGTGCATGGTCTTCTAAGGACATCTCATCTCATCTCTTCAGGAGAGAGGTTGACAAGAATAGATGTTCTATCCTCCCGAAATCATAAGACCTTGCCATTCTCTCTGAGGCCTGGGTGCACATGAACACACAGACACACAGGCATACACAATACAAGATCATGCCTAATGGTAGCACATTTTTTTTTCTTGCAAGGAATGATATCCTCCCTCAGGATGGGCCTCAACTTATTTGTTCTGCAAGCCTTCTTCACTGCTTCTATCCCCTGGTGGTGTAGGCCCGAATTCCAAGTGACCTTACATTAGAGCAGGAAGGAAACAGCACACTGCATCTCTCAGCTGCATCTTCTTTAGAATTCTTCTCTCAAAACTGGGGCACAATTCAACTTGAAAACACTTCTGCTCTGTGGTTCCCAGTTTTTTATTTATGACAATCTAGGTAGAAACTTCAGTATCTTATATACAAGTGTAATCTTTTTTTTTTTTTGTAAGAGAGGGGAATTCATTTTACAGGACTTTTTTGGTGTAATTACATTTTATTTCTTGTGTTTCTCTGAGGTAAAGAAAAGGAAAATAAGAATATTGAAAATCTCCTGAGATTAAAAGGAAAATACAAAAGCATCCTTCTGAGCATTTAACCAGTCCTTTACAACTGACTCCAACCCAAATAAGGATTTATTAGGTGCTATTATACTAAATGCCAGGGATCAGGGCTACCAAAAGAGTCCTGCCCTCAAGTAGCTTACCAACCTAAGTAACCTGGGACTATACTAACCACTTAATGAATATTTGGCATTGTAAAATTAACATCCAATGGGACCTCAGACTTCTAGGAACATCCCCACTACAGGGATTTCCTTCATAACACACAGAGCTGCAAAGCAATTGCCTCCTCTCTGCCTGTGAGAAAAAACCAACATTCCATAAATCCACAGCTTGCAGATATATTTATACCGAGCATGCCAGGGAATACAAGGGGAATCTTCCTCCTATTAAAAAAAAAAAAGGATTCTCTGCTGATAGAGGGACCTGTCAGCCATTTCAGATGCTCCTACTCAGAGACTGAATGGACTACTTGAAAAGCACAGTGGAATCTAACCTGTAATTTCACAGAGAACTCGCCCACCTCCTCTCCCCCTTTGGGGCTTGGGGGCTGTTCTTCTGTGTTAATGACCTCACAGCAGTAGATAGATCCCATCCTTCTGCTTTTCTTTCTTACTGAATGATTTCCCTAAAGCCAAAGCTGGGCAAAATGCCACTAATGCTGCCGTAAAGCCCTGCTGCTCCAGGAGGGAGGAAAGGAGTTAGGCGACTGAGGGTTAGGAGGTAATCAAGCTTACAGATTAAGGCTCACTAAAGCTACAAGATCAGCACAGCTCATGGTGTTTATTAACTCTTCCAGTGCTGAAGCTTCCCCTTCCCCTACCCTCTAGGCTAGGCACCCAGACATGGAGGCTGGCTTTCATCATTGGACCCCAAAGGTTGACCTGCTTTGGAGGTCAGCTCTTCAGCTCACCAAGGGGTCTGTTCCTTAATGTGGCTTCCTGAGTGGCCCCACAAGTAGTCAAAGTGCTCCAGCTATTCACAATTCAGTGTGCCTGCTTTTAAGTCTTTCACTGAGCCCAAGAGAAACTGTCATTCCAGAAGACAACATAATTTTCCTGTCCATCACAACAGCGTTATCTGCTCTCTGCTCACTGAGCTTTTGGTGTCAAATGAGTACAGCAGGGGTTAACTTCTGATTAGAAAAGAAGCTGGGACAGCCGTGTGTTGATCTGTTTTAGAGACAAAGAAAACTAAAATTCAGACAAACACTTGATTACAATTCAACAGCTGTTTATGGAAGCAGGTTCTTTTGAGGGGCTACATCTTCCTTTGAAGCAAGAACACCCAAAAAACCTCTCGCCTTGCCCCACTGACTCTGTTTACTCGGTGACACATTTTGATCACATGACACATCCAAACAATGCTTTGCGATTACTTTTCCACCCTCACCCCAACTTGCCACCCATCCCACCTCTCCAGTTTACTTTTCCACCTGGAACCAAAGAGGTGATTCATTTTGAGTGACCCAGAAGGCCTGCCTAAGGGAGCTCTGCAAAATCATCCTTTTGTGAACTCTGGAATTTTCAAGTTGGCTACATGACCTACACTCTTGGTTTCCACAGCCTTTAATTCCAAAATGGAGATAGCACACTTGTAAGTTAAGGTGCTGGTACCAGGGCTGCATTTGAGCTGTTGGCCCAAATCAGTCTTGCTCCTCTGCCTAAAAACTCACCAGTTGGGTTTTTATTTTTAATTCCCCCCATTTGGTTGATTTGATCCATTATATTCCATTTCCTTGACAATAATTAACAAATACAAAGGGGAAGGGGAAGTTATGTCAATTACTTCTGAGAAACAAAAAGAAGTCACAATGATGACATTGTTAGGTGGACTAGACAACAACAACTTCATTTCCTCTACCCTAGTTTGAGGCAGATGAACTTGGACTTTATTGATGTCAGCAGCCCTAAGCCCCTAATCACAAAACACCAGTGTTTCAGTAGGGTAATGACCCATCTATATATTCAAAACAAGAGTCTCATTCATCATAATTCACATTATTAAAAAAAAAAAAAACCACCCTCTAGCCAAACTAATGGAGGGAATGTGTGAAAAGTGATTGGATGGGTAAAAACTCTGTATGCAGCTGGAGGGGCCTAATTGATTATACTCTGCTCCAGCAAAGCCTCCTGCTCAGTACATCAGATCTTTATCTAACTGCATTTCAATTGATTTTCACTGATAGGCTTCTTTCTTATGTCTGAGGCTTAAGTACTAAACTAATAAAAGGATAAAAGACTTTGTAATACAGATTTTTAAAAAATATCACCCATCTAGATTTCTATGAAATAAGATACAGTCTTGGGAAGGCAGATTTCACCAAACCCCAAAGGATGGAGAACTATGGGATCACAAACTGAGAGTTGGAAAGGACCAGGCAGCCAAAAAGAAAAAAAAACCAAATGAATGTCATATGTTAGCCTCTTTGAAAAGCCTAAAGTGAGAAACTAACACTGATAGTCAAAGATAGGACACATTTCAATCAATACCTTGTGAGGTAAAGGCTTCAACCTGATGGAAGATTGAAACCTTTGATCAATAAGTGAATGTGTTTATGCCTACAGAGAGATGGTTCAAATGAAGGAAATCAAAGCTTGAAAAAAAGTTAAATGGCTAATCTTTTATATTTATAAAATGAAGGTTACACAATACACATACATACACAATTTCCTTATGAAGCAAAATCAAAAGCAGTGAGGGATCCTTCATGTAACTGCTGCTTAAATGTTCTCAACTGACATATCCCTACTAGTGCTTTGGTTTAAGACCAAAAAACCCTGCTGATTTGATTTTCCCATTAAGTGGCAATGAGGGTAAAAGCTAGAAGTGTGTTGCCACATATTATAAATGTATGTGTGTGTGTGTGTTGTCCTGAAGAATTCACAAGCTACCAGCCAAGAGACATACCTAGTGAGGTGAGCAAAACCTCACGAAAACACTACAGATTTATGCAGAAGATTTTTTTTTTTGCTTTTTGATGAGGCAATCGGGGTTAAGTGACTTGTCCAGGGTCACACAGCTAGTAAGTGTCAAGTATCTGAGGCTGCATTTGAATTCAGGTCCTCCTAACTCCAGGGCTGCAGCTCTATCCACTGCACTATTTAAGTGCCCTCATACAGAAGATTTAGAATTAGGTTTGTTTTTTTTTTTACTCTACCCATTAAGGATTAATTAGTACCACAACAATGTCATTATAAGGTGGTTTTGCCAATAAAATGGTATCCCAGCATGGACCAAAAGAACAGAATTATAATGATCTTTAGATATATGTACATATGTTGAGAAACCAGTTCAGTGCTATTCATGCCCACAGTGCAGTAGCTAAAGTGCTGGGTCTGGAGTCATGAAGACTCCTCTTCCTGAGTTCAAATACGTCCTCAAATACTTACTAGGCTCAGATACTTACTAGTGACCCTAGGCAATCACTGAACCTTGGTTTGCCTCAGTTTTCTCATCTGTAAAATGAGCTGGAGAAGAAAATGGCAAACCACTCCAGCATCTTTGCCAAAAAAAAAAAAAAAACACAACAAAAAACCCAAATGGGGATACAAAGAATCAGACACAACAGAAAAACAATTAAACAACAAAGTTACCTTATTAATTAAATAATTTTGATTCTTGAAGCTTTAGGATAGCTGGGCTAATTCAGAGAAATTGGAAGTGGCAAAATTTCTGAACTAAGTGAAAATGACCCAATCAGAACAGATTTCTTTTATTTTGAAAAGAAATCTCTAATTATTCCTATCACCAGCTCCACAATCTCCTAGTCAGATGGGCTGTAACATCTGTATAACAAATGAAAAAAGCATATTGGCTGATATGGCTTTATGTTCCTTTACAAAGTCGGTGTTGATAATCTCCAAAGCACACCCACGATTCTTTAAATGAAACATAAGAATGCTGTCTCACAGTACAGTTAGGTTATCCATGTGCAAAAGTCCAAGCCAAGTAATTACACATCCGCTCAAAGGATTAGACACATAAGATTTCTTTAAATATTTAATAAAACTACACAGCTGTTTGGGGGAGATGACATTCTTTTGTTCTAGATTTCTTATAACTGCTATGCTCAAAGTGATTCACCATTTTGCTTTAGGTAAAAATAATTTTAGGACAATTTATACCAAGTACCTTTAAAGATAAGCTTTGTATCAATGTAGGGTCTTGGTGAGAAATATGGTCTAGAAATCCAAATAAAATAAGTGGGTTCTAAAATTATTGAGAAAACATCTTAGTAGAACCTGGAGGGGGGGGTTGGGTTGGATCCCACCAGAAAGACTGTAAAATATAGCCAAGATTTTGTTTGTTGGTTGACTGGAATTACCCAAATATCTGTTCTTCCCAACTCTCACCTTTGAGCTATATGTTTGTCCACTGTCCCTCAGAACAGAGAGTGGTTTCTAGATGATCAGTGGGAGCTTAGGTAGAGCCAATCTGATTTTTCTGTAGGTGGGAAAACATTTGCCCAATGCTCCCACTCTGAGACCAAGATCTCCTTTCACGGAATAGTGAAGCCCAGGGAGCCTGAAATGAGCTTTGTAACTCGTACCTACCCCAGTTACACACACTTACTAATCTTAAAACCATTAAAGCAACGTTTCTGTCATGGGGTCTTTTTCTTATTCAAAGAATTCAAATGATCTTACAGATTTCAGTTTTTAGCACCTCCACCTGGATTACTCCAGTGCATTGCTGAAACAAACACCAGTCACCCCAGGATACCACCATGTTGTAATTATAATATGAGCTATGAGCAACTCTATTTATAATGAACATGAGCCCTCGGGAGAAGTTAATGAACTGAAGCTGACCTTGATCAGTGACTCAGATCCTACAGCACAGGGCAGCACCTACCCTCTGTGTTTCCACATTTACTAACCTTTGCTATATCAGTTATCAATTGACTTTCTTGATCTTTCAAGCAGATCACACATTTTCTGACCAGTCGTTGGACCCCAAACTCATGGACTAATTAAATTACTGAAGGAAGACACTGTGGAATGCCTCATAGCTAAGGGAAGTTACAGATAGCTTTGGGACAAGGCAGGAAAATTATGCCTGGTTCTGCTTGTTAATGAATCTGAGTCACTGTTTGAAATAATACAATCTTTATTTGATATTACATTTTTTTCCCACACAAACTGATGTCAAAACACTTCACAGGTTGTTAATGAAATGCCAAATATCAAGCAGTATGAGAAGGGAGAAACAAAAGAGGCCCAGGGAAAAAAGACGGCTCCAGATGGCAGTTGTAAATAGGTGCAGAAGTGATGACAGGAGAGATACCAAGGGGTTCTTCCAGGTAGCAGGAGCTACAGAGGAGAAACTGTGGAGGGATGGAGAAGAGCCCAGAGTTAGAGAAATGGAGGACAGATAGACAGTCAGAGACAGATAGAAAGGGTGGGGTGGTGAGGCAGGCCTATAAGAGCAGCTAAAGCATGCCTGTGCCTAACATTTATAAAGTGTAAAAGAGTATGTCTCCGAATCTGAGGGAGGAGACAATCTAAAAATCTAAATGATGTGATCACAGTTGTTTATTTTTATGTCAGGGGAGGCAGAGGTTGCCATGGTACACAAATTAATGTATCAAAAGACATCTGAAAAATGTAAGTTCCAGTCCTCAAAGAGCTCACAGTTCAACAGAAGAAGGAAGTGGTAGGCCATGTACACAAACACGATACAAACTGGGTGGGAAAAGGGAAGTGGACCTGTTATTGCATTGGTATAAGGACCTTCCAAGCACGGAGATATAGGTTAACCTTCCATGAAAGTTTTATTGACTTGCTCAAGATCACAGCATCATTATGGATCAGAGGAGGACTTGAAACCAGCAGAATTGGAGAACTATCTCTCTATCTACTACACCATGCTATTAAAGGAGGGTCAAAGGAGATAGTCACAAAGCCTACCCCAGGAAAATGTGGGCCTAAGACACCAAAACGAGGGCAGTCAGATCAGGAGGCCATGGAAGCAAGTTTCAGCAGCCAAGGCAGAATCTCCTGTCCAAATGAAAATGTCAAGAGCTGTGAGATAGGTAGGCATAGAGGGATAGAGGGGAATAAAGGAGAGGGACTTAGATCTAGGAAAGGAAAACACTAAGACATCAAGAAAGGGCAGGTTGAAAAGGACAATGGAACATGATTGTTTAGGAATGGCTTAGAAAAAAAAATATGGATATAGTTCTCTTAAACTTGCTTTTCTAACATTCAAAGAGAATTTATTACATAGCCTGGTCTTTAGGGTAGAGGGATAGGGTGGTGTAGTAGATCTTATACTGGCCTAGGAGTCAGGAGGCCTGCATTCTGATAACCTCATGGTTTGCTTCATTCCATGTATTTGTATCCCTAGCATCCAGTCTGACAGAGAGTAGGTGCTCGGTAAATACCTGTTGATTGATTAATTATCAGGCTATGCAACCCTGGACAAGTCACTTCATCTAGCTGGGACTAATTCTCATAATTAATAAGAGAAGAGGGTTGGATTAGGCTAATCCTTTCCAGCTCTAAAATTTTATGATTATGATTGAATACAATGGTTTCTCCCCTCCCCTGAACTCATAAAACTTATTCTCTTTACCTCTTATTGGACAAAACTAAGCATGCAGTGCCATGTACTTTTATTCAAACTTTTCTTTTCTTTCAGCCAAAGACAAAGTTTATTAGAACATCCATCTCTTAAGGAGTCTGAACATTAGTAAGCTATTGGCTAGACTGTAAGAATCTGAGCAGTGGCTAGATTTTAGGAATCTGAGCTTCAAACTCATGTATTTAACACTTCATCTCCTCAATTAAATAACAAACTCCTGGAGGTCTGGGATGGAAGGTTCTCCCCTCAGTTACAAAAATACCAATAGCTTATTATGGCAAGACCATCCATGAAGCCATTTTAAATCTGATCTGAAGCAAAGTTACTTTTTGGGATTATTTTATGTTTTTCTTAAAGAATTCTTGAAGGAGCAGCGTAGGTACCTGGGAATAGAGAGGGAAAAGGAAGGAGGATATATGACCAGGTAGTGACAGCCAGAAGGAATCATGAGATCATCTGGTGCAACCCTCATGCTTTAGAGGGAGAAGATGAAATGACTGGCCTATGCTCAAATACATGGTAACTCACAGAACCTGGATTTGAACCCAGGTGCCCTGATTTAAAAGGCCAATGAGCTTTCTGCAACACTGATTCAAACTTACCTTGAAAAGTGGCTTCTTCTGCCCCAGGAGAGGCTACAAGCTAGTGTGGCCATCATCAACATCAACATCAACGTCAATGTCGTCGTCGTCATCATCATCATCATCATCATCATCATCATCATCATCAAGAATTGGTTATAGACAATGGTGAGTTAACCACCAGCTCTCTGTCTCCCTCCTTCCCCAATGTACACAGAACACATACTTTTAAGTTTCATCTGTGCTAACATTTTCTCCATCACTTTCTTAAGTCTAAACAATCCACAAACAATAAATCAAGCCCTGATTTGATGTGAGGTGTAAATGCTCACACTTAAAATTCAACAGTCAGTTCTTCTGAGCTGGTTTGAGTTGGCTTTAGTCCCTGCCCTCTTATAAAGCATCCTCAGCATGTAAAACCTTGTTGGGGGCACTATTCTAGAGCAACAGAATACTAGGAATTAGCATTTTAGAGTACACTTACTTGTGGCCAAGTTAACTTTTGGAGGTCCCAAAGGTGGTGGGCACAGTAATTGTCAAGAGAGGCTTCAACAGTACTGGTGTTATTTTGTTCCCAGGGTTTGGTTGGAGGGATTTTCCAATTGAAATATACTGGCCCTAGCAAGATTTCCTTCAAAACACATTGGTAACTGAGCAGAGTTATGTGACAGGATAAGAAGATAGAGACTGACTGGGGCCCGAGGGAGTAGAGAGTGCCAATGCATGGACCCTGCCAGTGCCTGTCTGGCTTACCCAGCACTGCTGCTTCTTTTCAAAGTCCAGTTTGCCTTTGGCAACAATATTCATTCTTCTTTTTCCTAGCTGTTGAACTCAATCGAAAGCACAGCGCTAGCTCCCCAAAGCTGAGGATCCCTTTTTTCCAGCTAGCTGCTGTGCTTTTAGTAGGTTCCATTTAACTCTCATATAAAGTTCCTTGAACCAAGAAAGCAATGATGGAGAGCACTAGAATGACCAGGAGCTAAGATGTTCTCATTATGCTAATTCTATGATTAACTAAGAATTAGCATGTAGTGAGAGGTCCTTAGATAGTGAGTCAGGAGGGCCTGAGTTCTAGTCCTGGTAGTGTTTTGCTTAATCTTTCTGGGCCTCTGTCTTCTCTTCTGTTAAATGAGAGGTTCGGCAAAATGATCTCTGAGATACTTTCTGTTTCTCACATTCTATGATTTAATTCTATATCTGGATTACAAATCTTAAAAGAATTATAACAAAACAAAATGCACCTAATATCACATAACAATACTGAACAAAACAATCTTTGATGCATAACAGCGATGGCTGTATAGTACTGCTGACTGTCCTCCAGTTATTTGAATTTTATGTTTCTGTGGATTCTTAATAAATTAGAGCTTACTGTATCAGTTTTGATTATCTCCAGTTTATCCTGCAGATAGCTTGTGTGTACAAAGTTGTTTGCATGATGTCCCCCGCAATTAGACTGGGAGCTCCTGCAAAGCAAAGCTGCTTTTTTTTTTTTTGGTAGTCCCAAGCACTTAGCATAGTCTCTGGCATATAGTAGGTACTTACTGAATATTTACCGACTGACTGACTATTTACATTCCAAGGAGTGGCCCTGAGTGAAAAGGAGTGTTACCTACCAGAAATTCATCTTTAAACCTAGAATATTTGACACATTCACTTTGTGTTAATAGAATAAAACCAACCTATATTTTCATATGGCAGAAGTTGAGCCCCAAAGTTCAGAGCACAAAAAAGGTCTTTAACGAATTTATTGTAAAAAATTGTGTGGGTATATTTTCCTATTTGAAAAGGACAGTGACAAAATGCCATAGGATCCTAGATTTTGAGTTGGAAGGGACCTTTGAGGTCATTTAGTCAAATACTCTCATTTTACAGTTAAGGAAACTGAAGCCTGGAGAGGTTAACAGATTTGTCCAAGGTCATGTAAGTGGTAAGTAGCAGAGAAAGGATTTGAACCGAGGTCCTTTGACTCCACTACATCACATACAGGCCCTTGCATTATTTCAAATTTCATCTGGCAAAATCTGGTTTTAAACCTGTAGGCTGGGCATACTAATGTTCACTAAATATTCTTCAAAAAAATCAGTAATAATAAACTTAGAGGATTAACTAAAAAATCTGAACTAGACACACAAGCATTTTTTAAAAATACCTTTTATAGTATTGAAAGGTGACCAGAATCAAAATTATAACAGGCATATAAAAAAATAATTCTAATTTTATGGTAATGCTCTGAATCCCCCAAGTCAATGAGAGGTGGTGGATAATGTCAAGAGAGCAAATAACACTAACTTCTAAGATTCCACCAGGTGTGGCTGATCTGGTCTCAGGCGTGGCTGAAGATGTAACACCTCCCCAAGGAGTCCACACTAACATGGAAACGATCTCAAAATGAGGAAAAGGCTGGTTTCCTGATGGAATTTTTTTTTCCTTTTTAAACAACAGAACTTTGAAAACTGCAAAACGTCCAAAGAAATGCTGGGTACAATAAATGCTGAGTCCAAAAACTGGTCAGTCAACCATAACAACAAAGTTTATAACTGGGATCACATAGTCTCACTTCATATGATACACTTCAGCCTGGAAAAAACGCTCATGAGAAAGCCTGATGGAACATCCCCAAATAAAATAGGGCTCCCATTTCTGAACCCTCCCTATCTCTACGACATGAGAAAGCCTCTTCTTGTGGGCCAGGGGAGAGGTCTGTATGGGACATCTACTTGCTGATAATAAAAAGAAACCCAGCTGGAGCATGCATTGCTGCTATTACCTCAGTAAACCCTGCCTCTCCTGTAAAATGACCCTCCACTTACCTTCTGTTCCCACAGAGAATCGGCCCTCAGATGACCTGATTCTCCCTTGTCTGTGAGCAACACATGCCGTTGCTGAAATGCCAGATGAAAGCCCATTTTGCCGATCGCCTGTCTGTTCATCAGGACATTTCTTCAAAAATCATGTATCTTAACTTTTATTTTTATAAGAGAAATATGCTTACATGCACAAGATCTATGAACCAGGTAAAATTCCTGGTTTCCTTGTCATTGTTGACACAGAAACAATTCTCCCAGGACCATCTACATACAAACCAATCTAGGCTCTATTTTTTTCACCTATCGACACCCCCACCACCATGCAGAAGCAAATCAACTATATTTATTTATCTGGCTGTTAAACATAAAATCAGGATTTCTTAGTGGAAGGAATCTGATTTAGCCAGGGCCTAAAACACATCCCCCTCTTGTACTGGAGCAATATAATCAGATTCTGTTCATCATGGCAAACCAGGACCACTCATCTCTGCTTGCCAACTTTGTTTGCAAAGATCAGAGAACATGGCACTGTCACTTCACTTGAATAAGCTACTGGTTAAATATCAGAGTCCAGCTAAAGGAACTGTGTGGCATTCAGCCACTTGGACAATGATTCAGCACCATGACTCTGGAATAAAAACAGCAAAACAACACACAGACACACAGACACACACACACACACACACACACACACACACACAGAGCCGCCGCCACCAGCCTCATGCCCTCGGCTGACATCACCTTTCCAGATGGCTCGCTTAGCCATTATGTGATTGTTTTAAATAAAGACATCATCTGTCATTCTTGCCCAGAGATGTGCACACTCAGGTGCAAAATGAGGGAAAGAACAGTCACTGATATGACCACCTGATCAATCAAATACTGTTTTAACCTGCAGGCAAATTTCATGCCACCATTCCCCTTGAAAAGACAAATTGAAAAACACTGAGCTCTTGTGTTAATGAAATAAGGACTTCTCTAAGACTTCAAACAAACTGTGATTTCATTGGCATGGCCCTCCCCCTGCCAGGGTCGACTGCAATCCCTCTGTGTTTTACAGGAGGCTTTGTGAGTTTTGGTGGCTAACGAGGTCCATCCCCTGGTGGCCAACCCCACTGAAGATGCACAATTCACAGCCAGGCAGGACGACAGGTCCCCTCCCTCCCTGCTCAGAGCCTGGGCCGCTTGGTAGAGGATGCTGCAACCTGTACTGCAATTACTTTAAATTCAAGTCAACACATAGACACTTTACAAAATACGCGTAACATATCTGTATATTGGGACCAAACTTCTCTGGCTTTTATCCCCTTGAATTTTTCAAATTGAAAATGTTATTTCTCTTGAGTCGATAATCAACAAGAAATGTTTCATGATTTTCTTTTCATATATTTCCTCTAATCATACATTGGTGACACAATCTGGATTTGCTTGGCAGCCCAACCAGAATACACCTTGATATATACTATATAATACACACTTAGGGCATACTGAAGATGAAATTGCTGTTGCAAGCTTCCTGCTAGGCTATGACCTAATCGAAAATTTTAATGTTAGCTTTTTAACCATATGTTATTCTCTATCATCTGTAAAGCACGTTACCTAGAGCTCTCCTACAATTATTACCAAAGTCAGCACAGAGAGGAGGGGTGAAGGTGGGGAAAGGGGCCACTTTATCAAAGTCAACGGAAAATCAAGGTATTAATTATACTAAATGAAGAAATATAAGCATTTGGTTACTTTTGTGGGTAGGAAATATTTTAATCTTTCAGCTGCCAGCCGGCTGCTTCTCTCTGACCTCCTTGCATCAGCATCAGCTGCAGGGACACATCAAAGCTTCAGTAGGTGAGGAAAGCAGTCACCAAGCCTGGGAGGCAACACACCTCCCCTCCTTCTCCAAAACACTAGCCCCAAGTACCAAGATCTCAGCTTTGACTCAAGCTACTACAACGGTATCCATTTTCATCAGTGATAAAGAAAGAACCCCACTTTGTTTTTTTCCCCTATATTTGAAACAGAAATGTTACACAATTAAAAGCTTACAAATAACAACAACTCCCAATGTAACAAGTTGATCATACTGTTTTTTTTTCTTCAGTAGAAAATGAAGCTTTTGTGATACGGATACTTCATTTATCTTAGTTAAACCAGTTCACTTTGTTAACTCTGCCAAGAGCACTGTGGAACACAGCTAGGGGAAGGGAAAATACAGATGCCTTCCTACCACATCCAGAGAAGTAATACTGGAGAGGGCTTAGGCAGCAAGTCAATAAGGGCAACAGCAAACTTTCCAGCATATCTGAAGAATGTGGTGAGTACAGGGATATAGATAAATATTCAGTTACCAAAAAGGAGACTATTTATTTATCCTGCCTCTTTCACTGAGTAATCAAATAATATGTTAAAAAAAATAAGATCACCTTAACTTTCTTTTTCTTTCCTTGAAACTATAAGATGTCCTCTTCCTTGTGCCTAATTTAAATCTGAGTCCAGGAATATACCATAGAAAACTGCAACTGTAGCTAATTCGTCTTGCAATTCTAATTGTTTTGTTTTTAAACCAAGGAAGGAGGAAAGTATTTCAGAAATGTTTCCTTTGGATCAAAAGTAGAAAATCCTCAAAATGTATCCATTTAACTTGACCATAGAAAGATGCAGGTACTTACTAAAAAGAAATCCATTTGTTGTAAATAATCTCCAGCCAGTTGTAACTGAGATCTCTGAATTTAGGTCTGGCGTTTGAGAATGCTGGTCAGTGGTGTTTTGTTTTGTTTTCCCTCAGGTGAGAAGGTTTCCATTATGTCTCATCAGAGTAAGAAAAAAATTAATTTTAAAAATGAAGTGCCAGAAAATAAGATTTATCCTGGACAAATATATATTAACTGGTAGTGAGGGACTACATTTAAAGAGTAGGGTTTAGGGAAAAAAAGAAAAAAAGGGCTAAAGGCCTACGGCAGACTCCAGTACAGGCTCAGACCCTCCCTCTTTATGCCTGGCTTTCAATCAGAGGGCCAGGGTGAAGCCAAAGGCTGCTGGACTACTGCAAGGCATTCTAAGCTCCATCTCAGAGGATCATGCTTTACTACTGTTTTCCCCTGAGGGGGCTGAAAATGCAAAATAGCTCGGCACAAAGATATGCATTACATAGCTGCCCACAGTTTTGTAATCCTAACTGTTCGAGGTTCAACAAGAACCTCAACATAAGGCCATCAGACACATGGATTGATTTTTTTTTTAAGTCCTTGGAATGAAATGACTCAGAAACGTGTTTTTCGAAATTCACCTGCAAATTAAATCACACTCCCTGTCCCCCCCCCTCCACCCCCATACATGGCTTCTTGGATTAAAATATTAGTATAGCCAAACTACACTTCTGGATTGGGAGCAAAAGCTCAAGGAAAGAATTCAAGGCAAATCGAAATGAGCCTTTTCTCTGGGTAATTCCTGGAGTGTCTACACCAACAACCAGCTACCTTCAAACTGTATCTTGAAAATCAGAAGTTAACATATTGATTTTGTGTTTCTTCCCATATAATTCCTTTTGAGTAATCAGAAGCTAGAATCCATTCCTACCTGCAGAATATCATTCTCTAAAAATATGCCTGAAAGAAGAATGGAACCATATATGTTGATAATATTGATGTGATGCTAGAGACCAAAACCTGAAAATGTGTTAAGAATTTCCCCTTATATTTACAAGCAGAAGAAATAACTTAGATAATAAGAGGTGTGAACTTTAGGTTAAATTTCCTGGGTAAGGGATGTTTTTGTTTTGTTTTCCAGAGTTTCCTTGGGTTTGGGGGAAGGTTTAAAAAGCCCTTATTTTAAACAAATGTAGGCAGTCTGGCCTGACTTTTCCACAGAAGTCCAAACAGAACTCTTTTAACTGGAGTTGGGTTACTGTTGTCCGCAGTATAACTCTCTTTTCAAAGTGCTATGTGAAGAGCCAACCTGCATGATATTCCTCCTTGATACTTGGGATTTATTGCTAAAACCTTAATGATGAATATTGGGGGGGTTTTTTAAGGCACAAATATACATAGACTGACCTTTGACGTAATGCTGTTCCGCTCAGTTAAAGCTTCACTTTAAAAATTTCCAGTGAATTCTAATCACGGCATAAATGCAGTAAATAAAAACAATATGTAGCAGATCCACAGACCTAATGGCATTTTGCAGAGGTCCTCCAGATTCCACAGCATTGTATTCAAGTGGTTGGGGTTGTATTTAAGCAAAACAACAACAAAAACCACATACACATTTTCCTACCCTTCCTAAAAATACACAAAAGAAAAGGAAGAGAAAGCCGACATGTAACTACAAGTAATAATTTCACAAGGGATTTGATATGGCAGTTAAGGAATAAGGAAGCATCATCTCCAAAGGGAACGAAGAAAAAATATTTTTCATTAATGCAAGAGAAATGGATAAACATAAACAAAACCTTGATGATTAAATAAAACTTTGGGTGATTGAAACTGACTAGCATTTTACAATATTAATGCTGATGGCTCATCATAGTCTTGGTTGGCATGTTTAACTGAAGTTCCCATAAAAATACTCATGCAGGGCATTTAGGCAAAGAGAAAGGATTAACAAGCTTAACATAGCCCAACACAGAGAAGGAGCAGGGAGATGGAAGAAATACCCAATCAGCTCCATTCATGCAATAATCAGTTTCCAATGTTGGATCAGGAAATAAGGTAGTTAGAGAAAAGATGCCGTCTAAAGAGAAAACACTTTTAGGAAACAGCAAAATTAAAACAGAAGTAGATATGTAAAATAGATGAATGAAGACAAGGTCTTCCTGCACCAAGGGAGTTGTTTAGGAGAAACAGTGTCCGTTTGTGGCCAGCGATAATACTTTCCATTCAATAGAGTTTGCAGCTTGCTGATTCATATGATTGCAGGCTGGCGCCCTGCTGGCGAGCCTCTCCACTGAAATTAAATCCACTCTCTTCAGTTATAAATTATAATGCTCTATAAACAACACTCCCACTGGGAACAGAGAGAGAGAGGGAGAGAGGAAGAGGGAGAGAGGAGGAGAGGAAAAGAGGGAGGGAGCAATGGAGGGGAGGGAGATCAAGAAGAGGAAGAGAGGAGTGAGCTCGGGTCTGTCTGCATAGTCCACTCACTGTTTAATGTTCTGCTCTTCTCTAACAAACAAGAGGAGTAAGTCAGCCACAGAGAGCACTCCCTCCTGCTGTAATTTATATACTGTTTCATGTTTAGAGCAGAGAAAGGAAAGTGGGATCGTAATATGAGTCAAAGAGGAAAAGCTTCGAAGTGAATGAGTGAGTGTGCAAGAAGAAGAAAAGGCAGAATCCATTTTATATGTAGGTTTTATAGATCTACATTGGATACATCTTTGGGGCCCTAGAAGAGAAGCAAAATAAAATAAAAAAAAAATCTGGAATAATATTTAAGACAAATTGGAGTTGCAGACTTTGCACCCTGGGATGCCCAGTTTGATCAGAAATCTTTTCCCCAGGAGAAGCCTAAAAAGGCTGGATTCACAATAGAGTTTAAAGTAATCATCTTAAACTGGCCACAAACAAGAAGTTCAGAGTTAAGGATTCATTCAGCTAAGCTGCTAGCAGAACTCATGTGCTGAATCTCCCTCATAAAAAAAAATACTTCCATATTTTCTACAAAAGGGTAAACATAATTTCAGACTTTAATGTTAAATTCATGGGAATTTGGAAGATGCATTGCTGAATGTTGAGTTTTGTATGCATTAAAAAAAATTAACATTATTTTTCAAAAGGGAAAGATTCCCCTGGAAATAATTACTTTCTTAAAGTATTGATTACTTCACCCCTATTGATTAACTTGTAAAAAAGCCCATCACTTGTTAGAATAAACTGTAATGGCTCCTATGCAGCTGCTTCAGAGCAGTTACTTAAATCTAATTCCAGATTCTTTAACCCCATTAGTTGTTACTCTTCTAAGGAGAAATTCCTGCCTCATGCCAAGGTAGGATGAATTATTGTTGCATATGTCAATCAGTATTTTAGGACTCCAATGTACAGGTTATTCATCAACCCCAAAGGGCCACGGTCCATATGATAAAAACTCCTTTGAAATTTCTTTGCAAAGGATGCACTAGGACATATACTCACAAAACAGAGCCTGAGAGCCCAGGGCACAAATCCAGTTTTGAATGAATACCAAGTTACAGCAGTATCGGACAACACCAAAGTTACATTTCAGGTGTAGAAGCACTTAGAAAAACAAAGAGCCTTCCCAAAACCGCCAGCTTCTTTTTTTCTTTCTTATTTTGGCAGATTGAATAGTTTTACATTCTTTTTTTTTAAGACCAAAATAAAAAGAAAAACCCCAGCTTTCTGCTGAAGTACAAGGCGGGGATGAGGGGAGGGTTGGGAGGGGAGAGAAGAGAAAGGTGGGGTAAAGCAAAAGGTGGCTGAGACATACTTTGTCGGAGCCTGAATTTCAAATACTGTAAACAGAGCTTTAGATGGAAACTCGGACACATCTCTGAATTGCAGAAGTGCCAAAGAGCCCCGGAAGAACACACATCTCTCTCTCCTGCTCTCTTTCCCAGATTCTGGTTGTGTTGCTCACAAAGCATATTATCTGCTGACAGGTTAATCTCTGTCATTGCTTTTCATTCTTGAAGGCCCAGCAAGCTTGTTCTTAAAATCCACCTCAAATATAGTCACTTAAAACAGTCCCATGGAAAGAAAAACTGAATTCAGAAATAAAGAGTATAACTTAAAGCTTAAAAATAAATTAAATAAAGGAAACATTAAAAGATAAATGGAGCAGGATGCTCGATGGCTGAGGTAATCTGAGTGGAAAGGGAAGGAGGAGGGTTACATTAATAAATGATTAAAAGGCCTTAACAAGGGCCTATCAGGTTGACCAGTAAAGCATTCTTCTTCTCCTTCAGACCATCTTTTTTACATTTGTTCTCAATGCTGATCAATATGGTTTTCATTTACTGATTTCCATAATGCCATATGTGATCTGCTAGCCTGACATAATGAAGGCAGAAAGAGCTGAAGTCATTCGAACATTCTCGCTTGCATGCCTGTCGCCAGTTCGCCAAATGCCTGTTATCTGAAAGCCAATATTTTCCTCTTGCCTATTGACAAACACTGGAGGGTTTACCCTTAGACAGATGTCAAAATGTAGCCTTGGGTGGCAAATCTAAATAAAGACGCTCGTGAAATGTGTATTACTCCTGGCAGCAACTTTTGCCAAAGCTCACTGTCATAGCTAACCATCACAGCAACAAATTTGAAGATGATGAAACGGAAGAAAAACCAGGTATGAAGGTGAATGACCAGGCTCAAAGCAGAGTGCTCCATTCTGTTGATTCAGTAATGAATCAAGAGTATAAAGCATTAATGCACTATGATGTCACCAAGGCCTCAAGACAGATTTATTGTCCCAAACCAAATCTTCCTACAAATATATCATCTTAGGCAGTTCACTACTATTGGTCTGTGATAACTTTAAGCAAAATTCTTATCAATTTCAGAATTTATTATTTTCTTGCTTTCAGCCAAATTTCCCTAAATCCCAAGTTGTAAATGCTCTGGCATGGAAAAACATTTGTATCAGATGCATGCTTGCTGCTGTTTTTCAAAATACTATAAAACTGGTGGCTTGAGTTCATATCATCCCACTCATGAACTAGGAGTCTCTCATAATCCCTGAATTGTGTCTTGCTAAAAATTTTTTGTAGTGTTGATTAGTTAGTTATCCATACCCAGAAGAATAATTCAAGGAAAATTGTGGAAAGAAATATTTCCAAAATAGCTTCTTGCCTTTCTTCTGTAAGCCAAAAAAAGAGAAAGCAGTTGAATCTGATCAAAGGAACACTTCAACAGTAAATATTTTTTAAACCAAAAGAGATTACATGCCAGTACCATGGCTTATGATGGGTTTTATTCTATTTTTACATTAAAAACATATTAGTAATCATTCTGATAAGTGACTGAAAGTCATGCTTCAGTTCTAAATGAACGTGAAATCTTGTGCTGTTAAAAATCTTTGCACTGGGGCTTTTAGAGCCACAGAAAACTGTCAAAATGTCCTGCAGAGTACAAAAAGGCAAATGGGTTGGTGCTGGTTCAGCTCCTACATTTTCATAAAGAGTTAGACCTCCAAATTCTGCATTTGCTCAGCTTCCCAGGGCATCCTCCATCTCTGCTAGGCAAACAGCTCTTTTCCACACTGCTGTCTTATAAAGAAAATCCTGGCCCTGGAAAGGAGGAGGAGGCAGGGTCTGTGAAGGGATATAGCCATGGCAGTGAGTGAAAGATGCCACACCTGAGAGTTAGTTATTAGCACAGTGAATGACCCATCTTCCTAAGCAGCTGCTAGCTCTCTTTCCTCCTTTCCTTTTTCCTCTTCTTCCTCCTAACTTCTTTCTTCAACAGGGAAGAACTGCATCACACAAATGGAGCCCTGAGACAAATGATGTTAATTTGGGGATACATTAATTGCTGACACTACTTTTTCTCCCACAAAAAGGGGAATAATGAGTCTTCCAAAAACAGAGATAGATTCTTTCCCAAATGAATGAAAATCCCCACAAAGAGAAAAGTTCTGACATCATGAGGCTGCTAAATAACCTCATTCTAAAAGCTGTTTGGTTCTGACACTCTAGGTTGATAATGAAATGAAAGGAAAAGGTAAAGGGGGGGGGGGGAACTCTGCTGGATGACTCACCACTACAAATCACTTAGTAATATCACATGGGCAGAGAGGAGTGCATTCCAGGGACAGCTTCTCTCTTTGTTGTTGGGCTAGTATTTTCTTTCTTTCTTTCTTTTTTCCCTTTTGACACTGTGGGGGCAGGATGAGGGAAATCAGACTGGAGAAGGAAGTAGTGACCTGTTTAGAAGCACCACCCTGCCTTCTTTGTCAGCTCCAAACTTATAACTAAGTAAGTGGGAGCTGCTACTCTGCAAAGTGGAGGAGGATGATGTGGAGAGCTTCATACTTGGCACATACATCTTACATTCAAAGAACATCAATTCACCCCCTTCATTCTCATTATTCTAAGTAAAAATGAAAAGAGGGCCAAAAAAAAAGTTAGATACTGAGGAGGAAGAGAGATATAGTTGCCCAGAGTCCAAACAAAGCAGGATAGTTAGTGGCAAGCACACTCCATCTGCAGTCAGGAGACCCACGTTCTTCTCCTGGCCCTGCCACAACTCAGGCAAATTTATCATTTAACCATTTTGTCCCTCAACTCCTTTATTTGTAGAATCCGGCACAACGATGGCCATGAGGCTGATGGCCATGAGGCTATGGTGGAAAGAGCACTGGAATTGGAGAAAGAAGGCTTTGTTCACTTATAAGCTGTGTGACCTTAAGAAAATTACTTTCTCTCTCAGGATTTCAGTTTCTTCATCTACAAAATGGAGAGTACATCCAGTTTGGACTAGATGAGTTTCAAGATCTTTTCCAACGCTTAACATTTTTGTGATGCCATAATCTCAAAGTTTCCTTTCTACTCTAACACTATGAAACACTGAAGTGAAAGCCTCTTAATCTGGCTGAGGTGGCAGGCCACTCAACAATCCCACTTCACTACTCTGGTCATAATTACCATAGCTGAAAGATGGGTCAAATGACTCCTGGCCTAAATCAAGGCTCAAATGCCAACAATATAAGTGATTCTAAAACTTCTGCAAAAGTCATCAGGATTTTTAATACCCACTGGACAGCAGGAACCTCACTGCTTCTTAGCACTATGAAAGGAGGTACCCAGTCCCACTGTGGGGGCCTCCACCAGCCTGCAAGAGAAATGGGCAAGCAACTCTGGGTTCCTAAACCACAAATACAGCTTTCAAAATTAGTAAGCAGATATAAGAAAACTCTCAACATTTTGAAGAAAAAGCTTTGGAAAGATTCAGCAATCTAATAGCCTATCTGTGACATTAGGCAGGAATGCACAGGTTTCTTGGATACACTGAAAACTGTGGCACATGGGCCTTGTCACCAGTAGAGATTTACTCCCTAGCAACTGGGGTCCTAAGGAGCTCTCTGTTACAAAGAAAGGCTTGACCTGGGATGGAAAAACAGCATGAAGGTTCTGAGTCTAGGAAAGCCTATGGTCAAGTTTAGCAACTGGGGAAGTAAATTATTAGACAGGTACTGTATTAGTAAGTACTCAGGTCAGGACAGGTCAAGATGGAAATAATCTGCTCCAAGTAGTCATTACAAATATGATGAGATGTATGGTCTGGCTGAATTAAAACCACTGTTATTGAGATAGAACCAATGACTTACTGTGACAGGTCAAGTCAACAAGTATTTCTTAAGCCCTTACTATGAGCCAGGCACTATATTTAGGGTTGGGGAATAAAATGAAAGGTAAAAATGGTCCCTAGTCTCAATGTACTCATAGTCTAATGGGAGACAACATGCAAACAACTATGTACAAACAACATATATACAGGATAAATCTGAGCAATTCATGAAAATGTACTGGATAAATACAGAATAAACTGATTAACAAGTGAAAACTTGGAGATAGTCTCAGGGGAAGACACTAGGACTTATATGTGACACTGGACAGCTCACGCTCCCAGCATCTTAATTTCCCTAACTTTAAAGTAGAGATATAATAATCCCAACCTGCCTCTTAGAGTAATCATTGGTAAGAATTAAGCAAGATTATTTTAAGGCAAGCCTCCAGCACAAGAGAGAATTGAGGGGAAGTAGAGATCTAAAGACTTCATTGTTTTGCTTGTTTCTTGATCTCCTGCAAACACTGATGCCTGGAAATCTGTTTCTGGAACTAGCAAGGCTCTGCCACACAGCCTTATTTGGTTGTTTCCACTTTTCTGTCCATGTGGGTGGTGGCTGTTATTATTTTTAATGTAGTCCTACTTCAGCAAGTCATAAATAAACTTACTGATTTGGATGACCACAATAAATGATGAGAAAATAGCACAGTGAACCAGGAGCAGCAGAAACCCAGCAGGGATATACTGGTTAATGATTAACAACTGGCTCTACAGGAAAAAAAAAATCTACCCAAGATACACATTTAAGTTTAATCTACATTATTAACATTTTCTCCATCACTTTCATAAGTCTAGATGATCAACAAACAATAAATTTGTAGTGATTGTCCATTTCAGGAATGTAAATGATCAAATAGAAAATTTAACAATTGGCTCTCCAGAGCTGGTTCGAGCTGGCTCTAGCACACCCCTTTCAGAAGGCAATACTTGCCACATAGCATATTTGGCCAGAGGTAATCTTATTGAGTTTCATAAATCAGAACTGCAACTGGCCTAAAGAGTAGAAATGAGAACTCTAGTAATTGCAGTTTCTGTCTAGTAGCATACTGTAAAAAAAAAAATAGCAGCAGTAAGCAATCCTCCTGACCAATCAATAGACTCCTATTAACCTCCCAGCCAATTACAGGATGATTGGCTAAGCAAACAAAGAATTATTGGCTGTTTAGCTGGGCTTTTATTCTAACTGTTCTGCACCCTGTTTCTCATTCTGTTCCACCTCCCCGCACATTCCTCCTCCCCTCCAACTCCCTTCCTGTTAGGCAAAAACATCTGCAAACACCTGATATTCATCTAGGTCTCTGCAGTTGTACAGTCTTGTTAAATTGTTACCACCTTTTCCACAAGCAGTTTTGGCAATTAACCTCGTGGCCAGTGACTTCAAAGAAAACAACGGTTGAGTTTAACCTTTCTGAGCTACCACAGATTCTTTTATGATTTTTCCTGGACTGCTTTCATCCTGCTCCCCCCACAACCCCCCAAATGTAGACTGATAAGATTGTTTATTTTAATATTTGGCTAATTTATTAAGAAGACAAATGCTTTGGACACTGCCCAAAACTTGGTGCCCCTCTTGAGGTCTGCACAAAGTGGGGTTTTATTAAAATGTACATTCCCGACATATGTGCATTGCTTTGCTCTTCCAGAAATCCTGCATTTTCTGGAATCCAAAGATTTGATACATTTGACCCTCTCTTGCCCCTAGAAGCAAATCTCTCCTTTGCTTCTTGAGACTGTCTAAAAGTTCAGGATGAAAGATGCATATAAAATTAATGCTAAGAACTAAAGTTGCCATTAAAAATCTATTTTCATTTTAAACTTTTACCGCTACAGATAAACATTTTACATTAAAAGCAAGGCTAATCCTTAACCCTCAGGAGAATGAACTACTAGCAATAAAGATCAAAATATATGACTGAACAAGTAATACAATTCTTCTCAAGTAATCTTGAAGTCTAAGTGTCTGAATGCAATTTATGCTAAGCATCCAGGTTTTTACAGCTGTATATGATGATAATAATGGACCTGATGTTGGTGCCGGAGGCAGGTTTATGAAGGTATGTTAACTCCTTCAAAACAGAGGCTTCATTGAGGACCCAGGCAGATGTGATTAAAATCCTACAGCAGAGGAAACCTTGCTGGACTTGAAGTCAGGTGACCTGATCTTGACATTTATGGACAATAGCTGACTTTCCACTACTCCCTAGCTGGGTGACCTTGAGAGATTGCTCAAACTCTCCTCATCTTCAAAATGAGCATAAGAATACTTGCATTATCTGTCTCATAGGGTTGTTCTGAGGCAAGTGCTTTATAAACTTTTAAGTGCCATCAAAATGAGAGGTATTATTATCAGCAGCTGCATAGAGAAATGAGTTTAACTAGTCAAAGTTCGCCATGACTATTTAGCAGGATTAAGGCTGGTAACACATTGTTGATCTCAAGGTACTCTGTAACTAAATCTTCTAAGATTCTTAACTTTCTTTTTATGGAGGGATAATGAGGGTCTATTAAAAATTTTTTTTTTCTTTTCTTTGCTCTGTATGAGATAGTCCGTACCTCAATGCTATTCCAGACTGTGTTCAGGACACATGGGTATGTATACATGTTTCCTATTCTCTAAGAAGTTGTATTTTATGGTATGGTACAATGAAATAGAACAGAACAATGCTACTAATGCCAATACGGGGGAAAAAACCCCCAACAACAACAGCCACAGCCTTTACCATTATCATCCAAGTATAATCCAACATTTCAGAGCCTGGAGGGCTAAAACACACATATATAAAACACATATAATTCAACCCCATCAGGCTTTTGCCTGGGACAGTGGAAGAGTATTGGATTTGGAGTCAGATCTAAGTTCAAATCTCAGTTCTACAACTTACTACCCATTGGACCATTTCACTCTCAAACTCAGTTTCCAAAACTGGAAAATGAGGAAATTAAAATAGATGATCTCTAAGGTCCTTTCCATCTCCAGATCTTATTATTCTATTCTAAATGAAAAGCTCTCACGTTCCTATACTTGTTGCTCCACAACTCCCCGAAACACTTTCCTTCTTCCTTTCTGCCTCTTCTTAAAGGCCCAGTCTGGGGTCTGCACAAAATGGGGTTTTATCCACCTCATCACTGACTGCTCTATTTCATAATGCTCCTTTGGGAACTGTCCTGCTTATTGTACATGCCACTTGATTGGCTCTACTGTTTTGCCAAACTTGCTTTATGTGGTCAGTTTATCCATCCATGCTACCAATGCAACTACAGTGAACAATCTTTGAGGGCAGTGCCTGGGCTTACATATCTCTTTTTTATTATCAGAGCCTTGGATGGAGCAGATGCTTCATACTTTTTTTTTTACAGTAAACATTTACTAAGCTTTAATTTTCACAATATCTTGTTTCAGTTCTGAAATCAGCCTACAAATATTTCACTACATTAACATCAATCTGGTGGTCTTTTAACAAATAAAGGAATGTATATATACCTTTGTAAAAAAAAAAAGGTTGGTATATTTAGGATTCCCAATAATGACAGCAATAGATCTGATTCCCTAAGGGTTACTGCTTCATACATTTTGTTGGTGAAGGCAATAGAGACAAATTAGATAGAAATTGGTAAAATGGTAATTTTATTTTTTATTAATTTATTTTGATTTATCAACAATCACTTCCATAAGCTTTTGAGTTTTAAATTTTCTCCCCCTCCCTCCCCAAGACAGCACACAATCTGATATATGCTATACATATACATTCCTATTAAACATATTTTCACATTAATCATGTTGTAAAGAAGAATTAGAATTGCTTTAGTAATAAGAGAAGAAAAAGAAATTGAAGGTATTAGAATAGGCAAAGAAGAAACAAAGCTGTCACTCTTTGCAGATACTTAGAGAATCCTAGAGAATCAAGTAAAAAACTACTTGAAATAATAAACAACTTAGCAAAGTTGCAGGCTATAAAACAAACCCACATAAATCATTAGCACTTCTATATATTACCAACAAATCCCAACAGCAAGAGATAGAAAGAGAAATTCCATTTAAAGTTACTGTAGACATTATAAAATATTTAGGAATCTACCTACCGAAACAAACCCAGGAACTATATGAACACAATTACAAAACACTTTTCACACAAAGTCAGATCTAAATAACTGGAAAAACATCATTGCTCATGGGTAGGCTGAGCTAATATAATAAAAATGACAATTTTACCTAAGCTAATTTACTTATTCAGTGCCATACCAATCAAACTACCAAAAAATTATTTTATAGAGCCAGAAGAAATGGTAATTTTCAATACAGATATGTATTTGAAGATATATAATTTTATTAACTTTTTAAAAATACAGTCAACCAAATAGGCAGTCCAATTAGGTCCACTTTAATATGTATAAACGAAAGAGGGAAAGAAAGACTAGATTTTAGGAGGCTTTGTCTTAGTCTTAGCTCTGTCTCTAAATAGCTATGTGAAAATTAATTTTGCCTTCTGAGCCTCACTTTTTGTTGTCCAGTTGTTTCAGTCATGTTCAACTCTTTGTGACACCTTTTGGAGGTTTCCTTGGCAAAGATACTGGAGTGGTTTGCCATTTCCTTTTCCAGCTCATTTTACAAATGAGGAAATAGAGGTAAGCAGGGTTAAGTGACTTGCCCAGGGTCACATGGCTTAATAAGTGTCTAATGCCAGATCTGAACTCAGGAAGAAGATGCTTATGACTCCAGGCCTGGCACTCTATCCACCTGCCACCTAGCTGCCCTGATCTCACTTTCTATATCTATAAATAAGGATGCTGGACTACATGGTCCTGATGCAGTCTAGCACTAAAAATTTAAGATTCTATGAGATAAAAACCTCATTAATCTAAAACATTATATGAATGCATATTACTGCTACTTCTTCATATTCAAAAATCCTTGAAATGTTGCTTTCTTCAGTAGAGAAAAAAATTACTTCTCACTATGAATTCGTTCAATATGCCTGTTTTTTTATGGGTTATACAAAGTTTTTTTTTTAAATCATGAATTGTGAATTAGTGGGATCCAAACTAGTGACTTTTTTCTTACCATGTGTGAATTATGTTCATACATTTTATATGTGATAGTTTAGATGATTACATTAACTCCATTTTACAGAGAGAAGTTGAAGAAGGGAAACTAGATGGTCACTTACACATGTGTGATCTTGAATAATTTGCTTGGACTCAATTTCCTCATGTATAAAATGAGGATTTTATCTAAGTTCCTTCTGACCCTAAATCTAGGGTCTTATTTAGGACTTCTCAACTGAGTCATGGCAGTAGTGCCCTGAACTAAGGACTCATGACTCCACAAGCCTTGAGTTAGAAAGCTTCCCTGGATAATGATTTCCTTATGATTAAAATATTCAGTTTTGGTGCCTACATTTCAAAGCCAACAGAAGAGCCACAGAAGCTCTAAGGAAAACTATCTTACCATCACCTTTAGTGATACTGGACATTTTGGTGGTAATAGGGGGAAAGAGGTAGCAGGAAGGAATAAGCATTTATATAGTGTCTATTATGTGCCGGACACTAATGTCATACATTAAATGTTTTACAAATATTATCCAATTTCATCCTTATAACAACCCTATGAGGTAGGTGTTGTTATTATACCCATTTTACAGTTGAAGAAACTGGGGCAAACAGAGGTTAAGTGACTTGCCCAGGGTCACACAGCTAGTAAGTGCCTGAGGCTACATTTGAATTCAGTTCTTCCTGACTCCAGTCCCAGTACTCTATCCACTGAGGCACATAGCTGCCTTAGTTAGAATATAGCAGTCTTGAAAATGGGATGTGTTCAGAATCAGGTTCTCAAGTGAACAAGAGTGGCCTTTTGCTACTGGGCAGCAACCCTGTTAAATAATGAGCCAGAATGGCATGAATGAGGGCAAGGCAGCCAATTCTCAGGCTGAGAGTTGGGGAGAGGGTCCGAGGAAGGAAAGATCTCCTTATCAAAAAATGGGATCAAGAGAAATCTTAAGTTCCAAAAGTATCTTACAACCCAGCCAGGGAAGGTATTTGGCAGTTTCTTCAAGCAAATGGTTGGGGCTGAAATTTGTGAGAGGGAAAAATGAAATGTGTCATGTACATGCAGTTCAAATCCAATATCAAATGTCTTCTGTCCACTCTCATTAGGAGGGGTTTCATGTTAAACAGAACTCTCCAGACAGGCGAGGGATTGGTACTGGTCATTCTGGGACCACTTACATGGGTTTACTTTTTATATTTTTTGTCCATCAAAGTAAAGGGGAGAAGGATGGGAATATATTCTTGCCGAACATTTTATTTTAAAAAAGAATGATAAAAAATTAACACTAAATGACACAAGGATCTGGTGCTATGCTGTACAGTTCAATGAACCCTTACACAGATCAGCAAGATGGTTGGAAATGTCTCTCTCCGTCTGTTTTTCATCTCAAAAGTCTGTGTACTCAGTAGAGTGTGAAGAGAGCCTCTCTCCTCCTCAGTACCATATCCCAATTGTCCCCCCCCCTTTTCATTCCCTGAAACACCCTCCCCCCCACCCTCAGCCCCTGCAGCAGAGAACAGGAACTAGAGCAAATGCTTTTGTGAATTAAGAGATCTTGTGAGCGTAAATTTGGTCAGGCTGCTCCTTTCTGCAGGCCAGACCCTGCCGCTGCCCCAGGATGTGAACTGTCAGTTTGCATAGCTGGTGATGAGTTGCAGAACCATCAGTAAAGGTGAAGACGGCAGAAACAAGAAAGATTCAAGACTGGTGGAAATCATTTCACAAGGAAAATTTCAGCCATCAGTGGGAGGAAGCTTTGAAAAATGCTGCCATTTCCGAGTCAGAATGAAGGAAAAATTAAATTACTGCCGGGGGAGGCGAGCCAAAGTTGCATCTCCCCCCAGGGAGAGTTTGGATAATGGTAAACATTTGACAGCTGGCCTGAAGTTGTTATCTTGTTCTAGGAGTTGTTACAGTCTAAATGAACCTTTCTGATAAGAAATCACCAAGTAAAAACTGGGATTTTCATATTTTTTGCTTTTTATATTTTTAAGCTTCATAAATCTGTGCCAAACCAATGTAGAACAACTTCCTTCCCAGAGCAGGGGTGAAGTTGCCCTCTTTCATGAAGCAGTAAGGGAACAACTTGCCCAGGATTGGGAGACATGCACGTTTGAGGATTTCAGTTAATCCTTATGTGAAGTATAGCTTTCACATAAATCCACTTACTAAGAAGAAAATACCTTTAACCTTTTGCTTCTTCAGCAACTCTTAAAATAATTTCACTAGTTGACTTGGGGGGGGAAATAGGGCTCAAGAATGCAAAGGGTTAATTAAAACAAACTCAAAATCTAGGCTTGAGAACGAGTAGAAAAACGATTGTTATTAAATTACTAGATTTTAAGCTGTTGAGGGACAACCATAACGAAATTCCAATCTTTGACAGATTATATTATTTTATAAAGAATAATGGGCCAAAAGCCCAACAGGGGTAATAAAGATAGCCTGTACCAGTTACATTACACTCATTGGGTTGTTTGGAAAAGGTATGTTTGGGGCTATATATCATAGATTATTTTGGAGGGCAGTGAATTACTGAACACATACATGAACATTCCCCCTGCATTAGATGAGAAGGCTGGTGACATTATCATATAAAAATGGATCTGCTGTTCACAGCCACTGGCTATACCATGCTACCTAGGGTGTGGGGCAGATGGGTAACACATAGTTTGGGTTTGATCACAGCCACTTGGTCTCTATGCCGGAGTTTCCAGGGGTTTCCAGGCAGTTGTTCCAGAGGACAACACACAACAACAACTTGTTGAAACAACTACAATATTTTTGATGTACTTAGAGTCAAAGGACCATAGGTTTAGAGCTGGAATGAACATTAGTGGTTATCTGTTGTTACATCCTTATTCATAAAGACATCTTAGCTCTGACATTCTATGCCCTGCCTATGAATTTATCAAAGGCATTTGAAGTTGAGAGACAGACAGAGAAACAGAGACAGAGAGACAGAGACAGAGAGAAATAGACCGAGAGAAAACATACCCCAAATCCCTTCCTCCCTCTCTCTCAGAAGGGAAGATTTATCAATTACTTCTCCTTTACCCAGTAAAGAAAGGGAGTCCCTGATGTGAGGCTCCTATGAGTATATATATATATATATATATATATATATATATATATATATTCTTGTCTGGGACTCTCTAACTCAATAGCAAAAGAACCAGGGAAATGGCATTTTATACTCAGCAGTGTAACTAATTCACAGGTAATGTGTTTCTTTAGTCTGTGACTACTTTACATGCTAGCCTGAGCATGTGCAGGCAACATGCCCTGATAGGAGGAAACTTCACCCTCATTTATTTCTTAAGTTGTTTTTTTTTTTGATGGTATCCACAAATGGGTTGGGGGGGAAAATCTACCTTTGTTACTGTATTTGGGTGAAGAAAGTGTTTCATTAAACTATTCTCCTCTCTAGGGACTATGCCTTGTCTTTAATATAAGTGTATGAATTGATATTAAAGTATGGTATTTTGAGAATGTTTCAAAGTAAGGTCAAACTGGTATTAAAAATCCGACTAGTGTAGGCTAAAATAACAGTCTGGCTAGGCAGTCTTCAATGCAGCTGACTCCAATTACTAACTACATCCCAGCAATGTTTTTTGCTAACAAGAACAATGCAAGCAAGCCTTTGAGTTTGAGTATAATGTCAAAGCTAAGTTACTCATAAGAGAAATGAGATAAATCATGCAAATCTTATAGCTATATTGGTAGCCTACTATTAACACCAATATCAGTTTAGCTGACCAAATTGCTGGTCACTAAACAACTGGGGGGGAAGAGGTAAGAGAGACTCAAAGAGGGAACATGTATAGAAGAAAAACAGGAGAGGAATCAACTAAAATAAAAGGAATTTGGAAAGAAAAACACTTACAGAAACCTACCACTGCAAAAGAATGGAAATGTTGCTTTCATTCATGTTTTTCCAAGATGAATCTAGTTAGTAAAAGAAATTCATCAGTCATCTGAGAGAACTCAGGGACTTATTCTTCTACTTCTCACCTATAAAGCTGTGCCAAGCTTCAGGATATCCCATATGACAAAGGATTCTTCTTGTTACAGATGAGGGTCACCATGATTACTCTAAATAGGCCTTGATATCTGAGCATTTGAATTCAACAACTCAGTTGAATTCAATAAGCACGTAAGCATTTACTGAGTGCCTACTGAATCTGAGGTGCTGTGATAGGGTTGGTGATATAAAGACAAGATACATTCTACTAATCTTCACCATCTAATGCTAATGCCCCAGGCTAAGACCAAGCGTTTACTCTCACAAAGTACTGTGCTGTACAATACAACGAATTTAGTAGAAAGCAACAACCTCAAGGATATACAGCATGTTTTAAAATAGAGGAGCTCTGAGTGCTATAGAGTTCTAGACTCTTAAGCTTATCTCTCAGAGTTGTTGTTGTTGTTTTAATACAAAACAAAAAAACCAAAAACATCCACCACTGCCATCTGTGGCAATCTTGTTGGCAGGTTCAACACTTCGACCATTCTTATCGAATCGTTCATTATTCTTCACCGAAGTGGACAACACAGAGGGATAAGTCCCATCAGGGTCAATTTCAGAGGTGTGGGAAATGTGGGACAGGGAGAAGATGGTTTCCTACCATCACTTGCTTTAATTTACTGGCAGGTTAAGATAAATGAGCATAGTTGCTCACTAGTATCTTGCTGATATTTTGTTTCACTGAAAAACTCCCAATACAAGAATTCCCTCCATCAATGAAAATCCAAAGTATGTACTCCTAGAGAGTTTCCTAATGTAAACAGAGATTAAGTGACTTGCCCAAGCTCATACAGCTAGTAAGTTCTAGAGGCAAGAAAAAAAAATTGTTCTTTTCTTATTTTTCTTCTAATTAACCACTGCCATTTCACAGTGACTTCCTTTTCCTGTCCCCTGCCCTGAATCCTCTGTTGTAACAAATAAGTAATATCAAGCAAAACAATTTAATACATTGTTCACATAGTTCAACTCTTTTCCGCCAAAAGAGGCAGGGGACAAAAGCTTCCCTTTAGGTCCTCTGAAATAAAAATTGTTTAGGACAATACAGACTTTAGATGCCTAATTTTCCTCTCTTTATGTTGTGATCATAGTGCAAAGCAGGGACTGTTTACTTTTCTATTTGTATTCCCTTGCGCTAGTGCTTTGTACCCAGCAAGCACTTAATGCTTTTCATTCATTCATTTGTTCTGCTTCCTTTGTACTTCATCAATTCACACAAAATTTCCATGTTTCTCTGAATTTTTTATACTTTTTATAGCACAATAATATTACATTTAATTCATGTTTTCCATTTCCATTGCCATGTTCCAACTGATGGACACCCACTTTCCTTTTAGTTCTTTGCTATTACAAAGAGTATCACTATAGACATTTTTGTATATGTGGGACATTCTTCCAGAGGCAGGAGCTGAATCCAGTTTTTCTTGACTCCAAGGTCAGCTCCCTATTTACTGTGTCTCTCGTCAAATATCATGTTTGTAGCAAATCTGTAATATGCTTTTGACGTGACTGTTTGTATTAGAAAGCAGGGGTGAAATGCCTTCTGCTCACTCAGCATTTGTCAGGACACTCACCAAATTCAACATAATGTATTTTTAAATCATGCCGTATCAAAATGCTACATATTACATTTGTATTTATGATAAATGTACACTACTAAAATGGGTCCAATTACATATTGTCATTTCTCAAGGAAAAGTACAAGTATAAAATTTTTATGCAGGGATTGTCTGCCTGTTTATTAATTTACAACCATAAACGAGGAGCTCTTCACTGATTGTTTGGAAGACATGTGTAGCCTATTTCTTCATTTCAAAGTTACACAAAAGCTACACGGAGATGATACAAGCAAGTGTGCTGAATTAGTTCTCCTGAAAAAAACAAAAAAACAAAAAACTCCCCAAACATTAGCAGTCCATGAGGACATAAGCCAGTCTCAGTGCCCATGATTCTCAAGGTATCCTTTGCAACTCACTTCTAAGGAACTGGTTTTCATTTCACCCATACTTTTTCTGAGAAGGAATCTCTTGAAGGAATCCTTCCCAGGACATTTCCTAACTGACTCACCTCACTGGGTATTCTAGCTTCTGAAATAGACTGAAGATGCTCAGAGACCGTCTGATACTGGTGCAAAGACTGCAAAGAGGGGAAGGACCAATTCTCCCAATGTAGTGCGGACCAACTTGAGCTGGGAACACAACAAAAATCAACAAGTGACCAAAAGAAAAATATTTCTACCTGTTTTTTTAAATGGGATAAAGCCACCTTGATAGTATTTGACTAGTGGCAAATCCAGAAATCATCTAGGGTTGCAGAAAGGTGAGAGGCTACATCAAAAAAATCTCATTTCAAGCCCCCATCAGGTACAGAAAAGATGTTTATCAGCCAATCATCTAAAGGATTCTCTGAATTATAACAATTTCAATTAGTAACTGTAAGACCTAGGTCACATGGAAATGCAAGGTAACAATGACTAAATATAATTCTTAAAATGAGCTATTAAAAATAAACAGTTCTAGAAAAGACAAGGCTTTCCAAGGTCAACTTATTGCAGATACTGCCTGCAACTATTTATTTCAATATTTAATGCTAGTAATGCACTTCATAAAATAACATTTGATGGCTTCAGAAACAAATAAAGCACAAAGAAATTTTAAATTTTGCTTCCTCAAACTCTCTGGAAAAATCATCTCCACTTGGTGCCTCCACTTCCTTTCTTCACTCTTCTCAATCTTATGGCATCTGATTTTCAATCTTATCCCCACTCAGCTGAAACTGCCATCTCTTAATTGCCAAATGTAATGACACCTCTCAGTCCTCATCCTTCTTGAATATCTGCCACTGCTGATTGCTCTCTTTTTCATACGTGCTTTTGGTTTGCCTCCTACCTGAGAGACTCTTAGTCTCTTTGGCTGACTCATCATCCATGTCACACCCACTAACTTCAAGTGGGCCAAGGCCCAGTCTCCGGTGCTCTTCGTTTTATATTCACACTTAATGACTTCATCAGCTCCTGTAGTTCAGTTTTCATCTATGAGTAGATGATTCTCGGAGGTAGATACTCAGCCCTAGCTTTTCCCTGGAGCTTTAGGGAAAGCTGTGAAACAACACTGACTGGCTACTGAACATGTTGAACTGCATGTCCCATAGAAACCTCAAACTCCACTTGTCAAATCAAAACATGTGATCTTTTTCCTGAAACTTACTCTCCTTCTGAACTTTCCCATTATTGCTGGAGACACCATGATCATTCTAGTCACCCAGGTTCTCAACCTCACAGTCATTCCTCACCCCATATATACAATCAGTTCCCCAAATCCTCTTGTTTCTATCTCTACAACATTTCTCATATACATTCCCTTCTCTTACACAGCCACCACTCTTCTGCTCTCTCCTGGACCATTACAATACTTCCTATTTGGTCGGTGTCAATCCTCTCCCCACTACAATCCATCATCCCTGAGGCCACTAAAGAGATGTGTCTAAAGCATAGGTCTGTCTATGTCAGCTACCCCAGTAAACTCTTAAGTGGCTCCCTGTTACCTCTTGGATCAACTACAAACTCCTCTATTAGGCGTTTAAAGCTCTTTAAAACCAAGCTTTATTCCTTCCTTTCCAATTTTCTTACATACTACTCCTTGCCTCAAAACCATGCTCACCTCCTTACTGCTATTCATAAATGGCACTTCATCTCTCCACCTTGACACAGGCTGTGTCCCATGCCTAGAATGTACTCCCTCCTCCTCCTCCTCTCTTAAAATCTCTTGTTTCCTTCAAAACATGGCTCAGACCTTTCCTAATCCCTCCAGGTGCCTCCTAGTGTCCTCTTCTTCCATAACTATCATTTATTCCTTCCTTTTCCATGTATTTTGTAAATGCTTATATATGTATGTATTGTCACCCCTGCTCAAATGTAAACTCTTTGTGGGCAGGCAAAGTTTTGCCTTTGTATACCCAATACTCAGCAGCGTGCCCTAGTATGTACTTACTTCAACAGAAAACAGGCCACTTTGGTTCCTGAAGTAATATTACTTTTGCTTGCATTTATAATTTTTGATCAAGTAAAGACCTCTAAACAGTAAGTGATCTTACCAGCTATATCTGTCATCATGCCAAAGCCTGGTAGCATAAGGGGAAAATGGAGTTGGTCTTGTAAACTATGAATTTCTTGACCTCCTTGAATTGAAGTAGGAATTTTTAAAATATTTCAAAATGGAAAGGTTTTCTTTTTTCCTCTAGTTTCAAAACAGACACAGATTTTTCAACTTAAAAAAAAAAGACACGCCAACAGCATAGAGCAAAGAAGATGCTAGAACTCTCACCCTGGGATGCTCTCCTGAAAGATAACTTGGGATTATTTGTATTTGGTTTGCATGTATATTATACTCTCATCCTTCACAAGAAGTTCTGCTCTCCCCCATGGCTATAGTACGGTTGTCAGAGAGACAAAAATGTTCGGGACATATCACCAACTTTGATGTGCCCCAATCAAAGAAGGGGGCTGTTTATTTCAATAACAGTCAAGGACAGCTCCACTCAGCACAGTGCCCTACCCTAGAGTTGTTTAATGTTTCTGAAACTAATTAACTTGAATTACTATTCACAGGTACACAGTAGTGCCAGCCGATTTTGTGGCATCAGAGGCAACTTGCAAAATGAATAAGCCGAGACTTAAAATACTTTACTTGCCATAACCACCAATGTGCATGTTGGCTCCAGATCTGTGATGGTTCAGGAAGCAAAACATCTTCTTTAGCTACTGACTTTAAAGATACAAATATGTCCTTGCATAAATCAAGTTTGGTGGTTTGTTTGCACGAGCTCACAATGAGATATGCCAATAGTGTTAATTCTGAGGAGAAAGCAGTCTTATTCCAGGCTACTGCAGTGAAGTGACATTTACCTAATGCAGCTATGAATTCTCTGATAATTAGTGGATATTTGACAGTGATGTAATCTGACTCCTGTAGTAAAAGTCAGCTTTAAACTAGCTCTATAACGCCCACAAAGTATGTTCCCAAAATCTGAAGAGCACAAAGATTGAATGACCTCGTATCTGCTGCTCAGGAATTATCAGCTCTATATCCAGGATGGTCCCAACTTCAAATCAAGTCATGTCGAGAAATAATTAAGTGCTAACTACATGTAGACACTATGCTAAGTGCAGAGGCTACAAATAAAATAGCTGACATTTACATAACATTTTAAAGTTCGCAAAGCACTTTGCAAAACTTTATCTCATTTGATCCTCACAACCACCCTAGGAGGTAGCTGTTATTATTATCCCCATTTTATACATGAGAAAGTTGAGGCAGATACATGTCACATAACTAGTAAATGACAGAGGCCTGTTTTGAATTTAAGTCTTCCTGACTTCAGGTCCAGTGCCCCTGCCTTCGAGGAGCTCACAATCTAATAGCAGCTTCAGAGGAGAGAAAGATGTATACATGAGAAATGCTATGAAGTTGAACTGACAAGATTTGGCAACCAAATGGCTGTGGGGATTGAGAGAGAGGAAGGAGTAGAGGATAACAGACATTTAGGTTGCAAGCTTGAGTGACTAAGAAGATCCTGGTGCCCTCAACAGTAACAGGGAAGTTGGGAAGAAGGCACAGTTTTGGGGGAAGGATAATGAATTTTCTTCTGGAAATGTTGAAATTTAAGATACACATGGCACATGCAGTTTGAGATATCCAATAGGCAGTTGGAACTGTGAGATGGAAGGAGAGAGGTTAGAGCTGGATAAATAGATCTGATAATTATCTGAATTGAATCTAGGGGGGTTGGTGAGATCACCAAGGGAAATAGCACAGAGGAAAAAAAGAAGAGGCAGGGCTGAGGACAGAGCCTTGGGAGATAACCCAGGATTAGTGGATGTGACCTGGATGAAGATGTAGCAAAGGAGACTAAGAAGGGGTGGTCATGAAAACCTAGAAAGAGAGTATCAAGGAGGAGATGGCAATCAAAAGTGTCAAGGTCATTTTGCCCTGGGTTAGAGTTTGTGTGGGGCTCCTGGGAACTTTACAGGTTTGCCTGCAACTTTTTTTCTGGGAAAGTTTTAGCACAGTATGAAAATATATTCAACTTGCTTCAACCAAGAGCACATTTCTTCCTTCCTCACATATTCTGTCTTCTCATCAAACTTGCCTGCTTGCTGTTCCTCACCTGTGATATCCCATCTCCAGCCACTGTCCTTTGCATTGATTGTTCCCCTGTCTAGAATGCTCTGCCTCCTCACTGCTACCACCACCACCACCTCCTAGAATCTCAAACTTCTAAAAAAAGCCTTTCTTTAGTTCCTTCAGCATTAATGTTCTTGTCCTCCTCTTCAAGTTACACAAATACACTTAGTAGTTTATAGCTGCATAATCTTTCCCCCTCTACCCCATGGAGTGTAAGCTCCTTGAGGTATAAGGGATCATTTTTCTCTTTGTATTTGTATTCTCAGAGCCTTGTATATAGTAGGCACCTGCTACGTACAAGGGTAAGAGACCCAAAGATGAACAAGGAATGTTCCTTCTTTATAAGCCTCACAAGGCTTATGACCCTCAACGAGAGAGAAGATATGCAAATGCATGGCTACACATGTATACACCTGTACTGAGTTGCTACCCTTTTCAATGAGGGTGAGTGGGGAGGGAGGAAGGGAGGAAATTTGGAACCCAAAGTTTTAAAACCAAATGTTAAAAACTGTTTTCACATGCAACTGGGAAATAAAATATACAGGCAACGGAGTATAGAAATCTATCCTGCCCTACAGGAAAATAGAAGAGGAAGGGGATAATAGAAGGGAGGGAAGACTAGGGGAAGGGATATTCAGAATGCATGCCATCTTGGGGTTGGGTGAGGGGTGAGATGGAGAGAAAATATGGAACTCAAAATCTTGTGGAAGTGAATGTTGAAAACTAAAAATAAATTAATTAATAAATGTTTAACATAAAAAATAAATAAAAATCATTGGCATATAAATGATAATTGAATTTAGAAGCTGATGAGATTATCAAATAAAATTGTATATATAGAGAATATGTGGGTTGGGGCACTAAAAACATCTAATATTTGCATATTATTTATAAAATGAATGTGTGCTAATAATAGCGATTAAAATCCATGCACATTTTAAAAAAGATGCAAACGCATTGATATAATACAAGGTATAACTGATATAATACAAAGCAAGTGTTATGAAAGTTCAACATTATTGGGTAAGGGAGGGGCAGTTAGAGAAGGCCTCATGAAGAGGCACCCACTGACCCAGGCCTTAAAACATTGAAACTTCAAGAAATGTTTTTCCTTTTATGTTTAAAAACCTACTAGACAAATATTTTGATATAAAAGCAAAGTAGAATTTCAGATTCACCAGCCGGGGTAACCATATTCAGAAAATCTTTTTGTGGATAGGAATTTTTCAGTCCTTGGTTATCTAGGGGCTACTTCCAGCAAGTCGTTGTCTAATTGCAGAAGAACAGTCCAATGCCTGCTGCACTTCTCTTTGGTACTTAGATCTCTATGCCATTTCACTGGCATGTACGTTCTCTCTGGTAATGTAGATTGTTATCCCTCATCTTTTCAAAGGATATATAAATATACCCACATACATGTATGTGGATGATATATATATATACACACATATACATGTATATGTGTGTGTGTGTATATATATATATCCTCTATGTGTGTGTATATATATATATGTATATATCTATCCTCTATGTACATATATATATAGAGAGAGGATATATATATATACATATATATGTGTATATATATATATATGTGTGTGTGTGTGTGTATATATATATATATATACACACACATATATATATATATATATATATATATATATCCTCTATGCATGTGTACATGCACACGCCCCTGCATGTTTGATTTGAACATTTGATTTCTCTAGGCTATACTTCCTAGGCTGCCAGTTTGTGAAACATATTTTCCAGCTCAGTTTATAGCATTTACCCTTTTCTCTCTCATTTCCTTTGTAGTACGGTTCATTACTCACTTCCTACCTAACTAGTGCCCTCTAATGCCTCCAGCCAGTCCTCAATATTCATGTGATCAAACCATGTGCCAAACGTGTCTCTGACCAGCGATTTATCAGTCTACAAAACAAGAAACAACCACAATAACAATAAGCAAACCTCACAAGGACTCCAGGTAATTCAGTTATGTGGGCCAATATACGTCACAGTTCCAAGCATTTTCTACAAGAGGCTAAGGAAATAAGTTATTTCCTTTTCCTCTTTTTATCTGGTTTTTCTGATGTGTTCCCAGATCATCAAAGAAGTATCAAGATACCCGTGAAATCTGTGTATGCCCATTTTTCGCCAGGAAAAATAAAGAGTAGGGCGCCAGTATTTTGGGACCTGGAACAACTTATCAGCAGCTGAGAGCAGAATTTGGACTGTTCTTCAAGATTATTAAAAGACAGTTTTTTTCCCCAACTGAACTGTTAACAGTAAAATCAATCCAAGTGGCTTGACTTTGTATAGAATTCCACTGCCCTGCTATATACCCCTGAAGTCATCCCCTAAACTCTGGCAATCAGTCTAGCATCCTAAATCCTTCATCTCCTGCCAGATGAGCTGCAGCAACTTTTGGCCTTTCCTACAGACTTGTACTTGACACCATTTAGTCCAGGCTCAGACTCTGACCTTGCCTTCCTAATAAGGGAAGGGCTTTAACCTTTTCAAGTAGGACTCATCTTCAGCCTAGACAACTCAAAGTGTTAAATGCCTTATCAAACTTTTTTCTTTATCTGTGCTCTTCAACCTTTAATGTTGATTTTTAACCTTGGACCTTCACCAGAACAGGGTGACTTCAAATATGCTCCCTTGGGAAACATTAAGCTCACGACTTTTTTTTTTTTCCTTAAGGCAGGAGGGGTCAAAGGTCCAGATGAGCCACAAGGACAACTTTTACATGTTCCTCTCACAGGACTGATCTCATCTCTTTTCCTATTTATCCGTCTTGGCCATCTGAGTAGCCTAGGCTTGAATTCTTCCCTAGCCCTGGGTAGTTTATGAGATCTCTGAATCTAACATAGCTTCATTAAGTTCCTCTTTCCCCATGAGATGAGAAATTTTCTGATTGGATCAGAAACCCCCACCCACTTCCCAACAATAAATCTTTTTAGCAAAACTGTCCTAAATCAGGCCAGAATAGTATAATTTTCTTAATTCCAAACATCACCAGACCAAACTTATGAACCTCATCCATCCCCTTATTCAAACTATTCACTCTAGCCAAGCTAAACTACTTGCTCATTCTTGCAGTGGGTATGCAGGCCTTTCACTTAGAACTCTTTCTTTCTTCTCAGCTAGTCAATGTCTACCACCTCCTTGATCTGTCTCAAAACCCACCTCCACAAGGAGCTCTGCCTTGACTTAACCTCAATGACTCTGTCTCTTTAGGACTTGTGCCTTCCCCTTATGTTGTATATATACACTTTTTGCGATTTGATTCATTTCAGCAAGCATTTACAGTGATATTTCAGGGCAGTAAGGCAATACATGCAATATAGGGGAAAAGATAGTAGAGTCAGGAGAGCTAGGTTCAAATCCTGACTTCGTTGCCTTGGGCATTTCCCTTCTTGGGTCTTCTTCTATATTCCATCCTTCTCCCTTAGCACCTAATACAACAATGCCCTATACAGTATAGGCCCTCAATCAGCATTTGGGACTCTGATTAGGCCCCCTTCAAAGCTCTCAAGTAATTTTCTCCCTCTCAATGACTATGAGGTGGTACTTTGATTTCTCATTGTGGCTCAGTTTCCCTGTGCAAGCCTGACAAAAAGCTTGATATTCCTTACATTCCCTCAGTAAGGAAATCTCTTGGGAGGAAGTAAAAATGGAAATCAGAGGGAAATAATAACTCCCCAAAGAACAGAAAAGGGCCATAGATGTTGGAATTGATCATTACACAGACCCAAGTTAAGTAGGAAGAAGGTAGAATATACCACTAATCTTCCAAAACCATTCCATTTGCAGGCACTTTGGAAAGCTGATTGGAGTTATGTGGCCTGATAGCAGGTTTGAATTTTCCAATATTAGTTCAGTGCCTGGCATCAGATATGGATTTTTTTTTATGTAGGTGTGATTTAAAACAAACTTGTAAACATCTTGTAAATTGTACAATCTTGTAAACAAACAGGAATTTGTCTTTGAACAAATTGTAGGTTGGTTAGGTATGAAACGGGTGATTATAGACCTCAACATCAAATCTAGTGTAGATCATTAGAAAAACAAATGCAGGTTTTAATGACTTGAGAAATTAGGCAAAACTGTCAAGTCTGAAGAATTTGAAAATGGCTACAGGTCAAAGTGTTAAAACTTCCTTGGAACTTCTTTGGGATAAAATGGATATAAGGGCAGCATGGTGAGGTATCTGCCAGGGGCTAATTGCAGTCCTGCCTGAAAAGCAGTTAACAAGTGAGAGTTAGAACACCCAAGAGGACAAGAAAAATGTTTCCTGTGCCATGAGAAATAAACAACAAAGGGGGTGGGGGGTATTTCCTTTGGCCACTGTTACCTTCTCTCCAAAAGCTCAACAGAGAGGCAGGGAATGCCAAGGCCTGGTTTGCTCTCTACTCCCTCTGAAACATTTGTCTTCATTACCACTCTTTTTAATCAGGGCTCCTTCATGAGTGTTTCTGCTCAGCCCCTAAGGGGCAACTCTGGGCTGTGATAAATCAGCTTCCACACCGCAAGTCACTAATCAGCAACTCTCAGAGAAAGAAAAACAGCTAGTGCAGACCACTAAAGGCTGAGAGAGACCTGGCTATGTGGAGGCCTTGCTGAAAGGTTTTTATATAAAGAGAATAAGACAGGGAACCAGCACAACCTTCCATGACCAATAAGGCGCCCATTCTTAGACATTCTTTCAAAACCACATAAAAAAAAAAACTGCTCGCACTTTATGATGGAGGTCTCACATCTCATTCTCTTTTTTCAAAGTAATCAGTATAGATCAATCAAGATTTTGAGGCTGAGCCTGGAACTGCAATTCCCACATCCTGCTTAAGAATCATGCTACCTAACACCAAGTCCTAAGACAATCAAGGAAAAGGGAGGAAAAAGGTGACACAAATGAAGTCCTTGAATTCTAAAATCAGAAGCCCCACTTCTCACCTCTGATTTCAGTAATAAGTCAAGCAATAAAACTGACCTTCTGAGATGAAACTCTTCCTCCTGCCATACCTCTAGCTGTTCTTTTGTTTATAAGCAATTACAGTCATAGAATCATTGATGTATAGAATTCTGAGAATTAGAAGAGTCCTAAGAGATCATTTGGAGCTCAGAGATATTAAGTGATTTGCCCAAAGTCCAAAGACAGTTAATGGCAAATTTTGGACTAGAACCCGGGTCTCATGACCCCTGACCCAAGGCTATTTATATGCTTTCTCTTTAGTAAGTTCAAAGATACTATGTTACAGGCCAAATGAGGAAAACAGCACCATTTTATAGAGATATGACAGAGTAGAGAGCATGCAGTACAAAGAATCCAAAGATTTTATATTTGATATTTGTAAACATCTTGTAAACTGTACGATCTTGTAAACAAACAGGAATTTGTCTTTGAACAAATTAGTAAAAGCAGAATGGTCCCAGGACCATGGCTTCAACTTTTTGAGACTGAGGGAGGTTGTGCTAATCCATAAAATAGGGATAAGAATATTTGTAAGGCTCAATCAAGGTTATGCAAGTGAAAGGACATTTGGAGAACTTGTAAAGGGCTATAAAAATGTATTACAATCAGATCACAGATTTATAGCTGAAGGGACCTTAGAGGTCATGTAATTCAATCAGCTCATTTTATAGATGAGACACAAAGGCCAAGAGAAGGGAGAACTGCCCAAGTTGGTCAAAGAGGTATTAAGGAGATGAGCCAGAGTTTGAATCCAGATTCTCTGACTCCAAACCAGTCCTTTTTCCCAAGAAATCATGATCTTGCAAAATACAGAAAAACTGCTCTTCTGAAGAAGACAAGTTCAGCCTATGTAGGTTGCTTCCAAGTCTCTTGGACCCTAAGGCTGAAGTGAGATCATTGCAAGCAGCAAAACCAGACCATGACCTGGCTTGGGAGTGAACATGCTAAGCAATCCTGTCCCCATGGTTTTCAAAAGCGAGGCAAACTTTTCCAAAGCCAAACCTACAACCTTCCCACATCTGTCTGCCCAGGACAGCCTGCGCGTGGTACAGACCCTAGGAAGAAATGTTAGGTGGCACTTGGCCACAAGCACAGGGCATTATGTTACAGTAACAGCAATTCACCCCACTTGGGAGCCAAGAGTTTTATCATGCCAGAAGCATATATTATTACTCCATGGAGTTAATATTTGTCAAAATACAACTTGCTCCTTGATGGAAGAGCTTATATGAAACAGTTTTCTGATTTTTTTTAGCACCCATTTGTTATGGGAGGAAGAGAATATGAGATGAGGGGAAGGGATGAGGGAGACTTGAACCCAGGTCATTGACTACAAGATTGGCTATCTCCAAGCCAACTCCATTCTATTCCCATTCAGTTAGATAGCTTTTTTTTTAAGGTTTACAAAGCACTTTGCAGACTATTAACTCATTTGATCCTCACAATAGCCATGTGAGGGAGGCAGTACAAGCAATACTGCCCCAAGGAGAAGGAACTCAGGGAATGTAAGTGATATTTAGGGACAGTCCCAGCCCACTTTCTACCGTATCAGTAGACTCCCCCAGGAGCCTAACCAAAGTCCTCATTTACTACCAGCTGGGGGACAAAGCCACACAACCACAAGAGAAAAATGTTACTTAATAGGTTATCAATGAACAAGATCTGAATTTCCTTGATTTATCAACCAAAGCTCAGAAGCCCAAATCCCAAAGTATAGTTTTCAAATCCAATAAGCTGATGATCTTGGCTTAACTAGGGAGTGAGGGAGATAATACAGGTAAGTAAAGGCTTGAGTATGGAGGATCTTCAGTGACAAGCTAAGGAGTTTGTGCTTTGTCCTACAGTCCATAAAGCACCAGGGTTCTTTTTAGCACAGATAAATGGAGTGGAGAGGGCCAAGAAGGGTGGGACGCCATTTAAAAGGCTATTACAGTTGACCAGGAATAAGTTGATAAAGACTGGAACTACTTCTCCACTCAAAATGACTTCTTCCTCAGGGTGAGGCTGTTAAAGACAGATCCTTTGTCCCTGTCTCTTATTGTCAGATTGCATAAGGGAATAGAAATAATAACTAGATAAAAAGGAAGGAAATCATGGATAGGTAATCACTGATAACAACTGACAAACCTTTAGAGTTCTGAAGAATTCCAGGCAAAAAATTTAAATTAAATTAAAATTGGCTGGAAAATAAATACTACTTGTCTTGTCAATATTAGTTATATTAACACTAACTTGTATCAAAAAGTATATCATGTAGAAAATATGAACACAAAATTTGGAATTAATGATTATAGCTATGATAGAAGGAGAAACCTTTGGAGTCTTCCAAATAGATGAGGGTCTAGCAGCTGGATAGGCGTAATAGAAGGAATCAGTAATGTGCTATACCTTTACTCTGGCCAAGAAATATGAGTCACAGAGGCACTCACAATTCATATGAATGATACTCCTGAGTCATGAAAAACCAGCATGGTACAGTAGAAAGACCTGCTTTCTGTATCAGATGACCTGGGTTTGAATCCTGGCTTGTGCCTCCTACTAAGTGATCATAGGCAAGTCACTTAACCTCTGGGACTCAGTTTCATCACCTGTAAAAGAAGGGGTTAGCCAAGATGACTTCTGAGGTCTCCTTCAACTCTCAATCTATGATCCTATGATCAGCAACATATATTTTAAGAGTATGTATTTTTAATCTTTATTTTTAAAAAAGGTAGGTAAATTAAGGCCACAGAAAACTTGGGAAGACAATAATTTCCCCTTAATAACCAAAATAAATTTATATTGGTTACTTCTCCCATTACTGCATGTGGCTGTATTAAAGAAATAAATAAAATTGTGGTGCCTAACAAGGCAGCTTAGGAAGAATACACATGGGCCCCTGGAACTAGCAAAGGAACTGTCAGGGAACTTTAAGAAGTGCCAAAGCCAGATTCTAAATCTGGGAATTTACACCTCGTCTTCTACAATGGCTGGCATGTTGAAGGTAAGTACTCGAACATGAGCAGCAGAGCCCCTTGACTCTGTTTCTGCAATGCTAAAAGGTAGTCTACAACCCTGGAGAATGAAAAACAAATCTGAGACCTCCTACCAGACATACTGCCTGCCAGTCCCTGACACCCAGCTACCTACCAGCAGGCCTGTGAGACACATGGGGACCAATGTGTGTTGTCAAAACTTATCATTATAAAATGTCCATCTTCCAAAAGTACAACCTCTGCTCAAGACAGCTCTTTTGAGCACTATAAAAAAAGGTGTCTGGAAATGATGAATTTAGCTCTGACATTTTATGCTAGCAATCAGGTTTAAAATGTAAGGTTGAGTAATGAGGGTAGAATGTTTTATCAAAAAAAAAATCGGCACATCCATTATGCCCCTTTCCTTCAAAGAATGTGATTTGTTTTAGTGTTGTCTTTTGAAAAGAATTAAAAAGAAAGAAAGAAACTTGAATTTAAGTAGTCTGGTCCCTCTCCACTTAAATGATCCTTTAATTTCCTTTCTTATTGTAAGCCCTCAGGTGGCTACCTCAGTGCTATCTGGCCTTGGCTACAAGTAAAGTTCACAGCTCCTCGCCTGATCTCATGATCCTCTATCAAAACATTGCTTTCAGAAGTGCTTCCTGTCTAGCTCTGCCCTTGCGTGAGTTGCTCCTTGGCTCAATCAGCTGCCAGATTAAATCCCTTTGGTGGAAAGCTGCAGAGAACTCAATGTGGCCTCGTCCCCCTTCCACCTTGGGTCTGACATCCGGAACTGACTTAGGAAGTCCTCTAATGGTTACCAAATTTTTGGGAATGGCTTCAGCTTTTCTGGGCTAAACATGTGTTTAGAAGAGGCAGCATCACCAATCACCACTTGACCTTGTGACAGCATAAGAGTTGCTGATTTTTCTTTTTTCCTGAAAGTAAGAAAACTTTTACCAGCTAGCACAATGATGTAAATGCAAAATCATGTTGTGAGACGACTGCAAACATGCTGATTTCCAGATGTTTGACGAGACAGTGCAGAATCAACACAAAGAAGGGTCAATAGTTTCCGTCACAGGTTCCACTGGATTTCATACAATTTCTCTCTCTCTCTCTCTCTCTCTCTCTCTCTCTCTCTCTCTCTCTCTCTCTCTCTCTCTCTCTCTCTCTCTCTCTCTCTCTCTCTCTCTCTTTCCCTGTCTTCCCCCCACCTTCCGTCCTCCCTTCCTTTCTCCCTCTCCACCCTAGTTATGCTCTCTCCCAGCTATTGCATGTACTGGGGATTCTACACAGCTGTCAAACCATTTAGAATATAAGATAGCTGAAGTTTTGTGTGTCACAAATTCAAATCCATCAATTGGTTAAAAAAAAAACCAAACCTTTGTCTCAACATTCAGAGAACTTCCCAAACCTATTATTATCCCAGTGTTCAGCAACAGCTACAGCATATTCTCTGCCTTTATATGCTTTCCCATTGCTCTATCTTTCTCTTTAAATAAGTTTGTGTGTCAATCAAATAAAATATGTACTTGGACTAGAGCTCTGCACACTCAGATATAAATCTTCTCTGCATCAAGGCTAAAGATAAAATGCAATTTCAGTCAAAATGTAACTTTGTTCAGGCTGCCTCCACTCTGCTGCCTCCTTTTTTTACACTCTCATCCTTGACTCAGGAACTGTTGCTGGTGGAAGGCTTCCAAAAGAAAACCAAATTTAGTTGTCAGATTTATAGTAAGAAGAAATCACAAAAATTAATGTGTTCTCTAAAGTAAACTCCAAACTTGCAGTAATTGCATTCAAATTTCCTAATTGTATTTACTGGGCTCCATGGGAGTGAGTCATGGTGTTCCTTTCTTGGGCATCTTCTGTATAGTTACGTGGGTCCAGGGTCAATCCCCAACCATCTCTCCAAAGAAGTATGTAAAATAAGGGTTGCTTGGGTCACCTGGCAAAAGGACAGCTTCAAATTCATCCTTAAGGATAGCTTTCTGACATTGGACTGAGGAGTCATGCTTTCAAAGCTACTCAAACAAATATTTTCAAGTCACCCATTTTCCCAGCAGAGATGATGGGGCTTGCTTTCTTTTTGCTACCTTCCTCTGATGAGAGCTAATGTTTGCTTTTCAGCAAACTTTGCTGAGAATTGCCACTGAATGCACAAAAGAGAAATTGGGGCAAAAATGCTGGTCTTTTAAAAGACTCTGTGGTCCATATATAATTTCTAAAAATGCTAGGAATCTCCTGTTCTTGGGAGAAAGGAACACATCTAATCGATCACAATTAAATGATCCCCCAAAGATGTGTCTCCAGCACCATGAAACAGACACATAAAAAATGTCTACAAGAGAGGGGGCATATGGGGATAAATCAGGAAGGAATCTGTGCCCCCCTAGTATGAAAACAAGATGTTTCTGCAAAGGAGCAAAGGACTATTTTATTATTCTTTTTTTTCCTGCAAGGAGAAAAATTCTCTAGTCATGAAGGAGTTAAAAGGAACAAAATTAGACACAGTACGTGTTAAAGGTTAGAAGAATAATCAGTCATTTGAAAAAACACTACATAAACATTTTTCCGGATGCAATTTTCAGTCCAAGGATACATTTCCCAGTAGAAATCAGCAGCTAAAAAGGAAATCATTTCGTCTCCATAAGTGCCAAATTGTATCCTGATTTTTCCTGGTCTGGCTCAACTTTCAAAACTAGTGGTTCAACTTCTGCAATCTTTCACCCAGTGACTATATAAACACATCTTTATAAGACAGACATAATCCTTGGGTGGGCCAATTTATGTTGGATTATGAAAATACTTAAAATACAAAATCGTATAATGACTGTTGTCCTTACAGTTTTCTCTAAATGGAAAGGGGGAAAAAATCCACTGAACAGAGACTGGCAGGACTGCCTTCAAAGACAATATTCCACATCTATGTCATTTTCAGTTTTTCTAACATGTTTGAAAGCCATTAAGTATTACTGAATAGTTTCTACTAAAGAAATTCTTTCTATATTTTAGTAAGCCAAAGTGTGTGCCCATTGAGATGATGATATTAAGGATACTCAGAATAGCTCTGCCAAATGGCTAGCATGTCAATATGATGAGTAACCAACCACTCAGTCCACTGGTGAGCTGGGCTAAATTGGGCAGGGCAAACTAGCACAAGCTGGGCTTTGCAATAGGAAGGAGTTAAGCTACCCAAACCAGCTAGGGAAACCATCTCACCCTTGGAGAGATTTTGGACCTCTCTGCTTGGTCAGAGGTTATATAAATATTAGTTTTAAGAAGGATAAAATAATCTAAATAAAAACCAAACAAATTCATTGAGAATTTATTACTGTCTCCAATTCATATATATCTCACAATGTTCAAAATCCCCCATCACGCCCCGGAACACTCTCAACCATATAACAAGGAGACAACATAAATTTTACCTCTTCATGGAAAGGTAAACTCTGTTTTTTCACTTCCCCCTTGAAATTCTAGCTTTTACAGGCAACTACAAAAGGCAGCATGCAAAAGCCAACAAAATCCTATCTTCAGCACTTCACATGTGCTGGGAGTGAGCTTCAACTTTTCCTCCAATGCATAAAGTTATGCAAAAGAAGACATTTTTGGGGTCTTTGGAGAATACAGAATAAATTATGGCGATAAGATCTGGAAAAGTTGGGCTGGAAGTTAAGAGATTTTCACATCTGTGTCTACACATTCATGCCTTGGGAATAATGTATCTCCAGACCATTCACAGAAAAATGTGAGAAAGTGCTCCTTCCTTCATTGCAGCAAAAACATTCCTGGTACTGACATCTAAAGTCTGGTTTACAGGGGGACTAAAAGCAGTAACTTCAAACAGTTCTTTTTCCAATTATGCGGGTCAGAATAAATTTTGTACACCTCTAAAACAAGACTGCCTCCAAACTTGTAATTTCTCTCACTATTAATCAAAACTATCCCAGAAAGCCCCTCCAGCTATCTCTCTCATTCAGGCATATTTTTAAACTCATAACATGATGACTCCTCTAATAATTTCCCAAGTAAAAGTAATGACCAGATGAGTTTCTCATCCTCAATGCCTAAGAAAGCAAATAAATGTTTCACTGAGACAGCATGAATGGAAGATAGACATTGGGGGTGGAAGGTAGGGGAAAAAGGAATGTAGTCAAATGCAGATTTTCTTTTAATCTGCTACAGAGGACAGATGATGCATGATCAACCCACAGCAGAGACATTTAAGTTGAGGGTTTATGTGGTTAATTGCTAACTCACAAAATTATTGCTGAGCATAGTGGGAGGGACTCTTGGGGAACATATTTTCTTGTTCAGCCGGCTGGCTCTGCCCATCTAACCCAATCTGACATAAAGTCTTCAGTCAGATCTTGTCATTTAACTCTTTCGAGAAAGAGAAAACATTTGAGTTATGAAAATAAAATAGATAAAGTTAGAGGTTTTTTTGGAAGGGTTATCAAACACATAATACTCTTCTATCTGAAATGTGAAAGGATGCTTATTTAAAATCCAGATCTGTAGCTGAAATATTTTGGGTGTTTTTTTTCTGATTTAAGACACTCTCCTATGAAAGCTACCTTTATTTAGAGGTGAAGAAAGAAAAGGGAATTTGTCTTACTTCTCCCCAGTCCTCACTTTGCTATTGTCACCTGTATCTGTTTCCAGGAAGCCAATATTCATTAGGGTTAATCTGCCTACTAAATGAATAAACAAAGGATTTCTCTGTCACTAAGAGGCCAGGTGAGCAGATATCATCTTCTAACACAAAAAATCATCTGTACAAATACAGCTCAGGAAATTACCTGCTGCAATCCCACACCTGGGATCATTTGGCAGGCAGGCTCAGAAATGTGGAGTAGTATATGGAAAGTGAACTATAAGCAATTTTTCAAAGGACTGCAAATCTCCCATTATTTTTAAACAGAGAGACATTCTTGTGCTATACAAGCCATTCAGCTTACCAAGTATCCTTCGGCTTTATTTTTGAAGTCTTTTCTTTAAAAACAACAACAACAACAATAATAGCATCAACAATGAACATTTTGTAGCACACTTCCTTTAAGTAACTTAATGGCTGTTAGCAGTTCTGAGATGGAACTCTACAACAGATTGTCCCATCTCATCTGAGAAGTAAAATACACTTCCTCTTGGAAAGAGAGCACTAATCGGACAGATTTCTACTTCTAGGTAGGCTGCCACCTTCACACAAAGGAAAAACTGTTTGCTGCAATTTATGCCCCTGCCTTTTAAAAGATCCTATATGGTATACTGCAATTTTTATTTTGTTGATAGAGAAACTGAGGCACAGATACAGTAAGTGTCTATAGTTCCTAAGGGAGGAACCAGGAAATTGACCAAGAACAACTTCCTGTCTTTTCAGCCTAAAGCTTTCCATCTCCTAGAGCACACTGCCTCCCCATGTTTCTCAGATGTTGTTACTAAGAAAAAACTTAAGTCCAGTTTCATTGTGGATATGTGGATATGATTTCCAAGTTAACCAATCCAACAGGAAGTGACCAAAGCGAAATAAACAAAATATGTAAATAATGGAGTAAACAGTATTTGGGCAAAAAAAAATTCACATAATTCTGCAGGTTTTTAATAACATTTGATCTCATGGAAAAAAAGTGACAGAAGATAAAAGAACCTTAGGAGTGATTTGATGCTTGCTTAGAAAAATCAAAGGTGACTATTGGAAGAATAAGGAAATATAAGTGCTAATCTAGTGCTAGGACACCTTGCAGAAATCCCTTTATTATAGTTAGGGGAGATGGTAGGTCTAAAGAGATATTATACTTCGACTCTACAATGCAGGGCATAGGTAGAAGTTGAATGTGCCAGTATTGAGGCCAATATGGTGGAGATAATCAGTCTTTATGCCAGTGAAGACTGATCATATGCCCTTCCAGATTACCAATTCATATCCTAACCATAATGAAGCTCTAACTAACACATTACACACAGTGAAAGGAGGTAAATCAAAATGCCAAACTATAAATTATGAAGCATTTGGCAGAGAAGATATGGTAGAGGTATATTAGGTAATAAAGTATGTGTGAACAATGCCTGGCACACAGCAGGGGCTTAATAAATTCTTGTGTATTGATTATAGGTCAAAGAGTATTAGAGACAATTCAAGTCAACAAGTATTTTATTAAGTTCTTGCCTTCCAGCAGCAAACTATTTAATAGGGGAAACAATATGCAAGCAACTATGTACATACCAAATATATAAAGGATAAACTGGAGGTGATTTTAGCAGGAAGACACAAGAATTGAGGGGAACTGGGAAAGACTCCTAGCAGAAGTTTCTAGAGTTAAAGGAACTGGGTCCAAACTGCAGCTCGACTGGGGGCTACCATTCTTCAGTGAAAAGACTGACACTACTTTCTCTTGGCTTTCCTTCTACCTGTTTGACCACTCCCTATCTATCTCCTTTGCTAGCATGTTTTGTTTTAGGCCTTCTGCCCTCTTGTCTTCCCTCTACATACTGTCTCCGTACCTCAGCAGCTTTCATAGCTTAATTATCATCTCCATCCAGATAACTCACAGACAAACGTGTGATTTTTTATTCAGGCCCTTTATTTCTCCCAAGTGTCAGTTCCCTTCGATCAACTACCTATTTAATACCTCAAAAATCAATGTGCCAGATATATCTCAAACTCAACACGTACAAAATGAAGTTGAACCTCACTCTCTTACAAACTTGCCTAAGACATCAGCATCTTTCTAGAATCCCAGGTCCATAATCTCAGCACTATTCTTAACTTCTCACTCTTCCTCACCCCTCGTATCCAATCAGTTGCCAAATCTTGACATTTCTACCTTAACATCTCTAACATCTTATTTCCACTCTTACAGCTACCACCTTAATTCAGGTTCATTACTCAGGAGAGTACAGGAACCTATTTGAACTAGATCATGAGAGCTGATTGTTAAATTTTCAGCACGGTGATTTATTTATGTCAGGCAAACTGGCAAAAGCCAGAAATCAGGGCTTTGTGGATAAAATGTTAATAAAGCAGTAAACTTTAATGTGTATATGCACATTTTTTTGGAGAGCCAGTTGTTAAACATATACCAGCACACTCCTACCTCTTGCCTCGCTTACTGCAATAGCTTTCTAACTGGTTTATCTCAAGCCTCTCAACATCCTTCCATCCAACACACTGCTGCCAAAGTAATTTACAGATATGACCAAAAGATACTCCTATTCAATCAATTCTAGTGGTTTCCTATTGCTACTAGGTTACAATATAAATTTCTCTGCATAGATGTTGAAGCCCCAAACTAAATTTCCAGCCTCACTGGATATTATTCCTCCTCCCACACTATGTGATCCAATTCTCTCATCCTCATCCATGACACTTTATCTCCCAGCCTGCTGCTCTGCATACCCTTTCTTGAAATGTACTCTATCCTTCCCTCTCTCCCTTTAAGAATCTCTCTTTTCCTTTAAAACAGAGCTCAGGTACCTTGGCACGAAATCTTTCCCGATCCCTGCCCTCTTTGCCCCTCAGCAGCCAGTGTCCTCCTTTCCCAAACTACCAAGTATTTAACAATTTTGTGTGTATACAGGTATACACATATACCTATATACATTAATTACTACTGGGCTGGTTTCTTTAGTGCTGGAAGAAGATAGTACAATGGTGGATAAAGAAGAATTATTTCTTTGGAGAAGGGAAGAATTTATAACCAAACAAAAGACAGAGAACATTATAAAATCCAAAATGGATAATTTTGATTACATTAAATTAAAAAGGTTTTGCACAAACAAAACCAATGCAACCAAGATTAGAAGGAAAGCAGAAAGCTGGCAAACAATTTTTACAGCCAGTGTTTCTGATAAAAGCCTCATTTCTCAAATATATAGAGAACTGAGTCAAATTTATAAGAATACAAGGCATCCTCCAAATGATAAATGGTCAAAGGATATGAACAGGCAGTTTTCAAATGAAGAAATTAAAACTATCTATAGACTTAAGAAAAAAATGCTCTAAAGCACTATTGATCAGAGAAATGCAAATTAAAACAACTCTAAAGTACCACCTCATACCTATCAGATTGGCTAATATGACAGAAAAGGAAAATGATAAATGTTGGAGAAGATGTGGGAAAATCAGAACACTAATGTATTGTTGGTGGAGTTGTGAACAGATCCAACCATTCTGAAGAGCAATTTGAAACTACGCTCAAAGGGCTATAAAACTTCATACCCTTTGATCAATCCAGCAATATCACTACTAGGTCTGTACACCAAAGAGATCATAAAAAAGGAAAAAGATCCCACATGTACAAAAAATATTTATAGCAGCTCTTTTTGTGGGGGCAAAGAATTGGAAATTGAGGGGATGCCTATCAGTTGGACAATGGCTGAACAAGTTGTGGTATATAGATGTAATGAAATACTATTGTTCTATAAGAAATGATGAGCAGATGGATTTCAGAAAAACCTGGATACATAATTTGATGCTAAGTGAGTAGAACCAGGAGAACATTGTATATAGTAACAGCAACACTGTATGGTGATCAACTATGACAGACTTAGCTCATCTCAGTAATACAATGATCGAGACAATTCCAAAAGACTCGTGATGGAAAATGCTATCCATATCCAGAGAAAGAACTAGGGAGCCTGAATGCAGATCAAAGCACACTATTTTCACTTTTTGTTTCTTTGTTTTTCTTTCTCATGGTTTTTCCCTTTTGTTCTGATTCTTCTTTCACAACATGACTAATGTGGAAATGTGTTTGATATGATTGTACATGTATAACCTTGCTGTCTTGGGGAGAGGGAAGGGAAGGGAGGGAGGGAGAAAAATTTTGCGTGCAAAATTTTACATAAATGAATGTTGAAAATCATATATATAATTGGAAAAAATACTTTTAAGTGCAGAAAAAAATAAAAGAAGAATTCTTTCAGAGCCTATGAGATGACAAACATTTCATGATCTTGGAAACTTTCTTGGATGTGTAAATTGAAAGCTACCAAGTATGAGATATATTCTTTGTCCTGTAACATCAAATGTACAACAGCCAAGCCTGTCTTGAGGCAAGCTAGATTTATAGGTGTAAATACTTCTGTATTTGTAGAATGTCTGCAGTGACCACATATCCCACCAGCATGGTGTTTCTATTCCCTGGTCTCAAGCTCCATGAGGGCAGGGGCTATCTTTTGCATCCCTAGTTCTTGGCAAATAAGAGGCACTGACTAAATACTTCCTAATTGGCTGAATTGTTGAAAGAGTGATGGGTTTGTAGTCCCAAAACCTGGATATGACTTGCAGTTAAGCCACTTACTACCCACGTGGCATCATCTGTAAAACAAGGAAATTGGCCCAGATAACTACTAAGATCTGTTCCAGCTCTAAATTGATGATATCAATGTGATACTATGACACTTAGTATAAACGTAATCTTGGACAAAGTCATTTTAATTCTGGGGATTAATTCCTCACGCTGTGATTCTATGGAAATAATAACTAGGGAAACAGGAGAAAGTGGAATGTAGAATGAGAGTAGGGAAACAAGTCAGTCAAATTTCTTGAGTGCCCCTGTGCAATGAACTCTGTTGTAGGTATTCTGGGAGGATGCTGAGGAAAACCAAACAAAAAGAAACAGTCTCTGCTTTTAAGGAGCTTATCAGGTTGCCCAGTATTCTTCCCACCTCACACCCTGCCTCCTGCTGACTCAAGGTACTCTCTTGAGTAACTTTTGGGAACTGGAGGCAAATTCTTCTTTACCTATACTACAATATGATAGAAACAATCTGATTCAGAGCTCCAATTATTGCTTGTTCCTCACCAGTATCTAATGTGTGTGGGAAGGGCGGGGGGAGAAAGGAGGGGTACTAGGAGCAATGAAACTATAAGCTGTGAACCAGAAAACCATTCCTGAACACTTCAGTGCCATCTCAACAAACCAGAGAAGGAAATCCAAGTGACAAGCAAGATGTTACACCTACAGTAGATCCAAATCCTTCCAGTTCACCCCACATTCAGTCAGTTTCTCATTGGCACTGGCTCAGCTTCTATCCTCCAGTAATACCAGAACCCAGATTGCCTTTCTCCCCACCACCTTGATACGCAGGATAAAGACCTGAAACTTCCTGCTTTCTCTAAATGCCTTCTAAGAATTGCCATTGATTGTTCCCTTTTCCTAAAATCCCTGCAAAAGAAAAAACATGTGAGGTAATCTTTTAATACAAATGGCAAGATCCAGAGCTTTCTCCAGGGCCTCAATTTATATTCTAGTGGGGAGACACAATGGACACATATGGCAACAAACCCTGGAGTCAGCAGTCTCCATTTAATTCCTTTTAGAGTAGAATAGAAATCCATGAAAGATCCATCACTCAGCTCCTTTTATGCCAGAAAGACTAACTTGTCTTTCCCAACACTGGTCACTCCATGTAAAGAGATAAATTCCCTGGATGGGGGTAATAGGGACACTAGATCTTTGAGGACTTGTGTCTAACTACTCAGGGAAACAAATAGACAATGGTCTATTAGCACAGGATTATCCACCTACTTTTAAGCTTTAGAGGAAAGAATTTAATATATAATTAAAAAACACAAAAACAGCTCACTTAAAATGAAGAATAATTGTGTTAGAATACTGAAAGGATTGTGGGCAAACAGGTACATTAATGCACTGTGGGCAGAGTTGTGGACTGGTCCAGTCATTCTGGAAAGCAATTTGGAACTATGCCCAAAAAGCTATTAAACTGTGCCTACCCTTTGACCCAGTGATATTGTTACTAGGTCTATACCCCAAAGAGATCAAAGAAAAGGCAAAGGACTCACATGTACAAAAATTTCTATAGCAGCTGTTTTTATGGTGGCTCCATTTTCATGGAGTTGAAAAATTGACAGGGTTCCCATCAATTGGGGAATGGCTGAACAAGTTATGATATATGAATAGGGTGGAATATTGTTGTACTGTAAGAAAAGATGAAGGGGATGGTTTTAGAGAAACCTGGGAAGACTTATATGAACCAATGCAAAGTGAAGTGAGATGAACTAGAACAATTTATACAATAACAAAAATACTGTAAAGACAAACAATTCTGAAAGAATTAGGAATTGCTTTAAAAAAAATTTGGAATCAACATAATGACCAACCACAATTCCAGAGGACAGAGTAAATATTGAGGTATTTTTTTTGAACATGGCTAATATGAGAATTTGTTTTGCTTGATGATACATATTTGTAATGAGTTTGGTTTTTCTTGCTTTCTCAACGGGTGGGGCAAAAGGAGATAGGAAAGTATTTAGAATTGAAATTTTTTTAACTGAATTGAAAAAAGAAGGAATGATTGTGTCAGATTTTTATTAGGAGGGCCTGGTTCTTCTAGATGTTCCATGTAGGGAAAGTGTTTTAAGAGTATGAAAACAACATTGATTCATAGATGATCAAGGTTTTAAAAGTAATTAATTTTCAATTATATGCACAAATGGAGGAATGTGATGGCAGAAATAATATGAAATTAATTTTTATTTGGCTTAGGAATGCAACATAGAATTGGAATAGAAGAAGCAATAAATTTACTTTCCCAATTATGTTTTGACCAGTATGATAATCAATTTGGCTTGGATTCTCAGGACATGTAACAACTGAGGTCACTCAGAAACATTCATTTGTCCGACAAGCATTTATTTAATGCCCTCTATGTATAAGATCTTTTAAATTAATTATTTTTTAGTTTTCAACATTCACTTTCATAAGATTTTGATTTCTAAATTTCACCCCTCCTTCTGCTCCCCAAGACACAGTGCAAGCTGATATAGGTTATACATGTACAATCATATTAAACACATTTCCACATTAGTTATGTTGAAGGAAGAATCAGAACCAAAGGGAAAAACCTATGTGCAAGATTTTGTGCTAGGCACTGGTCCTGGGAAAAAACCAGAGTGGAATGAAGAGTTTACCACTGATAATATACAAAGTAGATAAGCAAATTGTAAAAGAGTTGACTGTAAGAAGGAATCAGGGCTTCTTCTCCCTTGGCCAACTGAGGGCACATTCCTCAGATCTTTCTTTCCATGAAAATCCTAAAATAGTGTTTATTCGACTTCCAGCCAAGATGATTGCATGAATGGGAGAGAGACCACCTGGCTCCCATGTACATACTACAACAAAACCTTAAAGTACCAGGTCAAATAATAAACAAGAAATACAATGAGAAAATAAGGTGACTTATTCCACCCCAGAGTTACCTACATGAGGGCTCAGCCGGAAGTCCACAGACAACAGGAAAGGGGTCCCAATAGTAAAGCCAGAATCAGCAAAGGGCAGTGCTACTCTCAGTGAGATAAGAGACTGTCCAGGAACAAGTATAGCCTGCAAGGATCCTGTGCAGAGGGAGCAAGTCAAGTCAAATCAAATCAAGAGTTCTATTAAGCACTTATGAAGTACAAGGCACTGTGCTAAATATTGGCAATACCAAAAAAAAAGAAAGGGACAAAAACAGTTCCTGCTCTCAAGCAGCTCACATTCCAGTGACAGTCATGTCATGAAAAAAACACTCTGTATGTACAAGGTACTTACAGGGTAATTTGGAGATAGTCTAAGAGGGAAGGCAAAAGCATTATGGAAGACTGGGAAAGGCTTCTTGGAGAAGGAGGGATTTTAGTTGAGATGTGAAGAAACCCAGGATACAGAGATGAGGATGGAGAGAATACCAGACATGGGGGACAGAAGACTTGGAGTCTAGAAAATGGATATTTCCTCTGAGGAATAGCAAGGGCGCCAGTGTCACAGGATCTTAGAATAAGTGGAGGATCTTAGAGTAAGTGGAGAGGAGTACAATGTAAGAAAACTAGAAAGGTAGGAAGGGGCAAGATTATGAAGGGCTTTAAAAGCCAAAAAGAGGATTTATATTTGGTCCTGGAGGAAATAGGGAGCCACTGGAACTTAGTGAATGGGGAGTAAGGATGAAGAAGATAATACCTGTAGTTTCTCAACAAGACTGGATACAGGAAATGGGAGAGGTAAGACAGAGAGGGATTGAAATGAGGCAAAGAATATAAGAGTGGAAGGTTCTCTTGAGAAAGCCCTAGGACAGTAGCTACAATGCTTAGTTTATGATGGCCCAGAATCAAGGTCCTGTAATTCTGTCCTAAGACACCAGAGAGGGCCTGATCTTAGGAGTGGGAGTCTTGTTCATGGAATAGCAAGGAGGCCAGTGTCACTGGATCCTAGAGTATGTGGTGGGGAATTAGATATTAAGAAGATAGGAAGGGAGGTGGGAAGGTAGATTATGAAGGGCTTTAAATGCCACACAGAAGAGAAAGCCATTGGAGTTTATTGAATGTGGGGGCAACTTAGGGAAGTCATTTTGATGGCTGAATGGAAGATGGATTGGAGTGGAGAGAGACTTGAGGCAGGCAGACCCACCAGCAGGCCACATTCTGGGTGTGAGGTGACAAGAGCCTGGACCAGAGGAGAGAAGGGGGTGTATTACAGAGATGTAATGAAGGTGAAATCAACAGGCCTTGGCATCAGCTTGGATATGGGGGGACAGGGCAGATAGTGAGAAATCCAGAGTGACTCCTAAGTCAGGGGCCCGGGTGACTAGAAGGATATTGTTGCCCTCAACAGCAATAAGGAAGAGGGGAAAGGGAGGATTTAGGGGGACAGTTAATGAGTTCAGTTTTGGACACACTCAGCTTAAGAAGTCTACTGGACAACCATTTCAAGGTGTCTGAAAGGCAGTTAGAGATATAAGACTGGAGGTCAGCAGAAAAATTAGGGCTGGATAGGTAAATCTGAGAATTATCAGCAGAGAGATGGTAATTAAATCCATGGAAGATGATGAGATGACCAAGTGAAGTATTGTTGTTCAGTCTTTCCAGTCTTGTCCAACTCTTCTGGACCCTAGTTGGAATTTTTTTGGTAAAGATACTGGAGTGGTTTGCCATTTCCTTCTCTAGCTCATTTTACAGATGAGAAACTGAGGTAAACAGGGCTGAGTGACTTGCCCAAGGTCACATAGCCACTAAGTGCCTCAGGCTGGATATGAACTCAGGAAGAGGAGTCTTTCTGATTCCAGGGCTGGTGCTCTATCCACCTAGCTAAAGCAGCATGGTATATAAATAGCTAAATGGTGCAGTGGATAGATTACCAGTTCTGGAGTTAAAAGGCCTAAGTTCAAATCCTATCTCAGACACTTACTAGCTGTGTGACCCTGGGCAAGTCACTTAAATTCAGTCTGGGGATAACAGCACCTACCTCCCAGGATTGTTGTGAGGATCAAATAAGACAATAATTGTAAAATGTTTAGCACAGTGCGGGGCACATAGTAAGCGCTATCTAAATGTTAGATATTATTGTTGTTGTTGTTGTTATACATACATACATACACATAGTATATCAATGAAAGGTCTTGGAATATAACATTTCAAAGAGGAAAACATAGGATTATAATCAAGAATAATTCACACTGCAAACCTAAAAAATGAACCTTTAATGCAAGAAGAATGAACTTTCAATTACTTCTGATGAAGAGACTGGAGCTAAGTGGGAAATCTGAAATATAAACACAAGAGTCCGGAGAAACTTAGACAAATAAATTAATTTGAACAAATGGCAGGAGCTATGATAAACTAGTGCGAACATTCTAAAATGGTGAGAAAGAACAAGTGATGCTTCAGAACCTTGTCTTCAAAGGTTACTAAGGGAGTTAAAATTAAAAAACCAAGATCCCCCAAACCCAGAGCTACTAGGGGTGTATAGATTTTCTTCTAAGGGACTGAAGAGGAGAAGAAGGAAAGGAAAGAAATAAAAGGAATAAATACAGAAAGGAAGAAGAGGGAGTGGAACTCTCTATTACTCACAATTAAGGTAAATGAGAAGAATATGGAAGAAGTGGGGGGAGTGGTCATCAGATGAACCTCACTCTTATCCAAAATGGACAAAATAAGATTGGACACACACAGTTTGGTGTAAAAATCAAATCTAACAAGCAAGGATGGGCTGGGGAAGAGTTTGAGAGGGAAGGGAAAAGTTACTAGCAAAATAAACTTTTTGATTTTGAAAGTAGATTAAAGGGAGGGGAGAGGAGAAAAGAATGAGACTCTAAAGTAGTACTTTAAGTTGCCTCAAGCATTGAGAAATGGATGAAAAAATTGTGGCATATAAATGTAGTAGAATTTTCATTCTAAGAAATGGCAAAATTTCAAAGAATCCTCGGTAGTATGAACTGATACGGAGTGAAGACAGCAAAACCAGAAGGACAGTTCAAACAAGGACAGGAGCAATGTAAAGAAAAGAAGCTTTGAAAAGACTTAAACTCTGATAATGTAATGATTAATCCTATGAAACCATGTGAATGAGATTTCTAAAGAAGAGTTTAGGATGAAAAGAGAAAGGGAACAAAGATAGAACCTTAAGGAATCCTTGAAGAACATAAAAGGGTCCAGAAAAATAAGGGAATTCAGGTAGGCTACCAGGATCCTGGTATTGCCCTCCAGATAAATCTACAACTGGATAACTCCCATTGCTAAAGGACCTACAATGTCACATTTTTTTTGACATCACCACTACATGGATTTTTACACACAGGGAAGGTATGTTTCAAGGGAGAAGGTGGTTAGCACAATAATCCCCTTCCCCTCAAAAAGAGACTACTGAAACATTTTTTTAAATGCACATAATAAAACAGAAGGAAGTTCAAAAGGAAGCAGAAACAAGGAGGATACTTCTGAAAGAATGTGTAAGATAGATGGATAAGTATGTATATGTACATACACACACCCCTATACACATACATTAAAAGCAAGTGGTTTGAAATGAACATCCACAGTTTTATATAGAATACTTTTTGTCTTCAGTATATACGGAAATGTTCTTTTTGGGAGTGTTTCACAAAACAAAAAATAAAATAGCACTGATTTTTAAACAAGTAAGAATGGTAGCCAGTTTCCACATTAGGTATGTATCTGTCACTGCTTAGTAATGGTTTTTGGTATGGAAAGTAATGTGGGTAATAGCAGTGGGAGACACAACCCTTCTCTCCAACTGGATCTCCCACTGACATCTCAAACTCAAAATGTTCAAAGCTGAATTTACTATCTTTCCCCCTTAATCTACTCCTTGTTTACACTTCATCATTCATGTCAAGAGGCTTTCCTATTTACTCATTCTCACATTCAAAATCTTGCTATTATCTCTAGCTCTCAAAAACAAATCATATGTATCCTCTAGTAACTACTGTAACTTCCACCACAATACTATGGGGTCCTTATCACTAATGGTAACTGGATGCCCAAACATTTACCTATTATTGACCTGGCTTTCACTCCACTTAGTGCCTTCCCCCTCTGGTCCCTCACAGCAATTAATATATTGGTTGACAAACCCAGGTTAGAGGAGGGTGCTTAAGGTCTTTAACATGAGACAAATTCCTCGCTGTCATTTTCCTTCACTCTTCAATTGTATATGTTTCGCCCCATTATAAAGTCTAGTCAACTTGAGCCTACATCAGGCTCCATCCCCATTTGGACCCCTTTATGGGGATGGGAAAAACAGCATAGTGCTCATTTAATTAATAGTTCTCATTTAAGCCTGAGGTTAACAACCAAAGGGAAAGAAGGCTTCCTTTGGGTACCTTTCCAACTTGGAGAAGACATAAAAAATTTTAAGAATGATGAGGGTGTTTTCCTCAAAACCTAATTATCAGAGGGACAAACATCAAATTCATAAACCACCTATTACATGTATGTCCCAATAGGGAAAGGCACTAACAAAGCGGGTGGGATAGGGTGGAAGGCAGTACATAGGAGGTTCCCTGAAATCTTAACTGATTTGAGCTCAACAGATGATCCTTTTTATGGCAAAAGGCTATAAAATGGCAAAGCCTGAGAAAAGACATGCTCAAGTCTTGTGGACTCTCATAGTCCTCAACTGTCCAGCCAGATTTTACTACATGTGAATCTGAAAAAGATCAAGCTATAGCTGCATGTCTAGCAGCTACCTGCCATTTGGAAAAGCAGCCTATCTTGAATTAAAATGTCCTGCTGAGAGGGTGTGCGTATGTGTACATGTGCTTGTGAGTAAGTGAGAGAGGGAGGAAAAAAGAGAGAGAGAGAGAGAGAGAGAGAGAGAGAGAGAGAGAGAGAGAGAGAGAGAGAGAGAGAGAGATTTCAGCGTTATCTGAAGGAAATGTGCACACTTTCCTTTTAAGATCCTGAAAAAACATATGGGACCATGATAATATTTGTCCTAACCTGCCAAAATCCAGTAGAGTTCATCCCAAATCCACATCACATTCCTGAACACTAATGCCTGCCCTGGGCCTTGTGCCTTAGCAGATGTGTGAAAATGCCTGTACCCAGACATCTCCCTTGTGGTACCACATCTGAAGAAGCTTCTCCATCTTCATCAGTTATTCCAGCCAAAGGCAGAAGGAATATTTTTAAGTTAAGTTTCACCTCTGTTTAAAAGCTGGTGTCTGGACAGAAAAATTTAACTCAGGGGCTTGCTGTCTGGCTTTAGAATCACGGGAAGACAAAGTATGAGATGAGGAAGGTTCTTCAGAAGCCTCCCTGGGGTGAAAAAGGCACTGGAGTCTTCACTCTCGAGTATGAAACAGTTTCCAGCAAACACATTTTCCCATCTCAAAAACATTATTGGGAATGAATGAGTGTTTTTGTCCAGCCAGGCTAGAACAAATAATAAGCTTCGAAATAATTAAGGGATTCCAAATGTGACTGCTTTCATATTTAAATGCATAAAAGGTCTGAAAAAATCCTGGTTATTTAATGCTTCCAATAGGTGTTAAAAAGTTCTTTAATGCTAATGGTATTTATTATGAAATAGGAAAAGGCAAGAGGCCTCAGCTACGGAGGCACAAAGGTGAGATAATGGCTTCCACATCACTAAACCGTCAACTTTGCTTAGCATGAAGTGTTGTATCGGGAGACTCCCAACCAACCATGCAACCATTTAAAAAATAGAGAGAGAGAGTATGTACTGAGTAAATGACAGACTGAATATAAACTCCATCTATTCGGAAGCTAATTTTTAAAAATTTAAAAACACAAACATTTTGCAGCATTCCTGCAAGAAAAGACACACTGGATCCAATGAGAAAAGCAAATAATGTACATTCTTAACGTGTGTGTGCGTATGTGTGTGTGTGTGTGCGCGTGCGTGTGGTGTGTTGTGTGTGTGTGTGTGTGTGTGTGTGTGTGTGTGTGTATGTTGCACATGCTCACAAGAAGGGAGTCAGCATTTTAAGGAATGCTCCTTTCCTTTAAAGTAGGTTCAGTTCTCTCTGGTAGGTTTTATTGGACTTCTTTTCTGCTTAAACTGGTGAAAAGATAAAGATAAGAGGACCTGGGATTCAGGGCTGATCCTGTTATAGACTCATCAGTTTTTTCCAAGACACAGTCTCTTCCCCTTTAAAAGCTACATTCTGGCTCCCACTTTCCTCTTGGTATTTGGAGTACATGTGAGATAACATTTATAAAGCATTTTGGAATTTTCCTCCAGAAAAAAGAATATATTAAAATAAGGTTATTTGCCATCACTCTTTATTTAGGGTCCACCTGCATAACCCCCAATCCCCTAGTTAACCCTCCAGGGATATTCAAAGAGGCCTGTCTGAAGGCAGAACAAGTAACTTTAAAGTTCTCCACTGGCAGCAACATTCACAATTAATAGGCATGACCAAAACAGGAAATGCACACTTATCAGCAAAACCAGGACTAGCCGATACTCTAAGAGTAGGAACTCTTAACCTTTTTTTTTTTTTTAGTTATGAACCCCTTTGGCAGCCTGGTCAAGCCTACGGAACTCTTCTCAGAATGAGGTTTTTAAAGGAATAAAATAAAATACAAAGCATTACCAAAGAAACTATATTGAAATACAGTTATTGAAATATTTTTCATAAAAAAATTCATAGACCCAGGTTGAGAATCCATGGCATGAGGATAATGTGCCTCAACACAAAATCCCTTTAACTAGGGCAGACAAACTACGGTTTTACATAGGGCACAAAAATTAGACTCCTTTCACAACCCAAGTAGCTATTCTTCTCTTAACTAATTCTCTGATCAATTGAATTTGTCTTAATTACTTAGTTACTATTTAAAGAGGAAGTTAGGATGTTTAAAGAGGAAAGCAGATGGAGCTCTGGATCTGGAGTCAGGAAAACCTATGAACCTGGATAGGTTCTGCCTCTGTTTCCTGACTGGTAAAATGGGGATAATAATAGTACTTACCCTCTTCTCCTTCTCTATTATGAAGATAAGATGAGAAAATATTTGTAAAACACTTTGCAAACCTTAAAGCACTACATAAATAGTACACTTATTGTTGTTGTTGTTATTCTATTATTTTCACACCATGAATTAGAAAGCCGATTTGAATGCTCAACATAGATCTGATTTGTAATGCCTATCCAGGCCCAATTCTCAATGCTTGTCCCAGGCACCAATACTGTTAAAGTTCTGGTGACTGACTCTCATTACTAGAGAGTTTTTAAAGGCATAGTGAGTATGGCTAGGGAGAGGAGGTAACCATCATCTACAGTCACACTTGCCATTATCCTGATTGAACGAGGGTAGTGACAGTGTGAATGGGCAGTGGGGAGAAGAAATGAATATAAGAGAGGTTGTACATGTATGCCCCCTATAGGGAAGGTAAGACACCAGCTGATGCAGTGCAGGAGCCAGCATGGGCCAGAAAAGTCAAATTAAATCCACAACCTCAAACAAGACCTCCTATCATCTCTTGAAGACCTCTCAGCAACTCAAGTCCAAATGCTTTGGGAATAGCAGTGATGCTGAGACCATCATTCCTGCTTCTAGGCCAGCTTCCACAGAGGCTAACACCAATCATTTAGGCAGTGAAATCCCTGAGAAGGAGGTACTACCTGCCTTGCTATCACCAACACAAACTGTTGACAAACTGCCACTGATGAGTAGGTAAGCCCAAAGCTCCAGGAGCAGCAGCATTATCACTTCCTCCTCCCCAGACTATTGATACTGCCTCCAGCCCAGGCCCAGTATCCATCATCCCAGAAAGCAACCTGTGTAGAGATGTGAAATGGCAATTGCTTCGGTGGGTGCTTCTCCCTACCAAGGGAGAAATGCCCTGTATCAGCACCTACTTAGTACTCCCTGGTCCATCACACACGACTTTTCCCTCTTTGAAGAGTCTCACTAGGGGCACAGAATATAAAATCTTTACTCTATTAGAGGCATCAGGGAGAATGTCTCCCTTTTTTAATTATGGGAGACGTGTAGACAATTTCACCTCTCTCTTTTTTGCCAGGAAGGAAGCCAGCCACCGTAAGTGATCCGCTGAGCCCTCCCTGGAGAGGAATTTTACAGCGACCACTGGGTGTTGAATGGGTAGCAACGTGGAGGGGTCAATCAGTTTTAGATTATAGCAAGCAAAGAGGTACACTGAGTCTGCTTTCGCCATTTCCTGTTCTGCTGATGCTGGGGCTATGCTGAGCAGCCAACTGCCCACTGAATGACATCACATCAAAACCTTCAACCTGACAAGTAAATCCTCTATGGAAGACTATGGAAGAACAGAAGAATCATACAAGATGAAAAGGAATTGATGAGTTCCATTATCCACTAGTGATGGGTTTCTATGTTACTGAGATAACAGATCCATCAAAGTATATTACTGGAGAACAGCTGGCTATCTGAAATAATTTAATAAACCTGAAAAAGTAACACTTGATAGAGAGTACAATTCCCTCTCTCATGAGGCTGATTCACTGGGTTTTAGCAGAGATGAGACTGACCTAGGAACCTCATTACGCAACAGTTAATGAGCAAAGACAACCCTAAAAACTAGGTAGGGACATATACTTGTACCCATTCTGGTTAGATTAAATACATTTGAACCTTAACAACCCCTATGATATAAAAAATCACATTTGCAGCATAAGAAGCTCCTGTGGTCAACAGTGCTTCAAAAGTTTACCTTTCCTGTTTTTTGTAACCCAAGTCCCTTAAGATGGTTAGGACTGGGTGCAGCTAGGTGGTGCACCGGCCCCGAAGTCAGGAGGACCTGAGTTCAAATGCGGCCTCAGACACTAGACACTTGACACCTACTAGCTGTGTAACCCTGGGCAAGTCACTTAACCCCGACTGCCTAAAAATTAAAAAAAAAAATTAAAAATTAAAAAATTAAACTAATAGAATAATAATAATAAAAAGATGGTTAGGATTGGGGTGAAACTCATAACCAATGAAAAATTAGTTGCAATTTAGTTTAGTTTATCGTGCATGAAATTTTAAGCTCTGTTTTCAATTGGTGTTTTCCTGAAATTGGTGCCCTCAAATACTGTTTGAAAATAAAGAGAAAGCAAGCAAGACATATAAAAAATTTAAATATACACACATATTCTGTTATAAAATACATAATACATCTGAGATGCTTTTCTTGTGCGCTGTAGACACAAATCAGAGGGAAGCTGTTCACTTCTATGATGGTGAATTTTTCATAGGTTTTTGATGGTAAAAATGCACTTCCGTGTCCAAGTTCACAAGAATAATGAATTCTAAAACTAATGCTATTTTTAGGAAATGAAGGAGCTAGGCTCCACTACAGTCCTGGGGTCCAAAGGGGTCTCTCTCATTGACTTTTCAGCAGCTATCTGGACCGGGCTGGCCCAGGGAGTTGCTAAGCACCTGGCTGGGAATCAGAAACCTCTGACTTTTACTCCCAGCTCAACTCCCATTTTGCTTCCTGGCCTTGGGCAAGTCACTTGTCAGTTTCTTCCCTTGCTATGGGATACGTGGATAGTTTTGCTTACAAGCCTCAGGGGTAAAGAAGGTTTAATAAAGTGCTCATGATCAGGCAGGATTAGAGGTCTCCCAAGCAGCTATCTGTAGCCCCTATAACATGCTACATTACATTAGGGTTTCAATAGCTGCTGTTTGTTCTTTTTGTATACCCCCACACACAAGACCAACACAAGTTGTGCATTTATGAGGTTGAACAATGACTCAATAATATTAGTGAAACATCACGGGAGAGGACAGGGACCTTAAAAACTACACTGAAGCATAGTGCTTCCTTTTTTGTTTTTTAATTTTATTTTAGAATACTCTTTCACAATGGCAGTATGGGACAGCAAAGGGTTTCAGTCAAGTTGCTGGGACTCCCACAGAACCTTGCCCAATGTACCCCTCTTCTTTCTCCCTACCTTGCCAAAATGTACAGCAGTGCTGAAGATTTTCTTCTGCTATTCAGTCATCCTTTGCTTCTCTGCTCTCTGGGAACCAGAAAAGGGTAGAGGGAAGGGGGTGGCATGGTGTGAACTGTCATCTGCTAGATTTCCCAATCCTGTCAGCATGGCTGTGGCTTTTTTCAGATGTCATTCCTTGGCTCCATTACACTAAGAACTTTTACTGCACCTCACAAGTGAAATGAGCCTACTCCTATACATTCTCAATTGATCATTTGGCTAGAAGGAGGCAAAAATCTGAGGTAGCAAAGGCAGGGGGATGAAAGACCCAGAGCCAGGGGGAAAACCACCTGGGTTGAAATTGGGGCTGGCACAAGGCAGCCTTCTGAAGTGCTTTGCCTACGGCAGTGCTGTTTTCAATAAACATAAGTGGGGAGTATTTAAATGGCACCCAATTTACTTTTTGTTCTCATAAAAATAAAGGGATGAAAGCGGTGGAGGTGCAGATACAGCTCTCTTAAAAGCCACAGCCAGCCAAGACAAGGGAGGGGGCCCCGGAAGGCTACCTCAAGTATGTATTATGTGGTCTTTTAGAATGAAAACTTCACAACTTTCCCTGACTTCTGTCTTCTTCTAGGCTGATGCCACAGCTTGGTTTTCTATAGCAGCGTACTGCTCGTTCTGCTCCCAAAGAGTTCACATAGTTTGCTGGGGTGGCTGCCTGTGATACACCACTTCCTTCTGGTGTGGTCAGCAATGACAGACCCACCGGATTTGGCAAGGATACTAAGCCCTTGATCCAGGGGTGGGGAGGACTACTAGAGCCGCAGTCTCTAACGTTTCTGAGTTGAGAGATCTACTTTTTATTCCTTGGGTTGTGCTTCCAATAAAAGCATGGATCTCAGCACCTTAGATTTTCTCCCACAGAGGAGTACTATTACTCAAGAGACTTCTAACTGTCCCTAAAAATGAGGCTCTGCACAGAAAGTCAGAGCACTTTCACCCTCTGATGAGGGTGATGCCAATGTTTTTCTGCATTTCTCTAAAATAATAAATGGGTGTTTTTCCTTAAATGGTTTGCCTCCAGACAGCCTGGAATGGTACTCCAAATCTATTATATCTTGGTGAAGTGGGCAATGGGTGAACACCAAGCCCACCCAAGCTCCTGGAATTTTTGCAAAGACCAAACTGCCCAAGTGAAATAAATGAAAACCTTTCTAAATGAACCAGCTTAAAATTTCAGAATGCTTTTCAACCCCACCAAAAGAATCAGGAAAACAACAACAACAACAAAAAACCCCCAAAAGTCCCCACATTGCACTAATAGGCTATAAAACTTAGGTTTGAAAAAGGGTCAACAAGAGCTGAAACCACTAACCGTGGTACTTGGGGAGATGGGGGCCTCCTGTAGGGAAGCTCTGGCATTCCTAAGACCTAAGAAACCATCTTGCCCAGGCTGAGTCCTTTCTGCCCAATTTCTGCCAAAAACACATTTTTACAGCCAAGCTTACCGCCTCCCACCTACCCTCCCTCAGTGCAAAAAGGGGCTGTTATGGAAATGCTGACACATCTACTAACTCCAATAGCACAGGGAGGACCATTCCTTTACTGTATCCATACAGGCTTATCAAAACAAGAGGAGTGAAGAGAATGAATCAAATAGATAGAGCAGAGAGACTGACAGAAAACAAGTGAAAGCAGCAAGCTTTGAGACTCTCCAATCATCACCGTTGCTATCTGCTTCTTTGCCAAAGCAAATGGCTCCACTCTCCCCTTATAGTGGTTACATGAAAATAAAAAACAAATATGGCAGAGGAAAGAGGAAGATCTGCCCTTTTTTGAAGAAGAAAGTCAGCAAAGAAAAAGAAACTAAGCTAAGCATATGATCATCACAAAGAAGGTCACTTTTCTGTACCAAAAATGAAGTAAGATTTAGTTGGGGAACATTTCCTTTTCTTAGTCCTCAGATTAAATCCCTTTAAAAGGATGCTCGGGTCACTCCAGGCACTTGGGAGTGCTTTTTAAAGAACACTGAATTAAGAGCAATTTTGATCAGCTATAGTGTTCCATACATTCCCTTATAAGGATGGAGTGGCAAGGCCACCTTCATTTACTACAACTCCACCTTAATGACACCAAATCCTAGAACCATGGAATCACAGCCAGAAGTGGCTTAGGAGAGCAACTGGTCCAATTTCCTAATTTAACAGAGGAGGCCCCAGGATAAGGGCCTTGATCATGCACAGTCATTTAAGTAGAAAAGCGACGACTAGAACCAAGGCTTCCTGACTTTCAGTCAAGTGCAGCTACCTCTAAGTTTGCTACTCAAACTTGTAGGTCCCCATTTCCGGCCTCCCCAAAATGTCTGCTATTCTTTTAGGGGTGGTACGTACACTGCACTCAGGATTGTGAGTTCTTTACATTTCAAAGGAATTTGAAAAATCATCTATTCTATCAGGAGTTCATCCATTCTGAAATGAGAATCAAAATTCTCCTTTCTTAAAATCTCTGGAGCAACAGTTCAACTGAGAAAACATGCTAAAGTCTCATGGCCTGTGATCTGGTAGTTATCAGATCCACTGAAGATGACGGCAATCTTTCTTACCATTCCCCCTGCTTTTCCCAGCATTCAGCCAATCAGATCTATGGGGTGCTATCTCTAGGTATGTTTCCTCTCCTAAAAGGAAGTCTTTCATAAAAGCACTACAAAGCCCTGGACAATGTAGAAGACACAAGATTCATAGATCAGTTTCTGTAGTTTTTCTCAAGCTAAACTTCCTCATTCAAAAAAACTATTCTAAAAATGTTAGCATTCCCATTTTCCTGGGAAGAAAACTGAGGCATGGATGGAGAATCACTGGCAGAGCTGTATAAAGAAAAAAAAATTATAGCCAATTATCAGGGTTCAACTTTCTCATCTGTGGTTCTATAACTTTAACTATAAAGTTATTTGCCAGCATGAAGACTGAAAAACTTTCATGATTTCCTTATACTGTATAATTCTTATTCATATTTCCCCAAAAATTATCCATAGAGGATCTATATTACAAGCTGGGGACATTCCTCTTGTGTTACTTCCCCCACCCCCAATATCTCAATATGATCCTAATATAATGCTGCCCATTTGTTGTCTCTTATTATATATGTATGTGTGTGTGTATGTGTATACGTATAACACATATATGTATATGTATATATGTGTGTATATATCTATATCTATATGTCTATCCCTTTTTCTGATCACATTTGTCTCCGATAACTTTTTTTAAGCTTATGATATAGAGGACACCCCTTCTGAAGAAAGTGAAGTTTTAATGCTATCACAGCCTCTAAAATGGTCCTTTCAGTTGAAGAAAAAGTTCTTTCTGGATTTCAGTCTGAAGGGATTGGACTAGATGAACTCTAAGGTCACTTTTAGCTCTACAGCTATGATTCTATGGTTCAGTCAAAGGAGAAATAAATCTCAATTCTATTTTGCTGTTTTAAAAGGCATTTAGAGAACTCATTTATTCATGACTTCATAATATCAATGGACATAATAGGCTAGCAATTTATCCAAAATTATACTGACACTGATGGACTGTAGAAGAGGAACCATTATCTGAATCCAGCATTTCTCTTATTCTTCCATTCTACCCATCAGAAATAACTTCCTTTGGTCTAGAACATTAATTTTTAAAAAAATCAAATAAACATCATAGAAATAATTACTTTGAAATCTGAAAAATCAACTTCTGACTATATTGTACAAAACAAAGCAGAATCTCCTTAACATGTGAAAACAGAAGTCAAAAGTATGGGATTTGGGGATCTCTTGTAAGTTGCACAGTGGCTGAGAGCTCTTAGATCGTTACAGTAATAAATATTGTATTGTACAAGGGCCCGTTGGGAATCCCAACTCATATACTGCTCCATGATAGAAGATCAAGGTGTCAGGTCCAATTAGAATCAGCATGTTTCCAGCTTAGTTTTAAGCTTTAATTCACGCTTTGAAAAAGCAATTACTAAAATGTCTAAAGGAAATACAATCACTGTGCACACAAATCACAAAAACTGTACTTAAAGTGTGGGTTTCAACCACTGATGTACCAATCTCCTACTGTTTACATTTTTTCCACAAGTAGATGGAAAATATGTGTGACCTTGGGCAATCACCATCCGTTAGAGCAAAGCCTTTTTCAGCTGGAGAAACCATTATCTGAATTGATAGTGGCTTTCCCAGCTGAAAATAAATGTGTGATGCTTAAGAGGTAAGGACTTTCAGGGTCTGCAATAGCAGCAGAGCTGCAATGATGCCCAGGTGAGCCGTGAATCCAACAGCCTTTGACCATGAGTAAGTCTGTCAATGTCCCTTTAAATAGAAGGTCAGGAAACAAGCATTTTCTACCTTTTGTGGTATTATGTGATAGAGACAGTAAATAATGAGAATGGTTAGCAAGTTGAGACAGCTAGGCTATTTCTGGTCAACCATGTGAAGGCTACTTAGGGGTCAGCAATCTTAGTTAATAAAAATGGTTAATATGTATGGTGAAGGTGAAAGGGAAATACCAGGAACCGCATGTTTAGATGGGGAGAGGCCCAGATGGTTCACTCTCTCTTATAACTTGTCAGAGAAAGTTTCCTGAAAAAATTAAAAAAGAGCTGGGCATGGTGGCACACATCTCAAATCCCTGCTACTGTGGAGGCTGAGGCTAGCAGATCTTATATGCTTGGAAGTTCTAAGTTCTGGTGGACTAAGCTGACCATGTGTCAAAGTTACTCATTAATATGACAAGTCCCTGGAGAGTTGGGGGTCAGTGGGTGGAGGAGGCACTAGGTTGCCTAAGAAAGCGTGAACTGGCCCAGGTTGAAAACAGAGCAAGTCTCTCTCCAAAGCAAATCAAAGTGAGACTAGACCCATGAATAGCCCCCACACTACTCTAGTCTGAGTGAGATAGTATGGACTGATCTCCAAAAATAAAAATAATAAATTTAAAATTATTGATATTACATAAAAATTATTGTGGAAATAATAAAATTTTGTGAAATAAAAAGAGTTTGGCCAGCTAAGGTAGGGAGGGCATCCTAGGCACAAGATTCTGTCTGTGCTGAAGGCTGAAAAGCTGAAGTAGGCTAAGAAAAGGAACAGAGATATTTACAATAAAAATATCAATACATTTGTATAGCACTTTTAGGTTTACAAAATGTTATCTTCACAACAACTATGTGAAGTGGGTATTACAATACTTTATTATGCCCACCTTCCAGATTAAGAAACTGAGGCTCAAAGGCCTTAACTGCCCTATTCACCTGCAAGAATGATCAATACAAAAAATGAGATCAAGTCAAAGAAGAACATTTTGGGGATTAACAGGGCACATGCTGTATGCTGAGCAGAACAGTTCCAAAACCCCTCTAACCTTAGGTTGCATAAACTCCTGACTTTGCAGCTTTCTAACTACTCATGTGGTGGACACAGAGCCAGCCAGGCCTAAATTCTGATCACCTTTTTGTGGCAATTTGTTGTAATAAAATTCAATTCCCCCTATTTTGACTGGGCTCTGAGTTATTAAAAAGCTAAATTTGGTAGATGCTAATTTGGAATCGCCTATTTTGAAGACAAGGGTAGGAGGAGATACATTTCAGAAGTTTTGCTCCAATGCAGCCAGGAAACAAGCATATCATTTTAGATGGTTCAGCTCTACTTACTTTTAAAAAAAACCCTATCAAATTGGGACTTATTCTATTTTTCCATTTTGGTCAAGTGACAGAGAAGGCCATATCAAAATGGAAGCAGAGGAAGGGTTTTCTCTCTTGTTCCTTCTTCTCACACTCCAGGCCACCATTTAGATCTGATAAGAATACTGTACATACCTTTGGTTCATCTCCATTTCCCATGGGATCCAATTCAATCAGGCTTGGCTCCTGGAGCCAACCTAATCCGAATGGATGGACCGTGGTATATTAAGATTCCCATCTGCTGGACTCCCCATGTAACTGGATCAGCTCCCAAGAAGGAGATCTTACAACTCCTTGTAAGATCCATAGCGGATTGGGCTTTCCCAAATGGGGCTGCTGGTCACAGCCCAATGTAGCTGTCATGTTGGGTTCTTTCTTAGAAAGCTCTGTGTTGTTTTTCTTCAACTTATTCCCTGAATTAAAAAGCAAATGTGTACACTGAAAGCACATTAAAAAGTCAATACTGCCTCAAAGTGTGAAAAGGAAACGATCAGCTAGAATGGAAACAAACCCTATGTGTTCTCTGATGCTGAACCACACACAGCCGCCAGGACATGGCTCTGGTTTCTCTGGGTACTGGGAGACATATGGTCCATTTCATCCTGACCTGGGATGTTTCCTTCTGCTTGTCATGTCGGTCACAGCTGCTGAGACCAGGACAGATGCTCAATCCTGCCTCTTTTTATCTAGGCTGAAGAGGAGATACCCTTGGGGGAGTTAAGAAGTTCAGCAAGAGGATCACTTCATGATATCTGCCTGGTGTGAGTTTCGTGGAAGGATAGTTGGTTGTGTCTATTTCAATCTGTGTTCCCTCAATCCCTTCTTCCCTTAATTCCCCCAGGCTGTGTTCCACATGGCCAGGTGAGGTCACAATTCCTGTAACAGGGGGAAACACTCAAATGGGCCTCCAAAGAGTCTACATGAGCCTTTTTCTTACCTCTTTTCACTATTTCCTAGTCAGGTTCCCTTTAGGTTCATCCAGCCCTTTTTTCACCCCGAGGTAGCAGTTAGCTGCCAAGTAGGGAGAATGGATTTGGCTTTGTTCTGCAGGGGAATCTGGCTGTTCAGGGGACTCAAACCAGGAGTCCTTTGGGTAGGCCCTTTTAGACTAGGCATAAGCCATTCCTTTAGCTGCAGCAGCCATGGTAGGGAGCCTCATTCAGACATGGCCCATGGTTGTGTGGAATGGCTTGAAGCTTGAAGCCTGTCAGAGGGCTCAATGGGAAAGCTTATTGTCCTCCTTAGCCCAAGGGAAACAGAAGATAAAAGAGGCTCTGCCCTTTCCTCTCCCAACTAGCAAACCATTCTTATTTCAAAACCTTATAATCTAGTCTTGTGAAAAGATTACTAACCAGAGAAGCCCAATTCCAGTCCTAAATACAGCCCTCAGAATTCTCTACAATGTGAACTCTACAATTTTAACACTGAGCCTTTACAAAATAGCTGTGGTCTTTCTGATTTGCTTAGTCCAGCAAAGGAAAATGTGCTACCTTTAAGGTTTAGCCTGACATTCGATACAATAGAAACCAGCCCTACCATGTTCCACAAGGCTACCCAGAGTGTAAGAAAGAGAGGCCACTAAGCTGGAGTGACATTACCAACTTCTTGGCAGTCCTCCAATGAGAATTTTTGGCTTAAAGTAACAAAAGTCATTCCTGTCTCAAACTCATTCCAACAGCTTGGTCTCATGCAAAAGATAACTACGTTATTAAAACAAACAAACAAACAACCATAGCATGTCCCAAGCTGGCATTTTCCTTGGGGCCTGGTACAATGGGCAAACTACCTAAAATGGCAAAAGCCAAACTAGCCAACCCTTGACAATGGATCAATGAAGACTAGGTTTCTGGGAATCAAAGTGCTATGTTCAACAGGAAACAAACGATGTCTCAGGTTAGCTCCAGAAAAGCAAAATGGAATTTTGGTTAAAAGCAGCAATCTCTTCATTCATGTTGTCTATTCCACACATAAAAGATTCACAAGCCACTGAAGGTAAGAGTTATGCTTTAAGGGTCATATTACATGAAAAAAAAAATGGCACTGGAAACTGTTTGAGAGAAGCTAACTTTTCCAGGGTAATAAATACATAAATTGGCCATTGTAGATTAACATTACTACAAGCAGAAGCAGCACTCACAAGTCAAAAAAGCACTATCTGTAGCTCAGGAAAGCTTGTAAGCCATAACCCAGGCTTTTCAGGTTTATCTAAAGACATGGATAAAAAGCACATTGTCATTTCTGAATACAGGAATCATCTTACAATGCTTTTGGAATGAGATTTTGTTTATTCTGTATATTATTACTTCAGATATTATTTATATAGTTGGTTAAGTTAGTTATTCACACTTCTTCCTCCCCCCATCATTTTGTAGTCCTTCACCAGGTAGCTCAATGACAATGCCATTACCCACAACAGCAAAAAGACTTTCCACTTCCAAGCAATGATGGAGTAGTAGTGGTCCACTGAGAGAATAATTTGCTCAAACTCCACAGCCAGGAGGCAAGGCAATCTGGACATTATGCCATCAATGTACCTAAACCACACAGCCACAACTTGTGACTCTGGAATGCTATTATTGTTGTTTAAATAAATATACAGAGAAATGTCTCGCATTGATTTTTTCCCCAGTGGAATAGAAAAGATTTGTTTACCAAATTCCATTTTCAGTGCATCACACAATCTCAGGTTCACCCTAGAAGAATGGGAAAATCTAAGAACGTCAGCTCCAGGAAAGTCACAAAGTCAAACATATTAGAGTTTTATAGACTCCCTTCAAGTCCAGGTACTGAGACCAATAAAAGGAAAAACCAAACAAATCTCACATGAGGATGAGGTCCTGTTTCGGAATAAAAAAATTACTACCATAAACTACAGGGCATAAAAAGTTTCTTTTTCAAGCTCAGGTTATCATTCTCACCTCACAGTTGAGATTAAAACACTAGCACCCCAACCTCTAATGACACATTGTTGTAGTCTTTTTGTGACTATTATGATGACACTTTCTAGATTACTTTGAAAAATAGATGGAGGGCCAAAGCCTCCCCTAGCCACATTCACAGCTTAGCACCAGAAATCCTGAATGTGAGCACTCTTTGTAACAACAAACTACCTTTATACTGTCCAGGTAATTACAGACAAAGGTCAAGGGCTCCAGACCATATTGATTACATCTCTGTGCAACAAGGACCCTGCAGCACTGCCCGGCTCCACTCAAGCAGAGACAGCTTTTAAGTATCTGTGACGCCAGGAGTTCTTGTGTCCTATCAACGCCAGAAACAGGAAACCAAGGACCGCTCAGACCTGTCAGTTGTTGCCTACGGCAATAAGGACAGGCTGGGAATTCACCAAGCAGGAGACTTCATATGTCAGCTGCATTCACACATCTTCACTACCTGAATAGCTGATCTATCTCAGCTACTTCCACGCAGATCTTTTTAGTAGGCAATTTCAGAATGAATATTTGATCGCATGGGGTAGAAAGAGGTTTGGGCTTTCTGAGGTGTCACTATAATAATGCATTTTAAGAAATAAGAAGGGCCAGGAGCCAGGTGTCCCAGTTTTTGCTCTCAGCTGATATGAACCCAAGACTCAATCTTCCAGTCCTTCCCCTCTCCAATTCATCCTCCACAAAGGCCAAAATAATATTCCTAAAGCACAGATCTGACCACATCACTTGCCTGTGCAAAGAAGCCTACCTTTCCAGGCTTACTTCATATGACATTCCCTTACACATCTGCCACTTTGACCAAACTAACCTGGTTGTTGTTTACTGTACACAAAATTCCATCTCCAATACCCATGCCTTTGGCTGCTCCCAATGGGTAAAAAGGCTCTACCTCCTTACTTCAACTTCAGAGAATTCCTTGCTTCTTTGAAAGCTCAGTTAAAGCACCACTTCCTCAGGAAGCCTATCCTGATAAACTTCCCCCCCCCCAATGATAGTGTCTTTCCCCAAGAAATCATTTCGTGTGTGTTTTGTACATAATTTCTTGTCTAAGTACATGCTATTTCTCCCCAACAGAATGTAAGCGCCTTGAAGGCAGGGGTTACTATTTTTACCGCTTTGGTATCTCCAGTCTAACAAATAACCTGATACATAAAGGTGTTTACTAAATGCTTGTTGAATGACTAAATGAATATTTATTAAGAACAATACCCCTGTACAAGGTACTATTTGGCTCTGGGTAATGTTACTTAACCATTTGTGACATGTACATGAAATGTGCCTTTTCTTTCTGGGGAGGCCCAAAGATTCCCTCCATAGCTATGAGCTACTTGGAAAAGATTTCCTAATACCATAGTAGTCCCCCCACAAAGGGGTTCATCTGCCTGATGTACAGATTTTATCAGACCTTTAGATGATAAAAACTTTGACCTACTCCAAATCTAAACACGACAAAGTAAAGAAATTTGACTTTAACATTTCAAGGCTCTGTGGTTATCTCAGTATGGACAATCCATACATTGAATTAGATCTCAAACTTTCCATGCTTTAGTAGAGAGCCCTGTGCCTTGACGGCTAGCCTTCTGGCCAGAAGTCTTAATGAACTTGGCTAGACTGATCAGTATTACAGGATAGAATTTTAGCTCCTGGGGTCAGGTACTGTCTCATTTTTGTCTCTGTAACCCATGTAACAAACACAGTACTTTGCACATAGTAGGTGCTTAGAAAATACTTGTTGCATGAACAAATAATAGAAACGACAGATGCTCAAAGCCTTTCTGGATTGGTAAGTCCTGAGAAAATTTGAATTCTGCTAGCTTAGCCTTTAACAGGATCCACAGGACAGGGCAATACTACAGAGTCTTGCAAAGGCAATGAAAGGGAACATTTAAAGTAAAGAACAAAGGACTCAATCAATGAACCAACAGCTATTAAGTGGCTATTATGTGTAAGATATTGTGGTATGAGAGACTTAAATACTGATCTAGACTAAGCTTCATTTTACTGATCAGGAGATGGAGGCCCAAAGATGTGAAAGAACTCACTCAGATCACACAATGAGTTAGTGGCAAAATTGGGACTGGAACCCAAGTCTCCAGACTACTCTATATGGTGCCTGCTCTTCCCACTATAAGACCATGGCCAAAGTCCTTGAACAGGGAGAACCAGTTGTGCACTGATTATTTGCTTTGAGTCTGGTCAGACGGCTCTCAACAACATCCAGGGGAATAACAAGACTGACTCTCTCCCTGGGTGAAGTGGTAGGGCTCACTTTTGTCAGGCTCAGGGGAAATACACAAAGACTGCACATTCAATGGAGAGAAGTATTTATTTCTCAGCTTACACACTGTACCTATAGCTACGGTCTACTGGGGCTCTGGGACACAATTTAAAACACTGTGGCGCTAACAATTTGACACACAAGTCACTAAGACAAATGGATTTCCCGGCTCAGACTCAAACAAACTCTAATAATTGCCTCCTCTGGTCTCCCCCTGACTCAAGCTACGTAAACAGACCTGCCTTGACTACAGGTCTATAAACAAGAGTCCAGAAAGAGAAAGATGCTAGTCCCAGACTCTCACCTATCATTGCTGGGTAGCTCTCATGCTCAAGAGTGCCACTTGGAGAACCCTCACTATTTTCCCAGAGATGCTCAGGAAAAGCTGGAAGCAGAAGAGGACACAAAGCAAACACTTCACTTTTGCAATGTAGAAGTCATAGATATGTTTTTAGTGGAGATAGGGACCAAAGAAATAATGTGTCATTAGAACAAAGGTTTCTCAATTGAGAAACATCCTCTGCCTCCCCCACCTTCTCTTCCTTCAAAAAAAGTAATGGGTGATTTTCTCTCATAACTATACTAGGATAAAATTTGGCTTTCTGCTGTCCTGCCTTTGATCTTCTTCCAGCAGTCTAAAAATTAGCATCCCTCTGGAAAGAAAAGGAGGGGAGGAGAGAGAGAAAGAGAGAGGCCCAAGGAAAATGGAGAATGTTGAGCTTAGTACAGAGGCAAGCACAGTGACTTTAATAGGGTCAAGGAAGTCTGTCAACAGATGCTGTTCAGGTGACAAAGAAGTGAAGCCATGTTGCTGACTCTGCATAAATTTCAGGAAACAGATCACTTTCATTATGAGCAAAAGCAGGCCTGTTTCTCATGTTCCTGATCTCTGGTATGGCCTCCCCTACACACTCCAACCCCCCACTCCCTCCAAACAGCATTATCTTTTTTAAAAATTATTTTATTTCATTAAATTTTTCCTGATGACATGCAAAAAAAATTTAGCAATCACTTTTTAAAATTTTGAGTTCCAAATTCTCGCCTTCTCTCTTTGAGAAGGCAAGCAGTTTGACATTGATTATACATGTAAAGTCACGCAAAAAGTATTGCCATGCTAGCTATGTTGCAAAAGAAAACACAAATAAAATAAAACAATAAAAAGACAATTTTTAAAAAGTATGCTTTAATCTGTATTCAGAGTTAATCTGTTGTCACTCTGGAGATAGCATTTTTCATCATGGATCCTTTGGAGTTGTCTTGGGTCATTATCTAAGTCTTGATCATCCTTACAACAGTTGATCATCCTGACAACAATGCTGCGACTGTGAACAATGTTCCGCTCACTTCACTTTGCATCAATTCACATAAGTCTTCTCAAGTTTTTCTGAAATCATCCTGCTTGTTATATCTTATAGCACAACAGTAACCCATCACAATCATATACCACAACTTGTTCAGCCATTGCCCAACTGATGGGCATCTCCTTGATTTCCAATTCTTTGCCACTACAAAAAAAAAGCTGCTATGAATATTTTTGTACAAATAGGTCCTTTTCCCTTTTCTTTGATCTTGTTATCACTAGATAGAAAGGCATGCACAATTTTATAGCCTTTTGGACTTAATTCCAAATTGTTCTCTAGAATGACTGGACTAGTTCACAACTCCAACAGTGCACTATTAATGTCCCAATTTAACCACAACCACTCCAGCATTAACACTTTCCCTTTTTGTCATGTTGGCCAATCTGATAGGTGTGAGGTGCTATCTCAAGAATTGTTTAAATTTGCATTTCTCTAATCAGTAGTGATGTAAAGCATTTTTTATGTGACTATAGATAGTATTGATTTTTCTTCTGAAACTTCCTGTTCGTGTCCACTGACCATTTATCAATTGGAAATGGCTCTTATTTTTAAAAATCTGGTTCAGTTCCCTATACACTTGAGAGATGAGGTCTTTCTCAAAGAAACTTGTGGTAAAAAATTTTCTCCCGGGGTAGAGCCAAGATGGTGGAGTAAAAAGTAAGTGACTTGCTTGAGCTCTCTCCCAAACCCCTCCAAATACCTGTAAAAAATTATTCTAAGCAAATTCTAGAGCAGCAGAACCCACAAAAAGACAGAGTGAAACAGATTTCCAGCCCAAGAAAACCTTGATGGTTGACAGGTCTGTTGTACTGGGCTGGGAGAGGAGCACAGTTCAGTGTGGGCCATAGAGGCAAAGACGGGGCTAGAGGAAACCTGGAACAGGCCTCAGGTGACTGAATCACAGGAAGCTGCAGCAGTTTCCAGACTTCTCAACCCACAAATGCCAAAGACAACCCAGAAGGTCAGTGGGAAAGGTCTGTCAGACCTGGGTGAGAAAGGAATACGATCCAGCCCTGGCCCCAGCCCAGCTCCAGCATGACAGCCACAGCATCAGCAGTTCCTTCCAGAGATCTCAGCCCGCAGATGGCAAGCGGATCGAGCAGCTGATCAGAGGGGGATTGCAGGCATCTCTTTGCTGGCACTGAGGCAGGATTTTCTTGCTTTGTCAGTGCTTGGATCTGGGTTGCTGTGCTGGGTGGTGGTCTTAGGGCAAGGAGGAGTGCTGGCATGGTGGAGCTTATGGTAGCAGGAGAGAGAGAATCCTCCTCACAGTTCCAAAGCATAAAAGAGCACTTGTGGTCACCCATAGACCAGAGCACAGTGAAGGAAAGGAGTAAACATCTCTCCTTTGATCATACCACCTTGGAAGAAATGAAAATTTACAGGTCCCTAGAAGTATCTCTAAAAACAGCTGCACAAAACCCCTGAAGCTTAGGACAGTACAATCTCCACACTGGAAACAGAGCCCCACCTTAACAAAGAGTTAAAAAGTTAAGTAATTGGCTGGGAACATGAGCAGACAAAGGCAAAAAACTCAGACTATAGAATCTTACTTTGGTGATAAAGAAGATCAAAATGTACAACCAGAAGACAATAAAGCCAAAGCTCCTACATCCAAAGCCTCCGAAAAAAATCTGACTCAAAAAGGATTTTGAAAATCAAATAAGAGAAGTAGAGGAAAAACTGGGAAGAGAAATAAGAGTGATGCAAGAAAATCATGAAAAATAAGTCAACAGCTTGCTAAAAGAGACCCAAAATATATACTGAAGAAAATAACACCTGAAAAAATAGACTAACCAAAAGGCAAAAGAGGTCCAAAAAGCCAATAAGGAGAAGAATACCTTAAAAACAAGAACTGGCCAAAAGGAAAAGGAACTCCAAAAGCTCACTGAAGAAAATAATTCCTTAAAAATTAGAATGGAGCAAACGGAAGCTAATTACTCTATGAGAAACCAAGAAATTATTAAAAAAAAAAAGAATGAAAAAATAGAAGAAAATGTAAAATATCTCATTGGAAAAACAACTGACCTGGAAAATAAGTCCAGGAGAGATAATTTAAAAATTATTGGACTAAGAGGCCTCGGGAAGGAAAATGCTGTCCACATCCAAAGAAAGAACTACGGAAGTCAAATCACTCTCACTTATTTTTACCTTCTGTTGAGTTTTGTTTCATCTTTCTGATGGTTCCTCTTATTGGTTTTAATTTTTACTTACAACTTCACTAATGTGAAAATATGTTTAATGGGTATGTAAATGTAAAGCCTATGTCAGATTGTGCGCCATCTTGGGGAGGGTGGGGGGGAGAAAAAGGGAGAAAAATTTTCAACTTAAAAACATATGGAAAAAAAATAAAAAAAAGTTATTGGACTACCTGAAAACCATGATCAAAAAAAGAGTCTAGACATCTTAAGCTTAAGGAAGGAATAACATACACACTCACTTGGGTATGGAAATCTATCTTACCCTACAGGAAAATAGGGGAGAAGGGGATTAAAAGAGGAGGGGGGATGAGAGAGGGGAGGGATAATCAGAAGCAAACACTTTTGAGGAGGGCCAGAGTCAAAGGAGAGAATAGAATAAATGGAGGACAGCACAGAATGCAGGGAAATATAGTCTTTCACAACATGATTATCATGGAAGTGTTTTGCATGACTACACATGTATAACCTATATCAAATTGCTTGCCTCCCTCAGTGGGGAGGGAGGAAGGGTGAGAATTTGGAACTCAAAGTTTTAGAAAAGGAATGTTAAAAATTGTTTTTACATGCAACTGGGAAATAAAATATACAGGCAAAGGGGTTTAGAAATCTATCCTGCCCTACAGGAAAATTGAAAGGAAGGGAATAAGAGAAGGGGGGGGTGATAGCAGAGAGGCAGATTGGGGGAAGGAGTATTTAGAATGCACTCTGTCTTGGAGTGGAGGGAGGGGAAAGATGGGGAGAAAATATGGAACTCAAAATCTAGTGGAAATGCATGTTGAAAACTAAAAATAAATTAATTTTTAAAAAAAGAAAAAAAATTTCTCCCAGTTTTCTATTTTCCTGGCTGTGTTAGTCTTACTTGTGCAAAAGCTTTTTTAATTTCATGTTATTAAAATCATCCATTTTACTTGCTTGGTCATGAACTCTTCCCTTATCCATAGATTTAAGAGGTACATTTCCCTATGCTCCATTAATTTACTTACGGCGTCACCCTTTATGACTAAATCATCTATCCATTTTGACCTTATCTTAGTATATAGTATGAGATGTTGATCTATGCCTAGTTTCTGATGAACTACTTTCTAGGTTTCACAGCAATTTTTATCAAATATTGTGATTTTGCCCCACCTCCCGCACTCCCAAAGCTTAGATCTTTATGTTTATAAAACACTGGATTACTATGATCATTTCCTTTGTAAGGTGCACCTACCTATTCCACTGATTTACTAGTCTATTTTTTAGCCAGTACCTGATTGTTTTAATAATTACTGCTTTGTAATATAGTCTGAAATATGGAACTGCTAAGCTGCCTTCCTTCAGTTTTTTCACTGATTCTCTTGATATTCTTGACCTTTTCTTCTGCCAGATAAATTCTGTAACTATTTTTTCAAGGTCTATAAAATAATTCTTTGGTAGTCTGATTGGTATGGCGCTACATAAATTAATTAATTTAGGAAGAATTGTAATTTTCATTGTATAGGTTCAGGCTACCCATGAGCAATTAATATTTCTCCAACTGTTTAGGTCTGCCTTTATTTCTGTGAAAAGTGTTTTGTAATTATGTTCAAATAGTTCCTAGGTTTTCATGGCAGATAGACCACCAAGTATTTTATATTGTCTTTCATTATTTTAAGTGGAATTTCTCTTTCTATCTTTTGTTACTGAACTTTGTTGGCAATATATAGAAATGCTGATGATTTATATAATTTATTTTATATCTTGCAACTATGCTGAAGTTGCTTATTATTTCAATTAGTTTTTTACTTGATTCTCAAGGGTTCTCTAAGTGTACACCATCATATCATCTGCAAAGAGTGATAATTGTTTCCCCATTGCCTCTTTTTATTCCTTCAATTGCTTCTTCTTGTCTTAATTGCTATAACTATCGTTTCTAGTACAATATTGGATAATAATGGTGATAGTGGACTTATTTGTTTCACCTCTGATGTCACTCAGAAGGTTTCAAATTTATTCTTGTTACAAATGACACTTGCTCGTGGTTTTAGATAGATACTACTTATCATTTTAAGAAAGGTTCAATTGATTCCAATGCTTTCTAGTGTTTTTAATAGGAACGGGTGTTGAATTTTGTCATATGCTTTTTTTTTTTGCATCTACTGATAGAATCATGATTTTTTGGGGTTATTTTTGTTATTGACATGGCCAATTATACTGATACATTTTCCTAATATTGAACCAATCCAGCATTCCTGGTATAAATCCCACCTGATCAGAGTATAGGAGCTTTGTGATATATTGCTGTAATCTCCTTACTAGTATTTTAATAAAATTTTTACATTGATAGTCATTAAGGAAATTGGTCTATATTTTTATTTCTCTGTTTTTGTTTTCCCTGGTTTAGGTATCAAAACCATATTTGTATCATGAAAAGAATTTGGTAAGATTCCTTCTTTACCCAATTTTTTCAAATAGCTTGTATAGTATTGGAATTAACTGTTCCTTAAGTGTTTGGAAGAATTCACTTGTAAATCCATCTAGTCCTGGGGATTTTTTTTTTGAAGGCAGCCTACTGATGATGGCTTATTCAATTTCTTTTTCTAAGATGGGGTTATTTAAGTATTCTATTTCCTCTGCTGTTAACCTGGGAAGTTTGTATTTTTATAAATATTTACACTTAGATTGTCAGTTTTATTGGCATGTAACTAGGCAAAATAACTGCTAATAATTATTTCATCTTCATTGGTAGTAAATTCATCCTTCACATTTTTGAGATTGGTAATTTGGTTTTCTTATTTCTTTTTTTAAAATCAAATGAATCAATGGTTTATCTATTGTATTAGGTTTTTTTCCACAAAACCAGTTTTTTCATTTTATTCATTAGTTCAATTTTTTTTTTACATTCAATTTTATCACTCTCCTTTGATTTTCAGGATTTTCCACTTTGGTGTTTAATTGGGGCTTTCTAATTTGCTCTTTTTCTAGTTTTTTTTTAGTTGCATGCCCAATTCATTGATTGATTCTTTCTCTCTTTTATTGATGTGTGCATTAAGAGATATAAAATTTCCCCTAAGTACTGTTTTGGCTGCATCCCACAAATTTTGGAATGTTATCTTGTTATTTTCTTTAATGAAATTATTGTTTCTATGATTTGTTCTTTGATCCATTCATTCTTTAGGATTAGATGGTTTAGTTTCCCATTAACTTTTAATCTATGCTTCCGCAGTCCTTTATTAAGCACAATTTTTATTGCATTATGGTCTGAAAAGGGTGCATTTAATATTTCTTCTTTTCTGCATTTGCTTCTGAGGTTTTTATGCCACAATAGCTGGTCTATTTTTATGAACTTATCATATACAGCTGAGGGAAAAAAAATTTTCATCCAGGGGTCTATCATATCTAACTTTACTAAGATTTTATTCATCTCCTTGACTTCTTTCTTAATTATTTTATGGTTAGATTTATCTAGCTCTGATAGGAGAAGGTTGAGATCCCCCATTACTAAAATTTACTGTCTATTTCCTCCTATAATTCATTAAACTTTTCCTTTAAAAATCTGGATGCTATGCCATTTGGTGCATATATGTTTAGTACTGATATTACTTTATTGTCTATGGTTCCTATTAGCAAGTTGTAGTTTCCCGCTTATCTGTTTTAATTAGGTCTATTTTTGCTTTTGCTTTGTCTGGAGATCATGATTGCTACCCTTGCCTTTTTTACTTCAGCTGCTGCATAACAGATCCTGCTCCAGTACCTTATTTTAAGTCTGTGTCTGTCTGTTTCAATTGCGTTTCTTGTAAACAAGATATTGTTGGATTCTGGTTTCTAATTCATTCTATCTGCTTCCATTTTATGGGTGAATTCACCCCATTCAAATTCACAATTATGATTACTGCGTGTTTCTCTGCATCCTAGGTTTTTTTCCTGTTTATCCTTCTCTCTCCCTTTTTATCTTGTCCCTCCTCTCAAGTCTGTTTTGCTTCTGACCACTGTCTTCTTTTATCTGCTCTCCCTTTTCACACCCCGCTCCCTTTCTGTTTTCCCCTTTCCCTTCTACTTCCTGTTGGGTAGGACAGACTTCTATTACCAGTTGAGTATATACATATATTTTCCCTCTTTGAAACAATTTAGATGTGAGTGAGGTTCAAGTGTTGTTTGGCCTTGTTCACCTCTTTATGTGAGATAAATTTTCCCCATTTTTTCTCTCCCTTTTTCATTCTCCCCAGCAAGCTCTGAAATTTGGCTATGACATTCCTGGGAGTTTTCATTTTGGGTTCTCTTTCAGGTGGCAATTGTTCTTTTAATTTCTATTTTAGCTTCTAGTTCAAAGATATCAGAACAGTTTTCCTTGACAATTTCTTGAAATATTACATCTAGGCTCCTTCTTTGATTATGGCTTTTAACTAATCCAATAATTTTTAGATTATCTCTCCTCAATCTATTTTTCCAGGTTGGCTGTTTTTCTAAGGAGGTAATTCACATTTTCTTCTATTTTTCATTCTTTTGACTTTGTTTTATCGTTTCTTGTTGTCTCATGGAGTCATTAGTTTTTGCTTGCCCAATTCTAATTTTTAAGGCATTATTTTTTTCAGCAAACTTTTGTATCTCTTTTTCCATTTGGCCAATTCTGCATTTTAAGGAGTTATTTTCATCAGTGAATTTTTGTACCTCTTTTTCCATTTTGCCAAATCTGTTTTTAAAGGTATTATTTTCTTCAACATTTTTGTGCCTCTTTTATCAAGCTGTTATCTTTTATGATTTTCTTCCTTTGCTTTCATTTCTCTACCTAATTTTACCACTCTGAGTTTGAAAATCCTTTTTGAGCTCTTCCAGGAATTCTCATTGAGCTTGTGTCCAATTCACATTTTTCTTTAAAGCTTTGCTTGCAGCTATTTTGACTTTATTGTCTTCTGAGTTTGTGTCATGCTCTTCCCTATCACCATAGTAGCTTTTGATGGTTAGTTCTTTTTTTGTTATTTGCTCATTTTCCCATTCCATTTCTTGATTTGGAAATTTATGTTAATGTTGGGCTCTGTTCCTGGCATGGGGGGGCAGGTGGGTGAGGCACTGTCTCAAGCTTCAGGCTTTTTCTGCACTGCTATTTTCAGAGCTGGTCCTTGGTGCATTGGAAGTTTTTGGTGCTTCCAAGGTGGTGTGATCTGAGGAGATGTGTGGTCACTGCTCTCCTGGTCTACCTGCAGTCTTGTCCTTACGCAAGAAGGACCCTTGATTCCTTAGGATTGAAATCAGTACTTCTCCTTCGGGCCCTGAGTCCCTTAAGACAGGAAACAATACTGTTCTTCAGGGTCCCTGATCCCTTAGGAGCCAAAGAGATACTGTCCTTCAGGGCTTGTACTCCCTCTTGACCAAAAATACTCCTCTCTGCCTTGAACTATGACCCAGAAGTGGTTATAGGCAATGGAGCTGCCAAACAGCATCTGGTTCTGCATCCAGTGCTAACTAGGGGTACCCTGTAATCTCTTTCTGACCAGTGGCCAAGTCGCCTTACTATCTATGGCTTGAGAGCTCCTAAAGCAGCTACTATTTCTGTCTCCACCACCTACTGACTGGTATTTCATCCATATGGGTTCTGGGTCAGATTCCTCTTTCTATCACAGATCTCTTTCTGACCTCCTATGTTGCTCTGGACTGGAAGACTGTCTCATTCTGACATTTTTTGGCTCTGCCACTCCAGAATTCAATTTGTGGCATAAATGTAAAGGTATTTGGAGGAGAATATTGGAAAAGCTCAGCTGAGTGCTTTTTCTACTCTGTCATCTACATACTAATAAGGAAACTGGGTATGATTTGGACCTGTGGGTGCTCTGCCAAAGGAATGAAGATTTTGATCACTAAAACCTGGCAAGATATCATGGGGTTTACAGGCTAGATTTCTTTTTTCCTTAAAGAAACCCAAATCTTAAACCCAAATCACTCTGGCTCTCATTGGCTGACCAATAATAGGGCCCAGGCCAAGCCCCACTTGATCATTGTTTGGGCCTTGATTGACTCAGAATGAAATAGCAGCTGTTTCTATTTTGGCCAAAAACCCCAAGGGTTTTCCCCTCCCAGATTGATTTTTTTTTTTGGACTAGATAAAAGAGGCCATTCTGTGCCTTATTTTTCACCTAGCCTTAATCACTGAATGAGGTGCTGCCTCAGTCAAACCTGTTAAAGACCTTAGCTTAAAAAAGGCCAAGGTCTCCCACTGCATCCAGGGCCATCTCTAGTTATCCCAATCTATATCTTCCCACTGGACCCAGATGGCTCTGGAGGAGAAAGTAAGGCTGGTGACTTTGCACAGCCCTCCCTCTCTTAAATCCAATTCACCTGCATGTCATGGTCCTCTTAGAGAATGAAGGACAAACAACAGCAAGAAATAAACTTCAGCTTAATGAGATGAAAATCTTAACTCATTCAAAGTTGGTGCCTCACAATGTACTGTTGGTAGAGGTATGAACTAGACCAACCAACTATTATGGAAGGTAATTTGGAACTACACTCATAAAGTAATATATATCTAGTGACATTATAAGGCATATAGATCCAAAGAGATGAAAGACAGGAATCACAGGTACAGCAATATTCATATCAGCACTTTTACAATAGATAAGGACTAGAAACAAATTAGGTGACCTTGAATTGTGGAATAGCTGAAGAAATTATGGTATATGAATGTAATGGAATATTATTTTGTTGTAAAGAATAACAAAAGAAATGGAGTCTGAGAAAACTGGAAAGAGTTCTATGAACAAATACAATAATTACAATAAGGCAAAGGAAAACAACTTCAAAAAAAGACACATTCTCAGACATGGAAAATGTCTGAATTTAACTTGCTTGACTATACTAATTTGTTACAAATGAGGGCTATTTTTGCAATGGGGAGAGGGTGAATAATTGTGAAAAGAGCAAGAGGATGGATAGTGTTTATAATACAAAAGAAGAAAAGAAGGCAAACTGTCACTGAAATATAAAAAAAATGCAGACTAGAGCAAAAGGAAGTCAAGGTGGGAAACAAGTAGGGACAGCATTAGCACTATTGCATTCAATTTAATATATACTTAAAATATAAGCTACATGCAATAGAGATTTATGGTTTCATGTATAATCCTTCCTTGCATATGAAAACATTCATGTCTGCCAATGTTTGTTAATTCCATAATTTAAAAAAAGGAAAGAAATTAATTTTTGTTCATTCAAAAATCATTACTTTTCTTTTGAGTCAACTTCTACACATAAAAGAGGTACCAAAACTTCTCCTTCTAGCAAGAACCAGAAAATAATTTCCATTCCTAAGATTTGCACTATAATCATGCCAGAATCTGTTGGATAGCTAGAGACATATTTTATTTGTCTGACACAGCTGTATTCATTTCCACTTCCATCTTACACATCATCAACAATTTATTTTATCTACAGGATATCTTTCATTTTGTGGATATTTTTCCCAAAGGCTCAAGAACATTGCTTTGGCATACCATTCAATTACAAGGTCCCTTGCGATGAGGAAAATGGTTGTAGCATCATTTGGAAGGTCTAGAAGTATCCAAATAAAGGGTAGATGGCCATTTGCTAAGGATGTCAGAGAGGAAATTACTATGTGGGGCAGGAAGCTTTGGGATTCTATGCTCTCCTGGAAGATATCTCTATAGTGAAGGTACAAACCAAGAGAAGTGTCCTCAGGTAGATGTCAACTAGATTTTTTCAGACTCATCATAGGTTATATAATAGCAGGGGCTTCAAGTACCCTAGCAATGTTGGTCTAACAGCTCTGAGAAGTGGTATGCTCAGTCAGTAATGTGGCAAATGGAATATTAAAAAAAGCCTCTGAGAACCACATCATCTGCTAACTGCTCAACAACCTGCTCTTTAAAAGAAATGCATTGGGGCAGCTAGGTGGCGTACTGCATAGAGCACGGACCCTGGAGTCAGGAGGACCTGAGTTCAAATCCAGTCTCAGATACATAATACTCACTAACTGTGTGAGTACTGCCTCACCAAAAAAAAAAAAAAAAGTTAAAAAAATAAATAAAAGGAATGCATTTTGAATGCCATGTTATAAAGTGTAAACCATGAGAATAAATTTTCAAGTGCCTTTGCATTTTGGATACATAGAAGAGAGTCAAGGCAGGGGTATAAATTGCTTCAGCTATTAATATTCTCCACGACCAAAGAGGATAAATAGTGAGATGTGGAGATATTTACAAATTCTCAAGCCCAAACTCTTTTTGGTAACCTATATCTGGACACATTAAATGGACTCTTGATAGATAATAATACTCAAAATGATCCTACTTTGGAGCACAGGGAGGAAGAAGAAATGTTACAATTATCAAAACCTTTTCAGACAGTAGTTTTCAACCCACTGAGGAAGATCAAATAGCTGCTACAGAATAGTTAGACCTCATTTGGAGCACTGTGTTCAGTTCTAAGTACCAGAATTCATGATGTACATTGAAAAATGTAAACTTTCCAGGAAAGCAACCAGGGAGTCAAGGAAATTCAAGATTTTGCCACATGAGGATCAGTTGCAGAAACTAGATATCTTTAGCCTAGAGAAGACTTAGGGGGAACCATGATAATGGTCTTCAAATATCTGAAGCAATTTCAAGTGGAAGAGACATTGGACTTATTTTGTTTGTTCTAGTACTAAAAATTGACACACGCTTCTATTTTTTCAGCATTCATGGCTGGTTCCACCTATTGAAAAGAGAACTAATCATACCTATAAAATGCATGGGTTTTAGTAGTAGCAGGGAAGCAGAGATAATCTGTATATAAGGAAAAAATCCCTTTATTCTCCATCACTGGAAATCTTCAAGAGATTAGAAGTCCATTTTATATGAATGTTATAGAAGGGACTGTTGTTAACACACAGATTGGTCTTAGTTGGCCTATACGGTCCCTTCTAACTGTGATTCTGTGATTCTCTGAACACAACTCAAGCTTTAAATTTCAACAACATTCAATTATTGCTTTCTTGTTGGGTCTAAATTATACACATCCCACAAAACACACAGAGGGGTGATGATAAGTCAATGACTTTTCTCTTAAGGCACAGAATTTACTCTTTGCCAGGATTACTAGAGTTAATTTTTTTTTAAGTTTCCAAAAGAATGTCTCTGGAAAAGAATGAATCCTAACTCAAGAGAGACAGTAAATTGTGAACTTAATTTAAAGGAATTTTTTAGTGAAGACCACTGTACTGTATTATGTCTCTTTTTTCTTTCAGCACCAAGAACATAACATTAGAATTTTCCTAAATGTCTCCAAAAGAAAACTCGGGGCTAAGGACTTATTAGTACAACAATGACTAAAGTAAGAATTATTTTGTGAATTCCTGGAATAAAGACTTTAAAGCTATTTGACACTAGGTTTTAGTCTCTATGACTGAAAAGTAGTCATATTAAATAGGTTTATACCACTACCAGGTTGGACACACACAGAAAGAGCTGTCACTACAATGGTGGACAGCTATAAAATGTGCCACAAGAACAATTAAAAAGATGATAAACACGGTCTCATAAATTGTCTGAAGGTAAGACAAAGTGATATTGCCTGATAAGAGGAGGCGCCACGGCAGCCCAACCTCTAAGCAATCAGCCATCAAACAGCGAGATAAGAATCTTCATGAAGCACAGCGGCCTCCAATGCACACATGGATCAGACGCAGTGAAGGACTTCCTGGTTCAGGAGCGGTGTTAAAAATTTATTGCCTCCTTTTAAAGGAAAAACCTAAAAAGGTATTTTCCAATAAACTTGTTTTCATAAAGAAACTAAACCATCCTATCTTACAAACATCAGGAGAAAATCAAGCCAGTTACAGTCATGGTGCTCTCCTTAGATCAAATAGATGAAGCTTTGCCTGAAAACGTGACAATAAAACACAACCATCCACTTCAAAACCAGGTGTAATGTGATTTGCTCCACAGCCACACAGCATCCAGAAAAGCTCCTCTGAGGTGACATAGGGAGTGGCTTTTTGTTCAAAGTCCAGGCCTTCATTTCTGGTTTGTCCCTTTCCAAGGTTGCTTAAGTACACACATGTGTCTTGCTGTCTTAAAATAAGTCAGTCCTACTGCAGTGCCTGCCTGCTTTAATTTGAAAGGATTTGGGAAAGTGTGAGAGTCCAACTACTGAAGTGGTCTTTCCCAAGTAAACATCAGGCTGGCCCATTTAGGTTGAGAATTGGAGATATAAAGAAATATCTCAAACATGCCTGTGACCACAATTTGGTGGAATGGTAGGAAGGAAGAAAGGAAGAAAACATGTTTATTAAGCACCTACTACGTACCAGAGACTACGTTAAGCTCTTTACAAACATCTCATTTGATCTTCACAACAACTGAGAAGGCAAGAAAAAGTCAATCTAAAACTAAACTTTCTCTTAAAGTTAAGCAAAAGGGTGGTTAATAATAGTTCATTCAGTCTTTGCATACTGCCTGCCATTAATTGGTTAGGAACTAAAACAGAGTTGGTGCTATGATGGTAAATGAGGAAGAAATATCACCTCAACATGTAATTCTGGCAGTGGCTACCTTCATTATGGTAAATACCTCAGGGACATATTCTTGCTCATTCACAGTAGCTACTTTCCTCTAAAAATACTAACAACCTGGTTGTTTTAAAATATAAAAAACACCAACAAAGTAAACCTGTAGACATGAGACAAAATATTTTAGATGAAAATACCTAATTTCCAAGATGCATAGTAGTAAATAAGAACCTCAGAGTAGCAGAAGCATTTCATTAGCATACTCACACCAAGAAATGACCTAAGAGGTAATCTTTTAAAAAAAAAATCATATCACACATACTCCACAGCAGAAAGGCAGAGACAGATGTATATAAATCTTCTTGCTCCCAGGAGGCAGTCCTAGTTGCCAAGTTCAAACTAAGGAGACTAGTTTGAAGCCCCTCAAAATAAAGATTTATAAAGGAAGCGAGGTGAAAGCTCTGGTTATGGGTACTTAAATAAGGCAATTATGAGACCTGACTGCTTAAGTAACCTAAACAAACCTAGGAAAACTGGCAGCCTTCAAATTTCAGAATCTAAGCATAGAAATTACAGTTAGAAACAGGAACCCAACACCCATCACTTTAAAAGTGAGCTTCAGAAGTCTGGTTCTATCATTTTCATTCACAGTTTAAGCTTCAATCCAATCAGTAGTCACTAGGGATTCTAAAATCACTACAGATTAAAATCCCCTCTGACTCAATTGTTTGACTAATGCTGTACGTTTAATAATTCTACTCGTGAGAGATTTTATTTAACAAAATCCTGCTATGGGCAATCTTCAGATGTTCCACATCTGCATCAGAATATAAAATATCAAGGTCCCTGTTTTTTGTACAAACATTGTGTCTCTCAATTTGGAGAGAGGAGGAATCTATTACTGAAATCAACATACAATTCTATTTTTTTTCAGTAGCCATGCCTGAAAAGTTCCACTAAAAGAAAGACAACTAATGTCACCTACAAAGGCCTAAATGCTTGCTCCAAGACACTAATGGTGTATGTTGTAGGGAGTTAATAACTCTGATAGAGAGAATATAGTTAAGGTAATGAATTTCTAAACTTTATGCTTTCAATAATAAAGGCATTTAAGCTAGAGCATTTGGGCTCTCTCTGGTTCCATACATCAGGCACTTTGATATTCAACAGGTTGAGTAAATTGAACCCATATATCGTATTTATGTTATATGTCAAGCCTGCTGATCCTCATTCAAATGATCAAAGGCAAAATAAGTCATCAACATCATAGCCTTCAATACTGTGTTCATTACATTTAATCAAGTGCCAACTCTACTGTACCACTCACCAACTTTAAGAATGTTTAAACGTATAGCAATGTTTAGCAACACAGGAAGGATGGAGTATTGTTTAAAAATACAAAAAAGGGAAGAGAAAACATTATCACACTGTGCCAGTAAACAACCAAAACTGGACAGAACTAATAGGGCATCAACTCAAACATAGGGAATGGTTTTCTACCTGAGGCAGCATCGATCACTGTAGAAACTCCCCTTCGATCAGAGACAGGACGAGACGACCCTGGCATGCTGACTGGGTCAGAGCGGACTGGCTGGATCCTGCAATGCAATTTAATTTAATTTACTTCACATATGTTACTGGTGTCAGAACTGCCGCTTGCTGCAACAGATTCTAAATCAAGAATGCTGGGGCAATCCAATCCATTAAAGAACTATTTATTCTGAAATCAGCCAAGCAAGAGAGCAGCATTCTTCCTGATTTTTGTACAGGGCTGAAGCACAACATACATCTCTCTTGCTTGTCTTCTTATGTGTCCATAGATTTTTTTTTTAAGCTATAGGCTTGGAAGGGTGGAATATTTAAGGGAGAATTTGAAGGGAATGGAGAAATGAAGTAATACAATTTCATATTATAAGAAAATTTATGACAAAATTCCCCATATAAAAATGTATCACTAAAGAGGCCACTTAAAGAAGCAAAATCTGATATAAAATTCCAGTTCTCTCAGTAAAGCAGCAAATATTCATTATACACTTCTTATGTGCCCTTACTAAGTAAGGCACTGAGTGGAAAAAGCAAGAGCTGGTTCTTGCCCTTTAAGAGCTTGTGGTCAAGTTGGGATGACAAGAAATAGGCACAGGAAAGTATCATTATGAATAAGTATATGGTTAAGTGCCGAAATAAGTGGATATTAATGCTAAAGATCGATAATTTCATGGATGGAAGTACACCTTTCATTAATAAGAAATCATAAACCCTCTATGCCTTACTACATAGTTTTCAAAGTCATGGTAGCCTAGCCTCCTTTATCCTGCAAATCATCTTATGGTGGCCAAGCTTCTATTAAATTTTATTTTTTCAATCAGCAAAAACATGCCTTCCTCCATCCCACCCCATAATTGAGAATGAAAGAAAAATAAAATCCTAATATGTTCCTTTTCCTCTCTTTCTATTCTTTTTAAAATCAGAAAGATATAACAAGCATTCACAGGCATTGTGTCTAATTGGACTTTCTCTATGACCTCTAAAGATGATAAGGTTCAGAAGGGACACTTATTATATCTCCATATTAGCATGTAAGTAGTTAATCCTTGTTTGTTATTGTTTACATTCTGTCTAAATAGATTCTTTCTATCACTCCTAATGATGACAGGGTTCAGAAGGAACACATGTATCACTTCCTCATATTTGAATATAAGCAGTTTATCTTTCTTTAGTTCATTCTTTTTCACTTTATGTTTCTCTTGTGTGTTTGAACGTCAGAGTTTCTACTCAGCTCTTGTCTTTTCATCAGGAATGTTTGGAAGTCCTCTATTGCACTAAAGATTCATTTTTTCCCCCTGTAGTAATATAATCAGTTTTGCTGGACAAGTTATTCTTGTTTGTAAGCCTATATTATCCTTCTTTCATTCTGACAAGTTCTTTGCTCTTTTCTAATAGTGGTTGTTAAATCATGGGTGAAACTGACTGCAGCTCCTCAGTAACTAAATTCTTTCTTTCTGTCTGCATGCAATATTTTTTCTTTGACCTAGAAACTCTGATTTTGACTATAATGTTTCTAGGAGTTTTTATTTTAGTGTTTCTTTCAGGAGATGATTCATTCCATTTTCACTTTATCCTCTGGTGCAGTTTTTGTTCAAGATTTCCTGAAATATAATGTCTAGCTTCTTTTTTGGGTCATGGATTTCAGGTAGTTCAATGATTCTTAATTTTATTTTCCTTGATGTTTTCTATATATGCTGTTTATTTTTTAATTTCTCATCATAATTTTTAAATTTTTTAAACATTTTTCCTTAAATATTAAAACTTAAATACACAATAAGAAAAGAAAAAGGAACATAAATTGAAACACAAAAATGTCATGTGCACAGCAGAACATAAAGAGAGGATTCAAAATATATAGCAATAAATTTCTGTTTTAAGAAAGTATATGTAATAAGTACTTCATGTTGTTTTGAGAGCTGTCCATCTTTTCTTTGCTTTCTTGTAAATTTGCTTTTGTTCTTTGCTGTGTACTTTTTACTTTGTTTCCCCACCCCCTCCCCAAAGGTTATGATTAAGCATGGATATATTTGTATATAGATATATATATATATACACATACATAAACATATACTTTCCCTAACAAATCCTACTCCTGCTCTTTGTTTTTATGTTTGTATGTATTATTTCCTATCCCTCCTGACTCCTCTACTTTACTTCTATCCACTACCTTGCCCTCCTATTATTTAACCTACCACACACACCTCCCCGCCAGGATCCCTCCCTTATCTTCCCATTCCCATAAATCTAAACACCCTTCTATACCCCCCTTTCACCTATTCCCTCACCCTCCCCTCTAAAGATCCTTCCCTTATCCTCTCCCCCCTCCCTATTCATTTAGCATTTTATTTTTCTGAATTTAGAAGACTTTTATACTCTTCTAGATATACAGATAGATCAATAGACAGATCGATCAATTGATAGATACACAGATAGACAGATATATGTATGTATGTATTGTGCCCTCTTGAACCCATTTCCAATGAAAATAGGTTTCCAGAATGAACAGCCCTCTTTCCCATCTAATTCCTCTGTGTCAGTTCTTCCTCTGCATCTCATTTGTATAAGATAATTACTCTTTTAAGTGTTCCTAAACAGTTTTACTTTTTAAAATCGTATCATGCTCAAGTCTACCCCAATCTTTCTTATGAACTACCTAATTACTAATAACAACCTTAGGGATACGTTTTACATTTTACATACATAAAAGGTAAACAGTCTGTCCTTATTGAGTGCCTTCTAATCAGTTTTTGGTATGCACCATATATCTCTCCTGGCTCTTGAATGTCAAATCTTCCATTAAGTTCAGGTTTTTTGTTTTTTTAAACAAAGTCCTGACACTCTGACAATTCATTAAATGTCCATTTTTTTCATTCAGGATTATCCTTAGCTTTGCTGGGTATGATATTTTTGGCAAGAACCCAGTCTTTTAATGTCACCACTGCTAAGTCTTATGTGATTCTAACTGTGGCACTGCCATATTTAAATCGTTTTTTTTTTCCTTGCTGCTTGTAATATTTTATCCTTGAGCTAGGAGTTTCAGAATTTGACAATAATATTCTAGTAGGTTTTCCTCATAGGATCTCTTTAAGGTGGTGATCAGTGGATTTTTTCTATTTCTACTTTCCTGTCTTGTTTTAATCTTCAGGGTAATTTAATTATTTTTTTTATTATTGTATCAAGATTCTTTTTTTGATCATAGCTTTCAGACAGTCTGATTATTCTTACGTTTTCTCTTCTTGTTCTGTTCTCCAGATCCGTTGTTTTTCTTATAAGATATTTCACATTGTCTTCTATTTTTTCATTCTTTATATTTTGTTTTATTATTTCTTTATCTCATAACTTTGCAGGCTTCTCCTTGCCCAATTCTGGTTTTCAAGGAGTCATTTTCCTTAAGATTCTCAATATCATTTTCTAATTGTTGACTTTTTTTTCATAATCTTTTTGTTTTTCTTGGATTGTTCTTTTTTTGTTTTGTTTTGTTTTTCCTCAAACTTTCTCATTTGATTTTTAAGTCTTTTTTAAATTTTTCTATGAATTCTTTTTGGGCAGGTGACCACTTGACATCACTCTTTGGGGTAGAAGGTTTCTTTACTTCAGTATCCTCCTCTGAAGACAAATTCCAGTCTTCTCTATTCCCACAGTAACTCTCTATGGTTGGATTCTTTCTCTTTGCCCTGTGCATTTTTTTTATTTGTAGTAGCTTAATTTTTGTAATCACTTCTAGTCATGGGGTATGGTGCCTCTGGCTTCAGATCCTCCTTCAGTTTTCCCTGCTTCCTCAGCCTCGTTAAGTGCCCACAGCCAGCATCTCTGCTCCGCTGCTTCTGCACTCACTGGGTGTTTGCTGGTCCCACATTTCCCCAGCAGTCAACTGAGGTTCCCTCAATCTTCCTGGCTCAGATGCCCAACTCTCCTCACTGATCCCTGCAACCCTGGTCTAAACTCTGCAAGTCTGTGACCTGGGAGACTAGATTCAGCTCATATCAGCTAGCTGGAAAGCTCTGCTGGTTCGGAGTGATAGAAATGCAGGCTTCCCTTTGCTCTGGGATTCCTGTTTATTCCTTCAGCTTATTCCTCTACTGGCTTAAACTAGGCTAGAAGTTGGAACTGAGTTTCTGCTTTGTATCTGGTATCTAAGCCACACTACTACTGCTGCTTGCTTCTGAAGCAGCTCCATTTGCAGTATGCAACTCACGGCTCACTCCTGCCTTTCACCCTACATAGCCACTTCTCAACACAGATCTCTTCATCTGCCCTAGATCTATGACATGAGACAAAGCTACTGGCTGGCATCTGTTCCTGCATCTGACCAAGGGTCCCAGTGCCAACTATTACAACTATTATTCTTTTTAAAAATCCTATCATACCTATTCTATAGAGGAAAGGCAGAGAGAGGACCTCATCTTCCCAACCTTTCTATGCACAAGGATGCTTCATGTAGTGTGTTCCTGACTAGAGCATCTACCTAGTGTCTACAGACATCTCTGTCTGTCTTTCTTGCTGACCTGGGCTGGAAAAACAAGTGTCAATTCTTAGATTTCCCCAACAGGATTCAGTCTGGTGCTTTTCCTAGATCTGTTTGGTGTAGAGTTCACTTTATTTCTTTCTGTTATATGCTATCTTGGCTATGCCCTGGTAGCCAACCTTCTAATTATGACTCTCCTAGGCATAAGATTAGCTAAGTTGATACAAGGACAATAGCTAGAGAGCTCATCATCATACCTGTACTTTTCAGCTTGGTAGGAAAGTGCCAGAGCCTGAGCTCCACAAACACAATCTTCAAGAAACCATCGTCACTTACACTGAAGCATTAGATTATAACTTTAGTGATAGAGAAATTCAGAGATGTGAGATCAAAGTGATCTGGGGCAGTGAGGGAAAGATTCCAGGAAAACAAGATACTAGAGCTGGACTTTGAAGATTTGTATAGGGGGTGAAGAGAAGAAAGCATAGGAGAGGGAAGGATAGTATGGTCAAAGAGTAATAGTGGGGTACAGTGAGAGCCCTGGATATTGTTAAGGAGTCTGGACTACAGGCAATGGTGAACTATTTGATATTATTTCATAGGGAGATGATGTAAGGAAACTAGTGCTTCTGGACTGTTAAGGCAACGGAAGTCGAAAGACACAGAATATTCGACTAACATTATAGTGGGACTAACAAATTAAATTTCTGCACATTTAGTCTACTGTTAGCTTAGAATTTTTCCCATTTGCTCAACTGTCTCTCTTCTCCAAGTGTTAACCATTTTATACATTTTTTTCCCCAGCTGCCCTGTGATCAGTTCAATAATCCTGAATCCATTGTGGATCACTGTTCAATTAAGGTCTTTCCCCATTTCAGTAAAGATACTGGCAGTCAGAGTACCAGATTATGAGCGTTTGTTGAGTATCTATATGAAACACAGCTTTATACTGCAGGCTGAAACCGGTGGTTAGAAGAAAAACCACAGGTATAGCTGTTCTGTAACAGCTCACAATTCACAGTAAAAATGGAGGGTAGTGATTTGAATAGATGGGAAGTCAAAGGTCATGCCATATTGAGGTTTACAAAATGCAAATCCCAGTAGAATATAAGCTCCTCAGAGGGCAGGGATTATTGGCTGGTTTTGTCTTTGTATCCCCAGGGTCTAATACAGAGCACTGAACACAGCAGGCACTTAAATGTTTGTAAATAGAACTGAATTAATGCAGAGTCTCCAAAGGTGAGGTAATGCTGCCCAACCACAGTCAAATAAAATTAGGGCAAAAGGGAAAGGCTTGATCCTATTAAGTATTCAGCACTGTGTCAGAGAGGAGGGACAATGAACAACCAAACAGTCTTTTGAATAATTTTTTAACTAACTACAGATTATATTCCCAGAAAAGATAAAGGCCAAAATAAAATGAACTTTCCATAATACACCAATTCTTAGAGTCAAAAGTCTAATTCAGAAGGCATGATATTCCAGTCTCCATATTATCATCCTAACAGCCTCATCTCTGACTAATTTCCTATATATACTGCATTTTTTCTTTGTTCAGAACAATTTTATTTATATAGGAAACCCCTTGTGTGGAAACTTGCTCTGTTAATGTATATCAGTAATTATTATGCAATTTTTTTGTATAAGAAGTGGGGTTTGAACCCACATCCTTCTGATCTTTACCGCTGATCTACTGTATACACAGATAAATACACAAACCAGACTCCTATTTCATGAAAATAGCCATGCTTTTCTGCATTTTGTTGATATTTTTATTTTTACAAGGAATGCCTTGCACACTTATCTTCATTCATTCATTCAACAAACATTTATTATATGGCTACTATGTATAGAGTACTCCACTAGTCAAAAGGGAAGATCAAATGTGTTGGTCCAACATGGTCCCTGATCTTACTCATTCAACAAACATTTAAGTGCCAGATAAAGAGAAGAAAAAAACAGTTCCTACATTCAAGGAGCTTTATATTCTATTGGGGGTGATGGTATGGGGGAAAATACCATGGCATAAAATCTAGTAATGGGAATAAGACACAAACACATAGATCTATGATACAGTAATACATATATGTGGGGACATAAAATGTGACCTGGGCATACTGGTAACCCAGATCCGTACTCTACATATACCTATGATTAAATGATAAATGCATTATAGAGAAGTCCAAATCAAAGAGCTTCATGAGGGCCAAGAGATAACTTCATTAATGACAAGGATAACCAATATACAAAGGCAACAAGTGGTTGAGATATTAAGTTAGATATGAGTTGATGATCTGGATCAGTGGGATGTTTCTTATCATGATGAAAGCATATGACCGGTCCAAAGGAAAAATTATTTTTGTGCTTGATTTAGTCTACTTTTCTTTATGAGTTGCTATGGTAACTTAAGGGGGGGGCAGAGCAGCACTATATTTAAATAATATTACAGCACGTGGTGCCTTGCCCATAATAGATGCTCAATAAATATTCAAAGAACTGACTTAAATTTGTTTTGGAATGTTTCATGGGAAGGAACTATGTGAGTGTGAGGGTGGAAGATGTGGGAAGGGCTGTTCCTCAGAAGTGATGGAAGCACAATTTTCTTTTTCTAGGAAATGAACAAAAATACCATAATCAAGTATAGCTGTTATACTTGAGGAATGTATAGTACAAAGTTTCCCAAACTGCATATAGATCAATTACACAGGGCCTTACAGTAACCAACCACATACCATTTTATTTTGTTTTATTTATTTAAGAAATGCTGTGAAGGGTTAGGCAGAATTTCTAAAGCCTGGAGCTGGAGCTCTGATACAATCCATAGATTGACTGAATTTTGCAATGTGCAGTGCCTGAATAAGTGTTAGATGGAGTAACATAAGTGGAAATGGAATTTTGCTGGAGAGATCAATAACTAAAAGTAGCAGACTTCCTCTACTTGGAAGGAAAGGGCTCAGCTACCTCACCACAGGCAAATTTTACTATACTCCAAACCATAAAAACTGTTGACACTAATTCTGTTCTGGAACTGTGGGTTTGCTTGTATCCTACAAAGGAAAGCGAGAAAGGAGAGCCATTCTTATATTTCAAGATGGCAGTATGAAGAGGTATGAAAAACAAAGACCAAAGATAGAACAAGAAGAAACAACACATGCAATAGATGTTCATTTGCTTGTTTCTTTTAAGGCAGAGAAATGGTACAGGACACACGCTCCTTTCTTTAGCATGAGTCACTCTTTAAGAAGAAACAGAAAATCTAACCAGCTTTATTGGTGGCTTTGCTCTAAAGAGATATTATTGCTGATGGCAATGTGGCAGGTAAAAATATATTTCTATCATATGACAGATTACTGGTGAGAAGGAATACAAGGAAAAGGGTTAACTGAAGCCATTTCTTAGTTTCGAATCAAGATGAGAATTTTCCCCAGTGTTTTCACTGGCAAAGAAATAGCCATTAAAAAAAAGGGCATTTAGAAATTTTGTTTAGCATTGTAGTGACCTGGGGCAGCTAGGTGGTACAGTGGATAGAGCACCAGCCCTGGAGTCAGGAGGACCTGAGTTCAAATCTGGCCTAAGACACATAACACTCACTAGCTGTGTGACCCTGGGCAAGTCACTTAACCCCATTGCCTAGCTAAAAAAAAAAAGAAAAGAAAAAAAAAGCATTGTAGTGACCTCTTTTAGTTTACTGGTCAAAAGAGACATATACTAAGCTACGGTTTCTTTCCCTTAATATGAATCCTTCCTTGGCTGAGCAGGAAGAAAAAAAGTCTATTTTTTCTAGGTTTTGGGGACCTCTTTCCCCTAGTGCAGCCACAGCACTCAGGGAGATTCCTTGCTTCTTGCCCTAATCCTAAGAGGATTCAGTGTTTTCTTTTGGCTAGATGCCAGAGAGGGGCTTAGACTTGGTTTGGGGACATCTAGAGGGATTTGAGGAGAGAATGGGAGGTGAGGGCAAGACAGAAAACTGACAGACTAGAGGAGAGGGCAAGTTAATTTGCTAAGAAACACTGAGATCATAAGAGCTAAGGATGCATCCAACTTCACAAAAAGATGATGGGAAAAATTAATAAATATCTATGGACTGCATATATATTTCTTCACAACAAGTAGGTCAGAAAATGCATAGGAAAAAAAGACAGAAAAAATTTAATAGGGAGTTTCTCCTTTGCTTTTTCTTCCAAAATATTTTATCTTTAATGTATCATTTCAGTGACTTGAAAGAGTAAACAATATTCACATAGAAATTTCAGATGATATTTAAGTGGAAGGTGATGCCAACACCAAAAAGGTCAGAAAACATGATACAATCAGACTTCAAGCAATTAGAAATCCAATAGGGACATCATACAACAAAATAGTTTGGAAAAGTGTCTTACAATCTACATTTAGAGAAATATGATCAGAAACACAAATATTCACTGGGAACAAGAGAGATCCCAAGGGATGATAGGGAATCATGAACTACAGTGAAAATAAGCCTACAATAGGATACTACAGCAATTAAACATGAATTAAATTAAAAAAAAAACTACTGGCTAAAATGACTTTAAGTAAGAGTCTATGTTACTCCACGCCAAGACTCAGAGAGAGAGAGAAAGTACAAAGGGGCACTGCATTTTGGGGCACTTCAATTTTAATGATCTGAAAACATCTGAATAACCAAAGCTTGAAAGAGATTGCTAATAGAATGAAAGCTTCAGAATACAAGAGACAGATGCTGCAATACTTATATTCATCAATATTTGGTATAGTGTCCCTAAGGCAAGGAAACTTTAAAAAGTGAGAAGAGGAAGAAAGCAAAGAAAAAGGAAAAAGACCCATACCTACAAAAATATTTATAGCAATTCTTTTTGAGGTGGCAAAGAACTGGAAACTGAGGGAATGTCCATCAATTGGGAAATAACTAAACAAGTTATGGTATACGAATGTGATGGAATACTATTGTGCTGTAAAAAACAACGAAGAGGATTCTTTCTGAAAAACTTGGAAAGAATTATACGAATTGATGTAAAGTGAAGAGAGCAGAACCAGAAGAACAACTTCCACAGTAACAATATTGTCAAGATAATCAACTGTGAAAAACTTAGAAACTTGAATCAATTCAATGACCCATTAGAATTCCAAAGGATTCAAGATGAAAAATGTTGTCCACCTCTAAAGAGAGAACTGATACCTTCAGAGTACAGATGGAAACATAATTTTTTTTCTCTTCCTTTTTTTTCAGAAAATGGCTAATGTAGAAATGTTTTGCATGATTTCATATGTATAATGAGTATTGTATTTTTTGCCTTTTAAAGGGTGAGAGAGGAATAGAGGGAGGGAGATTTTGGAATTTAAAATAAAATTTAAATAATTTTTTTAAATTACCTGGTGGTAGCAATAATAGGAGGAACTAGGTGACTAATTCAATTTTTAAACATTCTAATGTGCCAATTTTATGCCAGGCATTTTGGAAATCAGGTAAAGACAAAAGACAAAGTCTTAGATCTCAAAGAGCTTATATTCCCTCAGGTTTGATGAGATATATTTGGAAATCAGGTAAAGATAAAAGACAAAGTCCTAGATCTCAAAGAGCTTATATTCCCTCAGGTTTGATGAGATATACATGCAAATAAATGATACAAACCAGAATTTTTTTCAGTGTATAGCAGCAGTCAAAGAGTAGCTTAAGAAGTTTGAGAAATGAAGAATCACTGTTTCAGATAGGGAGAGAGTGTTGATAAAAGAAGTCTTAATGGGCTAAAAGAAGAGAAGCATTCTAACAGGTGGAAATATGGAATAAGTTCATTCCAGACAATGCAGATGGCTTTTGTGGAAATACAAAGAAGTGGGAGAAGGCAGGATAAAACTGAACCAAATTTACAAAAATAAGAAACATTCTCCAGTTGATAGATAAATGGTCAAAGGATATGAACAGACAGTTTTCAGAAGAAGGAATCAGAGCTATCTATAGTCATATGAAAAAATACTCTAAATCACTATTGATTAGAGAAATGCAAATTAAAACAACTCTGAGGTATCACCTCACATCTATCAGATTGGCTAACATGACAGAAAAAGAAAAGGACAAATGTTGGAGGGGATGTGGAAAAACTGAAACACTAATACACCACTGGTAGGGTTGTGAACTGGTCCAACCATTCTCGAGAATAATTTGGAACTGTGCCCAAAGGGGTATAAAACTGTGTATAACCTTTGACTCAGCAATACCACTACCTGGTCTCAAGAGATCAAAGAAAAACAAAAGGATATAGATAAATATGTGCATGTATACACACACATATATGTTTATAACAGCTCTTTTTGTGATGGAAAAGAATTGGAAATTGAGGGGATATCCATCAATTAGGTAATGGATGAAAAAGTTGTGGTATACAGTTGTGATGGAATACTATTATATAAGAATATAATGTAAGAAATGACAAGGGAGGTGGTTTCAGAAAAATCTGGGAAGACCGAATGAATTGATACAGAGTGAAGTGAACAGAGCCAGATTATTTTACATAATAACAGCAACATTGTAACAATGATCAACTGTGAAAGGCTTAGCTACTTTAATCAACACAATGATGCAAGATAATTCGAAAGAATGCAACCTTCAGAGAGTACTGATGAACCCCAAGTATAAATTAAAGTATAATTTTCTCATTTTTCTTGCTTTTTTTGGTAATATGGCTAATATGGTATCACCCTTTAATCTAAATCATGTATCCATTTTGATCTCATCTTGGTATATGGTATGAAATACTGGTCTATGCCTAGTTTCCACCAAACCACTTTCCAGTTTTCCCAGCAATTTTTGTCAAACAGTGAGTTGTTTCCCCCAAAGCCTGGGTCTTTGGGCTTATTAAAGACTAGATTGCAATGTTCATTTCCTATTGTGTACTGTGTACCTCATCTATTCCACTGATAAACCATTCTATTTCAAAATAAGTACTAGATTGTTTTGATGATTACCACTTTGTAACAAAGTTTGAAATCTGGAACTGTTAGTCTGCCTTTCTTCACAATATTTTTCAGTGATTTCCTTGATATTCTTGACCTTTTTTTTCTTCCAGATGAATTTTGTTATTATTTTTTCTACCTCTTTAATTCTTTGGTAGTTTGATTGGTATGGCACTGAACATGAGAATTAATTTAGGTAGAATTCTCATTTTTATTACATGGGGTTGGCCTACCCATGAGGAATTAATATTTCTCCAATAGTTCAGATTTGTCTTAATTTGTGTGAGAAGTATTTTGTAATTGTGTTCATATAGAGTCCATCAGTGTCCCAATTTTTCCATATCCAACATTTATCCTTTCCTTTTTCTGTCATGTTAGCCAATCTGGTAGGTGTTAGGTGGCACCTTGGTAGGCAGACTCCCAAGTATTTTATATCATCTACAATTAATTTAAATGGAATTTCTCTTACTATCTCTTCCTGCAACGTTTTGTCGGTAATATATTGAATTGCTGATGTAGGTTTATTTTATATTCTGTAACTTTACTAAAGTTGTTAATTGTATCAATTAGTTTTTTCGTAAATTCTTTAAGATTTTCTAAGTGTACTATCACGTTGTCTGCAAAAGTGACAGGTGTTTCCTCCCTGTCTATTCTAATTCCTTTAATTACTTCACTATAGCTAGCATTTCTAGTACAAAATGTTAATAATAGTAGTGATAATGAACATCCATGCTTCCCCGTGATTTTACTGATAAAGCTTCTAGTTTATACTCATTACGGTCAATGCTTGCTTTTGGTTTTAGAGAGACATTACTTATTATTTAAAGAAAAGCTTGATTCCTAGTCTTTCTAGTGTTTTTAAAAGGAATGGGTGTTATATTTTGTCAAAAGCTTTGTCTCCATCTGCTGAGACAGTAATTTTTTTTTGTTCTTGCTATTGATATAATCAATTATACTTTTAGTTTTCCTAATATTGAACCAGCTAAATGTCACCTAGTCATAGTGTATGATCTTGTGATACATTGCTATAATCTACTTTCTAGTATTTTATTTAAGAATTTTGCTTTAATATTCATTAGGGAAATTGGTCTATAATTTTTGTTCTCTGTTTTTGTTCTCCCTGGTTTAAATATCAAGACCATATCTGTGTCACAGAAGGAATTTGGTAGGACTTCTTTACCTATTTTTTCAAATAGTTTACATACTATTGGAATTAATCGATCTTTAAATTTTAGATAGAATTCACTTGTAAATCCATCTGGTCCTGGGGATTTTTTCTTTTTGAAGATAGAGTTATTTTAGTATTCCATTTCCTCTTCTGTTAATCTGGGTAATTTATATTTTTGTAAATATGCATCCATTTCACTTAGATTGTCAGTTTTATTGGCATACAATTGGGCAAAACAGCTCCTAATAATTGCTTTAATTTCATCTTCATTGGTGGTGCATTTACCCTTTTCATTTTTGAACCTGGTAATTTGGTTTTCTTGTTTCTTTTTTAAATCAAATTAACCAATAGTTTATCTATTTTATTGGCTTATCAAACTAGCTCCTAGTTTTTTTAATTCAATGTTTTGGTTTTGTTTTATTTTTTTTAACTTTGAATTTTATCAATCTCTCCTTTGATTTTCAGGATTTCTATTTTGGCGTTTAATAGAGGATTCTTAATTTGTTCATCTTCTAGTTTTTTAAACTGCATGCCGAATTCATTGATCTCCTCTTTTCTCTTTTATATTGACGTTAGCGTTTAGAGATATAAATTTTCTTTAAGTATTGCTTTGGCTGCATCCCACAAATTTTGGCATATTGTTTCTGGAGACAGGAAGAGTAAGAAAAACCAGAAGTGACTGAGAGCAACAGTTGGAGAGGTAGAAAGAAAACCAATAGAGTTATGTCACAGAAGTCAAAGGAGGAGAAAGAGGAAGGGATCTTCAATAGTGTCAAAAGTTGCAGAAAGGTTAAGTAGAATGAAAACTAAAGAGAGGCCAGTATATTTGGTAATTAGGAGATTATGGCTCAGAGAGAATAGTTTTAGTGGAAAGATGAAAACTATCAGTGATGAAACAATTGTGATTAATAAGAAGATTGGCTTGATTCAAGAATGACTGTGGAAAAGACAGGTCTCTTCAATATGGTAGTGATTACATTAAAAGAATACTAACAGATGACATTTATAGTAGAGTCTTTTATAGCTATCCAACATGTTATTAATGTAACAAGTAAACTGAGGTGCTGGAGAAATAGTGCTGAATTTGGAATCAAGAGAACCTCAGTCCAAATCCCAGTTCTATTACTTATTACCTGAGTAGCCTTAGACAAGAATGTTATTCTCAGGCTTCAGGCTCCTCTTCTATAAAATGAGAGGGTTGGGCCAACTGATCTTGTTCAAAATCTTAAAGGTCATTATGGAAGTGCTAGTATTTGAACCAAGGTCTTCTGACTCCAAAACCCATGTTCCCTCCATTAAACCACACTGTGATGCACAAAATCTGGTCAGCCAAAATAACTTTTAAAGTTTTAAATTCTTATTCCAAAGAAAATATAAACATATTTAAGAAGTGAGTCCACAATATTTACCTTGGTCTTACTGATACTCCCTAAGTTCTTCTTACCTGAGGCTGTTGAGATCCAGGTCATCAGTGTCAAAATCCAAAAGGGGCTGAGGAGTGTCACTTGGGCCATGAGACTGCAGCACAGAGGAACTCGATGATATAACTGTAGTTTGGCCAGAAGGGTGAATGGTTTTGAATTGGAACTGGGGACCCATCCATAGACGTCTATGGGGTCCAGTGTGGGTCACAATTTCAACCTGGAACAAAACAGGCCTAGCATGATTAAAATATATCCTGACACATTCCTTTGTTTGCCATTCATCAAACCACCTCCCACCCTTTACTCTAAGCCCATTTCCTCCAGGAAACCCATCTTAATCAAATGGGAGCACAAGAAGGCACCTGCCACTGAAAGGTCATCCTGATTACAGTTTGAAGAGGCAGCCATACCACAACCCTCCTCTGGCTTTCACATAAATAAAGACAAACAAATAATAACCCCACCCCCCAAAAAATGCCAAAAAGGAATAGTTGCAGCCTACCTTTTGTTCTCCCTAAGGGCTATATCTTTCCCACATTCCACATAGTACTTACCATTCTGAGGGCATGCAATGAATCCTACACCTATCAATCCACAGATTAAAAGTAATTCCTTCCCTGAGGACCAAGCTCATGACAAACTTGAAGCTGTTCTTGAACTATCCAAGGAAAAGAAAAGGTCTGAAATAATTCTTAACACCTGAAACCAGTTATCTCCCCATCATCAAATGTTACTAGGCTTACTCTACTGCTATCATGCCCCACCTCCCCCATCTCCAAAAACTACTTGTTTGTTTGTTTGTTTTTGGTAAGGCAATCGGGATTAAGTGACTTGCCCAGGGTCACACAGCCAGCAAGTGTCAAGTGTCTGAGGCTGGATTTGAACTCAGGTCCTCCTAACTCCAAGGCCAGAGCTTTACCCACTGCACCATCTAGCTGCCCCAAAGAACTACTTTTTAAATGAGAAGAGTTAGCTGTTTCTACGAAAAACTGGATTCTTCTTTTTTCTTTTTAATAGCCCAAAGTTTCTGAAACATAAGGAAGTGATAAAAAAGATTTCCTACATAACATGTATCTTTGCCTGTCATTATTCATGCTATAGAAATGGGAAATGCCAATGTGTTTCATGAATCATATACTTAAAATGAAGAAAGAAAAACACACCCTTAACACTTGTTGAGAGGCAGCAAGGCAGAATGGATGGAGAGCCACCCTTGGAATCTGATCTTTCCTCTGCTGTATACTAGCTGTTTGACCTTGGACAGGTCACTTAACCACTTGGTGCATCCAATTCTCAAAGACTCTGAGCTGCAGAAGAGTTGGTGATCTGCATCAGTAGAATGATTTACACGCAAACAATTCAATACGAAACTGAAATTGGAGGACCAGAACTGGTTCCCTCCCCAAAATCACTTATTATTGTATTGGGTGCTTTAAAAAGAAAAATTGAACATTATTTTTAAAGGACAAAATCAGAAAGTATATATGTGGTATTCCAGGATTTCACAAACAGGGTGCCTACAACCCAGGTGAACTATATGGAGACCAGGGATGAAGGGGCAACATTTCTTAATGTCTGTAATTGCTAAATCCACCTTTGAGTACAGCAAATGAGACTTTCACTTTCTGCACTTGATGATAAAAATAGATGTGCCATACTTTTGTTTTTAGTTCCTTTACTGAGGCCATATTTCTGTACTTAAGGTGACTGAATTCTTGGCAAAAAGTAATTGCAAAGGAGAGGGTAGCTCTAGGATTGTGAGCCCTCAAGGAAAAAATGTGGGGGTAGGGGTGGGAGAGGGCGCACCTGCCTTGAACATCTACATACCTATTGATCTTAAGGTGCAGCTCAGACTGGCTACGGACATTTCAGATTCTAGCTGCTCACAGGCAATGAGGTAAATTAGGGCACAGATACAGCATTCTGTGCATTTGAAGCTGGAAACCGTCAGTGTCACAGAGCCAAGAGGTAAACAGATGCCTGTGCAATTTCACAGAGGCAATGGCCAGATGTTCCTATTCATTCTCCTGTTGTGTGCAGGACAAACATATTGTACAGACTTCACACTGACAGCACACATTACCCCCTGTTCTAATTGAAAAGTTGAAGTGAAGGGCAGAATTTTTCCACAGCATTCTGTAAGTGGGGATAAGATTTTCAATTTAAAAGCCACCCAGACTTGTGGCCTTAACCCATTGTGGTGCTGGGTGAAAGTAGAATTACCACTAGATTCCAGAGGATAAACCTTTTAGCCTTGCCTTTAATCCCTGGGGCACAGGCATGTAGGCAACTCTTCCCCTCTTCCCAAGTTTCCTACCTTCTCCAGGCCAAGCTCCCTGATACATCATTCACTTTTCCTATGCCTAACCACTGTTGCAGAGGGGGTAGAGTTTGGGAAGAAGGGTGCACCTGTCTGAAGAAAAATCTGACGGATTGGTAATCTGAGCTGGACTACTAACCTCCCCGATGATGTCAGATCCCAGGCAGACAAAACAATGACATTTGTTATAAAGTCATTTGTAATCACATCACTTTGAAAACCCACCCAAGATCATTTGACTTCAAAGCTTCAAGCAATGAAGATAACTTCACATGGAAGGGAAGAGGAGTTAAATGAAGTTGTGATAGATTAGGTTCATTGGTCACTGGAAAATGCATTAATATGAGCATGGGAAAGGCAAGAGAGCTTTGCAAGACAAGGCATTTTGAAGAAAAGGATGTTGCACTTACTTACATAATAAAAGTACAGCCCAATCTGTAGGAAATTTGATCCAACAGTATCCCAAAGTTTTTGGCCCAAAAAATCCCAAAGACAGTGAATAATAGCTTTACTGTTTTCTTTTAAAGTCAACTCTTTCTCATTTATTTTAACCCTGATGAAAGGGCATTTTAAAGAGCTCATCTGAAATCCAAGCTAGTCAGGGGGTGTAAATGCTGAATTGCTTAGAAGATATGCATATTTTATCCTCCAATGTGTGGAAACTAATGCAAGCTGCTAATGAACAGTGAGATACCTTTAATTTGAGAGATATTTTGTTAATATACATGAAAATCTTAAATAGATTTAATGGGTCATTCTGCCCTTGATATACTTTGAATTGTCAAAACAAACCAAAGAGGATAATGGGTTTCCATTTTCCCTTCCATTAACTCCACAACGCTTATACCTCCTTCCCTTGGTTCCCACCTGGGAAAGCCATTCTTCATCCTCTTGTCCACTGTGGTCTGAGGCTAAACTGTCGTAGGATTCATGGCGTGTAATGGGTCCAGGACTTCCAGGAGGAACTACTGTGTAAAGAAAAAAGTACAAGTCATTTAGACCAAAAGAGGGGAACTTGGGTTTGGGTCACCAAAGTATGACTAAAGTGATGTTCTTCAAGAGAAAAGATGTAAAAGTATAAGGTCCCAAGACACAACAAAGCATTGAAACTTTAGTAGATTTTGTGTAAAGTCATCATGATTATTCAAATTATCATGCTGTCTCTAGCTTGAAATACTTATTTATAAAAAAAATGGGTTTATACTCATGAATTGGGAAATGACTAAAGAAATTATGGTTTACTAAAGTGATAGAATATTATTAGACCAGAAAAAAATGAAAATAAAGAATTTACAGGGAAGCCTGAGAAGACAAACATGAACTGAATATGATGCAAACTGAAGTAAGCAGAACCAGGAAAATAATGTACACAATGTCTATAACAGAAAGTAAATGGAAAGAACAACAACAAAATTCAAATATATAATTATAATATATTATGTAAATATATATAATTAAAATATATAATTAATATGGCATAGTTTGGCTGGAAAAAAAGATGGAAATATACATTTCTCCCTTCTTTGCTAAGTCTAAATACTATAGATGTGTAATATTGCCTAAAATATGATACTTAGAGGGCTGATTAGTTTTACTTAATTGCATTCTCCCCCCTCTTTACTATTCTTTGCTATGGTAAGGTATGACTCTTGGTAAAGAAGGGGGAAAAGTACATTGGGAAGTTAAGATGATGAAAAAAAATAGATTTAAGTAGATTTCCTTAGTTTTTATATATGTTTTTAGAGATAAAATGTGTTTTTTTCTTATCATCATAATAATAATCTCTCCACAATTGTTTCCTAGAACCAATAATAATCATTAAAATTACTCAGTGTTTGACTTCCTTTAAGTGTTCTTTTTATTTCCATTGTTTCATCTATTGGATAGACATAATTCTCCTGGTTCTGCTCACTTTTCTTTACTTTGGCTCATATAAGTTTTGTCACATTTCTTTGAATTCTTCAGATCAGTCAGTCATTTATTCAATGATATTCCATTACATTCTAATATCACAATTTGTTCAGCTATTCAGTAGAGCCCTACTTTCTAGGTGAGGGATTTTTTTAGGGGGGGCAGGGGAATGAGGTACAGAAAAAAGTGTCATATCTATATGGGGACACATTGAGCCCAGCCTGAAGTTTTTAAACGAATAAAAGATAAATCAAAAAACCAAGATGACACCTCTTTCCTCCAGGGATCTATCACAGACAATGCCACTGTCACTAACAGGAGTTTTGAACATCTTGTTCAAGATCCATGGCACATCCAATTCAGTGGTAGAGCTCCAGAAAGGATCAATTACAAAACCTATCCTTGGATAATAGCAGAACACAAGCCTCAAAGGGATGTATTTCCCAGTCTTCCAGAGCAGAATGGCTCCAACCACTACTCTACACTGGCCTGCTCATTTAGGTTGCGCTTTTGAAATCAATGCCAGATGTGGAGAAGCCTGAAATCAACTTCCTCAATCATTCTGTAGATACAGCAAATGGAGTGCAAAACTGGATTTGGGGACTAATTATTTCCTGCTTATCTGGAGAGGTATGTTCGTTTCATTCTGTCTTTTCCCAGTCCTCTTCAGGGACTCCCAAGCTACAGAGTCCCCCTTCCCTGTCAGGTAGGAATCTACTTGTGTCAGTAACAGATATTCTTCTGTAGGTCACATAACAAACACTTAGTGTTTGTTCTGTCAGAAGAAAGGTGAGAGGGAGAAGGTGGAGAAAAAGGATATTCAATTCATCTGCAGTGGGAAGAATTAGAGTGCAGTAAAGAAAAAGAAAACTCTCACATAACCCAGTCCCACAAAATTTTCACAAAATAAGTGTTCTAAAGCATAGGTATCAAACATGCCTTTTATAACACACCTGAATCAGATTAAAATATAATTGGGAAATATTGAACTAAATAAATAAAAATACAACAGAACATAGATAATGTGAATCTATGGTTTTCTAAGCCAAAATGTATCCCACAGGGATCCTTATGTAGAGTTTACTGACCCTCTGAAAAAATGTTTATCCTGGTTTACTAGGGAAAATGAACCTGGACTTCTGGCCAAGATAGAATGGAGGTAGAGTAACCAGCTCCCACATACCTACTTCAGCAAAAACCTGAAAATCAGACCATTTCAAATAATAATCAAGAAATTCAATGAGAAACCATAGCAAGTGACTTTATCTAACCAAGGACTGTACAAAAAGTCAACCAGAAGCCTATGAGCAACAGGAAAGGAGACTAACAGCAAAGCCAGCACCAGAGAAGGCAAAAAAGTCCAACTTCCCAGTGAAACCAGCAATGGGTCAGAAATATTCATAGCCTACAAGGCTTTGTGTCCAGAGACATCAAAATCAGAAGGCCTCAGAGAGAGCCCAAGGAAGGTCAGAAAGTCCCAGAGTGGTGATATTGAGAGTCCCAGGGATCCAAGTGACATAGAAATACTCAGACAGGGACAGATGTCCAAGGTTTCTGAGGTAACTAACACTTTGTACGAGATGCAGGAGAAGGCCCTGAAGATCTAGCATGCTGACCTTCAAAGATCTCTTGGTGGAGGTCACAACAGGGCAAAACAAAGCAATGTTGAACACTCCCCCTAAAAACACAGCAGGAAACAAAACCTGGACCAGATATAAAGGCATAATTCAAGAAGTAAAGCTGGGGAGAAGAGTAAAACAAAGAAAACAATCACCAGTATTTTAAAAAATCATTATAGATCTAGAGATCCTCCTGAAGAAGAAATTAATTCATGAAAATTATAAGCAGTGACTCAAAACAAAATATGGATTTTCCACAGGTACTACTATGTGTCTAACATGTAAGAAGCACTTCATAAATGCAAGTGTTGACTATTGTTAACTGACCAAGAAGTAATAAAGCAAGATTTTTTTAAAATAAGAAATGAAAGCTCAAGAAAAAAAATGGAAGAATAGCTTAGAAGAGAAAGTAGCAAATTTTAAGCAGATTTCATGAAAACCAGAATACACAAAAGAGAAATCAAGGACTCCATGAGAGAACAGGAACCAAAAAAAAAAAGGTGGAAAAAAAGGAAGAAAATGTAAGTTATGTGATATCAAAAACAATTGACCTGAAAAATAGGTCAAGGAGAAATAATGTATTATCACTGGACTTCCTGAAACTATGCTTTCTTTTTTAAAAGCCCACTTTCTTATCCAAACTGTCATTCTATTTCATTTTATTGGATTATTTAATCTATTCACATTTAAAGTGAGGAGAGGTAGGTTTCTATTTTCCTCCATTTTTCTCTAATAGCCTTTTCCTCAAAATTGAGATTTCTCAACTCTTCCTCCTCAGTAAACACATCACTATGTCTCTTCAGTTATTTTAGCTTAATACCTATTTTCTTTCCTATTTCCCCCCTCAAGCAATACCTCTACCCCAACAAATTCTGTTAAGCCTTTCCCTAGTTTTGGAGCTTTGATTATTAGTACCTTATACTATAAATCTGCACCTATAATCCTGCAAGATAGGTACTATTTTTAAACACATTTACAATTGAAGAAACTTAGGCAGAGGTTAAGTGACTTGCCCAAGGTTATACAGCCATTAAGCGCCTGAGGTTGGATTTGAACTCATGTCTTCCTGACTCCAAGCCCAGCACTCTATCCACTGTGCCACTTTGCTATTAGCTGTGAGGTTTAGACAAGGAAACTGTAACTCAGCAAGGTTAAATACTTGTTTCAGATTATTTGGCTTGTAAATGTTGAAGCCAGATTAGAACACCAGTCTTTCAATTACTAATCTCATGCATCTTCTGCTGAAGAAATACCTCCTTTTCTTGATAAAAACCCTGACCACTGAAACAATTCTAACCCTTTTTTCCTCTCTTTTTAAATCCCTCTCTTTGCCTCTTCACACATTCTCCTGTAGGTTCACTTCTTGAAGAAGGGGTTATTTTTCCTTTCATTGCGAGCCTTTCACATAATTAGACTACAGCATATATTTCTCTTCATCATATTCCTGTACTGAGTAATTTTTTTTCCTCTTCTTTTTCTTTTTGTCTTTAAAAAAAGTTATTTGTTAAATGAGATAACTCCCTGAGAGGCAGAGGGGGAGGAACACACTGGGGGAAACTATAATGACATTAAAAAACCAAAACCAAAATGCATCAATAAAAACTCTTTTTTTAGTCCGGATGACATATTTTAAGATATTATAAATGAAAACTTTCCATATCTACGAAAACAAGAGGGCAAAGTTAAGACAGAAAGAACTCACTGATCTACTCCTGAAAGAACACCACAAAGAAAAAGTCACAGAATGCCACAGTCAGATCCAGAGTTGCCATATTAACTATCAAGAAAGCAGTTCAAGTACCAAAGAACCACCGTCAGGATCACACAAGACCTACCAACTTCTCCTATAAATACACAGAGATCTGAGAATACAGTGTTCAAAAAGGCAAAACATATAGGCTTACAACGATGAATAATTTACTCTAAAAATCTTAGTATAATCCTATAGGGGAAAAAAGTTAACTTTTTTTTTAATTCCATAAATTAACCCATTTGTTGTTGGACTACGGGCTACAGATATTTGATAAGAAGATTTTACTGGTCTTTCAATTCCTTCAGTCTTCTGATGGCAGATTTGACTGTGACTGCAGAGATGGTATTGTAGGTCCACACACCACCAGCTATTATCTTCATACAGCATCCACAATGCTAGATACCCATAGCCGTCTCTTCATTTTGGTCTTGCCACAGAAGGAGCAAGTATACTTGGCATGCTGGCTAATTTCAATTTTCTTCATCATTTTTCTGAGGGATGCACCATAACGTGTTCCATATTTACCATCAATTCCAACCTTCTTGGTATGTTTAGCCATGTTGCCAGTTGCAGGGCTGGAGCTCAGAGAGGAAAAAGTGAACTTTTAATAGAAGAGAGAATTGTCAAGCATTACTAATGAAAAGATGAGTAGAACTTTGAAGTACAAACACAAAAGTCCAGAGAAACTTAGAAGGGTAGATTTATTTGAACAATTGGAAGAAGCCATAGACTGATTTAGAATTAACTTTCTAATGGGGGAAAGAAACAAATGTCCCATCAGAATTTTAATGTCTTCAAAGGGTGAAGAGAGAGTTAAATTTAAAAAAAAAAAAAACAACAACCCATGGATGCCATGGGGCTGGACTGGGTCTGTTCTTAGGGTTTTAAGAGAGAAAAAAGAAGGGAGGGAAAAAGGAGGAATACAATGATATATAAAAAGGAAGAAGAAAGGGATGCGATTTGCTATTTCTCATAATTAGAGTATGTGAAAAGAAGAATACACAAACTTGGAGAAAAGAGTAGGGGCCAGGAATCAGACAAGCCTCACTTACCTGAAATGGATAAAAGATGAGCAAGTATACACATACAGTTTGGTGGAGAAATATATTAGATGAAATAGAAAAACACACAGGTAGGGGGAAGAAGCTATTAAGAAGGATAATACTAGGAGGGAACAGTTGTAAATCAAACAAACTTCCTGATCCTTAAGGGAAAATAAAAAGGAAAAAAAAATAAACAAAGAACTGGAATCTAAGGGAGTTCCCATCACTAAAGAGCATCTGTAAAAACTATAATATATGACTATAATGCATTATTATCTCAATAAGAAACAACAACACAATTTCAGAAAATCCTGGGTAGTATGAACTGATTCAAGGGCTACAGCACTGTAAAGAAAAATAATTTACAAGACTTAAAAACTATGGTCAATGTATTGGTCAAACATTATCTTCAGAGTATCTAGGAAGGAATACATTACTCATTTCCTGACAGGGAGCAGACATTCTCTTTCTTTTTTTGGGGGGGGGTTAGGCAATGGGGTTACGTGACTTGCCCAAGGTCACATAGCTAGTAAGTGTTATATGTCTAAGGCTGGATTTGAACTCAGGTCTTCCTGAATCCAAGGCCAGTGCTCTATCCACTGCACCACCTATCTGCCCCTGGAGCAGACATTCTCAAGGTGCAGAAGGACACATGCATTTTTTCACATGGACCCTTTGTAGATTCAATTTGCTTCACAATGCTTACTTGTTACAAAGGATTTCCCTCCTCTTGTTTTTTAATAGTGGGGGAGATTTGAGGGGAAAGGAGGAACAAGAAACAGTGATATCAAAAAGAGGGGGCCATTGAAACTTTTTTTTTCAATAAATAGAAGGGAACAGAGGTTAAACAGGCCAGTTTTAAAAATAACATATGGAATTTATTATATACATTTTTTCTTATTTTATTTCATAATTTTATTCAACAATAAACATTGCTCTATGCAACTTGTTTCACCCTGGGTTTCCCTCTTTGCTCAGGTGTATTATGGGTCATGGTGTAGTAAGTGTAGTTTTGAGCAAGCTGAGTTAGATAGAGCTAGGATATTTCTACTGCTATTACAAATTAGGTATCCAAGTTTGAAGTGGAAATTTTGAGTTCCAGCTTCTGTTGCCATGACAGGGAGCTTTGTAAAGCTGGACAGTATTTTAAACTCATAAGTTTTTCTGGGCATAACATAACAAAGTGAATGGCAGGCAAGGGTTCAAGTGATCTCTGGGGATCAGTCTTTTAATCAAGATTATATTGGTTTAGTCCCTTTCTTTCTGGACAATGCAGTTTGTTAATTTTGGTTTCAAAGGTTGCATTCATTTACTTCTCTTTCTGTACTTAATTTTTCTGCAGATAATTATTGGTAATAGGGTTATTCTAGTAAATGTTTAACAACTGGCTCTCTTTCCTGCATGCTGATAAAATGCTTCCTGGCTCCTGGATCAATGCCGAGGCAGTTTTCAAGTTGTTTGGAGGGGAGTTTGGGAGGGCTTCAAAGTGTTCCTTCTTCACTCCGCCATCTTGGCCTTATTACATATTTAAAAAAAAATTCATTATGAAGTAGAGATTCAAGGTTTCATATACCATGCTGAATATATAGAAATGTTGTTTGGTTTGGGTTTTGTTGGTTTTTTTTTTTTGTATTAAGGCTCAAAATAATTTTTTTTTCTGAAAAAAAAAGAAAGAAAAAAAATTAACCTCTAAGCAATTCAGGCTACACAACATTGGGGAAACTAATTATGAAAATGTAAGAATTAAGTGATAAAAAAAATCCTGGAGTCAATCTTTAGAAAGGCAAGTCCCATTCAAAATAACTATAAAATATCTAAAATATCTGGAAGTCAATCTACCAATGTTCATTTTATAATGCGTAGAAACAATTATACAACTCTTTTAAAAGAAATTAAAAAAAAAAACTTAAATAACTGGAAGCATATTCCACACTCCTGGCTAAGCGATGCTGATGATACAATAAAAATGACAACGTTATTGAAGTTAATATACAGATTTAGTACTATACAATCAAACTACCAAAGAGATAATTTATAAAGCTTTGCAAAATAATAATAAGTTCATTTGGTGGAACAAATGATCTAGCAAACAAAAGATTTAGCAAATCAAAGGGAACACTAAAAAGGCTGAAATAAAGAGGGAATACCACTTAATGCTACAAGCTGTATTATAAAGCAACAATCATCAAAACAATTTGGTAATGGTTAAAAAGAAAGAAGTTCAAATGAATGCCATAAAGAATTCAAAAGGAACTCAAGAATTCAGTGTTCAGTAAATCTAAAACAAAAATTACCTAAGAAAATATGACAAAAACCAATATTTACATGGTATACTGTACATGTATATATATATGTATGCATATGTGCATGTGTATATGTATATGTATATGCATATAATCTGATTTGATCCTCACAGCAACCCTATGAGGGAAGAATGCCATATTTTACAAGAATTGTAGGATAATTGGAAAGCAATCTGTTGGACAACATTTTATGCTACATTCTATAGCAAACTCAAAAAGAATATGTGGCCTAAATATTGTAGAACATACTATAAAAAAAACTAGAAGAGGAGCAGATACAAGGACAGAGGATGAATTCTTAATTAGCCAAGGATTAGAGGCATTTACAAGAGATGAAACATATAGTTTTGATTACATATGATTAAACAGCTTTTCTATGAACAAAATTAATGCAAATAGGATAATGAGTAGCAGTAGACTAGAAAAGTATCTTTGAATCAAATATCAAATATTTCTGAGATAGGTCTGAAATCCTGTATTTACAGACAAATAACAGAAATAAATAAGACCAAAAGACCTTCCCAATTAAGTCAGGGGTGGGGAACCTGTGTCCTTGAGAGGCCACATGTGTCCCTCTAGGTCTTCAAGTGTGGCCCTTTGACTGAATCCAAACTTCACAGAACAAATCCCCTTAATTGAAAGCATATGCTCTGTAAAACTTGGACTCAGTCAAAAGGTTGCACCAAAAGATCTAGAAGGCCATATGCGGCCTTAACAGCCCCACGTTTTCTACCCCTGAGATAAGTGGTCAAAGAAAATGAACAAATACAATTCCAAAGAAGTTAGCAAGTCAATAGGCATTTAAGTGCCTACATCTGAAAGAATACTAGAAAAGTGAATTAAAATAAACCTGAGATTTCATTTCACACCCAGGGAATTGGCAAAGATGACAAAACATGGAAAATCAATGTTGGAGGGGTTGTGGAAAGATAATGAACTGCTGGCTGATCTCTGAACTGGGCAAAGAAAATGAAGAACATGTCCATATCTCAAAGTCATGAAACAGAATCGTAGAATTTGAGAATTAGAGACTTTAGACGTCATGTGTTCCAATCACTATATAAAAGCTATCCCCAATATAACATCCTCATCAAATATTGATCCTCTGTCTGAGATCTCCAAAAGGTAGGAAATCAGTGCCTCTCAAGGCAGGCCACTCCAGTTTGGGTCAATTCTAACCGTTAACAGAAAAATTTTCCTGACGTCAAGCCTAAATTTGCTTCTTTGTTCTACCCATTGTTCCTGGTTTGACCCTCTGGGACCAAATAGATGCGCATTGATTGAGAAATGCTAAACAATTATGATATATGAATAAAAGAGAATATCACTGTGCTATAAGAAATGATGAATATGAATAAAATAAGAATTTACATAGTGCTTTAATGTTTACAAAGCACTTTTACATGTATTTTATCCAATTTTATCCTTAGAATAATGCTAAGATAGGGGTTATTATTATCCTCAAAGGAAACTGAAGCTTGCCCAGGCTCACAGAGCTAAAGAATTAGTGTCTAGGGCAGGATTTGAACTTAGATCTTCCAGAATTCAAGTTCAGCATTCTTTCTACTGAACCTTTAGCATATCTGGGAGGGAAGAAGGCAAGAAAAGAGGGAAGAAGGGAAGGAAAGAGGGAGGAAAAGAGGAAGGGAGGGATGAAAGAAGGAAGGAAATAAAGACAGAAGCTATTATTAAGTTCCTACTTTGTGCTAGACACTGTGCTGAGCACTTTTTTTTATAAATATTTTCTAATTTTATCCTCTACAATCCCCACTTGGGGATATTGCTATCCCCATTTTACAGTTGAAGAAACTGAGGCAGAAATTAAGTGACTTGCCCAGGGTCACACAGCTGGTGTTTGGGACCAGATTTAAACATATCTTCCTGACCAGTGCTCTAGCTAGACTGTGCCACCTAGTCATCCCTATATGCTCTATACAGAGAAGCACAGAAAGACTTTATAATGACTACCTGGTTGGCCCCAAAGAAGGAATATGAGAAGACACCTTTTACCACTTCTCTGCATAAGTATGGGATCATTGGTGTAAATAACAGCTTTTAACATTAGTCTCTTTCAATGAGTTGGCTTCATTTTGCTGAACTTTTTTCCTTCCTCCTTTATTTTTATTATAAGGGATGGTTCTCTGTGATGGGATAAGAGAGGAATACAGTAGAAAATATAAGTTATGTAAAAATCAAAAATTTATTTTTAAAAAGTATAAGATCTACAGAGGGTATGATGTTGCCTAACATGGCAATCTCCATGCTCTGAGGCTAGATTGCCAGGACTGCAAGGACCTCCAAAAACCACAACTTTCACCAATGTGTAAATTCAAACCAAGAGACACTTCAAGTCCTCAGACTTGCTAGGTGGTTTTGTTCTGAGTGATAGTATACTATAGCAGATAGGGTAGCAGATTTGGAGTCATGAAGAATTGGGTTCAAATTCTGCCTCCAACACATTAGCTATGTGATTCTGTGCATATCACTAACATCACTAGGCCTCAGTTTCCTCATCTACATAGGGAGAGGGCTGGACTTGAAGGCCTGTGAAGTCTTTTCAAGTGAACTTAATCTTTTCAATGTGATAGAGTAGGGAATCCAGGCCTAGGTAGAATAGAGTTACCAAGGAAGCCAAGGCCTGATTCACTAGACGTGACTCAAAGTAGTCAGGAACAACATGCTTTCACCTGAGAAGTACTCAAAATAACATCATCAGTCTTCCTGAGGATAATCTGAACTTTAACTCATACTGATACAGTGTTAAGGGCAGAGACCTGAAAGAGGCACCACTGTTTGAATGCACTACTACCCATCACTACACTGGCATCACTTTCCACTGTGAAGGATAACTAGCTTAGGAACGTGCAAATGGCCAAGGAAAAAGAGCATAGATCCCCAGTAAAGGAACAAGTGTAGAATTATCTGATATATTGAAATAGGCTTGCTCTCTATGCCTTATTTTCATCAGTCTCCATATGCTGGTCGATCCAATATAAAGCAGGGAATAATCATTTTGCTTCCATCAATACCAAAAATAATATGAAAACAATGTCACAACATAAAATTCTGGGCCTCCAATCAAAAGTAAGGCCATTCTTTATCTTTTTTTCACTGAAAAGTAAACAGAGCCAAAACATCAAGGAGCAAGTGTTTAGTTATTTCTAACTTCCCTACAATGAAAGGGACACCTTGGCTGTATTTACTCACAGGTACAGAAGTGTTTTGATAGCATTAGAAAGAGGCACTTTGAATACAATTTGCTGTAACTGGTATTTTTGCTTTCAATAAAATTGGAAAACTGGTCACATTTCTACCTTCTTATGTATTAGGAATAAGAATATTAGAATTAGAAGTAGAATAAGTAATCTGGGTACAGAAAAATGTCCAGGGTTTCTCAGATAATAAGCCCTGACATGCGCTCACACTCTTCCAGTAAACCCAATGATTTCCAAACATTCCTTTTCCATCTACCAAAAACCATATGCTACTACTCTAATTCAGAGGCCTAGAGCTTCAAAAGCACTATTCCAACACACAGGCATTGGATAAGTATAGATCAATGGAAAAAGTCAGTGTGGGCAGTTCATTTATGGAGCAATCTGGAGCCAGATTTTGTTTTTCAAATCTCAGCATTCTTGTGGAAGTAGACCATGCTTAAGCAGGCAAGAGCTAAAAATGACCAAATAAACACTGTGTTTTTGTTATTGTTTTTTTATATGCTGAAAACAAAACAATAAACGAACTTCAGGGCTGACCTCTGCATGTTAGTAAATTATTACAGCCTTACTCTTGACCTCAAATAATTTCTGCCCTACATTAAGGCAATGGATGTTTGACTATAATCAGACTGGCACTTTGATAATGCCAACCTGGGATTTACCAGGATCCAATATAAACGAATTTCTAATACTTTGTTACAAAGTCAACTCACTATGTGAATTGTTAAAATTATAGGTAAAATTGCCCATTATGCTTTCTACTGGATTTTATATTTTTAAAATCTTTCTGCACATTACCCCTCAATCACTGAATATAGATTTTTTTAATGGCAAGGAAGTGTTGCATTTAAGAGTAAGGAATACCTAACTATATAACTTTGGATGCTGGTGGAAGAGATAATACAGTGTTAACAATCCGCTAATTTGGCAAATTATTTCATAAGTAACCATAAGGTACCTCTGGAGTATTCATCTCCTTTAATACAATAGAGAATATATGGATTAATGTTGATATGTCTGGACATATGGATTTGAATCCTGGCTCCACTGATTTACCACCAGACATAGAGAAATTTAAACTTCTCAGAGTCACAGATTTTTTTCTCCTGAAGGAATGAAGGCATGGCCTCACATCTCAAAAATTAACCACAATGGGGTTATTCCTTCTAGGACTCTTTTTAAGAGAAATAGTTCAGGAATATGTACTAAAGGGGATGCCGAACATACTATAAAATGGTGGTAAATATGCTTTGAACAGGACATACTTATTGGCCAAAAGGCAAGAGTAGTCACCAACCTTGGCCAAGTTCTCTTAATCTTCCTGGGCCTCAGGTGTGAAAGGCTATGACTTGAGCTCCAAGGTCCCTTCCAGCTCTAAGTTAACAATCCTTAATCTATGATTCCATGACTGTTCTTTCTCTAGACAACCATGTCATTTACATAGTATTTGGAAGTTCCATTCAGGACTAGGAGGTATTCTTAGATACTCAGAATCAATTAAACTCCCTACTAATTAGAGTTGCAACATCCTGACTACACAAGAGATTTAGGTGTTGCTCTGAAAACAATTTATTGGACAAGCACTTATTAAGTGCCTATTATATGCCAGTGATGAAACAACACAGCATATTGTAACTCACTTCCAGATAAACCAGCTTTTTAAATAAAATGAAAAGCTCATCTGACATGCAAATAAAAATAACAACAACATATACAGGCTTGATACCTCTTACATAAAAGAATCCAGTGCTTGCTAACCCACATCTAAAAATGCTTCTCTATTCCAAAAACAGCAATGGGAAAATCTCTTTGGTCACGGTTTGCTCATGCCTTTTCTTTCCCTGTGTATCTTGAACTCTCTGTCATAAATTCTATTGCCTGCAACAGTGGACACCATTGAGGGCACAGCTGATGGACTGCAGACTCCCCTGACACTTGAACTCTGTTAACTCACTGCTTGACTACGGCAGATGTTCAGGGGCTGCTCTGCACCTCATCCCAGTCTAGTTCCTGCTATTCTCCATGAATACATAAAAAAGCCTGTCCCAACCTAGTCACCGCTGCTCTCCAAGGAAAAAAATTGTTAAAAGCCAACAACAGCAAAGTAATTTGATTCTAAAAAATAAAAGGCGACAAGGATGATGTGAACTATAGGAGATGAGGCCGTCAAACAAACTAATATCTACTTTAAAAGAACTCAAATGTTTTCCATTTTTGGAATAGAAGAGGATTTACAGGTCATCTTTGTAGTGGGCAACAAATAGGAATATTTGAATGGCCCATGATTTGGGGAGAGGGGACAATCCTCACTGCAAAATGGGCTTTTCTTAAGTAGAGGAATACAGTAAAAGCTCTAAGGAGCAGAGATCCCTCTAGTAAGAGCTAAAGTTCTTAGGGGAAAGTCTGAAACAAACAATGCTAGTGCAGCATTACTCAGTCCTCTAGGTTATTTAGGGGAACAACATTCCTTTTTCCAGCAAAAGAGAAATTTGTGAGCTGGATGACATCATGCTGCCTTGAATGAAACAGCTTGGGCTCAAAGTTCACCCAAAGGCCAACAGTGATAAACCCTCAGCTGAGGCCAAACTTCAATATATTTTTGGTATTTATTAAAAACAGAATTTATATACCAGCCATATAAGAAAGGGGTCTAACCAAACTCTGTTTCTGATCAGAATGGATCTAAGTAAGAAATCCTGCTTTGGAATTTAGTTTCTCACTAGAAAAGGCAGGCAGAAGCTTACCTTTAAAAGAGAAAGAGGAGGGAATGGGGGAAGGGGAAGATTAACAATAAAAAAAATCTTACAATTTGAATAAGTTTGGAGAGTTCCTTTACATTAAAAAACAAAAACCTAACACTGCATATTAGGTGAATGGGATTACATTTTCTTACTGAAGTCTGGATGGAATTTGTCATTTATAAATATCTGAAAAGTTTTGCTCAATGGAACACATGCCTGGGTTTCAGAAAGAGTGAAATTCCAGGGCTGTTACCTTACTAACACTGCTAGGCGAGTCTGTGGATCCATGCCTATCACTGCCCAACAACATTTAGGGTGTTAGTGATTAGAAAGGGGGAACAACCTGCCTACAATTCTATATTTGACTGATCAATGGTCTTCCTTGCACCCTGACCCTGGGGTATAATAGATGGTCTCTAATTAATTATTAAAGTTTTCTAACAGTCAGTCATTGCACATATCTGGTTTCACTTTGCTCTTATTCCTCATTCCCAGCAGAACAGTCACAGACAATATATAATTAGAAAAGGGACATCTCCTCATTGCCTGCAAGATAATAGCCTTCAGTTAGTGACTGACAAGACTGGGTACATCTCCAATCCCCTCCCCCAACCCAACCTCCAACTACTGAAAGAAATCTATAGTATTTCCATGGCAAATACATTGAATCCCAGGCAGAATCATCTGTGGGATACACCGATTGCCCTCTGAGGAGGAGTGGGTAGCATTTAGCTTTAGGAGAAGCTAAGAGCACTGAGATTGGATAGGGCTCTCAAGGTGACCTGAAGTCACCTGTGAGTCATAAGATGGGAAGAACAAACTTTGTTGGCTTTATGCATGCAATCAGCCAGCTCATGTTGGGTAAAGAAGTTTCTTTCCTTAAGAAAAAAAAATATCAAGTGGATATTTTTCTGAAGATTGTGAAGTCATTTTGGTCAATAATGGCTTGACACAGAAAATTGCTGATATAGTACATTATCTAGGACTTATACAGGTTGTGAGAGACCTCTCCAAAAGACACTTAAAATTCTACTAGGTGGAATTTATTTATGCTGAGGTGCTCATCTACAGACTTCATGCCTCTGAAGGCAAAACTATTAGTTGGTACAAATCTATTGAATTATATATCAAAAGCAGAAGTTATCATAACAACCTAGCATAATGATTACAATAATTTCAGATTTTTTTATATAGGGCTGACTCTGACCTGACAGGGCCTAGGCATGGACCTTGGGTCAGTCCCTTACTACCTGTGGCTTAATCATTTATACAATGGAGTTGGGTCAGATGATTGGGAGGTTCCTTTCAGCTCTAGATTAGTGATCTTTCTCTAGAGTCTTTCTGCCTCATCAGGGTACAGAGGTAGCTCTGGGTTCTCATAATCAATACCAGTGGAGTGTAAGCTCTGCTAAGTCCAATACATCTGTAAAAGTCTGGTGATAGACTGAACATCTGTGGTCCAAGGACCAGCATGACTAAGTCTGCAAAAGTTAATAGCTCAGATGACTGCAAGATGATGAATATTTTGGCCAAAGCAACTCTCGAAGACAATTTACTAAGCAAAGAGAAGTTGGGATCAATCAATGAACAAGTACTTACGAAGTGCTCAGCACACTGTCCAGCACAGGCACAAAAAAAAGACCAATCTCTATTCAAAATAAGCTATATTCTAATTGGGGAGACAGTAAGTATATACATAGTATAAATATAAAGTAAAAATAAATATATACAAAGCAGTTAAATTTTAGTCAGGGAAGGGGGAGACACTAACAGATAAGGGGATGAGCAGATAAGGAAAGTTTTCAAACAGAAATTTATACCTTTCCTTAAATGAAGACAGGGTAGGCTCTAAGAGGCAGAAGGAAGGAGGGAGTACATTCCAGGATGAAGGATAGCCAGTGCAAAGGAATGGAGATGGGAGATGGTGTGTCTTGTTTACGGAACAGAGAGGAGGCCAATTGGTCTGGATCACAGTGTGTGAGGGGAGGAATGAGATCAGAAAGATAGGTTGGGACCAAGCTGTGTTACGTTTTAAAAGCTAAAGAGAGGAGTTTATGTTTTAGCATAGCAGCAATCTGAATTAGTGGAAGATGAGTTCACATTGATGAAATTGTAACCCCCTTAAATACAATTATAATAATATACATTATATAGTATCTTAACGGTTTATAAAGCATTTTCATTGCAATCACCCTTGATTATTGAAGAATGGCTCTTGGTCTCACATGTTTGTGTTAATTCCCTATATATCTTAGACACAGGACTTCCACAAGAGATATCTGATGCAAAGATTTTTTTTCTCATTTGACAGTTTTTCTTCTTACAACAACCCTTTAAGTTAGTACAATTGTCAGTCCCATTTTACAGACATTGAGATTGACACACAGTGACATTCAGTGTTTGAATACACCATTTTTTCTTCTATTGTGTTATCAGGAGGTTTCCAAAATGGATCAGAAATAAAGAGGTCAAACAGAGACATATGACACATAGGCAGATTTTAGAGAAATACTGCAATGCGCAAGGCAGCCAAATCCAGGAATCAGTATAGGCCTTTTGCTCAGAGGATCTACCATCTGCTAGAAGTCAAGTACTGACAACAACCTTCATTTTATGAAGTATCAGAATTTATAATCCTCCAACTGTGGTAACTGTTGGGACCTAAAGAAATACTGTACTTGGGTTGCTAAACACTAGATGCATTTCTTCTCAGTGTTTATTCAAAATAATTATAAGAACAACTGATGTGAAAATATCACTTTAACATTTAAAAAAATCTTACATATATCTTATTTGAGTCTTACAATAACCTTTTAAAAGGTAAGTATTACAGGTATTGTTATGCCTGGTTTACAGATGACACAAGTGAAGCTCAAAGAAGAAGCATTTCATAAGTTTTTCTTGTTATCATTTATTTTTATATCAGCTGTCCCTTCCAGAACCACCCCTTATTTTTCACCTTTATTTGCCTCTCCTCTAATTACATTGCTCAAAGATCCTTAAGCGTATATACTCTCCCCTCTCTGTCCATTATTTATAAAGAATAAAAAAATGAGAGGGAAAAGATCAGCAAAGGAAATATATTTATAATATATTGAAAAAGTCTGAGATTATACGCAAAATTCCACATCCCTAGTCTCCTACCTCTGCAAATAAAATTAATTCATTTGAACAGAAAGGGGGATTAAGTGAAGGGGAAGGTACATGGAGCTAAGAGTTATTGTATTGGGGCCTCTGAATGCTAATTCATTCACTGAGGCAATTTGGAAAGCTATTCTTTTAGGTCACGGAAGGACCAATTAAAAGCATGGACAGGGTAGATTAAAACACACCTGGAAACCCAAGTATTAAGACCTTGGTAATTCCTTACATTAACTTCTTCTCCTACCACCACTGAACTAGCAAGATGACCAAGGAATCTTCCTTGTTTTCTAGAAAAAGATGATGTCTCTTATGGGGAACAATGAAATGGAGTATTCCTAGCTGCACTTCTCCACTATTTTCCTCCCGGTCCCAGCTACTGTCAATGTTTCAGAAGGTCTGTGTTTCCCCAAAATCTAATCCAGTGGTGTTTAGTGGATTGTCTTTACTCCTTCAGTGATAGAGTAGAACAGCATTGTCATGATGGTTCTCAGACTTTGGCTTTAGAGAATGGGGAAATGCACAGAATTCAGATAAACCATGATCCCTCTTTGGACCTGAAGGGCTCTGAGTAGCCAGCTAATGAGCCTACTGGATAAAACAGCAATGCTAAAAGCAACTATTTACTTGAGAACTGGTTTTTGTTTGTTTGTTTTTGGTTGTTTTTTTTTTTTTGGCTAGGCAATGGGGTTAAGTGACTTGCCCAGAGTCACACAGCTAGTGAGTATTATGTGTCTGAGGCTGGATTTGAACTCAGGTCCTCCTGAATCCAGGGCCGGTGCAATATCCACTGAACCACCTAGCTGCCCCAAGAACTGGTTTTAAAGAGATTCATGCCAGACTTTTATCTTATGGAAATCTATTCTAGCCCCTATTAGAGTTCTGCTGGTACATCTCTTAGACAAGACAACCTAGTATATGAAGTAGTAAACAAAAAGCCTTGAGTAAATAACAATGTGTTCACTTGCTGGATCATTAGAGCACACAGCCTGGCTTAGAAGATTTAAGAATTATGTTAGGAGTTCAGGTAATGAATAAAATTAAAGTTATGTTTTGTCACGAAGAAACTTGATGACCAACAGTAAAGGAAGGGAAGGGAATAAGCATTTATTAAGTACCTACTGTGTGACAGGCACCATACTAAGTGCTTTTACAAATATTGCCTCATTTGATCCTCAACAACTCTGGAAAGTATTTGTTATAATTATTCTCATTTTAGAGCTATAGAAATCGAGATACAGGTTAAGTAGCTTACCCAGGGTCACACAGCTATTAAGTGTTTGAATTCAGATTTGAACTTGAGATTTTCTTGAATAGGCCCAGCTCTCTACCTACTGTACCACCTAGCTCCATGGCAGTGTGGAGGAACGAGCCTCTGGGATCTAGGAAATTCACAGTCCAGCCAAAGCAACGAGAGCAAACCTTTACTTATGTCTAAATAAATAGATACAATAAATTTACAGTCAGCCCTGGGGTGACAGACTTTCCCTATCTTATTCTTCAATCTCCTTTGCCCCTTCAATTAATTATAACACACAAAGATCTCAAAGACCTGGGAACAGAAAGGACAGATAATTTCTTGCCTCACCACCAATCACTAGATTAGTAGTGCTGGTATTAAAGACCGCCAGTAGTCATGACTGGCATCCATCTGGGTTAGGACCTTTCCTTCATGAAAAAGAAAGGCTAGAAGCTATCCTGTTTTCTACACCCCCTCAAGCTGATCTAACATCGAAGGCAGCACACTATCGGCTACTGGAGTTTCAATTCGAGAATGCAAACCCCCTAATTTGTAGCCTCTTCTACCTGCTAAGGACTCATAAGCTGTAAACAGTCTTCAGTGAAAACTCATACATATACTAAAGTTTTATATGTGGGTACTCTTCTCTGTCCTACCGTATAAAATGATTTATGACCAAAAAACACTCATTTAGACAGGCATTTTCTCCTAATTGGTAGGGAAAAATGAAGAGAAGGGATTAATCACCTGTTCTTTTCATTAAAACCTAGGGGCCTAAAATAACACTCATTTATCTGCTAGCCTCTGGATGTTGTTGTTTATGATGCCCGCCAGTAAATCTCTATAATCATTCTTGGACCTGCTTTCTCCATCATCGATGGTTCACAGTTTTTCACCCTTTAGTTCTTTGACAATGGCATAGTTTGGAAGTATGGAATTTTTAAGCCCTGAGCTTGGCAATCAAAAAAAAAAAGAGGAGAAAAGAGGTGGCCCTCCATATATAAAATGGTACCTTAACGTCTGGAGAAAATTAATTCAGCTGCCTCTGTACTTCATTTATTCCCATGGATTGTGCATGCAGTAAAGCTGTCATAGATCAGAGACAATTATCTGCAAACTTTCACTCATCCTTGTAGGAAGCAAGCTCTTCATGGTAGAGAAAAGGAATTTATTTAGAGAATTAGAAACATAATTATACATCTTTTAAAATATTAAGCATCTTCACTGATCCACATAGCTTAAAATCTCACTTCTACATAAAACTCATGGTAAAAGCACAGACATCTTAGAGAAAAGAAAAAAGGAGAATAAAGGAACAGCAAACAGCTGAGAAGTAAGGAAGAAGAGGAAAGAAAGGGTGACTAGAGAAGTGACGAAAAGGGAAAGAGAGTCAAGGAGAGAATGGTGGCAGAATATGATCCCACAATCACTCTAGGGTTCCAATAGCACCAGTAGCTCTGATATTTCTCCTGCTTATAGAGAAGGAGCAGGGCAGTAGAGTTAAATGAATGGTCTAGAGCTGGGGTGGAGACTCTTTTCTGAGCTCGTTTAGACTCCACAAAGTAGAATTTGGTCCCATGAATAAACGAGACATCTGCAAAATTACAGAACATAATTTTTAATTCATTATAGTTATCTAGCTGCCAGATAAGGCAGTGATGCAATTTGGTTTTAATGACTCAATGTTACCATGAAGAAAACTGCTACCACAACATAGACAATTAATTGCCTTGGGGCTATCTAACATGACAGTTTAAGAGCAGAGTATGGTTCCCCTAATTTGTACCCAAATCAGGAACCATTCCATTTTATTATGGGAATAACTTGGATTTAAAAAGAGATCAGTGAAAAGACTGAAAAAATGTCACCATAGGAATACAATACTATGTCACCTAATGAAGAACATCACACTTTTTTGGATGATGGGTTACTATGTTCACACTGGTTACTATATCCACGATTAATCAACAAGAATTTATTCAGTGCCTACCATGTGCTGGGCACTATGTTAGGTTCTGGCAATACAAAAACACAAACATAAGTTTCTGCCCTTAAGGAACCTACATTTTAAAGGAGCATACAACATGTACATAAGTGTACACAAAATACATACAAAAAATACACACAAAAAATACACAAGGTAATTTTGTATGGGAGAGTGCTAGCTTCTAGGGGGCCAGTGTGGATCAGGAAAAGCATCTTACAGAAGATGGTGCTTAAGCAGAATTTTAAGCAGCTGTGAGGAGGAAGTGTATCTAGTAATGGAGGAAAGTAATTGCAAAGGCACAAAGACAGAGAAAGTGTCATATGTGATGAAAACTAAGAAGGACAGATTACCTGGACCATAGAGTAGTGTAGCAGAAGCAACGTCTAATAAGGCTGGAAAGGTAGGGGGATGGGGCTAGATGAGAAGGCCTTTAATAACCAAAAAGGAGATTAATTATATTTGATTCTAGAAGCAATAGGGAGTCGTTAGAGTTTATTGGATAGAAGTGACATGGTTAGAAATGCACTTTAGGAAATCACTTCAGCAACTGCACAGAAGAAGGATTACAGTGGGAAGAGACTTACAGAGAAGAGGGAGAACAATTAAGAGGTAATAAGGCCCTATGTAGGATGGTAGACATGGAGTAGAGAGAAGGTGATAGACCGGAGGAAAAAGTGATAAGATTGATTTTTTTCCCCAGGGCATACAGCACAAGGTTCCACCACTACCTGACGTAGTTCTAAAAATACCAATTATGGCAATAAGATAAGAAAGTCAAATCAATAAAATAAGCATAAGCAAAAAGAAAGGGTAATGGCAGATTTTGGCGAACTGAAAATATTTAAAAGAAGGAAATGTTGAGAACTCTGATCAACATGATGACAAGCCATAGTTTCTGAGGATTCACGATGAAACATGCTGCTCACTTCCTAACAGAAAAGTTTAAAAGAGAAATGAGGATTATAAGAGGAAAATTTATGTCCTACACAACAAAAATAATGAGCAGAATAGAAAAACTTGCATCTGCAATGGCAAGCCTCACCAACAACACAAGAAAACACAACAGATTGGAAGTGAAAATACACAGAAGTGAAAACAAAATATGCTCACTAATCAAACAAAAAATACAGGTCTTGAAGACAAGATGGATAAGTATATAATAGGTCTCCCAGAAGAACATGACAAGACAAAAAAAACCTTAACACCATAATGAAGGAAATAATAGAAGAGAACTGTCTGGAACTTTTGAACACAGAAAATGAAATTCCCATTGAAAGAATTCACAGATCATCCCCAGGGGTGGGAGAAGGCTGCAAACTGTAAGACATATAAAGGTTAAATTTAAAAAATTCAATTTAGATACAAATTCTACACATCATCAGAAGAAATACCTTCAAACACAAAATAAAGAACATCTGAATTGGGCAAGACTATCTCATATCCACTAGAAAAAAAGAAGGCAGGAATGGAATAACTGTGTTCCAAAGAGCAACAAAGCTCAGGATACGGCCCAGGGTGACACCCCACAAATATGAACATAACCATACAGGAAAAAAGATGTACATTCAACAATAAAGACAAATTTGAAACATTTTCAGAAAAAAACAAGAATTGACTAGCTTATTTGCCATTCTAATACCTCAATCAAGAGAAATACAGGAAGAGTAAATAAATTGAAGTATAAGAAGTAGAACAGGCCAGGACAGTAGCAGTAATAGAGAGACAACAGAGATGATGCTCCAGCCCCTTAACTTTGCTCTCTGTGTGTCTCTCTACTTCACGTATTTCTTGTAAACAACATATTGTAGGATTTTGTTTTTTAATCCACACTGCTATCTGCTTCCGTTTCATAGAAGAGTTCATCCCATTCACATTCACAGTTATGATTAGTCTGTATTTCCCTCCATCCTATTTTTCCAATCCTGTTTGTTCCCTTTCTCCTTTCAACCTTTCCCTTCTCACCAATGTTTTGCCTTTGTCTGCCAACTACTCTAATCAGCCCTTCCTTCGGTCAGTCTCACCACCTTACTTAATATCTTCACCTCCTGCTTCCTTATAGGAAATCTGATTGTGTACTATATTCCCTCTTTGAACCAATTCAATACTGTAATTTGAGCCAATATTGTAAGTGATGTTCACTGCCATTCTCCCATTTTCCCCTTCATTGTACTACGTCTTTCACACCTCTTCAAGTGAAATAATTTACCCTGTTGCACCTTTTCCTTCCCTCTGCTCCCAGTGTAATTTTCTTTCTCATCCCTTAATAAATTTTACGTCATCTCCCTAAAAAAAAAAAAAGAAGTGATAAGATTTGTCGGCTAACTGAACACGTGAAGTGAGGCACAGGGGGAAATGGAGTATTAATGATGAAGTAGGGCATGAAGAGAAGCCCTAAACAAAAATAGGGAAATTCAGACAAACAACAGGGTTAAAGGGAAAAGAATGAGTTCTGTTCTGAATATATTGAGTTTGAGACATCTATGGGATACCCAGCTATAAAAGTCCAAAAGGTATTTGGAAATGTGTGACTAGAAGTCAGGAGAGAGACTTTATCTAGACATATGCAGATTTGGATATCTGTAGTCAGAAAAAGAAAGTCACTGGGATTGACAAGGTCAGGCCACTTAGACACTCTGAACCTCAAGCTGCTTGTTGGAGAGACTGGTCTAAATCAGAGATTCTTAACTTCGGAATCACTGAATAAATTTTATGGGGTTTCTGAAGTAGGAAAAAATTATATTTTTATTTTCACTGACCTGGGTATGTAGGCTGTACTAGACTACCTCATTCCTCATTGGTATCACCTAGCCTAGGGTAACTCTCTCCCTTTGACTGGAGAGGGTAGAGGGTCTGGAGGAGAGAACTCTTTCCACATCCCCCTTTGAAGGAGGCTGCCTAGGTGAGCAATCTCTTCCTTTTCCCACCCTGTTGCACTCCTCTGAACTTCATCATGCCTCCATACCTTAAGTCACTTTTCAGACTTTTTTAATGTGTTGTCCATTAGATTGTGAGCTCCTTAAGGGCCAGGACTGTCTTTTACCTTTTTTTTTTAAATACATATTTCCAGTGCTTAGGACAGTGTCCAGTACATAGTAGGCTCCTAATAAATGTGTATTGACTGAAAAAGAGGTCTAAGATTCATAGAAGTTTAAGGATCCCTAGTCTAGATGATTCCTAAGTTCTTTTGTGGCTCTAACTATTATGATCCTATGAAGATCACAGAGGTTCAACCACTTGCCAAAGGTCACACAGCTCATAGCTGAGAGAGCTGAATGAAGCTTGGTTCCAGATTTTCTGACTGAGTCTGGCACTCTTTATAACATTGCATGATAGCTATGTTACCAAAGATATTACTACAAGAACCTTAATCAATAACCCTGCATAAGTTTTTCTCCCCAGATCAAAGTAAAGCTATTTCTTTACGCTCACTGAAGGTATGGGCAGACGCCAATGTAAAGAACTGTCAATCAGGCACTGCCGCTTTTTCCCTGTGTCATTTCATATTGAATACAATGTTAAATTGCTATTATAAAGATTCCAGAATATCCATGGAAGCCAAGGAGCCATCCTATATATGAACCATGAAGTCTGTCTGCATTCCCTCGGGGAAGATTGGCCCCAGCTGATCCATGGTGTCTCCAGTAGTGAACAATAAGCATGATGTAAGTGCCTTCCTCCTCTTCCTCCTCTAGGAAGACTCTTTTTCTCCAGAGTCCATTTATCAAAAACAGAAAAGGATTTGTAGACATGAAAATGCATTTCTACAGAGAGCTGACACAGGATGTGTATGGGAAGTGTCAACAGGGACTGTGGTGTTCACAAGCACGATGCTAATGGAGGACGAAAGACTTAGAAATCCTGAAAGTGACATATTAATCTGTGTGACTTCCATTAATATCATGAGTAATCACAAGGCACAACTTGAAAGTTTAGTTTCAAAAGCTGACATATTTGTGTGGCTGTTGAGATATCTACTTAAGCTGAGTATGTGTATTTCAGCCTTGATCTTTACTCATCACTATTATCTGTGTATATCACAAAGTATGTTTAGCTCTGCCACTAGGCATTGCCACAGTCATAAAGCATCTCAGATGGGGGTGGACAAAAGAAACACCAAAGGAGAGAAATTCTAGCATCATCACTTACCTGCTGCAGAAGTTGGGTTTTTTAAACTACATTTTCCATGTAGAGTACATTTCTCATTCATTGATCCCCAAATTACTCTATCAATGTTGATAACAGAATAAACATATTAACAATTCTGTCCATTTAGAGGTTATATCAGCCTTTGTATTCCATGTCACTATGAATTAATATAATCTGTTTCTACTTAGCCCATATACTATGTAAACACCTGTATCTTTATCATAGACACAAAATAAAGAACAGGCCAAAAAAATCAGACTGAAAATAAGGGAGAAAAATATCACACTAGCGATTCTTTCTCACCACCAAAAGGAAATCACAACCTAGAAGTGTTAACACGTCGAGGCAGATAGGACAAACAATACATGTGTAAAGTCATTTGATCTCTAACTTTAAATTCAAGTAATATTAAAGAAGTAATCCAATTCAACAACTATGGAGGAGAAAGAACAACAAATCAAAATCCCTGAAATCAAAGAGCTTACATTCTACTAGGGGAGCTTACATTCTATAAATATAAGCATTATATTATAGCTCATGTCCTTCTAAAGGGTGGGTATAACATATACATTAATGAAATCTAAGAACCTGGAACAAAACATGCAGTACAACAAAACACCTAAAAACAGAAAAACAATTCCCTGATTGAGTAAAAGAAACCCTGAGCATGAGTTTAGATACCTTAATCCTTATAAAGCATTCAAACAAGGCTTCAGGATTCCTAATAATGATCTTTACTTGTCCATAAAACACAGAAGATAATAAGGTGAAAACTTTTAGAAGGAAAAAGTAACTTATGGTACAAAACTAGAAAAAAGAACCAAGAGATAGGATTCCATTTCTTTCTATTCTAACAGACTCCCTTCCTGACCACGATTCCAAAAGCAATATGCCATTTGACAGGGAAAGATCATTTTGCAAGATACAGAGAAAGAGACAGTGGCACTCATCTTCCTTATGCACTCAATATATTATATACGTGGAATGAGTGAGAGTAAGGAGTCAAAGACAACACTGAGGTTGTGGGCTTGGGTGAATGAGATAATGATTGTGCCTTGACGATAAAAGGGATGTTTGGAAGAGGGAATAGTTTGGGAGGAAAGATGAATTATACATTCATGATACACACAACCAAAGGCTCTGTCCTGGGATCTCTTGCCTTCTCCCTCAATGCTATTTTGATTGATGATCTCATCAGCTTCCATGGGTTCAGTTTTCATTTCTATGCAGATAACTTCCTGATCTGTACATTTGGTCCTTGTCTTTCTCCAGAGATAGTCCTGCAATTCCAATGGTCTTTTGGACATATCCAACTGGATGTCTCACAGGCAGCTCAAAATCAGTGTGTCCAAAACAGAACTTATTGTAGGGGTGGTAGTGCATGTTGACATTTACTAGCTGTGTGACCCTAGAGAAGCCATTTTACCCTGTTTGACTCAGTTTCCTCATCTATAAAACAAGCTAGAGAAGGAAATGGCAAACTACTCCATTATCTGCCAAGAAGAGCCCACTTCAGGTCATATAGAGTTAGACAGGATTTGACACAAATGAACAACAAGAATAAAAAACCAAGATGTCGAGTATGATTCTGAAATGGCAAAACTGGGTTACTAGAAGATTGGTGCTAGCCTTGGTAAAGAAGTTCAAGAGAGATATGAGTCAAAGGGCAAGATAATGAGTTCTGTTTTGAATATGTTGAATCTGAGATGCCTATGGAAAAATCAAAGTCTAGAGTAAACTAAAAAAGTGAAAGAATTAAAAACTTTAGCAAAGTTGTAGCACGTAATATAAAATAAAGCAGGAAGAGATAGAGAAACTCTTTAAAATAACTATAACTCAAAAATTTTTTAAACGAATGTTAAAAATTGTTTTTACATGTAATTGGAAAATAAATAAAACAAACAGATAGTACAAAATAGTTGGAAGTCTACCTGCTAAAGCTTAAAGAAACTATATGAACAACAATATTAGAAATACTCTACACAAATAAAGACAGATCTAAATAACTGAAGAAACATTAATTTCTCATAGGTAAATCAATCCATGTAATAAAAATGACAATACTACCTAATTAACTTATTCGGTGCTACACCAATCAACCTACCAAAGAATTACTTTATAGAACTAGAAAAAAATTATTTAAGTATTCATCTGGAGGAGGAAAAAGGGTAGAAAGTCAAGAGAATCAAATTTTTTTTAAAGTAAGATGGAAAAGGCCATACAAGTACTAGATATCAAACAATATTAAAAAGTCATAGTCAGCAAAATAATTTGGTACTGGGAAAGAGATGGAAGGTTGGATCAGTGCAATGCATAAAGTACACAATATACAAAAACAAATGAGTACACTAACCTAGTGTTTGATAAACCCAAAGGTCCTAGCTATCAGGAAGGAACCTACTATTTAACAAAAACTGCTGGGAAAACTGTAAAGCACAAACTAGGTATAGAACAACATCTCAAACTAAATACCAAGACAAGTTCTAAATGGATATGTGATTTAGACATAAAGGACAATATTATAAACAAATTAAGGGAACATGGAAGAAAATACCTATCAGATCTATGGATGGGAGAAGAAATAGAGAGGTTCACAGGAAGCAAAATGGCCCGTTTTTACTACAGAAGGTTAAAAAGTTTGTATACAAGCAAAACCAACTGAATTAAAATTAGAAGTAATGAGGGTGGAGCCAAGATGGCGGAGTGAAAGCAGTGACTTGCTTGAGCTCTCCTCCAAACCCCTCCAAATACTCATAAAAAAGGCTCTAAACAAATTCTAAAGCAACAGAATCCACAAAAAGACAGAGTGAAACAAATTTCCAGCCCAAGACAACCTGGATGATTGATCAGAAAGGTGTATCACACTGGGCTGGGAGTGCAGCGCAGCGCGGCGTGGCTGCACAGGCTGCAGCAAACCTGGAGCAGGCCTTAGAGGACTGAATCATGGGCAGCTGTGGAGGTTTCCAGACTCCTCAATCCACCAATGCCAAAGACAACTTAGAAGGTCAGTGGGAAAAGTCTGTTTCTGTCGGTGCTGAGACAGGAAGGTGGGGTTTCAGCTCCATTCCCCAAGAGCGTGGCCCTGAGGGGGGCAGCTGCTTCCCGAGCTTCCGGCCCACAGACTGAGGGGGAATCCAGTGGCTGATCAGAGAGGGATTGCAGGGATCTCTTTGCCAGTGCTGCGGCAGGAATCTCCTGCTTTGCCCGTGTGTGGATCTGGGTCACAGTTCTGGGCGGCAGTGCTGGGGTGAGGAGGAGCACTGGCTGGAGCTTGTAGTGGCTGTGGAGAGGAACCCTCCTCACAGTTACAGGACAGAAAGGAATACTTGTGGTCACAGGCCAGGAAAGGAGTAAACACCTCGCCCCTTATCATACCACCTTGGAAGAACTGAAAATTTACAGGTCCCTACAAGTATCTCTGAAAACAGCTGTACAAACCCCTGAAGCTTGGGACAGTACATTCTCCACATTGGAAGCAGACTCTTACCTTAACAAAGAGTTTAAAACTCAAGTAATTGGCTGGGATCATGAGCAAGCAGCACAAAAAGAGTCAGACTATAATCTTACTTTGGTAAAAGAAGATCAAAATATACAACCAGAAGAAGACAACAAAGTCAAAGCTCCTACATCCAAAGCCTCCAAGAAAAATATGAATCAGTCCCAGGCCTTGGAAGAGCTCAAAAGGGATTTTGAGAAGCAAGTAAGGGAAGTAGAGGAAAAACTGGGAAGAGAAATGAGAGTGATGCAAGAAAATCATGAAAAACAAGTCAACAGCTTGCTAAAGGAGACCCAAAAAAATACTGAAGAAAATAACACCTTAAAAAACAGCCTAACCCAAATGGCAAAAGAGGTCCAAAAAGCCAATGAGGAGAAAAATGCCCTAAAAAGAAAAATTGGCCAAATGGAAAAGGAAGTCCAAAAGATTACTGAAGAAAATACTTCCTTAAAAATTAGAATAGAGCAATTGGAAGAAGTGACTTTATGAGAAATCAAGACAGTAAACAAATCCAAAAGAATGAAAAATTAGAAAACAATGTGAAATATCTCATTGGAAAAACAACTGACCTGGAAAATAGATCCAGGAGAGAGAATTTAAAAATTATTGGACTATCTGAAAGCCATGATCAAAAAAGAGCCTAGACATCATCTTTCAAGAAATTATCAAGGAAAACTGCCCTGATATTTAGAACCAGAGGGCAAAATAGAAATTGAAAGAATCCACAGATCTCCTCCTGAAAGAGATCCCCAAAGGAAAACTCCTAGGAATATTGTAGCCAAATTCCAGAGTTCCCAGGTCAAGGAGAAAATATTACAAGCTGCCAGAAGGAAACAGTTCAAGTACTGTGGAAACACAATCAGGATAACACAAGATTTAGCAGCTTCTACATTAAAGGAGCAGGGCATGGAATATAATATTCCTGGAGGCAAAGGAGATAGGATTACAACCAAGAATCACCTACCCAGCAAAACTGAGTATAATCCTTCAGGGGAAAAAATGGTCATTCAGTGAAATAGAGGACTTTCAAGCATTCTGATGAAAAGACCAGAGCTGAATAGAAAATTTGACTTTCAAATACAGGACTCAAGTGGAACATGAAGAGGTAAACAGGAAAGAGAAATCATAAGAGACTTATTAAGATTGAACTGTTTACATTCCTGCATGGAAAGATGATATTTGTAACTCATGAGACCTTTGTCAGTATTAGGGTAGTTGAAGGGAAAAAATTATATGTATTATATGTAGATAGATAAGAGGGCACAGGGTGAGTTGAAGATTAAGGGGTCATATCTGGAGAATAAAATTAAGGGATGAGAGAGGATATACTCGGAGAAGAAGAAAGGGAGAGGTAGAATGGGGTAAATTATCCTCACAAAAAAAAAACAGAAAAGAAAAGTCTCTTACAGTGTAGGGGAAACGGGGCAAGATGAGAGGGAATGAGTGAATCTTATTCTCATAGGATTTGGCTTAAGGAGGGAATAACATACACATTCAATTGGGTATGGAAATCTGTCTTACCTACAGGAAAATAGGGGGAGAAGGGGAGAAGAGAGCAGGGGGATGAGAGGAGGGCAGATTGGAAAAGGGGGTAATCAGAAGTAAATACTTCTGAGGAGGGACAGGGTCAAAAGAAAGAATAGAATAGATGGGAGGGCAGGATAAGATTAAGGGAAATAGAGTTAGTTTTTCACAACATGTCTACTATGGAGTGTTTTGCATAACTGCACATGTACAACCTATATTGAGTTGCTTGCCTTTTCAATGAGGGTGGGTGGGAGGGGGAAAGAGAAAATTTGAAACCTAAAGTTTTAAAAACATATGTTTAAAAAAATTTCACATGCTACTGGGAAATAAGAAATACAGGAAATGGGGTACAGAAGTCTATCCTGCCCTACAGGAAAATAGAAGGGGAAGGGGATAAGAGAAGGGAGAGAGAAGAAGAGAGACAGACTAGGGGAAGGGATATTCAGAATGCATGCCATCTTGGGTGGGGGGGGGGAGATGGGGTGAAAATTTGGAATTCAAAAACTTGTGGGAGTAAATGTTGAAAACTAAAAATAAATAAATTTATATTTAAAAAAAGAAAAAAGAAAAAAATTAGAAGTAATGAGAAAATTGGGAAAAATCTTTATATCAAATTTCTCTGATAAAGGTCTCATTTTTAACACATATAATCATAAATATATATATGTATATATATATATATATATGTATATAAACTGTTCCATTTTTATAAGAATAAGATCTATCCTCCAATTGATAAATGGTCAAAGGATATGAATAAGTAGTTTTCAGAGGAAAAAATCCCAAGTTATCAATAGTTATATGAAAAAATGCTCAAAATCACTAGAGAAATGCAAATTAAAACAACTCAAGAGGTACTACTTCATACCCATCATTTTGGTGAAACTGACAAAAAAGGAAAATGACAAATACTGAAGGAGCTGTGGGAACATAGGTACATTAATGTACTGTTGGTGGACTTGAATTGGTTCAACTATTCTGGAAAACAATTTGGAACCATGCCCAAAAAGCTATTAAACTGCATGCCACTTGACCAAGAAATACTGCTACTAGGTCTATACTCCAAAGAGATCAAAGAAAGAGGGAAAAGACCTACATATACAAAAATATTTACAATAGTTCTTTTTGTGGTGGCAAACAACTGGAAACTGATGAGGTGCCATCAATTGGAGAATGGTTGAGGAAGCTATGGTATATGAATATTATTGTAATGTAGCAAATGATGAAGGGAGTGGTTTCAGAGAAACCTGGGAAGACTTTTATGAAGCGATGCAAAGTGAGAAGAAACAGGAGAACAATTTAGATTATAACAATATGGTAAGGACTAACAACTTTTAAAAACTTAGAAACATGAATCAACATAATGACCAAATCACTACTGTGGAAGATTTAAGTTGAAACATGCTACTCACCTCCAAAAAGGAAAGGTGATAGACTCAAGAGTGCAAATTGAAGCAGTTTTTAACATGGCAAATGTAGGAATTTGTTTTGCCTGACTATACAAGTTTATAACAGGTTTTGTTTTCCATGCTTTCTCAATGGGGGAATAGGAAGGAGGGGAATGTGGAAGGGAAAGAATGTAAATACCAAAATAAATAAAATTGAATTTTTACAAAAGGAAAAGAAAGGTTTTGGGAATTAGGTAGTCCAATACACTTATTTAAGGGATGAGGAAAGTGAGGACCAGGCAAGTTAAATGACTCATTCAAGTTAATACTGGTAATCAGTAGGACAAATGCCAGAATTCCCATATGCATATCCAGATTTTGTATTAGAAATAAGGCTCTGTTATCCAATCTTTCTCTAGGATAGGTGCAATATCCCTGATGGCCTTGGGGAAGCTCAGAGGTATTCATGCATCAGGGAGGAATGTAGCAGAGTTGAGCAGAAGAGCCAAAACTAAGCATTTTCCCCGAATTTTTTGTTTGTTGTTTTCATCTTTTCTAACATTGTTTGTTTTAAATAAACTATCACCCTATCCAGGAAACCCAGAACAGTGTTTTTAACACAACCAAAATGTTTAGATTCTTAGAGGATACTGGCTTATAGCAACCTCCAGATTCTGCCTATCAAAAGCTTAATGGTAAAGAGGTGTGTGTACACTTACCAGCAACACTACAATAAAGTAGAGATTTTTGTTTTAACAAAATCCATATTTATATGATTACATTTCCTATGGTTGAGGGCAGCTATAATTAATGGGTTTCCCTCCTTCCCCTAATGCAGTCATTTGTCAATTCAAATACAGAATGTCCAATCAATTTTGATGTATTTAGTAAGCAATTTGTCAAACAGTGCCATATCCCAGTTAATACATTAATTCTTGTCATAGAGTGACTTCTGACAACAGAGCTTTCCCTAACTGGTCAAGAGAAGGAAAAATCTGATCTGGGATTCAGTAGTGCCTCTTGCGGAAACAGGAACTATATCACAATATACCTAACAAGTAGCATCATGTAACTAGAAGATGGCTTAGCTGGAGTTGAGAATCTCTAAAATCTGATGAAAGCTCAGTGCAAGATCTTATGCTTCCTTAATTCCCTATACCTCTATTTCCCCATCTCTGAAGTGGGAATACTAACATAGCAATCCTTCACAAATTCACAGGGATCTAATAAGGATAAATGTGATATCAAATGTAAAATACCTAGAGTTCAGGAAGGAAGAGGAATCTGTCCATGCAAGCTCTTCTCTCACGCTTATTTTCAAAATGCTCAGAAAGAGTTTAAGTCATAAAACCATAGACATTCAAAGTTGGAAGGGACTGCAGAGACCACCTAAACCAAAGGGGTCAAAAGCATGACCCAGGCTACATATGCATACTCTTAAGCGCTGCATGAACCAAATTAAAACGTAACTGGGAAATATTTAACAAAATAAATAAAAATACAATAGAACATATATGACATTAATATGTGGTTTTTAAAGTTAGTATGAGGCCCCAAAAGATCTTTATAAATGGTTTAGTGACTCCAGTTTCCTTTCTTTTTTTCTTTTTTTAGGCAATTGGGGTTAAGTGACTTGCCCAGGGTCACACAGCTAGTAAGTGGCAAGTGTTTGGTCTGAGGCCGCTTTTGAACTCAGGTCCTCCTGACTTCAGGGCTGGTATTCTATCCACCATGCCACCTAGCTGCTCCTGTGACTCCCACTTCTATTTGAGTATGATACCACTGAGCTAAACCAAGGACAGACAAGCTGAATCACCTCAACAGCTAGTCTCCTACTTGAAGCCCTTCAGTAACAAGAAACTCACTACTTACTGACTATTCTACTTTTTGAAAGCTCTCATTGTTAGGAACCTTTTCCTTGTTTGGAGTTAAAATCTACCTCTTCATTAAATAACTTCAAAGCCATGGCCACATGTCTTATTCCCCTAAAGAAATTATAAGCCAAACAAATCTAGTCTCTTTCTCCAGAAAGCCCTACAAATGCCTGAAGACAGCTATCATTGTGCCTCTTTCTCCCAAGGTACTGACCTGAGTAAAGTCACATACGTTGGCAGCACTAGTTTGAGATCCCATAGGAAATTTTCTTCCAAGAGACACATTTAAAGACGACAAAATTAATTTACCATTAATGAGCACACCAGCCTCATCTTCTTCCTATACACATCTCAACTCTGTCATCCCATCCTCCTTTCTACTGTCACATTTCCCCTCATCTTCTAGAAATCAGAGACAAAATCATCAGGCTTACTGAGTTTCCTGTGTGTTGATTCCTCTGTGTGTGTGTGTGTGTGTGTGTGTGTGTGTGTGTGTGTGTGTGTTGTAACCAGGCCCAGTACCAATGCTTCCCTTAAGAACCTCATCGTTAGGTCCTGGGGTCATGGTTTACAGAAAAGCACATATAGAAACCTACTTTTTACATTTGAGACAACGACCTGGAAATCTATTTGGGAAATATTTCCTCAGACAATGTCTCTCTCCCTCCCTTTTCTCTGACCCCCAAAACTTTCATTTGACAGTTATTTCTTAACGAGGAAAATGGCCAGAGATTAGAGAACAAGTCATTATTAAACAAGATTCAAAAGTGAAAAAATAATGGTGAAACTGCAGGCATTTCCCATTAGACAAGTTCTTTTTGGTCCAGCCAGCACAGAGCAAAGAATAAAAAATTACAGCAAGGATTTGGCACAGGACTGTGTATTTATGAAAAACCTGCAAAGTATACCATTCCCCCAGACTACCAGACGTCCCATTGTTTCATCAGTCTGCTGAGAGAGGTGCCCTGTGTGTCAGAAAAGCACACTGAGTATTTTTCAATGACCTGGGGGGCAAAGGTCACTTATTATAAATGGATAATGAGACCTAATGCAGTGTTCTGAGTGTGGACAAAGAAAGGGTCTCTCCTTAGCCCCTGGTGGCTCGGTCATTCAGGCTTTTATTTCCCCTGCACACTTAATGGAGCCAAACAATTGACAGAAATGCTATACAGAAGACTGAAACAGAGAGAAGAGGCTGTATTCTAACTCTGATAGACAGATACAAATAGTGACCCTGAAATGGCGCCAGAATTCCTCTTACCACGAACACGGCAGACAGCTGCAGCATTAACCCTAAACTCCCATCTAACCATTTGCTGGCAATTAACCTTTCTGACGGAAGTGATAGCACACTGAACCACAAGCTACTGCTATTGTCAACCCATTACATTACTGCAGGTAAGTAAGCCAGATCATTCCATTTCAGCCCCTATTTTCTAGGGAAAAAATGCAAACAGGTGTCCTCATCTCCTACCTTTTCCCCTCTCTCCTTACCCCTTCCTATCTCTGCAAATGTCTACTGTTCCCTGGAAGGTAATATACTCCCTCTAGGACATCATGATTTTTACATAAACATTAAACTCAATTAGGAAGGGGGAAGAGTAAACAGAATCAGCAAGGAAAGCCAGAACAAGTGCTCTTTTGGGGGAGGAGGTAAGGATAAAAAGGAGAAGGGTTATAAAGTGCTCAATCATGCACACGTACTTTAATTCTATCTTCAAAAATCTAGAGGGCCTCTAAGGCTCCTTCCAGCTCTATACCTTATGACAATAAATGTTAATTGGAAGGGACCTTGGAAATCATTTAGTCAATCCTTCCCACCTCATTGTAGAGGGCACAGCCTAGAGCATAGAGGGTTGGATGATTTGTGTAAGGCTAAGGGAGCAAAATAAATTTGTACTTCAGGATGTTTGAACACTTTGATTTGCTAACAGCAATTAAAGAAAACATTAGTTGAATAATAAATTGTTAAGGTTGAGAAACTTTAATGAAGGAATAACCTGCAAACTGACTAATCTGAAACTGTGTCTTATCTAGTCAAACAGGTACATGGTAAGCACCTACCTACAAGACATTGGTCCAGATGCTGGAGACAGAGAGACAAAATTTTTTAAAAATCTAGTTATTACACAAGAGAGAACAAAAATGATCAAGTTGCTCATATCAATAAAGACCATGAATCACAGGGCAGTCTTTTCACTCAAAGATTTGACTATTATATAGAAAGACATACTTTTGGGTTAAAAATGAAATTCCGTTAAAAATAATGAGAGGCAGCACAATATAGTGGATAGAGAGCTGACTTGGAACTAGGAAGATCTGGGTTCCAGTCTCATCTCTGACATAAGTTGACTATGTGATTCAGGGCAAGTCATCATTTCTCAGTGCCCCAAGGAATTTTCTAAAACTGAATTGCAGAGTAGTTGCTAATCTATATTGGTAGAGAAAGGTCCCCCAATAGAAGTTCGTTAAACCAATTCATAATTATGTCAGAGAGAATAACAATGAAGAGGAAACATACTAAAATATTTGTGATTCTGTTTACCGAATTCTTAGGAGAAAAATTCATGCAACTAGGACAAGAAGGGAAGAAAATGAATCGGGGGGAAAATCTTTGCATCAAAAAGCTCTGACTTGGATTTTGATATCCAAGATACAAAGAGAACTAACACAAATACACAAGGACAAAAGCCAAACAAATGAATGAGACATGAAAAAAGAGCTCTCCGAAGAATTACAAACTATTAACAACCATAAGAAAAATTGCTCCAATTAATATAAGGATGTAATCCCCTCTCTTCTTTACAGAGGTAGTGGGTCATGGGTGTGGAACACTGCACATACTTCATGATGTGTTGGTTAGTTTCATTGAACTGGTTTTTTTTTTCTTTTTTATTCTTTGTTACATGGAATGACTCTCTGGGAAGGCAAAGGGGAGGAATATATTGGGAAATGTAGTTGATATAAAAACAAAAGATGTCAATAAAAATCAGGAAAAAAGTTACAAGTACCTCCACATTTCTCAGCACCACTCCCTACTCCCTCCAAAACAATGAAAAATCTATATAAAAATCAGTATCATCTAGTCTGCTATCATCTTGACAAGCTGGATGGACGCTAATGCTGCTAATAAAAATGAGAAAGAATGACTTCTCTCCATTTAACTAAAAGTTTATAGATGAAAGAAATGATATTGTAAAAAACTGATAGGAATCACAGGACACCAGTATTCCTTAAAAAGAAACACAATGGAAAAGCGATAGAAACAACATACTGTGTCCTTCCCTTTTATCTATCTTCTCCCTTTGTGAATGCAGCATAAGAGGAAGGTAGTTTGATACACATGGTTATTTTAGACAACTATTAAATACCTAAAGGAAATGTCAAAAACACAATGAAGGGCAAGTTGTGAAAAGTTTAAAGTGGCTTTCTCTGCCTAAGGCTGAGCACCTTGCTCTGCACAGAAAGTACTTCATGAAGACTCTCAATCATTTTAAGAGTAAGATGAGATAATTTTTCAGGTTATCAGATCTTTGGTTTGGAGCAGAAAGGGATAGTAAAGGCAATTTTGTCCAAAATCCTTATTTTAAATAGGAGAAAACTGAGGCCCGGAGAAATTAATTAACTTGCTCAGGGTCACACAGGTGGTGACAGGGCAGAAATGAGAATGAAGGTCCCTGGCTCAAATTGGAGGGTCATTTCTCAGAATCTGTAGCTTCCCAAGTTTAAGATTCTACAATCATCCTATTTATCCTGCCCTATGTTAATAAGCTTCATGGGGAGAGTCCAGAGAAGGAAGAAGCATGATCTTTGTTCATAACTACATTGTAGTTATCAAGGTATAGTTTTAAAATCAGAAGTGGGTTGTTATCCATTAAGCTTTTCCATTAGCTTTTCATGTGACCTTGGGAGAGTCACATATCTCTTTGGGTCTATTTCCTCATCTGTGAAACACATGAAATAGGCTGGACAATCTTGCAGAGCCATTTTAGCTCTAATTTTGCATGAATTGGGCATGAGAGTCATTTGCAAGGTAGGACACATACACATAAAAATAATTGGGGTTACTTGAAAAATAGACTGCTGGGCCACTTTCAAAGTTTCTGAATGGCAGAGCATTTGTACATGGGGTTTCCTCACTGGAAGTTCCCTATACCAATGAAATCAAACACTGAACTAACTAAATAAATAAATGAATAGATATGCTACATCAACTAAGGAAGAGCTCAGGATACTTGTCAGGGAGGACAGCCTTCATGAAAGAGACAGGACTTGATCTGGGCTTTGAAGGATATAAAAGACCTCAACACACAGAGAAGAATAAACAAATTTCAATTCAAAAAGTGTTTAAAGAATACCTAAATTGGGGGAAGCTAAGTGGCATGGTGGATAGAGCACCGGCCCTGGAGTCAGGCCCTGGAGACCTGAGTTCAAATCCGGCCTCAGACACACAGCACTCACTAGCTGTATAACTCTGGGCAAGTCACTTAACCCCAATTGCCTCACTAAAAAAAAAAAAAAAAAAAAAAAAAAAAAAAAAAAAAAAGAAAAGAAAAAAGAAAGAAAAGAATACCTAAATTGTACCAATTATACTTTTGTTAATTTTGTGCAGGCAAAATAATCTTGAGTATCCTATCTAAATAGTTATCTCCTTGGTTCACAGGAGATTATGATCTACTGTTCTGTTTATAAATAATATAAGGTGCCTTGCCTATATCATGGATTCAGCGGCCGTATGGACCAAATAAACAATTGTGTAACATTTTCTGGGCTACAAATTTTGTTTTTGGGTTTTTTTTTTTAATCTGTACAATGAGGGCACTGAACTCGATTATTTCTTGAAGTTAGAGCCAAGAAATACCTTTGATTTTCTGGCACCTAGGTGGCTCTAGATAGAATGCTAGGCTTGGAAGAAGACCTCAGAAGACCTCACTCAGAAGACCTGAGTGCAAAATCAGTTTCAGATACTTATCAGCTGTTTGACCTAGGTCAAGTTACTTAACACTGTTATCTGCCTCAGTTTCCTCAACTGTAAAATGGGGATCATAACAGCACCTACCTCCTAAGGCTATTGTGAGGATCAAATGAGATAATATTTGTAAAGTGTTTAGCACAGTGCCTAGCATGCTAAGCAGGTACTTAATTAATGCTTGTTTCCTTCATTCCATCCATCCATCATAGGTTCTTTTTATTGTAAAAAAAACCCCTATAATATCGATGTCACCACTTATCCTTAGGATGGAGTTATGCTGTATGTTCTTATCCACAGCAATTCCTTTGAGGTCATGTTTGCCCACACAACATGGGGAAATCTGGCCACAGCTCAAAATTATTTCCTCCCCAGATATATCTTACAGTCTTAGATATCTATCTTACAGTATGTTACCTTAATAGATAGTAGATTCTTGAACAAAATTATCTCTTGTTTTATTTTCCAAGGCATCTTAGGAGTTTTTGGAGAGCTTTAAAGTTAGCCTTTTGCACTACCAGACCAAATGCTTTTTTAAAAATATAGCCTACAAACAATAAACACAGTGGAACTTAACGCTTTTCTGTCCTTTTCCATTTAACTTGTAGTCTGTTTTTAGAGGCAGTGAAGTTAATCTTCCCTATGGGTATTCAATCAAATGTTGTATAAATATTTGTTTGTTATATAGTAAAGAGGATCCTTCAGGTATGGGTTTGTCTAGATCAGGGGTGGGGAACCTGGAGCCTCGAGGACACATGTGGCCCTTTAGGTCCTCAAGTGTAGCCCTTTGACTGAATTCAAACTTCACAGAATAAATCCCTTTAAAAAGATTTGTTATGTAAAATTTAGACTCAGTCAAAAGGCCATACTCCACCTAGACTCTAGATGGTCCCTTCCAACTCTCAGCTTCTGTTTTTTTGAGATGTAGTACTTGAATACCATTATCTCATTAGATCCTTACATAAGCCTTGTGAGTTAAGTATTGTAACTGTACTTAATGACTCTTTTCAGGGGAGGTAACTGAGACTCAAGGAATCTTGGCATTTAGTATTAGAAGGAACTGAAGAGTAAATATATTCCGACCATAAATAGGAATCCTTTGTCACCCATAAGTTGAGGCACAACTTGAAGAATTCTACTAATTGAGAATTCACTACATACTAAGGCAGCCCATTTCATTGCTAGACAGCTCAGATTGTGAGATTATGTTGAAGTGAAATCCACTTCCCTATCGCTTCCATCCTTTGATCCCAGCTCTACCCTATAAGAACAGTTATTCATTTGAACCCTTCAAATCTTTGAAAAAAAAACCCCAAAGATTATGTTCTTTTTGTTTTCTCCTCTCTATGTTAATCATCTCCCCAGGTTCTCCTTTAATTAAGCTTCATGTAACATAGTCTTGAGTCTCTTTAGCATTCTAGTTTCCCATCTCCGGACTAAGTTTCAGCTTGTCAATGCCCTTCATAAAATATTGCTTCTAAACCTGAACACAGTCGTCCAAATATGGTTTGACCACAAGAAAAGTAGACTTTCCAAATCCTGAACACTATAATTCTATTATTTCAGACTACAATCAGACTAGCTTTTGGCAGCTGCCATATCAGACTATTGACTCTCTGACCTTTCAGTCTCATGAAGGTCTTTTATATAAGAACTACTTTCTCAGCATGTTTCTCTGATCCTATACTTAGATTCTAAAATCTACTATAAAAGTATGAGCTTTTAAGCGTACTCCCTATTAAAAGTTATATTAGTAGATTAGGCCTTATCTAACAAGATCATTTTATAGCTTACTTCTGTCATTCAAAATAACAACTGTTCCTCCTCTACTTTGTGTTATTCACTAATTTGATAAGCCTGCCATGTTTTCATTTGAATCTTCCTTCCATATGTGACACCATGAACACAATACTAGAGATCAATTTAGTGATTATATTCTTTATTAGAAAACAGACTGGAGGATCCTGCAGCTACTACTATTCCTCAAAATACTTTCTAAGGCAGAAGGAACCATTAAATTAGCAAAAATTAAAAAAAGCTAAAGGTAAGGAAGACTCATTAAGGTGATCAAGATCACACACAAAAAAAAAACTATGGAAGAGGAAGAAGCTAAAGATCAAACTTTTTAATTTCTTGATGTAAGACTCTATGCACAGGATTCCAGATTTCCCCCAAGAAATCCACAACAGGATCTAACAAGCCAAAATTATGAAATCTTCAGTAAAACTCAAGTGTACAAGCTGAAGTAGTAATTGGAAATTAACACAATCCCAGATGTCAAAGCAGTATAGCACAATCTATGGCCAACAATAAACTATAAATACTCTTCAAACAAATTCTACATGCCAAGCTTCCTCTACAAGAGATCCATATCTCCTTCCTCTCCACCCTACTCACTCCTGGACAAATATTTACTGGTGACAATGTAGGGAAATATTGATGAGTTCCTCTGTCATACTTGGTATATGCCATAACAGTGAAGCAATCCAGGATGTTAGGTTAAATTGATGGTAACACTAAAAGTAGACATCTTTCTCCTAAATCCAGGAATGATTGAAAAATGCAGTTGGTCCCACAGTACTTCTGTAAATGTAAATGCTTCCCAAAGACACAATCATTGACCTTGGTGATAATCAAACTTATCTTTTTGCCAAGAGTACACATGTACTGGCCCTAGGAGGAAGCCCAGCGTATACAGCAAGATCTACAAATCCAAACCTACCACAGGAGGACCAGTTGTCAAATAATCAATAATAGCCATGTTGTGGCTATTCTGGGCAAAGAGAAAGATGCAGATTCCTTTCCCTCTATGAAAGAAATTTTTTCTCAGATATACTAGCTAGCTAGAAGTGAGAATTCTTGGGTTCTCCTTCCAGTTGTTCCAGTGACTTGTAAGACCTGACCAGCTATTTTGTATCTGGGGTCCCAGCACTCTATTCACAACTAAGTGGTAAAGGAATTCTCAACTCTGAAATAAACGCGTTCTTGAAATCCAAAATGTCATCATTATGATTAGTTTTACAATCTGAATGAATTTTTTATGGATCTGTTCTAGTAGCACAACTCAACTAACCAATTAAAATCTTAAAAATAAACCATATAATGATACACCAAAAAAATCAAATGTAAACGTAACAAAATGATAAAGATCAAGTAAAACTTGAATGAAGACACATGAGAAGTCATCCCTAACCTACCTTTTCACGGACACGGGAGATTTACAGGTGTTACACATTACACGTATTTTTGGACTTTATCAATGTGCTAATCAGTTTTGCTGACTTTTTTTTCCCCAAAAAAATAAAAAATAAAAACACTTTGTCATATGGGACAGCTCTCAAGGTAGGGAAGGGGAGAAGAATACATGTGATACCATGGTGACATAAGAAACAGAAAACATCGATAAAATTATTTTTAAAAATTAAGTATAGGGGCAGCTAGGTGGCACAGTAGATACAGCACTGGCCCTGGACTCAGGAAGACCTGAGTTCAAATTCGACCTCAGACACATAACACTTACTAGCTGTGTAACCCTGGGCAAGTCACTTAACCCCACTGCCTAACCTGCCCCCCAAAAAAATAAATCATTGGCATTTCTATATGGTACCAACAAAGCCCAACAGTAAGAGACAGAAAGAGAAATTCCATTTAAAGTTACTGTAGACATTATTTAGTAATCTACCTACCAAAACAAACCCAGGAACTATATGAACACAATTATAAAACACTTTTCACACAAAGAAAGTCAGATCTAAATAACTGGGAAAACATCAGTTGTTCATGGGTAGGCCAAGCTAATATAATAAAAATGCCAATTCTACCTAAGTTAATTTATTTATTCAGTGCCATACCAAACTACCAAAAAATTACTTTAAGAGTTAGAAAAAATAATAAGAAGATTCATTTGGAATAACAAAAGGTCCAGAATATCAAGGGAACTAATGAAATCAAATGCAGGGGAAGGTGGCCTAGCCATCCCAGATCTTAAATTGTATGATAAAGTAGCAATCATCAAAACTACTTGGTATTGGCTAAGAAATAGAGTGGTGGATCAGTGGAATAGGTTAGGTATGCAAGACACAGTAGTCAACGACTATGGTAAACTACTATTTGATAAACCCAAAGATAAGAACTCACTATTTGACAAAAACTGCTGGGAAAACTGGAAAAGAAGTATGACTGAAAACTAGGCATACACCAAAATCTCATACCATATACAAAAATAAAGTAAAAATGGGTTCATTATTTAGATATAAAGATAACACAATAAGCAGACTGAGAAAGCAAGAACTAGTTTACCTGTCAGATTTATGGAGAACAGAAGAATTTATGACCAAACATTATGAAATGCAAAATGGATAATTCTGATTACATTAAATTGAAAAGTTTTTGTACAAACAAAGACAATGCAGCCAAGATTAGGAGGGAAGTAGAAAACTGGGAAATAATTTTTACAAACAGTGTCTCTGATAAGAGCCTCATTTCTAAAATAAAGAACTAAGTTATATTTATAAGAATACAAGTCATTCCCCTTTTGATAAATGGTCAAAGGATATGAACACTCAGTTCTCAGATGAAGAAATTAAAGCCTTCTATAGTCATATGAAAAAATGTTCTAAATCACTATTAATTAGAGAAATGCAAATCAAAACAACTCTGAGGTGCCACATCACATCTATCAGATTGGCCAACATGACAAAACAGAAAAATGATAAATGTTGGAGAAGATGTGGGAAAATTGAAACACTAATGCATTGTTGCTGGAGTTGTGAAATGATCCAACCATTATGAAGAGAAATTTGGAACTATGTCTAAAGGGCTATAAAAATATGCATACCCTTTGACCCAGCAACAGCACTTCTAGGACTGTATCCCAAAGATATCATACAAATGGGAAAAGGATCCACATGTACAAAAGTATTCATAGCAGCTCTTTTTGTGGTGGCAAAGAAGTAGAGATTGAGGGGATGCCCATCAATTGGGGAATGGTTGAACAAAATGTGTTATATAAATGTAATGGAATGCTATTGTCCTATAAGAAATGATGAGCAGGCAGACTTCAGAAGAACCTGGAAAGATTTGTATGGACTGATGCTGAGTGAAGTGAGCAGAACCAGGAGAAGACTGTACATAGTAACAGCTATATTGTACAATAACCAACTTTGACAGACTTAGTCCTTCTCAGCAATGCAAAGATCTAAGACATCTCCAAAAGTTTCATGACAGAAAATGCCATCCACAACCAAAGAAAGATGCAGTTTGAATACAGATTGAAGCATACCATTTGCTATTCTTTTTATCTGTTTTGTTTTATTTCCTCTTTTTTGTGGTTCCTCCTATTGGTTCTAATTCTTCCTTACAACATGACTAATGTGAAAATACGTTTAACAGGAATGTATATGTATTGCCTATATCAGATTGTCTTGGGTAGGGTGATGGGGAGGGAGAGGGAGAAAAATTGAAAACTCAAAAGCTTATACAAGTGATTGTTGACAACTCAAAATAAATTAATAAAAAATAAAAAAATTAACTATAGTGAAGATAAAAATCTGTTGACATGACAACTGGTTTGCACCTTATATCCACAATCATCTAACTGAAGTAAGGCACTTAAATTTCCGTCCTTCAGTTTCCTCATTTATAAAATGGGGAAAGTAATACCTGTTCTGTGCTTCTCAAAGTGTTGTTGTGAGGATAAAATGAAAGTATTTTTAAAGGTACATGTTCTGTAAAGTTTAGCTAAATTTTGAAGTATTTTTACTATTATTAAACCCCAAATCATGCCCAGTTCTAACTAATTTACTTGAAAACAGTCTAGTTACCAAGATGACTTTCTTTGGTTTCCAGGGGAACATTTACATGATTATCTACAACCTTCTTTACAGATTAGCAAAGAGGTCAGGCTACAGAATACCTCAGAGCCAATCACTGGCACATGTATCACATAATCAGTATTAAAAATGGTAGTATTCAAGGGGCGGCGCCAAGATGGCGGAGTGAAAGCAGTGACTTGCTTGAGCTCTCCTCCAAACCCCTCCAAATACTCACAAAAAATGGCTCTAAACAAATTCTGAAGCAGCAGAACCCACAAAAAGACAGAGTGAAACAAATTTCCAGGCCAAGGCAACCTGGATGATTGATCAGAAAGGAATATCGCGCTGTGCTGGGAGCCAACACAGCGCAGCGTGGGCATGCAGGCTGCAGCGAATCTGGAGCAGGCCTCAGAGGACTGAATCGCGGGCAGCTGTGGAGGTTTCCAGACTCCTCAATCCACCAATGCCAGGACTGAGGGGGAATAGAGGGACTGCAGGGATCTCTTTGCCAGTGCTGCGGCAGGAATCTCCTGCTTTGCCTATGTGTGGATCTGGGTCACAGTTCTGGGCGGCAGTGCTGGGGTGAGGAGGAGCACTGGCATGGTGGACCTTGTAGTGCCTGTGGAGAGGAACCCCTCCTCACAGTTACAGGACAGAAAGGAATACTTGTGGTCACAGGCCAGGGAAGGAGTAAACACCTCGCCCCTTATCATACCACCTTGGAAGAACTGAAAATTTACAGGTCCCTACGAGTATCTCTGAAAACAGCTGTACAAACCTCCGAAGCTTGGGACAATACATTCTCCACACTGGAAGCAGATTCTTACCTTAACAAAGAGTTTAAAACTCAAGTAATTGGCTGGGATCATGAGCAAGCAGCACAAAAAAGAGTCAGACCATAGAATCTTACTTTGGTAAAAAAGAAGATCAAAATATACAACCAGAAGAAGACAACAAAATCAAAGCTCCTACATCCAAAGCCTCCAAGAAAAATATGAATCAGTCCCAGGCCTTGGAAGAGCTCAAAAGGGATTTTGAGAAGCAAGTAAGGGAAGTAGAGGAAAAACTGGGAAGAGAAATGAGAGTGATGCAAGAAAATCATGAGAAACAAGTCAACAGCTTGCTAAAGGAGACCCAAAAAAATACTGAAGAAAATAACACCTTAAAAAACAGCCTAACCCAAATAGCAAAAGAGGTCCAAAAAGCCAATGAGGAGAAAAATGCCCTAAAAAGAAAAATTGGCCAAATGGAAAAGGAAGTCCAAAAGATTACTGAAGAAAATACTTCCTTAAAAATTAGAATAGAGCAATTGGAAGAGAGTGACTTTATGAGAAATCATGACAGTAGAACAAATCCAAGAGAATGAAAAATTAGAAAACAATGTGAAATATCTCATTGGAAAAACAACTGACCTGGAAAATAGATCCAGGAGAGAGAATTTAAAAATTATTGGACTATCTGAAAGCCATGATCAAAAAAAGAGCCTAGACATCATCTTTCAAGAAATTATCAAGGAAAACTGCCCTGATATTTAGAACCAGAGGGCAAAATAGAAATTGAAAGAATCCACAGATCTCCTCCTGAAAGAGATCCCCAAAGGAAAACTCCTAGGAATATTGTAGCCAAATTCCAGAGTTCCCAGGTCAAGGAGAAAATATTACAAGCTGCCAGAAGGAAACAGTTCAAGTACTGTGGAAACACAATCAGGATAACACAAGATTTAGCAGCTTCTACATTAAAGGACTGCAGGGCATGGAATATAATATTCTGGAGGGCAAAGGAGATAGGATTACAACCAAGAATCACCTACCCAGCAAAACTGAGTATAATCCTTCAGGGGAAAAAATGGTCATTCAGTGAAATAGAGGACTTTCAAGCATTCCTGATGAAAAGACCAGAGCTAAACAGAAAATTTGACTTTCAAATACAGGACTCAAGTGGAACATGAAGAGGTAAACAGGAAAGAGAAATCATAAGAGACTTATTAAGATTGAACTGTTTACATTCCTGCATGGAAAGATGATATTTGTAACTCACGAGACTTTGTCAGTATTAGGGTAGTTGAAGGAAAAAAATTGTATGTATGTATATATAGATAGATAGAGGGCACAGGGTGAGTTGAAGATTAAGGGGTCATATCTGGAGAATAAAATTAAGGGATGAGAGAGGATGATACTCGGAGAAGAAAGGGAGAGGTAGAATGGGGTAAATTATCTCAAAAAAAAAAACAGAAAAGAAAAGTCTCTCACAGTGGAGGGGAAACAGGGGAAGATGAGAGGGAATGAGGGAATCTTATTCTCATAGGATTTGGCTTAAGGAGAGAATAACATACACATTCAATTGGGTATGGAAATCTGTCTTACCCTACAGGAAAATAGGGGGAGAAGGGGAGAAGAGAGCAGGGGGTGATAGAGAGGAGGGCAGACTGGGAAAGAGGGTAATCAGAAGCAAATACTTCTGAGGAGGGACGGGGTCAAAAGAAAGAATAGAATAAATGGGAGGGCAGGATAGGATTAAGGGAAACAGAATTAGTTTTTCATAACATGTCTACTAAGGAAGTGTTTTGCATAACTGCACGTGTACAACCTATATTGAGTTGCTTGCCTTTCCAGTGAGGGTGGGTGGGGAGGGAGGAAGGGAGAAAATTTGGAACTCAAAGTTTGAAAAACACATGTTTTAAAAAAAAATGTTTTCACATGCAACTGGGAAATAAGAAATACAGGAAATGGGGTACAGAAGTCTATCCTGCTCTACATGAAAATAGAAGGGGAAGGGGATAAGAGAAGGGAAGGGGGAGAGACAGAAGAGAGGACAGACCAGGGGAAGGGGTATTCAGAATGCATGCCATCTTGGGGTGGGGGGAGGGGTGAGAAATTTGGAACTCAAAAACTTGTGGAAGTGAATATTGAAAACTAAAAATAAATAAATTTATATTTAAAAAATAAAAAATTTAAAAAATAAAATTTAAAAAAATGGTAGTATTCATGCATTTCATCAAAAACACCTGAAGCTGTGTCACTCAGAATCCATAATATATGGTTAAACAGGTCCTAGCCAGATGCAAGCCTGTGGAATTTGGAAATAATTCCTTCTGAATAACATGCACTGAAAGCACTTAGTACTTCTGAAGGTTTGTGGTTCTAAAAGAAAAGACAAGAACATTTTTTTCAAAAATAGTACCCAGAACCCCATGAACACGTTTCACCAATGTTCGTTTAAGAGGTGAGTTCAAGCTATGCACCAAAGGGGTATCAGGATTTGCTAGCGTTAATTTCTTTTTCCTGGTAAACTGTATCTGCAGAACTACCTCGAGGCTGAGAAAGGAGAAGTTGGTTCCCCCTCCTTTCCATCTTTTTTTAGGTCTTCCCTGCAAAAGAGATGACTCAGGATAGATTACCAAAAGAATTCATGAAGAACAGTCCTACCCTCTTATCTACAATGGTATAATGGCTATCTTTAAATAGTAGAAATAAAGCCCTATTAGCTTTTTGTTTGTTAATTTCTTTCTTTTAAAGTAGAGATGGGGAACTATGGGCATGGAATACTTCATAAAATCTTAGACATTTTTCATGAATTAGTTCATTTTGCTGAAGTTTTTCTTTTCCTCTTTTTATTTCTTTTATCTCCTCCCTGGATAGGAGAGAGGGAGGGATGGATATATAAATTTCACTTAAAATTTCAATAAAAGTAGATACTACCCACTTGTTTCTTTATTTAATTATTCAATATCTACTTAACTAAGATTTGCTGTGCTATCTTGAGGCCCAGCTTCAAGGTCCACCTCTGATACACACTTGCTTGTGACCATGGACCAGTCACCCAGCCATGAAATGCTCTGGGTAACTCTCTAAGACTCTAAGTACCAACCTGCATTGGCAGAGGAAGTTTTCTTCATTAGAAGTTCTCGAGACCAATGAAATTACAGGTCCACAAGCTCAACCCAAAAATCAAATATTATTATTAGAGTTGTGCTAGGTGCTGAGAGAGATAGAAAGATGAATATATGGGTCATAAGGTAACCTGTCTTGAAGATAATTGCAATTTACATTAGAACTATAAATCAGATCAATACAAACAGTTCACACACAAAAAAAGAACACAACAAATGACAATTGTAAAATGGTAGAAGCGGAAGAAAATCAATCAAAAACATTAAAGTATCTACTACATATCAAACATTTTGTGAAGTTTGGGAGATATAATGAAAACAAAGGAAAAACGGAACTTAAAGATCTTTTGTCTAACTCACTGTCTAGTTTCAGAATTGAGGAACAGGGACATGAAGTGATTTGCCCAAGGTCACACATGGTTAGCAGAGGCAGAAAAAGTCATAATAATTCACATGTCTAAGGGTGCTTTCAGATTTACAAAGAGTCCTCCCGACATTCATGCTTTGAAGTAGAGGGTGTTGGCATTCTTATCCCCATTTTACAAGCTGGGTTCAAAGAGGTTGCAGTGTCACACAACTTGTAAGGGTCAGAAGCAATACTGAAACCTGATTTCTTCTAACTCCAAGTTCAGGCCTTTTCCCCCCAAGAACCATGCTGCCTTTCCCACAAAATAACATAAGACTTGTTGGAAGGGAAAGACCATTTACAGCTGAGGGGAAACAGGGAAGGCTTCAGTGAAGAGTAGGTATTTGAACTCGGTAGAAGTGAAGCAGGCAGAAATAGGAGGAGCAGGGAAGGTGGCATTTCACGATAAGAGAATAAAAAATTGTGACACAGAGGCTGGAATTTGTGGGACACATTCATAGAACAGTAAAGTAGATGTTTTGTCTGTAACACAGAATATTCATAAAATAGGCATTTTTTTTCCTTTCAAAGTAGACTCATAAATTAAGGGAATGCTATGGATATTGTATATTTAGATTGTAGTAAAGCTTTTAAGAAAATCTGTCATGCTATATGGATTTGGAATTGTTTGAAAAATCAGTCACAAATATTAATATTAAGTGAACTGTAATATTAACTTGGAAGTAGGCATCTAGTGGAATACCCAAGGATCTCTCTTTGAACTTCAACTAACCAACACTTTTATTAATAACTTGGATAAAGACATAGGAGGCATGCTTGCCAACTTGGCAGATGACACAAAAACAGAAGGGATAGTTAACTGAATGGATAATTTTAACAGGCTACAATACTGGGTACAAAATGAGTAAGAGGAAACTTAAATGGAATAAATGAAAAGTTCTATACTCAAGTTCCAAAAAAACAACTTCAATAGTATAGTGCTGCGGTGTTGGGGACCTTCGGGAAGAAGGGAGGAATGGATTTGACTAGACAACAGTTCCAGTGCTCTTTGAATAAATGTGAATAAATGTGTGAAAAATATTTGTGATCTTAATGAATAATCAGTATAAATGACAGTCAATTTGCTACTCTAGGCTACAATGCATATCCAGATAAAGGAAGTCCCACTATTTTCTACCTAAATCACACCACATCTAGAATGTATGGGGGGGGGGGTTGATCAGAATGGTGAAAGTAATAGAGAACAAGATAGACCAAGATCAGCTGGAATGGGCTGGGCTGTTTAGCCAGGAGAAATGAAAGGTTAGGGTGGGGTGGGGGTGGGGGTGGGAGAATAGTGTTGCACTAGAGCTATCTTCAAGTATCTTAAGTGCAATCATATAAAGAGAGATTAGCTTTGTTTTCCTACTTGGCCCAAATCAGTTGAAGTAGAAACAACTGGTGGGAGTTACAGACAGGAAGATTTAAACTTCCAAGAATTAACTGACAGTAGAATGCACTACCTTCCGGTTTTAATGGGTTTGCTCTTTCTGGAAGTCCTCAAGCAAAGACTATATAATATATGATCATTTTTTGGAGACACTCTAGAAAAAAAAATTCCTTATTATTAAATATGGGTTGTATTAGATGGCTTTGAAACCCCTTACATCTCTTGATATTGTGATTCTATAAGTTGGGAATTTCATCAATAGGCTGGTAAGAGACTGCTGAGGAATCTAGTGATACAATTAGGAAGAATTAATCGGTAGCAATGTAAAGAATGGCTTGGAGGAAAGAGGGAGAGGAGACAAAAAGACCATCAGGGAATTGATGCAACAGTCCAGGCAACAAAGTAACAAATTCCTGGAGTAAGGTGGTGGCAGTGGATATAGAAAGAAAGGAATTGATAATATAAATTGAATCCACCAAACACAGCACATCAAATCCCATTTAAAAAAAAAATCTATAAAACAAGTCACAGTCCTCACTTTATAAGCTGATGACATTCATAACCAGAAGCTGAATGATTACTGAAATCTGGCTGGTTGTTTTCTTCAAAAAGGAAGGAATTTACAGAATTTATGGAAAGTCCAATGCCCTCATTTTGCCCTCTAACTACTCTTTCACTGTCTTAAATGTCTCCTACAGGTATTAGGGTATCTGGGTAATCTATGGACATTTGTCTGTTCTTCCTTCCCTTCCTGATACAAAGGACTTGGACATCATTAGTAACGGATCTAAACACATTGAAAAAAATTTCCTGACAAATTTTTACCCTGGAAACATGAAGTAGATAACCTGTTTACAAACCCTTTAGTGAAGCAAGATAACATTTACACCAAGAATTCTGTTCTTTAACATTGGAAAAACACAAATTTTCTATAATGGGTCTATAGTCATTTCTATAATGATGTGATTATTTTTTAAAAAAGCAGTAATTTGGGTAACAAGTTTTGAACAATAATTTCCAAATATGTATATTTGGGAAATGCTGATTCCTCTATTAGTAAGGAGATTCAGCACAGGATTTTTAAATGACATTTTGTTCATTCATCCTTCTTTCTGTGAAAATTCAGGGGAAAAAAAACTGTCTTCAAATTTAAAGAGGTAACTGGTCAGTAAACAGGAACAATGAAAGGGAGGCATACCCTCAGAAGAAAGGGTAAGAAGACCTTCACAAGAAGCTTCAGATAGTTGATTCTGTGGGCACTAACTGCATCAGCTGATTCTTCCAGTGTTTGTTCTCTGTAAATCCCAGAGTCACCTGACTCCCTGACCCCACCTAGAGAGTAAAGTCAGGCAATGCTTCTAAGACCATACCAAGGCCATACCCCTTTGCTTACTCTGTGGCATGAAGAATACCACTCTGAGTCCACAGATCCTACAAAGATCAGAGACCTAGAGTTCTGCTGAGCAGCCTTTGTCACAGTTTTATATCACTGAAACTTGTGTTCTATACCAAAGCAAAACTTTTCACCAAGAATTGCCTGATATGGGGCTCAAAGTCTCTACTTCATGAGAAAGTAAATATATTCCCAAAACACTCTACACTGCTACAGTGACCTTTGTGCAAGTGGTATTCTTAGTGAGATCTTCAATGTAGGTAATTTAATGAGATTATAATTGGTAAGAATAAAGACAATGGTTAAAAATAAGTGAAACTTGGAAGCTGTAGTTACTGGCAGTATTATAGGAGGCAGTGTAGGGTAACAGATAGAGAGCAAGGCTTGGAGCCCAGGAGACTTGGGGTTAAGTCTTGCATTTTTTCTTGTTCAGTGTGTGTTTGTTAATTTTTTCAGCCACATATCCCAAATTCTCTCTACCAGCCAATATAATATTATGATGGCCAGATCATGGCATAGCTATTTGCAAATCTTATTCTCCTATTCTATCTTTGCATCTTCTATTTACTTTTCCATTTCCTTCCATTTTATTTTCCTGCCATAATTACCATTTCTGAAATCTGTATACTATCTACTTTATCTGACTCACAGATCTAAGTAAAACCAAAGGAAGATCTAAACACCATTTGCAGTGACTAAATTAATGGGAGATAGAGGGGGATCCTTCTGCCCCATCCTTAAATATCTGAAACTGAGAATATTTGAAGAACTGTCTTTGGAACTACTGGAAGAAAAATAACAATGGAAAACACCAAGAGGGAGAATGCTGTAGTTAAGCTCAAGTGAAAAGTTTCCAGGCACCAGGAACAAGAGGACACTTGTGTTTTAATAAGACCTCAGTATATTCTTGAGAAGGGAATTTGATAGTAAGAGATGCTGACCCATGACCTCTTAAACACTGAGCTTCAGAGAGGGTGTACCAGATGGACAGGTAAAGGCCCTTCCCCTGGTGCCTGGGCTACTTTTAGGAATTGTATGTCACGCTTTTGTTGCTCTAACAGATGACCATATTGTGCATATTTATTTGCTTCAGTCATATAATATATTAGCATTTTCATTGATGTCAAACAGACTGCTTTTCCCTAAATTTTATCTTTTCATATGTGGATGATTTTTTTAAAAATTGGAAGTAATTATTATTTACAACCATGGGGTTTTCATACAAGTGCCATTCATGATTCTTACAAAATCATTTTGAATTTAAATCACAGTTTTACCATGGATTATTAAGATAATCTTGGAGGAGAAATTTATTTCCCTTCACCTTAGTCACTCCACCTGTAAATTTGTGAAAGTAACATAAACTTCAAAGGAATCAGAGGAGGCTTATTAAACTCCAGTTTGTCCCTTTAAACTTCCAGTTATAATTCTTGAATAAAAGTGTCAAACTGAGCATAAGCAATCCGTTATACTTAGTGTCTTAATAAATTAATAAATTAAGCTTAATTAAAGATACTTAATAAATGCTGAATAAATGGAACAACTAGAATGCTGAAGAAAAGACAAGATTATGGTTTCATCATTTTTCTTGAGTTTTTCTCATTTTACGGATGAACATTTCTGAGACAGGAAACAAAGAAGAAACTAAAGAACTAACAAAATGAGTACTAATGACTATTCAATTGAAGAAATAATCATTTTCCAAAAGACAGCATATAAAGAAAATCAGAAGAATCTTAAATATCCGTGGGCCTGGCCACAAGAAGTAGTCAATAAAACGAGGGGCACCCTTCATCATGTCAGCAATAGGACTTGAGTCTGGTATAGTAGACTCTTATAACAGTATGTAGCTAATATGAATGGGGAATTTGATTGGACCAACTCAGGATGGACAGCCATGGATGAGTTGCAATCTGCATATCTTGAGAAAATAACTACCTTGACTGCATCACAAATCGCTGTGTACTTGATGTTATGGTGGGTTCTGTAGCTGACTTGTTAGGCTACTGGTTGATCAGTACATTGCAAAATTTCCTGACATGACTTCAAAAACTGCAAATTATTTGTAGTTCCCAATATGCTCTTGCTATTCAACATATACCACATTTTAACCCTAAAATAGATTGGTTATGGAAACATTTTAAATCATGGTTTACATTACAGGCAGGCAGGATAAAGGGCTAAGTACAGTAAAACCTCACCAAAAAATGTCAACGTTAATTTCAAGATATTTCCTAAAAATATGCAGTGTGCCAAGCTATCTAGTGAAATTACAGGCCCATTCCATTTTATAAAATTGAATTGTAATGATAAAATTTTAAAAATTCTATGACCATAAACTAAATTTTTAAAAATTAAATTGTCTTTTCATGTCTCCTGTGAAAAATGACTATATTACTGTCTCAATGTAAATTTCTACCTTTTCTTTTTTAAACCCACAGCTCAGTTTGCTATGAATTTTAGTACCCCAAACGAGTTACTTTGGCTAAAATGTCTAGTAGGAGATGTAAGGTTTCTTTCACAGTTTTAACCACATTAGTAACTACATTGCAGTACCTATCAAAAGCTTTCAGAATCAACAAATATGTCATTTAGACATGGATTAGGCCACTAACTTTTGGTTAACTCTATCACCTTTTATTCTTCAAGCCCCATGGGTTAATACTGAGGGGAAAAAAAGTGCCAAAATTCTTCAAAGAAATCCAGGCAGAGAATTTTTTTCCCCATCTTCCCATAGCATTTTATTAAAACCCACAATATACTCCCCAGCCTTGCCTTGCACACACTTACCAGCAAGATAGCAGTGTTGCCTCCCAAGTGTACTGAGTTGCAGATTATAATTTTATACAATATATAGCTTGCCAGTACCCTGAGCTCCTCTATGCCCTGGGCCTGTGGGTCAGTCTTCTTTAAAGAGTCAGTATTCTAACACTGGATTTGAAAACAATAAAAAGAGTGCAAACCATTCAAGCTACTTACAGCCAGCGAGCAGGAACTGAGAGTGCTGCACGGCATCTGCAGCAAGGAGCAGAGGATGGTTGGCATTAAAGGGTGGCTGCAGCTCATTCCACTGAGGGGTTCTAGGGGAATAATATGAGAATATTAATCTTTGAGCGTAACAAGGGTGATGTAAATCATTGCAGTTTTCATTGAGTACAATAGCTGGTGGAAGTTCACAAAAGGTTTTGAATCAAGAAATAGAATTTCTTCAATGTGCTGAAACACATAGCCCTAGGTCTAAAAAAGAACAAAAAGGAGAGTCAGTCTCTCACTCTCTCTCTCTCTCTCTCTCTCTCTCTCTCTCTCTCTCTCTCTCTCACACACACACACACACACACACACACACACACACACACACACATTGCATCAAGCTGACATTAGCAGAAGAAACTACAAGTGGACTATGGGATTTGGAGATCAGGGGGCACCTATACAATGGAGAAAACCATTCCTACAACATCTGATCTCATTCTATTCCAGCAGAGAATTGGAACTTGTTCTTTGCCATGTGGGGATAGGCCTGCTGGAGTATGTTTTTTGTTTGAGGAAACTTCTTTTTAAACTCTAACACCCAAGTTGGTAACTTGTTAGGAATTCTTTACATTGAAAAAGAAAATCAACTCAATGGAAAATAAAAACCATGGTGAGAAACAGTTGTGTAAATTTGTGACTTGTTTCTCAATCCAATTAGCATGTGCAGTTCCATAGTGATACAATCACTTTGGGGATGGTGGAATAATCTTAATTGGAATCGGCCACTCCTAAATAGCTTGATAAATCCAGTATTGATCAGCCCAATCCAGAAATGAGCAGCAGTAAAGAATATCTGAGCCTACCAAGATCAATAGAATGATATTTTAAAACGTCAAAAGCTTAGGCATACCCAATTTTGTTTCTTTCCCTCAATGCAATTTCCCTCCCTCTTAGACAAAGCTCAGCTCTGAGCCATTTCTAAGATATTTTCCCTTTTTCTTTATGGGAAGCTATCCTGATCCCAATTGGGACACACTTTACAATGGGACACTGATTCTTTATCAAATAGGACTACAATGGCTAAGACTGTTCCTAATTCACATTCTTTGGGAATCCCTTTAAAGGATAGCTTCCAGTCTTCTATTGGTTTGCAGTTCACTTAAAGGCTGGCTTTGTGCCACTATGTACTTTCAGTGAGCATGAGACTGGAGAAAAGGGCAACAATAAGCTTTTACACACTGAAGAGAACAAAAACTCCAGGGAAAAGGAACGCTAAGATGTTACGGAGAAAGGCAGGAGATACTACCTCACTAGAGTCCAGCTGGCCCGGGGACATGTCACCATTTCCAGGGGAGTGTCATCACTGATCTTGGGGGCAGTGCTGAGTGGCCGAGGTTCCATCACATGTTCCACCAGAGTCCCATAACAGCTGATGATATACAAGGACTCAACCACAAACTGTTTGGACTGATCTATGCAGAGAGAGAAGTATAATCTGGATTAAGGACAAGAACACAAAAAGGGGCAGGACAAATCCACTGTGCCAAGATAGATGACAATCGTTTCCTTAAGTGTTTTACCTGTTCAGAATGTTCCAGAGGGTACTCCAGGTCACCCCTGAATAGTCAAGGCAAAGAAAGCTATCACTTGACCTACTTCTACAGCCTTTTCCATTTAAGTCAAATACCCAGTAAAAGAGGAAAATTATAATTAAAATCTCCATATAATCAATATTTCAAAAGCTCAGCTAATTGCTCATTTATTTCCAAGCAATACGTAATACACTCAAATTCTGCTAAAACAAAATAATGCACAGTTCCTCAGATTTTGTTGTGATGAGATTCTGACTGCATTATAAAAATTAAACACTGTCAGGAAGGATTAAACATGATGAATCAGAACTGGAGTAAATTAAGTTTTCATGGAACAAGTTTTTCAGACTGAACTACACTGAATTTGTGCTCACCTGTACCTAGCTTATGAAAATTCTTCACCCACACTAAAAAAATTTTTAAGTCCCTAGAAATGAAGAAACTACACATCACCCCCTGCTAATCCCTCAAACTTCACTACCCTTAATGGCATCATTTGCCCCAATCTTAAAAGTAGGTCAGCCAAACTCACAGGGAGATCAGCAGCTAAATATGTTGCTAAACAAATGGCTTTCAGGTGAGTACACATGTCCCTACTACCACAACAGGTCCAGTCTTGCATCTCAGGTTTTACAGTAAACCTAGCAGCAAATATAAAATCCCCTATGAATGCTGGGAGGGTCACCCTATCTCTAAGCTAGACGAATCAATTACAGCGCCAATTTAGAGAAAATGGCTGATAACCAGTCAGTAGGATATAAAGGAAAGGCAAGTTAAAAGGGTAATTAGAACAGCAGGGAGAAACACTGAAAAATGAGCTTCACAGAATGTTTTAACTTGCAACAAAAGGTCCCTCAGATACCATCACTGAAGTTAAGGAGGTAACAAAAAATTAAAGATGGGATAAGGAAATGGAAGGCTTGCCGACTTAACTGTATTCTCTTCCATTTGTGCAGAGAACCTGCTGTGCTCAAGATCATGTTTCCCAGGAAAGGGTCATTGAACAGAGATAACAAGAGAAAGGGTGGAGGTCTGGTGGCCAGTTTTAAGCTTAGGGGGAATGAAGAGATGTGCCAAGTGTAAGCCTGACCAGAGAGGTGTTTCAAAACAAACCTGTTTGTGGCCTACTTTAGTACTAATGAAACAAAGACCAAAGGCAAAAAAAAGGAATGTAAAACAAAATGGGTCTACAAATAAAACTTTTTTTACTCTGCAAATATTTTAGGAAACTTGTTGGCTAAAACTGAACAAGTACTTACAAAGTACCTACTCCATACAAGGTACTTTACGGAAGACAGGATAAAAAGATGACAAAACAGGCCTACAATTTAACGGAGAAAATATGACCTGCACAAAAATAAACAGGAAATAAGCTTGAAAAATAACTAGTTCAGGGGCAGCTAGGTGGCGCAGTGGATAGAGTACTGGCCTGGGAGTCAGGACGACCTGAATTCAAATCCGTCCTCAGCCTCATAACACTCACTAGCTGTGTGATTCTGGGCAAGTCACTTACCCCCAATTGCCTCAACAAACCAAAAACAAAAACAAAAAAGAGTCCCGTACCTGGTAAACTGTCTTCTTCTGCTCCTCAAAATCTGTCCTTACATTAGAAATTTCAACATATATGCTGCATGATTTTGCAAACATTCTAACATCCCATTTTTTTTTCAATTTCCTCAAAGCTCATGATTTATTGCTCCATTATACCTCAAGTTCAAAAAGAGATGGTCAAACCAAGCTCTCACAATCACCTACAACTACTTTGTTTCCACAATCAAAAACTCTGACATTGTTCCATCTGATCAAAATCTCCTAGCATTCCAATCTCTTCTTCTCTTTTAACTTTGTCTTTCTCCTAATGACTTCCAATCCTTCTACCCATCAATATTTGATCTAATCATCACCCCTAATCTGAATTTACTTTCCTCCCTTCCAAATCTTCACTTTTTAGTTTATTAGTTCAATTCCATGCTGCTATCTACTCTCAAATCTCTTGCCTTCTCATCGAATTGCCATTCATGTCTCTTCAAACACCAATACCAGACTCCTTCCATCTGACTCCTCCATGCCTATTTACTTTCTCTGACTAGGGCTAGAAGAAGTCATGCCACAGAGTGGACTGAATCCACTATGAATTTTTATTATCTAATTTCAACTGGGTCCTCAGCACAACAAAGTAAACTTGGCACTTCCCCTTTATTGAGTCTCTACCCCACTCTCCACAAAGAATGTTTCAAAACTTTTCTGCTCAAACTGCTCACACCAGCTTTTCCATCCCACCCTCTTGGCTGAATGACTTGCCACTTACTTTACTGAGAAAATTGAGGCCATTCACCATGAGCTGCCTCTTCCTTTCCCTTCATGTCAACTGCTTTTTATCATTCCCTAGTCTCTCCTCATTTCTCTCAGTCTCTGACAATAAGACAGATCTTAACCTTGACAAGGCCAACCTTTCTATGTGTACCTTTGATCTCATCCCATCCTATTTCCAACAGCTGATTTATTTCCTGCCCCCTGAAAACATAACCTAGTCTTTCTTATAATTAAAAAACTTTCAAAAGACCTCTCAAGACATTTCCCTCTATTTCTCATTGTTCTCTAAGCCAAATTCCAAGAAAAAAGTATCTATACACATTGTGTCTGCATTCTTTGGTCTCACTCACCCTTCAGCCTTTTGCAATCTTGCTTCTGTTCTCACTCAATTGAAACTACTCTGGTAGTAGATATCCATAGATATCAAGGATTTCCTAATTGATAAATCTGATGGTCTTTTTGAAATCTTTATCCTTCTTGACCTCTTCAATCTTCATGTCATTTACTTTCTCTTGATTTTCCAGAATGATTATGTCTTCTCTGTCTCCTTTTATTGGCACATCATTAATATCATGCGCATCAAATGGAGATAGGACCCTAGGCTCTATCCCAGGCTTTCTCTTCTTCTTTCTTCTTTTTCTCACTCACTGACCTCATCAGTTTCCATAAGAGTTGATAATACTTTAATCTATATATCCAGTCCTAGTCTCCCTCCTAACATCCCATCTCAAATCACCAACTGTCTACTGGACATTTCAAATAGAATGTCTCTCAGACAACAAACTCAAAACTTTCTTTCTCTCCCCAAATATTCCCTACTTGAAAAGGTAACTTTCTGTCCAAGGGATCATCATCCTTCCAGTCACTCAGGCTTATAACCTTGGTGAAATTCTCAACTTCTCACCCCATATTCAATGAACTCCAATGGCTCCCTATCACATCTAGGATCAAATATTAAATCCTCTGTTTGGCATCCAAAGCTCTTCATAACCTAACCCCCTCCTATCTTCCTATCTTTCCAGTATTATTAGACCTTACCCCTCAAACCCCCACTCCATATTCTGGGATCCACTGACCCTGGCCTCTTTGCTTCATAAGATCTCTCACATCCATATTCTTCTCTCAAGTCACATGTGCAACATTCTATTTTAGGTCCCCAGCACTTCTCACTTGGACTATTACAAGAGCTTCATCTATTGGTTTTTCCTGGCTGAAGTCTCTGATCAACCCAATCCATAATCTACACAGCTGCCAAAGTGATTTTCCTACCATACAGATCTAACATATAGATCTGAATAGGTATTCATGTAACTTCCCCTCCCCTGGCTCCCCAGTTCAATAAACCCCAGTAGCTTCCTATTACCTCCAGGATCAAATATAAAATTCTTTGTTAGCATTTAAAGTTCTTCACAATCTGGTCCTGATGTACCTTTCCAACCTCACTGTTCATGACCTCTCAATAATTAGGCTAATCAACTGTCTTTCTCTTCCTCACACACTGTACTCCATTTCCTACTGAATCAGTGCTTTTTACTGGTTATCCCCTTTACTAGGATCTGCTTACTCTTCCCCTTTGGCTTGGAGAATCCCATACTTCCTTCTACCAGCTTAAGTACCAGATTCTATGTGAAACGCTTCTTGATCCTTCTAACAGTTAGTGTCCTCCCTCCCTAAACTACCTGGTATTCGTTCTTTGCATATTATATGTGCAAATGTTGTCTCCCTCAATAGGACACTTCATTTTTGTCTTTTAATCCATACCACTTAGCATAAAATAATTAATAAATGCTTTTAAAATGAAATATGGATTGGAATGAGGATAGAATGAAAACAGTAAGACCAGTTACAGCTGATTATAGTCTAGGTCAAAGGACTTGAAGTGAGGCAGTATGAATAGAGAAGAAGAGATGTGTTTGAAAAGTATTGTAGGTGTATGATCAACAAGACATGGTAATTCACTGAACATAAATATGATAGAAATTTTCAAAACTACATGGCTGGGATATGGGGATAATATCAAAAGAAGTAGAGAAGCTGGAAGAAAGTCAAGTATAAGAGGAAGACAGTGAGCTTTGTTTTGGATAAGTTAGTTTGAGTTGCTAGCAGACACCCAGGTGGAAATACATAGCAGGAAAGTGACAGCTGACCAACTGTCATTTGTACAGAAGAGATAACCAAAGGCATGATCAATAGCTCATTCTTCTAGAGGTCTATTTTTCTTCTGGTCCCCTTCATAGTTAGCACCTTTCCCAAAAATAACTTTCTACTTATACTGTAGATATCTTGAATGTATAATTTTTTGTATTTTGTTTCACCCACACATGTACTAATACAAAAGCCCTCTGATTGTTTTACTCTGCCTTAATTAAACCTCTCTCTTCACCAGGTCATCTTCTACTCAAACTGTTCTTCCCAAAGTATATATCACAACCTTATTTAATAAACTCCAGTGACTCCCTAATGCCTCCAGGATCAAATGTGAAATCATCTGTTTATCATTCTAATCTCTTCATCACCTGTCCCCATCCTACCTTTCCAGTCATCTTACACTTTACTCTTTGTCATCCATTGACAGTGGTCTCCTTGATGTTTGCCAAAAATAATGACTCTCCATTGTTGATGGAGTTGTGAAATGATCCAACCATTCTGGAGAGCAATTTAGAACTATGTCCAAAGGGCTATAAAAATGCGCATACCCTTTGACCCAGAAATAGCACTTCTAGGACTGTATCCCAAAGATATCATACAAATGGGAAAAGGACCCACATGTACAAAAATATTTATAGCAGCTCTTTTTGTGGTGGCAAAGAATTGGAAATTGAGAGGATGCCTATCAACTGAGAAATGGCTGAACAAGTTGTGGTATATGAATGTAATGGAATACATGGAATACTGTGCTATAAGAAATGATGAGCAGGCAGACTTCAGAAAAACCTGGAAAGACTTGTATGGTCTGATGCTGAGTGAAGTAAGCAGAACCAGGAGAATACTGTACACAGTATGTTGTGCAATGACTAATATTGATAGACTTAGCCCTTCTCAGCAATGCAAGGATCTAAGATATCTCCAAAAGTCTCATGATGGAAAATGCTATCCACATCCAAAGAAAGAATTATGGAGTTTGAATGCAGATCAAAGCATACTTTTGCTTTTTTTTTTCTTCCATTGTGTTTTGTTTCTTCTTTTTTGTGGTTCCTCCTATTGGTTCTAATTCTTCCTTACAACATCACTAATGTGAAAATATGTTTAATAGGAATGTATGATTGATAGCCTATATCAGATTGTGCGCCATATGAAGGAAGGTAGGGAAGGAGGGGGAGAAAAATTTAAAACTCAAAAGCTTATGGAAGTGATTGTTGATAAATCAAAATAAATTAATTTTAAAAAAAAGAAAAGAAAGGATGCCCTAGACATATTAATCTATTCAGCTTTAGAACTCCTGCCTTGGAGTCAAATTGTTTTGATTGTTAAGTGCAAAGTCACCTAGGCCAGATACTTGACACTTGGTAGCTGTGTGACCCTGGGCAAGTCACTTAAACCCAACTGCCTTGCAAAAAACAAAAACAAAAATATATAGAAAAGAAGAAAAGGAAGTTCAAAGGAGGGCACAGACAGGGAATGTTTTTGTTACTACTGAGTCAAATTTTATATACATTAATAAAAATAAATCTAATTTCACACTTTCATGTGATACCCTCTTTTTCATTCTTTATATATTGAAACATTGGATTTTTAAAAATGAAAATATAAACAACTGAAAGCATGATTCAATGAATTCACCAAGGATGGGTAACATATGAGGGACAAGGACAAAGTATCGAAGAACACCGAAAAAAAAAAATAATGAAAGAGACAAACACAGAGCAGTAGTATAGTGCAAAGAACATTGGCACAGAAGCCAGAGAATTGGGTATAAATCCTACCCATGGCACTATTTATGTGCCCTTAGGCAAGTAGGGGATTAACCTCTGCAGGTCTCAGTTTTATCACCTATAAAATGAGGAGTCAATGGTCAGCCAAGCTCCCTTTTAGCTCTATGTGATTCTATGAGACTACGACAGGAAGGAGGAGGAAATGCAGGATTTCAAGAGAGTGAAGGAAGGAAAGAATATCCAGAATAGACAGAAAATGCTGCAGAAAGGTCAAGGAGGGCGAGAACTGATAAAAAGACATTGGGCTAGGGAATTAAGAGGTTGTTGGTCATCTCAGAGAAATACAGTAGTGAAGTTTGAAGGCAGAGAGCAAGGCATTGAGGACTGAGTGATGAGGAAGATGTAAAGTCAGCGATTATAGTCTAGGCTTTCTAGAAATTTAGTCATATAGGAGAAGCACAAAGTAAAACAGTTTGAGGGGATGCTACCCTGGCTGTGTCTAAAAATAAAAACAATATAACCTCCTCAAGAGGAGGAAATGATTCATTCTTTGTCTTTCTGACACTGGTGTCTAGCACAGAGCCAGGCATATAATAGGTGCCTAATAACAGCTTTTTGACCAACTGATTATTTTCTAAACAGTGAAAAAGGAGCCAGAAGTGTGGGAGACAAGTGCCTGATGTGTACTTGGCTTCGAAGTCATATGAAGGCTTTATGCCAAAAAGTCCTGCTATTACTGGATCAGTTTCTAAGATGCAAACTTTTGGATATGCATGCCGGGGGGGGGGGGGGGGCACGGAATCTGCATGCAATCTAGATCCCTACTGAATAATCAGCTTATTTGTTACAGTACAGATATAAACTAATGCTGGTGCCGCTACCAATACTTTCCCCATCTGCACAGCTCTCAAAAATGCCAATTTGGAAAAAAGGCCCTATAGGCCCTCATTTTACACATATGGAGAGACATCATCCTTTCCTTCTTAATCCTACAAAAGCTGGGCATAAAGAACTGAGGTGATAGATGCAAATTAAAGGGGTATTTTAAATTTACTGAAATAAGTAGAAAGCAATTTAGCAAAAGAAAAAATTCCTAAAAGGGCCAAATATGCAATTTCAATAAAGATACAAACCTTTTTCTCGTTTCAGACCAGGATTACTTGCAAACCAGGATCTGGACATTCCAAAGATGGCAGCCACACAGAATTCTCCTCCCAATGATTTGCTGGGTGAAATCTGGGGAGGCGGTTTAACTTTGCTTTAAAAAAAAAACACATACACAAGAAAACAACAAAAAATTAATATGGTGACATAAGACCCCACTAAAAAAGATTAGAAGTCCTTTCTGATTTTACCCCTTATAAGTCAACTACTTTCAGTGCCTATAGCCATACTCTTGCCATAAGGGATTCTATCTGTTATGGCAAAACCGTGTTCAACATATATTAAGGCAGAAATTATGTTAAAGTTCCAGTGAGTTATCAAGTTAACTTCAAAGGTTAAAAAAAAAACCTGACTTTGTGACATATGCTGGGAGAAATCTGAGTCAGTTCTTTTCAGTTCAATGCCACCTTCCCTGTGGATTTTAAGATGGAAAAGTGGAGCCAGCACAAACCTCTCACAATAACAACAAAATCATTCATCATTCAATTTCAGTTTTCAAGTCAGAAATACAGGATGTGGGGTTGGCAATAAGTGGGAGATAGAAGAGAATGGAGACAACACATACACCCATAATACTGAGTACCAAAATAACCAGATTGCACAGAATGAAACCCCAAAAATGCTCTCATTCAAAATGCCACAGACAATGTGCATGTAGTAGATCTAATGATATGCAATTACATTTGCTGGTCTTCCTATTTGGTATTTATTTTTCCCTCCTTGTTCCTTGAAAATGATGTGTCTGTTGCTGGTTAGAGAACAGAGCGGTTAAAGACTGAAGTAAAAGCTGAAGGCCTCTGGGTGACTAAGGCACCCAAACAGAATCTCTGCTTCCTATATGATTTATAAATAAATGCAGAACAATGCTACACCTTATTCTAACTACCCCAAGAGAGTGTATCTTTTTCTTTTCCCATTATCCAAAATTTCCCCAAATAAGGTCTCACCTTTTTACCTGGCTACCTGTCCTAGCAGCAGGTTCTCTTCTCTTTCCTAAAACTCTGACATATCTTTTACATTCTTTAGCACTGATTCTGATTATATTCATCTATGACTTCACCCATTGGATTAGAAGTTTTACACAATCATCTGACATATCATTATCATATTTGAAGGCAAGTGGTATAGGTGACAAAGTGCTACACTCTGGGTCAGGTAGAACTGATTACAAATGCTGACACAAATGGGATTTGTGTAGAACCTTGGTCAAGTCACTTAAACCTCTTTCAGCCTCAATTTCCTTATCTGTAAAATAGAAATACTAAATAAACTTATCTTTCTCTCCTCTCCTCACCCCACCCTTATGCCCCTCCCTTCCCCCACATTTCCTTATTTCTTCTCCTTTTGCATAGCTTATGGCATTTGATCCATTTCCTATGAATCAAACTATCTTTTGAAGTAATTCCAACTTCTCAGGTCTACTCTACCTGAAATGCTCTCACTAAGCCTCATAGATTAAGCATTACAAAGTATCCCAGCCAGGAGAACCCTCAGATATCATCTAATCCAACGCTTCTCTTTTACAAATAAGGAAACAGAGACCAGACAGGCAAAGAGGTTTTGCCCAAGGTTTCTCAGGTGGCAAATTACCAGAGGTGGAATTGGAATACAGGTCTCAAGTCTACTACACCATGGGGGCAGGCTTCTTTTGCTACCATATTCCCCGTTTAGATAAATCAAATGCTTTGTTATCCCACCCCCACTTCCAACTCACTTTTACCCTGGGAAGTACTAACTGATTTTTTTAAGTCTTTTTCTGAGGACAATGACAATCTTGTAAAGATAAAATGGGAGAAAACATCTGGATGCTGGGCACAAGGCTAGTTTTTACAGGTTGCTGGATACTTCCTTTTTTGAATCAGAACCTGTATGATGAACATGTTCTTGAGTGTTCACTGAGCTCCATCAAGGAGAGACAATTCTTTCCATTCCCCATTTGCCAGTTGTCTCAAATTGGCTCAAACCATCCCTAAAACTAAAACTAAGTCCATGCTTTGAAAGCCAGTTCTAGCCTCCGATACACCTAAGCTAACGTAGATGGGTTACCAGTAGGATAATATGTAGTGGGACTAGAAAGAAATGGGACACAGATTTAAAGCTAGAAGAGAACTTGAAGGCCACATACACCAAAACTCTCATTTTTCAGATAATGAAAGTGATGCTGAGAGATTTGCTCAAGGTAACAATGTAGTAGGTAAGACTGAGATGGAAACCCACAACCTGTGACTCTATATAGTACAATTTCTACTACAGCACACTAGGTAACAGGGAAGACTCTGTATCTCATTGGCAACATTCTTACACATATGGAAAGAGGTAAATTTTATCAGAGAGGGAGTATGGTCTAGTGGGATTAGCACTGAGTCCCAATTTGCAGACTTATTTGTTTAGTAATGCAGGCCAAGTCACTCTTATCTTCTCAACTGGAAGACAGGCATAATCACATTATACAATATTCCTCTCAAGGATAACAGGAGAACAGGGCTTTCTAAACCTTAAAACAACATCTCAAGCTGAGTCATTATTAATATTAATGAGTTCTACATCACTGGAGGTTTTCCCATAGATTGGAGGATTACATATTGGGAATGCTACCTAGAAGATTCATGATGCTAGAAAGGGCTAGCACACAGGTACTCTGAGTTCTCACTCTGGGATTCTGGGATTCCATATGACAAAGAAGGAAGTGACAGGAAATTGTTCATTTAATTCAAATAAATCAAATTAAATTCAAATTAAATCATACACACACACACACACACACACACACACACACACACACACATTACTAAGAGGGATGGGGGAGTGAGGAAGAGATACAAAGACTGAAATAAAACCATTAAGGATTTCCACATTCTATTATATGAAGGATTTGCCATTAAGGATTTCACATCCTATTATGGGGGGTACAACATGTACATATCAGCTATTCTGGAACCTTAGATACTTCCATCGATCTGTGAAGGAGAACTCAAGTGAGGGGGAACTCTCGACTTAAGCTTTTCTCCCAACAAGAAAGGCACAAACATTATTTAGAAATGTATCAGTCACTTGAGTGAGGATCCCCACCCCATTTTTGCTCAAATCCTTTATATATCACCTTAAATCTTCTAAATTCTACGTTGTGCCTTCTTAAAGTCCTATTCCAATGCCTCACTGCAGTGGGCAATGGCAGCAGCAGCAGCAAACCACATATTCCAAAGGGAGAGCTTTGCTACCAATCCCACACATTGACTAGTCCTGACTATCTGTTCCACTAGTTTTGGCCATCAGCTTTTCACTCTAAGCATCTGTGATAAAGGGGTCAAATCCTGGCCTCAGCAGTTGGTGGGTAACCTGGAGCAAAGTACTATATTTCTCTTAGCTTCCGTTTTCCCATCTATAAATATGGATAGTAACAATGTTTATAACTACTTCATAGAGTAGCTACATGGCACAATGGATAGAACACCAGGCCTACAGTCAGAAAGATCTGAGTTCAAATCTAGCCTCAGGCACTAGCTATGTGACCCTGGGCAAGTCACTTAACCCTCTTTGTCTAAGTTTCCTTATCTACAAAATGAGCTAGAGAAGGAAATGGCAAACCACTACAATAATCTTTGCCAAGAAAACCCCAGATGGGGTCACAAGGAGTCAGACATGACTGAAACAACTAAACAAAATATTACACAAGGTTGTCATACTTAAGAGAGCTTTAGAAAATAATGAAAATGTGAATTATTGTTACTACTATTACTACAGAGGAAATTAAAATAAAACTGTTAAACTTATGTCTGCATAAAGAGCAACAAGAGCCCTTAAATTTCCATTTTGTTTTGTGAGATGAGTAAAAAAGCCTAAATATTTGTTATCATTAGGTGAGAAAAGACAGTGACAATTCAGTCATTTTCAGCTAAGTACTTGCAAATGCATATTTGTTTGGAGAGCAGCTCCATGTATTAGAAAACATCTCAGTCTCTGGAGAACAATCAAACTGAAAGGCTTCACAAAAAGGGGATCAAAAATCACATTGAGGGGTGAAGGGGAGGGTGAGTTGAGAGAGGATGGTTTAAGTGTCATGTGGAGGCTGGTTAACAACTTAACTATTCATTTTCTCACCAGGGTTGCTGGTGACATGCCAAGTAGCTAAAGCGGCACAGAGAAACAAGAAAGAACACACTTGCTTCTTCATAAAAAACATGGCTTATCAAAAATTGTATAACAAACTGACCTGAAGTATAGATTTGGACCAAAAAATGGCCACTTTTCTACAGAGAACCATTAAAATCAAGGGCAGAAATGTGATGGGGGGTATATTAAAAAACCATCAATTTTCTCCCAGGATGTTAAAAAAAAATTACTTTCTGTGAGTTTACTACAGTGTCTTGCAACTTAATCAAGTGATGCCAAGAACTGAACTCTCCAGTGTTTCCAAAGTCTTGCACATTACTAGTTCTCTCTCACATCCAGCAATCTGCCCTCCCCTCCCGCAACTCCCCCCCCCCATCAATATAATTATCACTTACAGATGCTCACTGGCTCCTGCAGAGATTAAAGGGGAAGCTTAAAGGTACATCAATAGCTCTTAGTATTTATTTCAGTATTTCTTTATATTGACAGATTCCACAATCAGTGTTCAATAGATGATCAAAAGTGTTGGCTTCTCTGAAAATTGCTTGCTGCCTGCCCCATGACACAGCTGAGGAATGGGTGTGTGGAATACTTGTAGAAAGGGCTGATTTAATTAAGGTCTTCCCATCATCATGACTACATGGGGAATTTACTTCAACAAAGCATGATCATCCCAGAAATATCCCAGGAAAGTGGGAGCCAGGAAAAGAGCCACAGTGTGTATAGGAGAGATTTCTTTTATTATTGCGAAAATCTTTCCTAAACCACAACATCCAAAAGAAGGAAACAGAAAGGTTGACATAATTCCTCCTTTTCTGAGTCAGCTCAAAGGTAGTCTGGAAATGACAAAGTCCACAAAACTCTCAAGTTGAAGCTTTGTGGTTCAGGAGGCCAAAGGATTTTTAAACCAACATGTGACAAGGGCATTATCATGGGCAAGTGTTTGTTTCCACAGTGCCAAATGTTTCTATTTCAAAATAATCTTTCATACACAGAAAGATGAAACCTTGTAAAACAATGACCAGCAGTTAAACCATTTAGCATGGCTTATTTCAGAAAATTCTATAGTAATTTCAACTACTTCTTTGGAAATTTATTTTGACTCTAACATTTTTCTTAATTTTCCATGTTTCATTCTTCCTATAAGGAGAATCTGAGAAATTCCGATAAAAAAACATTTTCCATTAGAAAATAATTTCTAAACTATTAGTATTTGGAGGCTTTGTCTCTTCAGCAAACTTCCCACCCCCAGCTCTGTTAAAATAATGGATAAATTAAACATACAGAAAATATCATTTGAGTCTGAATGGGATTTTGGGGAAGGTTATTAGAAACCAATTCTACTGATTACTGGATGTATCCCACTTTTTTCAATTTATAAATGAGATCAAAACATCATGACGAACATAGGTGGTGACGGACTTGTTTCTACTATAAACTACTGCTCTTTGCTGCCCCTTAACCTGTCAGTACCTCATAAATTATCCCATGTGAAAAAATTAAAAGGCTGGTTTAGCTTAATTTTTGAGCCAAACCCAAAGCAACATGTGCACCAATGCAACTTTTACCACTTCAAGCAAAGTCACAAATCTAAATCACCAAATTTACCAAATAAGTGGTGGCAGAGCACTACTCTCAAGGAAGAAAAGAGGGAAACGAGGCATGAAGTAAAAGACTTTGGACTTCTCTGAATATCTAGCTGGCCATACAGCCATAAGAATTATTCGTATTGAAAAAGGACTTGTGGAGATGTTAGTATTATGGGGTGGGTCCTTTAGAGAAATTATTAAAGCCCTGGTTTTTTTCCATGTTGGTTCATAATTTTTGAAGGTGATCAAGCAAACTCAGATAGATACTAAGTTTCTCCTGCTGTCTCTCTCTCTCTCTCTCTCTCTCTCTCTCTCTCTCTCTCTCTCTCTCTCTCTCTCTCTCTCTCTCCCTCCCTCTCCCTCTCTCTCTCTCTCCCCCCTCCATTCAACTGCAGATGTTTGGGAGAAATTTTCAAGTTTGTAACAAGAACAGCTTTAACATTATGGGAAAAATATTTCCTCATTTCTACATGAATTTACTGTGTACCCTTGTATGAAAGGTGAGCAATAAGTGCACGTATGACACAAGAAGCAAATGGGAACCCTTGTGCCCTGCTGAGATAAACACAAACATGGACAGAGCCAACAGAGAAGATGGAGGCACTATTTCTACCCCTTTCTAAAAACACCAAAAGAAATGAGCCAATATATTTAATATTTCTTTTGTAAAACCAAGGGAAAATGCTGATTAAAATGCCCCAGTGGTATGGTATCTCCTAGTTACATACCCAAACCCATTTTCCTTCCATTTTTCCTCATCTAAAAGCTTTTAATATTAATTTATGGGTTCTTTCACTGTTCTGTTCCTTCCTACTGGGCTTTACTGAATATAACCTAAGCAGGAAAACTGAAAATATTTGTTAATAAAAAGATAGGATATAATAGCATACTTCCTCCAACCAGACACACAGATTATTCTTGAAGACTAAAGTTTTATTTGATGAGTATGACTACAGTAAAAAAATGTATATACTCAAATTAAGCTCAATAATTCAACTATCCAAGAAGGGAAATGTTTCTCTCTCATGGAAAGAGGGCTTAAGACATCCTACAGAAGCACTGTTTTTATTTTAAAATTGTTGTTAACTGTCACAAAAAAAACCAAATCAAAACATATAAAATATGGAAGCAAAAATATTTTTAAAAATCATACCATTTAATAAAACAGAACTAAACAAATCAAGAGACACAAAACTAAAATAAAATGTTTATTCTCCCTAGTACTTCTACATTTTTGCAAAAACATTATTAATATAGGAAATACTATTTCAAAGCTGGTTTAAAAGAAATAACAAATTTGCCCATAATTTCTTATGTGCTGCTAAGTAATATATTTAAGATCTATAAATATATTGTTTAAATGGCTATCATACCATATAGTCATTTTGTTTCAAGTGTCTTACCAAATGAGTAAATGTATCTGCATATGTATAGGAGTGAACATATAAATACAAAAACATTTTCATAAAATAAACTTTACATACTTCTTAGGGCTTTAAAAATTAACTCAAACAGAGTAATAATTTAAACAGCACTGCAGGCACTCTTTAAACAACATATTTTAAGTAATCATTAAAAATAGTCATTATATTTTTTTAAATCTACATTTTTTTAAAAAATGATTTTTCCCTGTTTACCTTTTTACTCTTCTATATATGGTCACATTAAACTCATGCAGAGTGGTCAGCTAAGCTGACTTAAAGATACACTCTTCTGAAATCAGCACTGATGAATCAAAGAGGACTTAACAGGGTCCTTACCAGAAAACAGTTTTTTTCCTGTATCTACCATCAGGCAAAGGAACTATGCTAAAACTGGCTCATTTGATGAGCAAATGAATAAAGTGCCAGAAAGAAGGACACGAAAAGTGTGATTTACCAAAAGCCAAAACTTCCTTGGACAACTTCATCCATGTTCTCTGCTCCATAACTCCTTAGAAAGTAGCATATGAGATTTACATTTTGGTTTGGGAGAATCTCAAACAATTGCCCTTCAGTCATATTACATAGAATACTGTTCTCATATGGGTACCTTGCTTTCATTTGTTTAGCATAATTTTCATTTCAGATTAGTAAATAAAAACATACTCTCCAAGCTCAGTGATCAATAATATAGAGAAAACAGGAAAAAAAAACTATTAAAACAAAGAAACTCTTATAAACAACATGTAAGAAGCTGTCAAATCTATATTCATTTGGCTGCCATAATTTGAGGTTTCATTAAAAGCTTAATGGAAAAAACATGCACTGCAAGGCAAAGAAACTTTTTTAAAAGGGCTTTTTTTGTTCTCTCCAAGTCTGCATAAGTGAGTAAAAACGAGTTTCTCGTGTGCTAACGATGGCATCAAACAAACCACAAGGCAGTCTTCTGAAAGACAGGCAATGATTTAAAAGACTCCTATATTTCATATATCCCTTTCTTTAATCTGGTTCTTTTAATCTTGTTTCAGCCCAAAATCATTTCTGGTTGACAAGTGCCTTTGTTTAAATATGAAGAGCCACAAGTTTTGGGTCGAACGGTCCTTTCTTATTTCACACAACATTTGCTTCTCCATCCAGATGACTTTAAATTCCGAGTTCTTTTCCAAAAGCTAGTAAGGTAGTTCATTGCTGTACACATTGGGGGTGTTTTTTGTTTAGTTTGATTCTGTTTGCTTTTTCAATGACAGTCTCATTACAAGTTGCACTAGACAGGCTATATATACGTTTAATATGTTCTAGAGAAACTGAATGATGTCAGTTAAGAATATTAATATAACAATTTAAATGATTCAAGAGATTTTAGTCCACTCATATCATTTTTGTTATCCTTAATCCATAATAGCCCAAGAGCTGTGATTTCACAAGTATCCCTAAGCTTTGGGAAGTGATTAAAACTGCTTTTGCTTAACATAGCCTACTTACAACTACTTAGTGGAGAAGGAAAATTCTACTTTCATTCTTATATATTCTGAGCCTACTTTGACATTAGTTCAAATATCTGCAACATCTAACCTCTTAAGTATGTTCTTATCCAATTACAGGCTACCTTAGAAAAGCACTTATTCTTTTCCTAGGGAGGTATTTTTAAGATTAAATTCTGGTCCCATAATAGGGTGATGGGGAAATTCCTATTAGCAGTTAAGCAAATTATACATGTAAATGTCTCCCATACATCTGGAATAGCAAATGACAGCAAATTTTTTAAAATATTACTATCTTGGAGTCCATCTCATTAGTGCATAGCTCTTCCACATGAGTCTAATTCTTAAAAAAAAATTAATAATGCAATAAAAAATTGTATGGACTTTCCAAAATGACTGCATTTTTCCTTTATGCAATAACAGTAAAATTAAATTCTTATAATTTTTATTTCAGATCTTCATACGAAAGCATGACTTGAACTTTCCTTGAAGTATTATAAACATGCATTATTTTGAATTTTTCAACATTTTCTTTGCTGTTTTCCCCTTGGAGTCTTAATTTTAATTCTCTTTTGCTTGTGCCTAAAATACATCAAAATGGAAATAGTTTTCTGGGCTGAACCAAGGAAAATTCAGCAAAACCTCTCTATCACCTCGCGCCATACCACACTTATAGTTACACTACAAATCCAGCATCTCTTCTCTGTATTCATTATGATATACAAGACAGCTTCCACCACAGTAATGAAAGTTTCACCCTTATTATTCTTGAGAATAATAAGGGGGTTCTACTGTAACTTTTTCTTTTTAAAGCAAGAGTATAAAGTTTTTATTTTTTCTATAACATAACTGGGACCCAGAAAAGTTGCTTTTCAAAAGCTTGAATGTCAACAGTCATCTCCCCACCTAAAAACTACTAAGTTTGCAGTGCCTCCAGCTGTGAATCAGCCCATGCAGTTGAAAACAAAACTACAAAACAGGGTTATTTTCTGTGAGTACAGCAAATGAATTAGGCATGCGGGGATTGAACTGGGACTCACCATGGAGCTTTTATGGAAAAACACCCCGCTCCAAACAGATAAGGCCTTCATGTAAAAGGGGGGAAAAATGCACAAAAAATTAGATGAGAACTCATTAACATTAACAAGTACAGTGTACATCATGCTATTAAGGATTAAGCATAAAAATATCCAAATAAGTCAATTGTTTGCAAAGCCCTTGCCAATATTCCAACAATATCCACGGCTTTTATGCAATCAAGGTCTAAGAATTTTCTAGTTCCCCCCATTTTCTTAAGCACCCATGTAGGATTCCCAAGATAAAGTCAAGTGAAATCCATAGCTAAGGGCCCTTCAAACAATATTCTAGTCAAATACAATAATCAGATGGAGAAAACAGTAGCAGTGTCAATAGCAACAGATGTGTGGATATGTGTCATGAAATGTTTAAAACTGTCTGAAGATAGCTGAATATCAAATTTGCCATAACAGTGAATGACCTGTATCTTGTTGTTCTTATGTACTAGTGTTAATCTTAGGCTGCCCAGAAATCATAAAACTTTCCACAAAATGCTGCATATTGATAACAAATAGAAGAATACATTGCTGGGCAGAAGGGACGAATAAAAGGTACAGTAACAAGCTTTTAGTATGATTTTCTGTCCCTGTTTTTTTGATTGCATTCCAGGAAATTAGCATGCAGCTTAATAGTGTTGCAAGACATTCACTTCCTACCACTAATCCTCTATGGACTAACTTGGAAAGCAGCAAAATAAAACCACAGTCAATTGTTTTAAATACAACTTAGGATGCAAAATCAAATGCCAGCATTAAATCTAACTTGCATTTCTATTACAAAATATAATCTCAGCAAAATACCATGCAGTTCTTACATATAAGGATAAGAACTTCAATTATATCAAAACTCCAAAGATCAATATTATATAACCTTGCTGGCATTAGAAAAGTATGAGAGGTGGGGGCAAATATAAAACATAGGTGACAAGTCTCACTAAGCTTCTATCTAAATTATTTTTCAATATTTATGTTAGTTACTGTGGGTCTCTTGGTGCTTTGTGAACAAATGGATATAAAGTGAAAATACAGCAAAGTATTGCCACAACATCCTGATGTCAAGAAGATCAGATTTTGGCACACAGAACACCAAGAAATGAGCAGAAATAATAAAGCATAAAAAGTAAATTATAAAGTAAGGAAAAAAAGAATAGCTATAAGCAATTTAAAAAGAGAAAATCCAGAGATCTTCTTGATACAAATATATAGCAGTTAATATTTAGATAATCAAAAGACAATTCCAAATAAAAGAAGTTACTTCATAATTCATTAGTGCAGTCATTCAATAAGAATGCTCTGTGTACTATTTTTATTTTTTTAGTATTTTAACTATTTTATTGTGTAAACAATGAAAAATACAAAGGTGAGTTAAGATTATGGGGTCCCAGGTCTAAAGGAGCCCACAGACTAATAGAGGAGACATATATAATAGTCTTAATGCAAGAGAGGGTATGAATGTAAAACAGGAAATAATCACCTAAATACCTGTTCTGAACTAAACTGGTTCAAGTGTACAGCAATCATAGCTATTATAAGAACCAATGGCTAAAGCCATTTCTCCCCTGTCCTAACACTAACTCCAAAACAAAGTCTTAATTTCTGGCTCTCCTCCCTAGTCATGGAAGGGAATTCCCCTTCCTTACTGGGTTGCTTTCTAATCACTAAGGTGGTCATCTCTTGTTGGATTCACTGATCAAAGCAATGCAAATATGCCAGCTTTTGAAATCGGGGAACCTCTCTGGCTTGAGTTGCCTATGCTGACATAGACCATTTTCGGTTAAAGCTCACCATATCCATCTCACTGCCCTACCCCCAACTCAAACACCTCAGACTAATACCAAATTCAAGCTCATTTACAACGAGATGAAGAAGACAGCTGGATCTTTGACTTCTTTGTGACTTCAGAGTTTTGATCTTTTGGCACCAATGAAAGAAGATGAAGCCAATATATTTGAAAAGAACAGTCATACATAAAGTTAGTATCAGAATTCCTTAAAATCCAATAAATCTCTTTTCTATGGAAAATATTTATGCAATACATTTACAAAATAAATCCCTGAACTGTATACACACACACACACACACACACACACACATATACACACATACACACACAGAGGCATTCTTGGTTTCTTATTAGGTAGCAATGTTATCAATTTGTGACTCTTGTGTCTATTCTCTTTCCTATAATAGTCCAAAAGCATAATTCGAACATCTCGACATAGTAGTGCATAACAAAGTCGGATAAGCCAGAGAACTGATATAGTACCAGGGATCTACCTTTCCTTAGAATGGCCATGTTTATATAAAATGTAAGAAATGAAACTCACAGAGGCCTAGAATTCTTCATCTCTTTAATATTAGCCCAGTGTGCTAAAGGACCTAAGAGCTCACATGGCCCTAGAAAGGGGGAGACTTAGAGGGTATACATTCATTGAGCATGGTATGTCTTCCCTTTTCCTCCCTCCTCATTAACCTGGACCACTGCCATATTCATGTAAAAGGAGACCTGTTGAACTCCAAAGAGCTGTGGCAACTGACATATTTACTGACTTTTTGTAGGGAGTGTCAGCTGTTCTTTTGAAATGTGGCTGCTTCATTTTCTTTCATTGGGGGCAAAAGAATGAAAATCTGAAGTCACAAAGGACAAGCCCAAGATCCAGCTGTCTTGTTTAGTTTTTCTAATAGCAAACCAGCTGCATTTTAGATTTAGGGTAGGTCAATAGGATATAATACAGACAACTCTGTATAACCCTAGGCAACTCAAACCAAAGTATTCCTGGATCTTGAGGACTAGCATATCAGCATCAAATGGAATTTGTTCTTAAATGGTCAGGGGTTTAGGAGTCTAACCCAGTAAGGATTAACCACTTTGTGCATAGAAAAGTATATGTCTGATCTAGCTGGATTCTAAGATTAGAAGGAGAGGGGTATACTGTGCAGAATGAGATCAAGAGATCCAAAATTTAAGACTTAGCTCATTTTAGGGCCATTTATAGGACATGGAAAAATGGCTTGAAGACTGGTTTGTAAACTTTTCAGCTATCCTAGCTGATAGGAAGGAGTAGTCTTCTGCACCAAATCCTGATGCCTTTGAAGCATGGGCTGCATTTATGAATATGCATTCTGGAATGGCCACAGCACCACATGGGCCATACTCTGAAAGAATAAGACAAATACCACAGGCAAAAAAATGCCCGACATTAAAAAAGAGATCAGTTCTCTATGACACCATATTCAATACCAAGTGATTATAAGAACAGTAACAGTTACCTTTGCTGAAAGAAAAATAGCTAATGTGCAGGCTAAAACCCAATTTTGGTGAGAAATACAGAATATATAAAATATTCCCATCATTAATCCAGTTGATAATGCTGTCTTAGAAATCAGGCCTTGCCACTGAATAGAACAGCAAATGACCATGTGTAAATATTATGGGGAGTTGAGTCTCTAGAGAAAAGCTCTAGGCTATTTTGTTCAAAATAATAAAGAACTGAAGTTACTCATGTTTCTTTACGGATGAATTCCAGAACCATAATGCCTGTGATGGATTCTGTGTGCCAATCTCTGATGAATAGCAACTGAAACAGACTCATTTTCCACACATATACAAGCAAATGATTCTTCCTGTCTTTCCCAAGCTTTAATTCTGATTTACTGCTAATTTGATTTTGTTGTCCCCTGTTTAGGAGGCCTGTGGCATTGTCAGCGCTCACTCTCTTGGAGTGCAAGACAAATGGTGGTTAGAAAGGACTAATAAGTTTTCTGATCTCAGAATACATTCAACATGTGGAGGATTTTCTTTAGAACCAAAGTCCATAAGATGGAAAAATTTAAATGTCAAACTCTAGGCATAAATTACCACCACAGATATTTATCTACATTCCCTTCTCTTTATAAAAAGACGGAAGGAAGGAAGGAAGGAAGGAAGGAAGGAAGGCAGGAAGGCAGGAAGGCAGGAAGGAAGGAAGGAAGGAAGGAAGGCAGGAAGGAAGGAAGGAAGGAAGGCAGGAAGGAAGGCAGGAAGGAAGGAAGGCAGGAAGGAAGGAAGGAAGGAAGGAAGGCAGGAAGGAAGGAAGGAAGGAAGGCAGGAAGGAAGGAAGGAAGGAAAAGAAAAAAGAAAGGAGGGAGGGAGGAAAAGAAAAGAAGAAAAAAGAAAAGAAAAGGGGAGCAAGTAGAGGTGAACTGAATTTCAAACAAAGAAATGTCTCACTTGTAAAACTTTTCAGGAGGGAAAAGCAGATTGGTTCTGTTTCTACTAAAAGCCCTGTGGCTCACTGCATTGGCAGGAGACCACTGAAACCAATAGTGATGATGAGGTGCCCAAAAAGCAGTTTTATGAGGGTGGTGGTGACAAATGTAAAGACTCAATGACAAAATTAAGGGAAAAAATGCTGCTTCCAAAGAAGAAAACATTTAATTTCCTTTCCTGTGATTGCTTTGTCAGTGATTTCCTCCCAACTTGAGCATATCTATCTTGTTCTAATTCAAAGGCAACACAGTATCTGAAATTAGCTGGTAATATATGAAAGCAGACAAATTGTAAAGTCCTAACCCTTTCCATGACTATTTCAAAAGTCTTTCCTCTCATCCTTCGGGACATAGCTTTCCTTCTGTCCAGTTAATATAACCTTTTGCCCATACACCCTGCTTAGTAATCAGGGGTGCTGGAAGCTCCTTCAAAAAGCACTTGCTGATTTAGAACTATGCCCAAAGGGTTATAAAACTGTGCATGCCCTTTTATGCAGCAATACCACTACTAGGTATGTATCCCAAAGAGATCATAAAAAGGGAAAAGGACCCACATATACAAAAATATTTATAGCAGCTCTTTTTGTGGTGGCAAAGAACTGGAAATTAGGTGATGTCCATCAATTGTGGAAAGGCTGAACAAGTTGTGGCATATGAATGTAATGGAATGGTTCTATAAGAAATGATGAGCAGGCAGATTTCAGAAAAACCTGGAAAGACTTACATGAACTGATGTTGAGTGAAGTGAGCAGAACCAGGAGAACATTGTATATAGTAACAGCAATATTGTATGATGACCAACTCTGACAGACCTGGCTCTTCTCAGCAATGCAATGATCTAAGACAATTCTAAGAGGACTCATGATGGAAAGTGCTGTCCACATTCAGAAAAAGAACTATGAAGTCTGAATGCAGATCAAAGCATACTATTTTCGCTTTTTTAATTTTTTCTTTCTTGTGGTTTTTCTCTTTTGTTCTGATTTCTTCTTTCACAACATGACTAATATGGAAATATGTTTAATATGATGGTACAGGTATAGCCTATATCAGACTGCATACCATCCTGGGGAGAGGGGAGGGAGGGGGAAAAAATTTAGAACTCAAAATCTTGTAAAAGTGAATGCTGAAAACTATTTTTGCATGTGATTGGGAAAAAATAAAATACTATTAAGTGGAGAAAAAATAAAATACAAACCAATTTAAAAATACCAAAAAAAAAAAGAAGCACTTGATGGTGTTAAAAAAGAGGGCTAATAAGATGAGATGTCTTATACATAGTAAAAAGCAAGCCCAGAGGGCTTGATCAGGGATTAAGATTGGGCTAAAACTTTCACTGATGCCCAGCATAAGAAACCAGGATTCTCTAGGTGAAGTCCACTAACTGAAGAACATCACTGCATGTCTCAAATATAGACAGAAAGAAAAACACAGGTGCTTTTGGCAGCAGCCAGAACAATACCAGAAGTTTTTAAAATCTCATACAGTACTGTGTTATAGTTGGAATTGAGTAATACACCAGAGATTCATGTAAAGCAGACTAGTATAACATAAAAAGATTGTACCTAACTTTTGTGATAGAAAGTTATGCCTGCTGACATGTAGTACAGTATATAATGGATTTCATCCAAGAAGGTCCCAAAGATGGCAGCAGGCTGCAATATATTATGATGAGGCTTAATGTACATTATACTAGTTTAGTGTAAAGAAGTTGGAAAGTCAAACCCCAGTGTACAGTATACATTCAAACATGCTGATATGCAGACATTCTAATAAAATGAATATATTGGCTATGATTTGACGTGTTGACTCAAAATATTCAAAACTCAGCTACCAAAACCTGTAAGAGTTTCTTGAGCTTGTGGCAAGGGGATAGGGAAGTAGAGGAAAGATGCTATTTTCTTCTACTATGCAAGACAGATCAATTCAGAAATTTAACTACTATACTATTATTACACTGATTCTAAAATTTTGGCCTCGGGCCAAGATAAAACTTCCAGGTAAGCAAAGGTAGACCTCCAAGCCTAGAACTGTTAATGTGTCTTCTACAAAGGTCTAAGTCTCACCTCCAAATGACACCAGTTACCCTTGCTTTTTTTAGAACAGGAAATGTTCCTCAACACTACACTTGGCTATATTTCATTATTTCCATCATCTTCAGCAGGATTGATAGATAAGTGAGAAGTGTAACTTAAATAGCCCAAGAATATAACAAAGATAAATGTAATTAAAGACCTGTGGAAAGGTGGAAGGGAAAAGACCAAGGTCCTTAATGGGCTCCCCACTTACATCCTCCACGCCAAAACTGACACTTCACTTTCTCTGTGAAGCAAATAAAGTACTATTTGCTGTTTTCAAGTGAAACTCAATTCACGAATAAAGAGAAAAGGAAAACTTTTCATGTTTGGTTCTAATAATGCAAAAGCAACAAGGAAAGTGATAGGAATAAGCTCTTGACCTGTCATTTGACTGATACAGTGAATGTACAGATGAAGGAATTCCTTCAACAGACGCAATTTCTGCAACTTCATATTTTAGGATTGCCTAGCATATTTGGAGACAAAAGCGTCCAGGGTCCAAAGCCACTAAGTGGCAGGGATAGGACTCAAACTCAGGCCTTCCTCACTAAGGTCATCTCTCTACCGACTATGATGCACTATGTGTAGAGTTACAGAAATGTCTTCTATCTCCCAAGTTTTGCCTATTTTGTGTCTCAGTGGAGTAATACCATAAATATTAGATCTTGATGAAGGAAATATAAAAATTCTGCCAATTTTTGCATATTTCAATTCCTACAAGGCTGTTACTGATAGCCTTCTAAAGCCAAGAGCTCTCTGGTTATTGGGGCGGGGGGAAGGGGGGAATAAGATTCCAAGGTGTTTAGATTCTCTGAGATAAAACTAGGGATCTTGATAAAGGTAATATCATAAAAATTCTCTTTCTTCTAACAAACTAGCCAAAATAATTAATCCACTGCTTCCTTATCAGTTGTTTTATACACATGTTTAAGGCAAGCATCTGTGCATTTCTCCTTAACAATTCTCTATTGCAGATTTATTTCATAGGAAGATGAAAAAATAAAAGATTAAAATACAGATCAGTACTTCTTAATCTTATTCTCACCATTCATTGGTTAGGGGAATCATTCACATTAGTGACTAGAAGAGCAGATCTAGGTTTCTCCAAATGGCCAGTACCAGAGAGAGCAGAATCACTCAGTGTAGAGTGGCTGTTAGAGCCAGGTGATGTCAAGCACCTCCTTCTGCCTTCCCCATATACAGTCTTGGTGCAGCTGTTACCAAGCCAACCCTGTTTCCTTAAAGCGCTGCTTGGAGGTACTGACCACAAAGGTGTAAATACATCTGTCTTTTGCCATTTGTAAAACTACTGGCCTCCTGTATGATTTAAAGTGAGACAGATGGTCCTTGTCCCATCTAAACGTTATACTGCAACTCCTTTTAGGGATATGCATTTCCAGAAATGAGAGGGCAGATGTTAAATATGTTAAGCACATGCTTTGCCCCTTGGAGGTTTATGTTAAGGCTTTTGTCTCAATTTGGCCGTTTTAGACATGCCCAGCTTCTTGGATTCCAGGCAAATCTTGGAAATCACAGCTTTGTTAATACAGCTCTTCATGTAAACCAAGTCTGTGATGAGTTCAATGGTCTACATTTCCCCAGGGTGGAACTGTCAGCTGACCAGAAACCCTATTCATGGATTTCATAAGTCTACAGGTGGGGTATCTGTGGATTCTCTTGCTAGAAGGGCTAGGTTGAGTACTTCTTGCTTAATATACAAGAATCAACTACAAAGGGAACTTGCATGGAAGCACACTTAAATCCAGCAAGTGAGAATTCATAGATGAAAAGGTGACAGTGGAAAAAGTCTTTTATATTCATTCACAGTATTGAAAACAGACTCCCAGAATACAATTTGAGCCTATCATCCAGCTATGTCACCAAATGACTTTGGTATGGACACCACATTTCATAATAAATAAGTCAGCAAAGCGAAACTTATAAAAACAAATTAACAGTGGCTTTGTAGATTTGACCATAATGGGAATTTTAAGAGGAAAATAAAAAGATAAAGGTTTTAGAAATCAAGATGTTATTAAAGAATAAATAGAATAACATTGTAATATGAAACTTTAATTCTTCAATTTTTACAAATATACTCGATATATACCCATTTTACAAAGGAATATTAACACATAAACCAGTATGACACTGCAGCCATTTTCCTTTATAATACCTGATAGCTAGCAACATGAAAAGACCTAACCATGAGGAAGAAAGGGCAGAATCAAATGTTCCTGCTTCACATCACAAAAGGGTGGTTTGAATATAAGTGATTTGTGTTCAATATCTAGAATAATCATTTTGAGGTTTTCAAGACCCTAACGCTATAAGAAAAATCCAAAAACTTTGAAACTTATAAGTTGACTGTGATTTTGGTTCAAATCTATACATTCTAATGGGAAAAAAAAAATTTGGTCAAAAGAGAAAGACTGAGAGACGCAGAGCTCATCTCCAAAGGTTGGAAACCTGGCAGGCCCCAGAACTTCTCTAAAAAGGGAGTTTAGGGGGAATATGAGAAACTAATCGTTGCCAAGACTCCAGAGTATGAAATGCAGCCTATTATAATATAAAAGAAGTTCTCCAAAAATAAAAAGAATCTTGAAAACACAAAATATTCTCTCTGGTGCTGAATGGTTATATAGAATTCTACAAACTATGTACAGAAAACTGTAGAGAACTGTTTCAGTAAAATGCCAATAAAAGGAGGGATGTAATAACATCTACTTATAATCAGCTAGTTCCTTTCTAATTCCAAAACATTGTAATTTTCTTTCTATTACAAATACTACAACATCGATAGTACCTTAAATAAATTAAGTTTGATAGTCCTGGAATGGGCACTAAGGTGTTATCACCATCAAAGAGTTCTTATTCTGCAGTGGTATTTGTGTGTGTGAGGTGAAGGAGGGGGGAGAGAGAAAAAGAGAGAAGAGAGAGGATGGATGGAGAGAGAAAGACAGAGAGAGAATAGGGGACAAATAATAGAAGGCAGGAAAATCCACAGTGCTCTAATCTTTAGCTATGGGTAGAAAATTTACTTAGGTTTTTTTTTTAAACTTTGCCTTTCAAAAATTCATCATATGGTAATTAAGAGGAAAATGAGTGGTTCTGTTTTCCAAATTCACCAAAAGAGGATGCTCTAAACAGAGTTCCTTCAAGTTGGGGTCTGGTCAGAGGATAGATTTTAGAATATCTATGAAATCAGATGTGAAAAAAATCACATCTTTATTTCAATATTATTAGTTTCATTATAATTCTATTATTTTATTTTATGTATTTTAAAGTGTATAAAATTATTGAAAATTATTCTGAAAATAGGTCTATAAGTGGCACCAGACTGCTGAAGGGGTCTATGACTCACACAAAAAGGTTAAGAACCCTTCCTCTAAAAGAAAAAGCCAAATTAATGCAGACATGAAAAGATGTATAAGATTGAAGAGGAGGAAAGCTTTAGGTGAGGAACACAGTATGTCCTTTTCAAATATGTTGGTTAATTAACCCCAACTGCTAGTGCTTTGCCTTATATGTATAAAGTTGTTTTCATTTGATCTCCTCCATTAGAATGTGAGCTCCTTGAGAGCAAGAACTTTTTCTTTGTCTTTCTACTATCCCTATAACTTAGGAAAGAGCCTGGCTCAGAGGACTATTATCCAACTGCACTTTTAAAAGGATTGTTGACTGACTAAATGATTAGTTCAGCTGAACTTTTTTTTAAGAGGCTGCTGTCTGGGAACAAGATAAGGAATGGATATGTTGGAAAACATAGATGACATAAAAACAAAATAAATCAATAAAAATGCAATATGCAAATTAATTTAGATTAACATGATGTTATAATCATATCACACACCTATTAAGTAATCTAGTATTTAAATAAATTATTTGGACCCAAATCTGGTGTTACATAATCATCATTTGTCCTTACTAAAAGAAGTTTTTAGCAGCAGCAAAGATTAGAAATGGCCTGCTCCAAGGTAGCACTCTAAATACGTGGCTTTTATTTCACTAGTAAATGATTACAGGAGCAGCTAGATGGCACAGTGGATAGAGCACTGGGCCTGGAGTCAGGAGGACCTGAGTTCAAATATGGCCTCAGACCAGACACGACACTTACTAGCTGTGTGACCCGGGCAAATCACTCAACCCCAACTGCCTCACCAAAAAAAAGAAAAAAAGAAAAAAAAGAAATGATTACAGTTAATATTCAAGAAATTGTGAAGCTGTACCAGCATTTTTTATTCTATGACTCTTACAAGGATCTCAGAATGCTCAGCATGTTATTAACTCACATAAAGGAAAAAAAATGCCCAGGGCTTATCACCATAGTTAGATGATGTGGGTAGATAATGACCCAAGGTTCTCATCAGTATCTTGGCCTCCTTTTGATATATTCTAGAGAGAAAGTTGTGAGAGAAGGACAGCTCACATATTAGACACTTAATGCTATTAAGGACATGTATCACTAGAAAAAGAGATGGGCCAATCTCCTAGCAATTCAATTCAATACAATTTACATCTATGCACTGCTTACTATGGACAAGATCAGATAGCTCAAGCAGCACATTGGTAACCAAGAGGGAAAGGTCTCCAGTAACCTAGCGAAGTGTTTCTATGGAAGATTAATGGAAAACTAATCAGGAAACTAAGGCTGGGGGGAGTGAAGTGACTTGCCCAGGGTCACACACACAAGTGGCAAACACATGATGGGACTATGGGACTATCTGACTCCTAAGAACACCAGTCTGTTCTGCAAGCAGGAATGAGAGTCCAGCTGAGTCAAAAAGCACAAATTCGCAGCCGACTGGATTATCATGGGAAAGGCAAGACAGAAGTCAGATGGTAAAAGGGAACTTGGGCTGAGGCTGAGAAATAAGGGAATCTAAGGTACCATCCTTTAGTAAAAGGGCAGTGGAAAGGATGATGGCTATGGTGTCAGTGTCTTGGTTTTGAATATAACCTCTGATAACTAACTAAAGATGAGATTTTGAGCAAGTATTCTTGGAAGTCTCTGAGATCTCTGAGAAAAAGTGAGCATCTCTAAGTCTCAAGTTCCTCATTTGTAAATTGAAAGAGACTAGAAGCCCTCTGACACTCCTTTTCACACTAAATCTATGAATTTATATACGGTGAGACAGTGTGTTGGCATTGCAGCCTGGTACAATGGATACATTTCTGTGTTCCTTGATCCTAAAAATGTAAAGGTATTTGTGGTTTTTGTTTGTTTTTAAAATTCTGGATTCTACTCTATTTTTCTGCTCCAGGTTCATAATGCAGGGATTGAATGTCTTATAGGGAAGGACCCAATTTTCCTCCAAATAGAGACATAAAATTCTTCTCATTTTACAAACCCTAATTGCATGAGGCAGCTATTCTTATTACAAATGAGAAAGAAACAGGGGAAGGGTTCAAATCCCTATTCATACTGAAAACCGTATTTCTCCTGTCTATAAAATCACAAGTGTAAAATAAATTAAGAAATGTGAAGTCCAAATGATTTATTGATAATACATCTCACTGAGGTTCTCTGTTGACTGGATTTTTCCCTGAAATGTGACAAATTTCATTTTATTTCTACTTATGATTGTTATATAGGTTTGGGGATGGCAGGTCAACTACCTCTTGTACTCACACTTGATCCAGAAGTGGGCTAAATTGAGATTTTGGTCCTTCTCTGACTGAGATATGGAGCTTAAAGCAGAGCCAGCAATTACCAGAATCTGTGCTTCAGAATACAGGAGGGCCACATGAAACACACTACCATCTAATCATAAAACTATTAAGTCATACTGACTAAAAGGCTGGTTAATATGCACCTCTCCTTTCTGGCTAGCACAACAGCAACTGGACATGGAACATGAAGAAAGTGCTTTTTCTGCCTATAGTCAAGTCAGATTCTTGGCCAATCAATTTCTTTCTGATATCTTCAGTTCCTATTCCTCTGAAATATGGATAATTCTAATTCCCATTTATACAGTGTTTTGCTCACAACAACACTATCAGATAGGGAGCATAAATATTATCTGTAGTTTAGAAATGGGGAAGCTAGGGGAAGCTAGGTGACGTAGTGGATAGAGCACTGGACCTGGAGTCAGGAGGACCTGCCTCAGACACATGATACTCATTAGCTGTGTGACCTTGGGCAAGTCACTTAATCCCACTTTGCCTCGAAAGAAAGAAAGAAAGAGAAAAGGAAAGAAAGAAAGAAAGAAAGAAAGAAAGAAAGAAAGAAAGAAAGAAAGAAAGAAAGAAAGAAAGAAAGAAAGAAAGAAAGAAAGAAAGAAAGAAAGAAAGAAAGAAAGAAAGAAAGAAAGAAAGAAAGAAAGAAAGAAAAAAAGAAAGAAAGAAAGAGAAAGAAAGAGGGAAGCTATCAAGGGTAGTATACAGCTATTAAGTGTCTGAAGTGGGACTTGAACCCTGGTCTTGTGACTCCAAGTTCAACACTCTCTCCACTACACCATGTACATTATTAACAGCACTTTACAGTCCAACACTTTCTACATGAGCCCTGTCAGGTAGTGTAAGAAGTACTGTTCTTATTTTACAAAGTAGGACTATAAAATTTAAAATTCATCACCAAGACACAGCTACTAAGTACAGAAATGGGATCTGAACTCAAACCTTTTAACTCTACATTTGAAACTCTTCCAGCTATACTGTGGCACATTCTGACAATATTCAATAATGCCTACACTCTCAGGAGCGCTATGAGAATAACTGAGACAATCTATATAAACTATAAAATAGCATACAAAATGTAGACTTATTTTACCATTTTTCACATACTACAAAAAGGAGAAAGAGTTGTTGCCTGAAACTCAAAATCCCATCTCCTGCTACCCTGTCTTTACCAAGGCATCCCACGCCTAGAATATGTCATCTCTCTTTGTTTCTTTCTCTATGAATCAGAGTCACAAAATAAAGCTTCAAGTCTCAGCTCACATGGAACCCTCTCCATGAAATCAACCTTGTATTTACCTTTTCTGTAGAGACATTTTAATCTGTTCAGAAATATGTAAGCTTCTTGAAGGCAGGGAAAGTTTTGTCTTTGTACACTCAGTGCCTTGCATGTATTAGGGGCTTACTGCACATTTACTGAATTGTTGAATCATGCGAAAATGTACTGTAAATTATAAAGCTCTAGAATTATTTTCTGGATCAGATTTATAACTGCACTGATATATCCTAGCGAAAATCATGCAATGCCACCTGCTCTCCAGCCTCCACCTTGATCTGAAACCAAAGGAATGCTCCCTGGGACAATGGAATTTTATTATAAAGGACTTCGCTATCTCTTTCCCATTTTTCAGGCCCAACACAACATTTCCTAGTGAACTCTATGCCATGGCTCCATGCCCTATTTTCAACCTCTAAGTCTGAGAAAAATAATCAAATCTAACCCACTCTTCTTGACAAGGGTATCTTAATCAATCTCCTTATTACTCTATTTACTCCATTTACTTATACTCACTTATTTCTCCTAAATACTCTTTCTTTGATTTCATTCCCATATGTATGTGTGTATTACCCTATTAGGATGCAAGGCACATTGGTACACTGTAAGTTGAGCTGTAAATTGGTACAACCACTTTAGAAAGCAAATTGAAATTATGCATAAAATGTCTATACCCTCTGACCCATAGATTCCATTACTGGGAGCCATTGACAAGAAAGTCCCCATATATACATACATACATACATACATACATACATACACACACACACATATATACATACATATATAAATGTGTGTATGTATGTATGTACATGTGTGTGCATATATATATCAGCACTTTTCGTAATACCTAAGAATTGGAAACAAAGTAGATACTCATCAATTTGGGAATGGCTAAATAAAGTGCAGTACATGAATGCAATGGGATATTACTGTGCTATAAGAAATGATGAATGTGATGAATACAGAGAAGCATGGAAAAATCTACATGAACAGGGGCAAAGTATAGTAAGCACAGCCAAGAAAACATACACAATGACTACAACAATGCAAATGCAAAGAACACACACACACACATATACACACACACACACACACAATCAAAAGTAGATGTTGCAAAATTATAAAGAAGAACCATGACTTGAAAGAAAAGATGAGAAGATGCTCCTAATCCATCCCATTGCAGATGTGTGAGATCATCATAAATGTTGTACATTGCACATGTTTTTAGACTTTTAAGCGTATTGTTCCCTTGTACTGATTTTTAATTCTTTGTAGTTTTTTTGTCTTTAAAAAAATTCTGTTACACGAAATGAGTTTCTAGAAGGACAACAGGACAAATACCGAGGAAAGCTATGATATTATAAAAAATAAAAACAAAAGACAAGAATTAAAACTTACTTTAAAAAAATAATTTGTGCACTTTGAAGATGGTATTTGTATTGCCAGGGCTAAGTAACATGCCTGGAACATAAGAAATGCTTAATAAATGCTTTCTGCCTCTTAACCAATGAGGAAATTACTTTTGTCAAGGCAGGTTAAGTGGCTTGTCTTGAGTCAGTTAAGTGAAAACCAGTAAGTGTCAGAGGCAAGACTGGAATCCAGGTCTTCCTGGCTCTGAAACAAGCTCTCTATCCATTATGCCACACTGCCTCCCAGGGACAGCTATGTGGCACTATTATTATAAATCATAAAATGTCTGAATTAGACGGAAGACTGGAGATTATTTAGCTCTCTTGTTTTACAAATAAAGAAACTGAGGGCTGGAGGGATTGTGATGTTATGTGATTAATAATATATGGACAATTAGTGATAGAGCAGGATTAGATAACTGAGGTTCCTAGTCCTACTTAGTCCATTGCTTTCTCTATTATATCACATACTGGTGCTACAACACCAAAACTAGAGCAAAGAGAATTCAAATAAATTATCCAAAGCAACTTGGCAGGTCATGGCTAAACTTGAGTAGAATCTATTTACTAGGACTTACAGATTCATAGAAAATTAGAGCTGGAAGAGACCTTAGAGATCACCTGTACCAGGCATGATTAACCTTTTTCATATCCTGAACCTCTCTGTCAGTCTGAAGAAGCCTATAGACCCCTTCCCAGAATAATGTCTTTAAATATATAAAATAAAATTATAGAATTATAAAGAAAATCAATTATATTGAAATAAAGTTATAATTTTTATTTCATTAAGAATTGCATTTTACTCTAATATAATAAAAATGACTATTCTACCTAGGCTAATTTACTTATTCAGTGCCATACCAAACTAACAAAAAATTATTTTATAGAGCGAGAAAAAATAGTAACAGGATTCATTTGGAATAACAAAAGGTCCAGAATATCAAGGGAACTGATGAAAGAAATGCAGGGGAAGGTGGCCTACCCGTTCCAGATTTTAATTGTATTATAAAGCAGCAATCATCAAAACTACTTGGTACTGGCTAAGAAACAGAGTGGTGGATCAGTGGAATAGGTTAGTTATGCAAGACACAGTAGTCAACGACTACAGTAATCTACTATTTGATAAACCCAAAGACCCCAGCTTCTGGGATAAGAATTAATTATTTAACAAAAACTGCTGGGAAAACTGGAAAAGAGTATGGCAGAAACTAGGCATAGACCAAAATCTCATACCATATACCAAAATAAAGTCAAAATGCGTTCATTATTTGGATATAAAGGCTGATACTATAAGCAAACTGGGAGGTCAAGGAATAGTTTACCTGTCAGATTTATGGAGAACAGAAGAATTTATGATCAAACAGGAGACAGAGAACATTATGAAATGCAAAATGGATAATTTTGATTACACTAAATTGAAAAGTTTTTGCACAAAGACAATGCAATCAAGATTAGGAGGGAAGTAGAAAATTGGGAACGAATTTTTAGAACCAGTGTCTCTAATAAGAGCCTCATTTCTAAAATATATGGAGAATTAAGTCAAATCTATAAGAATACAAGTCATTCCCCAATTGGTAAACGGTCAAAGGATATGAATAGGCAGTTCTCAGATGAAGAAATTAAAGCCATCTATAGTCATATGAAAAAAATGCTCTAAATCACTATTAATTAGAGAAATGCAAATCAAAACAACCCTGAGATAGCCCATCACACCTATCAGATTGGCCAACATGACAAAACAGGAAAATGATAAATGTTGGTGAAGATGTGGGAAAATTGGAATTGCATTGCTGGTGGAGTTGTGAAATGATCCAACCATTTCGGAGAGCAATTTGGAACTAGCCCAAAGGGCTATAAAAATGGGCATACTCTTTGACCCAGCAATAGTACTTCTAGGACTGTATCCCAAAGAGATCATAAAAATGGGAAAAGAACCCACATGTACAAAAATATTTATATCAGCTTTTTTTGTGGTGGCAAAGAATTGGAAATTGAGGAGATGCCTATCAATTGTGGAATGGCTAAACAAGTTGTGGTATATGAATGTAATGGAATACTATTGTCCTATAAGAAATGATGAGCAGGCAGACTTCAGAAAAACCTGGAAAGACTTGTATGGATTGATGCTGAGTGAAATGAGCACAACCAGGAGAACGTTGTACACACTAACAGCTACGTTGTGTGAGGACTAACATTGATAGACTTAGTCCTTATCAGCAATGCAAGGATCTAAGACATCTCCAAAGGTCTCATGATGGGAAATGCTATCCACATCCAAAGAAAGAACTATGGGGTTTGAATGCAGATCGAAGCATACCACTTGCTATTTTTTTCCTTCTGTTTTGTTTTGTTTCCCTTTTTTGTGGTTCCTCCTATTGGTTCTAATTCTTCCTTACAACATGACTGAAGTGAAAATATGCTTAATAGGAATGTCTATGTATAGTCTATATCTGATTGCATGCCATCTTGGTGAGGAAAGAGGGGAAGAAGGGGGAGAATCACTTCTTATGGAAGTGATTGCTGATAAATCAAAATAAATTAATAAAAAAAGAATTGCTTTTTATTAATACCTAGGATTATAAAGGTAGGTAATTATAAAGAAATACAGTTATCAACATATTTAAAAAGGAAATTCATGGACCCCACATTAAGAACCCTTAAGCAAGGACAAGGACTGTATTTTATAGAGGAGGAAACCTCTCAGAGAACTGAAGCAATATGCCTAGAGTTGGACATCTATATTGCCTACAATATCACACTGCCCCAGTCCATATAAAGAGCACTAAAAGCAATGCTAACATGAAGACTTCTCTCTCTAGTACTGGTATTGGTCAAAATTGGCTAAAGAGTATGTCTAGAGAATGTTCTACTGTGATGGCAAGAATATCCAAATGACACCTTGAGGCAAAGGCAAAAACACAGTAAAGTCTAGGGCTAACAGATCTGGGTTTTACTAGCCAAAGTGAATCTTCATTGTTGTTGTTTTTGCAAGAGGTGGGGGATAGGCAGGAGGAAAGGAAGGAGGAGAGGAAGGAGGAAAGGAAAGGAGAGGAAAGGAGAGGAGAGGACATGGAGAGGACATGGAGAGGGGAGGGGAGGAAGAAACTGTTTTAAAATTTGTACCTAATCAGTTGCCATTAAATTTCACGCTACTGGAAAAAAGAAGACAAATCAAAACCACATTAATGAAAAGCAGTCTTGTTCTTATACATTAGTTATGGAAAAATAGCAGAATAAAAAGCAACAAGTGCGAGTAATTTGCTTACCCTGTGCGTTTGGTGATGGTCCCCAAAGTCATTGGCTGCTTGATTTGTGCAAGAGGCGCCACTACCATTAAACTGGGGAGTGGGGAAAGTCTAGGGTTGCCGGGATTGTTGTTGGTGAAATTGTTGTAGGAGTCTTGACTGTTTAGTTTTCCTTCAATGAGACAAAGAAATGACAGCATTAGCAAAGGATGTTCTTCTACCTCTGAAGATACTGACTCTAAATCTACTGATCTGAAGCAAGAAGTATTTTAGTTCAAATTTGAATCCCAAATAATCTCTATTAGACTTAAAGAATAAGAGCTAGAAAGGGCCTTATCTATTTCAATCCTGTCATTATAGAAATGGAAAAATTAAGGTCTAGAGAAATAAAGTAACTTCTTTAAAGTTACACAGCTACTAATTAACAGATCTAGGACTAGTAGACTATGAGATCTTCTGCTTCCTGTTGTGGTGTTATTTCTAGCTCCAAGGAAAAAGTGGATCATCATCACTATGGATAATTTGGAGGTTAGACATTCTGACAGGCCATTAATGCATTTTCAGGATATGAGATAAAATGTCCAAAAATTCTAAAGCCAAAGTAAGAATGTATTTTTTTTAATTGGGAGGGGTGGTTAAAATTCAGGTAATATTTTCTGAAATGACCCTATAAACTCTCATAACTTTAAATAGGATGGATTAAACAAACTAAATAATTAAAAAGTAACATTGAATACAAAATAAAAGCCTCACAATTGGTTGCTTATAAGATATACAAAAAGCAAAGATATACATAGAATAAAAAAGAGAGGCTCAAACATTTACAATGCACATAAGTACAAAAAAGAACAAGTTGGATTCATACTATCAGATAAAACAAACATAAAAATTCATACAATATGCCAAGAGAATCAAGGAAATTACATTATGTTAAAAGGAACCATACATAAAAAACTAATATTGATATTAAACTGACATATTTCAAATGCCATAGCATCTAAATTCATAAAGGAAAAACTAACTGAATTACTAAAAGATATAAACAACAATAGCAGGAGACTTCAATGTTTCCCTCTCAAAGACGGACAAATATAACAGAAAGATAAACAAAAATCATAGAACTGATGAAATCGTGAGGAATTTAGAGTTAAAGGCTTATGGTGACTTCTAAATAAAACCACTAAAGAATATACATATTTCTCACCACCAATTTTTTTCTCTGCATTTTTTAAATTGACCATGTTAGGACACAAAGAAATTTCAAATAAATGTAAAACACCCCAAAATTCAGCATATCCTTTACAGATCATAATAAAATAAAAATTAATTCAGAGAGCACAAACAAAAAAACATACACCTAAGTGGAGACTACTTAATATCAAGAAGATCAAAAAATAAATGATACTAGGAATAATTGTGTGAAAGAGATAATAATGAGACAAAATATCAAAATTTCTCAGATGTAGCTAAAGCAGAACACAAAGGAAAAATCATATTCCTAAAAACATAGATTAACTAAATGATTATAGAGCTGAAGTATGGTGTAATAAAAAGAGAGAGACAGAGAGAGAAAAGGATTTAAATCTCAGTTCTGGCATTTAGCAATTTGGTGACATGGACAAGTCACTTAAGTCTTCTGGGTCTCAGTTTCCTCATCTGTAACTAAAGATTACATAAGATAATATATGCAAAGAACTTAGTAAACTTAAAGTACGACATATGTCAGTTTTAAAGATTTAAAATCATTGCATTAGGTGAGGAATATAATTGTACTATGTATAACTTCATTTGTTCATAAAATTATGTTTCATTTACTGGCAGATGTGAAGACTTGGGGGAATAAAAAAATTGAATTTGAAATGTCTGAAGATGGGGGGAAACTAAAAGAAATTTTTTTAATAAGAATTTTTTTGATTTTGGGTCACTATATCTGTAGTTGAAAGACCTCAAGTCAGAAAGATAGGAGTTCAAACATTACAACTGGCAAGATGGCCCTAGCATTTCTTTAATGGTGAACCTGGCACTCAGCATCTCTCAATTTTGCTACTGGTTAAGAAAATCATTGTCTAGAGCAGGGGTGGGGAACCTATGGCCTCAAGGCCACATGTGGCCCTCTAGGTCTTCAAGTGTGGCCCTTTGACTGAATCCAAACTTCAGAACAGATCTGAGGGTATATGTGGCCTCAAGGCAGAAAGCTCCCCATCCCTGGTCTAGAGTACCAGCCCAATTGCCATCCAGTCCTAAACTAAATTGTGATATTGGTTTATCAAGACTGGAAGCCAAGTTCATCCACTCTTAAAGAACAGTTAAGTTACAAGATGGATACCAAAGGGAAATAGCTACAAGTTTTATAATATTCTTGGGAGTAAGCTCCCATTTAACCATATTCCCAGTTTTCACGGCTTTCTGTATCACACTGTAGCTACCACCTTTCAGCCTTCAACCACAAAAGCAATGGGCTACAAATTACGCAGACGGGAAAAAAAGAAATGTAAAGAAAGCAAAGAAAGAAAGAAAGCAAACAATGCAGGAGCCAGCCAGCTTATAATGGAATCAAAGGGCTTTAAAGAGACAAGCCATGGTGAATTAGAAGGTTTAGATCATTAACTTGTTTTTCTCTGTTTCCATAATGCTGTGAAATGTCGGCTTTGTCCCCAGTCAAAGGGAGGCCATATTGGGAATTAGGTTCCTAAACAACTGGGGCATTCTAAATAGACATTACACAAACCCCATGTCAAATCCATACAGGCTGGAGTGAAGAGGGTGCTTTAGATTTCAAACCCACTACACCCCCAGTGCAACCACCTTTTTCCAAGGAAGAATGACAGTACGAAAGTTTCCCTCACAGGAAGCAGACTGAAAAGCCATAATGGCACTTTAAATGGATTGAAGATAGAAGGAAAAAAAAACTTTAATGAATTTCTCATCTTTGTAAAGACACTCAATGCTTTCTTTGCCCTCTCCTCAGGGTCATTTAATTCAACATAACTGGTAGCTTACTGGCTTTTCCCCCTGTCGTTTCTTTCTATTTTGTAACCTGTGCACATGACATTATACATTCAGGGAAACTAATGCCCCAGAAGTATCTCAAGATTGAAAAAGTTAGTTTGGTGATCTGGCCTTTATTTACCATTATCCTGATATAAGACAGACCGGAATGGTAACAATCTATTGTCTATCACAACTGATCCAGAAGACAAATGATTTATAGTAAGAATTTTACATAAAAAGTTAATGATGAAGAGAATGGGAAAAACAAAACAAAATGAAAAATGTTTAAAGGGCAGAGAAGGTTCCTATTTGTTTTAAAAAATCCTTTCAAGATTCACATGCTAGTAAAGCTAACAAGACCTCACTTGCTCATATTTTGGATTAGGTCTCAATTTTTTTTTTAAACAAGATAAGCATTGCTATAACCACATAGAACTCCTTCACTTGAATGCAATTAGTGCTTAGATGCAGCCAGGTAACCTCAAGCCAAAACTGCTCCATGGCTATTCTTTCCTTGTATAAAGAGTTTAGGAAATCTTATCTGACAAATTCACTCATTGTAATGAAAATGAAACTTATTTCATCTACTCCTGATAAATCAAGGAACAACCAGAAGCAGCTTCAGGTTAAAAATTGAGCTCCCTAGAGTTGAGGCAATTCTAATCTGAAGCTTTCAGATCTTTGTTGTCAATCTTCTACTCTTCAGTAAAGGAGCAACACCAGTATAACCCAGTTAAATTAACTCAAGGAACTCATGCCACCATTACAGATGACAACTAAAGAATGGCACATGTTCCAAATTACTAAGACATAAATAGATAATCACAACTTTTATCACCCTACAATTCTTTTATCATATAAAGGAAGTGTAGTTTTAATTGTTCCAAATCATGACTTTCTGACTTCTAACAAAAAATCATGTTTTAAATGATTTGGCAAGTTGTGAGTTAGCAGGATGTAAAGTGAAAACAGAAGTTCAAAGAAAGGTTCTTAAGCAACATCTTATTTCCAGAAAACAAGGAGACAGACCTTGCCACACTCAAGATAGTATAGAATTTATCTTAAAGAATGACTCAGACAGGAAGTACTTATAAAGTTAGCTACAGAAGTGTCAGAAATGTAAAGGGACTATGGACTTTTTCTTTCTTTTTACCATCAAAGCAGGAAGGTAGCCTCCATAATTTACATAACGATTTAACCAAATGCTCCACATCCCCAGGACAGCAAATGGATGTTTTTACAATACCCAATGGATATTTTAACTGAAACTTCAACAAATGCTACCTTAGCAAAACAAGGAAAAGAATAAGAATCTCAGGAACAGAAAATGAGGGTTGATTTCCCCCTCATTTCTTTTTCAGAATTCCTATTAAAGTTAATGGAAATTGTCTACACATGTCAAGGGATAATTAAGGGCAGCATTCACAATGTATACAGGACATGGAGGGTAGCTAAACATATTATTTTAAAAATTCTAATACTAAATAAACAAACCAGAAAAAAAAGGTGGGGAGGCAACTAGGTGGTGCAATGGATAACAGCATTGGCCCTGAAGTCAGGAGGATCAAATCTGGCCTCAGATACTTGACATTTAATACCTAAGTAACCCTGGGAAAGTCACTTAACCCTGACTGCCTTGCAAATAAATGAATAAAAGAATGAATACATAGACCAGGCAGAGCCCCTTGGTGGCACAATGAACAGAATGCCATGGCTGGAGTCAGAAAGACATGAGTTCAAATGCAAGCTCAAATACACATTAGCTTTGTGACTCTGGGCAAGTCACCTAACCCTGCTTGCCTCAGTGTTGTAAAATTTGTAAAATGATCTGGAGCAAGAAATGGCAAACTATTCCATTACCTTTGCCAAGAAAACCTCCAAATGGGGTCACAAATACTTGGACACGACTGAAATGACTGAATAATAACAACAAATACACAAACCCTGAAGGAAGTCCAATAGAATTTGTGGGACACAGGAAGTGAAGGAAAGGAAGTGATAGGGACCAGAGTATAGATCGTGAATCTAGGCAGATACAAAGGATGGTGATATGCAAAGATAAAGCTTAGGGATACAAGTGGAAGCTAATGTTCCATGACCTCTGGCTTCCCTGTGAAGTAGGAGGAAAAATGATTTAAACAATCAATATCTTACATCCTAGGCAAAAAGATGGTACCAAAAGTTAAAATGCACATGTTCAAAAAATCAAAAATGAATGCTGTGAAGTTATAATGACCAAACTTAGCGTCAAAGTAGAGATGAGAGGGTATTTCAATCCCTTCCTTACAGAAATGAAGGTGGGAGGGACTATGAAAATGAAGGATAGCATATACAGTCACAACTGGTCAATATATTGGTTAGTTTTTACTAACCAATATATATTTAAATATATTAACATATTTAATATAATACATAATATTAATATATTAATTATTTAATAAATATTTAATCTATTTTAACATGTTTTTAAAATAAATTTAAAATGTAAATTTCTATATTATTTAAAGAAAAACATTTTTAACGATTTTGGGGGGTTTGGGAAGAAGGAAATTCAAATTTAGGCTGCAAATCAAGCATATAAGAATAAAAGGATGATGCTTTTTTTCCTTGGTTCTCTCTCCCATAAACCCTTGCACCTAATTTTCACTGATGGCTCTTCTGAGCAAAGCTGCAGAAAGTATTTGCTCCTGCACACAGGAGCTGGGGACCATGCAAAAGACTGTCTTTTATAATCATCAAAATTTGTTTTGATAGAGATGACTCTGACAAGTTAAGATTAGATCACCAGGCCTCCTCTAGCAATAGGTAGTTACAGGGAGTGTTTCTCATTCCATTCCTCCTCTCCTCTCCTCTGGCACCCAGAACAGCAGAATCTTCTTTTCATTGGACCCTGTAAGGACAGTCCTGTGGTTACTTTCATCAAGGCCCAAGTCTCAGCCCTATTTAGTAAGCAACATTGGAAGATTCTTCTTGAAGAGGTAGTAGCATTCAATGACCAAAAAGGCAAACCAGTATAAATAGACTGAATGTTTTGACCCAGATCAAGACTCTTTACATTTGTTTTTCTCTAAAGGGTCAAAAATATCCCTTCTCATTTTACATGCCAGGGATACACAAGATAAATAGTATCATGAGAAGCTTGAAGAAAATCACTGTGCAAAACCAAGGCATCACCGGCATTAACCCTTCCTACCCACTTTTCTTCTTGCTGTTTTTTAACTCCAAAAAAGCAAAGAGTAAGATGCCAATATTTTAATTATAGCTGAATGAAATAAAATAGGACATTCTGAACATGGACATATCAAAACATCAGAATGAATGTAAATTTCCAACACCTCTGCACTTTCAAGCTCCAGCTGGGACAAGACCTAAAAGTGACAAAATGTCACAAGAAAGGCTATTCCCATAGTATTTCTGGCACAATGAGACACAGGAAGTCCCAAAAACTTCATGAGAAAATTATTTCTTAAAAGACTCCTAGTCCTAGTTTTTAGGGTCAAGTCTATACAGCTAAACTATATAAGTTTACAGGCTTTCCAGTCCTTATACAGTTCTGCTGTAATTCTGGACTTTTAGAGGTTCACCAGTCCCCTAAAATGAGTAGTCATAAAATAAAATAAAAATTTTTTTAAAAAAACAACAAGCAAGCACCAGTAATACTGTTTGCCAAGAGGTGAAAGAAAGAATTTCATCTGGAGAAGAAAGGAAGGAAAAGAAGAGTATAAACTTTTATGTAGTGCCTACTATATGCCAGGAAATGCTTTACTAACATTGTATCATGTGATCCTCAAAACAAACATGAGGGGTAGGTTCTCTTATTATAGGTATTTAACAGTTGAGGAAACAAGATGGAGACAGAGATGGTAGGAGAAGGAAGGGGAGAGAAGGATCCCAGAATCAGGAATTTTTCTGGTTGTTAAAAAAAATAGTTCAGTAATAACAATCTTTCAGATTGTTAAAAGAGGACATCAATATTTGAATCACTTTTTTAAAAGTTTTCAATAGAAAGCAATAAACTAGGAAGAGAACCAGGGGTCACTGTCATTGACTTGTTGTGTAACTCCGGGTACTCAATTCCAATGTTTCTCAACATTTCCAAATGAAAACAGAAATAATAAGTGACACTTAGATTTTATTCACAATAACCCTGTGGTATATAGAAAACAGTCTAAGTATCAGTAACCTCAAAAGAAGAAGAAAGTGAGACTCAGATTCATAAAATCAGATCACAGAATTTAGAGACTGAGGCTTTACAGAAGAGGGACATGAGTCATAACAAGATGTTATTTGACATGCCAACAGTGAGACAGCTAGTCAGTATTAGATAATGAAAAAATACAGTATGGTGTAGTGGTAAGAGGGCTGGACTTGGATTCAGGATTCTATCCCTAGCACTGACACAGTCTGTGTGTCCGCAGGCAAATCATCTAACCTATTTTTACTGTAGTTTCATCTGTAAAGGAGGAGCAATGGGATTTCACTACCTACTTCACGGGGTTGTTGTGAGGGAAGCTCTTTTTTAGTGGGGGCAATTATTTTTAATGCTTTCTCTTTTAGAGCAGTTAGCACAAAGAGGACAATGTCTGCAGGGCATCTTGGAATTCTGGGAAAGCACAGGAATGCCAGTTTCATATGGGATGTCTGTTCTCTTCCTGATTCTCACTCCTCTAGGCCTCTTGTTCTGATTTTCCCTAACTGCCTTCTCACGGAAGTGACCTGGAAAATGGCAAAGCTGTGGATTGCATCTGCTCCTCCACATAGGGGCTAGTGAGTAGGCAAAGGCCTGCCCTCTGGGATCTGGAAGAGCTGCCCTGATAGAAGGAATTCAGAAAACCTATGGCTAGTTCACTCATTCCTCCTATTGAACATGACCTGACCAGAGCTAAAATATGCTATTTGGGATTGCCACCATATCATGTAGGCATTACTCCAAGCCATGATTTTCCAGACATTCTACACCACAAATACACAGAGGAAAAATGGATTAAGTTGAGGATAAAAGTGAAGAGAGAAAATAACAATGGGCTTTGTTGCTGCACTCAGGGAACAGGCTGTCATGTCAGTTTTGCAGAGGTATATTCCCAAACTGGCCATCATTAACAGACTCACTTGCACAGAAGAAAAAAAAGGAGGCTGAAAGCTCCGGACAAAAGAAATCCCTGCAGACAAAGTAAAAACAAATTAAAGGCCCCATTATAAAACACAGATGCTACAAGGAAAATAAACTTCCCAAGATTTACTGGGCTTTGACAAAGTTGGACATTTGTGGAAAAGACATCAGCATCGGCTCCCAGGTAATGCTGCTGCAAAGCTAACCTCCTTTCTGTTTTATCTTTACCGTTTTTGCAGAAGCTTGGTTGGTATTCTTAGCTTCTGAATGCAACGATCCGAGAACATGTGAACATGGCCTGCTGCCAGCTGCTTCTAAAGCTAGGTCCTGGGACTTGTTCACCATTCCAGACCAAGTTTAACTTACAAAGTCTCTTTCTTTCTATTTTTTTTTACTCCAAACCAAATAAAGAAAAAAATATTTTACAAAGATTTAAAACAGAGGAAATTTTATTGTTCTGCCTTTTAAAAAAAATCAATTTTCTTCTACATACTTAAAGCAATGAGGCTAAAATGATATTGTTAATAAACAACACCTCCTATAGTGCTTTACCACTTTAAAAAATCCTTTCCTGATGAAAGACGTACAAGATAAAATACTGAAGGCATCATTACAAAAGAAGAAACAGAGGCTCAGAGATGGTAAGTGACCTCTTCAGATTCACATGTCTAATACAGAGCAGCTTAAAGATTTGAACCCAGTATTACTGACCTAGAGCTGAAGGTTCTTTCAACTAAATCACTCACTTCTCAAACTGATTAATATCAAAATACAGAGATTTCATAGTTTTGTCATGGTTGGACAGACAGTTTTCCAAATGTAGCATTCTATCAAGCAGGATTGATAAGCAAGGAGAATTAAAGGAAACAAACCAGTAGACCATTTAAGTAATGGTTTTTAAAATCCAATTTAAAATCTTCATTTTCTATCATTGCTTGCAAAAGATGTAGGCCGTTGCCATTGTTCTTTTAATGGTATAAGTGGTCCAGATTTGTCCTTATTTTGGGCTTCCATGCAGCTAGGGAAATGCTTTACCAGGTGGAGTCTAAGAACTTCATGACAGATAGGTATATATGTGTGTAGGTGCACGTTTAAGGATATTCCTTGGAGGCAGAAGAGACTAGTGGATCAATTGTAGAGGAAACTGAAATGAAAGAGACCATATGACCCTGATGAAGAGATATGAGAAAGCACTGCCCTTCATTTTTTACAGAGGACGGGTGCTGTGGATATGGAACATTATATGTAGTAGACTTGACTGATGTGTTGATTAATTTTGTGGAATTTTTTTTTCTCTTTTTTTATTCTTTGTTATAAGAGATGGCTCTCTGGGCAAAGAAGAGAAAATGATATATTAAGAAATAAAGATGAGATAAAAACAAGATGCATAAAAAATTTTTAACAAATAAGGCATAGTGAGTTTAATGAAAGAGAAGGCAATTATTTGGTAAGAAGAACAAAAAAATTGGAATATTGGAGGTGCTTTGATGATTTTTAAAACAGAAAACATTGGTTGTTGGGGTGAAGGGAAGAATAAAAAGGGGAAAGTTCATTTAAAAGAAAATAAAAGAAATACAAAAAAAGGGTTTTTTTTATAACAACTATCCTACAGAAAGCATTTTGATGTTGGAATGTGTGGTAACATCTCATTTTTTTCAATCTTATCCTACAAATAAATATCAAGGTGGTTGAGAACATATGCCATGAAGGCCTTTATAAAACTCAATGTCTTCCATAGTGATGTGATAAGCTCATTCCCCACCATCTCTACACGTGGTTATAGCATAGGATAATCCTCATTTTTCAGCTGGGGCATAGGTCTCCTCATCTCACATCCTTAGCTGAACATTTTGACTTCTCCAAAACACCTGCAGTACCACTTTTCACTATGCCACTGATGATTACTGCAATTTCCAAGCACCACCATGAACAGAAATTCTATCCCTGAATAACATATTTATCTATCACATTAGCAGACTTACGTATCTTTGTTGTGCTGTATATGTCTTTCTAACAACAAAAATTCATTAACATGTATATGTGTGTACACACGTAAGTTTTTTTTTTCTCTTCCCCAGAAGGCCAAAGCAGTCAGCCTGCTTCTAATATCCTGCTATAGGGCTGACAGAGCTAAAAATCCTATATGAACCAAATATTTGAAATGAGTTAACTCTGTGGTAGAAAAATCCCAGGCTTCTTGATTCTGTCTTAATACAAGCACAATGGTAACTTGCTTTGAGACAATCAAAGGCAATCCGGGCTCAGGGAAGTTAAAGTCTATGTAGCTATTGCTTGCTGTCCAATTTCACATTAAAGCTTTTTCAACCAAACACTAGATAATCATTTAATGAAAGCCAAATAAAATCCCTTCAAAATACACAATAAAGGATAATAGGCAAATGTGAATTGCTTGCATGTGGGTTATTGTTAGTTAATGTTTTTTTGGGTGTATTTTTCTTTTTCCATTTGATTTTTTTTTAAGTTCAATAGATGAGAATGAAAAGCTTCCCAGCTGCAGATCCAGGACTTTCACCCTCCTTTTTGACCTTTTCTCAGACATGCTCCAGTATAATCTGTAATCTACTTGAGTCGGAAGAGGAAACAGCAGCGCCCTAGTGAGAAACAGTGCCTTCTGACCCACATACTGAACTGGGCGGAAGCAAGACTGGCTCACAGAAGTAGTCTGAGAGCGCGGAACAGACAATTCAATAAAAATCATGAAAACACCAAAAAACACAGCACACAACTTGCTCCCTGCTGCCAAGCACAATGTTTAAAGAGAGGGAGATTAAAGATACAGGAAGTTTAGTCCCACTACTGGTTGCTGTCATCCACTTTATTTTTCAATATTTAAGAAGTTGTAAGGACTGGGGGTAGCAGCTACATATTGAAGTGTGCAATATTTCAAGAGAGAAGCTTCACTTGGTGTTGTTTTAAAGCACCTTATCCAAATAAACAAAAGGTACCACCTGGCAATGAAGATGTTTCCAGGAATGTTGAGTGGCCGTGTTGCAGAGGATAGGGGGAAGCTCAGAAGGATCTCCTTTGAAAGACACTTAGAAAATAAATCCACCCTCTGATCCTGAAATGAAGCTTAATGTTTTTAAGATTTTGCAAGTATCTGTAAGTATCTTCTTACACACACACACACACACACACACACACACACACACACACACACACAGAAGGTTGTCAGAAATTTCACAGACCCTATTATTTAAAAATTCTCATTGCTGTAACAAAGGCATTTACTGTCTACTGCAGACAAGGACAAGGCGGGATGTAATGCATACAGCTCCAAAATTCTAGGAGACATTGACTGCGGCCAAGCAGAGGAACTCAAGATATAGGAAGTACTGACAACCAGAGAAGGGGCCAGGAAAAAAAGAGTGAGAAGGACTGGTTGGAAAAGTTTCCAAAGTAAAGGAAAACAGACAAGGGAAAATAAAAGGAAAAACTGAGAACCCTGAAAGTGGCCATGAGGAGCTTTAATGAAATACGAAAAATTTATCTGACGGGCTTCAGGATGGAATATGTGTGAGGACAGGTACTGAAATCCACCGGTTAGAAGAGAAGGCTGACCTTTGAGTTACATTTCCTCTCTAGTACTTGTGTGGCCTGTCTCTGAACAGGATGCTTAATCTCACCATACTTTAGTTCTCCCATCTCTAAATAGGGTTAACAAGATCTCTATCCTATGGAGGAGAGTTTCAAGTCTAGTTAATTATTTTTATAGTACTCAAGGATTCTGGGATGAAAGGCAGTACATCTGTGTGCTGTGTGTGTGTGTATATATGTGTGTGTGTGTGTGTGTGTGTGTGTGTGTATGTGTGTGTGAATTTGTGTGTTTAGCAGTTTATTATTCATTTCAAAGATAAAAATCTGTTTGTCAAATGTGGATTTTTTGAAAGATTACCATCAGCACAACAAGGGGAAAAAAATCCAAGATGCAGGTCAGTTAAAAATTACAGGAATAGAAAGGCAGCCTTTCCCATGTATGACCAAGGATTCTTAATCTGAGGTCCACAGCCCCCGAGTCGTCCATTGAAAAATTTCAGGGGATATATAAACTTGAATGGGAAAAATATTATCTTGCTTCAATATAACTGGTTTCCTTTGAAATCCTACATATCTTATTTTATTCATTTAAAAAGATTATTCTGGGAAGCGGATAATAGGACTTACCAGAATGCTAAAGGCAAAGACACACAAAAAGGCAAAGAAGCACTTGCTTCTGATTCTTTCTACCATGGTATCCAAAAGCACCCACAAAATTTTCAGTTTCTCTAAATAAAGTACAAATACAGTATCCAGAAAGAGAAGAACCAAATGTTTTCAATCCATACTTAAAAAGTTCCCAAAAGCCAAACACTTTATCTAGAATCATACGTTAGACATTAAAGCAAGGGAAACTCTCCATCTACACTATAAATGACTGCTCTTCACTAATCTCTATTCTTGAATCCCCCACTTCACTGCCGACAAAAATAAAAAAAGTACCAGGTAAGATGAAGTAAGAAGAACAAAGAAAAGTAGTTAACACCTCACCAATGCAAAGAAAAATCAAAAGAAGAAAACTGAGTTTAATTCATCCAAAGGAGTTAAGGAGGAACCCTTGGCTATATCAATTTTGATTACCTAAGTTTATACAGCAATATAAGGCCATATGTACATGTTGGGGGTGTTACATGCCCCAAATGGTATGGAAATCATACAAGTGTTCTATTCCAATATAGGACACTCAAAGTGCACTTCCAAAGACTTGAAAAGGTCAGAATGTTCTCAGTTTACCAATTTCATATTTTCACTCCATTTTAAACACAGCATACCCAAAATATGATGACACAAAAAGCAGGGGATAAATCTCAGAATGACAATATTTTTGAAGTGACATACCTCAAACCTATAATTATAAACTGAAATGGCAAAATATTATTTCTTCTTCCCACCCCCAGAAGTCCTGCTTCTACCCAGAACTGTTAAGAATATTTTCTGGCTCTGTGTCAGCACCATGACTCAGGTCATGAGAAGTGTCAAAGATGCATTTCCTTCAGATGGGAAAAAGCCACTGATTTTAACAGCCCCACAAAACGCCCGGGGGAGGTGGGGGGAGCAGGGGATAGGGGTGAGAAGAAAGAGTAAAAACAAGCATTTTGCAGAGCAAGCAAGATAAAATCTTCTGGTTGTCCTTTACTTTATTTCCAGGTTAACATTTCAGTATCTTTGTTCAAAATATGCTTGTATTTTTTTCACCCATGTAAAAATAACCCCACAGGAAATATACTCACTTTGAGTAGAGTCTTCTAAGAATATTAGAAACAAGAAAGCATAAGATCACCAGTTCATTACAGAATCAATCATAGAAAATCAACATACCATGAGAATGAATAAAGAATCAAGGTACAGCACTCAGCTAAACAAGTTATTCTCATAAAAACACAAAGCTGCCTGTTCATGTTATGGCAATCCATTTATAAGTGCTGGAAATCGGTGAGATAAAGAATGCCAAAAGGAAGAATACTAGGACACCTAAATAAGTAGCTCCTGGACAATCTAAATCCAAGAAAAACTACTCTGTTCCCCTGCTTCTCCTTCTTCTGCTACTACATAACATTCTTTATCAACTCTGTCACACTCAGAAATCAAAGCTCCCTCATCAGGATCTAATAGACACCTATACCCATTCACCCACTCCAAAACTATAGCTGTCACATTATATTACTGTGCCCTAATTAAGGAAGTAATCACATTTTTAAGACACCGACCCTATCCTCCAAATGCTGTAGTCTAGTTAGTAACAATGAACTCTTTTAATTCTACCATTTTACTTTTTTAAAGGTTACTCAGCATTATTCTCACCTCAGCATCTAGTGTTAACAGTTCTTGCAATGAACCTTAAATCCCTTTCCTCTTCTCATCTCTACTCCAGTTCAATGTGCCACTTCCCCCATCACACCAAACACTTCCTCCTACTATCACAATTTTAATATTCAATTCAATAAACATTAAGCACCTACTGTGTACATGGCACTGTACAAAGGGATGGAGACAGATGAAAGAGATAAAAAATTGTATAATTCGGCCCTTAAGGAGCTCACAATTTAGTAAGGAGATAAGGCATCCAACAATAAAAATAAGTGATGTTTACATGCAGCATTTTAAGTTTTTGGGGAAAAAATTATGAAATGCATAAAAGAGGTCAAAGAGATCATTTGAATTTCAACATTTGCTCATTTGAAGGAAAGAAGATTTTTTTCTAGTGCATTATTGAACATTTATCCATATCTCAGCTTCCCTGGTAATATCTAAAAATACTTTGGCCAGCGTGGTCCCTTTTAGAAGTATGACGCCTCAGCCTATCTGATGCTAATAACTTGTTCATTCTATAACTTCAAACTCATTCTGTGTAGCCATTCCTTCAGCATTATATCACATTGTTCCATTCACCTAGCTGAATCACTTATATTGTAGGCCTTCTGTTGAGTATGGCTAAACCCCACACGGCTTGGTCCTGATTTGCTCCCCACCTGGCTCTTGCTCCCTGACAGCTCAAACACTTCATTCCCATGTCTCTTCTGGTATATATTCAGCTCTGGTCTCTTGGAATTAGCTTCCCTCTACAATACAGTTTTACCTTTGGACACAATTAACATGTTGGAGGGGGGTACCCTTTACACAAATACTTAAAAACTTCAACTCATACTTTTAGATCGGTTAGCAAATTTACTTAAATTAGGCCAGTCAGCAGATAAACATTTATTAAGTGCCTATTATGTGCCTGATACTGTGCTACACACAGGAGAGGCAAAAGAAAGTTCCTGCCTTCAAGGAGCTCAAACCTGTCTGGCAGTCAAACTTTTGTCTAAAAGAAATTCTTCTATGTTGGGGCTCTGAACTATTTTATTATACCTCTAATTTTTCATCTGATATAAACTGCATTAAAATTCAGAGAAGAAACAAACTGACTTGAGGACCATTATATTACCCTAAGGCTAAAAAGTGACCTAACTTTTGTTAACAGGGTAGGGCTCAATCTCAGAAAAAGTGGGTAGAGAAGCAGGTAGCAATCATATGTCCTAAACTGTGCCCCTAGGGTAGGAGACAGGTTAGGTCTGGAAAGGATCCAGGGTAGCTGGATACAGCAAACACAAAGGAAGAGAAAGGATACAGTTACCTGCGTTACACACACAGTAAACATTGAAATAAGGTGCATGAAACTCACCCATTTACTATTTAGGCATTTAGAGCTTCCACAGAATCTTGCATGGACTTCTCTATTTGGAAATCTGACCTCCAAAAATCCACAACTGCCATCTCACTGTAATGTCTTCACTATACTCCTTTGATTGACTTTTCCGTTCCACATTAGGTTGTCATTCCCACTTGCACCTTATAACTAGGAGCTATATAGAGAACCTTCTTAAAGTCAAACCAATTCAAATCCATTAAGTCCAACAGTTTTACCAACTACATCATGTCACCCTAGTGTTCACTATGACACTAGATCAAAAGAGCACAAACATATGAGAAAGAAGAGAATAGAGAGAGTTCAACAAACTCCAATGAAAATCTAACAAACACTAACAAAAAGATTAGGAAGAGATGACTAAATATTATTTCAACTGTCTGATTTCCTTTAGGCCTACTCTTATTTCTACCGGGTAACTAATTGTATTACCAGGTTGGAAATACCTTCCCTGATTCTAGCCCCTTCAGTCAATGATGAGTTTTCACCTTTTTCACCTTGCACATAACTCTTCTTAATATACTTATTATTCATTATTGTGTATTATAGAGTTACAAGTGTGTCATATCATCCCATCAGATCACAAGCTTCAAAAGCAAAGAGTCCAAGTCTCATTTAAATTTTTTGCTCTCCAAGTAGTACATAATTCAATGCTTTCATGCTATAATTACTTAATCAATATCAGCTGAACTGAATTAATTGAATTAAAATACTAACTTGTAAAGTTTATAAAACTACAGCTATATGCATTTGGCCATAGAAAACCTTAAAGTGCTATATAAATGGTTATTGGTTATTGTTAATATTCTCAGGGTCTAACAATATCCCAGCACATAGTAGGCACTTAATAAATAAGTGCTGATTATATATATATATATAACTTATATATATATATGATTTGTATATATAATTTTATAATTATAATATAATATATACTATATATGTGTAAAATATATATTCACTTTCCTATTTAAACTAGTTTTTGGTCCCAGATAAAATGCAACCATTAGCCTCTAGATTTTATACACACACACACACACACACACACACACACACACACACACGTGTGTGTGTGTAAGCCAACAAGCTATGAAGCCTTTCAGAAAATAACTACATCATTTGCCTTTCAAGTGACTGTGACCAGAAAGTTACCTATAACTGTATCATTTAGCACAATCTTAACTTCGTTCAATTGAGGAATCCAGATGAGAAGTCATTGACTCACGATAAGTTTTAAGGGTACCATTCTCTAACTAGAGAACTGGGGATTTCAAGAAAATAAATTTCAGGTGCAAAAACTCAAGTCCAAAAGGTCTGTTCACAGAGCTTCCCACAGAAGGACTTAGTTGTGCAAAAGTGGCTATTCTAAAATGATCTTACAAAGTAATTTACTCCTGCATAATGAGCAAAATATTCCCCTAGTACTGACTCTTTTATACACAAAATCCGCTATCTCAAATCTAATTATGTTAAAGTGTTGGGTGTGTCTGTTTCTCCAAAATACAAATCTGTCCAGTGACACAACAGAACACAGGTCAAGAAATTCTGACTGAAGGGAACCTGAAATGCTAAGATGATCTTAGTGTTCCCCAGAATCAGCCAGTGACTGCCACACTGAGGGTAAGAATATTGTAGATGCAAGAAAGCTGAGAAAACACCGCCCTCTAGAGGAGGCTCATATTAAATATTAAATACAAACGAGAAAAAAAGAAAAAAGCTGGATAAGAAAGCATTTTGGATGCTGAAATCTCAGAGTATGTAAAGACATAAAAGAAGAGGGAAATATCTGATGGGCACTAAAAGCCATAACCAAGAGCAGCTGCAGGTCAGTGTTAATTGATAACTGCATCCTCTAGAAACAAAAACAAGTTATCGGTAAACATGCAAAAAATAATAATTCTGCTGTATGCCCCCTGAACAACACTAAAATGAAGAAAAGGCTCAAATATTCTGTTTCTGGTTCATTTTTATAGTCTGTCTTTTACAGAAAAATTTAGTAAAGAATTTCTTTTTTGTTGCTCTTAAAGATCTTCTACACCTAATTTTCTTTGAAACTATTTTTGTTCCTATTTCTCTAAATGGGTGGTTTCATAAGTAAGTGTTCCTTAAAGGAAACCCATCTGTTATTCAGAAAGATGTGATGATGTCACTCCTTTCAACCCAACTTTCCCATAAGAACTCATCTGGTAAGGAGGAGCGAAGTACTGGGAAACTGGAAAGTGACGTGAAAATATGTAAAGCTTGCATGATCTGGGTGGTTTTTAATAAACTCGGGACTGTCATAATGTTATAAGAACACAGGAAAGAAAAAGCACGTGCATAAAGATAAAGCCACTATAAAAACTTGAATAGTCTTCCAAGAGAAAAAATAACAGTGGATGTATGTGTGTGACTGAAATATATTTAAAACTTTAGGTTCGTCTTCTAACTAGTAAAACCTAGGTACTGAGAGAGCCTGAAAGAATAGAATTTTCTCCACTTAAAATTTATGTTATATGTCATCTGAGGCAAAAAAAAAATTAAAGCAGAGATAACTCTAAATATGATTATTTGGCAAAAAAACTTAGCAAAAGGAAACTTCAATGCGTAAATAAAATTGATGTGGAAAGAAAAGTTTGAGAAGGGGCAGATTACTACTGGCTGTTCTAAGTAGAAATACTGTATCAGGTTGAAATGTGTGATTGCTTTTTACTTATATCTGTGATGTGATGTCTCATTAAAAACTATGGAATAACAGTATCTGTGACCATGCAATGCAACATATAAGCTAAACACTGAGGTCCTGAGGGGTGAAAGTAACCCAACACACATACTGGAAGGAAAAATGATGTTCCAAACACGAAGGGCTCAAAGTCCAAAGTACTTTTGTAACAAATGAGACGATTACTGCAAAGCCTTGGTCTCAGAATCTTAGGGTCTCGTTGCTACATTAAGTGAGACATAAAATTCTAAATATCTTTAGAGAGATTCTGAAGCATGGCTCCTCCTGGGGGTCAACAACATTGTTCCCTAGATAAGACAAGAAACAGAATACTTCTCTCACAATTTGTTGTAAATTCGCCTACACCATCTTGATGAGACTGGGAGTGGTGGGAGGAGGAAGGAGGAGAAGAGAGACAGGGGTTATGGGGTGAATTTCTGTTAAATCTGGAATAGAAACCAATCTAATCCAATCCAATCCAATCTAACAAGCATTTACTAAATACTGATCATGTATAATGTACTGTATTAGGCACTGTGGATACAAAACCCCAAATGGAAAGAGTTCCTGCATACAGGGAGCTCCTATTCTACTGTGGGGGGGGATATAACATATAAGTAGATAGATAGATAGATAGATAGATAGATAGATAGATAGATAGATAGATAGATAGATAGATAGATAGATACAGACAGACAGACAGACATTATTATTTTAGAAAAACTAGGGGGACCCAGAACCTAATCCGGAAAAGAAATAAAACATCTGGAAGAAAGGCTCTAGTTTGAAGTTGAACCAATTTAATAACTAAAATTGTTTTTAATAAATAGAATGCATAAAATATAAAATAGATAAATTTAACCTTCATTTTACTGTGGTGGGTATTAACACATGTAAAAGAAATAAACTATTTCTAAGTTATTTCTGGGTAAAAAAAATAAAGGATATTAAGTTGTCTCAGTTCATCAAAAAGATACCTGGGCAGTCCTAAACCATCATGAAGACATTCCCAGAGAAAATAATCAGAATTGAATCTGTACTGGCTTTGGAGGGTGTAAAGGACAACGATTTCCTTTACCTCACTTCACTAAAAGGAGCACAAACAACAGTGAGGCCAAAGAGTGATTCATTTTCAAAATGAATCCCACCCTGATCAAAGGTTTACATTGTGTGAGTAAACAAGCTGATGCCAGGCAAGTATCAACTGTAAATACATTGTTTCTGGAATGAATTTACAAGCACTCCAATTTTGTTTTGACATGACGCTAAAGAAAAATGACCAGCACTGTAATGTTTGTGCCTTAAAAAAGAATGGAAAGGAAGAAACACAAGGGGTAATGGCATGACTTTTGAAGTAATGTAGTTTGAGCAAACGTGAACAGACAAAGCTTCCCCTGATTCTTCTTGATTTTAAAAAGGGCCCTCTTCCAAAGTACAGTGTTAGGACTGTTGTGCTGGAACCTGGAATACTGTATGCCTTCTTCATGCAGTGAAATGACAAGGCAGGCCCCCAAAACAGTATTTCTGAATGTCATAAATCTGATACAAAAATTCCTTCAGTTGTCTTTCCCTGTTTCTACCTACCTATTGATTTTCCAATTCATGCTGGCTGGGATCCCTTTATAGGGTGAATGAACGACTGACATCCCAGCTGAACCTGTTGATTACAGAATTCTGAAACTCAGTGACTCAGACTTTGAGAGCTGAAACACACACAAAAAAAAAAGAGGGAGGAGAGGCATAAAACTAGGAAGGATGAGGGCTAGAATTCAAATCTTGACTATAATCTCCATTGGTGAACTACATGAACTATATTGGCAAAGTAAGCCCAAGCCTCATTTTCTGGGCAGGGCTTCCACTTACAGAAAACAAAATGGAACAGGAATGAGAAAGAAAATCTACCTATGTATTAGTACTGACCAAAGAGGCCGTTGTGGCATTCTATAGAAATCCTTCACAAGCATATAAGAAGCCAATCCGTCTCAGGGCTATAACTTCTGTGGTTTTCCCTGTTGATCTAGCTACCTCACATGCACACTAAATTTCTGTGATTAAAAGTCCTAGTAAAATTTTGGTTGAACAAAATTATTCTACACTTAAAAAGAAAAAAAATTGCAGTAAGAGTACTCAGGCATCACTGTAAATACCACAAAACCATCTGAAAAAATATTTTAAATCGCTGTTTCAAAAATAAAGTCATTTGCAAGCGAAGGAAAATACAAATGGATCACCGAAAACCCTATAGCTCCTCTAATTCCAGTTGGATTTTGTTCAAATAAAAATGTTTCTAAAGTTGCTTAACAGTTCAGGCTCTATAGCTCTGATCCACAGCCCACATATTTCCAAAATTTCAGAAAGAAAGAAAGAAAGAAAGGAAGGAAGGAAGGAAGGAAGGAAGGAAGGAAGGAAGGAAGGAAGGAAGGAAGGAAGGAAGGAAGGAAGGAAGGAAGGAAGGAAGGAAGGAAATAAGCATTTATTGAGCACCTATTCTATGCCAGGGCACTATGCTAAGTACACCTTCCTCTGATCCCAAGCTTCCCATCCATCTTCACTGGGCATGCCCCCTCAGCGAATCAGCGCCAGCACAAGGCAACTTCTACCTCCTGGGCCAGCCTGTGGAGAACCGCCAGGGCAAAGAGGAACAAGCCTTCCCATTGACCTCAGGCCTTTTGTCTCGTGCTGCACCTGTTCCTTGAGGGAAGAGGAAAGTTGGCAGGGAAGTGGGACTTATGGTTTGTCCTTCGTTCTGGAAGAGGACCATGACATCAGGAAGATGATGCCATGACTTGCAAATGAATTGGATTTAAGTAAGGGAGGGCTGTGCAAAGTCACCAGCCTCACTTTCTCCTCTGGAGCCATCTGGGTCCAGTGGCCAGATGTATATCAGGATGACTGGAGATGGCCCAGCTGTCATCCTCCACTGCACTCTCTTGTGCCTAATCTCCAGCCTTTGGAAGGAAGAGGATCAATGAAACGGGCCCTCCTATCTAACCATATGACCATGTACCTTCCATTTCATGCCACACTTATTTCCAGCTCAATCTCCAGCCATTTCTGAGAAAAGGAATGGAGTCCTCTCCTCAAAGATGAATGGCCACACTTGGTCATAACCTACACATCTCAATGATACTTAACCCTTCAGGTCATCAAATTAACTTCATTCCCTATCATCCCACACCTAGTTCTTTATTTTTATCTCTCTCAAATCTCTAATCCCAAAGTCATAACTAAACGTCACTAACTTCTTCCACTATGCCCTTCTACCTGTTCCATAGGTAACAACTTCCTTTTGTCCTAAATCTTTTCAGCTCCCACAATTTCCATCTTCTCCATGTTGATGACATAGCCTCACTAGCCACTTTTTCCTTCATTCATTCTCCTCAGCTTATTCACTGGTCAAGGCAGTGCTCCTTGCTCCCCACTGCCACTTCTATTGCCTACCTCTATCACTCAGTAACCTCTTCTCCTTTGAAATTCATGCTTTCATCTCTACTGCCCAATCAAAACCCTCATAGCTGTTGTCTACAGAACCCCACGTCACTCCTCTTCCTCCCTTAATGAGTTTGGCTGGTGGCTTACATTTTTTCTCTCCTTCCCAATTCTTGCCCTCATACTAAGGGACTGCAACATACATACAGACTCTCCTCCAAGCAACCTAACCAAATTGTTCCATGAACAAGACACCCCATCACTCAGCTCTGGCCATTTTTTCTGGCTGCCCCTAAGGCTTGGAATGTTCTCCTTCCTCATCTCAGCCTACTGGCTTCCTTTAAGTTCCAAATAAAATCCTATCTTCTACAGGAGCCTTTCCCAATCTTCATTATTTCTTGTGTTTTCCCTCTTTTAATTATTTCCTTTTTATCCTATAACCAGTTTGTATATATTTGCTTATTGTCTCCTCCCCATTAGATTGTGAGTTCCTGGTGCACTAGGCTGTCTATTGCCTTTTTTTTTTAATTCCTAGGACTTAGCACAGTGCCTAGGGACATAGTAGGTGCTTTAGACGTGTCTAATAAACGACAAATGTTATCTCATTTGATTCTCACAACAACCCTAGCAGAGAGGTGCTATTGCAATTGAGAACACTGAGGCTGGCAGAAGTTAAATGATTTGGTGGGGATTCCACAGTTAGTAAGTATCTGAGGCCACATTCGAATTAAGATCTTGCTGAGTCCAGGCCCAACACTCTACCCACTGCTTGATCCAGCTGCTTCTCTCTAACAAAAGACATTAACAAACATGTTCAGTTAATGGGCTTTTAATCTTTAGACCCCTGTACACAACTAAAAATAAAAAGATACAGCAAACATGAAAATTTGGACATATTATGCTTTTTCCTTTAAAGGAAATTACTATCTTTGGAAGATAACTGGTGATTCCACTTCTCTCACCATTTGAGTTCAGGGTTTCTCCTCATTTCCATCATCTAATTCACATACTTGAGTAATCCTAAAGGGTCAGAGCAGAAGCTTCATCAGTTCTCCCACAGTGTCAGCCTATCTAAAGAACTGTCCTCTCTTGGAGTGTACCAACTACTACCATGTACCATGGCAGTATGTATGATTCTGAGACAGATAGTCAAAAAGCAATAATGAAGAATTTTTGTTCATGCAAACATGGCCTCTAGAGGTATTCCCCATTTTTCAACACCTTAACTGGACAGTAGAAAGGTGACTCTCTATTGCTACTAGTTAAGTCTCAATCCAATGTCCATAAGTCTCTTTGAAGTATTTGCCATTTGTATTTTCCAAGACCACCCTGCAAAATAAAATAACATCTGAGTGGGAAAATATGACTCTAATAGGCTAATATTATATTTTAAAAGTGGTATGGTACAGTAGAAAGAGCTCAAGATTTGCATTTAAAGGACTTTCCATTGACTCCCTGAGTAATCTTGGACAAGTCATTTAAGTTTTCTAGGCTTCAGTTTCTTCATCTGTAAAACAAGGCAGTTGAACAAGAAGATCTATAAAGTACCTTCCTATTATAATTATTTGATCCCATTGTGATTTTTTGGTTTTAGTCCATTTTAGAAGGGGGAAAACCAAACATAATTGTTTGCAATTTAAACAGAAAAGAATCTGAAATACATATTAAGGTTTATGGTGAAAATTCTCAAATCTTTTTTATTACCTATTAAGTGTCTAATAAGTATGTCTTATTATGAACCCTGACATTTCAGAAACATAGCTATGCCATGAGTTTCTGCTTTTCTTCTCCAATTCAGTACATTCAAATAGAATGTCTTAACTGCTGTTGCTAAATTTATTAAAAATTTTAACTATATCCAAGAACTTTGTAGAGAGGGAGAATGATGATTTAGAGGAAAATATGCATACTCTGGCACAGAACTTTTTTAAAAAATAATTTTTTTAGTTAAGCTTTCTAACAAATTTGATAGATTGTTATAAAATAGAAAACTGGACTCTACTCTTGGAAGGTACTGCTTTCTGCAAGAAGTGGTCTATTTCACTAATATATTGTTAACTGATTTCTCTAGATTCAACATAAGGCAATGGACAACCACATCCAAAGCAAAGATTGGACTTAGAATGCTTTCAGTTATTTAGGGATTAAAGAGCATGCTCATGCTGATCTATATGTCAAAACTATGAGAAATATTGCTTTTTCTCAACATATATATGGTCCAAGAAGGGCTCAAACTGTAGCTATAAAACTGGATTAGCAAGTATTTACCAAACATTTCTTGGTGCAGAGCTCAACACTATTGTGGAAATGAAGAAAAGGTGAGAAAAATAAGTTAACAAAAAAATAAGATCCCAAGGAACTCTCCAAGTCCCACTACCACCCACAAGAATGTTGTTACCTGTATCCTCACATTCCTACTCCTGTAAAATAAAACAAGGCTGCATAAGAGCATTCTAGAAAATTTTTCCACATGTCTTATTTTACACCCATCCTTAAGCAAGAGTCAAAGTCTCTTTCCTAACTTTAATACTATATGTCAAAATACATACAGGTCACTAAAATTGCTTTTCTCTTAATGTATTTTTTGGAAAGTACGGGTTTTTTTGGCTTAATAGAAGACTAAATAAAGTACTCTAGTTTTACAGTGCACTACACAGTGGTCTACATATTTTTAATGGGTGACAATGCTATTCAAGTGACATCTACATCACATGTGATGAATATCTCTTCCTCACCAACAATGACTATTTGTAGACCAGATGTGCTACCACAACATTGTCCCTCAACGAAGAGCGACAAGACTAAGAGACGGCAAAAACTGCAGGGAAATGGAGTTACAATCTCTGAAGCTACAAGACTCAATTTTAAATTTCCTAAAATCTTCTGATCTAAAATGATGACTCCTAAAATTTTCCTGTTTTAACAACATATTTAAGAGTTAAAAAAATGTACAGCAGATCAACAATTTGTTACTTATGAGTAAAAGGTTACACACACACACACACGCACACACACATATATATTACCATGGTAAGGTCAGAATTGGCGGCAGGAAGAGGGAACATAAGGATAGGTGGAAATATGTTTACCATGAAGAGGCGAGCCAGATGGGCTGCTTGACAGGCCTGGAACAGGGCTACAGCGGCCTCCTTGCTTAGATGTGAGTTCCTGCTCAATCTCTTCCAAGCCAGCACTCTTCTGGAAGCGGCTCATGCGGTTCACAACCCGGGGTGACATATGTGTACGGACACAAGGCTGGCCACCATAAGGGTTGATGGGAAAAACATGAGAGGTCCCACGAAGTGTGCTGACAACAACCCAGCGACAGTCATGGCTAAAACAGATGTCCTGCACCTAGAAAGAGAAGGAAAAAGTGGATAATATCACTATGTAGGTTGACTCAGATGAAACTCAAAATCTCTCAGAAAAAAAAAAGTCAATTTAGTGACAAATTTTGATATAGCTAGTATAATAAATTTTAAATTAACTATGCAAAAGACCATTATAGACATGATGACCAAGCATCTAATAATATTTAGACAATACCACTTTCTATGTTTCCTAATTCCATATAATATTTGGGATATCCTCTGCTAGAAAAAGCTAAATTTCATAAAAGAAGTCCTAATCTAGATTCCTTTTACTAGATAATAAATCTAGTTGTTAGTGCCAGATGTATTTGCATTAATAGAATTTGTCTTTTTATAAGCAAAGATTAGCCAAAAATCAAAAAGTACTTTATTTAGCATAAGATATGGCAACTTCATTACTTATAGTTTTCATTACTATGAAATATAAACAAGTGAAGAAGGTGAAAGGTTATAAAGTTTGGTTCAATATTTAAATATTATTATAGATGTGAAGGGTTTTTCCCACTATGCAAATTACTTGTTATTTTTCATGACCTAAATATGGGAAATAATTTAATCAAATTAAGTGAGTGCTTAATATAATCTACCAATTATTTAAGGCATTTCAGCTGAAGGTTCTCTGAGAAGGGAAACTGAATAGCTGGGCAGGGAAAGCTGGCCAAAACTTTAATGGCAAATACCTGGTAGCCTTGAATCTAAATAGCAGTTGTAGAGTTAATAATTAGAGAAGAAATATTAGTAAGTACTTTCTGCTTTTGTTATGATAACAGCCTAAAGTTGACAACTGAACAATTATACTTTCATCTAAAAATCAAGCTATTTTTCTCATAAATCTCAAAACCAGAAATAGTGTTTTAAAAAGAGTGTCTGAATTTTTCCTGCATACCTACATAACACCTTGATGGAAAATAAGATCTGGGGTCTTAAGGAACGTTTTCTAAAAAGAACATACTTTGAAACCGTACTGTCAGACAGAATAAAAGGAAGCAAGATTAGGTAAAGATGATAGCTTCCGGGAAAAATATACTAAAACTGTACTGATGGGGGGAAAACAAACTCTTTAAGAGATAAAAGCAGAATTAAAGATGCATGTCTATGAATGGGCTCTAACACTGCTTACAAATATATAGGAGGATTAGGATTTATTATGACATTAAACAACATAAGCTAAATAAAACTACTCAAACTTTCAGAGAACTCCTAGTGACAATACAGCAGATCCTCAAAGAGGCCTAAGCACTGATGGAAATCTTGAAAAATATTCCAGAAATGCACTATCAACAAAAGCAGCTAGCAGTCATCAAAGTAGGAGTTTCCCATAGTGCCTGAAGCCTAGGAGATAAAAAGGGATTTAAGTCCTGTGACTTGTGACAAGATACTTCCCTCTCAGACGGTCTCTAGACAAATGCCTCATCACTGGTACATGGATAAAGCCCAGTGACACACCTGCCCCTTTTTCAATTATGGTGACATATCAAAATGACCTTCTAGTGATATAGTTAAACAGTCTCCTCAAAGCTGACAGATTTAGCACTTTCAGAGTAGCTTGCATTACTGATATAAAGTCATTCTGCAAGCACTTAAATCCTCCAGTTTGCCTACAAAGAGTTTCTTCTTTCCAGGCTGCTTAGAATGAATTAGAGTCTCAGTACAAAGAAACCCTGAGAGGGGCAGGATAGCAGGAGAAAGGGCTAGGAGGAGAGGATGAGGCCATGGGAAAGAAAACTCTGAAAAGCAGAAACAAGAGAGGAAGACTATAGAATGTTTCATACCACACAACCAGATGCATTTTCCACATGTCAAAATCAGATTTAAAGTAAGCTCTCGATTACAAAAGCAGTGCCATTAAAAGTAATTTAGGCCCTATCCATACGACGAACAGAACCATGCTACCTACACAACCATTTTTCTAGAAGAGTTACAGTAAAGCAAAGCCTCAGAGTCCACTGAAGACAAGGAGTTTCCTTTTGTATTTTTAGAATCTCCCTGTTAAAGCAGAAAGCCTGGGGCAGGCTCTTTGCAAGTCTGTAGCAGGGCACCTAGAAACACAGTGTTAACATAATTGGTATCCAGCAGACTCCCATCTCACTCTGTTTACTTAGAAAACTACCAACAGACAGGATTCTGTTCCAACACCTTGAAAGCCCATCAGTACTAATAAATGAGCAGACAGTTTGCTGCCAACAAATGAGACTAGATGTCAAGAAAGAATACAGAGAGCTTATCATGGAGGCCAAGTAGGATATAATAGGGCAAAAGCACAGTCTTATAAATCAGGATGAAGAGGAGAAGGAAATGGATGGTAATGATGAAGTAGCTAATAGTCACTCCTCTTTTGTGGTCACAAGACAGTGGAAAGAAAGCAGAAAAAAAATTAAAATAAAAGTAACCAATAGAAGCAGCAGCATACTTTTCCAAGTACTCTATGAAAAAAAATTTATTTAGCTAATTTTTTCTAAAAAGACACATTTGCTGGCCCATAGAATTCCTACTACAATTTCTAAATGCTTCAAACATTCCTCCCAATAATAACGATGACTGAAAATAATAAGACCACCAGCAGTAGACCCTCTCCCCTAACCTGACTTCCAATGGGGAGGGCATTCTCCTTTCTGATCAGATTCAAATGCCAAATTTTCATTACAATTAAATTTGAGTGCTAGAAAAGATCTTAGAAGAAGGTATCTTGTCAACTTCACTAATTTCCAGATGATGCAACTTGAGGCCAAACAAGTTGTGACTGGCATTTGTTTACATGTGTAACTGTTTTATTCATTCCTCTTCTAGATACAGTCTGGTGTCTCCAAGTCAACCTTAAAATTTGGTTCCACCAAATTGAACGTAATACTTGTGTTGTGGCCTGACCTGTGAAAATTTGTTACAATGAGACTATTACTTGCTGTGATTTAGAAGTAATGACTTTCCATGGCATTCCATGGCATTCAAACTCAGGAATTTCAGCTGAACCCCTTTCCACTCTGCTTCCCACTTCAGAAAGAATGAAGCTCATCCTAACTGTGAAAAGACTCTAAAAAGTACAGGCATAGAGGAATCTTTTTTTAAAATGTCCTAAACCATATGTATCTTAAATTAAAAGCAACCATCACATGTTACAGGAAAATATTCAAAGTTTTTCCAATAAATTCAGGAGTAAAACAAGGATGCCCATCATTCCTATGATTATTTTATACAGTTCAAGAAATGCTAGCAAGAGCAGAAAGACAAGGGAAAGAAATTAAAGACAGGCAAAAAGATGGCAAAACTATACTTATTTGTTGATAACATGAGAAGTTACTTAGAAAATCCCAAAGAATCTCAAATAAAAAAACAAATTGAGAAAATCAATAGCTTCAGCAATCTTATGGGCTACAAAATAAATCCACAAAAACTGTAGCACTTCAGAATATTAACAAATCCAAGAGATGATAATAGAAATAATACCACTACAAAATGCATAAAATACTTGGAAGGAAGTTTAACAAAGCATACTCAATACTTGCAAGTATACAATCACAAAATGTTCCTTAAAGAAATAAAGAACTTGAATAGCTATAGGAATATACAGGGCACATGCCTATACAGTAAAAATAACAATACTAACAAAATTAACCTACAATTTAAATGTTATGTACCAAGTAAACTACCAGAAGGTTATTTTAGAAAACATTAAAACATAATAACAAAATTCATTTGGAGGAACAAAAGATCTAAAACAGGAAATATTTTTAAAGATAGGAATTAAGAAGGAATAGCACTTTCTGACCTCAGACAATATTACAAAGCTGCAATTATCAAAAACATTTGGTATTGGTGAAAAACTGAAATGTCTAGACAAGAAAGAATCAGAAGTAATGGAACTATAAAACCAAAAGTTCCATAAACACAAAAAACACAAGTTACTTAGGAAAGAATTTCCTGGTAGGATAACTAGAAAGCAGTGTATCAAAGATTAGGCCTACACCAACATCTTAAAGCATAATAAATTCAAAACTGATGCACAAATTGAATATTAAAGAGCAAACAATATTTAAAAAGTTAGACAAGAAGTAGATCCTATGCCTTTCACACCTTTAGGTAGAATGCAAATTCTTATCCAAGGTCTAGACTACATGAAATAAAATAGATAAAACATAATTACAATTACATGAAATTTAAAAGTTTTTTTCCATAAAATTAATACCTCAAGGATGGGGGGGGGGAGTGGAAGCAGTCAACTGAGAAAAAAATGCATTAAATTTTTCAGATAAGCCTTTCCCAGCATATAAGTGGCCAAAGAAAATGGAAAAAACAGCTCTCCAAAGCAAAGTTCTCAAACTATTAACAACTATATGAAAAACTGCTATAAATCAGTACAATCAGAGAAACGCAAATCAAAATAATCCTAAGGTTTTAAAACCTAATAACCAGTAAAATGTAAAGGTGAACTATAGGAACACTGAATGTTTGGCAAAGCTGAGGGAAGACAGCACACTAAGACACTGTTGTTGCAGGTATGAGTTAGTACAACCTTTCTGGAAAGCAATTTATAATTATTCAAGTGGATAAAAATTGGCACCCAAAGTTTCCACAGATGCCCGAAGAAATGTACCTTAAGGAATTCACAGGTAAAAGAAAGACTCTAAATATTCCAAAGTTTTTAGAGCAGCATTCTGGTAGCAAAGAATTGTAAACTAGATGTCCAGTGATGAGAGAACAGTTAACCAAATTATGATACACGAATGCCATGGAATACTACTATGCTCTAAAGAAAAGATGGATAAAATAAATACAGAAGTTTGGTTAGATTTATATGAATTAATGAAAATTTAAGTGGAGCCAAATAAACAATAAACACAATAACCAAAACTATATAAATGGAAAGTACTTTACTCACCATCTCTCTGTAGCATAGTTCAAGAATAAATTATCTACTGTGCACACTCTTTGATTCAGTAATACTACTGCTAGGTCTGTATCCCAAAGAGATCATAAATAATAAAGGGAAAAGGACCCACATGCACAAAAATATTTATAGCAGCTCTTTTTGTGGTGGCAAAGAAAGGAAATTGAGGGGATGCCCATCAATTGAGGAATGGCTGAACAAGTTGTGGTATATGAATGTAATGGAATACTATTGTGCTCTAAGAAATGATGAGCAGATAGATTTCAGAAAAACCTGGAAAGACTTAATGAACTGATGCTGAGTGAAGTGAGTAGAACCAGGAGAACACTACACACAGCAACAGCAACACTGTGCAATGATTAGCTATGATACACTTATCTCTTCTCAGCAATATAATGATCCAAGACAATTCCAAATGACTCATGATAGAAAATACTAACCACATCCAGAGAAAGAACTATGGAGTCTAAATGCAGATTGAAGCATACTATTTTCACTTGTTTTTGGTTTTTGTTTTTCCTTTCTTGTGGTTTTTCCCTTTTGTTCTGATTCTTCTTTCACAACATGACTAATATAGAAATATATTTAACATGATTGTACATGTATAACTTATAACAGATTGCTTGCTGTCTGAGGGAGGGAAAGGGAAGGGACAGAAGTAGAAAAATTTGCAACTCAAAATTTTATAAAAATGAATATTGAAAACTATCTTTACATGTAATTGGAAAAATATAAAATATTAAGAAAAAAAGAATAAATCATCCTTCCTTTGGGAATGAGGAAACTGAAACTAGGGAAGTTGTGACTTCTCTTTGGTCATATACCTATTAAAAGCCAGAGATGATTTGCTAACATAGATCTCCTGACTAGAGAACCAGCACTCTATAGCACAATACCTCTCTGGAAAGAAATCCCAATTCCTTTCTTGGTGGGGGAATGGCTAAACAAATTGTGGTACATAAGTATAATAAAGTATCACTGCATAATAAGGAATGATGAATACAATCACACACACACACACACACACACACACACCACAAACACACACACATATGAACTGATGCTGGGTGAGTCAGAACCAGGAAAACACCATAACAATAGTACAAAAATGTAAATGGAACAAAAACAACAGAATCTAAACTGAATGCTGAGAAATTTAATTAACAAATTTGACCTTGGAGAAGAGGTATAAGAAGGCATTTGATATGAAAGTATATTGTATTGATAACCACATCAGTAAGAACCAATACCTCATTTCTCAGCTTCCCAATTTGTCCTGCTAATTCTTTCGACAAAAGCTAAATTTTGCTTATTGGACTTCTGGTTGTTCTCCATATATTTCCTCTTCTTTTTGTTTAGAAAATCTGTAACTGGGGCTATTCTGCTCCCTTGGCTGCATTTCCCCCCTTCGATCTGGCTGTGCAAACACTGTAATTTATGCAACTGTTTTTTGGAAGCTCACCATCTAGCATGAAAGCACATGCCCCTTCCAGAATCCATTACTTCCCCTTCCCATAACCAGTGGTCTCAAAGTAAAGTCCTTACCAAAGAGATTTATCCAAATTAAACAGTTACACAAACACACACATCCTTCTGAAGAGCACTGATTTTTGTCTTTGTTCCATCATTAAGAGGTGGTTCCAATTTACTCGTCTTGTAATTTCAGCTGTGAAACTAACATTTCTACATAGCTCTCTTTTCGCCCTTTAATAGCAAGGAAACACTGGAACCCAGAGCAGAAACTTCTGGATGAGGTACATGACCCACACAACTCTCAGAGGTGTCAAAGCGGTTCTCTCTTCCTTAAACTTCAGAAACATTTTTTTTTTAACCTTTAGAAAGAGAATGAGGATACAAGCCTGGGCCTACAGTCACAAATCCTGTGGTTACTAAATCTCTTGTTCTCCTTTTTCTTTCTACCCCTTTTCAGTGTCTTTTTACCTACGGTCTCTTTGAAGTTAGAGAGGCTCTGGAACAAGGTATAGAGAGACTCTAAGGTTTGGAAGGAGGGAAGAAAGAAAGGGAAGTGTACCTTTCAGAATCTGGACACAAGATATTGCCACCACCTCCACTACAGCTTCAGTTGGGCTTCTAATGACTTCCAAGACAGAACAATTTATAAACATTTTTCTTGTATAATAATTCAAGACAGTCTTATGAGCTATGAAGAACAGTTATTATTATCATCATTTTACAGATAATAAAACTCAAGATCAGAGAGATGAAGTAGCTTGTCTAAAGTCACATAGGTAATGAGTGACAGAGCTAAGACTTGACCTTGTTTTTATCCATAGCAGCCCCCTGAGGCAGGAATGACTACACATATAACTTCAATGTTCTTTACACCAAATATGGTGCCAAGCTATATAGAGTAATGATCCATGGTTTCATATATAATTCTTTCATTTTCTTATTTTTATATATGGAAATGTTTACATTTGTTGATATTTGTTATGTTCATATAAAAACACAAAATTAGAATGATATGAAGAAGAAATTAACATCTGAAATTTCAATATTTGACTTCAATATCCTTCCATTAGAGATACAGGAGGGCTGAAGGGGCAGCCAGGTGGCCCACCGGATACAGCACCGGCCCTGGAGTCAGGAGGACCTAAGTTCAAATCCAGCCTCAGACACATAACATTCACTTAGCTGTGTGACTCTGGGCAAGTCACTTAATCCCAATTGGGAGGGAGGCAAGAAGGGAAGGAAGGAAGGAAGGAAGGAAGGAAGGAAGGAAGGAAGGAAGGAAGGAAGGAAGGAAGGAAGGAAGGAAGGAAGGAAGGAAGGAAGGAAGGAAGGAAGGAAGGAAGGAAGGAAGGAAGGAAGGAAGGAGGCAGGCTGGTCTTAAGCTCAGGAATCCAACATAAATCTGGCTATGCCAATGGTTCTCAAACTTCCTGGTTTCATAATACCTTTACATAATTAAAAATTATTGAAGATTTCCCCATCTCCACAACTTTTGTTTATGTAGGTTAAATCGAAAAGTATTTACTATATAAGAAATTAAAAAGAATTGTGAAAATAGTGGAAAAAATATTGTGAAAAAGGTTTTTGACCTCACAGAACCACTGAAAGCATCTTTGAATCCTCAGGTGTCCCAAGTCTATGCTGTGAAACTGCTACTCTATGTCAGAGCAGCTGAGTGATACGGTGAATAGAGCACCAGGCTCGGAGTCAGAAAGACTTGAGTTCAACTCTGGCCTCAGACCCTTACTAATTGTATAACCCTGGGCAAGTCACTCTTTGCTTCAGCTTCCTCATCTGTAAAATACGTTGGAGAAGAAACTGGCAAACAACTCTAGTATCTTTGTGAAGAGAACCCCAAATGGGATCACGGTCAGACATAATTGAAAACGACTAACCAACAAACAAGAAGGAAAAGGACAAATGCTGGATAGGATATGGAAAAAATAGCAATACTAATGTACTGCTGGTGGAGGTGTAAACTATGTCCAAAGTGCTATAAAAACTACATAATCTTTGACCCACCAATATCCCTACTAGGTCTGCTCCCAAAGAGATCACAGAAAAAGGAAAAGAACTCATACGTATAAAAATATGTGCAGCAGTTCTTTTTGTGGTGGCATAGAATTAGAAACTGAGGAGAATTTAAAATTGGGGGGATGCCCATCAACTGTGGAATGGCTGAACAAGTTGTGGTATATTATAGTGACAGAATACTATTGTGCTAATAAGAAATGAGGAGGAGGAGAGTTTCAGAAAAACCTGGGAAGCTCTATGTGAATTGATGCAAAATGAAGTGAGCAGAACCATGGGATCACTGTACATAACAATACAGTAATGGTGATCAACTGTGAAAGATTTAGCTCAATACAATAATCCAAGACATGATGAAAAATGCCTTCCATCTCCAGAGAATGAACTGATGAACTGAGTGTAAATTAAAGTACAATTTTTTCATTTTCTTTCTTTCTTATGACAGGGTTAATATGGAAATACACTTTACATGATTTCACTTGTATAACTGATACATTGCTTGCCTTCTGAATGTGTGGGCGAACACTGGAGGGAGAAAATTTGGAACTCAATTTTTTTTAAAAAAAGTTAAAAAAAGAAAAAAGGAGAAAAGAGGTTAATAGGCTAAATAAAGATTACACATGGCTATTTATTACATCAATATTGATTTTCCAAAGAATGTCTTCCTTAGGACCTAAAAGATGGAACATCTTGAATTTTTACATTAGTATCTAGATATTCTGAAGAAAACTACAATCAAATTCTGTATATCTACAGTCCAGCATTCAGATAAAAATGTCAAAGTGCTTTACTAAGATTAACTCCTAACTGGTGAGAGTATATACTTTAAATTTACTTCATATATCATTTAATATACCATCTTTTTAACAAGAATGTTTAATAAATTATACTTAATAACAAAAGAAAAGCCAAAGGTAAAATTATTTGGAGCATATTACTTCTTCAGTATGAGAGGGTAAGTATAATTTTCTTTAATCAAATAACTATGAAGTGTTGCTTAAGGATTGTTTTAATACTTATTGTATCTCTTGGATCTGGGTTTTTTTAAACAATAAATGATAAGACATTTAAAAATAATGAAAGTTATGACTATGGGCATAATAAATTTCCAAATAATAAATGCTGATAGAATTTAGACCTTAGATCTTCATTACTTCTCAAACTTCTCAAAGACAGAAATCATGTATCAAACTTCAGCAGTCTCCATGGTCTAGGGCAGGCAGAACTTAAAAGAAGGTTAAAGAAAAAAACTGGCAGCCACTGAACTTGAGTTCATTCAGTATCCCTTCCCCCATTTCCCATGCTATCAGCTATGTGACTACATTAGATGACCCAAGGACTTGATACACAGGCTTGTAACAAAACCCAACCTCACATCATCTTTCCAGTGCCATGGAGATCTGAGCTCAAGGCTGTGGTAGCTTGTTCAGACCCTAACAGACAGCATTTTGGCAATTCTTCAGGAGCAAAAAAGCCTGTTCAAAGTTGCAACTGACACAGACAATGCTGCAGCAGACAACCCTATAGCACCAGCGTAGGAACTCCTTGAAATTCCTGTACCAGGCCAGAGAATTGAGGATCAGAGGGAGTGGGACAAGACACCAGAAAAGGATACCAAGTGTATGTGCTGTGGGAGTAGAGGTCAGGGAGAAAAATAGAAATATTGTATATTAGCCGCTAAGGTTCAGTGAAAGAGCACAACATCAAACTGGAACAATTTCTGACTACCCAAAGTTCTACTTGGAGTAGAGACGTAGGCTGGTAACCCACGAACTTCTCAGTGTGGGAGACGACTGAGTCTCTGAGACTTAGCCCCCATCATCAGAGGGAACAGAGTCAGAAAATGAACAATAAGGGAAAATCAAGGAGAGAGGAGGGACTAAAACTAACAAAGGTCTCAGGAAGAAGAAAACTCAAAGACTTGAACATAATAAGATAAAATGGCAGGGAAAATATAATAATAAAAGGATTCTAGATCTAGTAAATGAGGTTAGTCAGGGGTAGGGAACCTGGGGCCTTGAGGCCACATGTGGCCTTCTAGATATTCAAGTAGGGCCCTTTGACTGAATCCAAACTTCACAGAATCACAAACTTCACCTCTTAATAAAAGGATTTGGTCTGCAAAGTTTGAGTTCAATCAAAGGGCCCCACTCGAGGACCTAGAGGGCCTTAAAGCCGCTGGTTCCCCACTCCTGCTTTAAGCATGTAGATAATACTGGAAAACAAAGGAGAATGATTCAACATTTTATGAGACAGAGGACCCTGTGCAATGTGAGGAAAACATGAAATGACAACATACTGTTCCTGAGTGGTTCAAAACAGAAATGATAATCATGAGAGCAGAATTTATGGACTGCACAGCAAAAATATTGGCCAGAATAACTAAACTGGAATCTGGAATGGCAAGTCTCACCAAAGAAACAAAAGACAGAACAATAAATTGGGAATGCAAATATAAAAAAGTGAAATACAATATAGAAGAAGATAAGGAAAAAAATATTAAAAGAAAATACGATCACTATACAGGCAAAACATATTGATCTTGAAGACAACTAAAAGGTTATAGGTCTAACAGAAGGACAAGAAAAGACAAAAAAACTTAAACTTTATAATAAAATAATAGCAGAGAACTGCATAGAACTTCTAAACACAGAACATGAAATACCAATTAAAGGACATAGATCACCTTTGAGAAAAAAAAAATACCAAGGTTGCAATGCAAACTCCAGGACAGATGGTAATTAAATTTAACAATTCAATTCAGAAATAAATTCTACAAGAGATGAGGATAAAGACCGAAAATAGGAAGGAAATGAAATTCAAATATGACAAAACTATTTTGTACCCACAAGAAAATAAAGAAGAAATGGAATAATGTGTTCTTAAGAGCAATGGAGCTCAGAATGCAGCCCAAGGGCTGCAGTACCGAGTTAGAACCGTTACAGGCAATTGGATAAGAAAAGGGAAAAGAGGTGTTAAAAAAAAAAAGGATATAGATTAGTGGTGGGCTGTATGATCAGGTATATATGGTCAAGAAGAGATTGTATCATACTTCAGCGTTCTCTCTAGCATCTACAAAAATTGGCATTGTGCTAGAAGGGAAGCACATGGAAAGGGGGAATCCACAGGGCAATCTCCACAAGACAGAGACAGAAACTGCCTACAGTAAACAGACTAAAATGGATACCTTGGAATTTTTGACTACATGAGGAATAGACAGAATAGAGAGAGATCAGATAATTACAGGGGTCATAAATCAGAGAATGAGAAACCAGAGCAGAGAGAAACAAAAGATAGATAACAAAGAGAATGAGAAAAATATTTTTTGGAAAAAGACACAAAAATTCAAATTTAAAAAACTAATGAACAAATCTTGTTGGAGGGGAAGAGAGGAAAGGAGAATCTACTTAAGTGAGAGGGAAAAGGTATGTTTGGGGAGGGGAGTTATATAACCAAATAAAAACAGGACAGGAAAAGGTACTAATAAGTACAGTCCCAAATGGAAAGGGGTAACAAATGAGAGGAGGGGATCTAGATTGAGGGAAAGAGAGTGAGTAGGAATAGGGCCACCTCAAAAAAAGATTAAGGTAAAATAACTGAAAGAACATAAGTACTGTGTTTGATCAGAAATGGGGGGAGAATTATACTTGAAACCAGAGTTGCAATCACGCAACTGAAAAACTAAAAAAGCAAAAATGAAATTAAAAAAATAAAAGGGATAAACAAGAAAACTACATTATGCTGAAAGGAATTATAGACCACAAACCAATACTAGTAATAAACTGATACACTCTAAATGCCTTAGCATACAAATTCATAAAGGAAACACATCTGAGCTACAAGAAGACATAGCCAGTAACACAATAGTAACAGGAGAGTTTAGTATCTCCTTCTAAGTTGTAGTAAGTATACCAAAAGGATAAACAATAAGGAAAATATGGAACTGAACAAATTGCTGAAGAAACTAATTAAAAGACTTACTATGTCTTCTAAATGGAACTGCAAAAGCGTGTGTGTGTGTGTGTGTGTGTGTGTGTGTGTGTGTGTTTCTCAGAACCAAAAAGAACTTTTATAAAAATTGGCAATGTACCAGGGCAAAAATTTGTTGTAAACAAAAGTTTTTAAAAAGTAGAAATATTCAAATACATTCTTTACAGGTTATAACATAATAACAATAGTAACTGGTTAAGGGACCACCAAGAAAAGATACATACCCAAATGCAGACAATAATGAAATCTTAATCATTAAGTCAAAGAAGAAATCATAGAAAAAAAAATAACTGTAAAAGAAATGGTATGAAGATACAATACGTGAAAATTCTGAGATACAACTAAGCAGCCCTCAGGGAGAAAATAACATCTTTACAAATATACATTAACAAAATTTTTAAAAAGAGAATTAGTGAACTACATATGCATTTAAAAAATTAGAAAACAAATCCAAAATAAGCACTAAAGAGTAGATATTAAAAACTAGAATAGAAATGAATAGGAAGCAAAAGAAAAAGGAATGATACATAAAACTAAAAGGTGATTGGTTGAAAAGAATAATAAAATTGATTTTAAAAAATGATCCCAATAACATGACTGGGTGAATCAAGGATGCCCAATATCACCACTATTATTCAATACTGTACTAGAAAAAAGTACCAATGTTGACAAGAGAAGAAAAAGAAATTGAAGGAATTAGAATAGGCAATGAGTAAACAAAGCTATCACTCTTTGCAGAGGATATGATAATGTACTTGAAGAAACCCAGAAAATCAACTAAAAAACTAGCTGAAATAATTAACAACTTCAGCAAAGTTGTAGGATATAAAATAAACACACATAAATAATCAGCATTTCTATACATCACCAACAAAGTCCAGAAACAATAGATGGAGTAACTGTAGACAATATAAGATACTTGGGGGTCTACCTGCCATGACAAATGCAGGCACTATAAGAATACAATTACAAAACAATTTTCACACACATAAAATCAGATCTAAAGAATTGGAAAAATATCAATTGCTCATGAGTAAGATGAGCCAACATAATAAAAATGCAATTCTTCCTAAATTAATATATTTATTCAATGCCATTCCAATCAAATTACCAAAAAAAAATCTTATAGAGTTAAAAAAAAAAGTAACAACAAAATTCATCTGGAAAAACAAAAGGTCAAGAATATGAAGGGAATTAATGAAAATAATGTGAAGGAATTTAGCTTAGCCTTTCTTACCAGATCTCTGTATTACAAAGTGGTCATCATCAAAACAATCAAAATCTGGTACTGGCTAAGAAATAGAGTAGTGGTTCAGGAGAATAAATTGGGTATACTTTTGGGACAAGAACTCACTATTTGACAAAACCTTCTGGGAAAACTGGAAAGCAGTTCGGCAGAAACTAGGTATATTCCAATAGCTCACACCCTATACCAAGATAAAGTCAAAATGGATACCACAGTTAGACATATAAATGACAAACAAATGAGGGGCGCCTGGAATAGTTTCCCTGTTAGATTTATGTATAAGGGAAGAAATTATTAGGAAACAAGAGATAGAGAACATTACAAGAATATAAAATGGATAATTTCAATTATATTGAGTTTAAAAGCAGAAACTGTTGTTCATTCTTCATTTTTGAGGCACTATACCAGGCACTGTATTAAAGACTGATTAGATTAAAGACTAAAATAACAACAATAATAGCTAGCAATTGTATAGCACTTTAAAGTTTGCAAAGTCCTTTAAATGTTATCTCATTTGATCCCCAGAACAACCTAGGAGATAGGTGTTAATATTATCCCCATCATACATAGGAGACTGAAGATCAGAAAGGTTAAATAACTTGCTTGAACAACCCTGGAGGTAGCTGTTAATAAATATTATCCCCATTTTACATGAAAGGAAACTGAGGCTCAGAGAGGTTAAATGACATGCTTAAGGTCACAGATCTAGTAAGTTTCTTAGGCAAGATCTGAACTACAATTAATGTCTTCCTAATTCAAAGTCTCATCCTCTATTCACTACACCACCAAGCTATCCCATATATTCAACCCATGCATTCAAGGAGATTATATTCATTTAGGGAAAACAAAAACATATAGATTATATAAAAAGTAAATATAAGGTATATTTGGGAAGGGGAGGCTCTAGTAGCAATAGGGGAAGAGTGATTAGGGAAGGCCTCAGGTATGAGACTATGTTTGAAGGAAGCTAGAAGTTCTTTTTTAAATTAAATTTTTTTCAATAAACAAAAAAACTACTTTCTCTCCTTTCTACCTCATTCTTTCTTTTCAAATTCAAAAACAAAGAAAAAGGAAACAAAATCCTGCATTAGACATATTCAATACATTTTTCAACATAAGTCCCCTGGAATTGTGGCTAGTCATTGCACTGAACAGAGTTCTTAACTTTACCAAATTTATTCATCTTTAAAATGTTGTTATTATTGCATAAATTGTCTCCTAGTTCTGCTTATGTTCACTCTGCATCAGTTCATACAAGTCTTCCCAAATTTCTCTAAACCCATTGTTTTAACCATTTCTTTTTTTTAAAATCTCATTATTTTGATATTTTTATTTTAACTCTTTTGGGGGGGGCAAGGCAATGGGGTGAAGTTACTTGTCCAGGTTCACAAAGCTAGTAATTGTCAAGAGTCTGAGGCCACATTTGAACTCAGGTCTTTCTGCATCCAGGGACAGTGCTCTCCCACTATGCCATCTAGCTGCCCCTTAACCATTTCTTAGAGCAAAATAGTATTTGATTACATCATTAACTTATATAAAAAATCAAATCATAAACAAATTAGAGGAATAAGGAAGCTTGGAAAGACTTGTATGAACTGATGCAAAGGGAAGTAAATTATAACCAAGAAAATAATAAACATGACAGCAACAACAAAAAGAATCTAAATGGCTTTAAATTATACTAACCAAGACTGGCCTTAAAAGGGAGAAGAGAATATATATATTTGCAAAGGAAGAGAAGTATGGATGTACATTGCAGATACCATTAGATTCATTTGACATGTTAACTATTTTTTGTCACATCTCCTTTTTAATTCTTTGTTACAAGTAACAATTTAGGATCAGAAGGTAAGAAGGAAATATTTGGAAATAAAGACAAAAATATTAATAATCACGTATTGCATATCACAGATTTGAGATATGAATATGATGTGTGTATCAAAGACTGAAAGGTTAACAAGTTAGGGGAAATAATCATGGATCGCATTTTAAAAATTGGCAACTAAGAAGACGATGACAACTAATGATGAAAATGTCCACTTTTCATCTTTAGAAGAGAGTAAGTTGATGTATGCCTGATGACAAAAGAAGAGGATAATTCACAGATAATCCTCTATTGCAGAACACATCTTCATGGGCATACAATATATGCAGTATATGGAGAATAAAAGATAAAAGGTAATTATTTATGTGATCAGGGACAAATCAATTTCACATTGCTTACTAGGCAATAAACAAGGCACAGAGGAATTCATATCCAACTGATATGGATGTTATTCTGTAAAAAGTAGGAATACTTTATTAGACTCTATGCCTCAACCTAGAGGAAATATTTCTTAAGATCATATAAGTCCCTCAGCTGCACATCCAAACTTACCAAGTAAGCTTCTGATAACTAATTTAGTTTCAGAGGTACAAAGAAAAAAAAGAGAACCCTCCACAGTGAACACAAATATCATCATTATGAATTACTACATTAGCTTTATAGTAGCAATCAGTCTCAACTGAGCTCAGGTAGTGTGAGCAAATTAATTTGCTCAGATCCTGAACATTCTAGGATAAACTGAATATTAATGTTTCAGTCTTACAGGACAGAGAGAAAATTGTGCTTCTATCAAGATAGTGTCTGAAGCCTTAAAAAGCTAGTCAGTGTAGGGTGGTCCTCTTTCATATTACTTTTATTTTCCTTTTATTGCTTTTTAAACAATATTTTCAAGAGCAAGTACAGGTTTACAACGCATTTCTATGTGTTGTTTCAATGTGTACTATATACACAATGTATGTGTTAGTCTCCCTTAGAATACAAGTCCCTAGAGAATAGGAACCATATGGTGGGTACAGATGCATGGTGAAATTCTAGAAAAATTCAAAGCAAAAACTTTAAGAAAGTGCCCTCAACAAAATCAAATGCCAAAGCCTGAAGGGATAAAGACTTAGGCTTGTATAATGACAGTAAAAATAAATGCAAAAGAAAAGACAGATGTAAGAGGAATTGTGAAATAAGACTTCAAAGGAATCGGTGATGTCCTGGATTTATGCAGATGACCACTGCCACTACCAACAACATACCTTCAAGTGACTTATAGCAATGGGTCAACAGTAAACCTCCTAGTAATTATTTCTTTGCCTATGAAAGTAAAAATAATAATGTCCAGATTGTTTGCTGAAATTGTATGTCTTTAGGCTCATTTTTGAATCATTTGTACTATTTCAAAACAATAGCCCCTTCGTTCATATTGTTTTGTTTTGTTTTGTTTTATGGAGCCCTCTCCTGGACTTTGTAAAAGGGAAAATAATCAGCTAAAGGATCATTCTATGTCTATGCATTTAACAGCCAATTTCTCATCTTCAAGTGGGTCAGATGAGTAATTTGAAGGTAATAGGGGTATAAGGCACAATCAAATGTTCATCTTAAATTCTCCTCAATCCAGCCTTCTTTAAATAAGTGAAAAAGGAAACAGTCAGAAGGATCCTAGGACAAAATGAAATGCCAACAAAATCCATGTCCCAAATCAGTCATTGTTTCCCATTAAGATAGTGCTACTATATGTGAACCTGCTATTAGGAGGTAATGATGCTTAGAAGTTATGATGCTTAACTGCTCAAATGATAAATAAACTATGAGGTGCTCCATTAATTGTTATACATGCTTAATGCTGACACTTACTGCTGTCCTTTAGACAGGGGGTGGGGAGGTTACAGATGGGAGAAGAGAAGTAGGCACCATCCTTCTTGACAAGGACCTTAGAGACATGTATACTATAAACACATGGAAATATTGAAATATAAAAGAACAGTTCAAACAAAATGTTTTGAAAAAAATCAACCAACAAGTATCTATTAAGTACCTATCATGTACCAGGCCCTAGGGAAAAAATATAAAGAAGGAAACAATCCCTTTTCACCAAGAATATACATTCTAATGAAGCAGACAAGTACATACACAAACATGTGAAGAGCCTAAATAAAATGTGAATGCAGTACAAAAATATACAAGGTAGAAAAAAACAAAAGTAGTTTGGAAGGGAGAATACTAGTAGCTAGGTGGATCAGGTCAGGATTTACACAGAAAATGGTGTCTGAAGAGTATCATAAAGAGAAGGACTCTATTAGGTAGAGTTAAGCAGAGAATATATTCCAGACATGTGGGATGGTCAGCACAAAGGCAGAAAGACAGTAAATGAAGTGTCATCTGTGAGGGCAAATAAAAGGCCAGTTGTGCTAGCAAAGAGTGTGGGAAAGGGAGCAATGCCCAGTGAGGCTAGAAATACACGCTGGGGCAAAAGTTGGGTACAGCTTTAAAAGCAAAACATAGGAGGCTGTATTTTATCCTGGAGGCAATCTGTATTAGGGATGGAAGTATCCACAATAATAAAACCTTTACCATTGCCCTTAGGTGAATTCTCTCTTGCTCAAATCCTCCCTCCACTCCAATGCTAAAGTGATAAAGGTTTGAATATGTCATGTGCATACTCAAAAAAATAAAAATCTAATGGTTTCCTATTACCTCCAGGATCAAATACAAACTCCTCTGTTTGCCTTTTAAAGTCCTTTATAACTTGCTTCCAACTTACCTTCCCAGCCTTATTAAATGCTACCCCATTTCACACAATCTTCCATCCACCTAAACTGGCTTTTGTGCTGTAACTTCACATAAGACACTATTCCATGGATAGCCTGTATTCTATGCCAGCAATGTACTCACTTCTCATTGCCACTTCTGATAGTATTTACCATCCTTCAAAGCTCAGCTCAAAGGCCACCCTGACATTTACCCCAAATTTTTGTGTCTTCCCCCAAAAAATTACATTGAATTAGCTTTATATTTATTTCTATGGGTACATATTGTCTACACCTATAAGGATAAACTTTTTTAATTTAAATTATTTTTAGTTTTCAACATTCACTTCCATAAGATTTTTAGTTTTAAATTTTCTCTCCCTCCCACTCTTTCCTTCCCCCACTCAGATGGCGTACAATCTGACATAGGCTCTACACATACATGCATATTAACCACATTTTCCCATTAGTCATGATGTAAAGAACAATTAGAACGGGAGGAACCATGAGAATGAAGCAATAAAAGAAAACAACAAAGAAAAGGAGAGAAAATAGTATGCTTCCATCTGCATTCAGAATCCATATTTCTTTCTTGGGGTGTGGATAGCAATTTCTATCATGCATCTTTTGGAGTTGTCTTTGATTCTTGCACTGCTGTGAATAGCCAAATCTATTAGTCAGTCATCCAGTAATGTGGCTGTTACTGTGTAAAGCATTCTCCTGGTTTAAAGATAAACTTCTTTAGGGCATTTTTTGTCTTTGTAACTCCTGCACAGTAACTGACAATTAGCCTGTACTTAATAAATATTGATTGACTGACCAATTGATCCAGTGGTTGATAACATGCCTCATATAATACATCTCAGATAATATATCTTGGAAACATAATATTTCTAAGAGAATAAATTTTTCACTTTCTTCTTTGATAAATGAAAATTGAAGACCCTTAAGTTGCCTGCAACATTATTATTTCCCTCTGAAAGCAGATTTGCAGTAGCATGGGATAATAATTAGAGAAGTGGAAGAGACCTTAGAAGTCATCTAGTTCAACCCTGCACATAAGGAAATTCAGATAAGTTACATGAGTTGATCATGAGATCACCCATCTAGTAAGAAATGAAGCTGCAATTCAAAACGAAAAGATTAACAGATCATTATACCTAGTTAACACATTTCACTCATATTTCACTGCTTTTACAGGGCCACAGCACACAGGTCCAGACAACTACGTGCTTTTTCTAATACATCTAAAGAACAAAGATCTAATGAATTTATCAAAGATTTCTGTTCTACTTTATGAGGAAAGGAGGCCAAATTTCACTAAAATGATTAACTATAAACATAATTAAATATTTAAATATAAATAAAATTCAAACAGAATTAAATAATTGGTTATGATTGCAGTCAGAAGAAAATTTAAAGACCTTCATGAGTTAACTGGTAAGTTTCACAAAGTTCATTTTGAATTCTTATCCAAATACTTCATTTTGCCAAAAGGTTTTCCTGTTCCCCTTTCCAAATTTTCCTACTTAGTTTGCTAAGGATCTAAGTAAAACTAAGTAAACTTAGTTTGCTATATTCCTTTTCTTTTTATTTCCTTTGTTGCTTCTCCTATGGCAACATTTCTAAAAGAGATTTAGGCTACTTGAAGGCTCAAGAGCTGCTTCAGGACAATCCATTTCTACAATAAGAACATCAGCTGAATAGCATGAAATTGACAAAGTCAGAAATTTTATCACATTATCCAATTTTTTCCAGTAGTCATGAAAAGCTCAGTTCAGCTTTTGTACATGGAAAAGAATCAGAGAGTAAAGTTTCATGGACATGATCCCTGAAAATCTAAGAGGAATGCCTGGAATTCACAGCCCTAATGTCACATCCCAAATCTCGTCTACTTTCTCTCTAATAGTGGACAAGAGGGTACTACAATCACCCTAATGCTTTTCCATACTGTTTCTGAAATACAAATGATGTCTCAATTGGCCTGAGTGCACAAAACCCAGGGTTTATCCTAAGGAACTCAACATTTTACTCATAAACCCCAAATCTGTCCTAGAATATTGTGTTTGATCCATTTGGTACACCTTATTACACAAGTGTTCATGGGGATACTGACCTTGTTTTCTTTGGCAACTAGAAATAACAGACTGCTCCAATCTTCTCTCACTACCTCTTCTGCTGCTTAAAGTTAATATTTTACTAACTACTTTACAGCTCCAGTAGTCTTCCATTCAAAAGCTAAAGAAGCCTATTAGCCACATTAAGAGCCCAATGTTCATCAAGTAATCAAAAATGTATACACTTCTAAATCTAATACTTGCAATTCTATACCATTCAAATTTTACTTCACAATAACAAAAGAGAAACAACCTAAGTTACATCCTTTGGCATCACTTAAAAAAAGTTACAGTTGGTACTACCTGGATTTGAATTATGGGATATCACCATCTCCAAAAAAATTATAATCTTTGATTTTAACAAATGGGATCTATCACTAAAGACAATATTTATGCATAAAGAGATATACAAGGCATTACAATGACTTGAAAAAGGAGGTAGACAGGTCACAGAGCAAAAGCATAGGATAAGAGATAAATAACTTGAGGGTTGCACATGCACGTATGCACATACACATTTGTATATGTGTATATAGATAGATAGATAGATAAAATATTGAAAGGCTTAAAGGAAGATATATTCCTCTAAAGGAAGGCAGCCAGTCCCTTGGACTAATGTAAAAAATGCTCTAAGAACTACAATGTAAAATAAAATGATAGATTATCCTAATTTCACTGAATGTTAATTTTCTATTATAATTTTTTAAGTAAGTCGCTACTGATATTTTCTTACATCACCATAGCTATCCATAGGGACTAGCTCCCAAATGACAGTATTTTTTAGAGAGTAAAAAGAAATCAGCACAATTGAGTGCTATATTGAATAAGAACATATTCAATATGTAACACTTGTGGATCTCCAACTTTCATGAAAGGAGAGGATGGGGGGAGGTGGTGGGTATCGTTGCATATCTATTCATTCAAGTCCTGCTTAATCTTTATAATTTTAATTTTTTGTTTTGTTTTTGGAGTGTAGTTGGTTGTTTACTTCCATTTACACTGTTGCAGTTGCTAGGGATATTGTTTTCTTGGCTCTGCTTATTTTTCTTTTATAAAGTTTTATAATCTTGTGTTCAGTCCATCCATTGCTTGTTTTCCTGTAACCCAAATTTAGCAAGTCTTATAAATTAACTTTTTTCTTTCCCAGGTACTAATTAACAGAGAAATGAAACAAAATGGGCAGGAACAGGAAACAACAGGCAGATTAGGGCAGGAGAATAGTAAGAAACTTCCAACTTGGAGAAATTTTTCCCTAGAAAACCAAGGTAGACTCACTTCATCTTCGTTGAGATTAACTTGGAAACCGTACTGTAGGTTTAATATAATCTGAAAAGATTTTAAGCCTCTGTTTATGGAATGCTCTAAATTGAGAGAAGCTAATGAACAAGGAATGCAAGGGAATGCTGGCTAAGGAAAGGGTACTTAATAAATATTATGTGATGATGTTTCTAAAAAGCTAAGCACACTTCCTACTGTGGTGACTAATTCAGGAAACAGTCTGTAGAAATTAATACTGAACTTTATTATTTGTAGCACTTATAAAACAATGCTTATCTGAGAAATCTCAAAGAATTTAAAACATCCATTACAGATGATCTAAACCAACATTTCCTGCCATGTTCATCTGTTTTCTAAGATTAAAAACAGAGAAGTAAAGCAATCATTCTTCCATCAAGAGTAAGATTCAGGGCAATAATGCTAAAATGTATTGGATAAATTACCACATGAAAACATGATCCAAATCATTAATAGCTGAAGCAAAGGCAAATTTAAAAGAAATTAGGGGTTTCACTTTATACTGTAAAATTTGGCAAAGATAACAAAAAAGGAAAACAGTTAATGGAGAAGAGGCTATGAGAAGATGTTGCTAAGTTTTTTCAGTCAACCAACTCTTCGTGACCCTATTTGGGACATTCTTGGCAAAGATACTGGAATGATTTGCCATTTCTTTCTCCAGCTCATTTTATAGATGAGGAAACTCAGGTAAACAAGGTTAAGTAACTTGCCTGTCCTCATACAGCTAGCAAGAGTCTGAGGCTGGATATGAGCTCAGGAAGATGAGTCTTCCTGATTCCAGGCCTGGCATTCTATCCATTGCACCACTTAGCTGCCCATGAAAACACAGATATGCTAGTTAACTGTTGGTAATCCAACCATTCTGTAAAACAACTTGGCAATATGGAAGAAAAGTGATTAAAATGTTTCATACTCTCTGACTCATGGCATAGTAGAAAGAATAATGAATTTAGAGACAGAAGAACTTAGTTCAAATTTCTGCATGCTTCTCAATACCCTAACTACCCAGGTGACCCTTAGAAAGTCACTTAATACAGGTTTCCACTTCCTCTTTGGAATTAGATCAAATGACCTAAAAAGTTCACAAGGATTCTGAAGCTAGGATCCTATGACCCAAAAATCATACCACATATAGCCCAAGGGGATCAAAAACAGAAGAAAAAAAAAGATCCCATATTTACTGAAATATTCTGAGAATAATTTTTTGTGGTAGTTAATACCTAGAATAAAAATGAGTGAACATCAGTTAGAAAACAGAGATATTTGTAGTGATAGAGATATTTGATGTAATATTATTGTGAAGCAAGACATAAGAAATATGATGAATTCAGAGAACAATGAGAAGATTTCTACAAATTGTAATTCTACAAAATGTAAGGTGAAAATAAGCAGAACCAACAGAACAATGACTACAATAATGCATATGGAAAAAGCAGTAAAAGGAAGCCAAACTCTTCAGTTGCTGAAGGAAGTGAAAAAACATTAATGATCCAGATAACAAATCACAAGAAAAACAATTGGAATGAATTTTATATATATTTTCAGATGGAGTCCTTGTATGAGGGATTTTTGTTTAAATATTTTTCTTTGCTAAAAGTGAAGGTGAAATATGTGAGATGTGTAACACATAGCAGGTGCTTAACAAATGGTTACTAAATGATCTAAGTTGATTTTTTGCATTTTGGGGTAGAAAAACATAGGACCATAAATCTAGAGCTGGATGAGTCCTTAGAGGTCATCTGGTCCAATCTTCTCACTTTACAAAGGAAGAAATTAATAGATGATGTGACACATGACCAAGAACCATACCTGGAAAAGGAGGCAGGATTTTACCCTTAGTTCTCTGATTACAATCCAGCACTTTTTCTACTGTACCCCAATGTGGAAGCAAAGGTTTTTAAGAGTCAAAGGTCTATTTATTCAACCTATTTTGGAAGGTCTGCATAATTCCATCCACCTCTAGTGTAAACGTGGACACTGGATGCTTCTGTAGTGATTGATTAACCAGCCAAAATCAAAGTAGCTCATGATCATGGATGAAATTAGCTGACAGATCTATGGATGGGGAAGAGTTCATGATCAAACAAGAGATAGAGAGGTCCACAGGAAGTAAAATGGGCAATTCTTATTACATGAAATTAAAAGAGACTGAGGAAATTGGGGGGGAAATCTTTGCCACAAGTTCCTCTGATACAGGTCTCATTACTAAGGTAAACTGAGTTACGTTTGTAAGAATAAGAGTCATTCCTCAATTGATAAATGATAAAAGGATAGGAAAAGGCAATTTTCAGAGGAAGAAATCAAAGCTATCAATAGTCTTATGAAAAAATATTTGAAATCACCAATAATTAAAGAAATGCAAATTAAAACAATTAAAACACATACATTAACACATTGTTAGTAGAACTGTGAACCGGTCAAGCCATTCTAGATAGGAATCTGGAATAATGCCCCCAAAGCTAAAGGGGTATGATATATACATACCCTTTGATTCAGTGACTTTTACTTTAATTTATGAAAATCAAAAAAAGAGGAAAAGTACTCATATACAAAAATATGTATATCAGCTATTTTAATGGCAACAAAGAATTGGAAACTGAGGGCATGTCCATCAATTGGGAAATGGCTGAACAATTTATGGCATATGAATATTGTGGGATATTATTGTGTTATAAGAAATAATGAAGAGGATGGTTTAAGAGAAGCATGAGAATACTTATGCAAACTGATACAAAATGAAGTGAGAAGAACAGAAGAACAATTTATACAATAACAAAGATAGTATAAAGACAAAACTTTATGACCACTGACAATTTCAGAAAACTCATGAGAAACATGCTATCCACCACCAGATACAGAGTGATAGACTTAGAATTCAGATTTTTTGGATAATGCTGAGGGAATTTGTTTTGCTTCACTATATCTTTCTCAATTGGGGTATAAAGAGAGGTGAGAGGAAGAGAAATTCAAAACTGAAAATAAAATAAAATTGAATGTTCAAAAAATGTATGTACCTGATTGTAGAACACAGCGGCATGGGGCAGGGGATGGGATTTTGATTACTTTTTTTAACTGCAGAAATTACCACTGTTCAGCACAATTATCCAGGACTAGCAGAAAGACTGCTAGTACTCTTTAGGTTCAGGAAGTTGGCACTTTTATGTTGATAGATATTTACACGTTTATTTCACGCATCTGAGAGTTAACAGGACAGAAAGTTACATCTTTTGCAAAAGTACAAATCTCTTCCTGGTTTATGAGTAGAATATGGATCATTTCTATCTTACCTCATAGTTAACAATTTGAAGCAAGGTCCATTATAACAACATTTGGTCAGTAAGTACAAGTAAAATTCTGGCAGCCTAAAAGATAAAGCCAGTGCTGGCTATCAGTCCACCTGTGTTATCATCATGCTTATTTGTTTTACACTGAGATAATCCTGTTTTCAGGCCTTTTCCCCTTCCTCTGTGTTTATATATGGAGATCAAAGAGAAAATATAAGCAAGCAACAGCTTAACTTTCATCATGGAGCAAATAGAACTGTTGGTCTTGGAACACCCTGTAGCTTGCCTGAACTCTAAAGTTGACTGGACTAAAAACCATTTTAAACAAGCCAGTATTCTCTTTGAAAGTCAACTCTGACACTCCCTAGAGCTCCCTCCAAATCCTGAGGCTTCTGACAAGATCCAGAAGTTCCCCTCTCTCCTCACTCTTCCAGGATAGCCCTCTACTTTTGTTCTCTCTGAAGAAGAAAGTTTCACAAACATTAGTACACTGAGCCTGACATTTAATTACAAATAACCACATTGGGGGAAGAGGGGGGAAACAAATAGAAAAGAACAGACAAGAAGAAGACTGGATCTCCAGAGAGGTTACTGAATCTACTGCACTCATCAAAACGTGGCAGGCGAGAGAATCAAGGTCAGAGCGACAGTTCAGTCCTTATCTCATCCTAATCAATTCGTCGTTCCTAGTGTTCAAGGAAAAATTCCCAATTTAATCTTCAGTACCTAGGGCTTGGTGATCAAATAAGAGGTGAATCATCAATCATATCTATGACTACAATACAAGAACATATGACACTGCCCTTGCCAAATTTACTGAACTAGATGATAAAAAAGGCCATCTTTTGGCCTATGAAAGCTTATTCTGAATTTAAGCCAACTTGACCACCTCAGCTACCCCAGAAGGTAAAATCTTCATGTTCTTTTCACACAATGATGCTAGCGTATGAACTGCCTTCTAGGATACAGTGAACTCCCTAAAGGGCAGTTGTATTAATTATTATTAAACACTAAGGTAAATAATTCAGGACCTCTTTATCATTAATTCCTTAGATATCCTATTTCTTTTGCTTTTTCAAATGCATTAGTATACTTTAATACATACCCAAAGTATACTTCTGGTATTTTGATTAGTATACCACTAAATCTGTAAATTAAGTTTAGTAATACATTAATTCTTTTTGGATCTGAGAGCAATTCACATTTTTCTTTGAGACTCTGGATACAGCAATATTGACTTTGTTGTCTTCTTCTGAGTTTGTGTTTTGATTTTCCCTGTCACCACCTCAAGTACCAGTTAATGTTCTATTACCACAAGAATGAGTTTTCTTAGAGGGGCTTAACTTAGAAAAGAGGAAAAGCAGAAAATTTTGAAAATAAAGGCAAACTTGGAGATCATCCCCTCATTTTGCAAATGAGAAAACTGAGACCCAAGGAGAGGAAATAACTTGTCCATGGTTATAGAGTAAATCAGTTGCAGGGGTAAGCCTGGTACCCAGGTCTTTGACTCTTAGTCCAAGTGGTCATTCCATTATAACTAATCAGCCTGGAAGTACATCTCAGCATATCAAAGGTATAAGTAGCTTCACTAAACTTAGTAAGCAAACTTCAACCTATAATTCACAAGTCCAATAGCACATACCACATTCTATGCATCACCCTGAAACCAAATGAATCACAAGCTGTACAAAAATCTTTGTTTCCTCAGTGTCTAGTAAAACATTTATGTTACACTAATTGTTTGAAGATGTTAAACCTACTGTTTGGGAGAAAAGGGAGCTGAACTACTTTTTGCCTGCCATACTATCCTACACAAAATTATTTTAAAAGGAAATAAAAATAAAAGTTCATTAAAATATTGTAAAATAAATATGTATATATGTAAAGTAAATATCCACGCCACATGAGAAACCCAAACTGATTACCATGCATAAACATTACCCAAAGCACAGCAGAAACACTGAACAATGGGCAGGCTGCTGAAGCCTGGAAAAGGAAAGAAATTATGGGTGAGGAGAGATTCTTGAGAGCACAGACTGATGAGTTGCTTTTCTGTGCCTCATTGCTTAGCATAGCACCTATCAAATAGCAGGTGCTTAATAAATGCTAATTTACTGAGGGATACAGACATTGGGGGAAAATCTGAAGTACACAACTCCTATAATGAATATCACTAATAAACCTCTGTGAAAACAGGTCTTGCATTTTGTTTAGCATTTGACAACTGGAATGGTCTGATGTGGAGATGTGATGGTGGAGGGAATTAAATATTTCTGTTTAGCTCTCTCAACCCAATCCTCTAAAAACTTTTTTTAAAATGCCTCCAATTAGGGCAGCTAGGAGGCGCAGTGGACAGAGCTCCAGCCTTGAAGTCAGGAGGACCTGAGTTCAAATGTGACCTCAAACATATGATACTCACTAGTTGTGTGACCCAGGGCAAGTCACTCAACCCCAATTGCCTTGCCAAAAAAAAAAATGCTTCCAATCAAATTTGAAGGAGGATAAACAGAAAAAAAAAAGTCATAGTGATTAATTTTTCTGCCCCAAGAAAATTCAAGAGGACAGAAAGGGAGATTTACAGAAAACTGTAACTAGGAGTTGGCCCATGTGGCAGAAGTGGCACCAGCTACGGGGCCTCCAGGAGTAGTAGCAACAGCAGCAGCAGTGATAACACCAGGGCCACTCAGAGCCTAAGAAAGTAAGGGGACTAAACATTTGGTCAGAGAGATATTAGATGGGACCCTGGTGTTAGCACTGGACGCAGGGTGAGACACTATTTGCGAGTTCTTTTGCTTATCACCAAGTTCCAGGGAGTAGAGGAGTACTCATGGTCTGCAGTGGCACAGGAACAGAGGCACTAACTGGATAAGGGGCAGAGTGCTGGCAAGATGATAACGACCAGAACTCTACCCAGATCACACCAAATTGGAAACACAGAACACCTACACGCCCTTAGATCTAGCCACAGAAACTCAGGCTGCCACCCCACAACTCCAGAGGTGAGCATACTCTAACTCAAAAATAAAGAACAAAATCAAGAAATAGGCTGGGAAGATGAGCAAACAAGGGAAAAAAAGGAAAAGGAAAAACTTGACCATAAAAAGCCATCACAGTGACAGGAAAACTCAAGACACAAACTCAGAAAACAATGATTTGCAAATATCTATAAACAATGCCTCAAAGGGGAAAAAAATGCAGATTGGACACAAATCCAACAAGAATTTCTAGAAGAGCTGAACAAAAAAAAAATTTAAATATCAAAAATATGATTTTAAAAATCAAATAAGAGTTCTAGAGGATAAATTGGGAAAAGAAATTAGAGTAACACAAGGAAATTATGAAAAGAGAATTAACAGCTTGGCAAAAGAAATACAAAATCTTACAAAAGAAAATAACTCCTTAAAAATTAGAATTGGTCAAGTGAAAGCTAATGATTCCATGAGACATCAAGAAACAATAAAACAAAGTCAAAAGACTGAAAAAAATTGAAGAAAATGTAAAATAATTCACCAGAAAAACAACTGACCTGGAAAATAGACTGAGGAGAGATAATTTATGAAGTATTGGATTACCTGAAAGCCATAATCAAAAAAAAAGCCAAGGATGATGGAGGATAACTGGGAAATAAGTTTCATGATATTAATTACATTATCTTCAATATTAAGAATAAGGTTCAGCATACACCAGCACCTCACACTATACACCAAGATAAGGTCAAAATGAATAAAAGATTTAGACATAAAAGGTGATATCAAAAGTAAATTAGAGAAGCATGGAAAAATGAACCTGTCAGATCTATAGATGAGGAAAGAAGTTATGAACAAACAAGGAATCAAGAGGATCATGAGAAGCATGATGGATAATTTTGATTACATGAAATTTAAAAAGTTTTGCACAATAAAACTAATACAGCCAAAATTAGAAAGATAATGGTAAACTGGTAGGAAATTTTACAGCAAGTTTCTGTGATAAAGGCCTCATTTCTCAAGCATAAAGAGAACTGAGGCAAGTTTATAAAAATATGAATCATTCCTCAATTGATAAATTGTCAAAAGATATGATCAAGCAGTTTCAGAAGAACCCTTTGACGTCATCTAAACAAAAATCAACTCTCCTTCAATACTTCCAGAGACAGAGAGCTCACTTCCTACCTCCAGGTTGTGTTTCCATGAAGTATAACTGACTAGTCATGTTGTATTGCTTCTCACCACTTCTATCTGCCCAGACCTGAACCTCTATATTATGAACACCAAGAATCTATGCCCCACCCTGTTCTTGGAGAAATTAATCCATTCATCTTTGGAATTTTCACCCTAAGTACCCAGTCTTATTGATTTGTGATTGAGTGAATGCAAACTAGTGCGCTTAACTATAGGGCTCAGATCATGTTTCAACTTCTCATCCCATATAATCACAGGCCACATGTCATCAGTCTCTCCCACCTTTCCATCTCTTGTTCTTGGAACAATAATCAAACCAATACTGTTAATGTTTCCAAAAAGTGGAATCAATTGAATATCCTATGTATCACTTCACCAACTCCAAGACTCCCTTTCCTAGTCACTACTCCCATACAAGTGCTGTCTTCCCTCATTAAAATATAAGTTGCTTGAGAGGAAGACTATTTCTTTTTGTATTTGCATCCCCAGGACTAAGCAGAGTGTCAGGCATATGATGATTAATAAATGCACACTGAATGACTGATTGTGTCACCCTCCTATTAAAAAATATTCAATGACTTTCCATTACTACAAGGAAAATGAAGAAATTCCTGAGTGGCATTTAAAGACCTCCATAATCCAGTTTGGCTTTACCTTTCCAGTTAATTCATATGTTTCATTCTTTTCACACACTGTATTTCAGGCAAACTGGCCAGTCATCTTTTTCCCTGTACATGACATTTCTGCCTCTGTAACTTTGCAATAACACATGCTCTCCATGTCTGGAATGCACTTTCTCTACACCTCTACTTCATAGAATCCTCAACTTCAAAGCAAGGCTCAGATAGCACTTCTCACAAGAAGCCTCTCATGAGTTCATTAGTTATTAAGCACTTATGTGATTATGTAGATGTTCTATTCCCTCAAGTACGGTAAACTCTTCAAGATTAGGGACCGTTTTCTAAATACTGTCTTTGTATGCTAGGACCAAGCACAGTGGCTTAACACACAGTAAATAATAAATGTTTTCTGATTTGAATTTGTTGAAAATCTCCCATCTTTTAATTTTTTAAAATTTTTTTTGCTTTTTAGTGAGGCAATCGGGGTCACATAGCTAGTAAGTGTCAGATGTCTGAGGCCAGGTTTGAACTCAGGTCCTCTTGACTCCAAGGCCTGAGCTCTATCCACTGTGCCACCTAGCAGCCCCTCAATCTCCCATAGTTTTGTTAGGATTTGCATCTACTAAAAGTGAATTTTTTTTAAAACAACAGTAGTTAATTGAAAGCTCCAGTTGGCTGCAAAAGTTAATAGAAATTGTGAAACAGACAATATGCCCTCTCACTTGAAGCACTACACGAGAAGTGTACGAGATGTTTCATGTCACTTAGGAAACAGACTTCTTGAAAAATGTATGTTGGGTTTTTTTCCTTATATATTTTTTCCTGATGAATTATGACTATTATTTGCCCCCAAATTTAAAATATCAGCTAGACCAGTTCAGAGAATAATGGCATTCAACAAAAGTTCACTAAATATATTCAGGCTTTTCAGATATATCACAATTTACACATGCCCTTTAATGCAGATCTCCAGATCTCCAGATCTGGAGTGGCATAAAGATAAGGAAACATTTTAGTGTGTGAGCCACCTCAAGCAAGTTCACCAGGTTGGTCAATAATTAATAGGAACCACAGCAATGGCTGGTTTATAGAAATAAGGAAGGAGAAAGAAAAGTTAAGAAGATGGTATTTATGCTTAAAAATTCAAGCCCAATTAAACCACTGTTGTCAATGAATCAACAAGGGAATTCTCCCAGTATTTCTCTCTCTCTCAATCTCTCTGTCCCTGACTGTTCTTTTTTTCCTTCTCTTTGTCATATCTCTATTTCATTCCTTCACTTCCCTCCTATTCCTCTGCCTCCTCTTTTCTCTTCCTTTCCTCTCCTCTCATTTTCTGTGTGTATATTCACACACATGTGGATGTATTCTTACAGTTTATAAAGCAAAACAATCCCTGTATGAAATACAATCATAATCTTAGCTGTTAAAAATGTGAATTCTACAATTCTTATGCAAATTTGACCTGTAAGTTAAACCAACTTACACAGGGCATCTCAAAAGTCTTAATGCAGATTTAAGGTTTACTGGTTTAAATCTGCATTAAGACTTTTGACATACTCTGTACATACACATGTATGTATCACAAATATAAAGGTTTATCATAGATTTTTTTTAAAAAAGTGTTTTAGAAAAATATAGAGCTGGAGAGAAACTTAAGACATTGTCAAATATATCTCCTCATTTACATATGAGGTTAAAGGTCTAGAAAAGGTCAATGATTTTACCAAGGTCACACAGATAGTAGGTGGCAGAGAAGAGATTTAAACTCAGATTGCATGATGTCAAGATTAAAACCCTGTCCATGGTGCCCAAACCCTAAGTTCGTACATAAAGGCGAGCTGCCACTGAGCCACTGAAGCCTATAGTCAAATTGAAGACGTTGCATATGAAATTAGGTATCCAGGAACAAAAATAAAAACTCCACCATTTACTTTGTTGTTTGTATTGTCCCTGTGTGTGTTACATGTATGTATAAATTACATATATCAAAAGGGAAAAGGAAAGTAAGAGAAAGATATGATTCTAACAAGTGAAATGACATTGGAAAAGGCATTAAGAATTGCTTTACTACCATGAGACTCTTTCTTCTAACTTGCAGCTGAAACCTTCCCCCATTAAAATGTGAGGTGTTTAAGTGCTGGGACTATCTTATTCTTCTCTTTTCATCCCCATCATTTAGCACAGTACTTTGTACATAATAAGTGGTTAAATGCTTTGTTCATTCATTCATTCAATATCTAGAGAGATCTGGCAGTAAATCTTCTCACCAAAGATAACCAAACCCTAACTTATATTGTGGAAGGTCACATTTTAGAATTCTGTTTAAAGATTGTAGCTGCTACTCAATGTAAGAAAGGAGGGAAATCAGCATTTATTAAGGGCTTACTATGTACCAGGCACTATACTGTGCACTTTACAAATATTTAATTTGATTCTCCAAACAACCTTGGGAGAGAGGTGCCATTATTATCCTCATTTACAAATTGAGGAAACTGAGGCAAACAGATGTTAGGTGTCTGAGGCCAGATTTGAACTCATGTTTTCTTAACTCCAGCCTCAGCACTCTATCCCCTATGCCCTTTAGCTACCTCTAGCGGGTGCTAGTGGGACCTATCACATTTTGCAGCTCCATTTCTTAAGACTCCTATACACAATGATATTTCTCTCACACCGAACAATCCCCTTACTAATCCTGATCCATCAAATAAATGCATCCTCTGCTTAGCTTTTGTTCCCTCTTCTGCTAAGGCCTAAGAGTTCTATTTTCTTGTTAGATCAATGCCCTGTGCTAGAGACTAATGCAAAGAATGCAAAGATGAAAGATAATACATTACCTATCTTTAGAATGCATATATTTTGTTATAGCCATTCTCTCTCTCTCTCTCTCTCTCTCTCTCTCTCTCCCCTTTCCCTCCTTCCCTCCATTATTGAGGTCGTTCATTCTCCTCATATCACCAATCTAGCAAAATTGGCCTCAACTGAATTTGGTTTCTAAAACTCAAGAATGAAAGACAGAGTTGGAAACACATATTTTAAAATATGCATGTATACTTCTCACCACAAAGCTGTGAACATACTACAGGGAACTCCCTTAAAGCTGAAAGAAATCATGTGACTATCAAAAGGTTTCAATTTAGTAAACCTACTAACCAGCAGGATTTCTTTCTTTTCTTTTTTGGCAATTAAAGATACTAACTGTGCTTCATTTGGATGGACTGTTCTGATACTTTCAGAGAAATATTATTTAATTGTTGGACATTTATCTGATTTATATTTCTTTCAAGAATAATTCTGCTACGCATTTTATGTTCAAAGAGAACCTTGCTTTCAGTGAGACACATTATTGAAGCTGAATAACATTACAATAATGTTAGGAGTATCCATAAGGTTTCTACCACATATGACTTAACTGCTGAAAACAAGGAATATTTTTCTTACTACATATGTGCTTTATAAGGAAAATTGTTGTCAGATGCAGATGATATCCCAAGTCACAGACCACAAAACAACTTAATTCAACATAATTAGATCCACATACTTGATTTTTTGCAGCCTGATTAAAGCACCCTCAAAAGTTTCAGCTAAATCTAGAATAATTTGATTATAAAGAAATGAAAAAGCACGTAGATCACATGCTGCAAGTATTTCTAAATATATGATACATATCATTTATTAATTTCCTATCTGAGTCTGAAAGGATTTTCAGTAGGAAAGTTGTGAAAAAATAATTTTCATGGTGGCCAAGTCAGGGTGCTTGCATTTTGAGGTTTTGTGGTTAGAAGACTGTGACATAGTCCTAACTCAGTGGGCAAATTACACAGCTGCTCAAACCCTTGGTTTTTTGAGCTGTAAAATGGGAACGTAGTTGGTATTCCCATTTTACATTCACTGATACATGGGGGATATGCAAAGCACAGGAACAGGGGATCCAAATAGCTATCCATGATTCAAAAGTATTACAAATAAGTTAAAGAGATAGAATATACATACAGTAAGACAAATAACAATGTAAAAGAATGTGTAATGTGTGGTACAGATACTGTGTGCTATAGGAATTGGGGTGTTCAGAAGACTAGCACCTCTGATGTGAGAGCTTGCTGAGCCCTTTTCAGGGCTGTTCATCCACCTTTGGTGTCCCACCTATGACTGTAGCATGTGCAGCAGCCACAATCTGGGAAACTGGCTCAGCAGATGGGCTAACCCAGGTTGAGGGAAATTAAAAGGCCTCAAACTTCTCAGTGAGTTAGGTGATGTCTACCCAAGCATATGAAGATTTCTCCCGGTGGAATAGGCAGATAAGAACAATTTGTTCCAAAGATCATGAAGGTGGCTGAAGCAGGTGCTGTGGAGCACTCAGAGCTTGGTCACACACTGAAGATGCCAAGGTCATCCACTGCACACTGGACCACTGTCGGTTGTCTTGACTTGTCCTGACATTGGATTTCAGATGATTCAGGACGAGAGAGTAAGGCTGGTGACTCTGTGCAATTCTACCTCACTTAAATCTAATTCAGCCTCCAGTCAAGACATCCCTTGTGATGCCACTGGTTCTCTTTGAAAACGAAGGACAAACAAGCTACAGGAATTCAGAAGAAAGGAGAGCTATTAAATTATAGGAGGATTTACTCGTTCTTTTAAAGTCTGAAATAAGTCAAGTTCTAAAATGTAAGAAGCATCTTGCATTAATTGTTTAATTATTGCTTTCATTCTATTCCAAAATATTACTGCTAAAAGTGTAACTTTTTCTACCTCGTTTCATATCTAGAAAGGCATTGATGGCATCGTCATCACTGCAGAGTCAGAAAGGCCCGGTTTCAAGCCCTGCCTCTGACATAGTATGGTTTATGATTCTAAGGAAGTCACCTAATTTCTCAGTGCTTCGGGCAATGCACTAAGACTCTCAGTTAGAAAGATGGTGCTAGCTAGGATTGCCCATATCAACAAAATCACAGGTCCAGTTCCTATAATTTCAAGCTTAATTTAAAACACATTCTTTATTACAAAAGTACTACCTCTTAGTAACACAGTCTGGAAGCAAATACTGGAAAATATAACCCAACAGAATATCGAATCTGTGTGCATTTTACCCACTTGGAAAATTAATATAACTTCCATCCCTTCAATGTCCATAAAACAATAAGAAGTCATTCGGAAATGTTTCACTGATGCATGGCATCACAGATTGTGAGAGATGGAAGGAAAGACAGGAGCTATCGAACACAACTGATGACAAAAGGAATCCTCCTTAACATATACGTGGTCTCCCAGACTTAGTTTGAAGACCTCCATGGAGAAGTAAACAACTCTCTTTCCTAAAGCAGCCCAATCTACTTGTCAACATTTCTAATGGATAAAGTCTTCCTGAAATCAAGCAGAATTTGCCTCCTTGAAACTTTAACCGCTGTGCCTGGTTCTGCCTTAAGAAGCCAAGAAGGGCAAGTCTAGGTCCACCATTCTCATCCTTATGGAAAGCTGTCCCATTTGCCAAGATTCCTTTTATCTCCAGGCTAAAAACCCCAAGAACTTCAACTGCCACTTATCTGAAATGGACTCCTTCATGATCCTGTCACCCTTCTTTGGACACACTGGAGCAAAGCAATGTCCTCTATAAAAATCTGTAGAGAATTATGAATTCTTCTGCGATTAGAAAGGGAAGTCTTAATAATATTATATGTTTTGGCTACATCTAATATAAATGCAAAAATAGTAGCAATCACTGTTCAATTGACATATCCATAACTTGAGATTAAAACAGAAGGCATGGAAACAATACTGCAACTTGAATTTTGAACAGCTATAATACTAATAGCATCAGAACTATGAGAGGATGAAAGTACAACAGAAATAGAGGATATGATCTCTGCCTTCATAAGTTTTAATGACAAGTTTTGATACATTACTATTTATCCACTGCTACCTTAGAGGAAAGAAAGTGAGCTGGTAAGACAAAGGAAAAGCCATGTATATGAGCCTATGAATATTTGCTAAGCTTAATTCTAGTAGGTGTAAATTGTGAATATAGTTATTAATTCATCTGACAAAGCATTAGGAGAAATTAAATAAAAAATTATGTTTGCAGTGGTTGGAATTCCATCCTCTAGTTTCTCACTCTCCCCAGGACAGCTGGTTTGGATAAAATGCTCAATGGTGATAGTTTGGGAAAGACGTTGAATGCCAAAAGCTGAGATTTCCCAATTCATCTGACAGAATCAAAAAAGTGAACTAAGAGAAAACCTCAAAGCCACACTATACATCTGTAGCTATTGTAACAACAGATCTTTCTGAACTATGAAAGGAGGAAAGGAAAAGCAGGGGAAAAAATACAAGGATAGTTCCATAAAGATTCCCATTTAACATACTTTACTTGAAATTCAGAAAGTTTGAGTTAGGGTTCACTATAATGCAGAGATCAGATAGTCCTACGTAGTGGGGGGCAAGACTTTTAACTTTACTACTAATGGTAAAAAGACAATCTTTATTCATGGCAATTCTAAATGTCTTTAATAATTTCACATATGTTATAGTCTCCTTTTACATTAGAGCATGTTCTCCAAAAGGGAGAAGTAGTAGTAGTCTCAGGCATATTTTTTCTTTTTTTTCCTAGACACATTTTGCCTTAGATACTACTATGAAAAAAAAGGACTGGGTTTTAGATAAGGCTCTGACACTCTTTTAAAAGTGAAGAAACTTAAAGGAAAAAGATTTAGTAAGACCATAGTGTTGAAGGCCTCTGGTAGCAATGTAATGTGTGAACAAAGGTGATACCTCACTGCAATTGTGCAAAACTTTTCTCCAAAAAACACCTTATGGTTCCATCACAAAAGATAGTATTTCTTTGCTGAAATCCACATTTAACTTCAATATGATATGACTGACAGCATGGAGGCAAACCAGAAAGACCACATTAAGAACATAGAAATGACTTACTTTGGCTTCAGTCTCTCCCCTATGAAGGGTGTATAAATGATGGACAGCACTCTGTGATGAGGACCACGGATGAGTCAGGATTTGGAAGACATGAAAATCATGGCCAAGGGTGTCTGTTGTGACAAGAAGCATACCTGGACAACAAAAGTCAAGGGGGAAAAACATAAGGTCTTGTCCATAGAGAGATTTCCTTTTTTAACAAATAACTCTTCTTTACTCTTGTCAGGGTTAGAAATTTTCCAGAACATATACTGAAAACTATATGACACTCCTTATGGGACCTCAGTGTCTACATGCTACATTCATCAATAATAACTGGCAGAAACTACAGCAAATACTTAATAAGGATCAGCAATTGTGGAGAAGAAATATCTTCCCAAAAGGGATGTGAACCTTAAAAAGCTGTTTGAGAAAAAGTATTTGTTCTGAAGTGATAGGAGAGGAATATGAAAATAGAAGTAATGAATAAAGGTAAAAAGAACTGAAGGGAAATCAAAAGGATGAAAATGGATTGATAAAAGGGTGATTATAATTATTTCAAGTAGCAAAAGAATTTTAGGGGCAGCAAAATTATATGGGCAGAAACCCTCATTGCTTAGACCAGCTCAGGTAAAGGTGTTATTTTGCTCTCTGAAAAATCATCTTAAATTCATCATCAACTCCACAGATATGTAATCAGGTCCCATGAATGCACAACACAGAAAGTGTTTAAGGCTGCATGATGGAACTAAGACAATCGACTAATCCAAAGTCATCTTCTTCATAGCATCTTCTTATTAAAGTTTAGAAGGCATGTTTTCATGAAGGCAATACCTGCTATCATAAATCATGTATAATCTCAGGGATGAGTCAATCCAGGGTATGAACTTAAAAGAAGGTGGCTTACAGTGTATGAAGCCAAAATGGGACACAGAACTCAAAAATATGTAGAATTGCTAGATAAAATTTTTTATTTTTCTTCCCATCTCTCCCCTTTTCTATATCAATCTAGAATCAGGTTTCAGGACATTTATGAGAAGATTTCTTTAGGTCAACTCTCCAATTGTTTACACAAGAAGGGAGCACTTTCCTTCTATAAAGTCTGCCTTTATGGCTGAACTTGAGAAGACTGTAGAAAATACAGTCATTCTGGATTTGACAGTCATTCTCATTTACAGCAAATCAATATTACCTTGCTTATCAAAATAATGTCATAAATTACCTCACTTCCAGCACACTAGGATGTTTAAATAAGCTTGAAAGGGAAACCAGGTTATTTGAGCAGTTGTTAAAAGGTACATTAGAAGGCACAGACATTGCTGCAGTTTTTGATGTCAGAGCTTGGGGGTTTCTTTTAAATGACTTAAGAACTTCAGTTGGATGAGGGTGAGTGTTACGTAAGGAGGAAGAAACTGGAAAGTGCATTGAATTATAGAATCTCAGAACAGAAGGCCTTGACAGCCACTTAATCCAAATCATTCAGACCAGAGACACAACTGCCCTTTTAAAAAAGAAAGTAAAGAAAATGAAAGCATAAAAACAACCTCTCCAACCTCCCTGACAAGGGTCAAGACACTTTACTTGAAGAATTCTAGTAAGTAGCAATTCATTAGGTTTTAAAGCAGCCCATTTTGATTTTGGATAACAATACTGATACCAACTCAATAATCACAACTACCTTGGGATGGGATTTCTCTATGCCTAATGACTTGAACCCACTGAGGGCAGCTAGGTGCTGCACTCTCTTATCATTTATCGAGGGTTTCAACTGCTTGATAACCAATTCTGTTTACAAAATATGTGAAAAGTACAAATTTTTAATAAAGATTACTTCTCAAAAGTGGGAGACTACCACATTTATATATCAAAAAGCCTTTCCAGTCCTACCAAACTCCTTTTATGACACAAATATGGTGCTGATACCTAAACCAGGAAGAGTTAAAACAGAGAAAAAAATTACAGATCAATTTCCCTAATGAATATCTATGCAAAAATATTTTAACAAAATAATAGCAAGGCAATTACACCACTATATCGCAAGGATTATATACAATAACCAGGTGGGACTTGTACCAGGAATGCAGGTTGGCTTGATATTAGGAAAATCATGAATGTAATTGTGCATATCAAAAACAAAACCAACAGAAATCATATGATTGTCTCAACAGATGCTGAAAAAGCTCCTGACAAAATCCAGCACCCATTCCTATTAAAAACACTAGAGAGCACAGGAATAAAGAGAGCACTCCTTAAAACGAGAAGCAGTATCTATCAAAAACCTTCCGCAAGCATCATATGTAATAGGGACAAGCTAGAAGCGTTTTCCACAAGATCAGAGGTGAAACAAGGATGTCCATTATCATCACTGTTGTTCAATATCATACTGGAAACATTAGCTTTAGCAATAAAAAAAGAAAAAGAAATTGAAGGCAATGAGGAAACAAAATTATTACTCTTTCAGATGATATGATGGTATACTTAGAGAACCCTAGAGCATCAAATAAAAAATTACTTGAAGTAACTAACAACTTTAGCAGAATCGCAGGATATAAAATAAACCCATATAAATCATCAGCATTTCTTTACATGACCAATAAAGCCCAGCAGCAAGAGATATAAAGAGAAATTCTGTTTAAAATACCTATAAACAATATAAAATACCTGCCAAGACAAACCCAAGAACTATATGAACACAATTACAAAACATTTTTCATAGAAATAAAGTCAGATCTTAACAATTGGAAAAATATCAATTGCTCATGGATAGGCCAAGCTAATATAAAAAAAAAACAATTCTGCCTAAACTAATTTACCTATTCAGTGCCATACAAACTACCAAAAAAACAATTATAGAGCCAGAAAAAAATAGTACAATCCATCTGGAAGAAAAAAGGTCAAGAATATCAAGGAAATTAATGAAAAAAAAATACAAAAGAAGGTAGCTTAGCAATACCAGATCTCAAGCTATATTATAAAGCACTAACTATCAAAACTATCTGGTACTGGCTAAGAAATAGAGTGGGGGATCAGTGGAATAGATTAGGTACGCAAGACACAATAGTCAATGACCATAGTAACCTAGTGTTTGATAAACCTAAAGAACCCAGCTTTTGGGATAAGAACTCAATATTTGATAAAAACTGTTGGGAAAACTGGAAAACAATAGGACACAAACTAGGTGTAGACCAACATCTCACACCGTATACCAAGATAAGGTTAAAATGGGTGCATGATTTAGCCATAAAGGGTGATACCATAAGCAAATTAGAAGCGCAAGGGATAGTCTACTGGTCAGATCTCTAAGGAGGGAAAGAATTAATGACCAAACAAGAGATAAAGAACATTACAAAATATAAAATAATTTTGATTATATTAAATTAAAAAGCTTTTATACAAACAAAACTAATACAACCAAGATTAGAAGGGAAGCAGAAAGATGGGAAACAGCAAGTGTCTCTGATAAAGGCCTTATTTCTCCAATATTTAGAGAACTGAGTCAAATTTATAAGAATACAAGCCATTTCCCAACTGATAAATGATCAAAGGATATGAACAGGCAGTTCTCAGATGAAATCAAAGCTATCTATAAGCATATGAAGAAGTACTCTTAATCACTTTTGATTAGAGAAATGCAAATTAAAACAACTCTGAGATACCAACTCATACCTGTCAGACTAGCTAACAGGACAAAAAAGGAAAATGATAAATGTTGGAGATGATGTGGGAAAATTGGGACACTGATGCACTGTTGGTGGAGTTGTGAACTGAGCCAACCATTCTGGAGAGTAATTTGCAACTGTGTCCAAAGGGTAACCAAACTATGCATACCCTTTGATCCAGTAATACTACCATTAGGTCTGCATCCCAAAAAGATCATAAAAAAGGGGAAAGGACCTACATGTGCAAAAATATTTACAGCAGCCCTTTTCATGGTGGTAAAATATTGGAAACTGAGGGAATGCCCATCAAATGGGGAATGGCTGAACAAGCTGTGGCATATGAATATACTGGAATACTATTGTGCAATAAGAAATGACAAACAGACAGACTTCAGAAAATTCTGGAAAGACTTGTACCAACTGACGCAGTGTGAAATGAGCAGAACCAGGAAAACACTGTACAGAGTATCAGCAACATTGTGTGATGATCAACTAAGAATGACTCAGCTCTTCTCAGCAACACAATGATCCAAGACAAGTATAAAGGACTCACAGAGGAAAATGCTAAACATATCCAGATAAAGAACTGATGAACTCTGAATGCAGATTGAAGCACATTTTTTTCACTTACTTTATTCTTTCTCATGGTTTTTTTAATCTGTTACTTCTTCCCAACTGTGACTAATATGGAAATATTTCTTACATGAAAGCACATGTATAAACTATATCTGCCTACCATTTTCAGAACTGGGGAGGGAAGGGAGAGAGAAAAAAAAATTTTGAACTCAAAATCTTGTAAAAATTTTCTTGACATGTAACTGGGGGGAAAAAGTGAATACTATTAAAGCAACGACAAAAAAGCCATTATCCTGAGAGGTAGCTACTTGGTGAGAATCCTTGCTCTGTGTCATTCTTGGGGGGGAAAGGCAGGGGGGAACCCAACAACATAATAAATAATTAATCTGATTTTAAAGGGCCAGAAAAGTCAAATTATTCATATAAAACAAATCTCCCTTAGTTAATCCACTTGTTTTATATTTTTGTAGTATTCATTCATTCTCTGTGTTATCAGTTTGGCTAGGATAAAATAAGGCAAAACAGTATTTGGTAATTTCCTTCATTTCTTGTTCAATTGTAAATTCTCCTTTCCCTTCTTAACAGGTCTATATTCCTCTTCAAAATCACACTAACGATCATAGGACTTAAAGCTGGTAGGGAATTCAAACCAGTACTTCAATTTGGCTAAACCCACCTACTTTACATATGAGGAAAATGAGACCTAGAGAGGCTAAGTGACTTGCATACAGTCACACAGGTAATAAGGAGTAGAGCCAGGACATAAGTAACTTATAGGGTCCATTCCAGTTCTAAATCTACAGTAGCATCATCTGAGCTGAAGTCCTCAGACTCCCAATGCGGCCCTCTTTCCACTATAAAAGGCAAACTATTCTTTGCCTTGTCTTAGTTGGTCAACAGGTGACATATCAATGATAATAAAGTTAGCAGCATTAGCTGCCCTTAGTGTGGTGTCAGTTCTAGCAATATCCAAGGTAAAGGCAGCCTTCATACCACAGTAAATGGAGTAGGTGTAAAAACTAGATAATTGATAAAAAAAAAAAAAGGTAGAAAAGAGATCCTAAAAAGGACATACTGGAGAGTGTGTGGAAGCAGAAGCAAATTCAATGAAAATGAGATTTACAGAGTTCACTCTTGAAGGTGAGTGCTCAAAGTTTCAAGGCTCCAGTGTGAACACCACAAAGCCCAGGTACTTCTGTACTGTCTGAAACCTTTGATTCACATTTTGTATCTTAGACACAACCACATAGCACTACAGGGAAATACAGTTTAAAAGCATCTCCACTGTACAGTTATCAAACCATAACAGCTGCCTGGATTTGAAAACCTGCAAGGTAGAACCCCAAATTAATCATTTTAAAACATCATGACTCTAAGGTGTGTAGTTATTAGGTCAGATGTACACAGTATCTGCCTTGTTAAAATATGCATTGATATGGGCCCACATATCTAGGACTTTAATCTGATCCACATGCTTTTCTGTTCCACGTTGATCATGTTTTCCTCCTTTGCTCACCCTTTAATTTTTAAAATAACTTCCTTGTTGAAAAAGAAAAGGGGTGAAAGATTATACAGCATTTGCGGGAAGACAGGAGTTGGCATTAAAATAGAAAGATGAGCTCTATCTGATCTGGCTGTTTGCATGGCTAATCCAGGATCCTGCTTTGTGTCACTGTTCTGAAGCCAAGGCATCTCATTAGATGAACTCTATCACTCGAACCTAAGTCCAGGAGATTGTATTTTAAGGAAAGAAAACTTTCCCTACATGTCTCTCTTCCCATTTTTTATCTAAAAGCCCATACTTATCTAAATGCTCCTAATACGCTGCCTCCTTAGTTATCCTCCAATAGAATTCCATGCTAAAGAACACTCTTACCCTGTCTTTACTTCATTCGTGTGCCTGAAGTTTGTCATATCGGTCTCTTCACTTTTTGAAAGCAATGTTTCAACTTCCTCTTCTACTTTTAGCTGAGTAACAAGTTTTAATGGTTATAACTATTGAGCTTCTCATTGTCTCTCCACAAAAATATTTTCTATAGTTTTTAAAAACTACAGTGCAAATACAATACCAACAAGAGAATCAACTGAATGTGAATCATTTCTATGTTCTCCTTTGCAAAAATTCATCAGCTACAGATGACTCTGACTGGGACTCTTTACAAGCTATACATAAGCCTCACAGTTAGCGGTCAACTGAAAGGAAGATCCACACTAGTCTCTTATCAAGACTAAAATAATATTCTCTTGTTGTATGTTTAATATATGTATAATCACAGATAAAAAATGATAACTTCAGGTTTGGCCTGCTTGTTTTTCAATCTGGCATTAATAAAACAATTCAAATTCTTAAAAATACATAGTCCAACAAGAATTTGTGGGACAACATAGCTATTATCTTCCATGAATCTGATTTCAAGTTTTGATTTGCTTTTCCATTAAATGAAAGGTATATCAAAGCTTAATTATGGATAGTGCTTATCCACAGAGGAGGTTAGTTAAACCTTTCCCAGAATAGTTCCAAAAAGAAATGGTTTAAGCTTCATGTAGGCCCAAGAATACATATGCTTTCTTTTAATTTATAACTTCCTCTTTTTCACACACTCTGCTGGGGGAAACAATAAGCTTCTTTCAGGAAAAAGACTTAAAAAATACACAGAACATATACATAAAAGGAAAAAGTAGTACGGATATAAACTGCGGCTTGAGAGCTATTTCTGCAGTATCAGAAGACTAAACCAGACTCTGGCCTGGCCATAAACTAAACCCACGCCCCAAATGAGGTGCCAAGCCACAAAAAGCATTTGCGTCAACTGGGAATACAAGGAAAAGAAGGACTTCTAATTATAGGGCCTGGAAGCGGAAACCTTGAGTGATTAGGAGTTTAGGCGCTGCTGTATGTTTATCTAGGAGCTTCCTCTCTCTCTCTCTCTCTCTCTCTCTCTCTCTCTCTCTCTCTCTCTCTCTCTCTCTCTCTCTCTCTCTCTCTCTCTCTCTCTCTCTCTCTCTCCCCTCTCTCTTCTTTCACTACCTCAGTTTGATAGATTAGAATAGAACTAAAGGGTGGGATTGAAATTTCTCATGGTACACAGTGTTCTCCAAAATACAAGGGAGGTGGAGATGAAATGCTAAGGCTTTTTCAGCCTTGTAGGAACATAAGTCTTTACAACCAGGCGTCAGCTGGTTAGCCCCAAAGTCAAAATTAAAGAGTAGCAAATCTCCGTTGGGCATTTGCTATAAAATTTAGGGAACCTGAGTAGGTTAAGCCTTACTACCACATCCTATTTATAACACCTACCTAATTGTACATTTGTTCATTACACACACAGAAGCGAGATGCAAGTCATGTAATCTCCGGTTTAAGGTGGCAACAAAAAATTTCCTTTCAAAAATAAGATTCTGAACGTAATATAAGTCTGTTCTCCTACCTCATTGCCTCCAAAGTGACTCAGATAAAGAAATGTATGTGTGTATACACATGAATATATACATACATATACACATTTATAAAAATACATAATCTAGCCCAATGTTTCCAACAATATAATTAATAAAAGCTAATTTTTAAATGATCTATTAAAAGGTTACCTTTTTTTGATAACAGACAAATCACAAAAATGAAACTCTAGGACTTCGAGAAAAGACTTAAATCCCTGAAACTATAAAGTCGTAACAGAGTGCTGTGACAAAAAGTCTGATTAATATAGCTGCCAAATCAAATTTGAATATTTAAAAATAGATATAGGGCAAAGAACTACCAAAAGTTAATACCATCAATTGGGCTTCATGCAGCAAAACATCATTGAATATTTTGATAATTCCCTAATGGCCAGGGGCCATTTAATCTTAATCAAGCTCAAACCCTGACAAACACCCTGAAAGCAGAATAAATATGGCTAAAGGGACAAAGGATAAAATTTATCTGTTCTTCTATCCCATCTGAAAACTGACTGAACCCATGATGTTTGGGCCACATCTATGCCCACTGCCTTCATTATTTGTTCTTGGATATGAGGTTTAAAGTCAACTATAAGTAACTGTAGTTAATAATAAAACATGACACGGGGTAATAGCAGCAAAAGACACCTACAACTCCAGCGAGGCTTAGTCCCATAAAAACTACTTGAGGAAGGGTGACTTTCCAACGAACCACAAGAAAATACAAAGACATAGAAATAATATAAAATTTGGAAAGTATGGTATGGGGGGGGGAACAATAGATTTGGAATCAGAAGACCCAAGTTTAAATAATACCAGTTATCTGCATGATTCTGAGCTAGTCATTTAACCTCTTTTGGCTTCAGTTTCCTCATTTGTTAAATGAAAGGTTTGGCCTAGATAGTACCTGTGAATCTTTCTTGCTCTAAATCAATAATGCTGTGAGCAGGAAAAAAAATAGGAAAGCAATGAAACTATAAGATGGAGGAATTTCATAATCAATCCACTATAGGTTCATATATTAAGAGCTAGAAGAAACCTAACATCTCATTAGTTAAAAGGAATCCTTTCGTATCAGCTTAGGCAAGAGAGGTTAAATGACTCATACAAGATCACACAACAGGCCTTCTAGCCCTGTATTCTTCTACTATCAACAAAAACTCATTGAGTTAGTACTTTGTACAAGACACTGTGGACTATGATGCAAACAAAAAATACAAGACATGGTCTTTGTTTTCAGGGAGTTTATAATATCACTGAGAATATTAGGTGCAGAGACATAAAAAGGGGGCACATTTTATATACAATTTAGTAAGACTAATGGCATTAGAAAGAACGTGAACAAATTGGTATATAAACTAGGATGTAAACCAGGAAATTCAGACAAATGGAAACCATGGCATATAAGATTCAGTGGAAGGATTCAGGATAATTACTGCAGAGAAAAGAAGAGTGCAGAGACATGGTTGTTTCATCTATCATTTGAAGAGATGAAGAGATTAAAGGAGTAATCAGAGGGAAAGCAATATCAGGAAGAATTTCCTAACAATTTATACTACTAAGATAAACTAGGAGGAGCTAACTAAATCCTGCTACTGAAGATATTCAAGAAGATGCTAGATATCAGCAGTATTAGCAAGTTGCAGATGGGAGAATGACTACATGATCTCTAAGGTTCTTCCCATGATAGACAATAAATAAAGGGAAAAAAATATGGTTGGCTTAGAAATCATGGTGAAGGTAGGATTTGAGATGAGCCTTGAAGGATATATAAGAATTAGGTAAGTAGAAAGGATGAGGAGGACATTCCAGAAAGGAAAATAGTATAGGCAAAGAACACAGAAGCAATAATGGTCTATTCAGATCAATATCTACCTGAAGCAGAAGAGTCACAATGGGGAGTTATGGGAGATGAATGCTGAGAAAAATTGGCTTTATGCCCAATTTCTGCCATACATTTTTCCAGTTTTCCCAGCAGTTTTTTGGTAAACAGTGATTTCTTATCCCAGAAGCTGGAATCTTTGGATTCATCAAATAGTATATCAATACAGTCATTAACTGTTGTGTTTTGCATACCTAAACTATTCCACTGCTCCACCACTCTATTTCTTAGCCAGTACCAACTAGTTTTGATGATTGCTGCTTTATAATACAATTCAAGAAAATAATACAATTGATACCTAACATGAATGTATAGATAGAGCCTGTATCAGATTATATACCATCTAAGGGGTGGGAAAGAAGAAATGGGGGGGGGAGAGAGAGTAGAAATTTAAAACTCAAAATCTTATGTCAGTGAATGTTGAAAACTAAAAATAAATAAATTTTAAAAATAAATTTTTTAAAAAGTGGGAAAAAAGAAAGATTGGCTTTATACTGTTTAAAAAAAACTACAAATGCAAATCTAAGGATTTTGAATGCTATGTCAACAAATAATGATGAAACCAGGATGGATTTTAGCAAGACAACTATGGTGACAGCATGTTTTAAGGCATTTAAGAGGACATGACTGTAAAGTAGGAATTAAAATACAGAGAAAGTTAATCAGGAGATAATGTAGAAGGCTCAAACTAGTGTCCAGATAATATATGATGAATGTTTGGCCTAGAGTCTTGCCAGAGATGACTGCAAATGAATGGTTAGATGTAAAATTATTATAAAAGAGGGTTTAGTGATTTAGTGACTGGTTGGCTGAGACAGATTAAGATATCAAAATCTTCTACAAACGTGTATTAAATATGTGTTATATGTAAAGCAGATTTTTATATACTGTATGTGCAAGGTGCAACATGCAAAATTTAAATCTCAGAACAAAACTAGAAGAAGCTTAGAGAGAATCTAATCAAAATCCCTCATTTTACGCATGAGAGAGGTTAGGGTAACAGAGGGTGAGTAAATTTCTAAAATTCTGAGAGGAAGTCCAACTTCAAATTCAGTGCTCTTGTCCCATACCATGACAATAGTCCTTTCTCCAAAACACACCTACTGTTGTGAATAATTCTCAATCTACTGGAACAAATAATCTGGTGATTCTTGAAAACAATTTTAAGATAATTTCTGTTAGCTATTCTTCATGAATATCTCTGAGAAATAGGTAGGTTTTTTTAAGTATAACTTTTGAAAAATTGGATATATGTTAACATAGGGAATTAGCCAATATTTGAGAATAATGAAGAAATTATCAGCTTATGCTTTTCTTGACATCATTGCCTCCAAACAAGGATAGCTTTGTATCATATCAAAAGGATGAATCCGTTCCCAAACATCTAAAAGAACAAAATGGTTTTAGCAAGCAAAAAGCAAATGGGAACAATTTATCACTTGCCACAAGCTTGACGATCACAATATTACCATGATTTACAGAAGTGATATTCATAGGCTGAATGACCATTATTCACTTTTTTTTCAATTTTTGGTTGAACAAAATGGACTTGGAGATTCTTTCTAATTTGAAAAAATGGAAATTTTATAAACACCTTGTTAAGATGATAATCAATCAAAAGGGCAAATGATAACAATTGCTCTTCTCCTGTATTTTTGTTCTTTTTATTATGTCTTTTGAAGTCAATATGCACTGTTTTATTTATTTGTAAAACTATAATTATAGAAATCTAAACAAACATACAACAAGAATACCTAAAGTTTCACTAGAAGAGATGTACATTCACCAATTAAATAAAAAGCTAAATACATTATTGGCTTTTATGAACACTTCTAAAAAGCTTCTGGACCTCTGCAGGTATCTCACTATGATATAATCTAAATTTACAACTAATGAGGAAATTCTACTTATAAAAATCTAATAAAAGGTCTATTAACCAATCAAGGAAATAAATCTCCATAGGAAAAGGCATTCATTTCCTTTTTTTTTTCCTGCCCAGTCTCCAACATATCTGCCTGCCAAATGGCAAAGACAGAACCAAGCAAGTGACAATCCTGTTACAACAAAGATAGTCATTATATTCAGCATTCAATAATTCAGAGTTGAATCATTCCATAATGTGACTCTTTATCTTGCCAACACTTGCATCATGGCTGCTAAATACATCAGCTCCTTTAAAGAATCAGAATGATAGATTTTGAGTTATAAATGCTGAAAACTAAAGCTAAATAAATAAATAACTGGGGGGAGGGAGGAAGAGAACAAAACCAAAAATAAGCAAAACAGGTTAAAAAAAAGTATCAGAATGAAATCTTAAAAAAAGAATAATATGAACAGTTGGGCAAAATAGTTCAAAATTATTGTTTCAATTTCTTCTTCATTAGTGTTGAATTTACCCTTTTCATTTTTGATACTGGTAATCTGGTTTTCTTCTTTCTTTTAATTAAATTAACCAAAAGTTTACCTATTTTATTAGTTTTTTCATAAAACTAACTCTTAGTTTTACTTATTAATTCAAAAGTTTTCTTAATTTCAATTTTATCAATCTCTAATTTGGTTTTCAGTATTTCTAATTTGGTATTTAATTGGAGATTTTTAATGTTTTTTTTTCTAGTTGTTTTAGTTGCATGCCCAATTCATTGATCTCTTCTTTCTTCTCAGCAATACGAGGATCTAAAACATCTCCAAAAGTCTCATGATGGAAAATGTTATCCACATCCACAGAAAGAACTATGGAGTTTGAATGCAGATTGAAGCATATGATTTGCTTTTTTTTTCCTTGTTTTGTTTTGTTTCTTCTCATGGTTCCTCTTATTGGTTCTAATTCTTTACAACAAGACTAATGTGAAAATATGTTTAATAGGAACATATATGTAGAGCCTACATCAGATTGCATGCCATCTTGGGGAGGGAGGCAGGTAAGTAGTGGGGAGAAAATTTAATACTCAAAAGCTTATGGAAGTGATTGTTGAAAGTTAAAAATAAATTAATTAAATTTAAAAAAAAGAAAAATACAAACCTATACCAGAAAAAAGCAACTCCGCGCCTACACCTGCACTTTATTTCAATGATGTTATAATCACCATATCTAATTGTCTTCCCTCTATCCTCATGCTTCTCAAACCCCCAGTGCCCTCTGGCATTGACAATAACCCTGTTCTTCCAGACACTCTTTTCTCACTAGGTTTTTGTGACTATTCTCTCCTAGTTCTCCTCCAAACTATCTGATGGTTTCTTCTCAATCTCTGTTGGATCTTCAGACAGGTCAGACCGACAAATTTTGCAGATCCCCCAAGGTTCTATCCTAGGCTTAGAGAAAATAAAGCTATATCACTTCCTCAAGGTCACACAGTAACTGTGACCATTGCTGGCAATTCATACTGCATCCACTCAACTCATTTCTCAACCCTTTCCAATATGGCTTCAGACTTCACTCAACTGAAACTGCTCTCTCCAAAGTGACCAATGATCTCTTAGTCGCCCAATCTAATGACATTCTCACAGTCTTCATCTTCTGCCTTCATTTGACACTGTTTGGTGCCCCCTTCTCCTGTATATTCTCTGTCTCTGTTTATCTCTCTCTCTCTCTACACACACACACACACACACACACACACACACACATACAAAAGACATAGAGAGAGAGATAGACAGACAGAGACAGAAACACTATTCTGCTCTCTATCTTGATTAACCTCCTGATTCCCTGACCATACTTCGCTCCTCACTTAATCCATGCTTAATGACTGACTGATTGACTCAAAGGTAATAAGGAAATTAGGGCAAGAGTAAGATTTGGGGGTGGGAAGAATATTAGGGGACAAGATACAGGTGATAAACCAGGAAAGGGTAGTGAGGCACGGTCAAGGGTCAGGAAGATAAACAACCTACAGAACTGCATAGTGCTAAGCATAAAGGATATAAAGAATTACAAAAGATAGTCCTTGCACCCTAGGAGATCATAATCCAAAGGAAGAAAACAAACAAACAAAACAAATACACCCAAACAAGCTCCATACAAGATAAACAGGGGAAAAAATCAATTGAAGGAAGGCACTAGAGTTTTAAAAGAGTTGGAAAAGGCTTGCTGTGGAAGGTGGGATTTCAGTGCCACCATCCTCCCAGGCACCCAGGCTCAAAATTAGTGTCATCTGCAACTTCTCAATCTTTCTCATGCCCCTATTTAATCCGTTGCCAAGTCCTGCCAATTTTAGTTTCCTGTCTTATTCCTCACTCTCTTCTGTACTCCATATCCAATAGATCGCCAAGTCCCGTCAATTTTAAAGAGGTCCAAAAGCTGGTTCCTTCTACTTCTTCAATCTTCTTCCAACTTACTCCCCTTGGCATATAATGACAATCTTGTGATACTGGCCTACTAGATGTTACTCTGACATAACACTCCATCTCCAGACTCTGTTTCATTTAACTGCTTGTCTCCCATGCCTGGAATTCTCTCCCTCCTCAACTCTGTCTCTGAGCTTCCCTAACTAAAATCCCACAATCTACAAGAACTCTTCCCCATCTACCCTTAATGCCAGCCATTCCCTCTGTTGACTATTTCCAATGAATCATGTATATATCTTGTTTGTACCTTACTGTTTGACTGTTGTCTCCCCTGTTAGACTGTAAGCTCCTTGAGAGCAGGGACTGGATTTTACCTATCTTTTTATCCTCATAGCTTAGCACTGTGCCAGGCACATGGCAGGTACTTAACAGATGCTTGTTAACTTGACTTGAAAGGGGCCAATCATATATTTCAATTTGATGGCAAATTTGGGGGGAATTTTATTTCTGGTTCTTGGATTCAGGCATGAAAATTAATTAAGCAAGACCCTGGCATAACCTTGAGTTTGAAAATACACTTCACATCATCCTGTTAACATTAATTTTAATAGGTACTCCTTGAAAGACAAAGTCAAAGTATAATAAGAGGGGGAGATTGAAAAACAGAGAATTAAAACTCCAGGGAGTAATCCATTTAATATGCCAAGAGTTAAAAGAACCACTTTTATGGAGTAAACTAGAGCAAAACTCCAATAAAAACCACCCCCACCTTAAAAAACAAAAATAAAAACACCTGGTAACCAATCCTTGAGACTACAGTATAAACAACAGACCTGAATGTATGTGCCTGGCAGTGACAATTCAGAGGTTCACAGAGAAAACAAGAAAAAGGCCAGGTGCCCATCCAGTTCATCTGTGAAGCATTATAGACACTTCAACAATCACGCAATCAAGACTCAGTACTATTCTGCCTACTTGCTGTGATCAAGGGGGAAAATTTCTGCACAAAAATTCCAATTTAAACTTCTTTAACTATTAACCCAAGACCACCATCACATTTCAATGTACAGCATTTAAGTAACCCGAGGAATTTCAGCTCTGTTAAAGATGCAGTCAAGCATCCAGAGGGGTACACAGTTTAATCTGTTTTACTGCAGGCCTAACATTCATTTTCCTGTTATTAATGGATGGAAAAGCTCTTTCCATGCCAAGGAGGAGTAATTATTTAAAATGTAGATGTGTGGCACTTCACAGCTCTCAGTTGCTCAGGTGGCAGAAGTAACGCCTCTGGAAAGCAGATCAATTATTTACTGAATTAAAATCAGAAAACATTGTTTTAGAAACATCAGCCTGTTTCATCAGTTTGAAAGTTTTCAACTTCTGTTTCCCATTTCCTGGCTGATAAAAACCAACACTCATCTGCTTTAATGTCAAAGGCTGTATAATTAATAACATGCCCAACTTAGTCTCTCTCGGTTACATATATAAAATGAACCTTTACTTGAAGAAACTTCAAGTACTTTTAATTCAATGACAGAATTCCACCTCCTATTTCTGCGGGCGACTGAGTTTGATTCCCACACAATCACATTTCTATACTCACATTAATATCACGCCAATTGATATCTATTATACTCATCACTCTTCAATATCTCTAGGGTCTGACTGCATTAAACATGATCAGAGAGATAGTGGTTCATACCCACAATCTAGCAAAGAGGTGTTGCTCATACTAACCACGAATCATCTGGGGTTCAGTTCTGATCCCCGCCGATGACTAATTTACCATATGGCTATCATGGATTATATGGCTTCAACTCTCCTCTCATAACAACTTTAACATGTGCAAAATGAAGATAACAGGATATAACTCTTCATCAAGAGAGCTTCTAGATTAAAATACAATGAAATCTCAAAATGTAAGTTGAAATGCAAAGCATAATAATTACACCCTTAAAAGTCAAACAAAATTGGCTTATAATTGAGGGCAAGTGTAAAGAAAAATATACCCCCCAAAATTAAGTACTTGGTAATGATCTATATGAATATCAACTATGAACTCAGGCTACTTTGTATACAGCTGGGACTTTTTATTCACGTAACATGTCCTGCCCCTGGTCCATTAAAAAATTTCCTAGACAAGTCAGAAGATCCCAAGGCAATAGACATCTATAGCCTTCTCACCTCATGAGACACTAATCAAGCAAAGCCCTGATTTGGAAGGTCCCTCTGTTCCCAGCTTGACAAATTTCTTCATTGCAATGAGAGCTGTGAAATACTGTGTAAACCAAAATGAATAACAATAACATCCCTCCTAAACCTTTGCTAAGTTCCCAAAATGCATTCTAGAAGTGTTCAGAACAAATAAATTAATCCACTTTCACACTGCAAAATAAGAAAATAAATCTTGATCCCAAATCATCACCCAAAGTTGACAAATCACCTTCTAAATCCTCTATCTTTACTGTTCCTTTAGCAGATGAACTAATGGGGTCCTCACTCATTTATAATATTTCTATTTCACAGTTCTTATATTCTTTCCTATTGCTATCATAAAAAATACTGTTGCATCTCACTAACATGAAGTAATATCTGATTTAAGAATTATCTGTGTAGAGATAGCCACCACTGTCCTTACTCCTTTCTTCACTGGCAGTTGTTGACCACTCTAAGACATGCATATGAAATACCAGCAGCAGTTATCACAGTAACTTCAACAACAGATTTTGCACAAGGAACACTGAGCTTGTATGAATAAATAGAATAGTAGAACTGGAAGAGACTTCAATGGTCTCTAAACCTGACTCACAAATCCCCTTAAAGACACTCCTGACAAATGGCTATGTAGCCTCTGCCTGAACCAAGCTCTAAAATGCAGCCTCTTTTTGGCATATTGGGAAAATTCTGAAACATAATAGCTAAGTAGATGCTCTCAAAAGTATATCTACAAAATCAGGGGGTAACATACTCAGCAAACTCCAACAGGCATTTCTGCCAAAGAATGCTGAGTTTTCCAGATGAGATATTCTATTTACCATTTATATCCTGACAAAAAGACCTACTGATCTAACTAAAACCACAGTGTTTCTCCTGAGCATCTAGTGCAGCTTTGAATTTGCATAACTCTGTTTCTGGCTAAGGAATAGGTCAACTCCATGAAGACAATATGCTCTCATCAGTTATCTTTATTGCTTCACACACAGTCACGTAACAGGAGTTCTACTAGAATAAGAGAGATTGTATTGTATTTCAAATCACAAGAGAAACACAAGTCATTATGGGTAAAGAATCACCTAAAACTGTAGCAAAAAGAAGCTCATTACCAGCCTGTACCCTCCTTGTGACACATTTTATAGCTTGACCTGGCTTGTTCCCAGACCAAGATAGAATCAGTTGCAATTCTTCTTTGAATGACTGACTGCTTATACCCTGTGATCTATGAAGAATAGCTTTAGGTTCTACACATATAAGTACAATCATAACCACACATATACATTATATATAGGTATAATTATTGTTTCTATACCCTAGATACCAAACTCTTATCATAGAAATTTCATACAAAGATTTTTTCCACTTAACAGTTTCCCTTCTCATCCAAGAAGCATTAATTTTGTACATGCCAAAGCTTTTCAGTTTCATGTAATCAAAGTTACATATTTTATCTTTTGTAATTGCTTCTATCCCTTGTACAGTTAAGAATTCATTTCTCTAGCCATAGCTGTGAGAGAGATATGTTGTAACATGCACTTTAATAAGGTCAGGTAACCATTTAGAATCTGGTAATGAATGTTATCTACTTCATCTTTTTGTAATTGATATCATCCCTTATTTCATTAAAAATTCATCTCTGAGAATCATATGATCTCCATTACTTCCAGTTATTTTTATAAAATGATCTTTAATATTAAGGTCATGCATCAAAGTAGAATGTATTGATGCATGTGGTATAAGATGTTGATCTAAATACATTTTCTGCCAGATTACTTTCCAGTTTTCCCAGAAATTTTTATCAAATGGAGAATTTTTTCCAAAATAATTTGTTATCCAAATGAACAAATACAGATTATTGAGTGCTACTGTTTGTGATTCTCCCTTGTCTAATCTGTTTCAATGATCTTTCTCTATATTTACTAACCAAGACAAGATGGTTTTGATGATTTCTGCTTTATAATATAGTTTGAGGTCACAAAATGTCATTCCCTGTTCATCTGTACCGCTTTTCATAATTTTTCTCTTGATATTCTAAGATCTTTGGGGTTTTTTTCAGATTAATTTTGCCATCATTTTACCAAAATCCATAAAGAATTCCTTTGATATAGCTTAAATGTATAAAATTAACTTTGGTAGTATTGTAATTTTTATTACTTACATTGACAAGCTCAGCCATGAGCACTGAAAAAACCTCCAGATATTTAAATTGTTCCTTATTTCTTTAAGCAGCACTTTGCAATTGAAACAGTACAAGTATTTCATGTGCTTTGGCAGATTGATCTCCAGATACTTGATGCATTTTCAGTTATTTAGAATGATATATTTTTATTATTGTACCTGTAACATTATTATTATGTAAAAATGTAGATTTCTGAGAATTTATTTTGAAGCTTGCAACTTTGCAGAAGTTATTGGTCTTAATTAGTGTCTGCTGATTCCTTAGGTTTTTCCATTATAAATGATTATATCATCAAAAATATGAAAACCTTTAACTTCTACTTAACTATTTTTATAGATTTTATTTCATTCTCATTTTATTGCTATTGCCAGCATTTCTAGAACTATATCAAATAAAAACGAGAATTCTTGTTTTACTCCTGTACTTACTCAAAAAGTTTGATATATCTTCTTGGCATATGATGCTTGCTTTCAGTTTTATATAGATACTTTTCATGACATAAAAAGATTTCTTTATGCTGATACTTTGTATTTTTTAGCATAAATAAGTCTTATAATTGTCAATGTGTTCTTTTTACATATCTATTGAAGTAATGGGGTTTAGAATATTTTGTTTTAAATATGATAAATTCTGTTGACTGCTTTCCTAATGTTTAACCACCCTTGCAGCCTTAACATAAATTCAACTTCATCATACTGAATGGTTGCTTAGATAAATAGGTAACTATAAACCATCTCACAGGATTTTATTAAAAATTTCTGAATTGATTTTCAGCTGTTCCTCTTCTGCCCGTTATCGTAACCTGGTTTAAGTATTAGGCCTATACTTGTTTTATAAGAGGAATCTGGTAGAGTGCTTTCTTTCTTAATTTTTGAGAATAATTTGTATAAAATGAGTACTTTTCCTGGGAGAGGTAGGAGGGATATTGGGTAAAATATAGTGATATAAAAAAAGTAAAAGATATCAGTAACTTCTTTCAAGTAAATAAAGTGTTGGGAATAGCTTCTCACCCCTCCCCTGTCCGCCCTGCCCCTTACCTAAACACATCTTTAGTCATTCACCAAATTCCCATGTGAATTGAAGAATTTCACTTTCAATGGAAGAAAATTTCTCCTTTTAATCACTTTTTTCATTTTTAATTAATTAATTTATTTTTAGTTTTCAACATTCACTTCCATAAGCTTTTGAGTTTTCAATTTTCTCTCCCCCCTCCCCCCACCTCCCCAAGATGGCACGCAATTAATCACATATTTAGAAGTAAGTACAACACACAGAACAGCATACAAAACAAACTTTAGCTAGAAATCATTTTAGGAATTTATTTTATACCAAAGTATAAAGCACAAGAACCTTATCAATTAGATGCAAAAATATTTCAATGTGCAGTTTAGAGGAGCAAAAATTCAATAATTTCTACTTAAAGTATGAAAAATATGAACAGGATCTATGATAGATTCTATGAAAGCTGTTAGCCATTTCCTATCTAAAAATCATCCAGGCTTATAATATGGAGTCATTCTTCAACTCATTCTCCTCTAAACCACCAACATATAATCAGTAGGAAAGTTCTATCAATACTACCAACCCAATATGATTTGCATTCCTACTGTCTACTCATATGTTTACCACCCTAATTCAACATTTGTTCCTAAAATGTTACAACAGTCTCTTCACTGACATCCCTACTACTAGTCTTTCTCCTCTTCAATCCATCAAAAAGCTTACAAAATAGTATTTCAAACAAACAAGTCTGTCTGACCATGTCAAGACTCTGTTCAAGAAACCAGTGTCTCCCAACTAACTGACTTTAGGAAAAAATACAAACTCCTAACTCTCATATTTATAGCTCTCTACAATCTGGCTTCAACCTTCATTTCCAGAATTATGGCGCACCTAAAACCTTTTCATGAAACCTTCACCGCAGCCAAACTGCACTACTAGCTGATCTCCACATGTAGCATGCCATCTACCACCTCAAACTCATCTCCACGTCTGAAATGAATTTGGCAGTGAACTGACGTACCAGAAAAAGCACTGGGCTTGGAACTAGGGAGAACTGAGTTCAAATCTAGCCTCAGATATTTATTGGTTGTGTAACCTTAGGCAAATGACATCTGCCTCCATTTCTTCAACTCTACAATGGGGATGATAATAGCACCCACCTTGCAAGGTTGTTGTGAGGATCAAAAGAGACATATTTGTAAAGCACTTGGCACAGTCCCTGGATTTTTGCTTCTTCCTTCCTTATTTCCTTCTGTATTTCCACATCTCTGAATTAGTTTTTTAATTCAAGACTTAACTCAGAAATTACTTCTATAAAACCTTCACCTTTCCCTTATAGCTTAAAAATATTCTTCCCCTCTAAGATTTTCTAGCTAAAAACCTCAGTAGTACAGTTCACTTGTTAATGTAGCAGGAAACTGAGTGCTACCTTGGAATAAAGGGTTTGCTATTATTCTGAACTTTGCCTTCTGCAAAGGTAGTATTCTACCACCATGTAGATATAATGTACAGTTGTGCAGATCAAATACTAAAGTTGATAAGGTATTTTCACTTTGTTATAAGAACTTACCCCCTAAATACTGACTTAAGTTTAAAATATAGACCAAAGAGCAATATTCCCATTATAGACCAATCAACTAAAATTCTTCTACATTTTGCTCGTATTACCAGAAAGGGCACACTTTACACAGCTTATCAGCTACATTGCTTGCAGGTATTATTTTCTGAAAAGGTTCACCCACCATGATTGCAGAATATAATAAGGCTGCCTAGAACCACCTGTATCATCCTGCCCACATCTGAGCCCTGAGCCCCTCCCCCTCCTTGCCAAAATCATAAATGCTGCCATTAAAATATTTGTTTTAATTCTGAAGTCAGAGTCACAGCTAATAAACAAGAAAGGCAATGAGAAATTGAAAAACAAACCAAATACAGCTGTGGAACTAGATGTTTCACAACTCTATTTAACAGTATCCTTTAATTTCTCCTCTATGAATAGAGCCCAAACACCATAGAATGCATGCCAGCCAGTCCACCAACCAGCATTTTGCCTTCAACTCATTTTGTACCATTATTCCATCACATAAATTTTACAATATTCTTTAACGCTGCCCAGGAGATTGCTCTGGTCTGCAGCTCACTGTTAAAAGGTATGCTGTTTTGTGTTCCTCAGAACTTCTATCGTATAGCTAACAGCATTTCTGAAATATAATTATCACATCCAAACTTACTCTCAAAATAAAGAATTTCTGAGTAAGCATCAGTGCAAAAATGATATACAAAAACCAACCTGAGTTACTATTATTTGACACAGATGGGATTTTTAAAAATCACACAGAATTAAGTTAAAACCTAGTAAAGTGGCCACTGAGCTTTTTATGAACTTCCCAAAACTTGTTAAAGGTATTGTAATAGGTATTATTGTTGTTAGTGGCCCCACTATATAACCTATGAAAATACCTTGACCAAACACACAGAATAACTAGAAAGCTAAATGAGTTAGACCATTAGGAGCCTAAACAGTCTTGAAGAAAGCAATTTCAAAATACTACACAGGGAAAAGTTGGAGGAAGGAGAAGGTTAACCCAGGGTTTACATTTTTTAAATAATCAGTACCTAAGAGAAAAATTGTGAATGTTATCTTTGCAACTCTTAGCCTGGTTAATGCTACCTTACCCCCAAAACATAATAAACATTTACTCAGCATCTATTATGTGCATGAAAGAAAAGCAAAAGACTATCTCTGACTTTAAGAAGCTCACATTCTAAAGGAGAAACAACATGCAAAGAAATATGTACCAAACAGAAACGTATTGGATATGTGGGAGGTAATCAAAATATGGAAGATGCTAGCATTAAGGTAGACCAAGAACAGCTTTTTGTAGAAATGGGATTTTAGAAAAGACCTGAAGGAAGCTAGGGAATACTGTAGGCAAAGATGCTGAAAGATAGCCAATGAAAATGACAAAAATTGAGAGATGGAATGCCTTTTTCAAGAAATATGAAACAGGTCAGTGTCACTGAGTCACAGAAAGGTATAATAAGACTAGAAAAGTAGGGAGATGGCAATTTTAGGAAGGGCAATGGATTGGATATGGGGGCAAGCAGGGGTGTGCAGAGTGAAACTTAGGAGTTGAGCACGACTTAGGTTGAGAGCCCGAGGACAGAAATAATAGTAGAGTTTTCAACAATAATTGGGAAGTTAGAAGATGGGGAAGGTTTAGAGGGAAAGATAATGAGTTCAACTTCAGACATGTTTAGTTTGAGATGTCTAAAGGATATCCAGTTTGAGATGTCCCGTAAGCAGTTTGAGATGCATATCTAGAGGTGAGAGAACAGGTTTGGGCAGGATATTTGATGCCCAGTTGAGGAGGCTTCCTCTACCAACACAAACTGACAACTGCTTATCAACTTGGAAAGTTGTCTGTGTTACTGAAAAGTAAATTACTTTCCCATGGACATACAATCCTAAATCATAGGTGGAACTACTACTCATTTCTTCCTAATTCTGAGGTGAAGTCTCAACTGCACCACAGCCATGTTGTGCAATGATTAATTTTGATAGACTTAAGTCTTCTCAGCAATGCAAGGATCTAAGACATCTCCAAAAGTCTCATGATAGAAAATGCTATACATATCCAGAGAAAGAACTATGGAGTTTGAATGCCGATCAAAGCATACTGTTTGTTCTTGTTTTTTCTTTTCTGTTTTGTTTTGTTTCTTCTTTCTTGTGGTTCCTCCTATTGGTTCTAATTCTTCTTTACAACATGACTACTGTAAAAATATGTTTCATAGAAATCTATATGAAGAGCCTATACCAGATTGCACACCATCCTGGGGAAGGAGGTGAGAACACAGGGGGAGAAAACTTAAAACTCAAAAGCTCATGGAAGTGATTGTTGAAAACTAAAAATAAAAAATTTTTTTAAAATTTGGAAGCAAAAAAAAAAAAAACCAACTGTGCACACCCATTGACCCAGCAATATCACTACTAGGTCTGTATCCCAAAGAGATCCCTCTCACCAAAAAAAGGAAAAGGACCCATATAAACAAAAATATTTACAGCAGCTCTTTTTGTGGCAGCAAAGAATTAGAAATTGAGAGGATGCTCATCAACTTGGAAATAGCTGAATAAGCTGAGATATATGATGGAATGTGATGGAATACTATTGTGCTCTAATAAATGACAAATAGAATGCTTTCAGAAAAACCTGGGAACACATATAAGCTGTTGCAAAATAAAGTGAGCAGAACAAGGGGAACATTGTACACAGTAACAGCAATATTGTATGATGACAAACTGTGAATAAACTATCCTCAGCAATACAACGATCCAAGACAATCCCAAAGTATTTGTGATGAAAAATTCCATCCACTTACAAAGATAGTCTGAATGCAGATTGAAGCATACTTTTTATACTTCATTTTTCATGAATTTTGGGGGTGGGTCTATGTTTGCTTTTGCAACATGGCTAATATGGAAATATGCTTTGCATGACTGCACAGGTATAACTACATTAAATTGCTTGCCTTCTTAATGAGGGAGGGAAGGCAGGGAAAGAAGGAAGGAGAGAATTTAAAACTCAAAATTTTTTTTAAAAAATTAGTGTTAAAAAAATGTTACATGTAATTGAGATATAAAATAAGAGACAAATGCAAAACAATACACACACACACACATATATATGTAGGCACATTCTTTTATTTCTTGGTGGTATGTACCTCTATGTACAGCATCAATGCATAAAATGGCATTCTTACTTTACTAATCTTTTGGCTATAATTGCACATTACTTTCCTTCATCAGATTAATTGTGTTTTGGACTACTTCACAATACCTTCAATGCACTAGCATGCCTGTCCTCCCACAACTCCTCCAACAATTCTCCTGTTCCTTTTTTCATCATTGTTGCCAATCTCACAATTGTGAGAATTAAGACTTTCCCAGAAACAAAATGACTTGAATAGTTCCCTGTATATTCTTGATGGTGGGAGGCAGATGGAATTTATAATATATTGTGGAATTCACAATGCTCTATGTCACATCCATCATTTGGTGAATGTCTAAAAAGAAATTCTTACCACTTACACCAGATTGGCATTGGGATGTTTCTTCACAAGTTAACCTAACACTTACTGAGTAGTAAGGAGGTCAGAGAACTATTGATAGAAGTTATCGTGTTGTTTTAAGTGAAGAAGTCTTCCAAGCAAATCTATAACCAGCACCCCCAACTATGATCAATATCTTTATCCAAAGCATTTAGAAATCAGATTGTGACTTTTTAATCATTTTGCTGAAGAAGGCAAGAAAAGGCACATTTTTAAAAAATTTAATAACCTTTCTACTCTTCATAATAACATTACAGTGCTATTATTTTGATTCATGAGCAAAATGGATATTTGTGTGTCTCCTATTGCCTCCAGTATAGACATATTATGGAGAATTCTGAAGCTATTCATTCTTCCTTATGCTGAACTGAGCTTTTTCCATTCCTGCTCTTTTTAAGCCTTATACATACAATTCTGGGCAATCTACTATTAGCATAAAGGTCTTACAGACTTTTTCATAAACATCCTCAATTAAATGACACCTCTCTCCACCTTAAGGTGTACTTTCTGTACGCAACCTCCCCAGGTTTCTTAGCCAAGGTGTCTCTGGATACAATTTACATATTGAACTCATGCCAATTTACATTACATAGCAGTCATGTTTTTTCCATTCACAGTCACTAATGCAGCTTTTTGTAAACTGTATCTATCTGTCTAAATGCTTTTAAAAAATATTTAACCGTGGCTCACATAATATAATTGCACAATATCAATAAAAACTACTACCGGGATAAAATTTCACGGAAATACTTCCCTTGCTCTTGCTTGGGATAGACACCCCACTAACTTTACAACAGGTTTGAGACTTATCAGTTATCCTCATCCTGGTCTAGCCTGTCTGCCAAGGCAGTTTTACTGGGGTGTGGCTGCTGTGCTTGCTACAGCTTCTTGGAGCCACAGGTAAGAGTTGAAGATTCCTACATTGATATCAGTGTATCAGTGTATCATTATTATCACCATTGCTACTTTTAAGCTCACCCTCTAAAACCATCTGCAAGTAACCTATCTGACATTCATTCAATCCATATCTACCACCCAATCAAAATTCTGTTAGCTTTTGTCTACTAACCTCTAGGACAATTCCCTTCTTTTTTCAGTGAGTCCAGTGCCTGGCTCAGTTTTTCTCTCATCCTCAACTTGCCCCTGATCCTAGGGGACTTTAACATTCTTGTTGAAATTCCCTCAAACATCCTTACTTCACAGATCCTCAACTTACATATTTTTCAATGATCAACATCTCCAAGGCACCTCAACCATGGAAATGGCCATAACCTTTATCTTGCCAATAGTCACAAATGCACCACTTTCATGTTTACAAACTCTACAATTTTTCTTTATCTGATCACTATCTCATTCCACCTGTTCCTCTGCCTTGCAACCCCAAACCCTGTTCTTTATCTTCACTGTAACCTACAATCCCACAATCCCTTAGTACTTTCTCTGGCTATCATCTCTGCCCTAGCTACAACCCTTCCCTATTCACCTTGGTGAAGTATCTCAACTCTACATTGTCCTTTTAAGTTTATTATCCTATCAACCATCTTACCCTAGCAAGCCTTGGCCCTTGATCATTCATCATCCACAGGTCCCCCTCCTACATAGATGCTGCTGACCGAAGTAGTAGAAACCATTTTCACTGGATCTATTACAAATTTATGTGACCATCTTACCTCGGTCTGCACTAACACAAGGTAAATGCTTCGACATATCCCACTTCTGACAGTAGCTTTACCAAACCTTTCCATCTTTCCTGAGCCCTCCAATCCCTCCACCAATCCCTCCACCCTCTCAACAGAGAACCTTGACTCATATTTCACTGAAAACTGGAGACCACTCACTGGTAACTTTCTCTTCTCCCCTCCTCCTCATTTCACATCTCCAAGATGCCTTCTACAACTATCATCACCTTTATCTCTACTCACATGAAGTAGTAGGCTTTCTCTTTAACAAAGCAAATCCCTCTTGTAGATTCCATTATCATCCCCCCTCTCACTTATCAGCAATCTCTCTACTAGTGTCTACAAAGATGCCCACATTTCCCCCATTCTCAGAAAACCTTCACTTGATCTAGCATCCCTTCAGGCTAGCCTTTTGTAAATTCCTTGAGAAGCTAATCTATAACTAGTACGTCTCACTTTTCTTTTTAACTCTAGAATCTGGCCACTAAGATCATTATTTACCAAAACTGTTCTCTCTAACACTACCAATCATCTCTTAAGCGTCAAATATAATGGTCTTTTTTCAATCTTCATCCTTCTTTGATCTCACTGAAGCCACTGATATCACCAATTGCTCCTTTCTCCCCGATTCTCACTTCATAAGATTATGACATTATTCTCTTCTAGTTCTCAAATCTACCTGCTCTTTCTCAATATCCTTTGCAAGATCTTCATTCAGGTAACAGTTGCCAATTGTGGGTTTCCCCAAGGGCTCTGTTCTGGGCCATTTTCCTTACCACTTCACCTAGTGATCTCAGCAGCTCCCATAGTTTCAATTATCATCTCCTTGCTGATGATTCTCAAATCTACTTATCTGGCTCTAACATCTCTGACCTACCTCTAACCTTGAAACTCCAACTGCCTATTAGACATCTCAAATTAGATGTCCCAAAGACATTTAGAGATCAAAATGTTCAAAAATGAACATTATCTTTCTGCCCCAAACCTTCCTTTCTTCCTGTTACTCTTGAGGGTACCACTGTCCTCCTATGCACCAAGGCTCACAACCTAGGTGTCATCCTCTATTTGTCACTCTCTCTCAATACCCAAATAAAAGTTGTTATGAGAGCCTATAACTTTTATCCTCATAATATTTGTCTCATATGCCTCCTTCTAACTTCTGATACAGCTACTAACTTTGCATATCACCTCACACCAGGACTACTGAAACAGCTTGCTGGCTGATCTACCTGTCACAAACTTCTCCTAACTCCAGTCCATTCTCTTCCCAACCAATAAAGTGATGTTCTTAACATACAGGTCAAACCATGTCAACCCACCCGACTCTATAAACCCCAGTGGTCCCTGTCGTCTGGCTAGGTGGCAACGAGGAGAGAGTGCCTGGCCTCAAGTCATGAAGACCTGAGTTCAAAGGCAGTCTCAGAGACTAACTAGCTATGCTTATCATGTGTCCAGCACATAGAAAATGCAATATAAATGTTATCTATCATTATTATTATCATCTCCACAATCAAATATAAAAATCGTTGTTTGGTACTGAAAGCTTTCATAGCTTTCCACTCTCTACCTTTCCAGTCTTCTTACATCTTGCAGCACCCCACACACACTGGCTTCCTTGCTTTTCCTCAAACAAAACACTCCATCAGGCAGGGTCTGCCTGCCTCAAGTCTCTCCCCACTCCAAAACACCACCTATTCATCTAGTGATTTTCCTAAACTGCAGGTCCAATCATAACACACACACACACACACACACACACACAGAGCTCACTCAATAAAGACCACGAGCTCACTACTGCCTCCAGGAGCAAAAAGAAAATGTTATTTTGGCACTCAAAGACCCCTCCTACCTTTCCAGTTTTCTTACACCTAATTCCCTCATCTTTTTCTAATCTAGTAAAACTGATCTCCTGACTAATATATGAATAAAACAAGGCATCTCTCAGCTCTGGAAATTTTCTCTGACTTTTCCCTATGCCTGGAACACTCTCCTTCCTCAACTCTGCCTACTGAAATCCCAAGCTTCCTTTAAGTTCAAACTAAAATCCCATCTTTTACTGGAAGCCTTCTATAACCGCCATTAATTCTAATATGTTTCCCTATGTTAATTATTTCCTATTTATCCTGTATATATCTTATTTTGTATATATTTGTTTTCATGTTGTCTCCCTGATTAGATTGTAAGTTCCTTGACTGACTTGGGTCTCCTTCTATATCCCAAGCTTAGCACAATGCCTGGTACTTAGTAAATACTGATCGGTTTTATCGACGTACTAATACTCTTTCCTCCAGGCTTAAAATGCTTCCCATGCTTTTCTCCATCTCCTACCTTCCCTGACTTCCTTCAAGAGCCAGCTAAAATCTTACATTCTTCATGAAGCCTTTCCTGAACATGGGTAATCATAATTCCTTCCCTCTCTTGATTGCTTCCAGTTTGTCGTGTCTATAGCTTTGCAAAACAAATATACTTTGTCTCCCCTTAACACACTGTGACTTCCTTGAGAGAAAGGACAGATTTTGGCCTTTCCTTTTATTCCCAGAGATTAGCTCAATGTCAGACACATAGTAGGTGCTTCATAAATGTTTTCTGATGGACTGAAACCACTATTCAATGAATTATCTGGCTCGAACACACACACTGATCAGCAGGAATGGATCTATGTGATAAAAAATGATTGAACCAAATTCACCTATGTTGTGTATAAATGTAATTTCCTAAAACTAATTCTAATTCTGGAAGAAAAAAAAGGAAAAAGTCATGGTAGCTCGAAAGCCTTACTCCAAAAAGCAGACAACTCCAAAAAGGGGTAAAATTGATTTCAGTATGTTATATACCAGACAAATAATAGCCTCTGTCTATTAACATCCTCTTACAGTAAATCAAAAGCTATAAACATGATACCCATACAGTGGCCTTTTTGCAACAGACAGTGAGGAATAAAGCAACAGAGTATTTTGACAAGGAAATGAAGGTTTAGGAAAAAAGAAGATAAAGTCAAGTGCTAGATTCAAGTGTTATTTATTCTAAGTTTCAGTCAAAAGTAGAAGTAACAGATGATCAGATCATGATTTTAAGGTTTTTTGACAGAAAACAAATTGTACATGATAAGGAAGGGATAGTAACTATTTCCAAGGTTATAGAGTACATTCTCATTATAATGCTTGAAGTGTCAAGCAGGAGAAAACACAACTTTGAATATCAGAAATATTCAGTAATTCACACTACTATAAACTTTCAAATTTCAAAAAATTGCCTCATTGGTCACTATCAGAGCTATGACACAAGTTCCATTTAAGTTCTTCGAAATGCAACTTCTTTCCCAGAATCAAATTTTTTTTTCCCAGAATCCAATTTCAATTTATGTTTGATGTCATTAAGTCAAACATGTTCTACTCACTCATACCATTCTGGTGATCATCAGTCAGTCAGTCCAGAATATTTCTCTCTCTAAAAATGACTAATGAAGATGTTACTGTCAAGCAGACTCTTATTAAACAAAGTACTATAAAGCACTGCTACCATTCCTCAACTAGAAAGATAAAGAGATAAAAGATGGATTTTATTTTTTATCAGTTTTAAAGGATCTGATCACAACTGATATTCAAGTAGTGAATGCAAGAAAAATGTCAAGTTCCTTAGATATATAAATGAAATGGAGAACATGAAATAATTTTAAGTCTCATATTGAAGAAAATACTTTATTTGCTTGAGAATAAACAATTACAATAATAGTCTGGATTCTGGATGGATATGTGATGCATGCATGGATGGACAATGGATACATGACTTTAATAGCAAACATTATACTATTTTTTAAAAGTAGAAAAAAAATAGATCATATACCTCTCATGGTGTATGAGGGGGAAGAAATGTATTCTTAACCAAGCAAGAGAGAAAAAATTACTAAAGACAAAATAGCTAAATTTGATTATTTAAAACTGAAAAGCTTCTGAACAAAAAACATTAATGCAGCTAGAATAGGAAGGGAAGTGGTCAAATGGGGGGAAAAAATCTTTGCATCAAATTTCTCTGATAAGGGTTTGGTATACAAAATATATAAACAATTAAAAATATATATGACTAACAGCCATATCCCAATAGATAAATGGTCAAAGGATATAAACAAATATTTCTGAAAAGAACTGGAAAGCATTCACAACCACATGAAAAAATGCTCCAAATTACTGATAAGCAAAATACAAACCAAAACAACCCTGAGGTTTCACCTCATACTCTACAAATTGGCAAAAATAACAAGAAATGGTGACAGACAATCTGTTGATGGGGTTGTGGAAAGATAGGTAAACTAATGCATTGTTCGTGAAAGCTGTAAAAAGGAGCAACCATTATGGAAAGCAATTTCAAATTACATAAATAAAATGACTAAAATATCCATATACTTTCATCTGAACCAGAGACTCCAGTCCTGGGCTTATACTCAAAAGAAGTCATAAACAAGAAAAAAAGTCCCAATATACTCCAAAATATTTATAGCAGCATTTTTTTATAATATCTAACAATTGGAAACCAAGTAGGTGTCCCTCAATTGGAAAACAGATAAACTGTGGTACGTGGATGTAATGGAATATTACTGCACGGTAAGAAATGATGTGTGATTAATACAGAGAAGCATGGAAAGGTCTTTATGAATTAATGCAGAGTAAAGTTAGGAGAGTAAAGAAAACAATATTCACAGTAACTAAAACAATGTAAATGTAAAGAGCAACACAACAAAAAAAAAGTATATGTAACAAAATTATAAATATCAAGTGGGAAAAGTTATGAGAAAACATCATGGGAGACAGGAGTTTCATAGTCATTACACATTATGCATGTTTTAGAATTGTTTTTTCAATATTTCAATTAGTTGTGATGATTTTTTTTTCCATTCTTAAAAAACTCTATTAGTCATAAGGTCTTGGAGGGGGAGATAGATGTGATACTATGATGGTATAAAAAAAAAAAGAAAATATCAATAAAAACTTATTTTTAAAAATAAATTAGTATATTTTACTATTATATCTGAGTGCCAAACAGTTCACAAACAACTGGATAAATGCACAATACCATCAATATTCATGAAATAAAGGAGACTAAAAGGTTTAAAAACTTATATCCCCCTCTCACATATTCTGAGTTAGAAGAATTATTTATTCTAATTTGCTCCTCTAGGAGTTGTATTTCCCAGTTCACTGATGGTCAGAGGATATAAAAAGACAGTTCTGAAGGAAAGAAATCCAAGCTATCTAAAGCCATATTTTTAAAAATGCTCCAAATCACTAGTAATTGCAGAAATGAAAATGAAGTGATTCTGCAGTTCTACCATGCACCCATAAGAGTGCCAAAGACTTTTTAACCCCTCCCTCAAAAAAAATTTTTTTAAAGCAATGACAAATGATGGCTGGTCTATAGGAAAACAGACATAGTAATGCACTGTTGGTGTAACTGTGAATAAGTAGAACTATTCTGAGAAATAATTTAAAAGAATCCTAAGAAGTTACTAAACACTGCATACTTTTTAATCCTACTAGAACTATACCCTCAAAGAGAGAAGACCAATATAAACAAAACCATTGAAAGCATCTTTTTCTTTGGTGCAAAGGACTAAGGAGGTAACTTTCATTGGAATGCCTAAACAAACTATGGGCTATACATGGAAGGAATACTAATGTGCTGTAATTAATGCAAAGTAAAAAGAACAGAGCTAGAACAATTTATACTAGAATAAAAATATTGTAAAAATGGACAACTTTGAGACTGAAGAATGCTAATTGATGAAATGTCCAACCACAACTCCAGAGGACTATGAATAAAAAATACTACCTTCTTCTAACAGAGATATGCAGAATGAGACAAACATTTCAAGGCATGGTTTTATTGACTGTTACACAAGTGTTATATTGAAGCATATTTCTTATAAGGGTTTTGCTTTGCTTTACTTCACCTCACCCCTCAATGGAGGAGAAGTGGAGTGCAGAGAAAATAAATGCTTGCTAATAAGAAAAAAATCTAATGTAATAATGATAATAAATTGACAGGTTACCCTAGTGATGTATAACAATACATAAAAATAGTGGCAGGAAGTTGGATTAGGTGAGAGCAATTATTGACATGGTCTAAATCAGAATTCTGTATTAAAACAGGATTCCATTAAAGATAGAGAACATTCATGCTACCTAATCCAACTTTAGAAACTAACAAAGCAATGCCAGAAAATCTACTCACCACTTGTGTTAAAAGCCATACAGCAAACAGGCTTTTCATGGGCAGGGAAATGGGCCACAATGCCATTGCCATCAGAGTCGTCACTTACCAGCACCTACACAAAAGCATAGAAGACAAGTGAAATACTTCTTCAAAAATATAGGGGAGAGAATTATTTCACTTCATGGAGGATCCCACCTCAGCACATAATCAAAACTTGTGGACTCTGCTTGACATATCATTACTCTTGGAATAGAGAAATGGGAAAACATCATCATACACAATGCAGCTCAATCTGTTCACTGCAGGAAAAGGGTAGAGTTTTCAGCCTTTGAGTCATAAGGGGGTAAAAAAAGTTAGGGTTTTTTTATATAAATGGAGCACTTAATTGTGTTCTTTTTGCCTTCTTTTTTCTTGGATTTATAACTTGATTAAAGTTTTTAACAAAATACCACTACTTGTAAAACAGATGAAATATCCATACTTATAAGCTTAGAGCAGAATCTGGGATGAGGGAACTACTTCCCTGTTGTCTAAAGGACCCCAATCAATGTTTTAAGTAGTGATCTTGTGACTCTTGATCTCACAGATAGAAGAGATTAAGCAAATTACATTAATAACATAGATGGCTTCCAAGAAAAGAAACTAATATTGGCACTAATGATTTTGTCATTAGCCATAAAACTGTAAGAATGTAAGTATGTAAGAACATAATGTATGTAAGAAGTCAAGAAAAGAGTGTGCCCAAAATAATGAACAAAAAATAAAGAGAACACATTAAGTTGAGAAAATATACATCAGCAGTTCTTTTATTCTTCAAATGATTAAATCATAAATAAACATGAATCACAAGCATTATGTTTTCTTTCAATTTAAGAATATATCTGAAAGAATTACTTGGCTTGATACCTATACTCAATACAAAAAATAAAAGTGTACAATCATTTTTTTAATTTTCAAAAAATTATTCATTTACTATTACACATACTTAAAATATGGCCCTATCTCTCCCCTCCCAATATAAGAACAAAACAAAAATTTTTCATGATAAGCATGCATAATCCAGCAAAATGAATTTCCACACTAAGTATGCCTAAAAATTTTTGTTTTTCTGTAATTTAAGTTAATCACCACTAGCAGAGGAAGAGTAGCATATTTCATCTTTAGTCCTATAGATTTGTGACATATCATTGCATTGACTATAGTTCTAATATCTTTCAAAGAATGTTGATGTCATAATTGTTCACCTACTTCTGCTCACTTAGCACTGCACCAGAAACACAGTAAGTGCTTAGTAGTTTATTGACTAACGGATTGACTGCCTACTTTGTTTTCCACCAGTTCATAGAGCTCTTTCTAGTTTTCTCTAAAAATAACAATTTCAACATTTCTTATGGCATAATAATATTCCATTACATATTTATATGATAATTTGTTTAGCCATACCACAACAGGAGGATAGTCCATTCGTTTCTAATTTGGAGGAAAAACAAAAAGAACTACTATCAATATTTCTACACAAAGAGGTCCTTTTCCTCGTTCTTTGATTCCTGGGACTTATGATGAAAAATGCTATCCACCTCCACAGAAAGAAGTGATAAAGTCTGAATGCAGATCAAAGCATACTCTTTTTTTTAACTCTATTTTTCTTTGGGGTTTTTTTGTCTGTGTTTTCTTTCACAACATAACTAATATGGAAATATGTTTTGTATGACTGCACATGTATAAGCTATATCAAAATGCTTACTTTCTCAATGAGGGGAAAGAGAAAGGAGACAGAGATTTTGCAATTTAAAATTTTAAGAAATAAATGTTAAAAACTGTTTTTATACATAATTGAAAAAATATTTAAAAATAAGAGTATTCATGTTACCAATTCCCCTAAATACTCTTCCTCCTCCCAAAAAAGGTCTTCCTTTGTAACAAAGATAGCAACAAAAAAATCTATAATTTGTCTAAAAATATATATTTCATTCTCTACCTCTAGCCCATAAATGCTCAGAAAATCATCAGAATTTTCCCACATCTTCTCCAACATTTATCATTTTCCTGTTTTGTCATGTTGGCCAATCTGATAGGTGTGATATGGTACCTCAGAATTGTTCTGATTTGCATTTATCTCATCAATAGTGATTTAGAGCATTTTTTCATATGACTATAGATGGCTTTAATTTCTTCATCTGAGAACTGCCTGTTCTTATCCTTTGACCATTTATCAATTGGGGAATGACTTGTATTCTTATAAATTTGACTTAATTCTCTATACATTTTAGAAATGAGGCCCTTATCAGAGAGATTGGTTGTAAAAATTCTTTCCCAATTTTCTATTTTCCTTCTTATCTTGGTTGTATTGGCTTTGTTTGTGCAAAAACTTTCAAATTTAATGTAATCAAAGTTATCCATTTTGCATTGCATAAAATTCTCTATCTCCTGTTTGGTCATGAATTCTTCTGTTCTATTCCTTGCTCTCCCAGTTTGCTTCCAGTATCAGCCTTTATATCTAAATCATGAACTCATGGAAAACTAATGCATTGTTGGTGGAGTTGCAAAACTATCCAACCATTTTGGAGAGCAATTTGGAACTATGCCGCTATAAAAAAGTGCATAACCTTTGACTCAGCAATAGCACTTCTAGGACTATATCCCAGAGAGATCATACAAATGGGAAAAGGACCCACATGTACAAAAATATTCATAGCAGCTCTTTTTGTGGTGGCAAAGAATTGGAAATTGAGAGGATGCCCATCAATTGGGGAGTAGCTGAATAAGTTGTGGCACATCAACGTAATGAAATACTACTGTGCTATGAGAAATGATAAGCAAATGGACTTCAGAAAAACCTGAAAAGACTTGTATGGACTGATGCTGAGTGAAGTGAGCAAAACCAGGAGAACATCATACACGGTAACAGCCACGCTGTGCAATCACTAATATCGATAGACTTAACCCTTCTCAGCAATAAAAAGATCTAGGACACCTCCAAAGGTCTCATGATGGAAAATGTTATCCACATCCAAAGAAAGAACTATGGAGTTTGAATGCAGATCAAAGCATACCAGTTGCTATTTTTTTTCTTCTTTTGTGTTTTGTTTCCTCTTTCTGGTGGTTCCTCCTATTGGCTCTAATTCTCACCTACAATATCACTAATGCGAAAATATGTTTAATAAGAATATATACATATAGCCTATATCAGATTGCACACTGTCTTAGGGAGGGAAGTGAGGAGGGAGGGGGAGAAAAATTTAAAACTCAAACGCTTGTGGAAGTGATTGTTGATAATTCAAAATAAATTAATTAAAAATTTTAAAAAAGAAAACAATCACAATTTTTTAATATTTGGGATATACACACATTTTAATATAGGGGGAATATCATGCAATATAGTGATAAAATTTCTGCCAGCCTGCATAACAGCTTTCTTAGAATTTCTTATCAAATAGGAAGTTGTTTCCTGAGTAATTTATGCTTTCTGTTTTTACAAAACACTAGGTTATTAAGTTCCATTATTTCAGATTCTCTCTTTTGGAAACTCTTCCACTGATCTAATTTTGGGGGGGGGGGTTTAACCCGTACCAAATATTTTTAATGACTACTGCTTTATAATATATTTTGAGGTCTAAATGTGTTATTCCTCATTTGTTCCCAATATTTTCCATTATTTCCCTTGATATTTCAGATCTCTTGTACCTCCAAATGATTTCTTATTATCTTACTGAGTTCTGTAATGTATGTGATTGGTACTTGGTTTGGACCCGCAATAAATCTGTAAATTAGCTTTGGTAGTATTGTGATTTTTATCATATTGAAATGGCCCAGTCAAGTGTAATAAATATTGTTTCAACTCCTTAAATTAAATTTATTTCTTTAAGGAGCATGTTGTAGTTGAATCTATATAAATATTAAGTGTGCTTTGGTAAAAGGACCAACAAATACTTTATGCATGTTATTATTTTGAATGAGATACCCTTTTGTATTATTGTCTCTTAGATCTATTTGTTATTATTGTTTATTGTTATTGTTTGTCCTTTGATCTCAAAGAAGACCATGACATCAGCAAGGTGATGTCATGACTTGCAAGTGAATTGGATTTAGGTGAGGTAGAACTGTGCAAAGTCACCAACTTCACTTTCTCCTCTGGAGCCATCTGGGTCCAGTGGCAAGATATAGATCAGGATGACTGGATTTGTTATTATATAGAAATGCTGTTGTGGTAGTGATTGCTTTCTGTAGATTTATTTTGTAGCCTGCAACTTTGCTAAAGCTCTTATCTCAATCATTTTCTTTGTTGATTTCCTAGCATTCCTTTTTAAGTAAACCATCCTGTCACTGGCAAACAGATATAAGCTTTATCTCCTCTTTGACCATCTTTATGCCTTTAATTTCATTTTTATGTTTCATACTTCGCTAGCATTTCTTTTTTTTTTCCTTCAGTGAGGCAATCAGAGTTAAGTGACTTTCCCAGGGTCACACTGCTAATAAGTGTCAAGTACCTGAGTTCTGATTTCAACTCATTTGGTCCTCCTGACTCCACAGCCAACTAACATTTCTAAAACTATGACAAATAATAGTGAGAAGAAAAGGAATTCTTGCTTTTGTCTTGTATTTACTGGGAAAGTATCTATTGTACTGTCATTGTATAGGATGCTAGCTTTTGGCTATAAATATATTTTTATGATATTAGGAAGGGGAAAAAACCTTATCTTCCTCTCTGACATCCATTTCAGCTCTAAATCTAAAATGATGATGATGATAATTCACATTTACATAGTGCTTTAGGGTTCATAAAGTATTTAATACACATTATTCCATAACAGTGCTATGAAAGAGGTGTTACAGTTATCACCACTTTAAAGCTAAGCAAACTGAGCAGAGAATTTCTATGTTGTTCTGCCTTGCCTAGAGAAGAGGTAGCATGTAATAATAAGAAGCACACCAGCTCTGGAGTCAGAAAAACTGGGTACAAATCTGAGCTTTATTATTTATTTTTGTGTGACCTAAGGCAAGTCACTTACACTCTCATGGCCTCAACTGTAAAATGAAGGACTGGTAACACACCATGGAGGAAGTCTTTGTAGCTACACATTCATATTCCTCATGGCCCTATTTATCCACCGTGGACTTTTTAAAATCTAGATCATCTACTTCTCAGTAGCATTTGACATCTGAAAATATCTCCTCCTTTGGTTTGTGTGACAAGGAACTTTGATGGACTTACATCCATTTCTTAATTGTGGATATCTTTCTAGATCCTGTCCTTAGAAAGTCTTTTCACTCCTTTATAATTCCTTAGTGAACTCATCAATTCTTATGGCGACAATCATCAACTACTCCCCACATCCCTATTTCTCTCTGTCAGCAGTGGAAGAGAAGTGTCACTTTGGGCAAGTCACATCCTTTCTATTGGCTGCATTTTCCTTACCTTTAAAAAATAGGACTAGACTATATCAACCATATCGATAAGCATTTTTAAAGTACATCAAGCCAATCAACCCTTCATGTAGAAGATGATGATTCAGCCGAGTCATAAAAGAAACCAGAGATTCTAAGAAGCAGAAGTAAAAAGGGAAAACATTCTAGGCACCAATGAAAAAGCATGGAGTAGGGAGGCAATGTATCATATACAAGGAACAGCAAGAAGGTAAGTGGTCAGGTATAGGAAAACTGGAAATGTATGAAGGAGCCTGGTTATGCATAGTTTTAAATGCTATGCATAAAATTATGTAATTGATCCTACAGGTAATATGGAGCAACTGGAGACTACCAGGAGAGAAAGGGAGATGACTTGGTCAAATCTGTGTTTCAGGAAAATCATTTCAGCAACTGAATGGAGAATGAAATGGAGGAGAAAGAGCCTTGAAACCAAAGAGAAGACTACTACAGTAGTCTTAGGCGTGAGGGTGGCAGCTATGTGATTCAAAAGGAGACACAGAGTAAAGATATTGTAAAGACTGAAACAAGACTTGGCATGTGTGGGGTAAGTGTGACAGAGGAGTTGAGGAGTCTGGTTGACTGGGAGGATTGTAGTGCCCCACAAGAGTAGAAGAGAAGTTAGGAAGATGTGAGGGTTTGGGGAAAATGTAATGAATTCTGTTTTGGTCTTGTTTGGAGCAGATAAACAATTTGCAGACAGACATGGATAGATAGAGGCCATCAGTCAAAACCAGAAGTAGCTCTCCTGTATTCCTTTTTTTCCACTACTAAAATATTGACCATCATAAGAAGTAAATCAACTAGTAAAACATTATCTGAATCCATACAGAATGGGGTTCAAATCTCCTTCAATCTTTCAAACTTCCAAGCATAATAGATGAGCATAGTCATGCTGCAGCTCACAGAACAAATGATGGGAGCCATCTGCTTCTTGGAGTCTTTCCTGATAGGCTCTTCATGCAAGCTCCTGAATTCTTAAAAGTTCTTTCCTCAGTTCTGTAGTTATCACCAAAGAACAAACAGTATGGTAGGGTTCAGAACACTGATTTCTACTTTATAGAATAGTCTTCTTTCTCTCTCTACACCAACCATGGTTCAGCCACTTAACAATTTTATTTACTTGGGACACCTTCCACCCAGCTTTTACCAAAAGGCTTTTTAAATATCCAGCTTTTTAGATCTTCCTCACTAATCAGGACTCAAGAGTACTCATGGATAATGCCACTACTCTACGGTCTCATGTACAACCCTCTAGCAGATGTTCTATTGCAGACTCTTAAACTTTTGAAGAGTCATGAACTCCTTGGGCAGCCTTCTCAGAATGCTTTTAAATACATAAAATACAATGGGTAAGATGACAAAGGAAACCAATTATAATCAAATACAATCATCAAATTTTCTTTATTTACAACAAATTCATGGAATCCAGATTAAAATCACCACTCTAATAGTATTTTGAGAAATTAAGGCCTGTGGGAGTTCTCCTTTTCAACTGCAACCACTTCTAATTGATTCAGAATAAACGCGAGTGTTCCATGGTATTTTTCTTTTTTATCTCTATTGACTATTTTAGGAAGCTCTAAATCTATTTTCCTATGATTCCATGAGCTTATGATCTATAACTGTCCCCTATATATGAAGAATCCCTATTTGTACAGCATGAATATGTTAAGGAGTGATTCATCTCTTTACAAAAGGATTATCAACAAAATAATTATTTATAGTAAGCTTCCCAAGTACATTATAATTAGGGATAGCATGATATAGTGGAAAGAACCTTAAAGGCAGGAATCGGGTATACAGTCTAGGCTTTCTCACTGTCTTAGCATTAAGATCTTGGTGAATGAATTTGACCTCCCAGGACTCAGTTTCCTCATCTGTAACATGTACAAAAATACTTAAAGTAGCTCTTTCTGTGGTGGCAAAAAATTGGAAATTGAGGGGATGCCCATCAATTGAGGAATGGCTGAATAAGTTATGGTATATGAATGTAATGGAATACTGTTGTGCTATAAAAAATGACGAGCAGGATAGTTTCAGAAAAACCTAGAAAAACTTACATGAACTGATACAAAGTGAAATGAACAGAATCAAGAGAACATCATACATAGTAACAGCAACACTGTGAGAAGATCAACTATGAATGACTTAGCTCTTCTCAGCAACACAATGATCCAAGACAATTTCAAAGAACTCATAACAGAAAATGCTAACATCCAGAGAAAGAACTGATGGAGTCTGAATTCAGATAGGAGCATACTGTTTTCACTTTCTTTATTTTTTTTTTGTATTTTTTTCCTTTTGATATGCTTTTTCTTTCCTAACATAACTAATATGGAAATATGTTTCACATAATTGTACATATATAACACATCAAATTGCTTACCACTTTAGGAAGGAGGGAGGGAAGAGAGGGAAGGATAAAAACAACGGAATTCAGGGGCAGGTAAGTGGTGTAGTGGATAGAGAACCAGCCCTGGAGTCAGGAGAACCTGAGTTCAAATCCGGCCTCAGACATATAACACTCACTAGCTGTATAACTCTGGGCAAATCACTTAAGCCCCATTGCCTCACAAAAAAAAAAAAAGGAACTCATTGGAATTTTTAAAAGTAAATATTAAATTGAATAAATGAATATTAAAAATGGTCTTTTCATATAATTGGAAAAAATAAAATACTATATAAAAAGGCTTTTCCTCTCTCCATAGCTGTAAAAGTCATGTATCCACTTAGAAGTTATTGTGCTAAATATCTGGTGTGAAACATTGGGCTAAATTGAATTGCTATCAGATTGCTTTTGAGTTTTCCCAACGGGCCTTTCCCTAATAGTTAGAGTCTTTGGTTTGTCAAACACTATATTACTTTATAGAATTAATTCTGGACCTTGTGTATATACATAGTCATTTTGACTACTTGACTTTTCTGCTTTTTAATCAATATAAAACATTTTTGAGGATTATTACTGTATAATAAAATTTGAGGTTTTGTATTGCTAGGTGTTCTTCTTTCCAAGTTTCTTTGCTCATTGTTTTCCTTGAGATTCTTGAATTTCTCTTGCTTGACATGGATGTTATTATTTTTATCAAGCTCTATAAACAATAAATGATTAAGTACTTTGATTGGCACAATACAGCACTTAGTAGTTAAATTCAAGTTGGGTAGTATAGTCATTTTAACTATATTAGCACTGTCTAACCCTGAGTGGTAACTATCCCAATTTTACATCCATTTCTTTTTTTTTCCCTTAAAAAAAATTCATCCAAAAGTTTTATTGCAACATTGCCAATTCTATGTGTGTCAGGAGTTTGGTCACAAAAACAATGTTTCCAGGTGGCAGCTAGGTGGTGCAGTAGATAGAGCACAGGCCCTGGAGTCAGGAGGATCTGAGTTCAAATCTGCCCTCAGACACACTTACTAGCTGTGTGACACAGACACACACAAAAAAAGAAAAAATGAAAAATAGAGAAACTATACTGTATCAGCAATATTATTTAATATTGTTTTAGCCAAAAAAAACAAAAACAAATAGGCAACTCACTTAACCCCATTGCCTAGCCAAAAAAACCCCACAAAAACAAAACAAAAAGAATGTTTCCTTTAAGTGTATTCATGACCAACCATATTCTTTCCCTTTTTGTACAGAAACTGCCATTATGACTACTTTATTGAAAATGTCCACAGCACCACAAAACACATATGGTTGAACAGTTAACTCATATTGTTCTTCAACAAAGTATATTCAATGGAAAACAAAATTAGGCATTAATTATCATCCATTTCATTTAGGAAGAGATGTAGAATAAACACTGAGGTACTATAATGGTTTTATAACCTTTATGACACCTTGACTGGCACTCCATTAGGAATTTTCAATGTTTTCAATTTATAGTTTTACAAACATATATGATACTGTGCCAAAACCACAGGTTTATTAAATGTATGAATGCATAAGAACTTCAAGGGAACTGTAATCAAGTGCAAGTAAAGTCAACAAGAACTGATTAATTGCCTACTGTACTGCAGGTACTGTACTAAGTGCAAGGGAAGTACAAAGGTAAATACAGTCTCTGCTCTCAAGGAGTTCATAATCAAACTGTAATAATGAATTAAGTTTATGATCTGACCATTGGATATACTTTCAAGAATTAGCTTATCCTCTACAGTTCTCTAGGGGATGCATATAATTTGTTTTGACGAAAATGTAATGTGAAAACGTTCCTTGGGTTCTATTAAAATTACCAGGAAGAAAGAGTCTAATGGCACTCAATGGTAGGTTGCTTAAATTAATACTTTATGTTTCCAGGGAGAATATGATAGAAGATAAAAACTCTGAACATGTGGCATTATAGAAAACATATCTATAATCATTTACATGTAGAAACCAACTTCCCAAAAGATATGTAGATGCCCTCACCTCTCTCCATAGATCTGGATGTAAGAGAAATAGGAGAATCAAAACAAGGAGCAGTAGCAGAAGATACGTGTGTTTTGTAATTACATTCATATAATCATTTTTTGTCTCTTCTTAGGTGTAATCCCAAATATTTTATACATTCAGTAGAATTTTTAAATAGTTTTTTTTCTATCTTTTCCTGCTGGGTTTCATCGATAATATGCAAAAAGCTCCTAGTTTATTTTATATCCTGCAACTCTGCTGAAGTTAGTTAATTGTTTCATTTAAATTTTAAATTGAATCTCTTGATCCTCTAAGTCAGCCCTGTACAACCTGCCACTTATGACATGCCAAAGGATTTCCAGTCGCTGGAGAAAAATGCAGAGAAAAATGTAACATCCTTTGTATGTAGAGGAAACTTTTCGGCATGCTGCAAGCAGCCAGTGGGATGTAAATGGCCCATGGACCATAGGTTGTTGCAGGTCTGCTGTAAGTAAACCATCACATCATCTGGAAAAGGAGATTTTTTTTTCTCTTTGCCTATGCTTATTCTCTCTCTGTAGCATCTTTTCCTTTACCTGGAAGCTTTGTATTTTTACTATGACTGAGAATTTTCAAATTGAGTTTATTTTGAGGAAGCAATCAATGGACTGTTTCTTTTCACTTCGCCCTCTGCTTCTAATAGATCTAAACTGTTTTCAAATGGTACTATATTTCTTTTGCAATCCCTCAAAGCAAAAGGTTCTATTTCTTTTCACAAAATAAGCACTCAATAAATGTTAACAAACCTATACAGTGTTTTCTTTAAATTTTTTTTATATTTTTACACTGCTAGGTTTTTTTTAATGTGGACAAACAGAATAATTGAAAAGTTCATTCAACATCCATTTTCTGACAATTTAGATGCACACTTAAGAAGGCTAATTATTAACTGTTAGTTATTCAGTATAACTCCTTGTACAGGGACTCACAAAATTTACATTATGAATTAAAGAATGAGGCAGTTTTATTGGTTAATTCCTTTTAAGCAGAAAGAAATCATCATTATGGCATATTGTTAATTTGTATTTTGTGTTCAGACCTACCCCAACATTGTCAACTACCTTCATTTTGGATGAACAATTTTTCAAAAACATATACCATTTCGTATGGATGCTACCAATCGAGAGTAGTTGCCATCATATATCTGTGTATGAAGGACTGTTTCAATTTTATCTTTGCATACATAAAGAATACCAACACATACTAAGCGCTTAATAAGTGCTTACTGATTAAATGATTCGTATATGTAAAACACTACCCTATGTGCTCTAATTAAGAAAAAAAATTCCTTGGGGGCAGCTGGGTGGTGCAGTATACAGAGCAGCAGCCCTGGATTCAGGAGCACCTGAATTCAAACCCAAACTCAGACACATAACACTTACCAACTGTGTGACCCTGGGCAAGTCACTTAACCCCATTGCCCAACCAAAAAGAAAAACAAAAAAAGAAAAAAAAATTCCTTTTCATCACGAAAGTTATAATCAAGATGGGGAGATAAATTACATAACTATATCAAAAGACATAATTTTCATTCAAATATACAACCACTACATTTGCCCACACAAATATATGATGGAAGCAAAGGTGTTTGCTTAATGTAAGGGGTCATACTGAAATATATCTATTAAACAAACTAACCATATGAAGATTTAATTAGTTTCTCTAAAGATGCTAAAGGTATCCAGAAATTTCACGCAGGGGAGGAACTAAGATTTAAATCTATTTTATTGTATTAGAAAAACAGTGTAGAATCTGCTCCACTTTAGGCATAAATTTCTATGCACTGAGAGAAATACGGACAGTCTGGTACTTCAACCATAAACTTCAACTGAACAGCACATTCTGGATTGACTGAAAATATTACCAAAATCTGAATACACCCTGAAAAGACAAAAGTTTTCTGCAATTTTGAAAATAGTAACAATGATACCACATGGACTCAATATTCACAACAAACTTTCGTTCCATAAGAAGCCAACCGCTATTCTATCTTTTTAGATTAATGTAAAAATCATCACTTTAGAATATAATCCATTGAAAATTGGTATAGAGGAAGAACACAACACAAAAAAAGGAAAAGCTCTCAAATTCAGAATGCCTCTTAGTCACTTTTTCATTCCATAGAATGTTTCCATTAAGAATTTGCTATTGATTTTTGTACTCAGTTACAAAATCATTTGGGCCTACATAAATTTGCCTATCTTAAAGACTCATTGAGTTAACTTGAAATTGTTTAATTGCCCCTTCAAAAATAAAGAAATCTAGGGGCAGCTAGGTGGCACAATAGATAGAACACTATCTATCTATAAATCTTTAAGTGTTTAAATAAGTCACATGAGTAAGGTGAGGGACATGCCAAGATGATAATTACTGCATTACATACTTACTGATTGCAGAACCTCTCACCAAACGTCTGGAGATACTCCTAAATGCATTTCAAAGGAAATGCATTATCACAACTCAATTAGAAAAAGTTGTAGTCAAGAACTTTAATACAATACTTTTTCCCATCCTGAACTTTTCAAACCCTGGTCTGAGCACAGGCTTCTTAAAAATTTGTGTCCTACCATCATAAGCTGGATTGAAGATGGAGGCAGAGCAAGAGAGGTACAGGAAGAATTTTTTTTCATTTTATTTTAAAATGTACTGATGAATTTTGCTAATTTTCACCTTTTTCCTGTTTTTTTTTTAATAATATTTTTATGGGATTTCTGGGAGGGGAGAGATACTATATTAAAATATATCAATTAAACATTTTAAACCAAAATTTGAACCAAGAAAAGAGTACTAATCACCCGATTCTTATGAAGGCAAATGAAAGTTGCTAATATCTGCCATCCTTGGCATGTGAAAAAACATCCACAACGAACTCAACCATTAACTGTTTAAGATTCCATTTGTCCACCCCCAAAGGACAGAGAATAGAGTCAAAAGACAATTGGGTTATGAATCAGTAATTCTAGACAATTTAAGTCTTTTAAAATCCAAAGTAGGAACCCACTAAGGCATCCTCCTTTAATGGAGTTCTTAAGTTTAAAACTGGAAATAAGCTGCCTCCTTCTACTTCTAATTGCTTGAAATATATTTATTCTCTAATGATTTTCAGAGAAACTTTCACTGAAACCCAACTTCTGCAATGATGAAAAACATGCTCTATACTCTGAAAATAGAAGACATGAGGGAATCTAGAACTAATGTATGCAACAAAAAAGTTTTTCAACAATCAGAATTTGAAGACAAACTCTTTCTCTCATATCTTTACATGCACACACAAAAACATATAATACTTAATTATTAGTATATAGTGTTGTGGTAGACAGAGAACTGGATTTGGATTCTACAAGTTGCAAAATTTCTATATGCATCAGGCAACTAACTGCCTAGGATTTATGCACTAAGCTACAGACCAGCTGAAATCACAGATTCTACACATGTTTGGTTTGGCTTGTTACTACCCAGTTTAAAAATATGATGGAAGTATATTTTCTCATTATGATGGCTATGGGTGGGGATGACTGAAAAAGACACTAGTTGATGTGTGAGTTAGTTTTATTGAACTGCTATTATTATTATTATTATTATTATTATTATTATTATTATTATTACATGGCAGGGATTTCTCGGGAAAGGGAGGACTAAAGAGATATTCAGAAATGAAGGTGATGTCACTGTATATAAATATATATACATATATGCATACATGTATGTGTGTATATAAAATTTTAAGAAATAAAAACAACATATGAATCATGTCTTCAAAAACAAACTGAGGGGCAGATAGAGGGTGCAGTGGATACAGCACCGGCCCTGGAGTCAGGAGGACCTGAGTTCAAATTTGGTCTCAGACGCATAACACTCACTACCTGTGTGACTCTGGGTAAGTCACTTTAACCCCAACTGCCTCACCAAAAAAAAAAAAAGCTGAAAGGCAGGAACAAAAACAAGCTGAAAGGCCTTTCATGTTGACGTAGAAAGAACCTGGCAGCCAGCAAACCTGGGTCCTAGTCCCAGCTATATTACTACTCCCATTTCCTCCTCCTACCCAATAATAAAGAAAAACAAAACTCATGCAAAGCAAATTTTCATATCAAGAAAAAGAAAAAATGAAAGAAAAAAAGAAAAAGAAGGGAGGGAGGGGAGGGGAGGGGAGGGGAGGAGAGGAGAGGAGAGGAGAGGAGAGAAGAGGAGATGCTTCAATCTATTCTGTGAATATATCAGTTTTCTATCTTAAGGTAAACAGCATGTTTCATCATGAGTCCTCTAGAGTTATGGTAGGTCATTCTGTTGATCAGAGTTGCTAAGTTTTTCCTATCTTTACAATATTGCAGTTATTGTATAAATTGCTTAGTTCTGCTCCCTTCACCCTGCATCAGTTCATTTAAGTTTTCCCAAATCTTTTGAAACCATATCCTATAGCATTTCTTACATCACAGCAGCATTTCATCACCTTCATATATCAAAACTTATTTAGCCATTCCCCAATGGAAGGGTACTCCCTCAGTTTCTACTTCTTTGCCCCTATTACCTATCAGTAATTCAATAAGCATTTATTAAGTACCTATCATATAAGTGTTAAGTAAGTCTTTTTCTTCTGGTTTGATCTCTTTGGGATATGGACCAAGTAACAGTATTATTGGGTCAAAGGGTAAACAAAGTTTAAGAGCTTTTGGGGCATAATTCAAATTGTTTTCTAGACTAGGCCACCATTCCACCAACAGTACAACAAAGTACTTGTTTTCCCACAACCCTTTCTTCATTTGTCATTTTCCATTTCTGTCAATTTAACAAATCTGATGGGTGTGAGGAGGTATCTCAAAATTGTTTTAATTTGCATTTCTTCCACTTATTAGTGATATAAAACATTTTTTCATATAGCTATTGACAGCTTGGATTTCTTTTTCTGAACACTGCACATTCACGTCCTTTGACCATTTATCAATTAGGGAATGGCTCTTATGTCCTCTTCCTTCTACTGACCTACACTGGTATAGGCCCTTTTCACCTCACACCTAGCCCACTGCAATAGCTTTCTGGTTGGTATCACCGTATCTAATCTCTCCTCACTTCAATTAATCCCCCAATCTGCTGCCAAAATGAATTTCCCAAAGTACAGGTCAGGCCATGTCTCCACCTACTAAAGAAACTCCAGTTGCTTCAAGATCAAACATAAAATGCTCTATTTGGCATTTAAAGCACTCGACAATCTGTGTGTCTATCTCTTCTTACACTTTTAATTCTCCAGCAAACGTTGCCCTCTTGCTATTGCTGTCACAAGACCCTCCATCTCCTGGATCTCTGAGTTCTTATCTGCTGTCTGTCATGCCTGGAATGTTCTTTAGCTTCACCCCTGCCTGCTAGCTTCTCTGACTACCTTCAAGAATCAGCTCAAATGCCATCTTTGTCAAGACATCGATACCAATATCTTTCTATGCTCCACTTTCAAGTCCCATCACTGTGCTAGTGCCTTCCTTCTGAGACTATTTTCCATCTATTTTGTATACATCCTACACATACATAGTTTTTGTACAGGCTGTCTCCCCCATCAGAAGATGAGCTCCTTGAGGCAGGAATCATGTTTTTGCCTTTCTTTTATCCCCAGTGCTTTGCACAATGCCTGACATATAGTAAATGCTTAATAAAATATTTGTTGATTGACAACATCTTTTTAAGAGGAATTAGGTTCAATAAGTATTGCAGTTCCCCAGAGGCTAATTATAAAAGAGTAAGGTTATAGGAAGGTGGAACCAAAGTTCTACCCTCCTACAGAATAAAACATTGCCTTTAGTGTCAAGACCCTATGTAGAAGTTGGGCAACAGTGCACAAAATTAAAAGACTTCTGGCTTTGATTTGTTCATATCTACTGTTCAGATTAAGATGACATGACAGTACAGGCAGAGGTCAACGGAAGAAAGTAAGTAAACATTACCAGAAAATTATGAAAATGACACCTTCCCTTAACCTTGAGAGCAAGACAAAATTTAGCGTGTGGTAAGGAATAAGTCATGCAACTGTCCCCAAATGGAATATTTTTAAAAATTTAAACAAAAATAGAAGAGAAAACCTAACTTAGAAGAATTAAGGCCACAAGAATGCCACTATTGCTACACTTGCCCAGTTTCATTCAGGAATTAACCACAGACAGCCATGTTGACATACCCAAGTTGATTCTCCCTTCTCTTCTTTAACCCTTCTCCCTTCTCTCTCTGTGGTGATATTCAGTGTTTACTGAAGAATTTTTTACTATATGTATCTTACCTTATCAGACCTTATAACCAAACATCTTTTTCCCTCTTGTTTTGCAAATTTTCTTTTCTATATTTCCCACAGCTAGGTGTATTTTTCAAAATTTTGGAGGAAGAAGTGAATTTTCAATAAAATTGCTCTCTGGACATAGCTTACCCTTCACCACAGTTGCGCCATAACAATGCTACACTGCTGTAGCAATAGATAGGGATTGTCAGCATCTTCTTACTGATTGCCTCAAAACTGAGGCAGAATGAAAAAGGAGAGCTTGACCAAACTCACTATACAAGTGAGGCAGAAGCCACATAAGAATTTAGGAACCCACTTTCCTACTAGGTCTCCCAAACTCCAACATTGGTCAGATGCAGGAAGAAAAATGTTACATCTGCCAGAGCTGGTCGAGTATACAATATTGTTGATTTTCCTTATGTTACTGAACTATAGACATACAGAAAGTTGGTGAACTGGTAGCCCTTGTGCTGCACCTTTATTTTCTTCTATTTCTAACACAATAATCTTGATGCTGTATTTCACGTCAGCATGAATAAGAACCATGAAGCCAGGTGGTGAAAATACAGATGAGCTTGGGTTTCCTGCAGGTCATTGTGTCGTCACACAGGAAAGGGATGCTTTTTCAATATCCTCTCAATAGGTTTCACAAGCACTAAAAGAGAGGTAATTCCATATAACAACAACTAAGCCCTTTTGGGGAGGATCCACAGAATCACTTCTCATCCTGTCTGAACTGCCAGGACATCAGCACCACCAGACAGCAAAATATAATTTTCCAAAAGACCAGTCTCTACTCACCACTTAACTGAGCACACTGAGCCAATGAGCAAGCATTATCGGTTTGACTGTATTAAAGTTCAACAGAACACCATAATTGATGCAAGATGGATAAGCCAGTCTTTGTCATCTGAATAGAGACTGACAAAACACCTAGGGGATCACTAAACTTGTTATCAAAAGCAGCATTTATTTTATGGCTAAGGGGTGGCTTACATTTTTTATCCTCCCAAAATATATTTTTCTTCATTTTGAGAGAGATCAAGACTGTTGACCAGTAGTCAAAAGTAAATATGACAGCAATTATAACAATCCTTAATGGCAAATTAACACCACTTAACTTAACCAAGTCTAGAAATACTTTTTATATAAAACATGAAAGTAACACCAAAAAAAATGTGTACAAATTCAATCAAACTGTTTTTGTCCTTAATGCAGTTACTAAAGAAAGATCACATAATCATAAAATCAAACAAATCAGATTAGCATCAGAAAGACGACAAATCAGATTTTATAACTCTCTACTGCAAACATGAAAATATCTTTATTAAAGGCTTGTTGGATTTAAACAGCAAAAACCAAGGCATTGTCAGGTTCAGTTCCCAAGATGTATGAGGAAGAAAAAAACATTATAGCTAAGGTCAAACATCAGTGGAAAGGGGCTAAAAGTGATAAATCTACAACATTAACTACTGCACTCCTTTTAATAGAATCCAGCATAAACTCAAAACAGCCTTGCGCTCAGACTGAACTATTTATCTGAGACAAAAATGTCTTCTTGACAAAAAACAGATTCCCTTCAATAAAAGAAAGGCAGACAAAATTATGCTCTGAGGGAATCCTGTGCTTTTTTTAAAACAAAGAATTATTCTGTAATACATGTAGATATAAAACTAATATTGCCCAAACACCTTCAAAAATGTATGGCGACAGAATGAAAATAACACAACATTTTAGAACATACATCATTAACCACGGATGAAATGGCATTACCTTTTTCTAAATGAGAATTACACATGGGATAATTTGCTGATGTTGAACATCGTTTAGTTTTTGGCATTTGAAGAGCTAACATTGCTATGATTCCTACTTCATGATAAGCATCTTTATTTGGTTCAATTGCTATCAATTCCTGACTAAATGGAAATGAACCTTTGAAATGGCAGAGGTCTACAGTTCTTCCTTCTCTCCTTTCCCCTCAAAACTCCACCTCCTCTACCAAATCCCAGAGAATTCCTCTTTAACGTAATAAAAAGTTAATAAGGAACAGGGAAAAATCCAATCACATTTGAAAACACAAAAAGGCCAAAATGCTATACTTTGACACAGTAACTCTTTTTCCGTTTTCTTCCTATATTGGTCTACACTTCAGATAATATATGAGAGTACTTAATTAATATGCCATTTTTCACCTTTCTGTTTCATCAAAAACATTAAAAATCAAATTTTCCACTTTTAAATGACCACCTATCTCTCTGTCAACAAATGTTAGATGTTTAACAGACTTATTTGTAGTCACAAAACTGCCTAGTGTTGAGAGGTCATTACTAGAAACTAAATGTGGGTGGCCTAGTGATGAATTAATTAAGAATCAAGAATCAAAGGTCAAAAGCAAATATTTTTTCTTTAAAACTCACAAACCACTTAAAGTTTATGTATTTAATTCCAATTTTTAAAAGCGGAACATCTGTATAGCTTTATTTCTATCCATTTCAGCTAATTAACAGGTCTAAATAAATAGCCATTAAGGCCAACTGAAAAGTTTGCTAACACTTCATTAAAAGGAAGTTTAAACAAGCACATGAGCCTTGTTAACATATTTTGGTTTACCACAAAGTTACTTGGGGTTCGGGAAAATTATTTTTATTCTGTTTTAAAATAAAATATGACAGCCAGATCCACTGGCTCAGAATTCTGAAGCCTTTCTCTTTTCACTAGACTATAGTTCAAACTTTCTCAAAGTGCCACTGTTTGTTAATGCAGGAACTCACTCCTAAGCAGCTGCCATATGCCATATTTCACCAAGATGTCTACCACAATATACTAAAAGCATATTTTCCCAAGGAACATTTGATATTTTGGGCTAATACTTTAAAGCCCCTGATACTTTCTAAATGATATTTTCTGAAGAAAGAAATGAACATATGCATGGCATAAAGCTAAAACAATTTTAATTCCATCAATACTGAATTCTTATCTCACACAATGAGTTAATTTTATATATTATTTTAATAGAAACATTCACAACCTGATGGGAAGGAAAAATGAATTTTTTTCTTTACTTGCAGAATCATTTTAGAAACATTAAATTTAAATTATTGATACATAAAAATTAATTCTCCATTGTATTTAAAAATCTTATTTATTATGCTCACGTTTATTCAGTCTCTTACTTGCAAAATGAAAAATGAAATAAGATCAGACTTAAGCTTTGAAGATATTCAACTGCCATGACCTTAGAAAGCATAATGCTAAATGAAGTCACAAAAATTATACCCATATATTTATTTCTAGGGGCAATATTATTTTTAAATAATGACTATCTTGGATCCCAGTGTTTAGCCTAAGATATTTTTAGAATTGAAGAGAAATAAACATTTTAACTTTCTAACAATGGTTGGTATTATTCATCGTATGGACATATCACATGGACAAAGCCAATGTTATTCTCTAACACAGAACCAAAAAGCAAAACAAAACAAAACAAAACCCCACATACAGGTCTGTTTGCTCCTGGTGACTTGTGCTTTAAAAAATAAAAATCTAGGCAATAGAAATGAAATTATTTATCTCATGTTTCAAATTTCTGCTAAAAAATCAATTTCAAGTTAAATATTAGGAAAGACAAATATAAAGGTTTCATGAAACCCTACAAAAGTCATAATTTTTCATTTTTGCCTTTAAGTAAGAAAATAAAACATGTTCTCATAAATTGTGGAAAGGAAGAAAATATCTCAGATCCCTAAACTCATCTAACTTGACACTAGTGTAGTTTGGGAAAAAAAATGGATTTATAATGCTATCATTTCCAAAATAAAATAGGACCTAAAGTTATGCCACTGATTCTGAAATGCTAAACTCTTTTTCTGCTCCTATATTTATATTATATTTAAATAAGGAAACTCAACTTCCAGCACACTTTTGCACAAGTTTGCAATCCAATTTTTTCAATAAGTAAACAGCAAATAATAGAAAATATTTGTAAAACAATACTAAGCAAAGAAAAGGCCAATTCCAAGGCCAAAATATAACATTTGAATCACTTAATCGTTTTACTCATCTTTCTTATAGAGAATTCTAAATGTGAGGTTGGGACAGGTTTCTAAATTCATTTAGAAGGTTTCCTTTTTTTCTTCCTAAAACAAATGGATTACCAGAAACAGGATTTATAGCTGTTTTCAACATGCCAAGCACCACCCTTGTCCACTCAAATTTATTTCACAAATATTCTAGCTCACTCAAGTTACAATGGACTCCTAATTATTCCTTCATTACACCATATCAAACAGTTCACCAAGATTCTAAATCCCAGTCAGAGTTTGTTGCTACACTCTGCATTAATAACTGTAATCAGAGCAACACCACCACGGGTCAGCATAAATCATTGTCAATGCTGAGCAAGTGTGAGAAAAGCACAACTGACAGTTCACACTCGATGTTGTCAAAATGTCATGTAAATGAGCATTAAGGGCTGTATACATGTTGGCTCAGCTGGATCCTCAATGACGCTTCACCACGCAGGCAGCAGAGCGGACATGCAGATGCTGCTGACCTGGCAGACACAAAGACACTCCCCACTGCGATGAAGCAAGATAAAAAGCAAGGCAAACCCTGCAAGAAGCAGAAATCCAGGAAAAAAAAATTTAATGTCTGCTTGCCACATGCACCAGAGCCTCTTCTTACCTGCCCTTCTCCAACTGTCTCCGTGTCGATAACTGTGATAATTCCTGGGACCAGAGGACTTCGGCGAGTTATTGCTATGGATGGCAACATCCTCCTCAGTTACACCTGAAGGCAGTGTACCAGTCAGCTGGGTAACCACTTTCCCAACCATTGTCAGTCCAGTTTTCAGGGTCTATAGCAATGAAAATTAAAAAGGATGACATTTGGATTTCTCATGCAAATGACCACTACATGGTCCTACACTATTTCTTCTCACAGATTTGAAGTAGCCTCCAAAAATCCCACAAGCTACTTTTTTTCATGACTTTAATAAAAAAAGAAATCTCATTAAGGCTGATCCAGTGCCTTTTAACATGATTTTCAGATTTAGTAAATTGGGGGAGTATGAAAGCAAAGGTTGATAAATGTTCTCTCAGCTGACAGAGAATGAGGGGCAGGGGGGCACGCAGAGAGAAGATAGAAAAAACCAGGAAATTATTTTTCTCCCTTGAGAGTACATTACACACACAGAAGATTTAGAGTTGGAAAGGCACCTTCAAGATCCTTTAGTCTAATGTTCTAATTTTACAAACTGAGGCCTAGAGAGAATTGACATCAATAGTAAAAGATCCAGTGACTCCAAATCCAGCAATTTTTCAACTATGTCATAACATCACACTACCTTCCAATATACAATGTTGTCTCAGTATGAATGTGACATGTTCTAAATACATAGTATGTTTGTTTTAACAAACACACATACACACACAGAGATACACACATAATTCTTTTCTCCTTCCTTAAAATACACACTTTCAAAGAAATATCCTAATTAAAAAAACATGAACAGCATGATATGCCACTTTCTTGTTGAAATATTCTACTCATAATTCTGTCCTTTAGTTTAAATCAGGTCAAATTACATTGGTAATTCTGCCAAGCAGTTGGGCCTGTTCTTTTCAACATAGCTAAAATTTACTGTGTTTTGTAATACTGTATCTTAACCACTAAGATCTGGCACAATGAACATACCATCTCCCACTAAAATGCTAATAACTGGTAAATGGAGTATTACAAAAAATTAGCCTTGAAGCTCCTACCCTACATGACAGCAGAAAATACTTCAATTTATTTCAAAAACGCTATTATGGTTACATATCATAAGATATTTTCAAAGATTATGAAATAATCCTTTTCTACTTAAAGCAAACATATAAACAACTAAAGCTTGATGTACACAATGTCTTAGACAATAAATTAGAATCTATTCTATTCACATGGAACACTCATTAGAGGGATACAGGATGTTTACAAACAAGCTACAATATACAGAATGGTAAGTAACTTGTAAAACATTAAGAAGATGATCAGAAGTGTTTAAGAACTGGAATATAGGCTAGGACTCATCTCTGTCGCCAACCCAGCAAAACAAGTTTCTTTTATAAAGGCACTCCATTTTTATTACTACTTGTGATTCACATTTGGTTGAATGTGCAAGCAGGCCACTTGTCCTAGGATGGATCCAGAATCACTCATACCTTATAAGAATGGATAGGAAGCCAGATAGTCAATTCTCAATTGTCTTTTAGATTTATAGAAGGGGGGAAGGGGACAACTAAAGAACCATAATACTGCGTCCTAATAAATACTTAACTAAAATGACCAGCAAAGCTGTCTGCTGAATTCAAATACAAAGGCAGAGTTAGCAGCAGACTGAAACCCAGGAAAAGCCACAAATCAATTGTAACTGTTTTGTTTAGTGCTAAAAACTCAAACTGCAGTGATTAGAAAACACATTAGTGTTCATCAATTAGCAGCCAAACGTTTGTTTCAATAATTCATAAGAAATGACTTACACAGAGTCTGTTAGTGTGCTGTCAGGAAAGCCTCTGAAGGAGCAACAGAATTAGGCGCCACACAGTATTGACGGCAAAGGCCAGCCAGGAAGCGTGATTAACCTCTGAGATGCCTGGGCTGATGTACTTACTCCATTAATGCTAATGGAGGTGCTCCCACTTACACGGAGGAGCCATTCCTTTATCAAAGGAATGCCTCTTGGTTTTAAAGTCTTTAGTTGTATAACCTCCCCATTTGCCCCTGAGCTTCTTGTTTCATGCTCTCATGCCAACGAATGGGAATATAATTAAACAAGTGAAGCACACAAGAGGCAAAGTCATGCACCAATGTAAAGCGCCAGATGCTAAGAGAGGTTAATACGCATGACGGACAGGCCTCCTTTGGAGTAGAAAGAGGGCTGAGTGGAGCATCTCACAAGTCCACAGTTCGTTCTACTTGAGGGGCATTTGCAGTTTCAAAGAAAAGAAATACCATAGTTGATTCAAAGTATTGCTCTATCAATAAGTGGCCTTCTTTTCACAGGCTGTTGTGATTAAAAAGTTATGAGGTCACAAGGGACCAAACCCTTGCTCTCAGCTCACCATCAGTGAACGGTCTCCAAGGATCCACTTAAGAAGAAGCTTGATACACTCTGTCTCAACTCATCAACTTTGAGAAGACAAAATAAAAACACTATTTGGGAAGTGTAGAATCGGGAAAGGGTGGCAGTTATGAGAGAAACTCACTTGTCTTTAGTCATAGGATTTGGACCTGGAAGAAACCTTTAAGATTATCGAGTACAAACTCCTTTTTTTACGGTGATAGAAAGTGAGGTAGAGAGATGGGAAGTGACTTGCCTAAGGGCAGCCACATGCTGAATTGAACAAGCCAGGATCCAAAGCTGGTTCCTCAAATGCCAGGCTCTTCTCTATACTACACTAGCTCTCCTATTTCATGCTGCCTTCTTCCATAAGGAGTTTTCTTGCTTACTTCTATAGAAAGTTGGTGGCTATGTTTCAGAATCAAGCAAAGTATATTTCCAATATTATGTGAGTATTCAGAGACCTCTGGGCACTACTTTTAAGAAATACACAATCTAAAAATATTTAATAGTTTGCACATATTATGCTGGGAAGTCTCAGTCCCCCAGATAGCAAACTAATGGCATTTACTTCTTGGCTTGTAAAGCTAATGATGGCTACACCTTCAAAGCACAATGGAAATCATGGGAAGGCCTAGCAGTCAGAAAAAAAAATCCTCTCTTCCAAGTCTGTACAAGAGATAACAATAAGATAAAAACAGGGTAAGCTGGTTTTCACAAGCATTTACAGAAAAAAAACAACCTAGTTTGATCATGATAAATTAAATTAAACTGAGGTCTGCTCAAAAACTGAGGAACTTAAATAGAAATATTAGAGACACTTCTCCAACATCTGTCTTTGACAAGACTGTGAAAGCCCAGAACAAACTCTGTGAGAAATAAGGACAGTAAGAAGGCACTTTAATCCATTATGACATCAGTGAAACACTCTCATGGTCTTTAAGCTCTCCTGTCACAAGCACACTTGCAAAACTTTCCTGGTCATCCTTAACCTTCCCCATGCTATATCAGTTATCTTTCTAGCCATTAGTGTTAATAGCCTTCATCTCACATAACCTGTTAGTTGTCATTAAGAAGTTATCAGGTAACAAGAGAAAACAGACACGTTTTTTACCAAATCAAGGGTTAAAGACACTGAAGGAAGAATCAACTATGACAGTTATGAAGTGAACAGAAAACCTAGATCAAAGTTTTACAAGAAAGATTAACCAGGTCAAAGAAAAAGCAAAAATGATTCTTATTCGGAGTAAGGAAATTAAGAGGCCAAACTGTGTTGTTTCTTTTAATATAAGCCAACTAATAACAAAAATTCAAAAAATTATCTAAAAAATATAAAGGAAAGTAATTTCATGTACAATTTAGAAAATGAAGGGGGAAGAAACCTGCCTCCTAAACTGACAACTTCCCAAATCAGTGTATACTTCTTAAGCAAGAATTTTTTCCCAAAGAGTTCCAAATATATTTCCATATATTTATTCCCTACCCCAACCTGGTCCCAAACTCCCATCTCTTCTAAAACTTCTCTAGTTTGGGCAAAAGCATCAATATCCTTTCAGTCTCTCAAGTTAATAATCTCAGTATGATCTCTCCTCCCTTCTATCAGTCACTGTACATATACAATTAGAAACCAAATCTTGTCATTTCTTACTTCTATATATCTCTTTCATCCCGCCTCTTTTCTCTACTGAAAACTTTAGTACAAGACCGTATCACACCTCACCTGGGTTACTGTGAAGACCTCCTAACTGATCTCCTTCAGACTCTCCTCTCCCAAATTCATCATTAACATAGCTGCCAAAGTAACTCTCCTTAGGCAAAGAAATGATTTTGTTATTGCCCTACTCAGTTAATTCCAGTGACTCCCTACTGACTCTCTGTTCAGCTTCTAAAAATTTTCACATGTGGCCACATTTCCATTTTCATTATACATTACTCACCTTCCTAATATTCTATACACTAACCAAACAGCAGGCACCCAAGCCTGGTTTGGATTTCAGCAAAGCTAATGCACCTTTCCACACACAAACATTTGTTCCCCACACTGGTTTGGGTCTCAGTAACATAAGTGCAACTTCCACCTTACAATGAGTTGCCAAGACTGTAATTGTACCTCTGCAGTCTCTCTTACAGTTGGCATAATTTCTTAAATCCCAATACAAGTATCTTAATTCATTTTTTTAAATTTTTTTTGTTTTTTTTCATACGCTTTTGAGTTGAAAATTTTTCTCCCCCTTCCTCCCCCTCCCCCTCCCCAAGATGGCGCCCAATCTGACATAGGCTTTACATTTACATTCCCATTAAACATATTTTCACATTAGTGAAGTTGTAAGTAAAAATTAAAACCAATAGGAGGAACCATCAGAAAGATGAAACAAAACTCAACAGAAGGTAAAAATAAGTGACAGCGATTTGACTTCCATAGTTGTTTCTTTGGGTGTGGACAGCATTTTCCATCCTGAGGCCTCTGAAGATGTTTTAGATCCTTGTAATGCTGAGAAGGGTTCAGTTTAACATTCTTAGTCATTGCATAACATGGCTGTTACTGTGTACAAAGTCCTCTTGGTTCTGCTCACTTCACTCAGCATCAGACCATATAAGTCTTTCCAGGTTTTTCTGAAGTCAGTATGTTCATCATTTCTTATAGCACCAAGTATCTTAATTCAGATGTTCATCACCTCTGGCCTTGACTATTATATTAGCCTTTTAACTGTTCTTCAGGCACCAGTCTCTCTCTTCTCAATTCATCCTATAAACTGCTGCCCAAATCATTGTAATGCACAACTATTACTGCTCTATTCAAAATAGTTAAGGGATTTCCCCATTGGCCAATAGATAAAATATAAACTCCTGATACTGACATTCAAGGCTCTCTAATTTAACTATCCAATATCTAATAAATATCCAATAGTATATAGTTCATATATATTTGAGCCAAACTGAAATATTTTCATCATCCCCCTCCCCTTCATTCTCAACCTGCCATTGCCTATCCCCATGTTCAATGCATTCTCCAAAACTGGAATGAACTAGCCCTATTTCCATCTGGTAAAATCCTTCTTTCACTTAAGACTCAAATTAAAATGACCTTTCTTCATGAATTTCCAAATCCAAGTGAAAATGAGCCTTCACTCATCAAATTTTTTACACTTTTGTTAGATATCATGTTTATATTTATTCCATTCCCTGTTCTGCCACCATTATTCCCATCTTTGCTTAAAAGTAACATCTGTATCACAGTTATCTTTGAAACCTCAATGTCTAATATGGAATGGTGCAGATAAGAATCCCCTACTGGAAGCTTGTGGAATTGAATTTTTCAGTAGGTACTTCAAAGGAAAGGCAGGGAAGAAGAAAAGAATGAAATTCCATCCATTTAAAATCTTGGAAACAAGAAAAAATGAAGATGTAAACAAGAGAGGAACAAAACCTATACAAATAAATCACAATTAGTTTCTCGTTGATAAAGAAGAAAGGGAAAATATGATCAGGTTAAATAAATTCCCATCTATGCTGTCCCCTTTAACATTTTCAGCCTAACTAGGTATGGGCTTTATTCTGAAAGAGATAAAAAACTTAAAAATTATTTTTGTATAATTGTAGCTTCAATTTGTTTCTGATTCAGATACAAATTTAGAACCAGAAGCAGCAAAGCTTATAATTTTTTAAATCCCCATAAAGATAAAAAGAAGCGGTTTCTGTCCATGATGGCTAATGAACTGTGGTCCAATTCTAATACTTAGATGCCAGCAAAAACCTAAAGATTACAGCAGACCTTATAATGATCAAGAAATTCAATGAGCATTTACACTCTAGAAATAAAGAAAAAATAAGTAAGAAGCCCAAAAGCAATAAGAATGAGCCGCCAACAAAACTATACCTGATCTCAGGAAAACAAGTCAATATCATTGCAGAGCACCAGAGGCATGTGTTGCCTTTAATGTCTCGAACGCAAAAGCAGAAAGAAGAGAGAACTCCCTTATGAAAGCTCCAGGTGGATCAGAAATGCCTAGAATAAACCAGCAGTGGAGAACCTGCGGCCTCGAGGTCACATGTGGCCCTAGCCACAGGTTCCCTGTCCCTGACATAGACCATAAATGTGACATTCAGCAATGAACAGCACAGAATGCCTGTACTCAGAGCAGTGACCAGATGAGGATATCCCAGGTCTAGGAGTTCTAAAGTTGCCTAGCATGCTGTCCTGAGATTCTGGAGAGGGCTGTCAAGATTCTTACAACTTCAAAGATTAGAGAGAAGAGGGGAGGGAGAAAAAAAATCTAACCTCAAGAGGTAGAGGTACACACAGATCAAGCAAAGACCACACTCAAGTGTATCAAGAAGAAAAGCCGGCTACAGCACAAAGCTCAAGTTCTGGAAGTAAAGCTGAAAACATGAGTAAGTGAAGGAAAACACCAATCATTATTAAAAATTACTACAGATCTTGAGATCCCTCAGAAGAAGGAACAATTTTTTCCATAATAACTGTGAGGTTAGACTCAAAGGGGGAAAAAAAAGATTTTATATAAGGACTTTATGTGTATCAAGAGAAAAGGAAGAAAATGATTTAAAAATTTAAATAAAAGCTTGAGATGAAAGAATTGAAGAATAAATAGCTTAAAAGAGAAAATGCTAAAATTTGTCCAAAGAAGAGACTACATGAAAACGAACATCGAAGAAAATGAAATGAGTCGCTGCATGAGACAGTAAGAAATATAAGAACACAACTAAAAGATCTACAAACAGAAGAAAATGTAAGATATCTGATATAAATAGCTGATATATTAAGGAGAGATCTCTTAAGGATCATGTGACCCAAGGTCACCTAAGTGTTAAGGACCAGACTCCAGGATTTGAACCCAAGTCCTCTGATTTTAGATGTAGAGCTCTTTTCATTTAGACCTCCAACCTCTAAAAGGAGCTTTATTGTTAAGATAATGGCAAAAATCTAAGCTATACAATACAGTGCTATGCCAAAAATATACAAAACAGCAAGAAGTACTACATGTTACCCAATATTCTGGTTTATTACCAAGAAAACAACTCTAGATGATTATGTGTACTTGGGCTTAGAGGGAACAATTGAACTGATAAAACAAAAATTTTTTCCTGGCTCTTTAAATGTATGAGATTCAATATGTTCAAAGAAAAGTTCCAATTTATGTCAATAAGTATAAGAATATTCATCACTAGGTGGAGGGCACCACTCTTCCCAGTGGGTTATAGATCAGGCTGGAGGCACGTGCAGCATGAGATGGGAGGGACAAGGTAAGATGGTCAGATGAGAAGCCTTGCTTCACTACTTCTCTTCCTTCTGAAGGATGGAGATTAGGAAGGAAAGGGGCACAGCAGGAGAAAGAAGTCCCATTCCCAACCAATTTTCCTCTTCCTCTTCCCTCAAAGGACAAGTGTAGCACAAGATGGAAGGCCCAGGTCAGAGGGTAAGTTGCTCCTCTTTACACCTGAGGTTCTCCACATTCCAGCTGGGAGATTAGGTTGGCAGCAAGAGCAATAAGTTGCCTTTTGCTGACATAGATGGCAATCGTTGCTTTGGCACAATGGGAAGTCCTTTAGGAAAATGGACAATGTCCAGCCTAGCTCCTTTTCACCTTCCCTCAGTGAACTCACTGCACCAACAAAAGAAGGAAAACACAAAGCACAAGGGGGGGGGGGATTCTTGGTCCCTCTGTTGGAGAAGGCAAAAAGAAAAAAAAAGTTTCTCCTCTCAAGTTGCTCACAAGCGACATACAAACAAGTATTTATAAACAACATATGTACAGAATAAATAGGAGATGATCAACACAGGGGAGGTACAAGAATCAATGGGGATAGAAAAAGGCCTCCTGTAGAAGATGAGGTCCTAGTTAGGACTTGAAGGAAGCAAAGAAAACCAGGAGAAGGCAATTGAGGAGAAAAAGCATTCCAAACATGGGGACAGACAATGAAAATATCTGGAGTCAGGAAATGGAGTGTTTTATCCAAAGAACAACAAGGAGGTCTCTGTCACTGAATCACAAAGTCTGGTGCAGGGGTGGGGAGAGGGAGATTTAATGTATAAGAATGCTACAAAGGTAAACAGCAGAGACAAGGCTACTGAAGGGCTTTAGAAGCCATGGAATTTTGTAATTGATCCTGCAAGGGATAAGGAGCTACTGAAATTTACTAAATGGGACAATGAGGTAGCAGGGAGGGAGACCAACGTGGTCAGACCTGCACTTTAGGAAGATCACTTTGGCAGCTGAGTGAAGGAAAGACTAAAGTGGGGAGAGACTTGAGGTAGGGAGACAAACCAGTAAGTTCTTGCAACAGTCCAGGTGTGACATGATGACATCATCATGTGTGACATGCCATAGGAAACATGGGGTGAATGACAGAGCTATACAAAGATAAAATTGAAAGGCCTTGACAATATGTTGAAAATGGTGGATAAGAGGGAGTGAAGAGTTGAGGATGACAGCTAGGTTATGAGCCTGTGTGAATAGAAGGATGGTAACACCCTCAATAGCAATAGGGAATTTAAGAAGAGGGGAAGGTTGGGGGGTGGGAGGGGAGATATTGATATTGGCTGAAAGATAACATGTTTTGAACATGGTAAGTTTAAGATGTCTACAGGACATACAGTTTGAGATGTTCGAAAGTGGAAATATGAGACTGGAGGTCAGCAGAAAGTATAACGTTGGATAAGGAAATTTGAAAATCATCAGCACAGGGATAATAATTAAATCCATGGGAGGCAATGAGATTAACAACTGAAGTAGTTTAGAGGGAGAAGAAATACCTCCCTGGACAGAGTTCTGCCTGACATCAAGGGTTAGCAGATGTGATCTGGATGAAGTTCCAGCAAAAGAAACTGAAAAGGGGCAATAAGATAGGTAGAAAGAAAACCAAGAGAGACACCAGTAGTGTCATGAAAACTTAGAGGGACGAGAATATCAAGGGGAAGACAGTGACCAACTGGCACAGTCAAAGGCTACAGAAATGACTACTGAGAAAAGACCTGCAGATTTGACATTTAAGAGATGACTTTAAAGAGAGCAGTTTGAATGATGAGTTCAGAAGTCAGAGTGCAAAGAGTTAAGAAGAGAAAAGAAAGGAAGTGGGAGTCACCTATTACAGATGGCCTTCTCAAGGAGCATAACAACAAAATGGAGGAGAGATGCTAAAGTAAAATCAATAGGATTTTGGGGGCAGTTAGGTGGTGCAGTGGATAGAGCACCAGTCCAGGAGGACCTGAGTTCCAATCCGGCCTCAGACAGATAACACTCACTGGCTGTGTGACTCTGGGCAAGTTACTTAACCCCACTGCCTAACCAAAAAAAAAAAAATCAATAGGATTTGGAAAATGATTTGATGGGGAAAAGATTTTAAGAAGATAGAAGGAAGAAAATGAAGAACCAAGGTCTCTTGACTCCATGTTCAGTCCTTTTCCCATTATTCCATACTTCTCACGTGGTTTCAGAATGAAGAAAGTCCTGATAAAAAGTAATGGCAATGAGACTGAAAAAGAAGAGATAGTCTTTAGAAACATTAGAAAGAAAGAATTGATGAGACAAGGTGAATAATCCCAAGTATGAGATAAAGGTAAAAAAAAAAAAAGAATCAAGTTCTGAGTTCCTGAACTTAGGGTACGAGGAGGTTTTATAAGGAAAGCAGAAAAAGTTACTCCCTGTTTCCTACTTAAGAGCAATGCACAATGTACAAGATGACATTTCTCTGGTATAGAAAGATGAATTTAAGATTAATATAGATCCAAGTTTCACCTTGAACTCCCATATAATCAAGAATAAATTAACCCATTGGAACATGAAACTAAGCATTTCCTAATATACCTAAACTTTCACATACAGCAGTAAACATTAACAGAGGAAATGCAGACCATGCCAGGAAAAAAATATCAGGGGTGGGGCAGCTAGGTTGTGAAGTGGATAGAGCAACTGGCTTTGGATTAAGGAGGACCTGAGTTCAAATCAGGCCTCAGACATATAACACTTACTAGTTATGTGACTCTGAGAAACTCACTTAACCCTACTCCCTAGCCAAAAAATAAATAAATAAAAAATAAAAAATAAATTTGCCCTTAACAGACAGCCCCTACACTCTACTAGCTGTAATAGCTAACGCATTATTAAATTTTGTATAAAAGAAATTCCATCAAATAAAACCTACTTGAAGCCAAGTGAAAAGACTTACAAAAGAATACCTATCCTTCTGATGATACAGTAGAGATATTTGCACTGTCTTTTAACTAGAAAACATAATGAAGACGCAAAATGAAAGCATAACTAACACAGCAGTTGACCTCCTGCATCCAATGAAAAGACAAGAACTATAAAGCAGTCTACTTCTGAATGGAAAAATAAAAATAAATATTGATCAATATACAGAGCACAGAATTTTTCAAAAACCATAGACTTTCAGGAAATTTAACAAAGAGGATGAACCTCAAATTGCTTCATTATGGTAAGATTTTACTAAGGCACTGTCTCTGAAAATTTATTTAAGTACGAGTAAGATATATGGTATATAATGAAGGTCAGAGATCAGAAAATATTTGAAATGTGTATTCTCTAATGAGAAGTTATTTTGATTTGGTTGCCACCCAGCAACAAAGTATTTGTACCTTGTACCATCTTAAAAGCCAGTAAAAGTAAAATTTGACATCATGGAACTGAATTGTACTTCAAATACCTAATATACCTCAAAGGAAAGCTTTCAATAAGCTGCCACAGATCAGACAGCTAGGGGGAAACATCCACTTAAGAGAATCACATCACTTCAACTTTCTAATACTTCCTGTACAGTTTGATAGCTGTCTATCCAATTCACAGTCCCTATTATGCTAGGGAAAGAAGCTTTATTACTAAAAAGAAAGTGTTATGTCCCCCAGTATAGAGACAGTGGTGATATATTAATAGCATAAGGGCAAATTAATCTTAGGGAAGCAACTGGGTAGGTCCACCTAGTTAAAATGAAATCCTTTCCTCCTGCAGGGGATTTTCCAAGGAGTTCACACTGGATTGGATAATGAGTCCAGAAAGAACTCCACAAGTTTGAGTGCCAACTGGCCAAACAAACACAAGAGATCTTTAAAGTTATTTAAAAGGTATGAGCTAAGGTTACATTGCTCCCAGCCTCCACCTTGCTAGTGCTGCTGTACAGAGACTAACCAGGTCAGGGGCAGGGAGGTTAACTGTGATCCAACTACCAGAGAGACTGGTCTAAGGATAACCAAAAAGGACCTGAAATGTTAATGTGTGGCTCCGAGTAACGTCTCAGGCCCCACAGAGCATCTTCCTTCCTGTGGCCTCGTAGTTTGCAAATTTTCTTACACACACACACTCACACACACACACGCTTCAGCTTGCTCTTTTCAGAAACCTATCGTGTCTTTCTTCACTCAAGCATGTCCACAGAAAACAGATTTACAGGAGCTGGTCAACTATTCAATCCCATTCTCCATTTGTAAAAAAAAAATCTAAATATTTCTGTCAAGAAAGAAAAGAAAAACTATCTCCCATGCTACAGGTGACAGCATTCAGACTCATACCATAAAGGGCTTTCCTGAAAAGCACATGCAAGGCATCTGGAAAAAGAGAAAAGTCTAATGCTTGTGATGAAGATGGTCTAGTATAAAGAGCACAGGGTCTGGAGTCAGAGGACCTGGATCTTGTAAAATTCACAACCTCACTGGGCCCAATTTCCTCACCGTAAAACTGCAAAGAGAAGTGGGCACAACCAGATGATCTCTAAGTTCCCTTCTAAATCTGTGATCCTATGAGTGTGATGTGTCATCAGAAACAGCAAGTGAATTTATTACCTATTTGGTCAATAAGAATAAGCTGCCTTATTTTCACAAGGGGCCTAAGAAAGGGCTGAAAGAGGGGAGTTTTGGAAGGATTCATCTTTTAAAAAGTCTTGATGGTAGACTGCTAAGTACGGACTTCAATGACCTAAAAATGGGGGGAAGTGTTTTTCTCAGTCACCCATAGAACAAACTCAAAAACGCCTCAGTTAAGTATTTCTGTTCAGTCTTAAAATTGTTTTCATTTCAAGTTGGAATTTACTTTACGTGACACTGCGTGACTTTTGATTTCTTTTCTGTGGGCTGTTTTAAATTGCTGTTTTCTTCTGTATATTTGTGCTTTCTATTACATGCTGTCATGCAGATTGACATTTTAGTCCCTATTATTAGAAGGGTTTGATTGCATACTTCACAAATCAAAAGGATGGCAGCCATAAGAAAATACTGAAATGAGCATGAATTTGGCCAGCAGATATACAAATTCACTTTCTTTTTCCTTCCTTTGCTTTCCCCCACCCCATCCCCCCCATAAAAAGGACTCATTTGATAAATACTAGGGTAAAAAAGCTATGTGATATGAAAGAACCTTTGGATACTCTAGTGGCTTGGTTAAAGTTTTCCCAAAGGATGTTCTTTCTTTCACATCAAGAAAACCCAGAAATTTTCAAAGATGCAAAGGGATGCTGTCATGTAGCTAGTACATGGAAACCATGGACAAAAGAAATGAAAAAGTATCACTGCTTTGGAAATGTAAGGCTTCCTTCAAAAGTTCTATCAATTGAAATAAACAGAAGACCTTGGAAAAACTATAAAATAAAATGATAAACTGAAATAATGCAATTGGTACTGGAGAAAACGAAGTGCACTTGAGAACACAGAGGGATCAAATATCACATCATTTAATCAGCAATTCTTATGAGGGGCCAAACAATTCTGCCTGACTTCTTCAGTTCTTCTTTCACTTGAGAAAGAAGAAAAAAGGGCAGCCTCAACAGAGTCCAGCAGAGAAACTTGAGCATCTCTCCAACATGATCACCTCTCCCAGGGGCAGTAAAGATACTCACTTTGGCAGCACTAATGACTGTGGCAGTGTAAGACTGAATGTTGTCTCCACAGGCTCCACCACGGGACTGATGGCACCGGATCAGCTAGAAGAATACAGCCAACAAGTTACCACTATTAAAATCTACAACTCCAAAACCTATTAACATAGGGCCTACTTATCATACATATGTGTTTGTGTGTGTGCAGGTGTGGGGGACAGTTTTTCAGACAAAAAGTAAAAAAAGCCCTGCTGAGACACTTCAGCTCTTTAAAAATCATCTCCTGGGTGCCACCCAGACAGCTGCTTTCTCAACTCTGGTTTTCAATTACAAGATGAGTACTCCCTAAGAATTCATAAACTTTGAAATGGTAGGATTTGGGGTCTGGCAGCTTTACCACAAATAAATTTAAATAAATATAATCAAAGGCTTTAGCCATGTCTTTGTAACATTAAATATTTTACATTCTAGGAATTTGGATAAAGCTAGTTTTCTTTTCTTTCTAACTACCCCAAGCTGGTTTTTTAAAAATGACAAAGAATTTGCCATATGCCCATTTCCAATTGTGCTTTGGTGCTGAACGAGAATTGGAAAGGCATAGAGATAAAGATAAAACACTTGCAACTCGTTTTACTCTGCTTATTCATGCCCTATGTATACAAATCTCTTAGTGATTTTCTAAGTCAGTACAAAGTACTTCTTGCTTTGAATATGAGAAAGTAATTTAAAATGTCATAAAGCTCTCTTGATGTAAATAACTCAAATTGCTGTCAATTCCTGAAGACAAATTACAGAATTCATTCATAGAAAACCGTTAGGAAAAGTAAAAGAAAGCAACAATTTCATTCCATTCATCCTACTTTTACAAGGAGGAATAAGAAGCAAAGACAAACCAACTCCCCCACTAGGGTAAAAAACATAACAAAGCAAATAAAAAAAACCTTGGATAATCTATTTAACATATGAAAATGTCATTGTCCAAAATCACCTATAAGAACTGAGCTTATTATTACATATATTTGGTTATACATGAACCCTTCATTATTTCATCCTGAAAAGAAAATTTATCCAGGAAACACAATAGGAAGACCAGAGGACTTCGAATCAGAGGACCTGGATTTGCATCCTAGGAGGACCTGATGACTTGCAAGAAGCCAAGCTTCTCAGCTTCTTATTCTGTAAATGATGAGGGTGGATAACAGGAGCTCTAAGCTTTCTTCCAGTTCTAAACTTATGATCCCAAGAGCCAATGAAATCATCAAATAACAGTGAACCTGTAGGGTAAGTGTCAGTCTTGATCATGGACACCAAGCAAAAAACACGGTCAATGTGACAATTACTATGAACAAGAATTTTTTTTAAAGCAATGCCAATTTTTGAATAAAATACAGTATTTGACATAAATATCCTTTTATCATTGAACAGAATTTAACATGTTGCACCCATCTTTAACAAAGGGCCTATTTTTAAATTTTTAAGTAGGAACAACTGCTTACTAGAACCAGAAGGTGATTGGTAAGAAATTACCACATAGAAAGTTAACCTGAAAGTTTGGTTTTATTACAATAGACTAGAGAATGTGAAGTTGGAAAGAAATCACTGGGCTGGTAGAGTGAGAAACACGAGCAATTATATCTCTTTGCTGCCTCCTGCTGACTATCCAGGGAGAAACATGGCTTCGGAAATGTTAGCATCTTTTTTCCCCCTAGATTCCGGAACTTAGAAAACAAAAAATAAAAAAATAAAATGCTTGGAATTAAAAAAAAAAGGACAAAGTTCCTTTTCTCTCAAGCTAACCAAAGTTGAAGTTCTCTACCATTTTATTAAAAGCACATCTAGGGTGTCATGACAGGTCATCAAACTGAAACAAGACAATTTCCCTGTTACTCAGAAAGTCAATCAAGATCAACGAGTTGCTTTGGAAATTGTTGAAATTCTCAGATTACCTTCACTGGTATAAGTTTAAGATTACCACGGCAGAAAGGAAATACAAGATAGGTATGCTGCCTAGATTTTCAGGCTTTTTAATGTTTGGATCAGTTTGGCTGATTTATTTTATTTCAATTCTCTTTTTTGTCTCTAAAAATATTATCTGATATATGGGAAAGCTCTCTGGGAGGGATACTGGGGAAGAAATTTTGGTAATTTTAAAATATATCAATAAAAGTTTATTTGAAAATGTAAATTAAAATAAAGATAATTACACCAGCACCGAATTTGGTTCAATCTGGAAACTTCCAGTCAAAACGGCATTCAAAAGTAATTGCTCAGAAACAACTGTAAGAAGGAATACAACTGACTATTGTGGGCCCATAGAATTCCAGGGCCATCCATCTCAGCAGCAAGAAAATAGCTTCTTCTGGAAAGCAGAACTAGTATCAGAGTAGCAATTTCTTTCTTAGTTGATCATGCTGCAGTGTCAGCAATGTACCTAAACTCAGGGCCTGTGGTCTATCCCAGCATGAGCTCTCACAAAAGAACCCAAGGTGCATAGTGATGAATGATCTTGTCTACAAGTTTGTCCACAAGTCTTTCCCTATATGCACAAAATTTAATTATTTGCACAATTTCTCAAAATGTATTTGTAAAATTTGGCACATATAAGGATCCATTTATAATTGCCAAAAGACAATATATAGCCTTCTATTTATATGTCTCTAGCCCTCAACAGAAATGCATTACAGATGTGAACATCAGAAGACATCATTATGTCACTATACAGCATTGCAAACCATTTGTCAACAAAGTCAGAAAAGAATAATTCAGAAAGGAGTATCTTTAGGAAAACTAAACTGGAAAATTGCCAAGAAGAATAGCCTAACTAGGGCACTGGGTCAAATGCCAAAAGCCCATGTGCTACAAATGAAAATTTGGATATATAACTGAACATATCTAAAAACAAAAATTTATCATAGTCATGGCCTTTTTAAAAAAACGATGCCTTTTCAGAGGCTAAGGATTTACTAGCTCTGTGGGTTCACCAAATAATTATTTTCCTTACCACATCCTTATTTTGTCAAAAGCTCTTTACTTCTACTCGTGCCTAACTTATAGTAACTATTCCAATTTAGCAAAAATGAAACTGGATTACTGGTCATCTTTGAGACATGGAACAATTGGCTGTAAGCTAAATAGTATTCAAGTTCCTAGATGCCACAGAAAATGATAATTTTTCAGAGAAGAATTTTCTTTTACTGCTTAGGGAAAGATGCCAAGCAGGGAAGAATAACAATAAACACACAGTTTCTGTAGGAAAGAAGCTTTGTCCAGCAGCCAAACTCCTTGATGGGGAGGAAAGAGACATGAGATCCACTCCCAGAAACAGCATCCTAGAACTAGCCAGACCTCTAGGTAGTTTAATTGGAGTATGATGACTTTAGTTATCTAAATAATTAAAACCTGACCCCTTGTTTGAATACGGCTTTGACAAGACATTAAAGTACTGACTTTGGAGAAAGACTCAAGTACTGATTAAAACAATTGCCTCAGTTTCCCCAATTTACTGATAGAGACAATAGGACTGAACTGCCACCCTCAAATCTTATAAAAGTAATTAATGCTAAAAGTATATTTAAATGTTGATATTTTTGTTATGCTTTTGAGGGAGTGATAGAAGAGCAATCTGTTTGGTTTTTTATTACCAAAGCATTAGCATTCCTTCACCTAGTCCCAACTCCAATTCTCCATTAAGACACATAAAATTAAAATTCTTTATCTAATTCAAAACCCTACAAGATTACAAGCAGCACAGAATAGGGAGAAAGGGCTGGAATGATTACCACTCAAAACTGAAAAGGCTACAGCTGTGTACTGCTTTGACTGGTATGGAAAATATTACTTGGCTTTTGCAAGTAAGGTAATCGTCTTAACTTGTAACAGTCTCACCTTGTTCTCTGCATATGCAAGCCAGCGACTTCCAAGAGCAACAGGATTCATGTTTGGCCCTGGACAAGGATAGCAGCCTGAAAAATTTCAAATGGCAACATTAAGAAATCTCTTCATTGCTATTTAGTAGGAATTTTACATATTCGTGCCAAGAAAAAAGACCTAAACAAAAAAATTTTTAAATGACAAACAATCAACAAATGCTTACATTTTTTAAGTGGAAGATAAAATTTCACTGACCCAAGCCACCATTTTAAGAGTTAAGTGAGTGTGAATGTTCATTTTTCCATCTGCTGGATCTTTCTTCCTGATTCTGACTCTGCATTTTGAGAAGACAAACATTTGGCAGCTTTTTTGCGTTATCACATAAAATTTAGGTGGAAGTGTAAATTACTTTTTAGCAGAAATTGGGCAACCTATGTATCTTCTTGTCTATGGCTGCCATAGAGATATGCAATAGCTCCTGGAAAATACTGGGAAGTATATGGATCTTAAGGCCCCAAATATGCAGAATAGGAAGAGAATCAGGGAAAAACAAGGACAGAATGAAATCAGGAATTTTAGTGGAAAGAAGATCATGCAATACTAATTCTATAATCCATAACTTTCTCATTCCTCCCATAACAGAAGTTATTCTGTAGGAGAAAAGAAGAAAAAGACAAGAGGTGCTGAAACTACTGTAGAATGACTATGGGACAAATGCAAAGAGGAAACTGAGGCAGAAACACAGAAAGAACATTCACAAAGTAATCCTTGGCAGAAGGATGGCGGAGAATCATTTATCTAAGCCTGTGTATTTACACTTAGCATTCAGTTTCATCTCTTGGCTTTCCTGTCCTGACTGCTAGCAACACTAAGTCTAGGTCTTTTCATTTGTTTCCCTCCAATCAGCAAGAATTAATTTAATATTCTTGGCAGCACAGAACTAAGAGATCTGGAAAAACTTACACACCCTTACCCAGTTCTACCAACAATGAAGCAACGTTAGATCAGTCAACAACTGAGTAAGGGTTTACAATCAGAGAAACAAAAAACACCTGGCTTTACTTCAATTGCTGGAAGAGAAAACGCTCTTCTTTCTCTGTATCTTGACGTCCTCATCTATAAAGTGACTGAAGTAGTTCGGAGAAACATATGAGTCAATGTAAAATATTCACAAAGAATAAAAACAAATAGTCCCTGGAAATGCTGACTTATTGATCATGTAGGAAGTTTCTCATAAGCACAGGATGGTCCCTTAAACAACTGCCTCCAATGCACACAAATGACAATAAAGCTCAATATCTGTGCCTCAATTTGGAGACTGAATTTCTTTACTGGTTTTTTTAATACTACTACGCGATCAAGAGAAACTAATTATTGATAAGGACTCATTTTTTAATGGCAACTGAAAGCAAAGATACACAAATGAAGGAAAGAGGGAAGAGAGGGAAAGAAAGAGATAAAAACAAAAAAGAAAGAAAGCCAAGGAAGAGCATGGAAATGCTTTAATAGGCATTGAAGATAATATATACCCTACTGGGCAGGATTTTCCAATGTCTTATTGATCCTGAGGGGAAGTGCCTAATCAATGTCTGTCTTCCTTACCAGTTGACTACAGAGCAAATCAGTCAATCATTAAAGCAAACTTTCAACCCGTCATTAGTAGAAGACTAGCCAAGAGGGATTCTCTAAGAGGTCACCGCAATGGGGTTATCATTTTTTTTCCTCCAAAGAAGCAAGTATCTGTATGCTTGGTAACAAAAATGGCAGTTATGATTCAGAGGAATAAAAAGCAAGTATTAACAATTCTGTGGCAATGACATCAAGTGAGGAGATACTGATATTCAAGAAACACTGGTTGCAGTGCTGCTAGAATTTGGGAATAAAAATCTAATGAGTCTGCAGAATGCAGTCTAAAGTTCTGATTATGAAAGGCACAGGAAACCTAAATCTATCACAAGATAATAGAAATGTCAGGCTGAAGGGGCAGAAACCAGCTTTAAAGGTTTTATTTTCTATCATGAGCCTATGTATTTTTGCACAAGCAAACCCTGAAGATACATGCCAGTCAAATGATAGTTTTCTTTCTAATCAAGTATGGCCTTTCATGAAATGAAAACACTTTGTAACAGTAAATACAATTACTCATTCTAGAACAAAGGGAACAGACCAATATCCAGATTATACACATTTAAATTTTCCCTTATAATAGAACCACAGCTATTGGAAGGAATAAATGTTTGTGGTGGGAATGTAGGGACATAAAATTCAGCCCAAAATTAAGAGAGATGTCAGAAATAATGTCTCCTGCCTGAACTTTGCATGATATAAGGGTAGCAGGAGGCTATTAAGAAGGAAAAACATACAGTCCTCTTTTAGTTTGTAAATATAAATACGTTCTTCTATTTCAAAGTCTCTTGGCTATGAGTTAAACTATCTTCCTCTCCCAAGAAATCTGAATCAGTTTAACTTTATTAGGTGATGTTATTTAGTCATTTTTTTTTACCTTGCTAATGAATAACTGACTTTAGCCATTTACAGAGTAGGGCCAAAGAAATATCTGCAGGGGCCCAGAAGAGAATTATTCATCTGAAACACACTACGCTCACCTCCCATCAGCCTAGCAGATTATAACTGTATTGGCAAACAAAAAGAATTGTGGAAGTTCCTCTTCCTGTAGGCCTGAAGAAAATGAGAAAATAGTTTAGGTGAAGGACTTTAACTTCCTCAGTTGTACAAGACAGATGAGAGGTAATGCGGCAGAGTGGATAGAGGATTGACCTAGGAACCAGGAAAACCTGTGTTCAAATCTTGCATGTGCCATACTAATAAGTCATGCTAGATTTCAGCAACTCAGGCAACTCTCTTAAACAAGGTACAGATGAATAGCTGATCTCCACTAGTGGAGGCAATTTCCATAGCGAGGGATCCTTTGCTGCTAACTAATCCTTACCTTCTCTTTCCTCCTCAAGTCATCTACTCACATCTCCCCCTCCCATCTCTTTCTCAACTGAAGATATTGTCTCTTAATAAAATGAGAAAACTGAGGTCATTCAACATGAGTTCCTTCTTTCCCCTTTCTCTTCCTTAAAACACTCATTAACATCATCCCTCATTCTGATCTCCTTTCCACTGAAGTAGCCTCTCTCCCTGTGAAGCCCAATCCATCCCCTCCTATCTTCTCCAGCAAATTAAATTACATCCTCAGTAATTTTCTCTCATCCTCTCCCTCTCTAATCTGCAGCTTTCAAATGTGCCCAAATTTCCTTCAACCTTCAAAAACCTTTACAACAACATTCCCCTAAAGCTATAGCATTTTATCTTTTCTCCCTTCCTCAGGCAAAGTCCATGAAAAAGCTGTCTACACTACTACCTAAAATTAATTTCCTCTCACTCACCCCAAGACCCTTTGTGATCTGGCAACTGTCCTCACTCAACTCAAATTGCTCTCTCCAGAGTCACTAATTATCTCTTAACTACCATATGTGATGGTAAAAGTATGAAGAGACTTATATGACACGATGAAAGGGGAAGTAAGCAGAGCCAAGAAAACGATGTCCACAATGAATAGAACACTGGAAATGGAAAGATCACCACCAAAAATTAGATATTTGTTGAAAATTACAAAGAACAAGCTTGGTCCCAAAGAACAAATATGAGAAGACACCTTTGGGCAGTTCATTCTAGAGGTAGGGGGTCTACAAGAAGTAAATCTGCATATATTCTCATGGTTTTTTCCCCCCATATATTGAGTCATTTTTATGGTTTTTCTCTTCTTTTTCTTTAAAAAAATTACTTGTTATGTAAAATTGGTCTCTGGAAAAGGGATAAAGGGAGAAATCAAAGCAATGCAAAAAAAAATTTTAGAAATAAAAATAATCAACTTTCATAAAACTCTTTATTTCATACTTTCCTAACCTTACATAAACCTTTCTATGTTGACTCATTTTCAGATTATAGATGTTAAATACCTATACAGCACTGCAACCAAATGCCAGCTGTAGAGGCTGCTGAGATGCAAAAGGTTATTTGTTCCAAAAGAACCACAGAATGCTAATATTTTAATAATTCTATCTGAATTTTATAATTTTAATTTTCCTTCAATAATTAGTTTTCTATAGAATCACCTTAGAGATCCTCTAACCCAGGTGTGGGGAACCTGTGGCCTCAAGGATACATGTAGTCTTCTAGGTCCTTGGTTCAGACTTTTGACTGAGTCCAAGTTTTATAGAACAAATACTTTTACTAAGGGGATTTGTTCCTTAACGTTTGGATTCAGTCAAAAGGCCACACCTGAGGACCTAGAGGGCCACCCCTACTCTAACCCAATCCCCTAACTACAGAAATGGGGAAACTGAGAACTACAGAAGTCACATGATTTGACCAAGGTCAAACAGGTAGTAAGTGGCAGAGATGGGATTAAAACCCATATTCTTTGACTCAAAAGCCAATATATTTTCCTATATAACATGCTAAATTTCTTATCACCTGCTATTCTTATAGTAATGCACCTAAGAATGGCTCTACAATTCTTCTACCAAGTCAAGTGTTTAAGTTTTGTATAGCAATTTTGCTCATTGAATTTGCTTCACTGACTTCAAAGTTGGAGCAAGTGTTACAGATCAGTAAGGTTGACAGGCAGACCCCCAGTTAAATTAGTGTTAATTTTTATAGTAACAAACATGACATTCATATAAAAACAAACATAAAGTATCTAACTTGTGAGAACTAAAGTCTTTTATTATATGCTATCCATTGTGCATACTATGGATAACTTATATTCTAATTTTTAATTAATAGTGAAGTAATTTAAATTATTTATAAATGTACACAATATATTTTGTATGTCCCATTCAAGCAAGCAACAAACATTTTCTTACTTCAATGAACACCTCTTCTCTTTGCTTCTCAAACCTCCTACACCATTCCCTCCCCAAAACTTCTTCGCTGAGCATAAGCAGTCCAGCAGGAAATTATATTTGATGCCAATTAGAAGCTGGTGGAATTCATTAGTTAGAGAAGTGACATGGTCAGATCGGCACTTTAGGAAAAGGAAACTAAACTCATATTTTACCAAAAAATAAAAGAGACTATTGGAAACCAAATTTCTCTTCTCACCATGTCAACACCTAAAAATCCCTTGACACTATCCTCCATTCCTTTCTTCATTAGTGAAGACTCCAATGAAGTGATAAACCTTCTACTTGCCACACCTCTCTATGTGCAACCTTCATTCTAGCACCAAGGAAGAAGGAGAAAAGAGGAATGGAGGAAGGAAAAAGAGGATAATTAAAAAATAAAGAAAAAAGGAAGGAAAGGAAAAAAAGAAGGGAAGAAAGAAAGAAAAAAGAAATAGAGGAAAGGAAAATGGGAAAAAATGAGGGAGGGAGAGAAGGAAAGGAAAGAGAGAATTTGGGGGAAAATGTACCAGATGAAACAATAGGAGATGGATCATATGTGGAGGCAAAGGAGCTGGACTTCAAGAAAACATAAAAGGGATCTAATTTAATCCAACAATCTCATTTTTAAAATGAGAAAATAAAACCTAGACAAGTGAAACTCACAGATCTAATTAGTAGGTTAGTCAAGACAAGAATTCCAGTCTCTTGACATCTAGAACCCAGTGTTCTTTTGATGTACAAAATTCTTTCATCAACAATTTTTTGGGTTAGAAAAATTAGGGTTGATATAGATATGCGTCTGTTTAAAAAAGAAAACTATTTCTAGTATGGAAAATGTGAGAGGCAGCATGACAATACAAAGAGAGTTTGCCTCAAGGCTAGGAAGATCTGGGTTGAAATCCCACTTTGGATATACACTGGCTATGTGACCCTAGACAAGTCATTTAACATCTCAATTCTCTAGGCAAAAAAGGTGTAGAAGGTGTTTCCTCATCCTAGGGTTCACTTAACCAGAGAAATCATAAGATCAATGCCTGCCCCATTCTACTATAGTATAAAATATAGTACTTTTTAATGGTCAGGATGAGCTTTATAAATAATTTGTGAGGAGATGGCATTTATTATAAAATTTGTTTTCAGGGGATTCTATCATTACATTAAAAGGAACCACCCACATTTAAGTAGTTAGTATATCTCCTACTTTCAATATAGTCTGATAATGAATGACCTTAACTTTCTTAAATGTCAAAAAATGCTTAATAAATTCTGTTCTACTGCAAAAAGTCCCTGAAAAGCCAAGTGCAATTTACCATTTTCCATTTCCACTTTTGGGGCTGCTTAACTGGAAAAACAGTGTACCTCAGGGCTGTACAATGTTGGAATGAAAAGCAAATTGTTTTCTTGCTCTCCAAAAAACCCCACTTAGCACTGGAGTCAGCAGAACAGCAGCCACTCAGCAAAAGAAAGGGCTGACAATGTGACCTGTGCTCACTTCATTATCCAATCCTTACAAGCGTGACCCTGCAAAAGATTAACTTTTACCTCTACTAAACTTTGAAAACAACTGAAGAAAAAACAGATCTTATGCAGTCTTGGGCATAATTCTAATGTGTTTATAATGAACACTAGCAGAGTGAGAAGGTAGGGCTAGCTCTTCGAAGGACCAAAGTTTCCAAGTTTAAATGAAGCTGTAGAGAGGTCATCCAAGAGAAGAGCATAAGTGAAAGTCCTTCCAAAAGCATAGGCAATCATGCAAGTACTTAACAAGGCACTAGAACACATTCCAATTTCAGATGGGAGTCCTTTTGGAAAGTTGGCCCTTCTCAAGAGGTGAAATACGGAACATAAGCATATCTGACACAAACTGATTTAAATGCCTCTTGGTAGCACTTGGTCTTATTGTTTCCTCTAAGGGCACTCACCCGCAGTCTACTCAACTGGGCCAGATCACTTTGCAAAATGTGATGCCAGCAGGAATTTGCATTTTATAACAAAGTAAATGTTGAACATGGTACCTTTACATTAGTTATTTACAAAGGCAATTTTTTGCTAAGCATGCTCTATAAACAATGGATCATAGAGGATAAATAGAGATACAGAAAGGACCTCAAAAGCCAAATTAGAATATCTTTAATTTACAGATGAGGAAATTTGAGGCTAAGGAAAATGAATTGACTTGCCCCAGGTAATTCTGGCAATAAAAAACAGAGTCAGGATTTGAATTCAGGTCTGATAACCCCAGAATCAGCGTTTCCCCCGTATACTGTATCCCAAGTAGGTTCCTGGGAAACTATTTCAAAAAGGATATCTCACTAAACCAAATTACTCCATTTGTGTCATACAAAGAGTATCATATAAAAGTTTATTGAAGGGTAAATTTTCCTTCTGAATAGGCTGTGCGTGCTTTTTACTTCTCAAAGAACAGAGTCTATTCATTCTCTAAATTTTCAACTTTTATTTCTCAAGAGGAATTTAAGTATTGTATTTTGTTAAGATTCAGAAAATGCATTTTAAGAATTAAGGGTAATCAAAATCAGAAAATTCAATCAATATAATTATTTCAAAAGAAAATCTGATTGTGGACAGATTTTGATTCTCATGTGCATTTTTTTTTATTTGTATTTGGTTTGAATTTTTTAAAACTTTAATAGATGTGATGGCCATTTAATAGACCTTACACTTTGTTTTCTTTATATTAATTAAAACAAAAATGATCTTTCTATTACATTTTAAATATTATTCCATAAGGCTAAAAATCTGTGTGACAGGAGCTACAGAAGCTAAGATCTGCAAATAAGCAACTTTGAATTATTCAGCACTATCACCAAGCAACCTCAAAAATTCTGAAGACAGGAAACAAAATATTAAGATGTGGCCACCTTCAAAATGGGCATCTCTAATTCTATAGAAAAGATCACCTTAAAAGTTTTGGTAGAGGAGGCAGCTAGGTGACAGTAGATAGAGCAATGGCCTTGGAGTCAGGAGGACCTGAGTTCAAATCCGGCCTCAGGCACAAAACACTCACTAGCTGTGTGACTCTGGGCAAGTCACTTAACCTCAACTGCCTCACCAAAAAAAAAAAAAGTTGTAGTAGAGCCAAAAGCCCAGACCAAAAAAGAAAACAAAACAAAACAAAACTTCTGAGAAAAAAAAAAAGCAAATTGGTAAAACTTGTGAAGGGGGAGAAGCAGAGTAGAGAGTGCAAGGAATCTTGGCAGGAAAATGGCTCTATAGTTATGTCTGATATTCTACAAAACGCTCACTGAAGTCTGCAGATGAGGAATGTAGAAGTAAAAGGACAAGCTCAATTTTGATCTAACCTGTAGATCTAGAGAAGACACATCTCAAAACTGGTCACCATCAAATATTATCTATCATTAACAAGTGTTTCAATCTCTTAGTCTTGTAGTGCTACAGAAAAAGCTAGCCAAAACTTATTTCCCTGAATTGTACATTATGTAAAATATATCTATTATATTGTCATTATTTTAGACACTGTAGCCTGGTAGGCCTTGATTGGCTTCCCTGAAATCCCTGGAAATATGAGCAAACCAAAATCCTTGCCACTTCAAGGTTAACTACAGATTAAACTATAATAGTAAATAATAAGGAAAATCCTAACATCAAATTTTAACAGACTTCGGAGTTGTTGACAATAAAGTGACGCTTCCCTGGATTCGGAAAATGTGCATATCTTCCAGAAGGCTATCGCTCCATTCTCAACTGTTCTTGGTCATTTTAATCATAACCTTGCACTAAACATAGTGCCTTTCATATAGAAGGCACTTAGTAAATGCCTATTGACTTAGACTAAATCTAAACAGAACTGATAAAGTGACTTACATGCCTAAAAGCCACCACGTTCTTGTATATGGGTATAGGAATCTCAATAAGATAATCTGGGTGAACTTCTGACAGGGAATAGACCAAAAGCTTCTCACTAAGGCTGCAAAATTCTTCTACCTGCACTCAAAAAGCAAAGGGATTCTTTCTTACCTTGAAATGGAAAAACAAAACCCTCAATTATCCAAACTGAACCTTACAATTAAGACTTCCTTCTGATTGAGCATAAGACAGGAACAAGACTAGCAACAATGAAAGGAAAGAGCTAAAATATTTGACACCTGTAACTTAGAGGTAATTAATGTGAAGTGATTATTTATAGCATGAGTATATACATCTGTCTATGTGCCAATGAACATACACAAGTATGTGTGTGCCTGTACATATATCTTCCTGGTACAAATCAAATGGAAAAATGGATCCTGTAAAACAGATGTGAATCATTGATGAATAATTTAAATCTAACTGCTATTTAATGGTTTCTTTTTAGTGTGCATCAAAATCAAAGTTTTAAAAAGGAAATGCCATATAACAAACATAAATTTCTTCAAGGTAAGTACACAGGCTAACCCAGGAGGTCCACAATCATGCACCTGCTCATTTGAGGCTCCATATCTACACCCATTGAAGAGGCTCTGAAAATTTGTGCTAATGTCATCGATCAGCTTTTGCCTTTTGTTTTCGTCATCTTACTTGGGTTTTCAGTTCCCAGTAAAAGAGCAACATCAGTAAGCTGCTCCTGTCCACCCTTTCTATGTCATCACTGACAAAAGTGTCTCCTTTCGGATCATATTGTCTGTCTTCCTTTCCCAAGTCCCTATCAGATCTCTCTACTTTTTCCCTCCCCTACCTGGCACAAAATGCCAAGATAGCTACACTGATGAGCAGAGCTGTCCCTACTTCTCTTACAATCCAAGTATTGTATTCACATACACACACACCTCAGGAGTTTAGAATTGTGTTGAACAGCAGCTTTTCAAACTATTTCATACAGTCTGATAATCTAATGATTCTGATTACGCTGTGTAATTAGACTGTTTATTGTCACTCTATAAGGACTCCTCAAAGAAGGCTGGGTCTTGTCACAACCCCACTGGCAGACCACCAATACCTGTTTGTAAAAGTATGAAATATGTGGCAAGATTCCTCTTTTGGTTATACAATCAACATGCCAATGTCCTGCATGATACCAAGGTCAATTATCTGTCTGTCACTAGTGCCATTATGGTACATACTACCATGGGTGTATGCAACTTGCACCTACATAAGAATGCTTAGAAAAAATGGTTTATGAACCTGAGATTTTGGCCAAATATTGGGTTAAGCATACCCCCCCACACACACACACACATACAAGGGCAGAGATTGAGAGTGAGATTTGAGGAAGGGTAGAGGAACACAATACATTTTCCAAATTAAACAGGATCAGTGTTATTCTGTGGCCTTAAGAACGAGTGCTGCAGAGCTGTTGATTATAATTCTACTGAAACCGCAATAGAATTCAGAGCAGTCGATGGATCTCTTTATAAAGGTCGTTGTTCACTGAGAATCATCAATTGCATCAACATAATGTCCCACAGGCAAGGCTGTTTTTTGACCAAAAGAGTTAAAATCTAAAAAGGCTTATGTTTAATGCCATGAAAAATGGACAAGACTGACTGGGGCACTACAAATAGTTTAATGCCATGAAAAATGGACAAGACTGATTGGGGCACTATAAATGAGATTCACTGCCACTAAAAATCCAAGGGAAAAGAGCTCCCTATTTCCATCCCTGAACTGAAGTTGCAACCCAAGACTCTATCCTTATCTAGCTCCTCTATTCTCTATACTCTCTCCTCGAGATCCTATCTACTCCCATAGCTAGTGTTATACTACCAGCAATTGAGGTACCTTTCAAAGGACAGAGCTCCCCTCTCAAAAGGCACCTATCAGATTTGTACCTTTATCTGAACCACAGAAGCACAAAATCATCACAGACAATAATACTAAATATGCAAGAGAAACATTTAGGACATCAAATCCCTGCTGGAATAGGTGCTTTGTCAGCAAGACATATGCACAATCACAGAAGAGAAAACACTGAGGTACACAAAAATTGCAATTAAGCAATCTTAACACAACCGTAATCCTACCTAACTGATCCATTTGTTTTCTGTACCTGATCACTCTGCACCTCCAGTTTAATCAAAATGAGTCTCAAATATACCAGTACTGACTGCATCATTCTCACTGGCTAAATAAAACTGGTTGCTCAAAGCTCCCAGCATGAGTGGACATACTAATGCACAGTTACTTCCCATTGCTGCTCTCCCTGCTAAGACTTCAATTATTACCTCTATGCAGCTGATTCCAAAATTTCTAGTCTTAGAAGACTAGACTTGGGTATTAGCCTCTGCTGTATTCTGTCAGTAGTTCATGGTAGGAAGGAGAGATCTGGAGAGTCAACAGATACCCTAGGAATGAAGTCAGGGATTTTATAAGTGGTAAGCAGCTTACAAAAAATCATTTTAGACCAACTGTCTTGAAGCCTACTGAAGGGACTTCTGAGTAATCCTTGCCCTATTAGGATTATCACTTATGCCTTCAGAATAGGGTTTTTACGGCAACTTTGTTTGGTCAGAGTTACAGTTCTTCTAGACTCTCAAGTTATCTGACTGAATAGAGAATGAAATCCCTTTTTTCCAAACTCAGATTTCATTCATAAGGCCTACCATTTCCAAATATCTAAGACATCTACTCTCATACAACCCATCAGTTCATCAAACTCAACAAAATCAAAATAAAACTCAGCAAATTTCCCCAAAAGTTGGTTCTTTTAGATTTCCCTATCTCTACTGATGACAACTATTCTTCAGCACAAAATCTTGTACTAATCTTGATTCTCCAATCTCCCTCTTGGCAAATCGGAGGTCGTCCTATCAATTACACTTCAAAAATGCAGACTAGAACTTTTAGAACAAGAAAAGACTTCAGAGATATTTCTGATTTGCATTTCCTCCTTATCTTCCCACTAATCTGATTAAACCTTTTTTGGCTCTGGTAGTCTCTCCAGCCTCCAATCCAACCTTTAACTTGTCATCTGATCAATGTTACTAAATTACTCTGATAACATCACTCCCTCCTCCAAACTTCTGACTTACCACAATAAGTCTAGATCTTTTACCTTTATACTGATCACCCTAAGTCTGGTACCAACCCACCTTTTAAACTGGATAATCCATTTAAATAGCTAGCCAAATGGGGAAGATCATCATTTTGCAAAGACAATGAATTTGTGATTACCTTGCCCTATTCCACAGGATGTCATCCATCTGTGCTCTCATCGCTATGCTCTCTCAACTCTCTCTGCCCACACAAGTACAATGCAATTCATATTCCAACTATCAGGAAAAGGTTTGTTACTGACCTCAGCCAAAAGGGAGCTCTCCCTTTCTTGAATTCCTTTTGGGATTTGGAACTACCCTTACAGTATTGGTTCTATTTTACCTTTCACTATCACTATTTTTGATGTGTCTTCTCTGTAAACTCACAGATAGGGGCTCAGTCTTATCCATCATTATCCTAGAGTACCTGGAAAGATGATGTGAGAGATGATCTCTCAGAAGGCTCCTCAAACAGTCAATAGTTCCTGTTAATAGTCCTTGTATTGTTTTCAAAACCCTCCCCCGCTCAGACCCTGTTTTTTTTAAGCAAGCAAAAATAATTGTCCTACCCCCAACCTGAACTGCTTGTTCTTGCAAAACTTCCCACTTTTCCTTGTCTCCAGGCAAGTTTGTGAAACTGTTTTTGTTCTCTGTTGCTGGGTAGATTTCAGGGAATAGATTGTGCCCTCAAGGTTTGCACCAATGAGCTGAGAGGAAGGGGGCTAGGGAGGGGGAGGTGCGGTTAGGAGTCTATATAATCTTACTTTGCTGAGCACACTCTTGCACTCTTCCACCAGAGCCATTTTAGGCGGGCGGAGGGTGCCCTTTCTTGAGAAAGCTAAGAAAGAAATCTTTCTCTTTGCTACATCTGAGTCTCCAGAATTTATTGGTAAGGATCTTCACATCCCACACAATGACATATATAAAGGAGCCTAGGATCATCAATTTAGAGCCAGACAGAATCAGATGTCTCATTTTAAAGATGAGGAAACTGAGCTCCAGAAAGAAGTTGCCCAAGATCACACAAGCAGTAAGTGTCTGGGCTGCGATTAGAATCCAGGTCTTCTCTGATTCTTCTGAGCTGGCACTCTTTTCATCATATCATGCTGTCTCCAACTTTACACATAATGAAATCCATTAAACCAATGACTGAAAAAGGAGTTCCTCATAATCACTGACAGAACATGATCATAAGGAGAAAAAAATACCATCAATAATGATTTAATAGTTTTTGAACTCTGATTTTAAATAGATGACTTATTTTTGCTCTGCAAATATCTTAAGAAATTAAGAAATTAGTACTGCCAGAGCACTACTCAACATTTGTGAACCTATTACTCAGCATTAAAAATTCATTAACACAAATTTTATTGTCTTCCCAGTCCTGAAACTTATTTTTCTTCTTTTTTCTTCTGTTGTCTCTTTAAAAAAAAAAAAGCATTATTATATGGGGTGGCTCTCTGGAAAGGAGAGGAAGAGGAATAATGGGGCAAATTTTGGTGATGTAAAAAATAAAAGACATCTATAAAAATATGAGTTTGGAAAAAAGGAATTTCATTCTCTATTCAATCAAATAACTTGAGAGTCTAGAAGAACTTTAACTCTAATCTGACCAAACAAAAGCTGCTGTAAAAACTCTATTCTGAAGGCATAAGTGATAATCCTAACAGGGCAAGCATTACACAAAAGTCCCTAAAGTAGGCTTCAATTGGTCCAAAATAATTTTTTATAAGCTGCTTGTCACTTATAAAATCCCTTCATTCCTAGAGGATCTCTTGACTCTCCAGATCTCTCCTTCCTACCATGAACCACTGACAGAATACAGCAGAGGCTAATACCCAAACAATACTTGTCTCAACTATTCAATGAGACCATTGTTAAAAAAAAAAAACTCAGCAAGACAAGCAAAAGAAAGCTAAACAGAGAAACATTTAAGGATGCACAGCAGGAGGAGGGGTCTTAAGAGAACTAAAAAGAGAGATAGAGGGCATTCAAGCTGAGTGCCAACAAATTGACCCCATATTTTATTTTCACAAACTTTGTGGTTTCTGATTTTGCAGGAAATAGAAGGCCCTATGTTGAAAAGTACTAGTTTGAAAAAGAGACCTGCCTAGGGAAGTTTTTATCAGACAACCAAAGAACCCAAGAGAGATTTGCTAACCAAACTGGCACATACAAACTGACTATTTTAAAACAATTTGATGCCCTTGAGTCACTCTAAAGTGACTTTTAAGAGAAATCATCTTCCTCCTCATCTTAATGAGAGTCTATTTGGGGCCAGATGGATAATATTTCTGCCAGTGGTTACTATATAAAGCTTCCTATGAAAGTGCACTATTGTTCTTACTGTTGTTTTGATGTTTTTTGTTGTTGTCGTTGTCATAAAATGCTTTCTTCCTCTTCTGACAAAACATCCACCACAGCCAGAAGGTTGCAACAAATGTATTTGTCTCTGAAAGACAGCAGCTTCAGGCTAGACAGCCAGGACAGAATCGACGTTGCTATGAGACTTCCTAGGCAGGGGGCTTTAAAAGGGAGGCTTATCTCTGTGGGACCTGATCAAGGACCAAGGACACTAAGGCACCATGCCCCCCATGCTTCCCTTTGTCTTACACAGCCATTTTGGGAATGACTTCCACCAGGAATTTGTAACTTTGGAGAGAAGGGGGTCAAAAACACACTGTTTCTTACTGACACAGAAACACATTTGTTACTGTATGGAAGAAAACATACCTCTTCACAGTAGGAACCTCAATTCTCTTAAGTATTTTGGGGAAACGCTCAGTGCTTTTAAGTTTGAAGAAAAAAATGTTACGCCACTTAAATCTAAGGAAAAAATGTACTAAGCACACTGTACCACTTCAGGACATGAGCTTTCTTTAAGCTAAAGAATCTGAGGACCAACCCAGACACCTCCTTTCCTAACTGGAGGTGAAGGCCACCAAAGCAAATTTGAAAGGTAGTAAGGCCCAAGTGTAAGGATTCACCTTCCCACATAGACCTACTGTTTACAGTGGTGACCTGTTTTTAATATGAATTCAAGGAGTTCTGGAAAGAGAGACTTTTGGAAAAAACTGTTCCAAACAGCCAAGTCTCAGCCATTTTTGGACCAGCTCTCCTCTTCTTCCATGACGCAAGCCTTCCCTTGGCCACAGTACCCGGGTTGTTAGGAAGGAGAAGGTTGGAATGCTAGTGGAAACAGACAGTTGTGAACACTACACAATTTGATAGTCTGCCTTGGCTCTGCTGACAGGTGTTGAAGAAAAATAGCTGTCCATTTGAACTGATGGATAAACAAACAAAAAAAAAGGTTTTATCTTCACATTCAGAGACTACTTGTCCACATTAATTCTATATGCCTTACCACCATAGGCGAGGCCTACACCTGGAATGACACTGCTGTGCTAAACAAAAATAATAATAAAATACCCTGGACATGTGCTGCAAAAACACAATTACACATTTACCAGATAAACAAAGGCTCATCTAAACAGAAAAGATTTCCAGGGTCTGGTATGCAGTTAACCATTTTGAGGTGAAGAAAAAAAAAGCAAGAGAAAATACTACAATGAAAGAGCAATTTAAAAACACAAATAGCCACTTCATAACTTAAAGCTTAAAGGCTTTCATGCTGATTCCCAGCACAACAAGTATTTAAAGTTAACAAATGTGAGAAATGAGGTTGTTGGAATCCTTGGACAGTGTAAATGATTTATCATTATTTTCTTTGAGAGGCAGGCAATATGTTCTGTGCTTAACTCTATCAAATTTTTTCAAATACATCCTTTCTTCTACCTTTTCTTCTTGGAATTTGGAAGATGAAGGAAATTGAAGTCCTGGTGACTCAGACCTCAGACTGTCACAGAAGGACGGGAACAAAACTGTATTTCATGGGGAAGCAGGTAAAAATGTAACTACAAAAAGGAAACTTCCTAAAAGCTTACACTAGGGGAAAAAATCCAAAATCAATAATTTTATTATCTTATTATATTGGCAATTTTTTAAAAGTTATTTTGCTATTACCTAAGGTTTTTTAAACAAGAATCTGGCTTCATTCTTTAAGAGTTCTATGAGAAGGCAAAATAATATAAATTGTGTTAAATCTATCAGTTGTACCCCTCTAAAAGTGTATATGGATAAAAGAAGTAAAAAGACTCCCAATATTATGTTCATTGTGACTCTCCAAAATTTTGAAATCATCAGCATACACAATTTGTGTTTTTCTTCACCAAAAAAAGGTAATGTGATAGTTTTATTCTTATTCGAAAATTTTAATACAAATTAGGTCTTACTGCATATTTGCATGGCCTTTCTTTGAAATTAGATCCAAATCTATTTCACTTTAGACTATAACCTACAACTAAGTTTATTCTATTTTAATCTGGTACTATTACTGATGACTATGACCTAGCCCTAAAAAAGTCCAAAAGTAAATTATGTAATAAACATAATTTAAAAACCAACTCCTTCCATTAAGTGTGTAATCCACTGTCTCCTCTGTCTGGTAAACATTCCTGTAGAATATTCCTAGCAAAGGGAGAAACTGACACCTATTGGTAACTTTAATATTACCTCCCCAGAGTTCATCTTGACCATGGTTTCTAAAACCTGAATATTCTCTGGATGTACCACCACCCCATCCCTACATTCCCCCCCCCCACAAAAATCCAAAACCATAGCTATTCACATTAGAAACTGAATGGTGAAAACTCGGGAATTTGATTTTGCTCTCAAAGTTCATACCATAAAAGCTTTCAAAAGAAGCAGCTCTATACTTGTTTGTTTTGGGATGGGCTCAGAGAAAAGAAAAAAATACCACTACCAGGACATGTGGGATGTAGGTATAAATTTATGGTGGTGACAGAGCAGGAATTGGGCAGCCTGTCTCTTTCTCAGAAGCTAAGAGAGACATATTTGATTCCCTAAGCTGAATGCTATTGATAGGGTCTTGCAGCAAAAGCTCAGGAAACCCTAGTAGTTGGATTTCCCTGCTTTTCGAGCCACTGGCCTTCACCCTACAGCTCGGTAAGAAGGAAAAAGTAGGGAAGTGCAGCAAGTGGAACAATTCTCATGATGCCCTGATATGCTCCTCTGCCATAATGTGGGTGATAAAATGAGGAATAAAGGAAAGACCTTTCAGCAGTTCACCCAATAATTTCCAGAAAATTAATATATGGTCATATAAATATGAAAGTAATATATTAATTTATCAACAGTTACAATAAATTGTGATCAGTTAGGTCACTTGGGCAAAGAACTGAGATATTGAGAAAGATCCAAATTTTATCAAGCCATACAGCATATAAAGTTACTCATGGAATATGCTGGTCCTTGTGCAAAGATGGTGCTAGTAAAGAGAGTATAAGAACTCAACAAGATTATACAACTCCTAATGAAAGATATTCTCTGCTACATTTCTAGGTAAAGTTCACAATACCTTATCCACAGTAAATACGTGATCAACATTTCTTGAACTGATTCAACACCATTTTAACCCATCAAGTGTGCCTCATACCCTTGAGCTGTTTTTCATAAAGTGGTGAAAAGAGGCACCTAACTATCTATACTGTTAATATCTAATTTCTCAAAAGACCCCACTGCTACTGATCCACCCAGTACTGGCTGGTCAACTCTAGAGGGAAAAAAATTGTGAGGAAACAAAAAACAATAAATAGCTAATATTGAAATTGTGCTTCAAAGATTGCAACAGGCTTTATTTAAATTTTTTCCTTTGAATCTTACAACAGATGAGAAAACCAATGGTGGGAAAGGTTAAGTAACATGTCCCATGGTCATACACCTAGAAAGAGTCAGCAGGATCTGAACTCATTTCTTCTTGACTGTAAATTCAGCACTCTATTGAGTATCCTATATTACAATGGATTAAAGGCTCTAATTTTATTCGGATTCATGATAGCATCCACTCTCCCAAATTCTAAAGGAAGTCTATTATCACATTAATCAAAGAAAAAGACATGCATAGAAAAAATTTGAATTACATTTCTCAGTCCTTCTGCTTCTACTAGTGATATGATGGGGCAAGGAATAGAATGACAAATTCAAGATTGAATTCATCTTCAGTTTTGCTCTACCAGAGCATGCAAGCAGTTACAGGAAAACCTACTCTGACACCACAGCGAAAAATATTACAAAAAATGCACAAGTGTATCTATTGCAAGGCATCCATGAGCAGCTACACATACATCAGCAAAAGGCCGAAAACTCCACTTAGTCCATCTATGATCCATTGGATATTTAATTCAACAGAAGCAATGGGAGGGTCCAAAAGAATTTAATACAAGAAGCAAAAAATACATATATATATATATAAACCAGAAGTGTGATAGGGCTGGAAAATTCTTTTTTGTTTTTAAATTTATGTAATTTATTGTAGAGAACAAATCCCATTTTCAGACAGCCTTTTCTACCACAAACTATGTGGCATCCTTAAAGGAACTGAGTTGCAGCTCCTTAAGCATGAATCATGACTCTACCCCCACCTCAATCAGTACCTCATGCAAAGGGCTTCATGTCTATGAGACTCCACTCCCTTGCTTCTGTATGATTCAGCTATCTCCTCTGTAAGAATGCCATATTAACTGAATAAATACCAACTAATTGGAAATGTTTTAAAGCATAAAAAAGCATTATGAAGCCATAACTAATGAATAATTAGGAACTCCTGTTTCACAGAGAGAACTTACAGCAACAAAATAGCAAACTTGCCCAACAAAATATAGAATGTACAGCTGAGTATTTGTCTTCAAAGTTACTGTATTAAACATAAGGATTTCTAAGGGGATTTGTAGGAAAATGAGAGTAGAGACCTATCAAACATGATAACAATACATACAAAAGGTTAGGTAACTGATGTAAACTATTATTTTGACTATAGCAGGTGTGCAGCATGAATGCAAATAAATGTTACAGACAGTAAATTAAAACAAATATGTACATACTTGTAACAAAGAACTTTTTTGTGAAAGTGCAGCTATCAAAGGCGGCAATTTTCTCTTGCAAGACTACGACGAGGATTCTAAAATAGAAAAGAAAACCAGAGTGAAAAAACCAAGAGCAAATAGTCATTTTGATACTGCAATTCTACAAATTAATTTCATAGTTATATCACGCATGCTGAAAAAATTCTGAAGAAATCAAGTCACCAATCCAACTGTTGATGACATTGTAATTCAAAAGAATGCTGAGTCTGAAGCTACAGCTCCTTTCCTAGTGCCCCCCCCAAAAACCTATCGAAGGGAAGATGAAAAATATATAACAAAGAAGCTTAGATCATAAGGGGAAAAAAAGGAGTGGGTTAAAGGAAAAAAATCTAACACAGAAGAAAAATTAGAGCAACTGTTAACTGAAACGTATTTTGCCCTCCCCTCAATTCTATTTACCCAAATGGAATTTCCAGTGATTATAATTCTGTGAAATCCATCTTCATTACAAATGGCTAAGTTTAACAATCAATTGTTCATCATTTTCTAAAAGTGTTTTTCCTGCGACAGCTCAGAGTCAGGGAATTAAAGATCAAATGGATTTATGAAAACTGTCATTAAAACGATTGCTGGATTTCCAAGAGCAAGGACAATAGAAAAAAAAAAAAACAAGAGGACAGTGGCCAACCAGCACAAATGAATCAACTCTTTACATTAAATAGATGAGAATTCAACCAAGATGGAGTAATAGTTACATTAATCTCCATATTTTCTTATAAAATTCATTGTATATTTCAGGCAACTTAGGGCAACATTTTCCTCCAGGGCTACATATCTACGGATAGTTGGGCATTTTGTTCAGCCACATAATTAAGATACCCACAAAGAAGCTAAAAAGTGGCAGACTATTCACCATGATTTGTACGATTCAGAGAACAATATAATGTAAAATGAAGTAATAACAACAATAAAGTCGCCCCATACCTAAATTTGACTGAAATCTCAAGTGGTCTGACAAAAGTCTATCCAGTCAAATGTGACAGGATGATATAATTTTATAATTTTAGAAATGTTTGTTTTTCATTAAGAAATATTGAGGGCTGAAGCCTTTACTATAAAAAAAAAAATCCTCACCATAATTTTAGTTATGAAACGTGTAAGTACTCTATTCATACTATGAAAATCAGCACAGACAGATGGAGCTTCGGTTTGGTTCAGCCGAAAACATGTTAAAATGACAGATCCTTCTTTGAACAACACCAAATAGTGAGCTCAATAAATACAAGGACTCAAGCCTTTGAGATGATAAAGGTAAAACTAAAAAGAACAATGGTGAGAAGCCAAAACTAAGATACTCAGAGGCCAAAAAAGATAAACAGTCATAATCATTTCCAAAATAATTCTTTTTAGGGAGAGATTAGTTCAATGAAGTATGTTAAGATCCAAAAGGAGTGCAACTTCTGCTTTGTTCTTCATTTGGAAAGAACAATACAAACATGAACAAGGGAGATAAAAAACTGACACCGTACTTACAAGTTAGATTCTATTCACACAAAATACCATCTTGTCTTTGCCAACCTTCAGAGTGACTAAAATCTAATAGAGGTTTGGTTTTTTTTAACTTTTTATGTAATATGAAATGACAGTGTGGCATCAACAAAATATTCAAAGGTCTGGCTACAAATACATAATTTATTTTTCTTTTTTGCTGATGACCTTTCATAACTCACTCATAACTCTGCCTCCGCCTGCCACTCATGAGTTATATGATCATTAATAACTTGTGGAAATAAATAAGGTGAATACAATCAGCATAATGCATATCCTTTTGACATAACATTCTGGGTTTGTTTTTGCCTCATAATCTGTACCTTTTAAAAACATTTGAGCGCAATCAATGCTCCCACTTTCTAAAACAGAAGGAAATATACCAAACCTATCTTTGAATGAAGATCTCAGACAATATTTTTAATTTTCACATGAATCAACAAGAAAGGTAAACACTTTGGACAAATAGAAAGTAAGGAAAAACCATTTAATTTGGTCTTACCATCTTAGTATTTATTATATTCTTTCAAAAAATATATTACATTTATAACACACTGAGAAATACTTGAAATCTTAACAATATGTGCTATACTGGTGAGAGAGAAATGCCTCCAAGTTTAAAAAGGGCAGAAGATACAAACCTCAAAGAAAGTATTTCCCTTATGGTATTTTTTAATTTTATCAATCAATAAGCATTTATTTCTTTGCATCTATTATATGCTAGGCACTGCGCAAATAATGGAGATGTATGGAAAAAAGTTAAACAGTCAAAAATCTAGATGTTATATCTGATTTCATTTTTTCTAGTATTTTTAAATTATATTAAGTGTATAAGGCATATGCATATAATTAATTGAAAATGTGTTGAGTCTTTGCGTGAATGGAAAATCAATGGTAATAAAGGGTAGTAAATCAGTATGTAGCTTAACCAGAAAGTTAACCAGAAAGAGAAGATACATGAGTGGCAAGGCAGCCAAAAAGGTGAACTATGGGATTATTTTCCATCACTGGTAAATAGTTCCATAAATGAATAAAGTCTTCCACTTGAAAAGCTTACTTTTTCCAACTTAAAGTCTAACTTAAAGTATACAAAATCTGACATCAAAATGGTTTGAAAGCAGGCAAGGTGTAATTGGTATGTAGAAAGAAACTAATTATTAATACTAAGAAAAAGGCCAATATTGATTCATTTACCATGGAAGGGGGCAGAGAACATTTTCTACTGTAGAATTTGAGACTGTTTTCAATATGAACGAAATAGTGAAAGGTACAGAGGAAATCTTATGAATACTCTAATTGTTCATATTTAATACAAAGAATATTCACTTTGAAAATTTAACTTCCTTTAGCTAATATTAGAATTTGAAGCAATCTAGGGGGAAGAAAACTAAATCTAGAGACTTCCACAAGGTGTCTGTTCCCTTTTCAACAACTAATAAGGGGCATTACTACTACCCGAAGATCGTGATACGCTCCTTTAAAACAGTTTTCTATTCTGAAAACAGAATTTAATCTTATGGAATTTTTCTTAACTTTTTTTTGGGGGGAAGGGTGGGAATAGTATTAGGAAGTGTGATTCGCTCATGAAGACTAACAATTCCTCCACAATAGAAGAATGACATAAGGCACTGAGAAATTTTTAGGCTATGCCGGATGAGTGGCTTGAACCCAATTTCAATTTGAAGGCTATTCTCTAGAATTTGTTGTCACGTTACCTCTCATAATTTATACTTTCCAAATGGAAAGCACTGTTTCTCTTTTTCATTCTTACTTAATTGATGCTTTCCTTGGTTAAAATGGGTAAATAGGCAAGATCTAAACTGGTAAAAAAAATTTTAAAAGAGATATATTAAGCTCTGATAAATAAAATACTATGAACAATGGAATACTCTGAATGTCTACTGTACTAGGTTATGGATATCATACTCTATGCTATCAATAATCTCTTTGAGTATAAACATGTATGCTAATATGTAAGTTTAACTTCAGTTTTTAAAGTATTTGTCTTCATATTTGTGGATAAGAAAAATCATATTATTATTCAATATCCAGGAAGGAACACTGGATACTGAAGATGCCCACTGGGCCCATCAACTTAAGTGAAGGATGGACATTTGCAGAAAGAGAAAATGAACTAGTACTAGTCCCTGAAAAGTGAGAAGAAGGAAGAAAGAAATAAAGGGAAGAAGGAAGTGAGGAAGAGACAAAAGGAGGGAATGGTGGGAAGGAATATTTATTAAGAGCTTACTATGTGCCAAGTACTGTGCTAATTCCCTTTAAAAAATATTATCTCGGGGAGCAGCTAGGTGGTGCAGTGGATAGAGCACCGTCCTTGGAGTCAGGAGGACCTGAGTTCAAATCCGGCCTCAGACCAAACACTTGACACTTACTAGCTGTGTGACCCTGGGCAAGTCACTTAATCACAATTGCCTAAAAATAAAAATTTTTTAAAAATAGGAAACAAAAGAAGTCTCTTTTTAAAAATGTATACAAAAACATTATCTCGAGGTAGCTAGGTAGCACAGTGGATAGACCACCAGCCCTGGATTCAGGAGGACCTGAGTTCAAATCCGGCCTTAGACACATAACACTTACTAGCTGTGTGACCCTGGGCAAGTCACTTAACCCTATTGCCTAACTGTGCCCCTCCACCCAAAAAAATATATATTATCTCATTTGATCCTCGCAACAACCCTGGGAGGTAGGTGCTATTATTATCCCTATATTATGATTTAGGAAGCTGGGGCATAGGACTTACCCAGGGTCAAACAGAGAATAATTGTCAAAGGGCAAATTTAAACTCAGCTTTTTCTAAGTCCAGGCCCAGCACTTAACTACTATGCCACCTAGCTGCCAAAGGACCTGTTCCCTTTTTCACAGCAGTGATTACTGTCATGTGACTGTATCATGGAAGACAGAAGATCTTAAGCTATTTGTGATTGGGGTTTGTCTTTCATCAAATGGTAAAATCTAAAATACTGGGGTTGGGAGCGGGGATATTATTGAAACAACTGGAGATTAATTTGGCGTTACCTCTATCCATGTAAAAACAATGAGGTCAAAATTACTAATGGTTAAATTTAAACATTATCACAGAGGAGTTCCTATTCTTCCTTTAATGTGAAGAATAAAAGAGTATTTTAGAGTTACCCATCTGGCAGAATTCAGAAGGAACTTGCCTAAATTAATTAGGTAATTTATTTTTTATGAACCTGACTCACAATGAAGCTAGTATATACTATATAAAGTTTAGAGACATTACTAGATTTATCCATTCCCCAGAAGATATGTTAAGTTATGCTGGAAACAGCTGGAAAAATACTTACCGTTTGTTGCAGTGGAGATCATAGATAGGAGTCTTGAACTGAATGGACTTCACCATCTCCCCAGTACGAAGGGAATGCAAATCCACACAACAATATGGGGGACTTGTGCTAAAAGGAAGCAAAATTCATTGCTGTAAAATTAATGCAAAAAGGTGAAGGAAGGAGGCATACACTGGAAACACTGGAGCTTTTACTATGCCCACAATTAAGCCTTTAAAAAAAATCCTAAACCATAAACATTCTCCAACCTAAAATGCATTAATTTCAGGAAAAAAACTTGAAAGGATAGGCAGATAGAAAATGGAGTTTATTCCTGGTGTTACATCTTACAGAAGCATTTGTTCTACATTAATAATAAAAATCCCTAGCTGAAGACTGAATTTATTTCTGGTCATAATCTAGACAAGAAGCTGCCTCATACCATCCACCTATACAAGCCTCATATAGTTTACAGAACTGGGGCCACACAGTTAAGTTTCAAACAGATTTCTGAAATGACTTTGTACATCTTCCCTCATTAAACCTACTACTGACAGTATATAAAGTAATATATAAAGTATTTATTAATATGTAAAGTATCAATATTAATTGCTATTGGCAATACTGTATGGGAACCAGGTAATTTCCATCACATACCTGCAGTTCCCAACTGACAAACACTCAAATCCTCGATGAACTGGAAGCACACATGATGGACAGATATCAGTCAAGGGTGTTTAAATCCACAGCCCCTACAACCCTTATGGAAACATATGCCCTTTGTTTCTCAATTCTAAACAACTGAGGAGTTAAAAGAGGCTTTAAAAAGAGATCTGAAAGGCTGAGCCAAAATGGCAGAGTAAACGCAGGGACTCACCTGAACTTTCCCCTAAACCCCTCCAAATACTTTTAAAAAATTACTCTAAGCCAATTCTAGAGCAGCAGTACCCACAAAAAGATGGAGTGAAACAAATTTCCAGCCCAAGATAACTTGAAAGGTTGGCAGGAAAGGTCTGTTGCATCAGGATGAGAGAGGACTACACTGGCACAGACCAGGCCCCAGCAAACCCAGAGGAGGCCTCAGGGGCAACTGAATCAGTGGCAGCACTGGCAGTTTCCAAACCTCTCAGTTCATAGATGTCAAAGACAACTTAAAAGATTAGCAGGAAAGGTCTGTTGCACCCAGATGAGAGTGAAGTGCACCCAGCACGGGTTGCACCAGCACAGACTAGACCACAGCAGACCAGGAGCAGTCCTTGGGAGTGATTGAATCAGCAGTGGCAGCGGATGCTTCCAGAGCTCTCAGCCCACAGACGGTAAAGTGGTTGAACAACTGATCACAAGGAGACTACAGGGGTCTTTTTGCTAGCACTGAGGCAGAACTCTGTCACTTTACCCATACTCAGATGTGGGTCACAGTTCTGGATGGCAGTTCAAGGCAAGAAGGAGCACTAGCATAGCAGAGTTTTCAGCCACAATGGAAGGGGAACCCTACTCAGTTCCAGGGCAGAAAAGAGTGCATGTGGTCACTCAGAGATCAGAGCACAGGTGAGGAGAGGAGTGAACATCCCTCCTTAGATCATACCACCTTGGAAGAACTGAAAACTTCCAGGTCCCTAGAAGTTATCTCTAAAAACAGCTGCACAAAATGTGAAGCTTGGAACAGTTTGCCCTCCACACTGGAAGCAGAGACCTACCTTAAAGAGTTAAAAGTCAAGTAATAGACAGGGAAAATGAGCAAACAACATAAAAACTTTGACTACAGAAACTTACTTTGGTGACAAGGAAAGCCAAAATATACACTCAGAAGAAGACAACAAAGGCAAAGCTCCTACTCCCAAATCCTCCAAGAAAAACACGAATTGGTCTCAAGCAATGGAAGAGCTCAAAAAAGATTTTGAAAATCAAGTAAGAGAGGTAGAGGAAAATTGGGAAGAAAAATGAGAGGGATGCAAGAAAATCATGAAAAACAAGCCAACAGCTTGATAAAGGAGACACAAAAAATACTGAAGAAAATAACACCTTAAAAAAGAGACTAGGCCAGATGGTAAAAGAGATCTAAAAAGCCAATGAGGAGAAGAATGCCTTAAAAAGCAGAATTGACCAAATGGAAAACGAGGTCCAAAAGCTCACTGAAGAAAATAATTCCTTAAAAATAAGAATGGAGGGGCAGCTAGGTGGCAGAGTAGATAGAGGACCGGCCCTAGATTCAGGATGACCTGAGTGCAAATCCGGCCACAGACACATAACACTTACTAGCTGTGTGACCCTGGCCAAGTCACTTAACCCCGTTGCTTTGCCAAAAAAAAAAAATGGAGCAAATAGAAGCTAAAGTCTTTATGAGAAATCAAGAAACAACAAAACAAAACCAAAAGAATGAAAAAATAGAAGACAGTGTGAAATTTCTCACTGGAGAAACAACTAACCTGGAAAATAGATCCACTAGAGATAATTTTAAAATTACTGGACTACTTGAAAGACACGATCAAAAAAGAGCCTAAAATCATCTTTCAAGAAATTATCTAGGAAAACTGCCCTGATATTCTAGAACCAGAGAGTAAAATAGAAATTGAAAGAATACATCGATCACCTCCTGAAAGAGATCCCAACATGAAAACTGCCAGGAATATTATAGACAAATTTCAGAGTTCCCAGGTAAAGGATAAAATATTTCAAGTAGCCAGAAAAAAACAATTCAAGTATCATGGAGCCACAGTCAGGATAACACAGGATTTAGCAGTTTCTACATTAAAAGATCAGAGGGTTTGAAACATGATATTCCAGAACACAAAGGAGCTAGGATTACAACTAAGAATTATCTATCCAGCAAAACTGACTATAAATCTTCAGGGCAAAGAAAAACTGGACATTCAATGAGATAAAAGACTTTTAAGCATTCTTGATGAAAAGACCAGAGTTGAACAGAAAATTTGACCTTCAGATACAACACTCAAGAGAAGCATAAAAAGGTAAACAGAAAAGGGAAATCAAAAGGGACTTAATAAGGTTAAATTGTTTACATTGGAAGATGATCCTTGTAACTCATAAGACCTTTCTCATTATTAGGGTAGTTAGAAGGAGTATATATAGACAGAAGTCACAAGGATAAATTGAATATGAAGGAATGATACCAAAAAAGAAAATTAAGGGGTGAAAATGTAATATACTGGGAGAAAGAAAGGGAGGGGTAGAATGGGGTAAATTAGCTCACATAAAAGAGATAAGAAAAAGCTTTTACTTTGGAGAGGGAAAGGGGGGAGATTAGGGTGAGTGAGGAAACCTTACTCTCATCATAATTGGCTCCAAGAGGGAATAACATACACACTCAGATGGGTATATTAATCTATTTTACCCTACAGGAGAGTAGGAGGGGAATGGGATGAATGGGATAGAAGGGAGAACAGATTTGGGGAGGGGGTAGTCAGAAGCAAAACGATTTTGAGAAGGGACAGGACAAAAGGAGAGAGAGAGAATAAAATAAATTGTGGGGGGGGAGAATAAGATTAAGGTAAATACAGCCAGCAATAGTAACTGTGAAAAATATTTTGAAGCAAGTTTCTCTGATAAATGCCTCATTTCTCAAACATAGAGAACTGAGTCAAATTTATAAAAATAAGAGCCATTTCCCAATTGATAAATGATCAAAGGATATAGTCAGCTTCCAGATGAAGTAATCAAAGCTATCTATAGCCATATGAAAAAATACTGTAACTCACTATTGATTGGAGAAATGCAAATTAAAACAATTCTGAGGAGCTACCTCTTACCTCTTAGATTGGCCAATAGGACAGAAAAGGTAAATGACAAGTGTTGGAGGGGATGTGGGAAAGATGAGACATTAATGCACTATTGGTGAAGTTGTGAGTGATTCAACCATTCTGTAGAGCAATTTGGAACTATGCCCAAATGGTTATAAAATCATGCATACCCTTTGACCTAGCAGCACCACTACTAGGTCTGAATCCCAAAAGAGATTTAAAAAAAAAAAGGGAAAGGACTTATATGTACAAAAATGTTTATAGCATCTGTTTTCTGAGGGCAAAGAATTAGAAATTGAGTGGATGCCCATCAGCTGGGGAATGGCTGAACAAGTTGTGGTATGTGATTATGATGCAATACTATTGTGCTACAAGAAATGATAGGCAAAAGGATTTCAGAAAAACCTGGAAAGACTTGTATGCTAAGTGACTGATGCTGAGTGAAGTGAGCAGAACCAGGAGAACATAGTACACTGTAATAGCCACATTGTGCGCTGACTAACCTTGATAGACTTAGCTGTTCTCAGCAATGCAAGAATCTAAGACATCTCCAAAAGTCTCATGATAGAAAATGCTATCCATATCCAGAGAAAGAACTATGGAGTTTGAATGCAGATCAAAGCATACTATTTGCTCTTTTTTTTTTCTTTTCTGTTTTGTTTTGCTTCTTCTTTCTTGTGGTTCCTCCTATTGGTTCTAATTCTTCTTTACAACATGACTACTATGAAAATATGTTTCATAGGAATGTATATGAAGAGCCTATACCAGATCGCACACCGTCCTGGGGAGGGTGGTAGAGAAGGGGAGAAAATTTAAAACTCAAAAGGTTATGAAATTGAATGTTGAAAATTAAAAAGAAATTAATTAGTTTAAAAAAAAAAGATATGATGAGGAAGACTCCATTTATTCCTATGCTCCATAGTGTTTTTAATAGGAATGGGTGTTGTATTTTGTCAAATGCTTTTTCTGGACCTACTGAGATAATCATATGATTTGTTAGTTTTGTTGTTGATATGGTCAATTATGCTGACAGTTTTCGTAATACTGACCCAACCCTGCATTCCTGGTCTAAATCCTACTTGGACATAGCACATTATCCTCGAGATTAGTTACTGTAATCTCTTTGCTAATATTTTATTTAAATTTTTTGCATCTATATTTATTAGGGAAATGCATCTATAATTTTCTTTTTCTGATTTGGCTTTTCCTGGTATCAACACTATATTTGTATCATAAAAAGAATTTGGTAGGACTCCTTCTTGACCTACTTTCCCAAACAGTTTATGTAATATTAGAATTAATTATTCTTTAAATGTTTGATAGAATTTTCTTGTAAATTCATCTGGCCCTGGAGAATAAATGTAGTTTTCCTTAAAATGATAGATAGCATCTATCTAAAATCATCAGCAAGCATTATATGTAATGGGAATAAGCTAAAAGCATTTCCAATAAAATCAGGGGTGAAACAAGGATGTCCATTATCACCACTGTTCTTTAATATCAGACTAGAAATGTTGGCTTTAGCAATAAGAAAAGAAAAAGAAATTGAAAGAATTAGAATAGGCAAAGAAGAAACAAAGCTATCACTCTTATGATGGTATACTTAAAGAATCCTAGAGAATCAACTAAAAAATTACTTGAAATAATAAACAAAGTTAATAAAGTTGCAGGATATAAAATAAACCCACAAAATCATCACAGTAACAGCCACATTGTGCGATGACTGACTTTGATAGACTTAGCTCTTCTCAGCAATGCAAGGATCTAAGACAACTCCAAAAGACTCATGATGGAAAATGCTATCTGCGTACAGAAAAAGAACTATCTGAATGCAGATCAAAGCATACTATTTGCTCGCCTTTTCTTTTGTTTTTTGTTTTATTTCTTCTTTCTCAAGGTTCCTCCCATTAGTTCTAATTCTTTTATACATCATGACTAATATGAAAATATGATTAATATGAATGTATAAGTAGAGCCTATATCAGATTATGTGCTGTCTTGGTGAGAGGGGAGGAAAAGGAGGGAAAGAAAATTTAAAACTCAAAATCTTATGGAAGTAAACATTGAAAACTAAAATTAAATAATTTTTTTAAAATGATGAGCAGGATGCTCTCAGAAAAACCTGGAAAGACTTATATGGACTGACACAAAGTGAAATGTACTATGTACAAAATAACAGCAATATTGCAAGATAATCAGCTATGAATGACTGAGCTATTCTCAGAAATACAACAACCCAGACAACTCTAAAGGAGTTATGATGAAAAATGCTATCCATTCACAGAGAAAGAATTAGTGGTGTTTGAATACAGATTGAAGCATACTTTTTTTTAAACTTTCTTTTTCTTGAGCTTTTTTGGTCCATATTTTCTTTTACAACATAATTATTACGGAAATGTTTTTCATGAATACACACATATAACCCATATCAAATTGTTTACCTTTTTAATTGGGAGAGGGGGGAGAGGAAGGGAGAGAATTTGGAACTCACAGTTTTAAAAACAAATGTTAAAAATTGTTTTAACATGTAAGTGGGGAAAAATAAAACACTAAATTATTTTTTTAAAAAAAGAGAGTGATTTGGAAATTTAATAAATTCTTCATGCCCAAATAACTATTCTGCCAGTCTCAAATCATTCTCCAAGGCACTTTAGGGGAAGCCACAGAATGGAAGATGGGTTTAGCAACCAGATTTTTCTGAAACCATCCTGCTTATCATTTCTTATAGCATAATAATATTTTATCACAATCATATACCACAACTTGTTCAGCCATCCCCCAGTTGATGGCCATCCCCTCGACTTCCAATTTTTTGCCACCACCCAAAAAAAAAAACCTGCTATAAATATGTTTGCATAAATAGATCCTTTTCCCTTTTCTTTGATCTTTCTGGAAAACAGACCTAGTAGTAATATTGCTGGGTCAAAGAGTATGCAAAGTTTTGTATTCCCTTGGAAATAGTTCCAAATTTTTTCCAGAATGGTTGGACCAGTTCACAACTCTACCAATAGTGCATTAGTGTCCCAATTTTTCCACATCCCTGCCAGCATTTTTCTTTTCTGTCATGTTAGCCACTCTGATAGGTGTGAGGTGGTGTCTCCGAGTTGTTTTAACATGCATTTCTCAGGAGAGGTAGATGGTGTAGTAGAAGGAGCACTGGCCCTAGATGCAGGAAGACCTGAGTTCAAATATGACCTCAGACACTTGATACTTGATACTAGTTGTATGACTCTGAGCAAGTCACTTCACCCCATTGCCACACACACAAACACCCCCCCCAAAAAAAAGTCTTTCTCTACTGAGTGATTCAGTCTATTCTTTTAGTATATTTAGTGTGTTTAGTGATTTAGTGTATTTAAATGATTTAGAGTATTTTTTATGCGACGATAGATAGCTTTGATTTCTTCTGAAAACTATCTGTTCACATCCTTTGACCATTTATCAACTGGGGAATGGCTATTATTTTTACAAATTTTGCTCAGTTCCATACACACACACACACACACACACACACACACACACACACACGAGAAAAGAGGCCTTTATCAGGGAAACCTGCTGCAAAAATTTCCCCCAACTTCCTTTTTTCCTTATAATTTTGGCTGTATTCGTTTTGTTTGTGCAAAATCTTTATGATTTCATATAACCAAAATTGTCTACTTTACTTCCTGTAATCTTCTCTATATTTTGTTTAATCATAAATTCTTCCCTTACCCACAGATCTGACAGATCTTTCCACGCTCCTGTAATTTATTTATGATAGCATCCTTTACGTCTAATTCATTTTTTTTACCTTATCCATTTTTATCCATTTTTACCATATCTTGGTACACAGTGTGAGTTGTTGGTCTCTGCCTAGTTTCTGCCAAAATTCTTTCCAATTTTCCCAACAATTTTTGTCAAATGTTGAGTTCTTACCACAAAAGCTTGGATCTTTGGGTTTATTGAACACTAGATTACTATGGTCATTTACTACTGTATATTGTATACCTAATCTATTCCACCACTCTCTTAGCCAGTATCAGAATGCTTGGATCTTTGGGTTTATCGAACACTAGATTACTATGGTCATTTACTACTGTATATTGTATACCTAATCTATTCCACCACTCTCTTAGCCAGTATCAGAATGTTTTGAAGATTACTGCTTTGTATTACAGTTAGAAATCTGGAACTGCTAGCCCACCCTTCTTAACACTTTTCTTCACTATTCTTGACCTTTTGTTCTTTCAGCTGAATTTTAGGAACACAAGATTTGGGAAAATGAACTGCAAGTTCCAAACCCAAAGCTTAAAAGTAAACCGCTAGTATACAATCCATTAGCAAACTGGGACTTGCTCAAATTAGTAAGGATGAGATTTTTCCCCCAAACCAAGAATCAGCTTTATGCAGTACCTGAACCAATGCTACATGTACCCCATTGATTCCTCTCCCTTAGGTCCAACCAAAACATGCTTCTCAATAGCAGACCAATCTGATTGAATCATTTGACCAGTTTATAGCTCTTAAAGCGTGTGGCAGAAAGGATGGACGAGAGATTTGTAGGCAATTCTGTAAGAAGCTTTGTTCTTTAAAATTCAACTGTAAATGGATCATCCTTCAGAATGGTTGAAGGAATAATACAAAAAAATACACATGCTCTTCCTACCCATATTTACTCTGTTCATTTATGAAAATTAATTCTGTTGGTTTACCTGAAGTTTGAAAACAATGTCAACATTTTATTAAGTACTAAACTTTCTGGTCTACAAGGATAGAGAAAAAAAAAGCCTGGAAGGATAATGGAAAAATGCAATTTTAGAAGCCAGTAGACTTCTGAATGAATGGCAGTTCTCAGAGAAGTATTTATTCCTCTCCAAAATGAATTAAAATATTAGTTGTTCACATGTCACGAGGGGTGAAAACTATATGCTGAAGGAAAAAAAAAGTAAAGAAAAAAGAAGACAGATACCCACTATATGTCTATTTTGTAAAATTTCAGGGTAAGGAGAAATCCCTAAAAATAGGCACATTACAAATAGCTATGTCTTACAGATAGGGACCATGAAACAAGGCCTAATGCCTACCAATTCTAAACTGTCACACCAACATACCCTTCTTCCAGCTATGCCTGTAAGTCTGCCATCTTCTTGTGCCTCTCTGCCCCCACTACCAGAAATAGAATACATGCCTCAAGCTCTTGTTTCATGAGGAAGCTCCTTCCAAATGTTCCAATATGCTGCTAGGAATCATCCACTGTGTTGTGATGGTTGGTGCTAAAACAAAGGTCATCTTAGAGCATTCCAGGAGTGGAACTCACAGTTGGGTTTTTCAATGAACTTTTAAGAATACCTCAAACACAGCGTCCCAAGAAGCAATCTGTCTCCTTTCTAAGACTACTGACAGATCATGTCGCATATATTACTTAATAATTGATATAATCTCAAATCCAAATTTGACCTACAAAATCACTATAAGACTAAAATGATCTCTTGGCAATGCTGGGAAGGAACAAGTTAACTGTTCAAGTGAAGGGTAACGTTTTACCAAGTCAATGGGGTGGGAAACAACAGAATGTCACCTTCAATTAGCAGTTCATCATGCCACACACTGGGAACTAAAACTCTGATCTTTCTCTGGCAAACATACAATGTCAAAACTGAGATTCTCCCCCCCAGAAAGCACTTGGTAAAAGTAGACAAAACAACTGCTGGGAAGGCACAGTTTAGAGGCTAACAGAAAACACTTGGCAGAACCAAAAACTATTTATATATATGGAAAATTTTCTCATTTGCTGGCCTAATAAGGAAAGATAACCTTTTAAAATAAGAGACTTCACAAAGTCACACATTCAGAGCATAAGCAACATACTACTTGGCAGAACACAATTGTATGTATGCCTGAGATTGGCCCTTTGCTCTCAGTTCCTCTCTGCTTTTTGGATGCCTTATCCCACTCTCTAGGCCTGAACAAGACAATGCTAATTTGTTTCCAAATAGGCCAATGGGAAAACTTTCAGTAATGTTCCCTTAAATGAAAGACTGCCAACCCAGAAAGGCCTACCACAGATGTACTGCAAAATCTGCAGAACCCTTGTTTTTCCCTCTTCCATCACACAGAGTATCAATGATGTAGAAGATACCACCACAAGTTGCCCCTTGTACACCTTATACTGACCAAGAATCAGTGAAAAAATACACACTTTAATACAATTAAATCTAAATCTACTTTCCAGAGAGTAACTTAGACTAAATGGGTTAACATTTCAAAAAGTTTGGGTTTGATATTTACATATAAACTTGTCAATTCACATTAAAACTAAGTCTGACAATTAAAAAAAAATGGGAACCAGGTACCTCCCCCACTCCCTTTAAGTTGGAGCATTAGAATAGATCTAACCCTACTGTACAATTATGACAGGGATTAGGAGGGACAATGGTATTTTTACTAGGAAAAAACTATTTGGGGATCTATAATTTGTGGGCAAGGACTATTAATTACAATTAATTATAGGAATTTACCAATATATAGATAGTAATAAGCATGGCAAAGTTACCCAGAATTTTTCACTTTAAATATAAAATCAAATTTATCCTGGTTCTGAATGAATGTCTCTTGTGTTGACCTTTTCTTTACCAATATAACTTACTTTATAGCACATTATAGAATGTATGCATGCAATGATTCCTATCAGAACAATGTGTGACTTGCTTTGCATCTGAACTACACTCTAAAATTTGGTAGAGAAGTCAAAAGCCTTCATTTTGAGCTATTACAACAGCCAAATCTATAGAATTTTGCAGTTAAGGAAGTGAGCTGATTGGCCCCTTTAAAGAGCTAATTCCCTCTCCCACAAAAAAAAAAAACTGATGCAATTATTGAAATGGAAAAGTTTAATTAAGCGATTAGGAACTACAAAAATAAATCTGATTTTTGCTAGATTTCATGTCAAAACATGTTAGGGGGGAAAAAACCAGAATGAGACTTTATATAAAAGATAAATATCTCTCCAAAAGAAAGTATCTTAAAAGCCCTCAATGTCATGATATTTTTCAAAACTTCATCAATTATCAAATTAAATAAAAATCCTCCTGTGAAATTTACAAAATTAAAATTTTCAATGGAGAAATTATAAAACTTATTCATTAAATTCCAAATAACACTCATACTTCAATACTGAGAAGTATCTATAAGCTCACTGACAGTGCAGATTTCTTTTTTCCACATTTATTTTATTTTTGATTTATGGGATAAAACAAACATTTCCATAACAGTACAATAAAAAAAGATTGCACATGACACTGAAATGTTATTATGCACAACTTGCTATTCCTTTTAAAAATATAATAAAGTTAGTCCTTTGCCCAATCGCACCCTAGTGATGGTACCATTAAACACAAATAGGAGTATATATGCAATATATATAATATATATTCTATACAGACTTCTATTTATCAACTTTTTCTCTAGATACAGATAGCATCTTTCCTCATATGTGCTTTATAGTTAATTTAGATGTTTATAATAGTCAAAACAACTTATTCATTCAATGTCATTCTTAAAACAATATTTCTATTACTGTTTATAATGTTCTCTTAGTTCTGTTGATTTTGCTCTTTATTATTTCATGCAAGTCTATCTATGTTTTTCTAAGATCACCAAGATATTCATTTCTCATTGCACAGTAGTATTCCATCACAATCATATACCACAACTTGTTCAGCCATTCCCCAGTTGATGGGCATCTCTGCAATTTCCAGTTCTTTTGCCACCACAAAGAGAGCTGCTATGAACATTTTAGAACATATAAGTTCTTTTCTTTTTTCCCTAATCATCTTTGGAAATAGATTTAGTAGTAGAAATGCTGGGTCAAAGGGTATAATCAGTTTAATAACTCTTTGGGCATAATTCCAGATCGATCTCCAAATGTCTGGATCAGTTCACAATTCCACCAACAATGAAATAATGGCCCAATTTTTCCATATCCTGTCCAACATTTGTCACTTTCCCCTTCAATAGTTCTAGACAATCTGGTAGGTCTAAAATGATATCTCAAAGTTGTTTTAATTTGCATTTTTTAATCAATAATGATTAAGAGCATTTTTTCATATGACTATAAATTGTTCTGATTTCTTCATTGGAAAACTGCCTATTTACATCCTTTGACCATTTTTCAACCAGGGAATGACTATTAGTCTTACAGATTTGACAAAGTTCTTTATATATTTGAGATACAAGACTTTTATCTGAAAAAACTGTCTACAATTTTCCTCAATTTTCTGCACTCCTTCTGATCTTGGCAACATGTTTTATTTCTTCAAAAACTTCTAAATTTAATGTAATCAAAATTATTCATTTTACACCTAACTTTGCCCTCTATCTCTTATTTATTCATAAATTGTTCACCTTTCCATAAATCTGATAAGTAATATGTTCTATTTTCTTCTAATTTTCTTATAATATCTTTCTTTATATCTAGGTCACGTATCCATTTTGACCTTATCTTGGGAAACAGTGTAAAATATTAGTCTATGCCCAGTTTCTGTCATACTGCTTTCCAGTTTTCCCAACAATTTTTACCAAATAATGAATTATTATCCCAAAATCTTAGATCTTCACATTTGTCAAATACAAGGTTATTATGTTTATTTGCTACTATACATTGTATATCTACTGTGTTACATTGATCTACCTTTCTATTTCTTAGCCAGTGCCATATAGTTTTGATAGCTGCTGCCTTATTATATAGTTTAAGATCTGGTACTGCTAAACCTTCCTTTACACTTTTTTAATGGTGCAGATTTCAAGACAACTTATGAATCTAAGAAAAATTATGAGTAAGAAGTAAGTATATCAAGGCACACACAAGATGCATTGAAATTCAAATTATAGAACAATCTTCAAAACCAAAAACACTACAGAGGGATTTAAATGACTAACGAATATTTAGTATTTATGTCTGGGTCACATTCAAGTCATAAAAATGACAATTTGATCACAAATTTAGTGACATCACAATCAAATCATTAAAGGAACATTTTATAGATCCAGAAGAAAAATAAAAACTATTGGAAGGTACAAATAATCTAGAATCTCAAGGGAAATAATGGAAAAAACTTGGAATGGTAGGGGAATATTCCTTCTAGACTTAATTATACCATAAAGCTATAATCACCAAAACTACTTGGTACCAGTTTAAAAAGAAATTAAAAGCAGACAGGCCTGGCATGCTATGATCCATAGGGTCACAAAGAGTTGGACATGACTGAACAACAACAAACCATACTGCTTTTTCCTCCTCAAATGTCTGTGAGCCAGTTGTGACTGAAACACTTAACAGCACTACCACTTATGACCTGTGGGACCTTAGGCTAAGCAATGAACTTCTCCTAAGTTTCCTCATCTGGGAATGAGGGAGTTGGACGAGATAGCTTCTAAGGTCTGTCCCTTCTCCTTACCTAGGATCTGAGGACACTACTACTCTTTTCCTCTTCAAATAATCTTGAAATTATTTATCTGTGTATATGTTGAGTCTTCCTTGGAAGCTAGGACTAGATAATTTTTGGCTTTTTAATTCATAACAAAAAGCACACAGGGCCTTCCATATAATAAGCAAGCAATAAGTAATTGATTATATCAATCAGTAAGCCAATTAAAAGCATATTATGGGGGGCAGCTAGGTGGTACAGTTAATAGAGCACCAGCCCTGGAGTCAGGAGGACCTGAGTTCAAATCCATTCTCAGACACATAATACTTATTAGCTGTGTGACTCTGGGCAAGTCACTTAACCCCAACTGTCTCGCTTTAAAAAAAAAAAAGGCATATTACATGCCAGGCATTCTGCCAAGTACTATAAATACCCCCCCCAAAAAAAGGCAAAAAGTATTCCCTGATCTCAAAAGACTGAGACTACAAAGAAATATTCTTAAGGAGCTTATAATCTAACTGGGGGAAGTAACAAGTACATAAATAAGTACAGAGATACTTCCTCTCAACTCATTTGCAGAGGTGAGGGTTCCTGGGTGAAGAACATTGAATTTAATAATGTTCAGATTTTTTCAAGGTACCGATGAGTTTTACTGATTTTTTTTTCTTTAAAAAAAATCTTTGTTAGAAGGAATGGCTGGGTGACAGAGGAGAAGGAAATATACATGATGAAAAAAGAATCATGAAAATGTATTTTAAAAAACAACTCTCATCCTCTCTCTCCAAAAAAAGGATAGGGATAGAGTCTGGACCTCTGATTGAATTAGTACAGAGAATTCCTGGGTAAGGAAATTCTCTCTACCAATGAAAACCCACCTCTTTTCCATAAATTAAGAGTCTTAGACTCAGAAAGCTGCTAAGGCAGAGATGTCAAACTAAGGCACTCAGCATGGCAGAATGCAGCAGGGAACAACCTTAAAATGAAACTGGGAAATATTTAACACATAAATGAAAATATGACAGAACACAAATAATATTAATATACTGTTTTCTAAATCAATACATGCTGGTAAGGGACCTTTATATATGGTTTAGGGACAGTTTAGTGGCTCCATATTTACATGAATTTGACACCACTGGTCTAGAGAATTGAAAGTTGATATATACAGACAATATGAGTCTTCCTGATGTGAGGCCAGACTGTCATGCTGCTGCTCATTATTAACAGATAAGTATAAATACAACACTATTCTAGAGAAGCTTCAAGTAGAAAGTGATGCTTGAGCTACATCTTGAAGGAAAAGAGGAACTTTATGTGGCAGAAATGAAGGAAAGACATTCTAGGCCTGGCCTCTGCAAAGGCACAAAGACAAGAGATTATACACAAAACTTCAGTGGAGCTACTAGGAACCACTATTAAAAGAAATTAAAGAGGAAGAGAATAGGGAGATAAAGTATCAGAAATTTCTAATTCAAAGTTGCAACTAGTTCCAACTCTTATCCCTGTTCATCTGTTTATGGACAGCATTATATTCATTTCTGGAGAGATCAATCATGTTGAAATCTGTGTCCAGGGTCTGGATTCCTCTGAATTACACATCCAGATACCATTTACTGCTTAGGGCAATCCTCTCATTTCAATAACATACAGCACACCTATGGAGGTAGGCAGTCCACATTTGTTGCAATCTGCATATATTTTTGGATTTTTTTCAATAAATTGTGGGGTTTCTTGCCTTTTTTGTCTTTGAAAAATACTATTTGTTATAGCATAATAGTATTCCATTATATTCCTATACCACAACTTGTTCAGCCATTCCCCAATTGATGGGCATCCTCTTAATTTCCAATTCTTTGCCACCAGAAAAAGAGCTGCTATAAATATTTTTGTACATGTGGGTCCTTTCACCATTTGCATGATCTTGCCAGGATATAGCCCTAGAAGTGCTATTGCTGGGTCAAAGGGTATACACATTTTTATAGCCATTTGGGTATAGTTCCAAATTGCTCTCCAAAATGGGCAGATCATTTTACAACTCCACCAACAATGCATTAGTGTTCCAATTTTCCCACATCTTCAACATTTGTCATTTTCCTATTTTGTCATGTTGGCCAATCTGATAGGTGTGATGTGGTACCTCAGAGCTGTTTTGATTTGCATTTCTCCGATCAATAGTGATTTAGAGCATTTTTTTCTTTTTTAAAATTAATTTATTTTGATTTATCAACAATCACTTCCATATGCTTTTGAGTTTAAAATTTTTCTCCCCCTCCCTCCCCACCGCCCTCCCCAAGATGGCACACAATCTGATATAGGTTATACATATACATTCCTATTAAACATTTTCACATTACTCATGTTGTAAAGAAGAATTAGAACCAATGGGGGAACCACAAGAAAGAGGAAACAAAACTTAACAGAAGAACAAAAGAATAGCAAATAGTATGCTTCAATCTGCATTCAAAATCCATAGTTCTTTCTTTGGATGTGGATAGCATTTTCCGTCACAACACCTCCTTGGGGAGAGAGGTGGGAAGGGAGGGGGAGAAAAATTTAAAACTCAAAAACTTATGAAAGTGATTGTTGGTAATTCAAAATGAATTAATAAAAAAAAAAAGAGAAATACTATTTGTCATATCGGAAGGATCTCTGGGAGGAGGAGAAAGGAGACTGGGAAACACTACGATGACCTAGAAGGATACAAGATATCCTGCCTATTGTTGTCTATAACCTTAGAATATGAGTTAGATAGGACCTATAAGATCATTTAGTCCAACTCTTTGTCCACTAGAATAACATCTTCTCTAACAAGCCCATCAAGTGATCATCAAATATCTGCAAGAAAACCTTCAATTATAGGAAATGCCCTTGTTCTAAAGCAGTCCAATTCATCTCTAAACAGCTATAACAATTAGGAATCTCTTTCTTAAGGCAAAACTATTTTCCTATGGGTAACTTCTACCTATTAGTCCTAGAGGTCTTTCTGAAATCAGAAGCAGATTCTCTTCATGACACAAGCAGGAGAGATAGACTATGATAATTGAAAGAATACTGCATTTGGGAGTCAAAACATCTAGTTGCATTCCAGGTTCTGTCCTCAGAGAGGGACATTAGGCAAGTCACATCAATCCTCTGGGCCAAGCTTCCTACAGATCTCTTCATTTCCCACAAGACTGCACTTTGCACTTCTTCATTATGTCCCCTTTACCATTTTTCAGCTTACTTTTGTGTGATATCTTGTGACATTAGATTATAAGCTACTTAGAGGGAAGAAACTGTCTTTTTGGAAATTGGTAACAAAGTAGATGCCCATCAACAGGGGAATGGTTAAACATACTGTGGTGCATGAATGTAATGGAATACTACTACACTGTAAGAAATTATGTATATGATGCATAAAGAGAAGAAAGGAAAGATCTACATGAATTGATAATGAGTGAAATAAGCAAAGAAAACAAATATATACAGTAACTACAACAATGAAAATGGATAGACACACACACACATACACACACATACACAAATTGAAAGTGAATATAACATAGCCTATATCAGATTGTGCGCTGTCTTGGGAAGGGTGGTAGGAAGGAAGGGGGAGAAAAATTTTAAACTCAAAAGCATATGGAAGTGATTGTTGGTAAATCAAAATAAATTAATTTTTTTAAAAATGAAGGAAAAATTAAAAAATTTTAAAAAGCGAATATAACGAAATTATAAAGATCAAGCATGACTTGAAGAAAGAGAAATGAGAGGATACTTCTAGCCCTATGGAGGTAGGCAGTCCACATTTGTTGCAAATTGCACATATTTTTGGACTTTTTCAATAAATTGTGGGTTTTCTTTCCTTTTTTTCTCTTTGGAAAATACTATTTGTTATATAGAAAGGATCTCTGGGAGACAGAGGAAGACAGAAACTGGGAAAGACTATGATGACATAAAAGAATCCACGACATCCTGCCTATAATTGCAAACAGCACATGATCTGCTTCTCCTCTAATTGTGTTAAGTAAGATCTTCAATATTATGGTCCAGTATCCATTAATGTATTCAGAAATATGGTACAATGTATTGCTCTAAGACTAATTTCTGCCAGGCTATTTTATAGTTTTCCCAGAAATTTTGATCAGTTAGGGACCTCTTTCCTAAGTTACTTATATTTTCAAACACTAGGCTTCTGAATTCCTTTGTGAATAAAGCACTGGATTTGAAGGATGATCTCATTTCAAATCTGACCTCAGAAACTCATGAGCCAGGTGACTCTTGGATAAGTCATTTAACCTGTTTGCTTCAGTTTCCTCAAATGCAAAATGGGGATAATAATAACATCTACGTCTCAGAGACACTGTAAAGATCAAATAGAAAAGCAAATAGCATAGTGCCTGGCATACAGTAGGTACTATATAAATGCAAGCTATGATTTTTATTTTTATTGTCATTATTGCATTAACCTACGTTTCATTTTTTTTAACTAAGACCAAATGACATTGATGACTATATCATAAGGTTTGAGATGTAGAACTGTTATTCTCCCTTCATTCTTATTATTTTCATTATTTCCTCTGATATTCTAGATCTTTTGTTTCTCCAACTGAATTCTGGTATTATTCTATTGAGTTTTGTAAAATAACTATTTAATTACTTTAATTGGTATAGCATCAAAACTATAAATTAACTTTAGTCATTTTTATTAGATGGGTACAGCCCAACCATGAATACTGATTATGTCTTCACCACTTTGTAACTGAATCTACAAGTAGATAGATTCCTAAGTATTTTATGCATTTTGTGTTTAAATGGCATTTTTCTTTGTATTACTGCCTCTTGAAATTACATGTTTTGTGGAACATGGAAATGCTGTTGGCTTTTCTGATTTTATTCTTTAGCCTACAACCTTGCTGAAGCTATCAACTGTCTCAATTGCAATCTTTTCTGATTCTCTCATATTTTCTAAGTAAATTATCATGTCATCAGTAACTAAGAATAGTTTTCGTCTCCTTATTTACTTAAGTTATATATTTAAGTTCTTTCTCTAGTCTAAATGTTATTGTTAGCATTTGTAAAACTACATCAAACAATATTGTGGAGAGTGAATATCCTTGCTTTACTCCTGTATTTATTGGAAAAGCTTCAAGAGTACTGTCATTGCACATGATGCTATTCCTTGCTCTCCCAGTTTGCTTATAGTATCAGCATTTATATCTAAATCATGAACTCATTTTGACTTTATTTTGGTATATAGTGTGAGATTTTGGTCTATGCCTAATTTCTGCCATACTCTTTTCCAGTTTTCCCAGTCAAAGAGTGAGTTCTTATCCCAGAAGCTGGGGTCTTTGGATTTATCAAATAGTAGATTACTATAGTCATTGACTACTGTGTCTTGTATACCTAACCTATTCCACTGATCCAACATTCTATTTCTTAGCCAATACCAAGTAGTTTTGATGATTGCTGCTTTATAATACAACTTACGATCTGGAACAGCTAAGCCATCTTCCCTTGCATTTCTTTTCATTAGTTCCCGTGATATTCTGGACTTTTTATTATTCCAAATGAATCTTATTATTTTTTCTAGCTCTATAAAATAATTTTGATTGGTATGATTGGTATGGCACTGAATAAGTAAATTAGTTTAGGTAGAACTGTCATTTTTATTATATTAGCTCAGCCTATCTATGAGCAACCAATGTTTTTCCAATTATTCAGATCTGACTTTATTTTATGTGAAAAGTTTTTTGTAATTGTGTTCATATAGTTCCTGGGTTTGTTTTGGTAGGTAGACTCCTAAATATTTTATAATGTCTACAGTAACTTTAAATGGAATTTCTCTTTCTATTTCTTGCTGTTGGGCTTTGTTGGTAATATATAGAAATGCCAATGATTTATGTGGGTTATAGCTATTTTTTAAAATAATTTTATTGATATTTTCTGTTTCTTATGTAACCATAGTATCACATGTATCCTTCTCCCATTCCCCACCTCGAGAGCTGTCCCATATGACAAGGTCCCATATTTTGGGGGGAGAAAAAAAAAGGCAGCAAAACTGATTAACACATTGATAAAGTCCAAAAACATATGCAAAGTGTAACACCTGTAAATCTCCCATCTCCATAAAAGGGTAGGTTAGTGGTGACTTCTCATGTCTCTTCATTCAAGTCCTACTTGATCTTTATCATTTTGTTACATTTACATTTGATTTTTTTGGTATGTCATTATACGATTTATTGTTAATATAATAATAAATGGAATTTCTCTTCCTATCTCTTGCTATTGGGAGAATGTTGTACACAGTAACAGCCACGTTGTGCAATGACTAACATTGATAGCCTTAGCCCTTCTCAGCAATGCAAGGATCTAAGACATCTCCAAAGGTCTCACAATGGAAAATGCTATCCACATCCAAAGAAAGAACTATGGAGTTTGAAAGCAGATCGAAGCATACTATTTTCTATTTTTTTCTTCTGTTTTGTTTTTTTCTTTCTTGTGGGTCCTCCTATTGGTTCTAATTTTTCCTTACAACATCACTAATGTGAAAATATGTTTAATAGGAATGTATATGTATAGTCTACATCAGATTGTGCGTCATCTTGAAGAGAGAGGTGGAGAAAAATTTAAAACTCAAAAGGTTATGGAAGTGATTATTGATAAATTAATAAAAAAAAATTCTTCCTACTGAGCTACTTCAAAATGATTTCAGATTGCCCTAGATAATTATAACATTTTGAAGTGCAAGTTAATTTTCTATAACACAATCTCAATTCTTTGAAATTCTATTTCAATTCAATTGATCAGCAAGTGAGTCAGTTCTTCCACAACAAACTGATGTCTTTGGCATTCTGTACTCCCAATTTTAGATACTGTTAACTTAACCAAAAATTGAGAATTTAAAATTCACAAGGAACTGTACAATTTAATAAGCAAATGTGTATTCTAGAGTTATTTCAGCATTCTTTTTTCCCACCATTCAAAATCAAAAGTAACAGGCATATTTTTCATGAGATGTGAGCTGAGTTACAGAGAGTTGGGGGCATTTCTTTAATTGCATATTAGCTTACAGAATGAGGACCAAAAACCACTGGTCATCTGGTTATTCAAGGCTCTAAATTTGGAAATGACATGTTACTCAATGAATTCTTATTGTATACTATATGCACCATTCTTATGTATACATACTCTATCCTCTATTCTCTAGACAGCAAGGTGGCACAGTGGATAGAACACTGGGCTTGGAATCATAAAAGACTCATCTTCAAGAATTCAAATCTGGCCTCAGACACTGACTAGCTGTGTGACCCTGGGCAAGTCATTTAACCCTGTGGGCCTCAGTTCCTCATCTGTAAAATGAGCTGGAGAGAAAACTGCAAACCATTCCTGTATCTTTGCCAACAAAACCCCAAATGGGGTCACAAAGAGTCAGACACAAATGAAACAACTCAATGACATTTACTTTTTAATCCATCTTAAGCATGGCATAGTGAAAACACTTTTAGATATGGAGTTAGAACTCAGGGCTCTGCAAGAGCTGGTTATTTAATCTCACTGTACTGAATTAGACTAGATGGCCTTCCAGCCTCAAGGCTACATATGGCCTCTAGATCCTCAAGGGTGCCCTTCTGACTGAATCCAAATTTCACAGAACAAATCCCCTCAATAAAAGAACATACATGTACTGGGTATACATGACTTAATATTGTGTCATCAAAATTTCAATTCAGGAAAAAAATCTAAAAATTTACAATAAATTATTAAATTTAAGGTGTGTCATTTAAAAAAAATTCTTCTTTTGGAAATAATACAAATTTAAAAAAAAAAACATTAAAGGGTCAAAGAAAACAGATTTCCAGAGTGGCACTGAGTAATTTTTTTTTAAGTGGGGCAACAGGTCAAATAAGTTTCAAAACCTCTGATCTACAGAAACATAGATGCTGACCAAGGATCATAGGATCTAGAACACTAGAACAAAACACCTCAACAAAAAGAAATTAACTCTGTGAATACATAATAATTCATATTCTTTTATTTTGAATGACTGATTAGAAACAGGACACAAATTGAATGAGCTCTGAAAAACAATTCTGAATCCAACTTGTGTCAATTTCAACACAACTAACAATAAAAGACTCTCAAGGTCTACTTATAATTTTTCATAATAATCTTTTAGTTTTTATATATCCACATATAAGTTCTTGATTAAAATCATCCTATAACATAATCAGAGAAATGCTTCCATAAGTTTTTTGGAAATGTAGTATAGCACATATCACCTTAAAGTAATGTAAAATATGGTTTTTATGACTTTGAGTTCCTAAACACAATGCCATTTTTCTTTACACAGAATTTTATTGTTTTCATTCATGATATTTAACAGATTCAACCAAAATTAGGAAAAGCGGACAAAGTATTTGAGAAAGTGACATTTTCCAAAAATGTGCACGTATAAGTGAAACACAAAACAGCAAAGACATTTTAAACCTACCACAAATTGCAAGAAGCATGGAAACATTTATTTTTAAATAGGAAAAAGCTGTATCCAACTTAGACATGTGTTACTAAATCTAATCCTTTAAATATAAGAGGAAAACTTTTGATATAGTGTTATATTATTTCTATTTGTATTCAGCTCCAGGAGAACAAAAGCCTTTTGGCTTCATTCTTTATAAAGTAATTAAAAGTAAACTTCAGAGAAAAATGGAAACTTACATATTAAGAGCTAAGCTTGTGATTAGCCTTATTAATATTAACATACAACATTTTTTCCCCCTTCAAAGCCTTGAACAAACACTAGTTAATTAAAACTCACACTACTTGGGTTAGTGTTATTAAGCATGTTCCCTTACACATGGGAAAACGAAGAACAGGAACCTAAGCAAATTGTTCAGGGAAAAAAGAAGGCAGCAATGTCAGAACCCAGATGTTCTAAGTGCCCACTTTTCCACATGTGTGTCAAGCAAGGGTCCACATCCTAATTCAAGAAGTGGTCAAGATACATTCTGTCATTACCTTGGACTTAAATTCTTTGTCACTCCACTCCATGGAAAAACTCACAGTACATAATTTATACAAATAATAACAATAGTAACAGCAACAATTCAAATTTTATAGTTCTTTATGATTTATAAAGCACTTGTTCCACAACTATATCATCAATAGTGAAACTTTTATTATCTTTGTTTCACAAAGAAATTGAGCCTGAAGGAGACTAAGCAAATTGACCACTGTCACCTAAGCCATTGGGATTTCAAATAGTTTTCCAGCTCTAAATCCAGCACTGTTTCTGTATGTACTACCTACACAATATAATACTGACTTGAGGATTTAATCACAAATAGTTTTCTTAACCGCAGATAAAATACTCAAATAATCTAATAAAAACCATCGTGGGATAATAAAGGACAGGTATGGTATCATAACTCCAATTTTATAGATGGGTAAACTGAGGCATAAAAAAAAGAAACATGATGCCTTCAAGTCAAATAAAAGATCAATGGCATAGCTGGGACCACAGCCCACATCTCTTGACTCATAATCCATAGATTTTTTCACATGAAAAATGATACATCTAATTAACTCCAAATCATGTTAATCTGGCAGCTCATAGGCACTGACTAGTTAACTATTAGCTTAAGAAATAACTACATAGACCTAAATAATTATTTGTTTATTTGAAAGACAACAGAAGCTGGAATGAGTGAGCACATGGTGGAGACAGTATGGTACAGTGCACATAGCACAACCAATAGAATCAGAAGCCCTGGGTTCAAATCCTGTCTCTGTATGCATTATACCTATATGACTTTAGAGAAGTCACTTACCTCCCTAGAACCTCAGTTTAATTCATCTATAAAATGAGAGAATTCAACTACATGGCCTCTGGGGTCCTTTCTAGTTCTACAGCTAAGATCTTATGAGATAGTAAATCCAAAATTTCCTGAAAACAAAAAGTCACTTAATGGAACTTTTTGCACAAAGATTTAATGAATGGTTTATTGACTCCTATACATATTTTAGAAGTATGGTAATAGAAGGAAGCAGACACATGAAAAAATTCTGGCTTTTTTCACAGTATTCTCTTAGGCAATCTGATGGGTACGAGGAGGTACCACAGAGTTGTTTAAATTTTAATTTCTCTAATTAGTGATTTAGTACATTTTTTCACTTGGCTATTGATAGCTTGAATTTGTTCCACTGAAAACTGTTACCCTTTGACCATTTATTAATTGAAGAATGGCTCTTTTCTCCTGTAAATTTCACTCAGGGTTCTTTAAATATCTTAAAATGAGAACTTTATCAGAAAATTTTGCTGCAAAGATGTTGTTCTAAGTTTCTTCTAATTTTATCTGCATTTGTTTTGTTTGTGCAAAAAACACTGATTTTGTGTAATCAAAAAATCTATATTATCTCCTGTAAACCTCTTTATCTTTTGTTTGGTCATGTATTATCCATACGTAATGACAGGAAATGTCTTCCATGTTCTATTAGTTTCCCACACCTGTTCCTTGTATCAAATACTTGCTGCAGGATGTCCTTCAAGGCAATTGGGTTAAGTGACTTGCCCAGGGTCACACAGCTAGAAAGTGTCGAGTGTTTGGTCTGAGGCCAAATTTGAACTCAGGTCCTCCTGATTCCAGGGCTGGTGCTCTATCCACTGCGCCACCTAGCTGTCCCCCTGAGATCTCTTTAGGTGCCCTGTCTCAGTCCCTGGATGCTAGATTACTCCCCACCACAGCCCCAGAATGCTCCTTCCAGTCCCAATCCTCAGCACCTGCAAACCTCTCTGTCTATCTCCCTCAGCTTCCTGATTAGAATTCAATTTGATACATTCTCTGCCATCTCTTGGCACTTAATACCCAATAGAGATCTTAACTATTACAAATTTCAGAAAAAGAAACAGAAATGGCCATAAAGAAATAACCAAAGTAAAAATGTTGGGTCCACATGGAATTAGAGAGTTCTATCAAACATTTAAAAAGAATTAGTACAAATAAAATGTATATTATTCTCAAAAATTAAGAAAGAGGGCACTGTCTTATGATATTCCTACTACCAAACTGGGGAAGGATAAAAACAAATAAACCAATAATATCAATGAATATATATTCAAAAATTTTAAATTACATACTTTCAAACAGACAAGAATAATTCATCCAAGTAATCATATGTTATATTGTACATGGATATATGACAGGGATGCAAGGATCATTTACCATTAGGAAATATCAACATAATTAATCCTACTAGAAAAAAAATTCTAAACCGCATGATTATCTCAATAAATAAGGATAAAGATTTGACAAAGTACAATACTGGTTTATGGTAAAAGTCCTCACCAAGTACAGGCACAGAGTGATTTTTTTTTTTAAGATTAAAAAGTATCTATCTATATCAGTGTCTGATGATCGTCTAACAACAAAATAAACACAATCTAGAAAGGCTTAATTCAGCTCATCCTTTTCATACTTTACAGCACAGAAGTGGTTTCTCTTGCTATTATCTTTTTTCACACTGCCAAAGAAGGCTTCCTGAGATTTCACCCATCCTATCACGATTTCCTCTCAATCTAGTAGCTATTAGTAGCTATCAGATCCAACATATAAGAAGACAAGTATGGACAGCTCCCAGAGCACCTACATAAATCAGCTGTCATGAGTCCTTAAAATGATAAATTTTTGTTTTTGGGTAATACATATACAATTATGTTAAACATATTTCCACATTATTCATGTTGTGAAAGAAGAATCAGAACAAAAGGGGAAAACCACAAGAAAGAAAAAAAAATGAAAATAGTCTGCTTCAATCTACATTCAGAAGCCATAGTTCTTTCTTCGGGTGTGGTTAGCATTTTCCATCATGAGCCTTTGGGAACTGTCTTAAATCATTATATTGTTGAGAAAAGCTAAGTCTACCATTTGATCATCACACAATGTTGCTATTACTGTATACAATGTTCTCCTGGTTCTACTCACTTCATTCAGCATCAGTTCATGTAAAGTTTTCCCAGGTTTAAAATTGTAATTTTAGTACTCTATTCACAAGGGATGAAATTTATCCACTTTGGGAAGAAGAAAGCCTGCAGGATATTCAGTGGCTAACAGCAGCAAAAAAAAAAGGCAGGGTAAATTAAGAACTTTTTTTTTTCCCTTGAAGTGCCATTGCTATACAAGAATGGAAAAGTTGAAATGGTACAAACTAACTTAAGGAAGAAAAAGGTTGTTAATATCCAAAGACAGGTCTTAATCCAAGATCATGAAACAATGTAATTCCATACGTCCCTGTCCTGGCCTAATAAGAATTTGATGATTTGCAAAGCAAGCTCCACATTACAAAAAAGATTTTGGATTAGCCATGCTTTGTTTTGCTGCTACTGGCCACTGAATATCCTACAGGCTTTCTTGTTCTTCCCAACGTGGATAAATTTGATCCCTTGTAAAGATTAAAGAGTGACAGGATAGGTAAAACCCAGATCACAGGCACCTCTGCCCAAGGTACGTGACCCACCCTAGACTACTAGCACATACCAACCAACCACGCCTTAATCGCACCTAGATCACCTAATCAGCTCACTTGATAATCCTTTCACAGTTGTATCTGCCCCTCCCCAGACTATTTACATTCCTTAATCCCAACCAGATCCTTTTCATTGTCTTTCTTGTAAATATGCATCATCCTCATCCTCCTAGTTTGCAGGTTCCCTAAAAACCTAGCCAGCTTTATATGAGTTACAATAAACTTTTCCAGTTGACTGGAAGAGGTTTGGGTTTGTAAATTCATTATAGGCAGACTCTGCCCTGCATCCTTACATCCTTAGGTTCCTGGCAACTCTAAACCACTTCAGCTCCTTTTCTACTCACAGAGGTTGCTGTCTATATCCATGTGTTTATCTATAGGTAGATCTATCTACAGATCTATAAATACATATATATAGATTTGTAGATCTATCTATAGATCTATAAATACATATATAGAGATTTCTATAAATCAATATCTATCTATGCACTAATGGAGAATAAATTAAGGAGAACCAGGAAAATACTATACTAAATGACCACAACAATGTAAAGGGAAATTAAAAAAAAAAAAGCTAAACACTGCATAATTGTAAAGACCAAGCTGAACCTAGAAGATAAGATGAGAAACTGTAGTTCTCTTACTCCTATGCATAGGTAGAGGACTATCAATTCGGAACATTTTATACACTATTGATGATTTGGTTAGTTTTACAAAAATGTCCTTTTGTTATAGCGGATAAGTTTTTAAGTGGGGACAAGGAAGAGCCATATTGAAAAAGGTGAAGGAAAAATAAATCATATAAATATAAATTTTAAGAAGAAAAAATGTTCCAGTTCCAAAATCCCACCGAGATTTTCTAAAAATATATATCATCTGTTAAGCTACCCAGCTGGAAATAGTTCAGCTTTTTAAAAATGCCTCCTGAGCAAGAATAGCAAGGTGTCCACATGGAAGAAGGAAAACAGGGTTAAAGTGCAATCATTTGACAACACATTAAAATCAGTCAATACTCCAGGGAATTACCAGGTCTTCTAGATACTCAAAAGAGCAAACATTTCTAATTATTTCATCTTACCATTTACCCCCAAAATAAAAATAAGAACCCATGCTACACACAAGAAAAAAAATCTGCTAATATCAAAAGGAATTAGCTCTAAAATAAACACAAACTCATTTACAAATTCCCTGCCTGGTTTTAATTCAGACAATCAGGTGCATACAGACAGCATTCTCAATGGTTCCACTTCTACACAGCTTGACCTAATATGATCAATGTGCTGTGCTTCATTAAAATTAAAATATTAACTTATGCTATTATGAGGTAAGTCTATTTAAGAAATTTGTTGGAGTGAAGAAGAAAAATAAAATTAGTCTTACAGTAAAACTGCAAGAAGTAATAAAGTTCACCTTAAGGAGGAAAGGCTTTTCACCTCAGAGCAAACTGAATCCAAATCTACTTCGGAACAAAATTCAAGAATTTTGGTATTGGAAGGGGATTCAATGGAAGGATAACATTTCTTTTTATCAAACATAGACAGAGTACAATCAATACTTTTAATTTGCATTCTCAAAGCTATTATAGAGGCAGCTGTAATTGAGACAAATATGTTTCTGATACCTAAAAAGGGAAAGACAAAGAAACGAAAGAAAACTATACACCAATATCTCTAAAGAATTTTGATGCAAAAATATGAATAAAATATTACCAAAAAACTTTAGCAACATATTCAAAAGAAAGGAAGGAATAAGCATTTATATAAGTATCAACTAAGCACCTTATAAATATTAACTCATTTGATGCTCACAAGAACCCTGCAAGATAAGTGCCATTAATATCCACATTTTACAATGTGGAATTATAATGAGAAAAAATGAAATTGTAATGAGTTGAGCTGTAATGAGGAGCTGAGATAAAAAGAGGTTAAGTTACTTGTTCAGGGGTCACACTGCTAATAAGTGTCTAAGGCCAGATTTGAACTCAAGTCTTCTTGACTCTAGGATTAGCTTTCTATCCACTGAGTCACATAATTGTTTAAAATCCATAAAAATCTAAAAAAAAATTTATACAATATGATCAGGTTGGATTTATGCTAGGAATTCGGTATAATTTTAATATTAGAAAACCATAAATATGAAAGACCATATTAATAAAAAAATAATAAAAATCATAAGATTATATCAAGAAATAAAGAAAAGGGTTACAAAATACAACACCCTTTTTGGTTAGAAAGCAAAGGAGTAGAGGAGATTGTACTTACTATGGTAAACAGTATTTATCAGAAGACAAGTGCTAGTATTACTAGTAATAGGAAAATCCTAGAGGTCTCTCCAATAAGGTCAGGGGTAAAACAAAGATGGCCACTGTCATCACAATTATTTGATATAGTTGAGAAATACTTGCCACACAAAGAATTGGAAACTGAAGGTATATCCATCAACTGGTGAATGGCTGAACAAGTTGGGGTATATAATTGTGATGGAATATTATTGTACTATAAGGAGATAGTTTCAGAAAAGCCTAGGAAGATCTATATGAATTGATACAGAATGAAGTGAGCAGAAGCAAGAGATCACTACAAAATAATAGCAATACTATAACAATGATCAAATGAAAGACTTACTTTGATCAATACAATGATTCAAAATAATTCTGAAAGACTCAATAATAAAAAAATTCTATCCACCACCAGAGAGAGAACAAATGAACTGAGTGTAAGTAGAAATAATTTTTTTACTTTATTCTTCTTGCTTTTTTTTTTGCAATGTAGTTAATATGGAAATATGTTAGAGAGGAATAAATGATATATTGCTTGCCTGCTCAATGATTAGGGAAGGAGTTAGAGGAAACTCAAAAAAAAATTTTAAAAGAATGCTAAAAGCAAATAATAAATTTGGGGGGAAAAGAGAAGAAAAACTAGCCATAGTAATGAGTCAAGAAAAGGAAATTTTAAAAATAAGCATAGGCAAAGAAGAAACAAATTTACTCATGGTTGAAAATGACACGATAGTGTATTTGAAGAACAATTTGGAACTGTGCCTGAGGGGTTTTAAAATTCTGCATACCCTTTGACCCAGCAATACTACTACCAAGGGATGCCCATCAATTGAGGAATGGCTAAAAAAGTTGTGGTATAACTGTGATAGAATACTATTGTGCTATAAGAAATGACAAGCAGGGGGCAGCGAGGTGGCACAGTGGATAGAGCACCAGCCATGAAGTCAGGAAGACCTGAGTTCAAATCAGGCCTCAGAGAAAACACTTGACACTTACTAGCTGTGTGACCCTGGGCAAGTCACTTAACCCCAATTGCCTTTAAAAAAAAAAAAGGAGTCTGTGTAGACAGCAGGCATGAATATGAGTCAATTATGTTGAATTATATGAATATGCCTACAAAGCACTCTTTAAAGAAATAAACAGTAATAAATAAATAATAAATAATATAGACTGAAATAAATTAGAGAGGAATTAATTGATAACGGATGAGTCCTGCTAATATAACAAAAATTACAATATTAGCTAAATTGATTTATAGCTTCCATGTCATAGCAATCAAACAACCAAAGGATTTCTGTACAAAATTGGAGAAAATAACACAGTTCAACTAATGTAACAAAAGGTCAAGAATCTCAAGGGAAACGACAAAAAAAAAGTGAGAAAGAATGTCTAGCAGTACCAGACATCAAACTATAGCACAAAGCAGTAATCATTAAAAACTATTTAATACTGTCTAAATATTAGAAATTTAATCAAGGGAACAGATAAGATACCTAAGTTCCAGAAGCAATTATACATAATAGCATAGTATTTGATAAAATGCAGTTTGAGAGAAATGAGGTTTGGATCAACATTTTATATCATAAGCCAGAATAAGATTCAAATGGATACTTGACCTTGATATAAAAGGTCATATTAAATTACAGAGGGAAGTGGAGGAAATGCCTTTCACTACTATGAACAGGGGAAGAATTCTTGACTAGACAAAAAACTGTGATAATCATAGATGATAAAATGGACAATTTGGATTATATAAAACTGAAGGTTTTGCACAAATAAGTTCGGTGCAAGTGTTATATTTAAGAAGCATAGGAGAGTGATACAAATATATAAGAAGAATCATTCCACAATAGTTAAGTGGGTGAAGGATGCAAACAGCAATAATGGAAAAAAAATCAAGCTATCAAAAACTGTATGACAAAGCATCCAAATAATTTTATTTGGATTAATAACAATGTATAATAATTTTATTTGGATTGCTAATTTATAATTTTATCTGTATTAATAATAGAAGAAATACATATTAAAAGAACACTGAGTTTCCACCTCATGTCTCTGAGATTGGCAAAGATAATGTATTTATAAGGTAGAAGGGGTGGAAATTAAGGCAATGTAAAAGGTAAAAAGAAATTTTTAATGAGAGATTCCTTTGAACTCTGACTTTCTGATTCTAAATACCTTCAATAGCACTTACTGCCTGTCAGATAAAATCTAAAAACTATTGGATACCTTAGGTTGTCCACAATCTAACTCAACCTACCACAAACTGTCCTGTGCAAACAGGATTGTACCACCCTTGAATGCTTTACTCCCCAACTGAATCCTACCTATCTATGTTCCTTCTACCTATCTATCTATCTATCTATCTATCTATCTATCTATCTATCTATCTATCTATATATCTGCAAGACTATCTATCTTTCTCCATGTAGCCTTTCCTGACTATACTAATTAATAATAGACTATACTAATCTATAACAAATGTTCATATTGTACTAAAAGAACATTAATGCGAAACCTATTTTTGCTACTTACCACCTGCATGACCTTGGGCCAAGCACTTCATTCTCTCTTAACTTCAGTTACCATATCTACATGTCTAAATGACTTCTTTCAAACTCTAAATCTATGATATCTTATAGAACTAATCCACAGGACTAACACCCAGTTAGTATGTATCATATACTGCCATATATATATATATATCATATCATATCATATTCTTCCATGTTTTATTGGTCATATGTATGCAACTATCTCTAAGAGGGTAATAAACTTCAGAAGGTTTGGTTTTGTTCATTTCTATTCTGTATGCCCACAATATTCAGCCCAATGCTTCAGGTACTTAAGGAGATAGAAAAAAAATCTAGGAATAGTGAAGTAAATTTTTACTAAAAATTGGCAGTTTTATGTTTTGTTACCTAAAATGTGGGGTTACTTAAAATATTAAGATATGCAATATTTTGTTAGATTACAATTAAGAGATCTAAAGTCACTTTGCAAATTTATGAACAAAATTATGTGATATGAAACTTTAAGGATATGCAAAAATATGTATAGCACTTTTTGAGGTGGCAAAAAATGGGAATCTGAGAATACGCATCAAATGAGGAACAATTGAACAAGGTGTAATATATAAATATGATAGATTATTGTGCTTAAAGAAATGTTGAAGGATATAGTTTGAGGAAAAACATGGGAAGATCTGTATGAACAAAAGTAGAGTGAAGAGAACAGAACCAGAACAATTTATAAAGGACAATATTATTATTGTTATCAAAGATAAACAACTTTGAAAGAATAAGGAACTCTGATCATTGTAATTACCATCCATGACTCCTGAGTACTAATGATGAAACATGCTATCTACCTTCAGATAAAGATGTAAAGGATTCAGAGTAGAGAATGAGATTTTTTTTGGACATCATGACAAAATTTGTTTTATTTGTCTATAAATGTTTGTAACATGACTTTTGTTTTGATTTTCATTCATTCTCAATTTGGAGCAGATGGAAGGTAGAAAGGTAAGATCAGGTTTTTGCTGATTTTTTAATAATTTTTTAAAATTCAATGTAGTGTGCAGTGTGTATAATTGGCTGCTTTCTCAAAAGTATCATTTTGAGGTGTTAAAACAATAGTTTTGACTGTTAACTCATGATTTGTTCTTAAATACTTTCATTTTCATTACAAATGAAACTATATGATTCTGATCTTTAATAAACCTGGCACTACCTATGCTAGTTTTCACTAATTTAAGAGAACCATGCAAAAACCTGGAAAAAGAATAAGCCATGGTTACTACAGTAAAAAAAAAAAGGGGGGGGATATTTTCTAGGTTGTCCATAATGCTGAGCAGATGAAGAGAAAGGAAGCAGAGAAAATGAAAAGAAGGTCATTGAATACAATTTTTTTTTTCTACAGAATTCTATCTAATCAAGATCCATTTTCTGAACCATCACTGCTCCAAACTTTAGGCTTCTTATGCTTTCTGTCATTATTAATGTCTGAATTTTAAGGTTTCTTTGGATTGAATTAAGCCTCATTTACCTTTGTGCAGGCAAACTCATTTGCCAATTTGTTTTAAATAATTCCAAAACAGCCTATTTTCTTTTACATCCTAAAAGAAAAGGAATCTGAAGTAGGAAAGAAATAGGAGGAATCATAGGATGTTGGATCTGGGAACGATCCTTAGAGATTACATAGACCAATTCCCTTACATTATGAGGTTGGTGGATATATGTATGCATGTATGCATATGTGCATGTGTGTGTATTATGTGTAAATGCATGTATATATGTACTGGAACAATGCTTCAATGGAGACATACCCGGCAGAATTCCAGATAGGCCAAGGGAAGAAAAAAACCAAACATTTAAGTCAACCCATATTTATGATAGCACGTAGTGGGCTGACGACATAATTTTTAAAGTCTAAATGATCTTTAAGAACAAGATGGTCTTTAATTCTTACCTTCCAACTCTAAATCTGGAGAGTTTATGAATCCTGTAGTGTAAGTATCCTTATTCCCATTTTTCACATGAGGAAACTGAGGCTGAGAGAAAATAAGTGACGTGGGCCAAGGTCATACAGCTAGAGAATGTAAGAGATGGTTCTTCTATCCAGTCTCTTGTATATTTGAAATTGGATTTCTAGCACCAATTCTTATGTGGATGTTGCTTGATTTATAATCACATCAAATACAGCAGCAGAATTATCACTACATATTTCAAATCTTTAAATCTCAGCTGCTAAGAGTTCATCAGCAGTAGATGTTGGCCAACAAGCAAATTCTTTCTGTTTTTGAATATTTAATACAGTCTTACACTTTCATTTTCTTCTGTATTTTTAACCACAAATACAGTCGGATGCTCAAAAAATAGTTAATTTTATTTAAGGAATGCCAGGCAAAAGGATATTGTCTGATTAAATTGAACCTGCATCTTTTCACTCTATATCCCATACCGTGTATTTTAGGAATGGTAAAAATAATCCTACTACTGGGCATCTTATATCATCCTCTTTTTACATAATTCCCAACCCCTCAAATCATCAAAATAGACATTTGGTTTTCCTTTTTTCATTCCTGGGAAGATACACCTCCAAAATGCCCAATCTAACCCACTATCTCCAATACAAAAGAGGGAAAGACAATCATAAGAACTGAAGTGAAATTGCAGAAAGCCAAAGAAGCCTGTAAATGGTTCATTGTAATTCTACAAGACAGATCAATCAAGTGAACCATTTGAAAACTGAAGAATCACCTCAAGTATAAAACCAAAATTCTCTAATTCTCTGACATATTTCTGGTCCTTGAATTAAAAAATTAAAAGAGGAAGGGAAACAATGGTTGCATTTACCATTTATGATGTGGAAGATTTCTCACTATAATATAGATCCAGGATTTAAAGTTATCATGAATTTAAACATATATAGAATTTGAATAGTGAGGTTATAAAAGCAATACTGTCAAGTAGCAGAGATAAAATATTAAAGATAATGTTTGGGTTGTTTGTAGGAGAGGCAGCACAAACATATGCAAAAATAATGACTCCCTTTTCCCCCTTCTCATCAAAATAAAATGATACGTAGAAAACCAAACACTGGCTATGGTAAACTATAAACAAAAGACTAACACTTTGCATATCAACAGATAAACCACATGCCACAATTTAATACAAAAATATGCTCTCTCTTGATATGACCAAAAGCAATGAAGTCTAGCTCAACACAGTTAAGACAACAAACACATTGAAAGATCTCAACACCTGCTAGCTATTTTATAAGGAAAGTTGTAGTGGTTAAACTGCATGTTGTATGGAGTTACTTAAGTCTTTAATGGCAACAGCTGGTCTCACTACTACAATCTGTCAATGTACATTAAAAACTTTGTGCACAGGTATGAAATCAAAATATTATTAAACATCCTTAAAGAAGTAAACCATCGATCACACCATATGAATTGCATTGAGGAGAAAGAATACCAGAATAAACAGCTCTGAGAAATAACCATATTCACCTTCTAATAAGCCAGAAAACCAGGCAGTCACCTTCTGAAATTATTACCAAGAAAGGTCATTTGACATTTTGAAATTGGACATAAAAACTTATTTCTTTTCAGTGGTTATTATCTATCAAATTTTAAAGTGATAAAAAGACAGGCATAGAACCTGGACCTATGATTTCACTGGTTTGAGAATGCCCAAGTGAAGACTCTCTCTACTAATTCAGGTTGACATCTGTTCTCCAGGTTATTACAGCATTGCATAGAGCTTTTTACAATGGGACTCTTTTTTTGTTTACTCATTCTTCCAGTTAGTACAACTGACCAATACACTGGAAAAAGTCTGAAAATGTGTGTAATTTGTAACACCTACTCTGCCTTCTCCATGAAGGAGTGGATTTGGGATGTCCTCTCATATCTCTTCATTATAGTCATGTTTAATCATTATAATTTTGTTACATTCACTTTTGATCTCTGTATGTGTGGTCATTTCTTTACATTGTTGTAGTCAGTGCATGTATTATGGTACAGTTATCCCCTCCATGCTGGAGTCAGGGACACAGCACACCAATGATTTGGAAAATCCATGTAAAATTTTTTAGTCCTCCTTTCATACCAGAGAAGTCTGAATTTTTTTTTCTTTTTCTTTTATGGGGTATTTACAGCACCTTATTGTAAAATTTGGGTTAAGTATTTGGTTATAGGCTCTGTGTCATCTGCTGGCCTTCACATGTCATCTAGGGCTTTCACAAAACACCCAAAAAATTCCCATTTAATTTCTTATGCTGACCCACAATATATCAAAACCATGATAGGGAATGTCATGATGTGGAAGGGATAACTGTATACTGTTTTCTTGGCTCTGCTTACTTTGCGGTAGAATGTGCAGCAGGGACAGCCCAGTAAAACCGTCTCAGCAGATGGGCTTAAACCAGGTTGAGGATAACTGACAGGCCTCAAATCTGTTACTGAGTTAGGGGGATGTGAAGACTCCCCCAGTCACGTGAAGATTTCCCATGCAGAACAGGCAGATGAAAACAATATGTTCCAATAGCCAAGAAGGCAGCTGAAGCAGGCACTGTGGCATACACAGAGTTTGTTTATACATCGAAGACACCAAGGTTATCCCCTCCATCCTGCACCATCACCAGGTGCTTTGATTTTTTGTCTTGCCACTGAACTTGGATGTTTCAGGAAGAAAAAGTAAGGCCGATGACTTTGTGCAACTCTGTTTCACTTAAATCTAATTCATGTGTAAGTCAAGACATCACCCTGAGGTGTCATTGGTCTTCTTTGAAAATGAAGGACGAACAACTACTTTACAGAACTGAAGTCGCTCTTTGGTCTGGAATTCCTGCCCTGATTATATTTCACTGCAGGCTTCAGTCAGGGGGAGGCTGAAACTGGGAACCCAGTTCATCCCTGGAGTCAGAGGTACCCAAATGCTGCTTGCTTCTGAACTTGCTCCCTGCTACTCACACATTCTAAGGACCTCAACCACTCTTTCCCTTGGAATGTCAACCCTAGTCAAAAGGTATATTCCTTAATGTACCCTGTATCTGTACACGACCTGAGACTGAGCAGTGAGCAACAAAACTACCAGCTGGTACCTGTTAACTGCATTATGCACAAGTTCAGGTCCCTATATGCCAAATCTGGGACCTCTACTTGCCCAGGTGTATAACCTGTCTCTGCACAGAGAGGTCCTGGTCAGATGCCATCCTTAGGGTAACTAGAATAATCTGTCACTCTATGCAACCTGGGGGCGGGGGGGAGTGATTTTTTTTTAAATTTCTCAATCAACATTTGGTCTTGTACACTGTCTAGATATGTTTGGCAGAACTTGGGGGCTGCTGCTTCACCATCTTGGCTTTCCCTGATGGCTCTGTTAATAAATTCTTGTTGAATCTATTCCTCACATTACATAATTAATGCTTTACATTATCAAAGTCTAAGGCACCTTTATTATCCAAATTTTGTCAAGGAAGATTTACATTCATATTGGTCCAAGATTGACCAGATTATTTTATTTGTGAACAGTCTTTTTGCAAAAAGCACATTTAAATGCATCCAAATCAGACCTATTTTAAATATTGATGTAATAATTTAATGAAAAATAAGATCATAGCAAATTATATTTGAAATTGCAAACACCCAGCAATAAGATCCTACTTTTAAAGCCAAATCATTTTACTTTCCCTCTCATTTGGATTTCTGGTTTTATGTAGTTTTGCTTTGTTTTGTTTTATATTTGCATGGCTTAAAATTATATCCAATATATCTTTGAAGCTTAGTTTTAAGGATTAACAGTTTTTCTTTTCTTATGCAATTACCTGATGATTTCATTTTATCAAAAATTCTTTTCTACTGTAATTAATCCATAAAACCAAAGTCAAAGGATAGAGATGGAGGTAAATAATTTCCCACCTTAACTAGTAGATAAAAATGGGTGTGATTTCACTTACATTGCAGTAAGAAATGATCATAAAGGATGTCCAGAGGTGCATCCAGTGAAAATACCAAGATTAAATGTTTGAATGATATGAAAGTCTAACAAGGAGTTGGGAAAGTTGAGTGCAGAGTGGATAACTTCAATTTTGAAACAAGCCACCAAAACTGAAACTGACTTATTGCTTCAACAAATAAAAGGAAAAAGAAAAAAGTATATTCAAACTGATTTCTGTGGAGCATTACAAAAATAACCTTTGTGCAAAAACAATTTTGAAAACTATCACTAGGAACAATTAACCCTTGGTTCACACTTAAGGATTAGCTTTTTAAAAAAAATTTTTCTGCTACTTTCTGAAAGATACAAATTATCAGTGCACAGAATGCAGAAGAACAACATGCTTTACTGAGGCAAAATCTCACAATTTGTAACCAAATCTTAAACACGGTGATATTAGAAAAACTCAATTTTCCAGTAAGTTTTTGTTTTAAATCTCTTCCACATTACCCCTGCTACCCAGTTTATTATAGAGGAATCAGAGCATTCACCACACAATAATAAGCCTATTCCCATAAGACAATAACAACATCTGATCAAATAGATCAAATGCCTTCTACAAAACTGAAGCTATGACTTTCTTTCACAAAGATACAAGTAAAAACAAACACATGAATAAATGAAAATGAAGATTGAAATGGCTTTTATCCCTAGAGGAAAATAAAAACTTAGAAGAAAAAGTTATTCCATGCCTATTAAACAACTTATTCCAAAGAAAGGATTATGTAGAAGAGAGGCTCAGTAACGTGAAAAGGTTCTCCTTTAGGAAAAATGCACCAGAAAGAGGAGAATGGCTAAGACTAAAGTGGTGGAGTCATTCTTATTTTCACGACTTAAAAATTAAAAAAAAAAACAACTCCTTGGTTTTAAAGTGCATGTGCAAGCAACCCAAGATTATGACACTTACAAATGAGAGGAAATTGAATCCCAGGATTCTGAAAAGAGTTTTGCCTTTGAGCCTGAGTTGGGCACCTAGGAATGGGACTTGGAATTTCCCTTTCCTAATTCTAAGCTTGAACAATTTTACAGCTGAAAAACAAACAAGTTTACATCCCCTTATTTTTTGAAAGGCATAGTTTAACACCTGATTCTCTTAAAAAGAAAAAAGAATGCTTCTTTAAGAAATAAAAAAATAACTTCCTTATCATACTTCATCATACCTAAAATGCAAAATACGAGAGCAGTGGGGAGGGAGGGACACTACCCCAGCAGGCTCACTGGATCTATGTCACATTGATTTATAACAGTTATTTCTAAGGAAGACAAAAAAAACACACACACACACACACAGATGCAAACAATTACTCTATTTTTGTAGGCAACAAGTAAGGTGGGTGGTAACTGAGAAATTTTGAAAAATCCTGTCACAATATTCTGCTTTTTCTTAAGTAACCCTCATCACACAACAAACGCTTGCCACATCAGAGAATTTCCAGGGCCTGAAGCGCCACTTTGATTCCAGACCGCTGCAGGCATTAGCGGGGACGTAATTAGGGTAAAAAGTTCAGCCACAGTTCCATGTCTAGAGTGCTGCCAGAAATAAATTTCCTCTCCCATTCACTGGTTTCTACTGTACCCTCCCCGAGAACCATATTGAAAACACATTTATCTTTGTAGAGTTTGTTCCTCTTCTAATTAACTTTATGGCGTTTACAGTATTTAATAATTTAAAACGGCTCCAATGGCAGTAGTTTTGCCTGTAACAGTTGAGGGGCATCCCCATTTGTCCTGTGCTGCCACTGCATTTGACAAGTCCCTCAAGCAAGGTATGCATCACAGCTGTTTTCATCTAGATCTCCAGTCTTGGGCTTTCTTTCTTTCTCTCTGAAAGTATGGATGAAACTGGCAAACAGGCTGAACTGTTCAAAAATTGAAAAGTTTCTAGGCAAAGCAAAAGAGAAATTAGCAAGTGACTAACTGAAAATAATATAAAGTTATACAACTTTTTAACAAAAACTTCATTTATCACCTTTAATTTAGGCCTAAAACATATACTTATCTCTCTCCAGTTTTACCAGCATCATGTGGGCTCTTGTAGATTAACAAAGTCCAATGAAACTTGGGGTAATTTTCTCACAAAATCTTGAAGTCCTAATTAGATACGCCATTTCTCTGGGAAACAATTACTCTGGCCTCATATGTCCACTCATGCTTACCAAAACATTAAAATTGCCATATACAAGCAATTATGTTAAAATAAAAATAAATAAATCCCTATCATGATTATTTTTCTCAACTACAAAATTATAGAGCATTCCATTTAAAATATTTAGCAAAGTAGCTTCAAAACATTTAGAAACAAGAAAAATTGGTTCAAAAAATAACAATGACATGTTTAAACTTTAGCTTGTCAAATTAATTGTGACTGCTGTCCTTATAGAACCAGAAAGATTATTTTGCCTTTCTCAGTCTTCTTCCTATAAACAATGATACCTGAAAGTTCTCATATGCTAAACGAAAGACTTGAAAGCTAGGTCATAAAACAATATTTTTTACAGGATGGCATCTTCTCTGCTTTCTTTACAAACTACAAGAACAAAGAGATCTTACCAAGTTCTTTTTTAATGCTACTCTGTATATTGGAAAATGGTTAATAATTGGAAGCATGAAAAGGTCCTTGCAATCTACCCTGTAACAATCTCTTTTGGGAGGTGCTACACAGTAGGTGAAAAAAGGGGTCTTGCTCACATTCATCTATGCATTCAAATAATCACCCGTTTCTAGAATGGATTCTTTCCATAAACTCTTTCTCTTGCTTGCAGGCGCAGCCTCCTCCATGATGCCTTCCCTAATCTTGTCAGCTAGATAGGCTCTCATTCTCCTATCATATATCATGGCACTCTGTTTGACTTCTCTGCACTTCCTGCTATTCTAACTTGAAGTATAGATGTGTATTTATACTCTTCCACCCAAACTAAAGCATAAGTCTCTTAGGCGTAAACACTGTGTCTTTCATTTTTGCATCCCGAGCAATTAGCACAGCGATCTGAACATACAAGTTTCTTAATACGTGTTTGTTAAATTGAATTTTTTTTTTGTAGAAATCTGTCTTCCACCCTAAAATCACAATAGCAAAGAACACTACTATTTCTAAGAAGTAATACCCAACAGCAAATGGGCAACAGCATTGGGTTTCAAGGCCAGTTGACATCTGGACATATGGAAAGATATTTAAATATGCTCAATAATTTAAATACCAGACCTAACTGCAGAATTTACAATAAATCAGAATCATCCAAATTCCCAAAAGAGAAGGGTCAAAAGAGAACAAAGAGGAAGTACGATGTAAGAACTGTAGGCCTTCTCTACCAGAAATTCAGTCTTCATCCATTTATAATACTAAGACAGGTATACCAGTGCTTCATTTATAGGCATAATCATCAGAAGAAGAAAGCATTACAAAGGAGTAAAAACAAATACAGTATTACATGTCTTACCTCCCAGATCACTATATAAAACTAAAACCTTGTAAATAGCCACTTTTCCAGTGTTACAATTGAGGCCAGATGACTAAAAATAATACCCATTTTTGTTGCTGTTTCAGTGCTTGCTCAAACCTGAGTTGATGAGGACGTTCCATTTGAATTCAGACAAAAGAAGTATTAAAAATAGGTAATATGGTAAAAAGTGTGCAAGTCTTTTTATATAAATGATATTATAATTTAATGTTATAATAATGCGGTATTAAGTCATAGGCATTGCATCACTGTAGTTGTACCAGGAATTAAAACATGACTTACTATACCAATATCATTGCATTTTTCAGATCATATCAACTAAGTACCATCAAACATGTAACTCTTAAGTCATTAGAAAGAAAAGGCTGGGGTAAAATGCAGATTGGTAAGGATTCTGGTTTGGTTTTTTTAATGGTTAAATGATTTTTTAAAAAATTATTCATTCTCCTACACATGAAAATGACTCACAACATCAATAATAAAAAAAAAAGGTGTCTCATTTCAAGAAAATTAAATATAGAGGAACAGATACAAACTCCGGAGTCAGAGGACCTGGGTTCAAATTTCACTCAGACAATACTTGGTTAACCATGGGCAATTTAATTAACTTCACTATGCCTCAGTTTCCACCTGTATAATTACAAGGTTCAATTAAATGACTTCTGAGGACCCTTCTGGTTCTAAATCTATAATCCTATGATCCCTATGAAAATCTAAATTTACAAAAAATGAATTTAAGAGGCAACTAGATGGCACAGTAGAGACAACACTAGGCCTAGAGGCAGGAAGACCTGAGTTCAAATACAGCCTCAGATACTTGCTAGATATGGACAAGTCACTGTTTGCGTCAGTTTCCTCAACTGTAAAATGTTTATAATAAAAGAATATACCTCCCAGAGGTGCTGAGAAGAGATAATTGTAAAGTGCTTAGCATAATGCCTGGCCCATAGTAGGTGCTCAATGAATACTTGCTTCTTTCCTCAACAAAGAGTTGTTTTATAAAAATTATCTTAAATCCTTTAAATATGAAGCTTTCTTCAGGATGTTAAATTGATAGCTCTTTCCACAGATTTTTGTTTTGTTTTGTTTTGTTTTTTTCGTAAGAAGTAATTGGGGTTAAATGAGTTGCCCAGAGTCACACAGATAGTGAGTCTGAACTCAGGTCCTCCTGACTCCAGGGCCCCTGCTCTATCCACTATGCCACCTAGCTGCTCCCCACCCCCATAGTTTCTTTTGTAATCTCTTCTGCTTACTACCTTTGTTATCTTGGGCATGTATTTCATTCAACCTCTCTAGGACTCAGCTGTCCTTTCTGTAAAATGAAGAGATTAAGACTAGATGATCTATAAAATAACTACCAACTTTACAACTATATGTTTTCAGGTTCCATTTTCCAAAAATCCACTGTAAACATTTTTCAGGGAGATATGTTCTTCATAAAAACAATAATAATCTGTAGCTGCCTGGGAGTTTCGGTTCAATAATGATAACAACCAACTCCAAGAACACTCCAGGGATCTGCTGATTCCAGGGCTTTCAAGGGACTTGGATCCTGGTCACTACAATCCCCAGATCAAGATTTCACTAAGTAATGATTACCTGAAGAGAATGAGCAGGTCTAGAAAGTCAAGTGACAATGTGGTTCTCTGATATAATTCAGTGTAATTATTTATGAGGATTACACTGAGCTTCTGACAAAGATTCCTTTGTAATCAACAGTATTTCTTTTCGTACAAATAATGTGTTAAGTAATGTCCTTCAAAAAACTGAGTCTCAGCATAATATTGTGAAAAGAACAAAGGATTTGGAGTAAGAAGACCTGGATGAAATCTCAATTCTTCTATTTGCTACCTGTGCAACTTAAAACAAGTAATTAACTTCACTAATCCTATTTCCTCCTCAGTAATAATCTCCAAAATGGTAAAATACAAATTACTAAGGTTTTCCTGCTTACCAGTAATGGACAGAAAGAGTAACTAAACTTAACACAGATCTGAGACAAAGTCACAATTACTGCTAAGATTCTTTAAAGCCCAATTCAAGAAGACCATTAAAATCAACGAGTTTTCAACAATACCAAGCAACTTGTGAGCAAAGCAGTTCCCAACTAAATAGGAGAGTAGCTTATTGATCCTTTGAAAATGTCAGTCATATGGCAGTTACACATTCCTATGGTCTCAAGGAAGCTTTTTATGATCCAAGGTACAGTGTCGTGTATAGCCATATATCCTTTGACAAAACAGATACCAGCCTGAGTACAAGTCAGTCCACACCCCCAGGCCCCTAGCCCTTTTGGTCAAATAAACTGTCAGGTTACATAATTAACAAGATTTAGCAAGGCTTTGTATTGGCTAAGTAACACGGAGAGCCATATCATCAATGAAGCTTTCTCTAAAGAATTACTGGGAAGAAAAAAAAAACATTTTGGAACCTTACATGGGGTTTCTGTAATAGATTTCTAAATTCACCCTTTCAACACTTAATCTGTCTTGTAAGATGCTCACAAGCTCAACACTGCAACTCTTTATGGTCCAACGTAGTTCCCCACACCCTTTCCCATCAGCAGCAGTGCAAGCGTGCCTTGGTGGAATTCCACAAAAACAGAATTCACGCAGATGTTCTTCCCTTTTGGGTTTTCCTTTAATTTGCAAATCTTGTAATCTAAGCCTGAAGTTGACTGAACCAGCATTGAAACTAGCAAAGCGGCAGGAGCCAAGACACGCAATCTGTTTTCCATTTCTGTGTCAAGACTGCATCCTTTCTGGTGGTTGAAAAAAACTGTTATTTTGAAATGATTATGTAGAAAAACCACGCAAGCCTTTTTAGGTGTTTTATGAACTTAGTTCTAGATGGAAAACTTGACTTTATAAGGGGGAAAAAGGCATCTTTAGTTTGAGTAAATGGTTTGAAACCTAAATTGTAGTGTAGAAGGCAGAATCCTTAACAACCTGAAAAATTACAATGTCTCCAATTTCATCCAACTACAGTAGAGGAGGTTTCTGAGAGGGTCAGTAAACCTAGACTTTGTACAACTGATGTCACCTTAAACCATGGCTCTGGCAAAAGAATGTGAAGAGAAGTAAAACCCTCCTCCAGTTCAGTATATTAGGAGGAAAGTTATCGGTCCAGTTCAAATGGGAACATTATCCAAAGATATATTTATTCTATTGCATATTTGCTACCATTTTTCCTAATCATTCCTGTTCCTTTGCCCAAAGTAACATGAGCTTCCTTGGGGGATATGAACAAATTACCACTTTCCTAGGAGAGCAGAGGGTTCCTATTCATCTGCAATGATCTACCAGATCTGGTGTGGTGAGAGGCCAAGAGTCTTTTTTTGACCTATTGTAGCCCAGACACTCAGGAGGGCTACAAATAGATTTCCCTTGTAGCTGGAAAGAATGGCCAACAGAAGCCCCACTGGGAGAAGTAAAAAGGCTTTCACATGCCACTCACTCTGCACCCAAACAATCAACAGGATCAATGAATACTTACTTAGTAGCCTCAGTGGGTGAAGAACTCAACTGAATGCATAAGAGACACGATCACAAACTAATTTATTAAACCTAAATAATGCTGCAAAGTGGAGTGTCAAAGTTGAAATACTAGAAGCCATAGCAGTGGTTGACTATCACTCAATATAGGAAAATGCCAAGAATTTTTAAAACTAATTTTCAAAAAGCAAGATATCATTCCTCTGATTAATAGACTGATTCTGTCAAATTTCAAAAGAAATTATCTAAACCTTTCTCAGTCTGAACAGCTTGTCATAGGCACTCAGAACTACTGGTCTGTGAGTATTTGCATGGCAAGAGATAGCAAAAAACTTCTCCACTCTTCTAATGCAGTAGACATATGACAGCAAATAGCAAAAGGAGGTAGCTCCAAAGGCAAGCCTGTAAGCAAAGCCAGCTGAGCCTCTACACTGAAACTCTCTGATAATTATTTAGGAATATTCCCCGGATCCAAAGTGAATAGCTGTCAAAACTATTAGAAGGGGGGAAAGCCTCAGCAAGAAAACAGATGGTAAGTGTTCCAACAGTCTCTTGATTTCCTTTTATTGAAAAGTTTTCGATACCTATACTCACAGTGAGCGTTCAAAGACTGGGGTAACTTCTCCCCCCACATGCCTTCTATTAAAGTCAGACAGCAACATGTGGTCAAAAAGACATGTAGCTTTTAGAACAACTCTCCCCTGAACAGAGTTTCTACTTGAAGCATACAACCTATCAATTAGGATAACAGCCGCAGATTTTGTACCATTTTAATAAACTTGTGGTCAAAACTTTCCTGTTGGTAACAAGTTGAGCATAAGACACTTCAGTACTAAACCTTGCAAACACAGGCCCAACCCTTCTGCACCTCAGCATCACCCATGCAAAAATGACCAAACTGAACATGATCAGTTGAAAGCTCTCAATGCAAAAGACATATTTAAGGCTACGTTTCAAAGAAAAGTTGTTTCCACTTATAAATAAATATGTAAAAGAAAAAACTTAACCTTTAATAGCACATCTAATCCAACGTTCAAAAGCATTACAAATATGCATATTATCTCATGTGAAAATGGAAAATCAGAGCACTGAATAGAACCACTAAAACAATCTAGGGAAATAGGAGAACAAATCACGTTTCACACAATACACATGATACTGGCAGAGGAGACAAAACATAAAAGATGGAAAATGTCAGTTGGGCTGTCTAAGTCACTTAAGGCACTGTTAGTTGAACTGAAAATTGGTGTAATAATTATGAGGAAAAATTGTAATAATATAGGAAATGTTAATAAACCATAACTACCCCTTGACTCAAACTATTAAGTATACAGTTAAAGCCACTGGAAAAGTCAACATACATGCAAATGTTTAGAGCAACATATTTTGAAATAGCAAAAAACTCCAACAATAGTGTCCATTGAGTGAAGAGTGGCTGAAAATACTGTGAAATAATGATACTCTTATTTAACCATACAAAACAAAGCACATGAACTCAGAAAAAAATTAGGAAGATTTATATGAATTGATACAAAGCAAATAACGCCAACAGAAGAGCTTATGTGCTGATCATAATAGCATAAAGGGAAAAAACAATTAAAAAATACTGGACTCAGAGTAATGCAATGACCAATTATGATTTCTGGACTCAACAGAAAGGTGGTAGAGTACAGACACAGAATGAATCATACTCTGTCAGATGTCAATATATTGGTTTGTTTCTAGGTTATGAGGAGGGTGAGAGTGGAAGGAGTAGAATCATTGAAAAGTGACAGCGCTATTTAAAAAAATACTCAAAATCATTGCACAAAAAAGAACCAAAAAAATCGGGTCAAAAATTTTCTTAGAAAAACCACAAAGCCTATTTTAACCATTAAACTAGATTAAATTCAGTGAGTTTTTATTAAGTGCCTATAAAGTACCAAGCACTGTGTTAGACAGTGGAGATACAAAAACAAAAATGAAAGTCCCTGAACTCAAAGAGCTTATATTCTAATAGGGAAAAGCATGCAATTTCACTAAAAATCCAAGTTTTACACTGAAGACTTTTCATCTTATAGGTGTAATATTATCAGGCTTGAGTTGAACATTTTGTAGTGTCAAAAATGAGAGCAGAGGGGCAGTTAGGTGGTACAGTGGATAGAGCTCCAGCCTTGGAGTCAGGAGGACCTGAGTTCAAATCCGGTCTTAGACACTTGACACTTACTAGCTGTGTGACCTTAGGCAAGTCACTTAACCCCAAATGCCTCACCAAAAAAAACAAAAAAAAAATTAGAGCAGAATATGAAGAAAAAATAACTTTTGCTACTTCAATTCACAGAACTATCACCAAAACAAAATCGAAGTAATGTTGGAACAAAAGGAACAAAAGAAATAGGCATGATTTCTGTAGGCTTTCAAAATGGAGGGGCAGCTAGGTGGCACAGTGGATAGAGCACCGGCCTTAGAGTCAGGAGGACCTGAGTTCAAATCTGGCCTCAGACACTTGACACTTACTAGCTGTGTGACCCTGGACAAGTCAGTTAACCCCATTGCCTCACCAAAAAAAAAAAAAAAACAACTGAATCTCAACAGGAAACAGAAAATGGAATCGTTCTACTAGATTGTCTCCACCATACTATTGTATAACCTTACGCAAGGTACTTCATCTCTCTGGGCCTCTGTTTCCTCATTTCTAAGATGAAGCTATTAGAGTAGACAGACTCTAAGATCCCTTCCAATTCCCCATCTATGATACTACAAATCCAGCCACTTAAGAGGCAGGGTAGAATAATGGCTAGAAAGCCAGCCTCTAAACCAGACGACTTTCTGTCTTCAAGTCCCACTTCTGACATATTGGTTATGTGACACTGGGAAGATCAAATAACCTCTCAGTGCCAAACACAATTCTTTAAGACTATAAATTGATATTGTGCTATAAGAAATGACGAGGAGGCTCATTTCAGAAAAAACTAAAAAGACTTACATGAACTGATGCAAAGTGAAGTAAGCAGAAACAAAACACTGTACACAGTAACAGCAATATTGTGTGGTGCACAACTGTCAATGACTTAGCTATTCTCGGCATACAATGATTGAAGACAATTCCAAAGGACTCATGATAAAAAATGCTATCCACATCCAGAGAAAGAACTGATGAAGTCTGAATGTAGATCGAAGCACACTATTTTTCATTTTATTTTTTTCTTTTGATCTGCGTCTTCTTTCACAACATAACTAATATGGGAATATGTTTTGCATGACTGCACATGTATAATCTATATCAAATTGCTTACCACCTCATAGAAGGGGGAGGTGAGAGAGATAATTTGGAACTCAAAATTTTTCAAAATTATCTTTACATGTAATTAGGGAAAAATAAAATATTTTTTTAAAAAGCTATAAGTTGAAGAGAAGGTGCTAATAAGTCTTAGTGACAAGGAATTTCCGCACTCAAGAGTCTTGTATACCAAGGAAATTGTAGTTCTTATCCCTCTTCCTGTGTGCTAGGAATTTTACTAAGCTCTAAAAACACAAATGAAAGTAAAACAGTCTTTATCTTCAAATAACTTAAATTCTAATGGAGAATGACATCCTTTATTCTATTCCTTTTTAGCGCAGGACTTTTCTATTTTTCAAAAAAAAATCCTTCTCTATTTTTTTAAACCAAAGCTACATTTGTAGCTTATCATTTTAAAAATCTGAGAAAAAAAGAGGCAAACCCACAAGAAAACTCAAACCCACATACATTTTGTTTCTAAAATTAATAAATTCATGCCAAACTACTTACGGATTACTGTCAGACTAAGCAGTTAAAGAAAGAACCTGATGGTGCCTAATGCTCAGGAAATTCCCAAGATGAAGGTGTCAGAACAAAACAAAACAAAAGTACAGGGAATAACTTTACTTATGAATACTTGATGAAAATTAATTTACATTTTGCTATAAAAAAGCATTAGATTTCTTTACAGAGTTTTGAAAATAATACAACATCTCTAAAACTTAAATTATGATATCCCTAACAACTTCGCCCTTCTTTCCTCCCTCTATTTCTTCCTTTATATCACTATTCTTAGAGGCATTAAATTTTTTTTCTTTTTCTTAGGTACAAGATTGAGGAAAGCTGGTGAGAAGAAAGGAAAACAGGTGACAGAAAAAACGGCAAAGTAACCTTGCAGCAATATGAAGCCTTTATACCTTCTTGTAACTAACTTCTTAATTAATATGTAAATGTTTTGCATGACTGTCCATATATAACCTTTATCAAATTTCTTGCCTTAATGAGGGAGGAGAGGAAGGAAGGATTACTAAAAGTTTAAATTATTATTAAAAATTTTAAAAACAAATATTAAAATTGTCAACATTTAATCAAGGGAAAAATTAAAATATTAAACTTTAAAAAAATGTTTTTTAAACCAACAACTTCTTGTCACCACACTTGCACTAATTTATAGGACTATATTTGACTACCACTAGCACTGCTCCCTCTCATATTTATGGTTTTTGCCATGGAGAGAATGCGGGGTAAAATGCCACCATGATACAAGCTTATTTCCACTGTACAAAGTAACTAAAAATATTCCTTATAAAAAGTAAATCATAAGCAGAGAAAAGTATGGATTACATTACTTTCAAGAATAACAAAAATCATGATTATATTTTCTAGATACAAAAAGAACCTCTGACAAGGTGTACCAACAATTCCTATTAAATATAGTAATGAATAGACTATTGTTCTTTGGGGTTTTTTTGGTTTTTGTTAGGCAATGGAGTTAAGTGACTTGCCCAGGGTCATGCAGCTAGTACGTGTTACACGTCTGAGGCCACATTTGAACTCAGGTCCTCCTGACTCCAAGGCCAGAGCTCTATAACACTGCACCACCTAGCTGTCTCTAGACTATTCTTTAATGCGGTGAGTAGTACAAATCTAAAACAAAGAGTGAGAAAAAACCTAGAGGCTTTTCCTAGAACAAGGGTAAAGCAAGGATGCCCATTGTCACCACTATTAATTTACATAAAGATAGAAATGCTAGCTATAGTATGACAAGAAAAAGAATATATATAAGCTTAGGCAAAGAGGAAACAAAATTATTGCTTTTTGCAAATAATATAACAGTTTATATAGAGAACCCTAGAGTCAAAAATTATCAGTTGAAAATATCACTTCAGGAAAAGTACAGGATATAAAAAAAATTCACATATATCATCAGTATTTCTACAAATTATTATCAAAATCTAAAATGATGAGATAGAAAAATAAATTCCATTTAAAATAACTGTAGATATTTTCCTAATGCTAAGGCATTTGGAACATACAAGTTCAATACTGATATTGTTTTGTCATCTGTAGCTCCTCTCAGTATCCCTTTTTATGTTTTGAATGTTTGTTTTTTGTCTGATAATGTTAATTGCTTCTGCTGCTTTTTTTGGATTCGTCTGACGCACAGTAAATTTTTTCCAGCCCCACATTTTTATTCCGTATATGTCTTTGTTTTTTAAATGTGTTTCTTGTAAGCAACAGATTATATGATTTTGTTTTCTTAACCAATCTGTAATTTTTAAATTTTTCTTGGGTAGGTAGAAAATAAGCATTGTTAAGCACTAAATGACACCCACTGTGCTACAAGTTTCATCAACATTATCTCATTTGGTCCTCAAAAAACCCTAGGAGATAATTGCTATTATTATCCCCATTTCATAACTTAGGAAACTGGGGCAATCAGCAGTTAAGTAATTTCCTCAGGGTCAAAGAGCTCTTAAATATCTAAGGCTGAATTTGAATTCAGCTCTTCCTGACCCCAAGCCCAACACTTTCTGACTATGCCACCCAGTTGTTTATTGGATTGTTTAATCCTTCACATCTGAAGTTCTGAGAGTTAGGTTTATATTTTCTACAACTTATATCTAATATTGGGGGGTTTCCCAAGTTAGGATATTTTCTCCCTCTTCCTGTATAAACACACAATACCATATCTCTTCAGTTATTTTAGTTTAATATACTTCAAGGCAATCTTTCATCAAACAGCTCTCTTACACATACCCTCAAGGCACCTTCTTCCTGTTTGTTACACCTTTCCCTTGTTTGAGAGTTTTACTTATTAGCTGTCTTGCTTGCTTTTATCTAGGAGGTCTATAATTTTTCTTCTCTTTTTTTCCCATCTCAGTTACATAGTCAAGAAATCTTCTTCCTCTCTTAACCTTCAATTTGTCTTATTCTTTACTTTTTGACTTTTATTTTCTGAATCTTTTTCTGAAACAGTTTCTTATTATTATTTTGTTCATTATTTATCTTTCCTTTCCATCAATTCTAGTTTTGATTTAGGACCTTTAATCTTACTTAGTTTCTTTTTATTCTCTATATTCTTCATAGTTTATACCCCAAGGAGAACATTGGTAAGAAATCCCTACATAACCAAAATATTTACGCCAGCACTTTTTGGGATAGCAAAGAATTATAAACAAAGGATGTGAACTGAGAAAAGGCTATTGGATTTGGTGACTAAAAGATCACAGGAACAAAGCAGATGCCCATAAATTGGGGAATGACCAAACAACTTGTGGTACAATCATGTAATGGAATGTGACTGTGCTTTAAGAAATGATGAATGTGATGAACGTAGAGAAGCATGGAACGAGCTACATGAACTGAGGCAGAGTAAATTAGAGCCAAGAATACAATATATACAATGGTTACAACAGCATAAACAGAAAGAACAATCACACATACAACAACAAAAAAAAGCAAAAGTGAATGATGCAAAATTATAAAGAACAAGCATTAATCAAGACAAGAGATATGACAAAACATTCCTGCTTCACCCTTTTATAACTGCATAAGTATTGTCCATTGCACATACTTAAAGACATTTTCAACATACTGTTTAGTTATGCTGCTTTTTCCTTTCTTTTTTTGTCTTTAAAAAAATGTTAGTTTGCCTATGTTCCTATAACCACTCCAACATTTACTATTCTCATCTTTTGTCATCTTTGCCAATTTTTAAGGTGTGGACTGAAACCTCAGGAACGTTTTTATTTGGACTTCCCTTATTATTGATTACAAGCATTCTTTCATGTTGCTAATAGCTAGCACTTCTTTTGAAAACTTGTTTGTTCACATCCTTTGATTGTTTATCTATTAGGAAAAGGGTCTCTTAATTGTTTACATACCTTGGATTCAAAACCCTTTATAGATAAATTTGATATAAAGGTTTTCCCCCGATTCAATTTCCCCACTCATTCCCCATTCTTTTTATCCTAGGTGCATTAATATCATCTGTACAGAACTTTTCAGTTTCCTGTAATCAATTATTATAATTGATTTTATATATATATATATATATACATATATATGTATATATATAAAATCAATCAAATTTTTTTTTGTAATTGCTATTATTCCATTAGGATAAAAATCCATTTCCTATCCATATCTGTGAGAGTCATATGACCTGCAAAAAAGTTATTTCTAACTTTTTATACTATGATCATTAATATTAAGGTCAAATATCCATGGACAAAGTATTGCAGAATGTAATGTATGATGTTGGTCTCAATTTATTTTTTACCAGACTGTTTTCCAACTTTCCCAGAAATTTTAATCAAATAGGGAGTTTTTCCTACATAATTTATGTTTTCTAGTTTATTAAATGCTGAGTTATTGAGTTTGACTGCTTCTGATTTTCCCTTATCTAGTCTATTCCATTAATATCTCTCTCTATTTTTTAACCAATACCAAATGGTTTTAATGACTGTTGCTTTATAATATAATTTGAGGTGTGCAAGTGCTATTCTCCCCTTTGTCTCTACTTCTTTTCACCATTTCTCCTGATCTTTTGTTTTTCCAAATGAATTATTATTTTGCAAAGTTCCACAAAGCAAGTCTTTGATAATTTGATTAGTATAGCATGAAAAGTACAAATTAACTTGGGTAGTTTTGTCATTTTTATTACACCGACAAAGTCCAGGCATTAGCACTGAATATTTCCCCAGTTATTTAAAATGCTGCTTATTTCTTTGAGGAGTACTTTGTCATTAAATCTATACAAATCTTTTGTGTACTTTGGTAGATTGATCTCCATATATTGATGCAATTTGCAAACATTTGGAATGGGTTATCCTTTTCTATTATTTCCTCTTAGATTTTGTTATTTAGAAATGCAACTGATATTTGAGAGTCTAATATATAGACTGGAACTTTGTTGAAATCACTGTGTTAATATATTTGCTGATTCCCTAGGATTTTCCAAGTAAACTATCATATCATCAGAAAACATAGTTTTATCTCCTTTCTATCTGTCTTTAAGACTTTTATTTCTTTCTCTTGCCATACAGATATTGCTAGCATTTCGAAAACGGTTCTAGTTTATCCATAGTGCATATAAAGCTTGCTCTTGGTTTTGGATAGATACTTTTTTGCAACATTAACAAAAAGTCCCCCTATGTCTACATTTTGTAGGGGGTTTTTTGTTTGGTGTTTTTTGGGGTTTTTGTTTGTTTTTGTTTTTAGCTTAAATGACTGTTGTACATGTTCAAAGGCTTCTCCTCATCTACTAAGATAGTAATGTGGTTTGGGATGTTTTTGTTTCCCTAATGGCAAACCATTGTTGCATAATAATTGTATAAATCCATGTTGGTCATAATGAATGATTTCTGGGATAAATCACTATGCAGTCTGACAACGTTTTGCTCAAAAATTTTTTATGGATATTCATTAATGATATTGGTCTATGGTTTTCCTTCTATGTTTTATTCTTCTCTAGTTTAAGTATTAAGACTATAGTTGTCTCATAAAAGGATTTGGTAAGTAGTTTCTCCATTTTTTTAGAACAATTTGATTAGTTTGGATACAACTTGTTCTTTAAAAGTTTGATAGAATTCTCCTGTGAATCCATCAAAACCAAGAGTTTTTTTCTCCCTTTGGTAGTACTTTTACAGCTAGTTCTTTAATTAAGATCTCTTCTTTGGGGCTTATTTTAGGTTTGCTTATTTGATAAGCTTTCTAATTTTGAAAATGTATATTCAATAAACATTATGAATTTCTCTTTAAATTTTCTTAATGTATGTTTTCAGGAATGATTTTACCTGAACTGCTTTAGCCGCATCCTAGAAATAATGATTTGTGTTATTCTTAGCATTTTTTCAAATAATTACTAATTGTACCTTTGGTTTATTTTTTGACCCATTGATTGTTTAGGTTTCATTCATTATTTTTATATATAAAAATATATAAAATATATATCATAGTTATTTGCCCTTCATTTTTAGCCTTTGACTTGTTTGGGGTACATCATATATTTGTCTCTATCTCCTTCCTTCCCTCTCTTCTTTTATATACCATACCATTCTTTAATGCTGTCCGACCAAAACAAAACAAAACAAAACAAAAAACACTGATTCACCCAGGGTGAGGCACTGTTAGGTTTAGATAAGAAAACTGTAACTCAGCAAGGTTAAGAGACAGGCTTACATGACTTGCAAATAGTAGTGCTAGGATTAGAACCCAGGTAGATCAATTCCTAATCCTATGTTCCTTCTGTCAAGGAATACCTCCTTTTCTCAATAATATGCTCTTCTGAAAAGAAAGATCAAGTCTGAACTTATCCTTTCTCATACACCTTGTCAGCCAGATCTCATCAAAGACTAATTCCTGCTATAATCTGAAAGGGATGGGTCATGCACATAATTGCTGCCATGGACAGAGGTGCCAAATGGGTGGCTCAGCACTGTACACAATAAATATTTTACCTCCTCGGTATTTTTCACACTTATTTGGACTTCTCTAGAACCAATAAGATTGGCTGATCTTAAGTCACCACTGTCAAGAGAAGTTCTGACACTTTCTCACATGACCTTGCTTTCAATTGCTGACACTGGAACAGGGCTGCAAAACAAAAAGCAAGTCCAAGAAACTGACTGAGCTGCCATCCTCTATCTGTGTTACTGTGAAGACAAGGACACTATTTGTCTTGTAGAGGATTTATACCTTGTATGCAAATATAGCTGAGCTTCTTATATCATCTCAGTACCTCCTGCTGTGGAAATCAAGCCCAAGTACTCCAGTCTTCAATAAGGGCATTCAGCAAAAGAAATATCCTCCTGAATCTGCCTCTGAGCTATGGCTACCTGCTGTAACTGCACCTGTGCCAAGTAAATGCTTTTTCTGTGTTACTACACCAAATGTGGAACATGATATCCCATAATCTCCAAGCATGCTCCTCCCCAGACTCAGTTATTTTTACATATTATACACACACATATAAATACATACACATAAAGATATGTGTTAAATAACAACTAGCCAATTAAAATCTTCAGGGAAAAATGACTATATACATGAATGACAGTTCTGTTTTCACTTCTTTTATAAAAGATTATTAAGGGAAATTAGGATGTCTGGTGCACTGCCCCAAGTCTTTTGAGGTCAGCATCATGGAAGACAATGAAAGACAACCAAATTCTACCTTGATTAAAGAAACTATTAAGGCGAAACAAGTTATTTAAAACAAATTAATAGCTTTAAAAATAAAAATACAAATAGCTATGATAAATGGTAAATTATATGATAAATGCTGGGATCGGGAATTGAAATCCTGCATAATTCCAATTGAGTGGGGGAAACAGTGAGTAGAGTTCAATAGGGCAAAAACTCCTTCTCTCTCTTTTTAAGTAGGAGGAAAAACCTCCTGCTTCCTTGACAATCACTTCAAGCCATTCTGCCACTAACTGAGAACGTCTTGACAATTAAATTTTATTGACAATAATCTCTCTTGACAATAAAAGTCTTTCCTACTGTTCAAAAGATCCTCCCTCCAGAACCAACTTCAAATTCACATGACTGACAGTAAATGAATGATGCATTTGAATTGGTTCTTAAATTCCAAGTACGGAAAATCTGTTGCATGAAACAGCACAAGAACACTAACTACATTTTAAGAGTTCTTTGTCATTTTTAATACTAGACATGATCGGTTTTCTGGAGCTAATCAGCAACATGGAGTAGAAGTCACAACATGAAATTCCAACTCTAAACTGTATATTGTATATACTGCATCTTCCCAATATTCAGAAACTAAGCATTATCATGAAATGTTCAACAAGGTGAGAATTTATAGACAAATTACTAAATACTGCAAATTCATTTTAGAATAAAAGTATCTTCAAAATGCAACCAAACTTCTTTAAATTGGTTTTTTCCCCAAAGTTATGATTCTTGGATTCTTTGCTTATTTCTTTAGTTCCAAACCAGTGATTTCAATACAGAGAACTCCCAGTGGTTGATTCATTCAGTAAGTATATTTATTAACCTCATACTATAGGCTTAGAAGGATGTGAGGTAAGGAGGATAAAAAGATACAAAATAAAGAAGTTATTATCATAATGCTGATGTAACTTTGCACCTTATAATGAGAGCTAGTTACCTGGGGCACTAAGATGCTAAATGATTTGACAATGGTCACAGAACCTTTATATGTGAGCCTACAGACTTGATCTCTGGCCTTCCCAAATCCTAACAAACTCCTTCCACTTTACAATGCTGCAGCTTTGAAAAGACAGCTCATATATAACCATTTTATTGGCTGTTGGAAATACAAAGCTCTGGAATCACAGAGGAGCACAGAACACAGTTTGTATATAAGATCTCACATACCACTTAGGAATTCATGTGGGCTCACATATTGTTGCGGGGAAGGGGGGAGCAGACTTGCATGCCCAAGGTTACCATTTTCCACAACAGTTATGTGTTTTGGTTTACATAATCTGCTGCCCCTTAGTCCTCAATCTCAAACTTTAGTACATAAGTAACATATTGAAGTGTGCTGTGTGCATTTTTTAAACTGAGTCAAGTGTAAAATGTACTGGCTTCATGCTTTACACACACTCACAAAAAGTTAAAAACTGGCTTGAAGCTAAGTGAAACTGGAATCAGACTGAATGTCGCATAATTGAAATTTACATGACAGATCCCTGTGACTAGGAGCCATATTCTAACATTTCAGAAGGCCTGGCTCATATCCCTATGCCACATCTCAGGAAGGAAAAGTGGTCTAGGCCAGAAAGCCCAGATTAGAGCTTTAAGTTCCCTGATATGGGTTTCCTGAAAAAAGAATTCCTTCACAACACAATGTCATCTCATTTCCTTAAAATGTGACTATATCCACAATGAGATAAACAGGGATGATATTCAACATAATCCAAGAATCTGGTGACTCCAAGACAAAGCCAGCCTACAGGAGATCCATGAACTCAGCCTGATATGATGCTCTCTAGAGTTGGCTCCTTTCTCACATAAATGCTTATGCCAAAAAAGCAACTCCCCAGCTGCAGGAACCAATGGCACCATCCTCATTACTAACAGCAGCACAATAGATGCCAAGTCCATTTTCTAAGAAGCTTGAAGAGCCAAAGGGTTGTGGTAGAGAGCCAGGAGAGAAGCCAGAACACCCACAAAAGGCCTAGAGAGCACCAGAAAGATTGGCAGGAGAGCAACTCAGTGCCTGAAGGAGGGCCAGACAACAGCTGTTAAAGCCAAGGACTTTGATCAGAGGAGTCTGGAAGAATGGCATAAATCTATTCCAGTGCCTGAAGCAATAATACCAGTTGAACTCATGATTCTATCAGACCTCACAAGATCAGCAGGATGAAGCCCAGTCAGAATTGGACATGCTTGGTATCAGAAGAAAAGCCTCAGGGCAGTTCACTCAGAAAGTGATATTGGTAACTGGTTTCCACATGAAGTGGCTCTACTTGAGACAGCATTAAGCTGATCCTTTGGTAAACCTGGTGCAAACAAAGGTGTCATTTTCTGGAATAAAAAGAAAGTGAAGGATCTGTGATTCGGAATTACTCTTGATTTCATGTTGACTGGCAACATGAGGAGATGAGAAATCCTGAATCACAGAATCGCAAAAATCTGAGAATTAGAAGGAAACTCTGTAGCCATCTAGTTCAACCCATACACGAAGAGAATCAATCCTTCTGACTGCTAGCCAATAATGTCAGGACAAACCTATGCCCTAGACATATTTACTCACTCTAACACCAAGACAAGTCACTCCGCTTTTATGAACCTCACTATTTCCTCCTTTGTAAGGTGCAGGTCTTTACTATATGACTACAAGGTCCCTCCCAATTCTACCATTCTATGGTCTTTATATACAAATGATAATGACTATATTCTACCCTTTTACAAGAAACTATCACTGTAATTTCTTTTTAAAATAAACTTTTCTGAGCTTTTGGTTTTAAATCATCTCACTTCCCCCTGTATCATCATGTAAATCATCTCCACTCCACTCCCCAGCAATCCTATATAACAAAGAGTTTTTTAAGAGAAGAAAAAAAAGATTTTTAAGAAATCAACAAAACCAGTCAACGTATCAAAAAAAAATCTGATAATATATTCAATGTCCCACATCCAGAGACTATATTTTTCCTTTCCCCACACATCCTCACCCCATGAACTTCTACAAAAGATTTGAGAGACATATTCTCCTAGCAGCTTGCTCTTCTTTGGGACAAGCTTGTTCTTTCTAACTTTGCAACATTCATATTAAACTATTTTGGGGTTGTTCTTTTCACTTACATTGTTGTAGTCACTGTGTATATTGTCATTTCAAACAAAATAACATTCTTTTCAAACAGTCCTTAGCTACTAAAGAACCCTGTTGGGTTACTGGGTCAACAGTCTCAAAGATTCAACCTGAGAACATCTATAATCTGGAAATCTGGGAAGAGAGTAGTTGACTTGGAATATGGCTAACAAGGTACTACAGATTCCAGAAAGAAGGTCCTATGGCAATGATGTAGTATCTCATTCTCTCCACTCCCCCTACCAAATGGGACATGAGTTTCTTGAGGATAACAAGGTCAATTTTGGTTTTGTCTTTGAATTCCCAGCAACTAACACAGTGCCTGGCACATAGATACATGATAAATGCTAAATCAACACACAGCAGTTAAATGCCTGCTACATGTCTTAGGCATGAAGGCCAGTAATGTATACTAAGCTAAGCTGTAAGGAGTACGGATTGGAAAGAAACTAGAACTAATGAAACCAATTGGGAGACTATAGCAATAGTGCAGACAAGATAGTTAAGTGAAACAAATATAAGAAGGAAGAAAGAAAGGGACAAATGTAAGAAATGCTGGAGAAGAATAATCAGCAAGACTTAGCAACTGATTAGAAAGGCGAAGGGACACTGACAAAAAACAATAAAAATTTCAGTGTATTTAAATGAGATCCCTTATATTTTTATCTCTGTAATTTGCTTTTTCAGGTTTTTAGCAGTTTGTTGGGGGCTACTTATAACCTGCGATTAGGCTTCTAGAAGAATCCATCTCTACTAGAAGGCACTCAACCATTCCTGCAGGTATAAGTGGAATAATCTGCACTGCATATATCTTTCCAAGGAAGGGGAATGGTCTAGCATCATGACCCAGTTACTCTAGTGGAGGTTGTATGAATCCTTCAACACCAGAAGGACAGGGCACTTTTACAGACTGAAACAAAGCTGTTTCATTGCTTAGTTAAAGGAAGGCATACTATTCTAAGGGAGAAAAAAAAAATAAGAGCACACATTATACCAACGTAAAATCTCAACTTCAAATGTAAAGAACATTATTCGAAATGAGTAAAAAAAAATTTACTGAAGACCTAATATCTGAAATATATTGTGCAGTGAAATACATACTGAGGAGGAAGGGAGAAAAATAAGCATTTGTAAAGAACCTATTATGTGCCAGGAACTGTGCTAAGCACTTCACCAATATTATCCCACTTGATCCTCAATCTTTGGAGGTAGATACTATTATTTTATCCTTGTAACAGCTGAGGAGTTGAGGTAATTGAGGCAGATAAGTGGCTTGCCCAAGGTCACATACCTAGTAAGTATCTAAGGCCTGATTTGAATTCAGATCTTCTTGACTTCAGGCCCAGGGCCCTCTCTATTGTGCCACCTACTTGCCTCCAATGACAAATAAGACATGCACAGACTGCAAGAAGCATACAAAGTTAGGCTAATTCTACAAGTAATTGATATTCCCTAAAAGGAGGATAGGGTAGAGGGACCTGGATTTCTCCATTCCCCATAATCTTTCTTGGGACCTTTACTCTCCATCCCTTTCTACTCCCCCCAACCTCTCTAGCTACTACATCCATGGCTAACACTTTCTTTATTCTTCATAAACTTGAGTCCTTTCATCTCATCTCCTTTTTAACTGCAAATGCCTGTCAGTTTATGTTACTTTATACATCAATATGAGAAGATATCTTTTCTTCTTCTTGAACGTGGAACAACGAATATAATAGTAGGCTTTTTCAATGTGCTCACTACTTTTGCTCAATTATTTTATTCTCTTTTTTTTCCTTTGTTATAAAGGAAGCCACCCTGTCAGAGAAAGGAATCCATTGTGAAATTAAGGTGATATAAAAACAAAAGGTAATAAGAAAAATTATTTTCAAGAACAAATGGTTGTGGAGGAGGGAGACCCTTTGCCTTCTCTTGCAATTACTTAGCTTAGGCATGGAGGGATGGAGGCCTCTCTTTCCTCATAATCTTCCTATCTATCTTTCCTCTCCATCTCTTTCTACTTCTCCTACCTTCTCTGGATGTTTTATCCATAAAGACATATTCAATGTCAGTAGCATTGTTCCAAGAGTCATAATGCAATTGTAAGTAGCTTTAAACTGCCCTAAAACCATTGGGACACTAGGCATATTTTTTATAAAATAATAATTCCAAAATTAGCAACTCCTATTTTTTTCATATCCTATCTGTTGTATATTACTGCTATCTTATAAAGGAAATGCCCTTTGGATTTACTAGAAACAATATTCAAACAAAGAAATAGCTCATCAGGGAGGTTCTCTCCACCCTGACAAAGTTCTAAATAAATTAAAAGGTAGTATTGGCAAGATCACAACAAAACTATTTTCAGCATTCATAAGAGGCAAAAAAAGCAGTGTGGCAAAGTAGAAACAGAAGTCAATTTTGGAATAAGAGGTCCTGGGTTCAAATCTTTATTTTGCTACTTATTACCTCTGTGATCTTGGGTAAGTCATTTAACCTAATCTGGCCTTAGCTTCCTCATCTCTACAATAAGAGAGTTGGGTTAGTTGGCTTCTAAAGCTCTTCCAACTTTAAATCTATGATCCTATGAACTTCCATAAAAATCATCTTAATATATCTCTACTTATAAAGTTATCTTGTTGATATAATCAAGTTTTTTAGATAATTATTTGTTACTTCCTATCAAAAATTCCTGCTTAATAACTTTTGGTCCTTGATACCTATTCCCTAAAAAAAATCTAAAGAGGGTTTAACCATCTCATATACGACACATATTTTTGGTTCCTACTTTTCAATAATGATTACATATTATTATTAGGATTCACAGATTTCTAATAAATAAATAAATTTATTTTATTTATATAGGTGTTTCTTCCACCATCTGAGACTTTTGTGTATGTGTGTGTATATAAATATTATCCGAAAAATGTGTTCTACTCTACACTGAGTTTCTTCATTGAGGAGCTGCATTTACTCATGAAATCACATATCATAATGTGAGATATATAGGTATAAACATATATATTACAAAATATCAGCTATGATGGACCTTATAAATATAGTAAGAAGAACATCTGATTTGGAGTCAAGTGACTTTTGTTAGATATTGTGTAGTTAAATGTATTGGATATAGCCCTAGACTTGGAGTCCAGAAGACAAGGGCTGAAATCCTATCTCACACTTGCTATGTGAACCTGAACAACTCATTTAACCTCTATCAATCTCAGTTTACTCAATCTGTAAAATGATAACATTTGTACTTTAGGAAAATCACGTTAGTGGCTGAACGCAGGATGGAATGGAGTAGGGAGAGACTGAATGTAGACAGACTCACTAGCAGGCTATTGCAAAAGTCTAGGCAGGAGGTGATAAGGGCCTTCACCAGAGTGATGGCAGTGTCAGAGAAGAAAAGGGGTGATATTCAAGAGATGCTGGAAAGGTGAAACAAACAACCTCTCCCACCCACCTCACCCACCCATATCCAATATGGTAACTGACTGAACGTGAGAGGTGAGACACCATGAGGAATCCAGGATGACATCTAGGTCATTACCAAGGATGTGTCTGATTGGGATACAACTCATAGCAAAAAGCAATGTCCAGAGACAGATGGACATCTTGGTTAGTATATTGGTAGCCCAGACATACTAAAAGAGCAAGAGGAAATCTATCACTATATTGGTTATTAATGGGAAAATTTGGACAAACACACAGGAAGAATAGGTATAGAAGAGTTGTTACCTGCCTTAGTAGAAGGATTAGAAAACAAATAATTTTCACCGGTCTTTGAAAAATACCTAAGTAAATCACATCAAATCATTATGGCACAAATCATATCATTTTCTACTTACCTATCACAAATTCTGTTTTTGTTTAAATTAAAATTTAAACTTCAAAATGTAAACACTAAAGCACTACAAGGCAGCAATATAATTACTGTGTTGTTGTGGACAACTCCTTTACCAATAAATACTTCAGAATTAATTTTGTTCTTTTTACTTATTTATTTTTTGGGGGGGGGTGCGCGCAGCAACTGGAGTTAAGTGACTTGCCCAGACTCACACAGCTAGTAACTATCATGTGCCTGCGGCCACATTTGAACTCAGTTCCTCCTGACTCCAGAGCCAGTGCTCTATCCATTGCACCACTCAGCTGCCCCCATTTTGTTCTTTTTTTTAACATAAAATGATACATTTTTCTTTTCTTTTCTTTTTTTTTTTTAGGCAATTGGGGGTAAGTGACTTGCCCAGGGTTACACAGCTAGTAAGTGTCAAATGTTTGGTCTGAGGCCGAATTTGAACTCAGGTCCTCCTGACTTCAGGGCCGGTGCTCTATCCACTGCGCCACCTAGCTGCCCCAAAATGATACATTTTTCAAACCACATGATCACTTCCTAAAATATCCTATTTCATATAAAGACCTCTTACAAAAAAAAATGAAAACAAGAAGCAAAACCAATCAACACAGCAACTACATCTGACAGGCTATGCAACATTCTATAGCCAGGGTCATACATCTTTCTACTATATGTCTTTTGGAAACAAGACTAGTAAATGCACTCAATGTGACTTTACATGCCCTTTAATGTTGTTTTCATTTACAATGTCATAGTCACTATGGATATTCTAATTCTTCTTTCTTTACTCAGCAAGGGTTCATGTAAGTCGTTTTCTCAGAATTCTTCACATTCATCATTTCTTATGGCAAAATAATAATGCATTACAGTAATGTGTTCAGTCATTCCCCAGTTTATGGGCACCCACTTTCTTCCAGTTTTTTGCTACCACAGAAAAAGTACAGCTATTACTACTTTTCTATCTATGAGACCTTTCTTTCTGTAATTCACTACCTTTGAGTATGACATATTGTTGCAACAAAATCTGAAGAAATCTTTCTATAGGAATCAATTGCTAGGACTGTAGAATTATACCAGTTAACCAAGAACTGTAATGCAACAATTGCAACAAACAGAACACATAGTCCTATCTCAAAATGTTCATGAGATTATAAACACTCTGACAAACACATCACACACTATAAACAGTTTAGAAAATTGTAAGCAGATAACACAGCAAGAAGTCAAAACAAACATTCTTACTTCTGGTCAGCCATGACCTTTTTTTTTTTTTAGAGAAGGTAAGAAAAGAAAATAGCAATACGTTAAAGTAAGGATATACATTGAACAATGACTTGAGGTAGAGGTAAAGGTTTAATTTTTGCCTTTACTAAGGGGAAAAATCATTAAGCATTTGAGGCAGAAAAAAACCTAACCATCAATTAGAATTAAGGATTAAGTTTTCAGAAATAAGTATTTTCTATGAGGTATAGAAAGGTATCAATAATAATAAGTAAATATGGTTGTATCTCATTTAACTTGCACCTTCTAGGTTTCATGTAAACGTGATAAAGGCAAAGAGCAACAAAAGAGAAGACAAAGCAGACTGTTAGAAATCCCCCCAAAAATGGGTGGACCCAATCCTTTGAATAAAGCAGAAATAAATGCTGAAGAAGAAATATGAGGGGAGAAGACTAGATGGCTCTAGCTCACCATTGTTGGGAAGGAATAAGAGGGTATAAGTGTAAGTGAATTTGGAATGACAAGATTTATCCTTAGGGACTGCCCCACAGAAGTGGGTATAGGGATTCAGCAATCATTCAGAAGAGGGAAAAAGATCACTTATGGGAAGTTTGGAGTGAAAACCACTTTCCACGGTACTTGTTTCCTGCTGGGTTTCCCCAATGGGATTAGGACACAAGATGTGGTATAGCAAGGGTGGAATATTGAGGGCAGGGAGGAAGGATACCCTATGACGCCTAATTCCCATTTTAGCCACCAGATGTGGTAGCATCTACCAGATGCTCTGATTCAAATTCCTTTTCCTTTTTCAACGTGTTCAAGTATCTTCCTATACATTTAAAAAGTCTTCACTTGAATCATACTATTAGGATTCGTGAGAAATTGTTTCTCTCTGGTATTAATAACTAACTATTGTACTAGGAACAAGGTTTTTTTCCCTTTTCTACTTTTTCATCCAGAAATCAATCAGTGTGGGAAATCCTTCTAAAAGACATACCCAGACAGGATGGGTGAAATCTAATCAAAGACAGTAAAAGAAATTCTGCCTTTAGGCTAATTGGTGCATTCCTGCTTATTGTGTTTACTCCGATAGGTCTAGGAAAATGTGGATCCTCCTTTTTGCCAGACAGATAATATGGAAATTGATAAGGCTCATTTGCCAAAACATGGATGAGCCAGGTCATGTACCCCAAACATCTTCAATTTAAGATAGTCCACCTCCATTACAATATTCATTCTCTCTTATTACTTATTGACTAATCAGAGTTGATTTTCACCCTCAGGTGCACCCTTTTTTCAAAAGTCTTAATAAATATCAAAGGTTCAACAGGTGTGCTCTCTTTGGCTACTGAGGGAACAATGAGCCTGTTTTTGTTGACCATTTTTTAAATGTAGTCAGTAAAACTGACTTCAATTTACCCAGTAACTCGGTTTCTCAGAACTTTTTTAAAACAGCACAGACATTCAAAGCTATTTCATTTGAAAAGGCAAAAACAAAAAACTGAGAAATACCAAAGTATACAATTAGGAAGTAGCTGAATAAATTTTGCTAAATTAATGAAATTGATAGAGTACTACAATATAAAAGAAAAAAGAAAAGTGTGAACCCAAAGTAATATGTAAAGGCTCAAAAAAGAACTTCATAAATGACAACATGAGAAGGTATGGAGATACAGCACTTATGGGGGTTTTAGACAATTCCAAGTTCAATAGGAATCAACACTGAAAGCCACAAGATGCTAGAGCAATTACAGGATACATTAATGGAAATTTAGGATACAGAACATGGGGAAGTCATAATTTCTCCATACTGTGCCTGGCTCATAACATGTTTTGCATACTTTTTTTCAATTTGGGTGCTACAAATGAAAAAGCAAATGATCAACTGGAGAGTGTTTAGAGAGAGACCAGGAAGTCACCAAAAGGGGTTTACTGGTCATGCCGCATGATGATCCAATGAAGGAACTGGGGGAGTGTGGTCTAAAGAAAAGAAGACTTACAGGTGACATGATAGCGGTCATCAAGTATCTGAAGGACCGTCATAAGGAAGAAAACTACACTTGTTCTTCTTCATCCCAGAGAGCAAACATGGGAGCACTAGGCAGGAGAATACAAAAAGGCAAACAGTTGAGATAAAAGCAAATAATTCCAATTATTAAAGCTGTCTAAAAGTGAAATAGCCTTTCTGAGGAAAGAGTAGAATAATCTGCACCTGAAATCTTTAAGGAAAGATGGATGACTACCTGTCAAGTACGATGACATTATTCTGTTCAGGTAAAAGTTAGCTTAGATGGCCTCTGAGGGTGCCTGCTACTCTGAGATTCTGTAAGTTTATAATTTATACAAAAGAATTCAAAGTAAGAAAAGTAGGATTAAAAGAACAATATGAATACTGATGAAGAAACACTACCCAAAAAAAGACTATCAAAATTATTAAAGTAGGCAGAAGAGAGATCTAAAAGAGAACAAAAAGGGTCACAGTTAAAATACAGGTGTCTTTTTAAGAAATTTTAAGAAAGTTTCTGTTTAAGGCCTTATTTGCATTTTTGTTCCTTAGTTGTTAAATTAATTGGTGATATTTGCTGAGGAAATAATATGTTCACAATAAATAAACAATGAAGCAATTCTCAAAAAGAAGCATAAACTATAAACAACCTTAATAATAAGAGAAATTTGCAAATCAAAATAACCCTGAGGTTTTACCCCCTACCAAGAAAATTGGTAAAGATCATAAAAGGATGGGAATGGAAAATGTTGGAAAGGTTGTAAATAAACAAGCAAACTAATCCATTGTTGGTGGAGCTGTGAATTAATACTCCAAAAAAAGCAATTTGGAATTATGCAAATAAAGTACCTAAAATGTCCACACCCTTGGATCCAGAGGTTCCACTGATAGGCATATATATACCTGGGACCCTCAGGTTACTGACAAAGAGAAAGGCTCCACGTAAATCAAAACATTTAAAACAGGACTTTTTGCAGAGGAAAAAAACTAGTAATAAAGTAGATGCCTATAAGTTTGTGAATGCATAAACAAATTCTGGCACATGAATGTAATGAGATATTACTGTCCTATAAGAAATAAGAAATATGATTAATACAAATAAGCATAGAAAGATTTACATGAAAAGACAGAAACAATTAATGAGAGCTAAGAAAACAATATAGACCAAGACTACAACGATGTAAATAGAAAGAACCATTACCAGAATACAACTAAAAATGAATGCTTCAAAATTACAAAAAAAAATCTTGATCCTAAGGGAGACATCTCTCCCTAAACTTTTGGTGAGGTAGAAGGCTGAACACTGTCGTGCAACATTGCATATAATGTCATATTATTTCAGTTTACTAGTTTTGTGGATTTTTTCCTCTTCTTCCTCTTTATCATTTTTTTGTTGTTAATTCTTTGTTGTAAGGACTGGTCTTTAAAGAAAAATAGGGACACAGAGGAAATTTAGGCATGTAAAGACAAAAGATAGCAAAATCTTAGCCACAGTACCAAGCACACACAACAAATACTTACTGAAAACCACACAGTAATTCTGGGTACTTAGGGACAATAGTCTGGCAGCCTAGGAAGTTACCAAGGCCTAGTAAGCCCTTTGAAACCAGAAGCAACCGCAAATATTTTTTGGAAGACATGCAATGGCTAGGCTAACATGTTACACCACTGGTCCATCCATTCTCTACTCTTCTCCCTCCCCTTCCAAACTCCAAAAGATTTTATATATAATGTCACCAATTTCTGTAAATGCTCCTCCTAATTTAAAGAAACATGACAGGGAAGAAATGAGAATAGCTGGGAATTTTTTGTTTTCACTGTTATACAATGTTATGAATCTACATCACAGTTAGCCTGTAAGTACAGCCAATATTAGCATATGTACTCTACAGAGTTAAATTATTTAATTAGCATTGGTGAAGCCAATACAATATAAAAATTCAGAGCCATAAAGCCACTGCACTTGCTCAGTAAAATGAGGAAAAAGGCTTCATTTACTTTAAACTGCAGAAAATTTGTGGTGGCAAAAAATTAGAAATAAATAGGTACCATTGATCAGGGACAAAAGAGTTAAACAGGAAGAGATTCAGAAAACACTTCATCCTGACTCATCAGAAAAAATAGGGAGTCCATAGGTATGAGAACTTGCATGAAATGTCAGAAGTTTTGATATATTTATTGATTTTGTGGAATGTTTTTCTTCTTTTTTTTTTAAAGTATTTGTCATAAGGGATATCTCTCTAAGAGGTGCCAGAAGTAGCAACAGTGGTAGAAACTTAAGATGTACAAACAAGATACTGCATTAAAAGTGCATTTGTTTTATGCTTCCATGAATGAAAAATTCTATAGGTATGTCACAACATAATCTTATGGTTTAAAAAAAAATAGAGTTTAGGAAATCAATGATTTTCTGGAGTTTTAGTAATGAGTCACTCTTAAGAGTGGCTGAAAAAAGATTTTTTAAAAAGATTTTTCCTTACCCAGAAGATCCAATGCTCTTACAAACACCAAGCAGAGGCCTCTTCTCAGCAAAGTTGTCGCACTTCTGTGAATCTGTTAGAAAGCATAAAAAAGAAAAGTATTCTTATATTATTTTCCCTTTTTTTTAATCATCCCTAAAGGTTTCCAGCTGCATATGATGGTTAAGACACATTAATTATGAATTTATGCTTTTGGTGTGAAATCAAGAAAGACAAATCTTTTCCAAAGAAAGTAAACAGCATCCCCTCTCACGTGACCTTCCTAGTTTAGTAGCTATTAACTAACTAGCTATCTTTATATGATCTAATGAACAACAAAAATTTCTTAAGAGACTAAAGTATGAGCTGTTTTAATAGGTGGCTAGACATAAAATTCAAATACTTTCACAATATACTACACATTGTACCCATCAGAATTGTGTTTCTCACCAAGAAAGGACTTTAAACGAAGGAGGCTCTGAGCCATTCTTTTTCATGAAAAGAATACAATACTCACCTTTGTGATCATCATAATCACCATAATAACAATTATTGCTCTCACCAAGCAATAAATCAATAAACTGATCAATATTTGTTAAGCAAGTGTTATGTCCCAGGCACTGTGCTAAGCACTGAGGATACAAAGAAAGGAAAAAGGCAGTTTCTCCTCTGAAGGAACTCACACTCTAATTGGAGAGACAACATCCAAACAACTATGTAAAAACCTATGTAAAAGCTATATACTGGATAATTTGTAAATAATCAACAAAGAGAAAGTATAATTTTTGTGTAAATTGTGCTTTGTATAATTACTAGTAGAAATAATTCTTCTTAGAAATTAATAGTACCTGTGATGTTAAAAGCAATAGAAAAATCAAATAAGCTCCTAGAGGCCCTGTTCATTTCTATAAAATACATGGCTTTCATCCACATCAGGGAGGCTGATAATGGCATAAACAAGTGGAGAATAGTGCCTAGGTATAATACCAGCACCAAAGGAGGAAGAGTGAAGAGAGCCTGGCATCACCTAGTCAGAAGGGGGCTTCTCATAGGATCACCAACCCTTTTGGCCTACTTGCTAAAATCTGAAGATCAGTGGATCCAAGGTCCAGACATCTTTCATCTGACTGAGTCATACATGTACGTACCATATCTCCTCCAGGGATTCAGTTTTTTGCTTATCTTTCTAGTGACTATGATCTATATGTTTTCCAGCTCCTTCTTCTCTCTTTATTTCCCCAGATGTCTTAAGTTAAGTCTTATCCTTTCCTTTGTGTGAGTTAAAATATGCCAAATAAAGGCTAAATAAAGGTAATATTTAGAATCACTGCCTCTTCTGGGGAATCCTATAAAAAGCAGCTGAAATGGACTAGGACATGTTATTTTCTCATTCTAAAGCAAAATCCCTGTGTCCCCAGTAGAACAAATGATTTCCTCCATTTAAAAGATAGAAAAATAGGATAAATAACATGCTAAAAGTTGTGGGGAGTTATAGAAAGAGCTGTGACTTTTACCAAGGGCCTCTTGAGTTCTGATCCAAGGTTCTTCTTAATTAACCACACAGTGAAATAACTCATTTTCACTATTAGGCCCTGAACTTTTTAAAAACAGAAAGGAGAAAAGGTCAAAATATGATAACAGAACTACAGAACTGGTGTTAAAGGATCCTGAACCATGTGTACTAAATGTAATCAAGTACAAGACAGTCCTTTTCTAACATCATCCTCAGGATAAGAACAAGACTTTTGTCTAGAAGACCCATTGAGAAATCTGGCATGCAGGCTGCAAAGCTTATTTGACAGAATCAAAGTATCACAAGATTACAGCTAAATGGTTATCTATCCCAGAAGGATTTGAAATCGGGTCCTCTCACTCAGAGCCAGGGCTCTTTCTCCTATGCCATGCTGTCTCCTTATGAGGTAACACAGCTTCCAACTTCCAAAGGAAGAGACAAAAAAAGGGGGGGAGGAGGAGAGGAGCCAGCTAGGTGGCACAGAGGATAGAGCACCTGTCCTGGAGTCAGGAGAACCTAAGTTCAAATCTTGCCTCAGACACATAACACTCATTAGCTGTGTAACTCTGGGCAAGTCACTTTACCCTAACTGCCTCATATAAAAAAAAAAAGTAAAAACAAAGGAAGAGACAATGACAAAGGTTGGAATTAAGGAAGAAAAATTTTGCATCCAAGAGCACCACTCTGTATACCTTATTAGATTATATCATGTGATGAAGGACACATTAGTTTTTCGAAATGAATGGAGTCCCTGGATCTCCTTGCATGAAGGGTTCTATTGTTGACACAAATCATTAAATTAATACATCTTGCTGCAAGCAACGTAACTGGAAAAAATTCACAAAAAATAAAAACTGAATACTGCAAAATTACAAAGAAAAAGATGGTTAAAAAGAAAATATATGGAAAGACATTCCTCTACTCTATTCCTCTGCAGAGGTAAGAGGTTTAGGAGTGTGGTACTATAAATGTATATAGATATACATATGTACATATATATTCATGCTTTTTTGATGTAGTGATCACTGTTGCTGATTTTTCCTCTTCTTTCTATTTTACAATTTTTGTATTAAAAATATTACACATTATATAGGATGGAGCACTATGAGGAAGAGACTGGGAAAAATTATGTAAAATGTAAAAAATGCATAAATTAAAACTTATCTTTAAAAAACATTTTTAAAGCTGTTTGAACTAGTGTATAGATTGAGAAACAGACTCTATTTTATAAACCAATGGTATTTTTACCTAGGAAAGCATCTGAAATATAGTTGGATTTTTGTTTGTTTGTTTTTTCTTTTTTTTTTTTACTTTTAATTTTTTTAGTTTTATTAATTTATTTTGATTTATCAATAAACACTTCCATATGCTTTTGAGTTTAAAATTTTTCTCCCCCTTCCTCCTCACCACCCTCCCCCAAGATGGCGCACAATCTGATATAGGCTATAATTTACATTCCTATTAAACATATTTTCACATTAGTGGCATTGTAAGTAAAAATTAAAACCAACAGGAGGAACCATCAGAAAGAGGAAACAAAACTCAACAGAAGAGAAAAAAAATAGCAATTCAACTTTCATAGTTCGTTCTTTGGATGTGGATAGCATTTTCCATCATGAGGCCTCTGGAGATGTCTTAGATCCTTGTATTGCTGGGAAGGGTTAAGTTTATCAATATTAGTCATCGTACAATGCAGCTGTTAGTGTGTACAGCCTTCTCCTGGTTCTGCTCATTTCACTCAGCATCAGACCATACAAGTCTTTCCAGGTTTTTCTGAAGTCAGACTGTTCATCATTTCTTATAGCACAATAGTATTCCATTACATACATATACCACAACTTACTCAGCCATTCCACAGCTGATGGGCATTCTCTCAATTTCCAATTCTTGGCCACCACAAAAAGAGCTGCTATGAATATTTTTGTGCATGTGGCACTTTTTCCCGTTTGTATGATGTCTTTGGGATATAGCCGTACAAGTACTATTGCTGGGTCAAAGGGTATGCACATTTTTATAGCCCTTTGGGCATAGTTCCAAATTGTCCTCCAAAATGGTTGCATCATGAAATATATTTGTTCAAAACTTAATCCACAATGGATTGTATACTGGTACCCTTTTCAAAACAAATTTATCAGATCCTATCATTAACAATATCAGCTTTAACCCAACTATTAATAATTAACAGATCTAGAACATATACATTATTTAAGTTACATGTTAGTTGTGACTAAAGTTTATCCATACAAGTTTAACTTCACCCCGACATATTTGGGTAACTGTAATATTAAAATGGTTCATATCAATAACTTTATATTCAACAAGAAGTTTATGTATAACTTGAAATTAATAAGTGTATTTTCCTTGTCTCTCTCCTGGGTTTTACCAGCTCTCTATGGTTTCCACCTATACTATACACACTGATCTGAAGTTTTGATAAATGAAACATTTCTGATCTGTAAAAGTAATAATTGCGAAGTTAGGATTTAGATTTATTTTTAAATATGAACCTCATCTGTTAGGGTGTATTGATCCAGTGAACTTTTCTCTATATAGGAAAACCACATTCATCTTAGTAAACAAACATATACTAACAGCATATTAGTCCACAAATAAATGTAGTTAAAATTTTTATATTTTTCAAAGTAAAGATCATACTTAAATACAACATCAAATAAATTTGAAAACCCATAAAAGCAGGAAAATTAATGAGCAGGGACACTGCATAGATAAATGTGAATAATAAAACCTCTCTAAAATACAAATTACCCATATATATGTTTTAAGAAAAATGTATTCAGGGCATGCCTCATACTACTTTATGATCAAGTCAGAAACTGGAAGACATCTTGATCTGTATGAAATAAGTTAATTTTCTGACAATCTGAATATTAATAGATTAGAAAAATCATTACTATAGTGACATTGAAATCTCATGAACATGGTAGCTATTAACCTGATTTTTCATACAGTACAAACAGCAACATGTGCTCTCCACAATGCCTAATGGAGTCACTACCCCATGTGTAATTCCAGGGAAAATGTAATCCTCCAAGTTGTGGAGGATTAATTTTTTTATATATAAAATGGTGTGGTTATTCACATATGGGATAGAATGACGTTACACACACCTGCTCTACACAGTGTTTAACTGAATGAAGTATGATGATGAAAATGAAAAACTGCTAGCTAAATCCACCAAATGTAAAAAGTATAGCAATCCTGTCACAAAGTCCTTTTCTTAAACTCCTTTTATTCTAAATCCTTTTAATTCTGTCCTATAACACTCTAACATTCATAAAAAGCTGAAAATCCTGATAAATCACACAATTAAAGTAATGAAAATGGACCTGCCTACCAATAAGATGCCACCTCCTAGCATTTCACTTAGCTAAATGGTTTTTTTTTAAATTCAAAACCATGTGCAGAGGAGAAAATGTTAAATACCACCCTTACCCCACCAACTTGCACTTGCTTAAATGAACTTTCATATTGCCCTGAAACAAATGGAATCTGCCTCAGAAATCAACTATACCCATTCATCTACTGCTAACCACTTGTTAAATCTTGAGACAGGTTTAACAGCACAGCCCCTTGAGGCCCTTGCACATAATGATTAATATCTGTGGAATCAAGACCATTGAGAAAATAAAAGACAAAAACTACTCAGAAAAGAAATAGAAAGAAATATAGATTCTCCTCTCTTATAGGTTCTAAATTTGGCCACCACAAATACTATCATTGGTCTCAAATAAACAAGCTTTCCTTATAATTCTAATTCTTGAAATCCTGCTTTAGGTAGTAGCACTCTAAATTTTAAACATGTTCTCTTGCCCAAGGTGCTATATGTAACTATGAAATGGAACTAATTCAGACAGTGTGTGATTCCTTTCTAGAAGATGCATGTATACATACACACACAGTGGGTGTGATGTCTCACAGACTTCAGCGTTTCTATTTCTCATCTTTGGAAAACATAAAAATAACTTTTAGGAATCTCTTCATCACACATAGTTTTAAATGTATTTCAGGTCCAATGTTTGCAAGAGCAATTATCCATATTCTAGAAATGACAAAGCTTCATTGGACAGAGATCTTAAAGGACATCTAATTCAACAACCCCATTTTTTATTTTTTATAAATGAGGGGAAAGAGCCCCAGACTCCTCATCTGTAAAATAAGAAAATTAGTTTAGCTTATGCTCTTCAATTTTAACAAAACTGGAACATGACCTCCAACGTGGTAAGGGGAATTTACTTTTCAAATAATCTAAAAGGAATTCATATGAAGCTTTTCATACCATAAGATGAAACAAACAGTAGAGTAGATAAGCTGAGGTATATTTCCCTACACTGCACATAGTTACAATGGGGATATGAAGATAGAGGCAGGAGTGTCAATGACAATTTTATTTCACTTAAAAAATAAGTTTAAAGCAATCTTTTCTTGTGACATTCATTTCCATTTTATAGATATTTAAATGATACTTTCAACATATACATTATTGCAGCAATATAACAGAGTACTAAAGCACTCTACAAGACCAGAATTTTTTCGAAGTCAGAATCTGTACAGAAGCATTTTAACTGGAAAACAGAACTGTCATGTGATACAATTACACAGATACCAACTAATGATAAAAGCCAGAAGGAATTTTGATTGTGACTCTGACTATACCTACTCCCTAAAAGTTAAAGAATGCTTTTAAATCCCTACTTAAGATCAATCTTGATTTTCCTTTGGAAATGTTTCTTCTTCCATCATACACAAGTACACATTCCTATCAATCAACAAGCATTTATAAAGTGCTAAGTGCCAGGCACTGTGCTGGGTGCTTAAGTCACAAAAATGGAAATTATACAGTCACTATCCTCAAGGAGCTCACATTATATGGGGGGAAACAAAACATACACATATAAGTTTATACAAAATGAGCACAAAACAGCAGGTCCAAGGTAATTTAGGGGGACAGGCTGTAGGAAAAGGAGGAAGGGATAATCAAGAAAGACTCCATACATAAAATGGTCCTTGATGCCTTCCTGATAAAGTCTTTCCTCTTAGGGCTTCTAAGAAATAGAAATGAAAAGGAAGTTCATTCCAAGTTTGGGGGAAAGGCACAGATACAGGAAATGGAATGACACATGTATAGAACTAACTGCATGAAAGCTTCTTTGACTGGATAGAAGAGCATGTAAAGAGAATAATATATATTAAGACTGAAAAGGTAAGTTAGATCCAGGGTGTAAACAGCTTTCAATGCCAGACCCCTTTAAACTTTATCCCAGAAAGAACCACTGGAGTTTACTGGGCACAGCAATGACATAAGCAATCTCCTACATCAGGAAAGTCACTTTGACAGCTACGTAACGGAAGACAGACTGGAGAGGTGAGAAACCTGAGACAGGAATACCAAGTAATATGGCTTAACTGGGAAGCAGTTTGTCTGTAGCAACATCTAAACTCTGTCTATGGCACCTCTACTTCCACATAGCTTAATTTATGTGATTTTCCTTCCTCACTTAGATCCCTTCCTTCCCCTTTGGTACATACTCTCATGTGCCACTTACCCTCCCTCTATTACAAAACCCACTCCAAGAAAAAGATCTTATAAAATCATTCACATGGTAGAATAAATGACTAAGAGGGCTGAAGATATTATGACTCTATGGGGGCATTTGCATTTTGACAGGAACAAAATTAAGTCTAAGAAATTACTCTCAACCATTCAAGAATTTCAGAAATCAACAAGCTAGGATTTGAATAGAATCTTCTCAAATACCCTATTATAACACCAACATAATGCCACTTACTCAACCTCATTATTAAACCAACCCTGGGTTGGCATGGGTATCACATAAAAATTGCCAATAAAACCTAATTACATGAAAGCACACAGGAAAGTCAGTTTCGAAAAATCAAAGAACTATCACTTATTTATAGCCTTGTCCTGAAACTTAGCAGCTTCATTGGGGGTTAAGACATTTGAAGCACAATCCCCTCAATGTTGAGTGGGTTTCATCTCCAATGCACTCTTGAAATGGATCACCTGACCTAAGAGGAGAGGTTAAAGAACAATTTCCTAGAGCAATTCAGATGGAGGTCCCTGTCCAGTTACCGTGAACACAATTTTGAGGCACATGTTATGATAGTTTGAAACACAAACAAAGGTTGTTTTGTACCTTAGTCCAGAATCTAATTACATAGGAACAGAAACAGAACATATGGTAAAAATTTTCAGAGCATATTCTGTAGTTTAGAAACTCCTTTATGAAGTATGGCATAGTGCGCAAGTAAAACAAAGACATGGAGATGACCCAGAACTCTGAGTTCATGAAATCCACAAAAGACTTATTTTTCCTAAAATATACTTAATAATGAATACTTTTTTGAGGTCACCTTATAAATCTCACTTCCTAAAAAAAACATCAGTTCATTTTTTTCTTTGGCCACGAGTATTCATATTTATTCAACTGAAACAATTCAATACTCACTAGTTGCTTGCACTGAAAACACATAGGAATGTCAGTTTCTAAAAATCAAAGAACTAGCACATATTTATAGTATTGTCCTGAAACTTAGCACCTAACTCTCAGGGTTCTGTGGGAATAAAATGAGATAATATTTGTAGAGTGCTTTACAAACCTTAAAGATATTATATAAATGCAAGATAGCTGTCATGATTATATTCTTTTTATTATAGCATTATCATATTATATTCTTTTTAACAACTACATATTTCTAGGGGCATCTTAATTTTGATACATGGAATTTTAAACCTTTTTAACTTCAAAATATCCCAGTACACAATGAAAATTATGAAAGATTGACAGATATAATGGAAAAGAACATTGGATTTCAAGGGGAAAAAAATTGTGTTGATATACCAGCTCTACTACTTACTGCATGTGTAAACAGTCAGTAATTCACTTAACTTCCTGGGTCTCAGTTTCCTCACGTGTAAAGTGGGAGAAAAGGGTGGACTAGCCAACCAACGAGCTCCCTTCTAGGCATAAATCTATGATACTATGTTACTTTTCTGTTCTTAAGATTTGTTTGACATAATACAGCATGAATGAGCTTTATTAAAAAATGATATAAGTTATAAAATATCCAAAATATTAACTATAACCTCAAATGATATACATAATGAGAAAGTATTCAAAAGAAGAGATACACGTGGGTTGAAATAGCTGGAATTGTACCTGAGCTTTGAAGATTGGGTAGAATTTGAAATTAGGAAGCAGAAAGATCATTTCTAAGTAAGGAAAACAGTATGAATAAGGGTATGGAGGAAGAAGAAAAAATGTAATGTTCATAGGATGGTAAAGAGTTGAGCCAGAATGAAGAAAAGGATTTATATTAAAGAGTAGAGAGAAGTAAAACCCAGTAGGAAGGGTGAAGCCAAATTACATAGGTCCCTAAAAACTGGTTCAACCAGGCAAGTAATATGAAATAGAGGATGATAATGGAGCTTGAGAAGAAGAGTCAAAATTGAAAGCAATGCTTATTAGTCTGGTAGCAATATATAAGATGAACCCCTTTCCATCATCATATCTACTTGGTATCAACTCCAGGGAACTTCATGGCTCCTCCAAAATAAGCCCATCACTTAAAATCTCATTACCATTCAGTTTTTGAACCTCAATACCTTCTCCACTCCTTCAGTTGCTACTCCTCTCTGGACTGGAGGGCAGGAGGGTGGAGCAATAAACTCCTCCCTATGCCTTCCTTTATACAACTTACAGATAACTTCATTGTCCATCAGCGTCTATAATTTTCCATCAACTTCATTTTCTCCACTCCACAGAACTTCATGTCCTTGTGCCAGACAGCCCCTAGATTGCCTCCCCAAGCTTTCTGGTTTCTTTTTGTATGTTGCCTTCTCTTTTCTTCTTCTTTTGTCTTCTTTTTGTATGTAAGTTCCTTGGGGGCAGGGCTTTTTTTTTTCTTATTTGTATCTCCAGCACTTAGTACAATGTTTGGAACAAAATAAGCACTTAATAAATGTTTACTGAATTGAACTGAATTGAGTCCAAAGGAGAAAATGTAAAAAAGGTAAATGGAGCAGCCAATACAGGCATGAAATGATAAGGACCTACATGAACTAGTACAGTGGCACTGGCACTGGAATTCAGGAAAGGAGTTGAATCCAAGACATATTTTGAAGGAAGAAATAACAAGACTTGGGAATGGCCAGTATTAGAGGTGCTATGGAAACACTGGAACAGTAATCCATTGCTAGTGGAGTTGTGCATAACCATACTGGAAAGCAATTTGGAATCATGCAAATAAAAGTGGTTAAAATGCCTATACGCTTTGACTTAGAGAATTCACTATTAGATATATACCCTTGGGAGAACAATGAAAAATAAGAAAGGCTGTACATGCACCAAAACATTTATAGTAGGCCTTTTTTTTTTCTTTCTTTATGGTAGCAATGAACTGGAAACTAAGTAGATGACCATCTACTGAGGAATGCCTAAACATGTTGTTGTAAATAAATGTAATGGAGCAGTATATGTTATATGCAGAAAGAAAAAACAAATATGATGAATACAGAGAGGCATGGAAATACTTAAACATATTGATACAAAGTGAAGTAAACCAGGAAGACAATATACACAATGACTACAACAATGTAGATGAAATAACCACCAAATAATTGAAAATGAATGTTGAAAATTACATAGAAAAAACCTGACCCCAAAGAAGAAATATATAAGAAACCTCCACAGACTCTGCAAAAGTAGGCATAGCAATGGATGGGAAACATAGCACATGATGAGTAAGTTGTTTTTAAAACGTGTTTACTCAGTTTCACTAATTTTTCTCTTCCCCCCCTTTTTTTTTAAGAAATTAGCTATAACATTAAAAAGCTCTTTCAGAGAAAGGAGAGATATTCAGGAGGAATTTTAGGTTATGTTAAAAACAAAAGATACTGATAAAAATTTGTTTTAAAAAGAAAACAATGGGTAAAGCTTTTTTAACTTAATTTAATCACTGAGTTAACAGAAATCCATTTTCTCTCCCTGCCACCTCCCTTCGCTGGGGAGGAAAAAAACATGTAACAAAATTGCATAGTCAAACAAAACAAATTCAAACATTGGACATGTACAAAACAACTAATGTCTCAATCTATATCTGAGTCCATCACCTCTAGAAAGAGGTTCAGTCCTCGCAATGACCACCGAATTGATGAGTTCTTAAAGCTTTCAATATTATTTGTTTTCACATTATTAAAATGTAAATTGTTCTCCTAGTTCTGCTCACCTCATGCTGCAACAGTTCCTACATAGCTTTCCAAATTTTCTCTGAAACCATCATACGTTCATTTCTTAAGGCCCAATAATATTCTATTTCCTTTGTATATAATCTGTTCAGCCATTCTCCAACTGATGATCAGCCTTAGTTTCCAGTTCTTTGCCACCAGAAAAAAAAGCTACCATAAATATTTTTGTACATATGGATCCTTTTCTTAGTTCTTTGATCTCTTTGGGGTGTAGGCCTAGTAGTGGTATTATTGTTGGGCCAAAAGGTTTGCTCAGTTTAGCAACCTTTGAGCCCTATTTCCAAATTGTTTCCCAAAATAACTACACCAATACCCAGTTCCACCAAAAATGCATTAATACGCCTATCTTCCCGCAACTCCTCCAACATTGGTTAGGTGAGAGGTGACATAGAAATTCAGAGTTGCTTAAATTTGCATTATCTAATTATTAATCATTTAGAGCACTTTTTAAAATATGACTAGAGATACTTTGGATTTCTTTTCTGCCTCTGAAAAATAACTCTTCCTAAGCTTTGATCATTTGTGAATTGGAGAATGGCTCTGATAGTTATAAATTTGAAATAATAACCTATACATTTTAGAAATGGGAACTTTACCTGCTTCTCTTCTGATTTTTGATGCATTGATTTGTTTGTGAAAAAACTTTTTCAATTTAAAATTTTTAAACTGATACCTCTGGGTCACATGACCAACAAGATAGGGACTACATTTTTTCTCTATTCCTTACAACATCTCAAACCTCTCCAAAAAAGGAATTATGCACCAGATATAGAGCAATCTGTGCTGTCTCCACACCAAGACTTAGGTCACCAAGAACCCAAAGAAGGAAAAAAATTCAATGAACCCATCATCAGAGAAGACTAATCCCTTACTTTCAAAGGGCTTATTCTTACTTAAAAAACAGCGAGGTGGATCAACAGAACAGATGAGACAAGGGAGAAACAGAAATAATGAAACTTAATAACCTTATTTTATTAGAAAACATAAATGACTTAGGAAAGAACTTTCTAGTTGATAAAAATTCTCGGAACACTGCAAAGCAATGTGGCAGAAATTAGACTTAGATGAACACTGTACACCATATTTCACAATACATTCTAAGTGGATATATGATCTTAATATTAAAGAACCTAAAAATTAAAAGAGAATCATATCATAAAACTCTTGCAGATATGGGTAGGAGATGTATTCTAAATCAAACAAGGGACAGAGGCAATCACAAAAGATAAAATACACAGAAATTAATCTGCCTAGGATAGGAAGAAAAGGAGCTGAACAGGAAAAAAAATATGTCAAACTTTTGTTGATAAGGGTTTGGCATCCAAGCTATATAAACAATTAAGACAAATATGTGATACAAAAACCATTCTCCAATAGATAAGTGGTCAAGTGGTGTGAACAAATAGTGCTCAAAAAAATTTATAAATTATTAAGACATGAAAGAATGTTCCAAATCACTAAGAATAAGAAGTGCAATCTAAACAATTTTGAGTTTCACCTCACAAAAGACAGGAATACTCAATGTTGGAGGGCTATAGGAAGATAGGCACACTAGGACATTGTTGATGGAGTGGTGAATAAATACAACCATTTTGGAAAACAACTTGGAATTATGCAAATAAAGTGACTGAAATGTCCATACTCTTACGCCAAAATATTCCATTAGAAGGCTTTTAACCCCAGTGAGACCAATAATGTTTTTTTTAAAGTATCAGAATACATCAAAATGTTTGTGATATTCATTTTAGGGGTAGCAAAAAACTGTGAAAAGCAGAAAAGTATCAAATGGCAAATGGCTAAGGGCCAGCTCACAAGCCAATCGGTAAATTTTCAGTGTGAGGGTTTACACTTAGGAAATTATCAAACACAATAAATGAGGGAATGATTATCATTTTGTAGATTATCTAAACTTAACTGTGATGGAAAAAATTTTAATAGCGCAAATAAAACTTTAAAATGTATTGGGCACACATTTTTTTTCCAGATAATCAGATGTTAAAACACTTAACAGCATACAACTTGATATGGCAAGATAAACTGTACTACAAAAATGTAAAGGAATATTACTGTGCTGTTAAGAAATGATGATTGCACTACACACAGAGAAGCATGGAGAGATCTACATGAACTAATGCTGAGTGAAGTAAGTAGAGCCAAGAAAACAATATACACAATACCTACAGAATGTAAACAAAAAATCAAAAGTGAATTAAAAAATAAGCATGTATTAAAAGAAGAGTTAAGAGAAGATACTCTCACTCCACTCTTTTGCAGAGGTAGAAAAGGCCCACAAGTGTTACACTTTGCACATCTTTTCAGACTTTCTCAACGTATTGATAGGTTATACAAATTTTTTCCTCTTCTTTTTTTTAAGCAACTGAGATAAAAATCTGTAGAGCACTAAAAATGACTAGTACATACAAGTTACTTAATGCTTATTCCTTTCCCCCTTCTGCTTATACTAGATGGCTTTTTAGGAGGGGACAGAGGAGAGATACTCCTCTTTTTAAAAAAAATCAAAAAATATTGTTAAAAGAATATAGCACAGCACTTTGAAAATTGAAAAACATTTTACATAATCAAAATTTTTCATTTTATCTTCTATGATTCTACATCTTGTTTGGTCATGAACTCTTACCTTCTTCATAGATCTAAAAGTAATTTCTACTTTGCTCCTCTAATTTATTCATGATGCCACACTTTATATCTAAGTCATGTAGCTATCTACAGCCTATCTTAGTATACAGTATGAGATATTGGTCTTTTTTTGGGAGGGGTGGGGGTCAACTTTGCCAATCTGATCGGCATGACAAGAAACCTCTAATTTATATTCCTCTAACAATTATAAAGTTGGAACTTTTAAAAATTTTATTAATTTATTTTTAGTTTTCAACATTCTTCCATTTTTTCATATGACTATTGATAGCTTGTATTTCTTCCCTTAAGTACTACCTGCTCATATCCTTTAACCATTTATCAACTAAGGAATGGTTCTTAAAATTTTAGATCAGCTCACTGAAAATGAGACCTATATCAGGGAAATTTGCTGCAAGGTGGGGTTTTTTTTCAAATTATATACTTCCCTTCTAAATTCAACTGTCAATTTATGTAATCAAAATTCTTGATTTTATCTTCTGTGATCCCCTCTAACTATTGTTTCATCAGAAACTGTTACCTTATCCATAGATTTGAAAAGTAATTTCTTTCTTATTCTTCTAATTTGTTTGTGATGACATCCTTTATAACTAAGTCATGTATCCATTTGACAACTACGCTGTGTGAGATTTTGGTCTACAGAAAGGGTAAAGTTGTAAGGAAAATCAAAAGTCACTTCATGGAGGCAATAATCCTGCCTCTACTTGAAGAAGAGAAAGAGTTTGGATGAAAGTCAAAAAAGGTGGCACAATCAATTGAAGGATTTTTTTCCTCAACAGGGCTAAGACCTGTGTATGTTTGTTTTAAAAGGAATGAAAAAAAAAAACAGGAAAAAAAAGAGATGCTAAATAAAGTACAAAAGTAGTATCCCATTCTACAGATAAGGAAATTGATTTTCAGAAAGTTTAAAAATCTGACTTGCAAAGTCACAGACCCAGTAGCTCCAACCCAGGTTTTCCGATTACTGGTTCAGTACTCTTTTTACTAAACCATGCTGCTTTTTCTAGTAAGTGGATGGGTTAATACGTTTATAGCAGAAAAGAAAACACTTCCCCTTAAGTTGCAGGAAAGGCTGGGTAAAGGGAAAGGAAATAAGCATTTATGTAGTACCTATTATGTACCAGGCATTATGCTAAGTACTTTACAAATGCGATCTCATTTGAACCTCACAAAAATCATACAAGTTAGGTGCTGTTATTATCCCTGTTTTACAGTTGAAGAAACTGAGTCAAAGAAAAGTTAGTGATTTATCTGTAGTCACAAGGCTGATAAGTGTTTATGGCTGGATTTGAACTCAAGACTTCCTAACTCCAGACCCAGTGTTCTCTATACAATGTGACATGCACTGCCTTCAGTATTAAAGGATTGCTTAAAGAACATATAGCGATAGTGGCAAAATTGCCCAACATGCAAACATTATACAGATTCCCTACATTACAAAATACACAATAAAGTTCCTGTCAGATAGTATATCATCTTACCAAGTAGCTCATAAAGGTATATGGTGGAAAAAGTAGTAGCTTTGAAATTTTAAGACCTAGCTTCAGGTCAAGATTCTGCCATTTGCCTTAAGCAAATCACCTCATCTCTCTGGTTCTTAGTTTCCTCATCACAAATTAATAAAGTTGGCTTTATCAAGCTGCCATCTTATTATAGAGATTATTCTTTGATTCTTCAATATACAAAAATGAATTTAAGAAGCACTGAGCCAAAACTCTAACAAATAGAAATTTTCCGAATGAGCCCAAAATGTCTTTCCTGCTATGAATAGCAGAGATAATGCCAGTTTGTTTAACACATCGCCACATAAAAACTCCTTTGGCCGCTCATATCTCAACAACAGGAAATCTCATCTTGGAAAATTCATTCAAATATTTTAAAAGTATATACATCATTTACTATGCAATCTATTATGTAAGAGCATAACCCCAGAATTCATTTTTAGGAGGGGAGATATTAAATAACCACAAGGAAACCTTCGATTTTGCCCTTTAAAAGGTCAGATTCCGCTGAAATTAGAATCATATCATCCTCCATAGTCCGTACTTTAGACAAATTGGCATAAAGTGGTCATGTGATGTGGTCAGGACCAAAGCTGCATCTGACCAATTTAGAACACTAATACTACAATTAACAAAATAGCTATAATCCAAAAAAGATCACTCAAATTTTTTTTCAATATCAGCTAAAAATCTACATATGACATATGGAAATTATAGAACAAAATCTGTTAATGCATATATGCCACAGCCTTTATCTTCCCACACAACCAGATGTTCCTTATAGCATATACCCAAGACACCTGAATAAAGCACTACACTCCTGTGAAAATCTATTTATGACAGTTACTGTCAGATCAAATCCTAGCGTGAGTTTTCATATACACTGGGGAATAACTTCCACACAAAGAGACTTGAAATCATTTAATACCACCAAGGTGGTTGGCTATGTATACTATTAAGCTTTGTAAACTCATAGAGTGCAAACTAAAAATTTAACAACTTAAGTTGCTTTATGTGTTCCAAAAACTAAATCTTGCTTAAACAGCTATTGAATATTGCCTCACTGAGGAAACAGAGATATCATCAAAGGTGCAAAATACAAAAAAAAAAAATAGATGGAAAATATATATATGTGTGTAGAGATATGTGTATATACCATATATCTATATCTACAGAGATATATGGATATGGAGATATAAATTCCCCATCCCTTATCACTCAATTTCTCATTCCCATCCCCTCAACTCTCCCACCTCAAAGTTTCAAAGACACACTACTCAGTCTTTCCACTGTGCCCTATGGAATGCCTGACCCATATAGCAACAAATTTTCCTTCACCTCAAATCTATTCCTCTTAACTTATTCCAAGTCTTCCATCCACTAGCTCTTACTGAAACCTGGCTCCCCCATGAACCTCCCTGGCCACCCTTTCCAGAACTGGCTGTACTCTCACTCATTCCCCTTTGCTTATTATTGGGGTCGTAGAGAGTTGGAATACCCCATTTATACTTCCAGGTTCTCCCCCCGACTCCATCATTCAGTAACTTCTCTTTTTTGAGGTTCATGCTATTCATATCTACTACCCAATCAAATTCCTTATAGCTGTTGTCTACAAACTCCCAAGTCATTCCTCTTCCTTATTTAATGAGTTTGATATCTGGCTCACAGTTTTTCTCTTCCCCTCAACTTCTGCCCTCATACTAGAGGACTTCCATAAACATACTGACACTCCTTTAAATACCATACCACTCAATTTCTCAACCAACTCACTTTCCATGAATTACTCCTGAGATGGTCATGTTCTTGATCTATCACCCATAAATGTACCACTTCTACCTCTATGTTCAAGAATTCTGAAATCCTTCTATCTGACCACAATCGATGGTCTTTTCACCTTTCTCTCTGCTTTTCCTTACAAAATTCGACTCTTCTAACACTCCAGAACCTCTAAATTCTTTCCCAATCTATCTCCCCTGCAATAATCACTCTTTCTTCTTTCCCCATCTTGACCCCTTGGTGAACCAGTTCAATCCTAGGCTGTCCTCCTCTCTTGAATCACCAACCATACCCAGCCAAGCCTCAGACATGGTTACCTTCCACTACTCTCTCATTTGCTCATACACATGTGCCACTGAATAAAAAAATAGAAAACCACACAACCATTCTGACTGGACCCTCACAGCTGTTCAGCAATCCTATTATACCTCCTTTATCAACTCACTATCTCATTCTACCACACCTTTTCATACCGCCTCAAACCTCTTATGGCTCCTCTCTCAACTGATAATCTTTCCTCATATTTTTACAGAAAAAAATAGAAGCCATTTACTTTGTACTGCCTCTTCTCTCCTCTTATCACTCATATGTCTTCCACCACTATCTCCTCTTTCACCTCTGTGCCACATGATTACTCTGTGCTTACTCCTTACTAAGGCTAACCTCTCCACTTGTTCAAGCAATTCCATTCCATTCTGTCTCCTCTAAGATTGCCCCCTCTATCATCCACATACTATCACTTATTTTCAATCTGACCTTGTCAAATGGTTCATTCCCTTCTGCCTATAAATATGCCCAAGTCTCCCTCATTCTGAAAAAAAACTCACTACATATTTCCATATTCACTATTGGCCTATGCCTCTCCTGCCCTTTATAGCTATAAGCCTCAAAAAGGTCACCTGCAATAGCTGCCTTCACTTTCTCTCCTCTTACTCTCTTGTTAACTCCTTTTAATCCAGCATCCAACCTTACCACTCCATGAAAACTGCTCTCTCCAAGGCTAGTAATGATCTCTTGGTTGCTAAATCCAAGGCCCTTTTCTCTATCCTTATTATCCTCGTCTTCTCTGCAGTCTTTGACACTGTTCCTCACTCTCTAGTCCTTGATATTCTCTTCAATCTAGATTTTAGGGACAGCACTTTCACCAGGTTCCTCTCCTACCTACCTGACTGCTCCTTCTCTTTCTCTCCTATGATGGACTCTCTTCCAGATCATGCCCTGTAACTGTAGATGTCCCTCAGGATTGTGTCCTGGGCCCTCTTCTCTTCTCTTTAACGTCACTCTCATCAGCATCCACAGATTTAATTATCATCTCAATGCTGATGATTCTCAAATTTACCTATCCTGTCCCAATCTCTCTGCTGATCTTTAATCTCACTTCTCTAACTGCCGTTCAGACATCTAACTACATGTCCAACAGACATCTTAAACTCAATATGTGCAAAATATAATTCATTATCTTTCCCCCTAAATCCATCCCTTGCCTCCTACTTCCCTATTAATATTGAGGACAACACCATCCTTCCAGTCTCTCAGGCTCCCAAAATAGAAGTCACCCTAGACTCCTAACTATCCTTCACCCCTTGCCCCATATCCAATCTACTGCCAAAACCTGTCAATTTCACCTTCATATCATCTCTTGAATATACACCCCTCTTTCCACAGACACTGCCACCACCATAGCCTGATGATAACTCAGCCTGACTCTTCTTGCTCAAAACCACCCTCTAATCAAATGATTTTCCTAAAGTGCAGGTCACCTCCTTACTCAGTAAACCCCAGTATCTCCCTATTGCCTCCAGGACGAAATACAAAATGTTTTATTTGGCATTCAAAGCCCTTCATAATCGAGCCTCACTCTATCCTTCCACTCTTCTTACATCTTGCCTTCCACTGACACTGGCTGCCTGTCCATCCCACAGAACACTCTCTGCTCTTGGAATATTCTCTGGCTGTTACCCAGGCCCTCCTCCACTCCAGCTACCGACCTCCCTAACTTCCTTTAAATCCCAATTAAAATCCCATCTGAGGGCCATGTCCAGTTGTCCTGATCTATATCTTACCACTAGAGCCAGATGGCTCCACAGGAGAAAGTGAGGCTGGTGACCTCTTAGAGGCATGGTCCTCTTAGAGGAGAAAGGACAAACTACAATAAAATCCAATCTTTTACTGAAAGCTTCCTGAATACGTCTTAATTATAGTACCTTCCCTCTTTTAACTGCTTCCTATTTATCCTATTTAATTACTTCCTATTATCTTGCTTTGTATATATTTATTTTCATGTTGTCTTCCTCATTAGATGGTAAGCTCCTTGATGGCAGAGACCATCTTTTGCCTTTCTTTAAACCCAGTGCTTACCACAGTACCTGACATATAGCAAGCACTAAATAAATGTTTACAGATTGATTCGCTGATGTATATATGTGTATATACATACACCAATAATACAGATGTAGAAGTGTACTATTTTGTGATAAATGAAGTCAAGATAAATCATTTCTACCATCACCCCTTCTGAAATTGACAGTTCCATTGACTAACACATGTAGATATATTAATTTCTAAGGTTCTCTGTATATGTTTGATTTCTCTCCACAAGATCATGAGGGTACTTTGTTATTCCTATCTGTATCTCCCACCCTTACCTGGCAAATTGGTCTACAAGAAAAGAAACAAAGTGGATACGTGTTGAATTTGAACACACTGGAAATTAGTTATGAAGGGTCATCAAGCAACCAACACATTAATCCATGTTTAGCAAAAATAACTAAAAACACTATATCAGATTGTGCACCGTCTTGTGGAGGGAAGTGGGAAAGGAGGGGGAGAAAAATTTAAAAATTAAAAGCTTATGGAAGTGATTGCCGATAATTCAAAATAAATTAATTAAAATTTAAAAAACAATTAAAAACATATTCAGGAATAAATAAAACTATTAATTGTTTCAACTAATGTTGTCAATAATATCCTTACAGATTCCCTGGAATTTTCTAAGTGAAGCATAATGTCATCAGCCATCAGGAATAGCTTTGCCCAAGAATTAAGGCATTCACACACCTTACATAGACAGGCAGATAAACACACACACACATACACACACACACACACACATTTTGTTTCTGATCTCTTCAATCTGAAAGTTCAACTTCTTAAAACTCTGAAGCCTGACAAATTCACTCCTAATAAATCTTGCTCCATAAATATTAAAAGATAGAGAAAATTCCATAAATTTCCCAAAGACAAATTAACATTCAGGCACTAAAGTACAAAGCACTATCCCAGCAAGAACACTGAAAGAATGATATGCAAAGTTGCTTAAGTAGTTGTGCCAAGCAGATAGCTCAAATTTTAACAGCTGAGATTCTACATTTCTTGTTTTTAAGACAAAAAGCGTTACGAAAGAGAAAAAAAAATGTTGCCACACCCTGAAAAGCAAGCATCTAAACAGTTCCTTGAAAGATGCTCACATGGGACGTGTCAGACACATTTCCCTATTCATGAGACAAGAAGAAATGAAGGAATCCCTTGATGTTTTTATTTTTTCCTTTGGTTGTTGAATCTAGCACGAGGAAAGAAAAAGCCCTGAAGCCCCTATTACCCAGAATAATAAGAGGAATAACAGCTTTTGTTGAGGTCCATGATCTTATGAACAAGAGATCATATAATTTATGCAAACAGGGAACTGGGCTTTAAAACACCTTAAATCCTCACAAGTCAGATAACTACCTGTTAATGAGAAATGTAAATGAGGAAAAGAAGTCACTGACTCCTGAATTTGTAGTTAGGAGGCTTAGATTGCTAGAGCCTTCTTTGTTCTTTGGCAATTCACAGAAATCCTTGGTCCCCTATCTAGAGATGGAAATAAAAGGCTTCATCCTTTCATCAAGAAACTGATCTGAGAAGGGGATAAAGTACAGTGACGAGCCTAAAAACCAAAGGACAGATTAATTACACTAATTATATACAGGATCATATTGTGTCAGGTAAGCAACAGCAAATACACATGAGAAGTAACGAATCTGCATTTCCAAATTTTAGGCACATTGGGGGAAGCTCACACAAACATACCTCAGTACACAGGTAAGCAAATGTGGATTGGTCCTAATACTCACAGCCAGAGCCAAGACAAAGGGTAAATGAAGATAACCACTGAACGTATGACATATTATACAAGGCACATATGTTTTAGTGCCAGAAAACTACACTCTCCGTGGTATGGAACTACAAATTTTGTGATGAGTCAAGCTGCCTGTATTACAATAAAGGATAGGGCTATAGGAGAGGTATAATTTTCAAAGTCAGCCTAAGCCTTGTCTTATCTCTGCTTAGAGTACAACAACTGTAACAAAATAGAGATGGGCTGGGAAATTAATATATTGAACCTGGCTAGATATCCTGGGCATTTACTTCTAGAGTAATCATACTTCTTTGCATATACTGAAAGTAGGGACAGTGGCCTGAGTCAAAGTATATTCTGGCTAAAGATCTAGAATAATCTAGAATCCATCAGGTGGATATGATCCAACAACAGAATCATACTCTGTGTGGGGGCAGCTAGGTGGCGCAGTGGATAGAGCACCAGCCCTGAAGTCAGGAGGACCTGAGTTCAAATCCAGCCCCAGACCAAACATTTGACACTTACCAGCTGTGTGACCCTGGGCAAGTCACTTAACCCCAATTGCCCAAAAACAAACAAATAACAACAACAACAACAAAAGAATCATACTCTGTGGGCCATGTTCCTGGCTCCTCACCCATTAAGGGACCCTCATCGTAAACATAAAATATGCTCTTAGTAATAATTGTACTGATAGCTGCTAGACACAAGAAGAAAAATTCTAGAAGATGCCAGCTCATTCTTCCCTTTACTTGGACCTCAAGGAAGAGATAATATACAGCAAGTTTGCAAGAGAGGTTGTGGTGAGGGTACAGGAGTGGGAAAAGCAGAGAAAAGGAACAAGATGTGTGTTCCCCATTGCAAGGTGGAAAATCAAACAGATAATTTTTAAAATAGTAGTGCTGTTATTAATTAATGGGTAGGTACAAATTTGCTAACTCTAGAAATTATTCAGTCAAGTGATCCAACATGTATACAGAGAACATGGAGCAGATCATACCACTACGCCTCTACTTCCTCCTACCTTCAAGTAGGTCAAAGATATTAAGCCACCTATACATACCAAAATATTCAGAGCAATATTATTTGTAGTAGCAAATACATAAAGACAAAGTAAACACCCTTCTATTATACAAATATGAGTATAATAAAATGTCACACCACCATATAAAGGACAAATATGAAGAATTCCAAGAAGCATTGAAAGAATCATATGAACCAATGAAGAATGAAATAGGATAACAATGTATACACATAGTGACTACCATAATCCTAAAGGAAAGAATAAAACAAAACTAGAAACTCTGTGATTATCATGATGAACCGAGGCACCAAAAACCAAGAAAGATGTAGAACATGCACCTCCCTACTCTTATAGCAAAGGTGGGAAAGTATGGATGGGAATAGTACGTCTACTGTCAGACATAATCAAAAAGTTGATTGTTTTTGCTGAACTGCTGAGCGTGTTATGTGTGTGTTTAATCTTTGTTAGAAGTAGTGGTTTACTGAGTAAGGGATATATGTGTAAACAAATGTGTTATAAAAATAGAAGAAATAAAAAATTAAAAAAAAATTTTAACGCAAATTAATCATTCACTGGGTATATGAAAACCCTCTCTCAACAATGCTATGATATACAACGTCTCTCACTAATACTGAGGGGCAAATATGTATCTCACCATGTTTAGAGACAAAGTTACCAAATTCCTAATTGTTAAACTTGGAAAGCACTTCTTTGTGAAATCCCAAACTTTCCTTTCACATCTACATCACAGGTGAGCATCTATTTCTAGAATTATGCCATGTCCAACCAACAAAACTCCCACATGCAAAAATCTCCTCTTTAGACTGAATTTTACAGTTAAGACAGTGTTCAAGCCATGCTGATGGTAATCAGTAGCTCTATTATAAGTCCTTTTATTTGGTGCTGAACCACTAAAGCTCATGTGCTAGTTACTTGCTTCATATTACATCGCTTTTATCTGATTCCTGATACTGATGAGTAATGCTTTTTATGCATCTTTAATAAAAGATTTAATTAACACTACCTCATTCAAAAAACATAAACATATTTTTAAGGGCTTAATTTTAAATGTATTTAGTTTTTTAACAAGTGTGTGACATAGTAACTATCTTTTCTGAAATGGCTAAATCAAGCACCTTAGAGAAAATAGGTGGAATTGAGACCTAGTCAGCTGGCCAACCTACTCAAGGCAAAAATCTTTTCTACCTGGGAGCCCTTCTGTTGGTTATGCTCATTTTCAATGCTCATCAATTTATGTGTTCTCACGTTACTATTTCTTATTAAAGACTATTGAACCTATTGAAGACTATTAAATCAATTGATTATTGAAGACATTGAATCAATCAAAAAGCATGTATTGAAAATAATAAAACTAAGATATTTAAACAATTTATGACATACTGTGAAAAATCTGGAGGAATCTAGTATATTGAATTTTCAAATAAATTACTAGTATGTTGTCTTATTGGTCAGAGGGGTAGAACTGAGAATCTAGGCTCCTGGGTTTTGGTAATACTGACATCAATGTCTCATTCAATGTTACTGGGTAAATCATTTAGTCAATGAATTCATGGTACAGTTTAATTTCCTCCTTCAAAACAAGGCTCTTTCCTGACCTACTCTTCCATTGTCTGAGCTCCACCCCCAACTGAGAGAAATTATTTTTTATTGTCTGTGTGTGTGTGTGTGTGTGTGTGTGTGTGTATACTGTTGTTCTACCTCCATAATAAGCTTCTTGAGAGCACAGGCTGTTTTTATTTTTGTCTCTTCACCTCCCTTTTTGTCTCTGCATCCTTAACACACATTAGGTACTTTAAAAATGTTTTGAATTGAATTACATTTTTCTTTCAATAAAAAAACTATGTCAGCTCTCATTAGGCAGCACCTTTATGCAAGGTAGCAATAATATGCTGGAGCTAGGAATATTCCCTTCAGATCAATTTCTCATACTAGGCACTGTGACTTTACCCATGACAACTTTACTCCACACTAAAAAGACTGCCATCCATGTCTAAAATGCAATGATACAGGCACAATCCCTGCCCCCCCCACCCTGCCCAGTAGCATTCTGGGTCAAAAACCTCAAGGGAATTGAAGGTAAGTAAAAATACGTATGGCCAAATGGCAATTTGTACAAATCATATAAATCATAGAGAAGGAAACACAGGGCCCTAATCCTAAAGATAGAGTATAATGGAATAAATCCCAAAAAGTAATTAAAACTGAAAGAGGTAGAAAAGAAGAAGAGTTAGTACTATAACAAAGTCATAACTCCCCCTCAATCAGCAAGACAAAATGTCAGTGATCTTTTTTTTTTTTTTTGCTTCTGGAAACAGAAGAGCCCAATTTTCAAATGTACTAGAGATGACTGTAAGCAAATCTAAACTAGTGTTCTTTTAGGGGATTGCTTGTGTTTGGTTTGAGCAGTCTTGGTTTTTTAAAGGATCCACTTGTTTATACATAGTTGCTTAAATTTTACAGAAAACCCTTCTGGGGGGTTACTCAGAATTTCTGAAACAATATAGTTGAGTAAATCAGACAGCTGTTTTCAGGACTTGATAAAACCACATTTAAGTCATCTGCAAAGGAGGAGGGGGCTATTTGTACATTATGAAAAATGCTGAAAACCCAACAACTGGAAAGGTCACTTTGTTTAAAAAGTTACCAAAAAATAAGCAAAAGGGGAAAAAGTTTAACATTGACTAACAACTTTAAAGTTGTTCTACTTGTGCTTATTTCTGGGAAAACAAATGTCAGGCTTTTATATAAGAAAAAGCAGCAACAATTGATATTTGTGAGTTGGTTCATGGGTGGTCTGTTTACAGTATTAAAAGCCTCAGAAAATACTTGACATTTTTCTCCCCCAAAAAGTAAGCTTTTAAGGTTCTCACAAATCTTGATCATTTTCAGAAGTAATGGTGTGAACGTCCTGCTTGGACGGAACCTAAAGTAAATTTAACTTTGATGCAAGGAGCAATATCTTAACATGATAGAAGGATGAGCCAAGTTTGCTGTTACCCAAAGTTTTCAGCTGGATGCCAGAAATCTGGCACAAGTTTTTAACAGACCACATCCATCTGAAAACTGCCCTTCCACCCAGAACAAAAAAGACCTTGGATTTGTAAGACTCATCTGAAACAGTGCATCTGAGTCACGAAGATAAAAAAAAAATGAGATTGTAACTGCAATTCCAAGAAACCTGCACATTTCAAGCCAAAGGCGAAAATTCTGGTCTTTTTCCACCCCTCCCCAATAATAAAGTTCCAGTGACTCCAAATGGAATTCTAAGTTTTCAAACCTTAGAAAAGCTTTAAGTTGGTTATTGATGTTTTTGGACCATCAAGTCGGTCTGTCAAATGTACCACCTCAACCGGATTTTATGCACAAATTAACAATAAGAAGCTGAATTATATAATACCTCAAATTACTACGAAACAACTAGACAATGTACTAAAAATAAGGTTTTAGTCTTCAAGAAAGAAAGCATTATGGACTCTTAAGTTAAAAGCAGAAGTAGATTTTTTAATGAATTCTGGAAATATAAAGAGTAACTAAGTAAAAAAGATTCTGAATCAAGAGAACAGTGTTGAGGATACCAGTTTCAAATGATGTTAGTGTACCTGTGGTAAGGCCACCCGGTCAGGAAAAGTCTACAACATGCCTCTGGGTGGCACAAAGGGCATCATCTTTCTATAGAGGACAGAACAGTCATTCTAGCCTAGGCCTCAGCTACAATATAGCCTACAGGATTTCCAGAGAAGGAAGACAACACAATACCCACATTTGGGAAGGCAGCTTGCCTCTTAATTCATAACTTTAGGATAAGATCAAACAGCTAAATGGGAAGCAGAATCAACTTCCCAAGTCAACCTATAGGAATTGCTGAGCAATGGCATAGAAGAGGAACAATTATGGTAAAACAACTCATTAATATACAGAAACATATTGCCTCTGATCCCTTATGATTGCATTTTCAAACAATGGAATCATAAAAGATTTTAAATAAGACCTAAAATTGTCAGCTGGCCAACTACTTGCCTCCAAGGAAACAAAAATGATCATTTTTATTCTTACTCTAAAAGATTTGCAGGATAGAGAGGTTCCTAATTGCTATTATATGTACTTAATCACCCTTATATGAGGAAGTTTTTCATTAAAATCAACTTAATCTCAACTGTGGGTCATTTAAACACAATTTTATTATTCTATCCTCCACAGTTTTGGACTGTGCAAGTTTAAACTCAGGGTAGTGACAAGTAGTATAATAAAACCATTAGGCTGGGATTGATACAGTACCCCTGAGCAACACTCAGACTTGCTTATAAACTTATAATTGGACGATTCTTTTCTATTTCCTCATTTCATACAGGACTCAACACAATGAAAATAAGACTACATTTACATCAAGGAAAAAGGTACAATCTTCCCAAAAGACACAATGTGTATACCAAAATACCCTGTGAATATAATGTACTCTAAGTCAAACACTTAATTGTCAGTAATCCTCTCATTTTGCTTTGATTTTCTCCAAAGAAAAGTTAGTTTGCATGTGTAAAATATAAGCCAAACAAAATAAAGAGCACTAAACTTGAGGTAATTAAAACAACCTTTGCTGAGCTCCACTCTAAATTTCATACCAATTTTCAGAATGTGCCTGAGGGACAAGTCTGCCTGTCTGAATCCTACACCAGAGATTCCAAAACTCCAAGAGCAACCTTGGAGAATTCATAAAGGCCCTCTTCCTGTTTTTAAGATGAAGTATTTAAACCATTCTAAAGAGAAACATCGCTATACCATGCCTCAAACACTGCAGAGAAAGATGTTCTAGAATCTAATTTGTAAACATATCTACAAAAACCCCACACTTTTAGTCACAGGCTCTCCAAATAGTAAATGTTCAGTAGCAAAGAAAAATCATAACAAACTTTAAGAATAATTTTCATGGGTGGCCTTTCTCTTCATGTTTCATTAAAAACAGATTTAATCTGCAACCTAAAATCCCTTAAATTTAAAACTTGTTAACTAATAAAACACAAATACATGTTAGTAGTTTTTAATAATATCATACTTGCAAATTAAGAGAAGAATTAAGGTCTGAAAGGGACCTTAATTAGAACCCATTAAACATATTTACCATATATGAAAAGATAAAGAAAAATAAAAAATACATAAGATTTCCCAGAGAAATATTGCAAACCACCCAAATTAGAGTAATAAGATTGATTTCCATATTATCAGAGAACATTTAAAAATAGGAAATATAATGAAAAGCTAGTGAGAAAAATAATAATCACAATTTATCTTAAGCATTATGGGATTATAAACTCTATAGGTTTGCAAGTGCAAATAATAGATTAAAGTAATTAAATCTAGATTTAATCTTTAAAAATCAACCTCAATCTAGCTAGACTGATGAAGACATAAATCTTTTTAAAATATACAAATTTTAGATTGAGCAGAGAACACAGATCACAAGCCCTGAGTATACCCATAACACAAGCTAAGCCTCACTTTTCTATAATTAAGACCTTAAGAGGAGCTCAGTTTCTATGCAAACTGAAAGGTGTTTAAGATATAAAATAAACTAATCAATGAGAGTAGATATTCAATAGCTACTCTATTCAGTACCATAAAGGATCTAACAAAAACAAAAACAATATAAAACCTCCTTGCCCTCAAAGAATTTATATCCAGATGTAAGGGAAAAAAACTGATGAGCATGAAATAATTAAGAGCTAAACTATCAGAAATAAATTGCAAAAATAACAGTCATTCTGAGAAGGACAAAAATATACTAGGCTATAACAGAAGGGAAAGGTTTGATACAGAATGTGTGACATTAACAAGGTCTTAAAGGATGAGTAGGAATTTGACAAGCAGAAAATGGAAGTGAGCACATTCTGAACTGACAAAGTTGTGTAAGTACAGAAGGAAATACACAAAGTAGAAGATGGGAGAGACTGTAAGAAAGCATAGGCTGTAGGGGTACACTATGCAATAAAACCAAGGCCAGTTAATGGAGTCCATTCACCATGAAGCAGAAGAATTTGGCAATAATTTAGTCATAAGTCAAAAGATAAAAACAAGAAGAAACACTTTTTCAATTATTTATTCTCTAAAGACCAATACTCACCAAACTGTGGGGCTGGCAAGATCCGAGCAGTTCGAACTGGGCCATGTCGGACAGAGAAGAGTTCCTGGGCTTCCCCACTAATCTGTATAATAGAGAGCAAAAAACAAAACTATATCATGCATTTCATGGATCAAAACTGCTGCCACATTATGACACACCAAAGCATTTTCTGTCGAATAGTGCATTATAGTAAGTGCACACTTATTAATGGATATAAAAATAACTCAAATTTAATGTTTTAAGAATTACAAAGTTCTTTACTCATAACAAACTTGTGAAAGAAGTAGTGCAAGTGTTATATTGCTCGCTTTGTAGAAGGGGAAACTGAGGCTCAGGAAGATGAAGGAGTCTCCCAACACCACACAACTTTGAAAGTACAGGAACCTGGGGCACCTAGGTGGCACAGTGGATGGAGGTCTGGCCTTGGAGTCAGGAGGACTTGAGTTCAAATCCTGCCTCAGAAAGTACAGGAACCATACATATATATCCACAACTCAAATTACCATAAATATTTTTGAAAACTACAAAGAGTATAATCTTCAAAAAGTTCACATACTGACCATAAATAGGAAAAAAAATAGAGGGCTCATAAATCTGATGTAAACAAAAAAGTTGGGATAGTTTGCCAGTTTCTATATGATTAACTTACCCTTTTTTTTATTTTTTATGTAATTTATTTTATGTTTTAATTTTATTGTTACATTTTAAGTTCCAAACTGTCTCTCTTCCCCCTCCTCACATCACGCTAGAGAAAGCCGCCTTTTAATGCAGATTTATAAATATATGTAGAACTATACTATGTGTACTTCCATTGATCAGTTCTTCCTCTGGAGGTGGATAACATATTCCTTCACTGGTCCTTTATAGTTAATATAAGTGTTTATAGTACTCAATAACTGTTCACAACTGTTCACAATTATTCTTCAAACACTACTGCTGTTACTGTATATAACTTCTCCTTTTCTTTAAGTGTTCTCTTTTCCTTTTACCTTTATTCAAAAAATGCCAAACCAGTTTATGTCAGCTGCCCCAAAGACTACAAGGATTATGTTCATTTTCAAGATTTCTTCCAACTAGGAGTAACTATCATTTAAGAAAATGTTCAATCTCAGAAATAGGTGAAGTATTGTATGGTGTTGAAAAGTTCAGGCTTTAAGAAGAATTTCACTCTTTAAAATATATGTCCCCCAACTGTGGCTAGTTCTTTGCTTAATGCTGCCTCTCCTACAGTACTGGGGAGCAGAGTTAATTACCTCATTACAACATAATGGAAAACACAGGACAAAAAAGCAGGTCCCAAGGAGGACAGAGCCACCCCCAACCCCTTTGGAAGCTCATCTGAAAGTTAACCCTTCTAGGCTTGGCTCATTTCCAGAAAGAGGAGAATTCTGGCTCTTTCTGGCATCTAATGCACCAAACATCAGAGCTGGAAGGGCCCTAGTAGGCAGTCAGTCAACAGGCCTTTATTAAGTACCCAACACTGTGTCAAGTGTTAGGGATGAAGTTAAGGCAAAAACCATGTCCCTACTCTCAAGAAGCTCACTGTCTAATGGGGGAGATAACATGCAAATAATTAGGCAGAGGCAAGATAAATACAGAGTGGATGAAGGTCATCAGAAAATGGAAGAAAAAAATAAAAATAAATAATAAAATATATGGTCCCCATATGTACAAAAATATAGACGCTTTTCTTGTGGTGGCAAACAATTGGAAACTAAGGGAATACCCATCAATTTGGAATGGCTGAAACAGTTATGAGGTATGAATGTGATGGAATTATATTATGCTGTAAGAAATGATAAAGAGAACAAATTCTGAAAAACCTAGTAGGACATGTTTGAACCGATGCAGAGTGAAATGAACAGAAACAGAAGAACAATTTCTACAGTAACAACATCATAAAGACAAATTACTCTGAAAGACACAGAATTCTGTCCAACACAATTACTAATCATGATTCTGTTAAGACGGGTGAAGAAGCATGCTACCCACATCCTGATAAAGAGGTGATAGATTCAAGGTACATGGAGCAAGATGGGGAGGGTGGGGGAGGGGGGGAGATTTTACACAGGTCCAGTGAAGGAATTATTTTAGTTGACTATGTATATTTGTTACAAGAGTTTCCTTTTCTTTTTCCAATGGTAAGTGGAGGGAGGTGAGAGGGAAATAAAAGATATTTATTTGTTAATTGAAAAAAAATATATTTATTTTTTAACCGGTCCCTGTTAGCTCCAAAGAAGTGAAAAAATGCACACACACCCCAACCTTCTTTGCTAAAGTAGGGGCCTATGTGTGTGGAACATAAAATAAACTCTGAGACTTAACCAATACATTGGTTAATTTAACCTAAATGTTTTGTTTTCTCATTCCTTTTTATTCTTTGTTACAAGGAATAGGTTCACTGGAAAGCAGAAGAGGGAAGAATATAACTTGAAAATGACAGTGATAAAAACAAAAGATATCTTTTTTAAAATTTAAGTTAAAAATTAAAATAAATGAAAAAATGAATATATGGTTTTGCAGTAAAATCTTATTCTGATACCTCACTGTGAATTCTTGAAAATTATGCAAGAAGAACAGAAGCCCTGGTAGTGCAAGAGTAAGAATCTGGAAGACCTAGTTTCCAATCCTGCCTCATACTTATCATGGCAAATCACTTATCTTCATTTATAAAACAAAGATGATAAAAGCACCTATCTCACAGGATTGTTGTGAAATTACATGTGTAAAGTGGCTCTCAAACATTAACAATCTACATAAATGTGAACCAGTAGAGGAAGTACTAGTTGCCCACAAGATAGTTTGGGACAAGAAACTTTGTTTCTGTTAGCAAAGGGCAAGCCTCACTATATACAAAAAAGGCCTACAGATGGAAGGTTAGGTAATCAATAACTAAAATGTGGAGAGTTTCTGATCTGCAAAGTAAGTATCCAGACTGATGAAATCACAGATTTTTTTTTTTGAGAAGAAAGAGTATATGACTATAGTTTTAGAAATAAAAGGTAGCCTAGTATGGTGAAAAACATACTGCACTGGGAACAAGTAGGGCCATGTTCTAGTACTGATAATGCCAAATGCCTGCTTGTTCAAATGAAGGCAGGTCACTTTAACCATCCAGGCCTCAGTATCCTCATCTGTGAAATGTGGGGTTGGGACTAGGTGATCTCTCTAAAGGAACTATGCTAATGTACCAAGTACGAAAACAACTGCCTTTCACATATCAAGCGAATGGCCAGTTTGCAACTGATGGAAGTCTTGAGCAAATTAAATTGGAATTAGTTAAGAAATCCTTTCCAGACCTATTTTAAATGGTACTTTGACTCTCAATACATAATTCTTAATTGCCTGCTGTTAGATGAGTTACGTAATGTCAAGCTAGCAAAAATGGTAAGCGTTACAGAACTACTTTCAAATAACCGAGAACTTAAAACAGATGTAATGAGGCTAAAAATTCAACAAGCAAGACATTGGCATTCTATCTTTTGAAACAGTCTGCCAAACTAGCAGTTTACAATATCAGAAATGCATAATTTAGAAAAGAAAACCTTATAAATCTATGAATATTAAACCATAAATCTGAACTGTCTTGTAGACTACTTGTTTTCAGTTCTTCAATCTCTCTTCTTTCTGCAAGATAAAAAGGAATTCGAAATCTTCATTATCTTTGATTCTCATAAGGGTAAAATACAAGCAGTGCCTGGCTAACTACCAAAATCATGTAGTTTATTAAAAAAAACTTCAATTCACAATCTACTGACTTCTGGTTAAGATGGCTACATGAGAAGTCCTAGAGGAGCCAGCTCTACTACAAATGATACAATAAAGTGCTAAAAATACAGCAGAAGGAACAGTGATTTTTTTTTAAAACCAAAATTAAATGCCCAGGCATTCCTCCATACAGTACAATACTGCACAAAGATGTTCAGAAGTTTATAGACCCTCTGACACAGGATAAGCAAAGGAGACATGCTCTGGAGCCCCAGCAGGAGACACTACCAGTGTAGCAACCAGGCAGTGTGTGTGGAAGCCACAGCAGGAGACAGGTGCTATGTGCAACTGAGCAATAAAATACAAGGGGTCAATATAGTCAGTGAGATTGATTTGGGGCCTGTCAGGACCACAGTAAGGAACCATGTCAAGTCCCAGCTGGCAATTATACAAAGAAAAAAGGAAGCAAAGAAAATTCTAAGGCCAAAACACAACTTGCACCACTAAAAAACTGATTTAGAGGTTATGTGAAGAGAGCTAGGTCAACTGAGAAAGCACCAAGGATAGGTCATGACCTGAGCAGCCCACAGAAGTCAGACTTAAGATAACCCAGAACCAAGGATTCAGAAATCCCTAGAAGTCTATACTGAGCTGTCACAGAAAGCCATGAAGATCCAACGTTCTGAACTTCAAAGATCCAGGAGGGGACACCCACTCCCAGGTGGAGGTCAGCACAGGTACCTGGGAGGCCCAGAGTGACATCAAATGGGGTCAACTACCCTATCTAAAAGTGTAGCAAGGGGCAGAAACTGGTCCTGGAACAAAACTCCAATTCAGGAGATACAGCTGGAGAAATCAGAAGAGAAAAATGAAAAATCAAAATCACCAATCAATATCAAAAATGACTGAAAGTCTAGAGATCTCTGAAAAAGTACAAGAAACATCATAACTTCAGGCAGAGACTCAAAGGAAAAAATAGATTTTTCCCTGAATACTCTTTTAAGCGAGAAATTTAAAGAGAGAGATAGAGAAAGGCTATTGGGGAAAGAAATGGAAGAAGAATAAGCAGCTTAGAAGAAATTAATAAATCTTATCAAAGAAATTAACTCTGAAAATTAGACAACTAAAAATCAATGACTATAAAATAGCAAGGAATATTAGAACAAAGCCAAAAGATTGAAAAAAAATAGAAGATTGATATAAAAAATAACTGACCTGGGGGAAAGATCAAGGAAATACATATATTTATATATATATATATATATATATACACACACACACACACACACACACACATACATACATATATATATTTTTTTTTTTTGGCTAGGCAATGGGGTTAAGTGAGTTGCCCAGGGTCACACAGCTAGTAAGTGTTATGTATCAGAGGCTGGATTTGAACTCAGGTCCTCCTGAATTCAGGGCCAGTACTCTATCCACTGCACCACCTAGCTGCCCCTAGGAAATATAATTTAAGAATTAATGGACCCCCTGAAAACCATAATTTTTTTTAAGCCTGACTATATTTCAAGAAATCACATGTGAAAACTGTCCTGATCTATTAGAGCCAGAGAGCAAGTCAGAGACAGGAAGAATTCAAAGATCTCCTGAAAGGATCTCCTAAAAGTGAAAGTTCCAAGAATGTCATAGCCAAAATCCACAGCTCCCACATCAAAGAAAAAATACTGCAAAACAGAAGTGGTTCAAGTACCAAGAAACTACAGCCAGGATCACACAAGACAAAAATGAGAGATCTTGAAACATGAAATTCCAAAAGGAAAAATGCATCCTCTTAACAAATAAGAATTAACTTAGCCTTCAAGGTTGAACAGAAAACAACAGGGAGGGGCCTTGAGAGGAATATGGCAGACCTGATACTTATCCTCCACAAAAAAAGCAAATGCAAAAATGCAACAGTGGTCCCTCTCTGCCTATATTTTGTAGGGTTTTGTATTTTGTTTTGTTTTTAGCACAAATAAGTATTGTATTAAATTTAGCAAATATGCAAGTTTTAAATCAATATTCATTAATAATGTTGGTCCATAGCTTTTGTAATGTTTTAGGTAATTAAGTGTTACAAGGGATAGAGAGCTAGGCTTAGAGTCAGGAAGACCTAAGTTCAAATCCAGGTTCAAACACTTACTAGCGATGTAACCCTGGGCAAGTCACTTAACCTCAGTATGCCTCAGTTTTCTCAACTGTAAAATCAGGATCAAAATAGTACCTTGTGAGGATCAACTGAAATACTATCAGTACAGTGCTTAACACAATGCCTTGAACATAAAAGTTTTTTAATAAATGATTATTCCCTTAACTTCCCTTCCCCCTTTACCTTCCCCTTTCCCACCTTTCTCTTTTCTTTCCTTGGTTTCAGTTTTAGAATAATGTTTGTCTCATCTTCTATTCTTTTGAGTTTCATTTCTTGTCTTTAAAAAATATCATTTGTTATATGGAATAGTTCTCTGGGAGGAGAGAAGGTAGGATTCTAAGGAGAAGTACTGTGATAGAAAATAACATTTATAAAAATTAATTTTAAAAAATCCAATCCATGCAATGACCAATCATGTCTCCAAGGCATATGATAAAGAATGCTACCCATTTACTGACCAAGATGTGATGGATTCAAGGTAAAAAAAAAAAGAGAGAGATGCATTTTTGGAGATGGTCATTATATAGATTCATTTTCCTTAATTAGAGCTGTTATTTTTCTTTCTCTTAGATTTTGTTGAGGGAATTAGCAATAGTGATAGGGAAAAAACAGGGCTATTTAAACATTTTCTAAATGTCTAGAAGAGAACAGAAGAAAATTCAGAAAGAACCATAAATAAGCAAAGCAATTGTGAAAATAACTAAGAATTAAATATATTATACATATATAATTTTATATGTACATATTATTTTAAATAAGAGGTGTAAAATGGAAATTCATAGTTGTATATATAATACCCTTTGGGGTGGTCTGCTGTTAATAGGGAAGTGCTCCTTTGGTATTGAAATTCAGAATGGGAGGACCTGAGTTCTAATCCAGCCTCAGACACTTGACACTTACTAGCTGTGTGACCCTGGGCAAGTCACTTAATCTCGATTGCCTCGCCTCCCCCCCCCAAAAAAAAATTCAGAATGAAAAACTTTTAATAGATGATATAATGAAAGGAAAAACAATTCTCAACCATAAGTAGAAATTCGAATGGGATAAACTCATCCATAAAACAGAGGACATTAGCAGAGTGGATTGGAAAACAGAATCTAACAATATGTCATTTACAAGAAATACACTTGGAACATAGAGATTCATAAAGTGATGAAAAGAAGACTTAGTGAAGAATTTATCATGCCTCAAGTGAATTGCAAAAAAATAAGGGTAGCAGTCATGACATTAGACAATGTAGCAGTAAAAATATATGTGGTTAAAAGAAATAAGCAGGGAACCATTTCCTAGCAGGTAACTGGTCAAAAGATGTGGAGATAGATGGATATAGATAGATATATAGATATAAATATAGATATATAGATATACACACACATATTTCTTTTCAAAGGAAGAGATATAAGCTGTCAACAATCATATGAAAAAATACTCTAAATCACAAATAGTTGGAGAAATGCAAATTAAAGCAACTTTAAAGTTCTTCATACCTCTCAGACTGAAAAAGATGACAAAAAGGAAAGTGACCAGTATTGGAGAGGCTATGGGAACACTAATGCACTGTTAGAGCTGTGAACTGGTCCAGCCATTCTTGAAAGCAACAGAGAATTATGTCCAGAAAATAACAAAACGGTATATCTCTTTTGACTCAGCTATAACACTAATAGGCCTATACCCCCAAAGAAATCAAAGAAAGAAGAAAAATATTTATATATACAAAAATATTTATAGCAGTTCTTTTCATAGTAGCCAAAAATTGGAAACTAAAGGGTGTACTCCAATCGGGAAATGGCAAAAGAAGTTGTGGTATATGAACGTAACAGAAAATTATTGCACCGTTAAGAAATGATGAAATGGACATTTCAAGGAAAACGTGGAAAACCTTCATGAACTGACACTGAACAAAGAGAGCAGAGCTAGAACAATTTATACAATGATAACAACATTATAGAGCAAAACAAGTAAGAAAGACTACAGAATCGTGATGAATGCAATGATAAGCCACAAATCCAAAAGAATGAAGATGAAACATACCTCTCACCACCTGACAAAAAAAGATGGACTTAAAATACAGAGACACATCTACTCTAGGCCATGGACAATGTAAGAATGTTGTTGTTGGCCTATGTAGATAAACCAACTATTGAGGAATTTTGAGGGGTATTTTTTGTTTTATTCATTGGGAATGGGGGAGGGGTTACTGGGAAGGACAGATTAATTTTAAAAATATTGTTACTTGAAAAATAAAAATAAAAGAGATAAGCAGTAAAATTATAAAGCTAGATCCCAATCAGTATAAATAATAAGTAACCTGAAGTGATCTCTTTATTTAAACTCACATTGCACATTTCCATTAGGCTGGAACTAATTATCTCATTTCACATAATTACAACTTTGAATAGTGCAAATTTGAACATACTAGAACACCATAGATAGCACAGATGCTTCTATCAATACTTAAAAGACAGAAAGTCAAAAAGAGAGGCACATTGCCAATGAAACATTTTTTACAATACATAATACAGCATAAGAAAATTCAGAAAGGGACATAGACAAGGAGGGCACCACTGGCACTACCAACCGGTATTACCATGTTAAATTTGATGGGTAATTTATAGCACACCTTCCCCTATAATACTGAATGGTGACAATGAAGTATAGTATTACATTCAAAAACAGAATCATTTATAACCTAGTATTGCTAAATATGACAAATATGTTTGTGATTTCACAGGTTTTGTGGAAATTCCCTCCATCAGTGAAGACTGGCAACTCCTCTGGAACAGAGATATCAAATAACTTATCCTTGGTCACATGGTTATTATATGTGAGAGGCAGGATGAGAACTTAGGTTTTCCAGAAAAGTTAAATGTAAAACTTTTCTATTCCACAACTCCTTTATAAACCTGGAATTACATTCAGATAAAATTATGTCTGTAATAAACCATGTCCTTAACCTATTACCTTATATCAAAATAGAATTTTAGAATCCTAAAGAAATAGCTTAAAGGTTATCTAATCCAACTTCCCACAGTTCAGGAAGAATAGATGTTCCTCAAAAACTGAATTGTATTATCCCTTTGATTTTAAATACACATTCTGTAAAAGGTACAATATTAATTCATTTACTACTTTCTCTGCCAAATAGAGTCATGAAATTTTAATAGCACACTGGATAAAAAAGATAGCAGGTCATTTCATTTTTAAACAGAAATTATTTGTTATGCCAAGCCATAGAACATTCTTCCCCTAAAGAACATGAAGTTTCCATTAAAAAGGAAATGAAAGATAAACTCTAAAATGATATTTTGCAATATGCACTGAAACCATAAGAAGTTATGAGATACAAGTTCAGTTCCTAACTCAGCCACTAGCTAGCTGTGTGATGTTGTGCTCGTCATTTCCCCTATCTGGGCTTCAGTTTCCTTATTTGTAAAATGAGAGAGTTAAATAAAACAATGACAAAATTCATTTGGACAAACAAAAGATCTAGAATATCAAAGGAAGCAAGTTTTTTTAAAAAGTAGGAATGAAGATGGAATAGTACTTTCAGACATCAAGCTATATTATAAAGCAACAATCACCAAAAACATTTGGCATTCGTTTAAAAAAAAATAGAAAGGTACACAAATGGAAGAGGCTTGACAAGGGAAAATCAGAAATAATGGAATTTAATAATCCAAATAAACTTAAAAACATACATTACTCAAGAAAGAACTCCCTATAAATAAAAATTACTGCAAAAAATGAATAGAGTGCCTGACTTAAGTCAGGAAGACCTCAGTTTTTATTTTCTTTCAGGCATTTACTGTCTGTGTGGCACTAGGAAAATCACTTAACTTCTCAGCCTCAGTTTCTTTACATGTAAAATGGAGATAATAATGGCACCTACTTCATAGGGTTGTTATGAATATTAAAATAAATTATATATGTATACTTTTTTTAATTGGAAAACAGTCTGGCAGAAATTAGGCTTACCATGACATTTTATACTATATTCCACAATAAATTATAAATGGATATACAACCTGCATATTAAAGATCTTACCATAAAAATTCTGATTTATGCAAATAAAGTGACTAAAATGCCAATACACTTTGACTTAGAGATTCTAATGCTAGGCATGGAATGGCTTGGGCAATGCCCCAAGGAGGTCAGTAAGAAAACTAAAACATTAATAGTGCAATTTTTGTGATTTGAAAGAACTAGAAACAGAGTAGATACCCTTTAACTGGGGAATGTCTAAATGCATTGTGGTAAATGAACGTAATGGAATACTACTATGCACAGGAAGGAAGTGTACAGATGTGAAACCCCACATATATTATCAGATTTTTTTCAATGTAATGATAGGTTTTGATTTTATTTTTCTTTAAAAAATATTTTTTGTTGTATAGGATGACTCTCTGGAAGAAAGGGAATGGATAAAGGAAGAAGTTTAGGAAATGTAAAGTCAAAAAATATCAAGAAAATTTTATTTAAAAAAAAAGATAAAGAATGTTGCAATGTTATAAGGCTAAGGTTTAGCTTAGCCTAAAGTAGAACTATGAGGAGAAACCTCTTCCTATTATTTTGCACAGGTGGGAGGAAGGGAAAGTCAAGGGAGTGGAAGCTTTCATAAAATGTCAGATTTTTTAAAAACTTGTCAGTTTTGCACGTTTTTTTCTCTTCCAATTTTTTTTTTGGCCTAAAAAAAAAAAACACAACACTTTCCTATAATGGATGGCTCTCTAGGAGGGAGAGGGACATGGACACATTTAGGAGATGTGAAAATAAATTTTAGCAATCAAAATATATTTAAAAGATTTTTAAAATGGATAGAGCTCCAGCCTTGGAATCAGGAGAACCTGAATTCAAATCCAGCCTCAGACACTTGATACTTACTAGCTGTGTGACCCTGGGCAAGTCATTTAACCTAGACTGCCTCACCAAAAAGTTTAAAAAAAAAGGCTTTTAAAACAAGGTCAAAGTAGGATACAAACTGAGAAATGTGTTACTGCCTCATTAAATTTAAAATAAATTTTTACAAATCAAGCTGTATGTAACAGAAATCTGCAATTATCTTTTTTATCTTCTTCATATATCAAAATATGCATTCTCATGATTGTTAAAGTTCATAATAAAAAAGAAAAAATTTTAAGTTACAGGATTGGACTATAAAGTCTCATCCAAATGTAAGGTACATTCTGAGTCTATGAATTTGTAGTAGTTAAAGGTGCTTTTCAACTGTAGAATTGTTTCACATGAGTGAATAACCACTTAAATTAATTTAGGAGAAATGGGAAAGCTAAAAGAAAGAATGAAAGGTATAATTCATACAATATTCTATTATTTCACAAATTCATCACACTTCAAGCATGCCAAAAGTTAAGCTTCAACTTCAAAGGAAAGAAGGCCCTAACACTAAGAATACCATCGAAAAGGGGCCAAAACTTTTTTAACTCAGCTGCTGCTCTCAATTATACTGAATAGAGAAAAGCACAAATTTGTCTTGGCATGCCCATGATATGATAAAGGCTTATGTTCATTGTATCTAATACATACAAGAGTTTTCTTTGATGCAGAAAAAACATTTTGAAATCTGAAAATTTCTTTTCAATGTAACAGCTATCAAACAAATCTGCCACGCCATGTAGTCCCTCTTCTTGGCCTCTCCATACTTAAAACAAGTAATGAGAAAAAAAACAGATCATAAAATGCTCTCTCCTACCTTCATGAGCACTATAGTTAAACCTTTGGAATTCTTTTTCTTATTCAAATCTGCCTATTAGTTTCTTTCTTACTTAAGAAGAATAAATGAACTCATCATAATTTATGGATGTTATAGGATACAAACCTAAAGATCCTCAACCTACCAAAATTAGAAACAGAATTCTGAGGCATCCTAGGTGATTTCCAAACTCTCAACTCTTGTCTTAGCTTTTAGAATAGGAGAAAATGCAGATGGTTTAAAAAGAATAAAGTATAACAGAACAAGTATGGGGTTTGGACACACCATACATCCATTCAATGCCTAATTTTTCTTTAAGATGACCTGAAACTGGGTAAATCACTTGTCCTCCCAAAGGTTTCTCTCCCTTACGTAAAATGAAAACTTGGATGAGATGAGCTTGGGCTACAGTCTCTTACTCTGTAACTGAGCATCCTTGTATGTGCATATTAACATTCTGCATTAAAAAGACATCTTAAAACAAAAGCAGTGCTTAGAGGTAGAATGAAAGCTGCTCTGAATGTCCAGGAGGATTCCATGGTAGTCACTATTTTTCACAGGATCCTACAGAAAAATGCGTCCCTTCTGATCATTTGCAAATTTTAGAAATGTCCTTCTCAAGTCTAGAAACCAAGTGGAAAACTAACCATATGTGGAGCAGCTAGGTGGTGCAATGGATAGAGCATCAGCCCTGGAGTCAAGAGGACCTGAGTTCAAATCCAGCCTCAGACCAAACATCTGACACTTACTAGCTGTGTGACCCTGGGCAAGTCACTTAACCCCAACTGCTTAAAAAAAATTTTTTTTAATTTAAAAAACCAGCCATATGCAAAAAAAGGCTTTCAAAACTGAAAACGAACTTTTAAGTACTTCATAAGCATTTTTTCAAATAACAGAAAATATAAGCTGTTAGGATTTCATGGGTTATATACACAGGGTTATATATATTTCATGAGTTATGTACAAAGCCCCACCAAGAGCTTGAAGATCCCTCTTAACCAACAGCACCAATATAACATCATGAGGAACAAATATCGCATGCCACCTTCCAAGTTCTCTGCTGCAGCTCAGCGCGCTTGAAAGAAGGGAACAAAGGGAGAGGAAACCTCCCTAAGAGCCCCACATGATTCTCTGCCTTTGTTCATGCTGTTGTTTTAATTTCTGTTGACAGACTTTTGTTGTTTGGGGCATAAACCGGATGTACCAGTTTGAAGGCACAATAAGAAGAACAAAGAATGATTTGTTCACACTGTAGGAAAAAAGTCTCTTCCAACCATAGAAAATGGCTTTCGCATGGTGGAAATATGCAAATTACATACCAAAACAAGAAGGGGGGAGGGGGGAGAGGTTATATAAATTCACATCGCAAACTTCAGCAGAAAGATATTATAATAACACAGTGTGCAAAATATTAAGGAGATTCAGGTTTAAAGAAACAGAAGGACATTTTTGCAAAAGGGGAATGGAAATAAAGGTCACACAATGGTTCTCCTAAGCAAATTTGCTCTTTAAATCCTATTTTGTCTCTGTCTTTTTTTTTTCCAGATAGAACCTTATGATGCCAAAACAACTTTTTTAAAAGTTCCATTTTAATGTTTTTGATTAGTGCTCACAGGTTAATGTACCAATGACAAATGAAAATTACATACTATCCCGCTGCAGAATTAACCCAAGAAAACATCTCCACATCCCTCCTACCAGTACTGATGCTGACCAAAGGAGGGCTGTGGTCTGCAATAGATTTCCAAGAGCTTGGTATGGTGGTGTTTAAATCTACTATACAGATTGAATGGAAGGCATAAATCATAATCACCTCTGGGAAAGCAATGCTGACTCAAACTAAATATAGAACCACTTTCAACATCCTTTATTAGTGGCCCTGGCTCATGGCAGGTGATGTCGGCCACTCTGCCTAAAGGCTCCCTCACTTCAAGAGCAGCAGATGTGCTTCATAAATGGGACTCAAAAGCCCAGTCCAGGAGCTATGCAACACCAAGGACAAAAGGAAGCAGGGTGATTCTTTGTCCTTCACTAGGATTACACCTAAAATCCTCACACTGCAATAAGAATACCTAAGTCATCTCTGCCTCATCAACAAAGGTGGATGAAATAAAGAAGGCTTAACCTACCAGGCTTTTATCCTGGCATGGAGACAGGGACAGAAAAAATTATCTCATGTAAAAACATAGGGAACCAGCAGCCCTAGAATCAGGAGAACCAGAGTTCAAATTTGGCCTCAGACACTTAATAGCTGTGTAACCCTGGACAAGTCACTTAAACCCAGTTGCCTCCAAAACAAAAAAAAAGACATAGGCATTTCCACATACTGAAAATAAAAGAGATGCAGAACCAAAAGAAAGTAACAAATTTTCAAAAACAAAAACAAAAAAAGAGATTAGCAAAGACAAATAACTCCTTAATTACTAAGAGAAGAAACACACACATGCACACACACAACTTGCACACTGTCAAAGTCTACTGTGATATTTCCCACTTTCCATCCCTAGATAATTCACTCCATTTGAAGACTCCTAGGAATTTCCCAGAACATGAGAGTTTACTTTTACCTCATACCTCTATACCTAGCTGACCCTAGAATCTAGACCATGCTTCATCCCTTCCAGAGCCCATCCAGTATAAGAAACTTTCCTTCTGCCCTGGCGCCAGCTATACATTTCCCTGTTCACCTTTAAGTTTTCTACCTTTTGTTTAGTGAACATTAATCAAATCAATCCTATCATTAGTTGTGGGAAGAATATGATAATCTACTGTCACATGGATCCATTCACAATCCCTGTGACTCCTTTCATAATATTGATTTTATTGTAAAAAAAATTTTCTTCAGGTTCTGCTCACTTCACTCTGCATCAGTCCATATAAATCTTTCCATATTTCTTTGAAATCATCTATTTCCTCTTTTCTTATAGCACAATAGTATTCCATCACTTTGATATACCACAATTTGTTCTACCATTTGTCAGTTGATGTGCAGGTATCCCTTTAGTTTCCAGTTTTTGCCACCACAAAAAGAGATGCTATATTTTTGCACACATAGGACCTTTTCCTATTTCTTTGCTCCTTTTTGGGTATAAGCATAGCACTGATATTAAGTGGAATGAAGCACACACACTGTTTTGAAGGTTTTTATGAAAACAAAACGAGCAAAACCAGGAGAGCAACACTCTAAAAAAAAAAAAGAGAAGTTGGAGGGAGCTATAGGTGTGAAATGCTGCATGCACTTTCAGATGAAATCACTGTATTCTTAGTTTTACTTCATTACAAGAAAGCTCTCACAATGCAGAGGTAATCTGGAAGTGTTTGCTAAATTAAAATACAACACAGCAAAAAGACTTTTTTAAAAATCCCTATGATAACCCAAATGAAGGCTTTATTCCTGGCCTCTCTTCCCTCATGTGTGCGCTATATCCTCCCTAGAAAAATGTAAGCTCCTTGAGATCAGGAACTATTACACTTTTCTATTTATACCTCTAGCAGCTACCTCTGTGCCTGGCACATAGTAGTCACTTCATACCTGCTTGCTAATTGATGAAATGTACAATAAGACAAAATGATATGCACACTTATATGCCCCCCACACCAGTGAAAGAGACATAGCTGCAGAAAATTATAGACCAATTTCCCTAATGAGTATTGATGCAAACATTTTAAAATACTAGCAAGGAGATTACAGCTATATATCACAAAGATCATGCACTCTGTCCAGGCTGGATTTATACCAAGAATGCAAAGCTAGTTCAATATTAGGAAAACTATAAGCACAACTGCCCATATTAATTAATAACAAAAACAACAAAAATCAAAGCATTTCAATAAATGCAGAAAAAGCTCTTAATAAAATATCACATCAGGGGCAGCTAGGGGGTAGAGTGGATAGGGCACCGGCCCTGGAGTCAGGAAGACCCGAGTTCAAATCCAGTCTCAGATGTGTAACACTTACTAGCTGTGTGAGTCTAGGCAAGTCACTTAACCCCAATTGCCTCACCAAAAAAAAAAAAAATCACATCCGGTTTGAAAAAAAAAACTTTAAAGCACAGGAATAAACAGATTTCCTTAAAATGATAAATAACACCTATCTGATGGTACCTCAAAACTGGGGGAAAATCTTTATAACAAATTTTTCTGATATAGGTCTCATTTCTAAAATACATAGGGAACTGAATAAAACTTAGAAGAATGAAAGCTATTCTCCAATTAATAAAATGGTCAAAGAATAGGAATAGGTAGTTTTCAAAGGAAGAAATATAATCAATGCTACTTAAAGCGTGGATCAGTTTAACTCCATATGAAAGGGTCACGAGTAGAAAAAGTTTAAGAACTCCTGATCTAAGTTATCAATATCCATAGGAAAAAATGCTCTAAATTGCTAATAAATAAAGAAATGTAAATTAAAACAATTTTGAGGTACCATCAAACTGGCTAAGATGACAAAAAAAGGAAAATGACAAATGCAGGAGAAATATGAGAAAATAATTATACTAATGCACTATTGCTGGAATTATGAACTGGTCCAACCATTCTGGAAAGCAACTTGGAACTATGCACAAAAATCTATTAAACTGTGCATACCCTTTGACCTAGCAATACCACTACTAAGGCTATACACCAAAGAAATCAAAGACAGAGGAAAAGGACTCATATATATAAAAATATTTATAGTAGCTCTTTTTTGTTACAGCAAAGAATTAGAAAATGAAGGAATGCCCATCAATTAGGGAATGGATGAACAAGTTATAGCATATGAATGCTATGGAATACTTGAGAACATTTGTATGATCTGATACAAAGTGAAGTGAGCAGAATCAAGAGAATAATATATTTAATAATAGCAATATTGTAAAGGTAATCAACTTTCAAAGACATTTAGTAACTACAATCAACACAATGACCCACCACAATTGCAAAGGACTTATAAAGCTATTAACCTCCCAACAGAAAACTGATAGAATCAAAACGCAGACAGAAGCATATTTTTTTCTCTTTCTTTACTTTTTTTTTTCTGGGCAAGGGGGAGGTTGAGTGGGGAGAAGTAGAGAAACATGGCTAACATGGACATTTGTTTTGCATGCCTATACATATTCATAATGTGTTTTTCACATTCATAACGTGTTTTGTTTTTCTTGCCTTGTCAATGGGTCAGGGAGAAGGAGACAGGGAGAAAATTTGAAGAGAAAATAAATCAAAATTGAATTTTAAAAAAAGAGAGATGGCTGGCCTGGGTACCCTTCTTAAATGGAGGTTTGGGATGGAGCTCTTCACTCCACCTCAGGACAGAGGGTAGTGATGAGGTATAAATAACAAAACTGAAGTTATCTTACAGGATGAGGTACCTAGTGATTCAGTATATAGTCCAAAGGAGTGAAGACAGGTGGGAAATGAAGTATTAATTTAGCATTGTAGGGTCTTGCCACAGTTTTCATATAATTTCTTTTCCTCTTCATCCTCAGCAATATATTTTGGCATATAAGCTACAATTACACTATTTTCAAAGTGCTCTTTTTGTAACTATTTATCAAGAACGCTGAAATACAAAATGGCCAAAGGACCATGAAATGATGTTTCTTATTGCCTGGGGCCATACTGTAAAGCCAACTCCATCTCTATCAAGCCTTTTATTTGTCTCTTCAAGGAAAATCTGGTGAGACTTTATACATACACAAAAACCCTGGAAAGACACTGCATATGTACAATGAGCTGGGCACAAAACTGAGGAAGAAAAAAATTGCACAGTATCTTCAGTAATAATAATAGTTCGCATCTACATATTTTACGATTTTACAAATATATTGACTTGCCACGGTAAAATTCCATTTATTTAAAATCAATAATCTCCCAGTGATACTGCATGCCTACAAAGGATGGAACACCATAAATTTGGAAGACTCAATATTATAAATTAATCACAGTGCTTTAAAATGCTGCTCCTACACTTTTATTTCTCCTATTTTTAAAAGTTTTGCCTACATCTTTAACTCCTTGTGTGCTTTTTTAAAATCTCCTGATGAGTTATCTTTGTTTTTCTTGTTGTGTCAAAGAATACGAAGAGTTCTCAAAAGAAATGCATTTATTAACCATATAGAAGAATGCTCTTAATCACTAATAAGAAATGCAAAACAAATCAAAATAACTTTGAGGTTTCATCATACACCCAGTCTATATACACCAATACATTTATAGAAATGTTTTTTGTGGTAAAGAGGTTTCTGGCCAAAGTGGCTGACAGAATGGGAGGCAGACCACCCAACTCCATATACCTATACTCCAGCAAAACTCTGAAGTCATAAGCAAAATGCAGAACCCCCACATCAAAGAAAAAAATACTGCAAGCATCAAGAAAGAAGCAGTTCAAGTACCAAGAAACTACAATCAGAATCGCAACAGATCTAGCAGCTTCTATAAGAAATCTGGGAATTCAATATTCCAAAAGGAAAAAGAAATTAGCTTACAACCAAAAATAATTTACTCTAAATCATTTCTGATGAAAAGACCTCCTGAGTTGGATAGGGATTTTGAATACAAGCATAAGAGTCTAGAGAAAACAAGAAAGGCAAATTGATTTTAACAATGGGCAGGGGCTAAAGGATGATGTAGTGCTAACATTCTAAGAGTGGGTGAAGAAACAAGTAACCCTTCAGAACTTTAATGTCATCAAAGGGCACTGAAGGAGTCAAATAAAACAAACAGGGGCTCTAAGATCAGAATGGTTCTATTTGGGTTTTAAGTAAACCCTGAGGAAGTAAAAAGAAGGAAGAAGCTTTAACTTCTAATTTCTCATAATCGAGGACATGAGAAAAATAAGGAGATAACTAACACAGAAGAACAGGTGAGGGGAACAGAAACATCTTATGACCCACAGGTACAGTTTGGTATAGAACCAAATCAAACTCAACTGGGAAATAAACAGAGGTAGAGAAGGATTAAGAAACAGGATAATCAAGGGGAGGAAATGCTGCAGGCAAAACAAATTTGCTAATCCTTAAAGGAAGACTAAAGGCATTTTGAGAAGAGGGGAAAGCAAAGAAGAAAACTAGAATCTAATGGTAATGTCTCAGGCAACAAAGGAACAGCCGAACCAAATGTGGCATACGGATGCAATGGAATATTATTACAGTAAAAGAAATGAAAATCCCGGGTAGCATAAAATAAGCAGAACCAGAACAATTTATACGATGATGAAGGCAATGTAAAACTACTTTGAAAGACTTGAGAACATGTCAAGCATGTCTCCAAAAGACCAAAAATGAAGCATTACCCACTTACTGACAAGAGACAGACACAAGATACAGAGACATACTTTCATATTTTTGGATGTGACCACCAAGTGGATTCGTACTGCCTGATTTGGCATAACAGTTTTGGTAAAACAGGTTTTTTTTACCCTTATCTCACAGAAAGGGGCTTAACAATAGTAATACCCAAAAAGGAGGGCCATTACAACATTTTTTTAAAAAATACAAGGAGTAGAATATAATGAAGTTAAGAAGGAAGCACAATCAGGATAGTTTTGAAAGTTAACATTATAATTTATTATATATATACATTTTTTAAAGGAAGTAGCATGAAATAAAGATTCATGGTTTCATAGAGAATCTTTTCTTTACATTCTCTAGGTACTGAAATTCTGTTTTTTTGGTGTTTAAGTTCAGAATAATTTTTTCTTTCAATTATTTGGTATTGATTAAAAAAATATAAAAATTGAACAATAGAACGGATTAATCATTCAAGAAGCAGAATCAATCAAATGTGAGCATGGGGAAGGGGAAGGAAATAAGTACTTACATATCATTTACTTATGTGCCAGGCACTGTGTTATGCACTTTACAAATATTATCTCATTTGATCCTCACAACAATCCTACAAAGTAGCTATCATCCTTATTTTATAGTTGATGAAACTGTGACAGAGGTTAAGTGACTTGCCCAAGGTCACACGTCTAGTAAGTTCTGAGGCCATATTTGAACTAAGGTCTTCCTAACTCTAGATTCAGAGTTCTATCCACTGCACCACCTAGCTGCCTCTATATAGAGAACACATTAATATTCAATACATCTCAAGACTCATACTACTAGGATGTGGACTTATTATATGATGAGTTAGTACTAACATGACAGTTAATAGATGAAACAAAGATTTTTTAACAGGGGAAGAAACATTTTGATAATTTGATAGGGGAAAGAAAAAAATGTTCCTTCAGAAGTTTAATGTCTTCGAAAGATATTGAAGGAGTTAAATGATAAAAACAGAGATCATGGGAGTGGATTGTTTCTGTCCTGAGGGCTTTAAAGAGAGGAAAGGGAGGGAGGGTAAAAGTAACTCACTAATGTTGAAATAAAGAAAAATGGAATGGTACTTAAGATTTCCCATAATCAGAGTGTAGTATATAAACATGGAAAAAATGAGGAGTGGGTATTAGATAATATGCTTGTTTTCAAAAAGCAAGTGGTATGAAAGAGATATACCACATCATAGAAAATTCTCTTTTTGTGTTCTGCTATATTTATGGAAATGTGATTTTTTTTTTAGTGCTTAAGTTCAGAAAAAAATGTTAACAGGAAATGAGATAACCTTTCACAACTATATATACAAACAAGGGATAGAACAGATTAGGAGATAAAATAAATTTTGATTACATAACAGGTTTTATACAAACAAAATCAATGTACTTAGAATTAGAAAGCACATAACTTTAAAAAATCTTTATAGATAAAAGTTCTATTATCCAGGATATATAAGGAATTGACATAAACATATAAGAACAAAAGCCATTTCTCAATAGACATATAATCAAAGAATATGAACAGGAAGTTCTCAAAAGAAGAAAGGCAAACTATCAATAACCATATGAAAAATCATTAATAAGAGAATATACAATAATAATAAGAGAAATACAACTTAAAATAACTCTGAGGTTCAAACTCATCTATTCAGATTGACAATATGACAATTATTGAAGGGGCATTAGGAAGTCAGGCACGTTGGTGGATCTGTCACTTGATACAACCATTCTGAGTAAACAGTTAGGAACAATGCCCAAAAAAAATCATTAAAACTGTTCATACCCTTTGACCCACGGATACTACTACTATCCTTATATGCCAAAGGATCCATATATACAAAAATATTTATGGCAGCATTTTTTTTTTGCAAATAGAAAAGAAATGTAAATAAAGGGAAAGTGCCCTCAACAACTGGGGAGTGCTTAAATAAAACATGATAATTAATGTAATGGAACTTCATTATGCCATAAAAATTACAAATTGATGCAAAATGAAAAGAGTAATTTATAGGACTTCAAATATTGCAAAAGACATAAGAACTATTTAATGCAAGGGCCAATCACAACTTCAGATGACTAAATATGAATCCTGCTTCCCTAAGTGATAAACCAGGAGTATAGAATGCAACATATATTTATAGACATGGACAATGTGTGGATTTGTTTCCCTTAACTATGCTTAACTGTGACAAGGCAGGTTTTTTAAAAAAATTTTTTTTTTGGTGGGGCAGTAGCTTTTTGGAATAAAAAATGGGAAGCCTAGTAACAATGCAACAAATACAAGAAAAATGAAAAACACAAAAAAAACACAAAGGGGAATTGAAGGGAGTTCAGAAGGGGACAAAGTTAAACAAGGCAGTGTTGAAACTACTATGTTAAATTTAATACACACTTTAAAAAAAATTCTGTTCACAAGGCCACCGTCCTTGTTCAAGCCCTCATCTCCTTTGGCTACTGTCAGAGCTTCTCATTGGTCTCCCTGTCTCTGTTCTTTCCCTACTCTAATATTCTACAGAACTGTCCAGGAGATTTTCCTGAAGCATAGATTTGATCATATCCCTATTCAATAAACTCCAGGGACTCCCCATTGACTCTACGATCAAATATGATTTCATCATTATCTCCACCCTTTATAATGTCTATTTTTGTATAAGTTTTATAAAGTATGTAATTTCTATAGCAGTATATGCATATAATTCATAAATAAGTAAATTCACACATTTTAGAGTGTATACTCAAAATTATTGCATCAAACATATCTGGAAAAAATTCTGACATCCAAGGTATAGGACATTAACACAACCATGTAAGACTACTCAAAAAACTTGGAAGAGTATTGCTCTAGCCAAGATGAATTATACAATAATGCCTAAATACATTCTCCTAAATCTTTGTTATATAACTGTTCCATCCTTCTACCTCGTATATGTTCTCCCTGCCATCTCTGCCTATCAAAAACCTATCCAACTTTTGAGACCCCAATCAAACATCACTTCCTTCATGAAGCCTTCCAGGATTTCCCCAAACTGATGTAATATCTCCATCAAAACTCCCATAGCATTTTGTTTATATAGGATCATAAGATTTGGAGCTAGAGATTATCTTAGGACACAACTTCTTCCCTTAAAAAAAAAAACAACAAATAAAAAACCAAAACCCTGTGGTCCAAAGAAAGTGGTTTGCCCAAAGTCAGAAATCTGTCATTCATCTTTGTATTCACCATCACACTTAGCACAGAGTAGATGCCCAACAAATATTTTCTGGATTAATAAATTAGTGAATAGAGACTTTTTAGAGGATGTAATTTCAAAATTAAAATGAGAGAGATGGATGGATGGGGAGTGGGGGAACAAATATCCACAAGGGACAAGAAGTGTTTTTTTCTATCCCACATAGAAATTATTCCTTTAGTATCAATATTTCTCCAGGCTACCCCATGTGCCAGGCAAGGAAAAAAAAAAACAAGCCCACAAAAACCACCTAAAATGCATTTTTAAAAAGACTAACAACTTATAGAACAGATACTTGCTAACCACATAAAGGAGATACCAGCCCAGACTATTTTTTCGTCTTGACACTAAACAAAAAAATGCAAGACTTGAGGCAAAGGGGAAGTGAGTTTCAAGAACAATATGAAAACCACAGAACGCAATTACTGAATGGAACTTGTAATCATATTTTCATACTTGCAGATTTCTGCCCACTTACAGAGGAGTATTTTAAGGCTACTTTAACCTTTCCCCTTCTCGCTGATTTTCAGGAGGAAGATCAAAGAAAAGCAGTTAGAAATGACACGTTCCTTTTGTTATACAACACAGATTTAAACATTACACTTCAAAACCCCAGCCCTGACTTCAGCCCCCACCAGAGCAAACAGCATTCCAGTCCTTTGAAGCCAATCTAATGGTATCTTCCATTTACAAGTAACACGTCTGTAGTCAAAGATCTGACTTGGAAGAGATGTTAATGTAAAACCACTCAGACTACAGAGACACACACTCCTAAAGGCAGACTGGAAAGGTGTTTAGAAGTCAATGTAACGCCATTATGGAGAGTGTTAGCTTAGCAGCTGTCATAAACACTTCATAATCACTCAGACACAAAAACTGGACTGCCTTTAGCTCATTATTTTATGAAGTGCTGAATAGGTGTCCAACTGAATAGAAAGAAAGTACCATAGCACAGATAAACCAGCTTTGCCTTGTCAGACTTGTTCCCTTTTAAAGTATGGTTTATAATTTTATTTTCATCATAGTCCTATGAAGTTTTAATCCTCCAGGAATCTCTGAGGCCCAGACTTGTGACAGATATTTCATCAGAGTGAGACAGAGTAGTTGACTTGTGCATCAGTACTTGGTTCTGTGTTTCTTTAAAGTTTTATTTATGCCTTTTGTTTTTCCATCATGGTCATTCTATGCCCAACACACACACACATACACACACACACATACACACACACACAAAATGAACGTCCTCTCCCTTACAACAAAGAAAAACAAAGTAGAATCACCCAAAGTCTAATACTGCATAGTAAAAAGAGCAGTAGCACTGGAGTCAGAGGACCTAGGTTAAAATCCCACCTCTGATGCCTACAACCAATGTGACCTTGGCCAAGTCATAGGCTTCAGTTTCTTCATCTCTAAAATAAAGGGACTGTTCTAGATAGCCTCTGAGATCCCTTCTAGCTCTGGTTCTATGATCCTATGACCTACATCCAACTCCTACCTTTACACTACTTTATTTATAGAAGGATCATAAGATTTAGAACTAGAAGCACAAATTGTTCCTTTAAAAATAAAAACAAAAACAAAAAAGCGAGGTCTAGAGAATGTGATACTGGAATGAACTTGGCCTGAGTCACAACTTAACTTGGCCTCAGTTTTCCATATCTATAAAATAAGGATTTTGAACTAGATAATATCTAAGCACCTTTCTAGGTCTAGATCCATATTCTCTCTCTCTCTCTCTCTCCTATGACACTTCAATTCCTTTCCAGAAAGAAAAAGGTATATGTCCTCATCTCTTCTTCCTAACCAAGACTAATCAAAATAATAAGAGATTTTGTCTGCATTTTTGTATACTGTACTCTTCTCTTATACTTCTTACTTTAATCTGCATTGGTCTTCCCCATGTTTCTCTGCCTATCTTGTACTCATTTTTTGCAGCACAATAATCTGTTTGTTCAGACATTCCCCAACTGATGGTTACTAGCTACAATTCCAGGTTTTTGCTACCACAAAAAGTGCTGCTCTTAATATTTTGGTGTATATATTGGAGCTTTGTTTCTAGCTTGACCTCTCTGCAGTACATATCTTCTCAGGGTCAAAGGGCACAAAAAAATGTGTGGACTTTTTTCAAATAACTTTAAATTGTTTTCAAGAATGGGTAGACTAATTCACAGTTCCAGCAATAGCTATATCTGCCTATCTTCCTGATATCCCGCCAATAAGCCAATTTGCTGAGTATGAACTAAAATCTCAGTTATTATAATGGGCATTTATTGTATTATTAATGATTTAGTGCAATCTTTCATATAGCCTTTATATTTCACAATTTTCTTTTGAAAACTAATGTTTTCCCATCTTTTGATGACATATTAGGGATGGCTCATGGTCTTATATTTTACTAATTCTTTATCTCAGATATCATTTTTTCTGAGATATGTGATGCAAATAATTTTCTCAAATGATCTTCTTACACTAGCTGAACTGATTTTATTTGTGCAAAAGCTTTTTAATTTAATAGTCAAAACTGTCTATTTTTCTCTCTTATAATATCGTCTATCCTTTACTTGGCTAAGAATTCTCCTCCTAATCAGAGTTGTATATGTGCCTCCATCCATTCAGTCCTATGGAATTTAAAAGACATATTCCCCTTCCTGATGAATTGTTTTGTGCCAAAGGTATGAAAAAATGACATGAAATGCTCATCAAACCATTTTGGACTTTGACAATTTATGATAAATTCTTCCTTTCCTCAAATTTATTTTATTTAAATTTATTTTAGTGGTTAAATATGTTACTTGAAGTCAGGAAACCTGGAACTGAGACCCAGCTCTGCAATTCACTGACTTTGTGACTTTGGGCAAGTCATTTCTCCCTGAGCTAGAATATCTCAAAAGTCCCTTCCAGCTCTAATATTCCATGATACTGGGAAGCCAAGGACCCTACACTGAAAGAAAAAAATTATTTATGCTGCTACTTAGGAGCAGCTTTGGAGGTCATCTAATCCTTAATATACTCTTACCAACATCATGGCATAATATATAGATTAGGGGCAGCTAGGTGGCACAGTGGATAGAGTTCTGGCTTTGCAGTCAGGAGGACCTAAGTTCAAATCTGGCCTCAGACACTTGATACTTACTAGCTGTGTGACCCTGGGCAAGTCACTTAATCCCAATTGCCTTGCAAAAAAAAAAAAAGCATAATATAGAGATTACTCAGAAAGACCTGATTTGAATACTGCCTCAGACACTTAATAGCTGTATGACCCTTGACAAGTCCCTTAACTTCTCTGGGCCTCAGTTCCTCATCTATAAAATAAGAAGAGTTAGATTTCATGACTTCTCAGGTCCCTTCCAACTTAAAATCTAAGTTCCAGAGTTGTGAACTGATCCAATCATTCTGGAGAGCAATTTGGAACTATGCCCAAAGGGCTATAAAACTGTACAGCCTTTGACCCAGCAATACCACTTCTAGGTCTGTATCCCAAAAAGATCATAAAAAAGGGGAAAGGACCCACATATAAAACAATGTTTATAGCAGCTCTTATTGTGATGGCAAAGAAATGGAAATTGAGGGGATGCCCACCACCTGGGGAATAGCTAAACAAGTTGTGGTATATGAACGTTATGGAATTCTGTATTGCTATAAGAAATGATGAGCAAGCAGACTTCAGAAAAACCTGGAAAAGAAGTATATGAACTGATGCTGAGTGAAGCAAGCAGAACCAGAAGAACATTATACACAGTAACAGCCACACTGTGCAATGACTGACTGAAAGACTTACCTCTTCTCAGCAATGCAAGGATGTAAGACAACTCCACAAGACTCATGGTGGAAAATGCTATCCACATCCAGAGAAAGCAATATGGAGTCTGAATGCAGACTGAGGCATACTATTTGCTCTAGTTTTCCTTTGTTGTGTTGTTTAATTGCTTCATTCTTGTGGTTCCTCCCATTAGTTCTAATTGTTCTTTACATCATAACTAATGGGGAAAACATGCTTAATATGAATGTATAAGTACAGCCTGATATATCAGATTGCACACTGTCTTGGGGGGGAAGAGAAAGAGGGGAGAAAAATTAAAACTCAAAATCTTACCGAAGTAAATGTTGAAAACTAAAAATAAATTATTTTTTTAAATTCCAAAAGAATGAGGTGCTATACAAAAAAGAAACTTTCCAAATACTTCAAAGCTTTTTTCTTTTTAATTTCAACTATTTCTGAAAGATGCATTTCTAAAACAAAGCACTCCTTTCCCTGGCACATTAAAAACAGTAAACAAAACACAGTAATCCAGGGCAGGTAGATGGTGCAGTGTATAGAGTGTATGGAATCAAGAGGACCTAAGTTCAAATCCAGCCTAAGACACTTGACACTTACTACCTGTGTGACCCTGGGCAAGTCACTTAACCCTGATTGCCTCACCAAAAAGCAAAAAAAAAAAAAATCAAAACCCAAAAACATTAATCCTTTATTGATTGCTCAGGGTCATAATGAAGAACATCCATTAATTTACTATACTATAATACTGTGATGCTCTCAAAGGCTACTCAAGTGTGTAGAGCAAATTGTAAAATAAATTGGCATTTATTTTATTCTTAGTGATTTAGTGCAATTTTTCACATGATTGTTGATATTTTGCAATTTTTCTTTTGAAAACTGATACTTTCTTCTGACTGCAGGTATTAGGGTGGCTAAAGGTCTTTGTTAATCTCAGATAATGCCTTTTGTAATTAGAGAAAGGATCACTGTATTTAAGAGTCAGATGACATAGGTTTGAATCCCAGCTTTACCAAAAGACAACAGAAGCAGCGAATACAGCACTAAGCCTGGAATCAGGAAGACTGGAGTACAAATTCAGGCTCAGGTCAAGTGACCTTAGGCAAGTCACTTAAACTCTGTTTGCCTCATTTTTCTCAACTATAAAATGGGGCTAAACTATAAAACGGAAAGGTACCTACCTTCCAAAGTTGTTGGGAGGATCATATGAAATATTTATAAAGCACTTAGCACAGTGCTAGGCATACAGTAGATACTATACAAATGCTATCATTATTATTATTATTATTATTATTATCATCATCATTATTATTATTACTTGGTAGCTGTGTGACTTTAGGCAAGTCATTTAATTTCTCAGGCCCTCAGTCTCCTCATCTATTAAATACAGGAAGTTAAACTAGGCAACTTCTAAAGACTCTGGTAACTGTAAGTCTATGATATTATGATTCTCCTAGTTCTTGTCTTTTGGTTCAGCAGTACCTCCCCTTTCAATCTGCTATATTTACGGGAATGGAATGGGGAGGCATTTAACTAAGCAGTTGCTATTTGGCAAACACTGTGCTAAGCACTCAGAATACAAACAGAAAACTGAGATAGTTCCTGCACTCAAAGTGCTCATGTTCTAACTGGGAAAGAGAACATATAGAGATAAGGCCTGGTGGTCCTTGGAGTGAGGACAGAGGCAAGGCTGATAATAATCAGGAGGTCTTCAGACTGTACTGTTGAGAAGGGGAAATCTTGGTGTATGGTCTGAGCACATCGCTGCCCTCCCTCTAATTGTGACTCACTACAACAGTGACTCACTGCTGCTTCCAGGATCAAAGAAAAACTCCTCTTGGACATTTAAAGCTTTCACTAATCTGGTTCCCTTTTTTCTTTCCAGTTTTCTTCTGCAGTCCTTTCCATGCACTCCATGACAAATTGACACCCCCTGGTTGGTCTCCATGCCTTTGCACTCATGTCTACAATGCCTGAAATATTCTGCCTCCTCACCTCACCCCTCTTAGTTCCCCTGGCTTCCTCCAAGACTTCACTCAAGGGGCAGATAGGTGTCACAGTGGAGTCAGGAAGACCTGGGTTCAAAAGCGGCCTCAGACACTTGACACTTAATAGCTGTGTGACCCTGGGCAAGTCACTTAACCCCATTGCCCAGTCAAAAAAAAAAAAGAGCTCAAAAGCTGTCTTCTAACAGATGCTTTTCCTGGTTCATTCCCCAGCTGTGAGTGCTCTTCCATGTTACCTTCCATCTACTCTATATACATTGTGTGTTTGTGTGTGTGTCTATTTATAGACAGGCAGACAGACAGATAGATAGATTTTTACACAATGCCTTCCCCACTAGAAGACAAGGAATGTTTCTGCTCTTCCTTGTGTTCCTCAGAGTTCAGCGTATTGACTCAAACATAAGCACTTAATAAATGCTCGTTGACTGAGTGCCTGGCTGGACAGGTGGTATCATCAAGGGAAAGAGTCCTGCCCCGGTTCCAGCACCAGCACTCTAGACTAGGATACTAAATAACCAAGCTTACAAAATGAGTCTAAATTAAGAGGGAGCAAGGCCTGAGGGACTGACCTATGAGTCAAGGAAATGAATTTTACTTTACCAACTATCATGGCTTCTCAGAAGTCTTTTTTCTTACTTTCCAGTTCTTGTTTCAGATGGGTAAAGTTGAAAGAGAAGTGACCTCCATAATACTGTATCAAAACAGAAACTTCAGTGTCAACTTGGTAGAGCATCCATCAAATCTTGAACTGTCCTCACATCACCAGCCCAAAGTGGCCTGGCTTCTTCCTCCACATTAAATTTGGAGTCAAAGTTTATTTGTTTTTCCCCAAAATCTTATTCCCACTTTTTATTTTATTTAATTTATTAAAATAATCACTACACAAATTATTTCTACAAACCATTAAAAATATTAAATGGTTAAAAATACACTAAAAGGACAATCTTGAAAAGAAGTGTATACAGGAAGAAGAAATGGGAAGATGTTTGGACACCAGTAGAACAAATGCACTTTGCAAGAGTTTTAGGGTTTTCGAGAGGAAGAAGCTGAATGTATCTGTGGATTAGTTATAAAATCAGGACATACTCTATTAATAAACATTTCTGAACCCTCATATTTAAGGATGGCAGCGAGGTGTCACAGTGGATAGAGTGCCAGGCCTAGAGTTGGGAAGATTCCTCTTCCTAAGTTCAAACCTGGCTTCAGACACTTACTATCTGTGTGACCCTGGGCAAGTCACTTAACCATGTTTGCCTCAATTTCCTCATCTATCAAATGAGCTGGAGAAGGAAATTGCAAACCACTCCAATATCTTTCCCAACAAAATCCTAAAAGGAGTCATAAAGAGCCGGACACAACTGTAAAACGACTAAACAAAAATTTAGGGATAAGTAGCTTATTAAAGGTGCTATTTAGGGGCAGCTAAATGGCACAATAGATAAAGCACAGGCTCTGGAGTCAGGAGGACCTGAGTTCAAATCCGGCCTCAGACACTCAACACTTACTAGCTGTGTGACCCAGGGCAAGTCACTTAACCCCATCGCCTGGCCAATAAATAAAAAAAAATAAAGGTTCTAATCAGAAATTTTTGCATACAATTACCACATTGAAGGATGTCAAAGAAGGAGATTGTCACCTCCTATGTTTGTACTTCCTCTTTACGACTTTTGGAGTGATATAGCAAGCAGATTTAAAATGATTACAACTTTTAAAAAAAGAGAATCGATCAGAATTCACTAAAGGGTCAGGCTAGGTTAACACTTAAATAATAAAGACAGATACAAAAGATACTATAAAAGGTCCTTAGTTCAAAGACTATATAATTCTTCTCTCATTAAGAAAGTCAGCCAATAAGTATTTATGAAGTGCCTACTAAGTGCCTGTGCACTATGCTAAGTGCTAGGGATACAAAGAGTGATAACAGATAGTCCCTCCTGTCAAGGAGCTCACAGTCTAATGGAATGGACAGTAAGAATGGCCCTCAAGATACTCAAAGTAACCCTGACTAACTGAATTTGACTGACAAGGAAATAAATCCATTTATTGAAAGGGTTGCCAGAATGCACACACTTCATTTTTTAATCAAAAGTGAAATATACTGCCTCTATAGTTTAAATATAGAAATATAGGCTTTTTATCTTTACTGTGAGGAAACCCACAGGAAAACTGTGGGGAATTAACACTATGATTAGAAGGTAGGAAAGGTCAAGAAAATCAGAAATTCTTTAAAATGTTTCCTCCCTTTCTATATCCAAAATAAATTTTGAGAGTCTTAAAATGAGTATAATTAGGAGAAAGGAACACCTGAGTTTTAGCTTCCTAATACAACCTTTGGGAAACCAGCAAATCTCATGGCCTTATTCTGGTGGTTTTAGAGCCAAAAGGCATCTCAGGGCATCAACTAATCCAACACCTTCAATTTACACCAAAAAAAAAAAAATCAAGGCTCAGATTGCTTTGGTGACTTCCCTAAAATCCCATAGATATTAAGTGGCAAGACCTAGACTTGAACTCAGGTACTCTGATTACAAACCCCAAGCTCTTTTCCAGTATATCATGCTATGCAACTATTTCAGTTTCCTCATCAACAAAAAGTAGATACTACTGACTTACCAATCAAAAGAGATATTGAACCAATCAGTGAATTCCCATTTAACTATCATTAGAGAATATTAATGATGATATCCTATGTTTACATAACACTTCAGAGTTTACTAAGAATTTAGTTTACTAAGCAATTCACTAACAACAAATAATAATTATATAATGTTTATATAATACATTTTATATTTATATAAAGTATAATTATATAATGGTCTAAGGTTTAGAGTGCTTTACATATAATAAGCTTGTGAAGTAGATAGCATTAATATTACTATCCTCACTCGATAGATGAGGAAATTCAAGAAAGTTAAGGGATTTGCCTAGTCACAAACAGAGTTAGGTAAAATAGCTGGAATGGAAACTCAATCCCAAATCTTCACAGTCTGTACCCCATAATCTATAGCCCATCTTGTTTTATCTGTAGCCTACTATTAACTGTCACATTAAAAAAATTAAAAATTTTTATTTTATTAACAAAGTCAGAGGTAGAGTAACTTCAGACAAATGTAGAATGGAAACAAAAATATTTTCTCTGCTTCTCTTGATTCATTTACTTCTACCTTGGTAAGTACTTTTTTTTTTGTTTGCTAAGATTTTACCTCATTCTATACATTCATTTGGAGGTTTTGTTATTAAGTTTATTAAAAAAATTAAAATATTAATGTTTTTCTTCTAAAAATGCAGATTACATCCATATCTACATATAATGTTACTACTAACCATAGACTTCACTGATTTCAGGACATTACTGATAGCGAACCTCACTTGCTCAATACTGTATCTACATCACTGGTCTGGATTCTCTCTTGTGTCACAAACATACTAAACCCTAAGGTCTCATCATAATGTGGAGGTGATCCTTGGTTCGCTACAACTATTCCAGCAAAGGATAAGCTCTGAAAGGTCATAGACCATGATGTAAAGGCTTCACATAAGAGGCAGAACAGACTCATAGAAGTTTACTGTACAAAGACTGGCCTGGCTAAAGAAAAGACTCATCTCCAAGATGGCCACAGGGTGATGACCATCAAGCATGAGGTTATAAAAGCCTGAACCAGGCTGGTGGCAGTGTCAGAGGAATGAAGAAGGCATATACAAGAGGTGTTACAAAGATAATATCAAAAGATCTTGATCACAAATTGGAAATGGAGGGGGGGAAGAGAAAGTGAGGAATGGAGTATGAATCCAATCTTGTCCATACAGTCCACACCAGTCCTGTACCTTATCTGATTAAAGAGATAGCAGTTTCAGGTCATTTGGAAGTTTAAATTTTTTACTGACTCTTTCAATGTCATGGTTTCTTTTCTTTTTCACTGTTCTTTTTGACCTACGTACTTTCATCAACCCAGAACTTCAAAACCAAAAATGTCCTGAACAGGGAACAAAAGGTAGAAAGCCAAATTAAAGGTGAGGTGAGGAAGATGTGGGTGAGCAAAAACCTTTGTCTAGCAATTAATGGGCTCCAAGCCACAATTCAGATAGCATTAAATAATGACCATCTGAATAACAACTGGAATCGAACTTCAACATTTGGTCCTTGTACACAGCTGTAAATCTGACTTGCAGTAGGAGGTAGATCACTTGTCTCACAGTAAATTTTCCCCTTTCCCCCCCTCAATTTGGCATAAAGCAAATGCAAAATTAAGGCTTTAAAACTATCCTCCACTGCCTTGTATGTCATCTTGTGTCTAGAAAATTTTCTAAATTTTAAACTAAAAAAACTGATCTAAGTGGAAGAAAATTTCAAATAAGGTAAAAGAAGGCAGAATACCACACTGAATGTGTGGTATTTTTGGAATTAGAGGACATAGGTTTGAAGACCAAGCAATGCTAATTATTTTTTCAAATGACTATGGAAAAATTCCTTCCTTTCTCTGAGTCTGAGTTTTCTCATCTGTAAAATGAGGGAGCTGGACTAAATGATCTCTAAGTATACTTCCAGCTCTAAACCTAAGATCATCAGACTCCATTTCCCAAAATATAACCTCATTCTTAACTAGGAAGGATGAAAAGTGGCCTAATTACTAGGAATCTACAGAAGGCAAATCAATGAGGTTGCTTTCAGATGTATAGGCATACAAGCAGACAAACAGACAGATAGATATCCAAAGATATAATGCCAAAGAAAACTCCAGGGACATATTGCACTGCAGACAAATCTTTCCTCTGCAAGAATGCACTTCCCATTTGCTTCATTATTTTTGCTTTTTTGTGTTCTGACAGCAAAAGTCCAGATTCAAAATTGCTCCCCCACTAACTAAAGCCTGTATAGCTTTAAGAATACACTAGTACTCTTTATAATAGATGTTGCAAGCAAAATAAGGTACCATTTCTCCACTTCCTACAGAGCCTAAGGGGGGAAACTTACCCAGAAGTCTCTGTACCAGTTTTCCCTGCATATTAATCCACTCAAATGACTTCTTTCACCTGATTCATAAGTGGATTCCTAGAAAACCTGTTGGTTAGGGTAACAGGTAGACTACAAAGACTAGGACTAAATGCTCATTTTAAGTAGAATATTTAGAAAATACCTTATGTAGAATTTTTTTCATTTACAGAAAAATTAATATTTCCCTTAAATATAACCTTGTCTTATAAAACAAACTCAAAAAGCTTTTTATGTATATTTCTAGAGCCAAAAGGCTCTGTGTAATTGCTTAACTCAATGAGTTAGTGACACCTAGCGTCAATTCTCTAGACTACATTCAACAAAGCATCAAGACAGTAACTTTTCACACATTAATCTTTATTCAATAAATTTGGAAAGCAAAAGATATTTTATTTTAATCAATATTAATGATAAATATAATTAAATTTGTTATTACAGTAATAATTTTTATTTGAATTCCCAGAATTAAATTCCTTTGTCTAGGGTCTTTTAATCTTAAGGAACAACTTTAAAAATGTGAAACTTTTCTATTATGCAATAAATAACCATTATATACAACATCAAATACTCAGGCATCAAATATTTTACTTGATTTTTCCATAGTGCTTCTGAATATCACAACAATGCCAAAAACTCCACTGAATTTAAATCTTAGATACTCTTGGAAACCACACAGAAACTTTCCATTAGTACATATGCCTTGGACAGGCAATAAGGATGCACAATAAACAGAACAGCATAAAATAACAGGCACAATTGTATTTGGGAATCTGTAAACTGCTTTTAATGACCCAAACTTTTCCCTGAAATAAAAACTCAACTTTCTTAAGATCAAGATTTCTCCAGTGACGCTATGTGGCTAACCAAGTAAACTACATGACTGTCTCTGAAGGATTAGACTGATAGTTCACCCAACTGCTAATGGTTATTTAAGCTGCCCCTTAAACTCTTAAACTTAACTCAGTGTTAAAAGTAAATTCTCTTTCCCAACAGTACAAATTACTCAGTATCTACTAATGAATCCAACACTCTCAGGAAACAAGGTTCGAAAAAGTGCAACAAACTTTTTTAAGTCAATCGTCTTTCTTTCCGTACATCTAATTAGCCACCAAGGCTCCTTGATTCTTCCTATCTGACAACCTATTTGTCACCTTCCTGCTTTCTGTTCCTACAGATTTTATTCACCTCACAGCTCAACTCAACAAATAATTATAACCTATCTACTATGTACAAGACATTTTGTTAGATGCTGGGGAAACAGATAAAAATTAAAATAGCCCTAGCCCTCAAAGAGTTTACATTCTTGTTGGGAAAGATACAGCATTCACACATATAAACACATACAAGTTAATGGGAGATGGGAGAGGACACTAACAATTGGGTGATCAGGAAAAGGTCCACAGAGAAAATATCTCATAAGCTGAGCACTGAGGGAAAAAAACCAAGGATTCTCAGAGGCAGATGTAAAGAAGAAGAGCATTCTATGAATAGAGAATAGCTGGTGAGAAAGCCAAGAGATGAAAGATGGAATGTTGAAATTAGAAAACAGCTAACAGCTCAGTTTGGCTAGAAAACTGAGTGTGAGAAGGGGAAAATATGAAATAAGTCTACGACAAAAATTGATTTATAGTCTTAATGCTATTTCATAACATCATTCAATATTGCAAATATTATTTGATAATGTAGATTATCAAAAGGGATACTTAATATAACTTAAGAAAATAATAACCACATTCATTTGTGAATATATATATGGGATGAGGGAGGGAGAGGGAGAGAGGAAGAAAGGGAGAGAGGGGAGAGACAGAGACAGAGAGAGAGAAAGAGAGAGAGAGAGAGAGAGAGAGAGAGAGAGAGAGAGAGAGAGAGAGAGAGAGAGAGAGAGAGAGAGAGGGAGAGAGAGAATGTCAAGGAAAATAATGAAAAGAGGTCAGGGTAAAGGGGGAAATAACACTGACAGACCTCAACCTATAACATAGAGCAGTAGTTACTAAAACTATCTATTACTGGTTAAAAAATAAAGAGGTAAAGAGGTAGATCAATGAAACAAACTGTACAAAAGAGAATCGGAATCAATTGTCTACAATAATCCAGGGAGAAACCAAAAAATATAAATGACTTAGGAAAGAACTCCCTATCTGACAAAAAACAAAATTGTTAAGAAAACTGGAATGCAAGGAGCAGAAAAGTACTGCAGCGTGGGGTTGGTAATGTCTACAATCCAGCTTTGCTGCTGCCTCTGCTGGAATTCTCAGGATGAGGGATGGACCTGGCTGACGACCTGGGAATGTTCCTCTGAGAGAAGAATAATTGCTATGAACTGTACAACTCATTCAGAGTGATTTCATTCTACACTTGACCAGAAAAACAGCTTCACAACCCAGAATTTTATAGGTACCAAGATCATGCCAGAGCTGTATGATCATGTGAACAGGTATAAGCCAGAACTGATTTGGAACAATGGAGATGGGAAGCATCAGACACTTACTGGAACTCCACTGAGTTCCTAGCATGGATGTACAATGACAGACAGTCTAGTCATGACACTGTGGTTGATAATTGGTGGGGCAAGAACTGCTCTTGTTTCCACAGGGACTACTTTAATTATCAAGACAAGGAGCACATGCCAGGGACCCTGCAAGGTCACAAATAGGAAATGTGCGCCACCCCAATAAAGTTTCCGGGGGGGTATTGGTAAAATGTGGACAGAGGCAATGAAGAGGCCTCAAAAGATCACAGCATCTACTGTCCCATATATGTCCATATTTTCTAGATTTTTTCTGGAGTTATGCAAATAAGGTCCACAACCTTAGGCCCAGGGAATCTATTACCTGGCTTATATCCCAAAGAGACAATAAGAAAATGAAAGTCCATGGGAACACAATATTTATTGCATCACTTTTGTAACATCAAAGAACTAGAAACAAAAATAGTCATCAATTAGGAAATGGCTAAAAATTATAGTTTAAAAATGTTACTTGTTACACATAATGGCTCTCTGGGTCAGAGAGGAATAGAGATCTTGGGGGGAAAAAAGACCCCAATAAAAAATTTTTTAAAAAGAAATTAAGAGGGGGAAGCTAGGTGGCACATTGGATAGAGCACTGGCCCTGGATTCAGGAGGACCTGAGTTCAAATCCAGCCTCAGACATACAACACTTACTAGCTGTGTGACCCTGGGCAAGTTACTTAACTTAACAAGTAACTTAACTGTGAGGTCTATCCAAATCATAATCGGCCCTGAAAAGCAAGCTAATCAAACTGTAAAGCAAGCAAAAATTGACAACACTTGAATACTTACAGTAGTAAATATAAAAGATAGCACATAAAGACTGATAAACAGCAAACTCTTAAACCTTATTTTAAATAAGAACTTTAACATCTTCCTAAATATGCCTGTCCCCAAACTGCTTCCAAAGACAGGACTCTTTCTCTCTGGCCTTGGAGTCATGAAGACCTGAGTTCAAATCCAGCCTCAGACACTTGACACTTACTAGCTGTGTAACCCTGGGCAAGTCACTTAACCCCAACTGCCTCACCAAAAAGCAAAAACAAAAAAACAAAAATAAAACAAAGACAGGACTCTTGTATTTCATCTTTTTTCACTTGTAGACAAGGTGTTAATGAAAAGTATAAATGGCCACAGAAAGAAATCAACCGTTAAAAATAAAAAGTAGTAAAAGACCTGAACAATCTTGAAACCAGGTAATTAACTCTGGAACTATCCTGGAATTTAAGTTAGGAGTCTCAGATATTACTGGTTCATGGATTATGGATTATGGTTCAGCCCAAACCATACTTTGCAACAGTAGGCAGCTGCAGGCCACTGGGGAAAGGCCATTTCCATTATTAGCAGAGTGATTTGAAACAAGTGATTTAATGTCATGGATCCTAAATTTCCTCCCTGTAAAAAGGGAATAAGAATAGCCACATATAAACTTCCTCAGGGTCCTAAGAATGTTAACTGAGATGTACTTTGTAAATTGTAATATGAAGATCGTTATAGTATCCCTAACAAAGAAGACATCAATTCTCCACATAGGGTACTTTTATTTTACCTTTTTGTCCCCACTACCACCACAGTGGCTGGTATATAGTAAGCACTTAATAAATGCTTGTTGATTGATTGATGCAATGATAGAGAATTTACTATCTCCTCAAAAAGCCTACTTTTGGACAGTTTTAGTTTTTAGGAGGTTTTTCCTCATAATGAGCCAAAATCTGCATTTGTACAATTTTAACTCATGGCTCCTAATTCTGCCTCCAGACCCAAAAGAACAAGTTCACTGCAAGAAAGAGAAAAACTAACCACAAAAACCACAAGAAACATACAACAAGGTTTTCAGTTCCTCTTAGAAGATTCCATTTATACAGATTTCCCAAATTAAAAATCTTCCCTGAATATTCCTACTGCACATTCAGGAAAGCGCTCAAAGGCTATCAATATCTAAGCCTCCTTTGGGAAGATAAATACAGTTGCAAACAAAATATATAAAGAAATAAGATTTTTTTTTGTAAACTGATCCTAAATTCAAGAGGCAGTATGGGGATCTTGTTATTACCTGGATATTTGCAAACAAAATATATAAAGAAATAAGATTTTTTTTTTGTAAACTGATCCTAAATTCAAGAGGCAATATGGGGATCTTGTTATTACCTGGATATGTGCATAAAAAAATTTTTTAAACAAAATCTCCAGAGAGGAAGGGCCCATAAATAACTTGTCAAGCAGGAAAAATTGTTGTTAGAATACAGAAAGATCTAGAAGGATCAGGCTTGTCCTAAATTTAAAATGTGAATATCATAATAATTTATAGTAATCACATCTCATGCTACACATCAAAGGAACAGCCCATAGAGAGGATTTCTGTATGGCTGATATCTTACTTTCCTTACCTTCACTACATCTGTCTCTGCCATGCAGAACAAAAAGCAAAAACCCACAGAATAGATCTGCTTCTGTTCTCATCCTACACAATTCCTAGATTTCCTTTCTAAAAGCCCCAGCACCTGCTGGACCTACCTAGTTCAGTGTTTACAAAGTACTAAGTAAGCAAAAACATTTATATGCACATATGTACAGAGATAGTATATGTAATGTATCTTTTTCGACTTGTAGAAGCTTTATGTTGAAAAAAAATTCAAGAAGAGTTCCAGATAATTTCAGGAATATTAGGACCACAACTGAGATATTGGGGAGAGGAAAGGACATCACAATTTTTAAGGGTGATAACAGTAAATCATGCTCTTTCCTTACTGAAACATTCTTTAATCAGGGACATAACATGCTGGACAGACTGCATTTAACCAAGTGTGGCCCCCAGTAAGTCTTATTTAGTCTTCTTATTATTAGTTATTAATTATTATTATTAATGTTGTTATTAGTTCTAATTCTTACCTACAACATCACTAATGTGAAAATATTTTTAATAGGAATATATATGTATAACCTATATCAGACTGCGTGCTGTCTTGGGAAGAGAGGTGGGGAGTGAGGGGAAGAAAAATTTAAAACTCAAAAGCTTATGAAAGTGGTTGTTGATAATTCAAAATAAATTAATTAAAAAGAAAAAAAAGAATAAACATTTAAATCCATAGGGAACATGAGAAAAAAAAAGATTTATTTTTCATACCCTCCCTTTTTAAAGTCACACTTGTAATTTCATTAGCATAGGGAGCTCCTGGTGAAGAACTTTCCTCTTCCAAAGCAAACGTAGACCTTTCCTGCAATTTCTAGTTTTAGAAAGTCTCCTGTGGCAATGAGAACTTAAGTGTCTCGCTCAGGGTCCCACAACCAGGATGTGTCATAGGATTTTAGTAAAGGAGCCCAGGTCTTCCTTTGTATCCCTAGCACTTAGCACAGTATCTTCCACAAAGTAAGCACTTATTAAATACTTGTTGACTTCCCAATTCCAAAGTGACCTTTTTATCTACTGTACAGCAGTGTTTCTCACCTGTAGACTACCTCATTAAATCTCAAACAGCACTGTCAATAATATAAGGCTATGACAGGAGTTGAAAGTAAAGAAAATTCATGAAAAGGTTCCCGCCTCAGTTGCCTCAAAACTAAGTCTAGGAATCTACAAAAAGACATATCTCTGAAGATAATTAGGGTCTACCCAAAATGAATTTTAATGAATTACAAACAACAGGTATAATTACAACCAGAAACAAGAAGGCAGCCAAGAAGAGCTGAGGAGGACAGGTGGAATGTGCTCAATCTAGCCAACATCCCAATCAAATAAGTCACATGGCCTTCTAGGAAAACAAAAGCTCCCAGGTGGCCTCTGAGACCCAACCCCACAAGGCACTAAAGAGTAGTGTGTGTACTCAAAGAACAACAAACAGATCCAGTGTTCAAGAAACCTGTTACTGGGTCAAATCAGAACCACAACCCATGGCTTCCTCATGGAAGAAGAGTCAACCTTTCTCATTTCTGTCAATTTACACAACTTCACTGGGTAATGACCAATAATGAGGATTCCACCATGGATTTATAGAGCTCTCTACACTTTTTCAAAATCATCACCAGTATCATAGGATCAACAAACCCTTCTAGGAAGTAAAGCAGCTAAGGCAGGCATTATCCCCATTTTACTTATACAAGAGGAAAATGAATCATAAAGATTAGATCATTACATTCAAGTATGCAAATAAGGGTCAGTGTAAAGACAAGAACCAAGGTCTCCTAACCTCCAAATCAGTATTCTTTCCACTATGTGTCCTGAACGCTACCTAAAGCAAGTGTGGGGAACCTTCAGTCTCAATGCCACATTTGGCCCTCTAGGTCCTGACGTGTGGCCCCTTAACTGACAGAGTTTAGATTCAGTCAAAGGGCCTCATGCGAGGACCTAGAGGGCTACATGTGGCCTTGAGGCCGCAGGTTCCCCACCCCTGTCCTAAACCATGAATCTTGAGCTATAATGAATGTTTTTGTCTTTCTTTGTACCCCATAACCTTTACCACAGTACCTGGCACATAATAAACATTTCTCTTTTGACTGCCTGACCAAACATCCAAACTGTAACATAACAGGAAAGGTACATGCAAAAACATAAAAAGTGTCTAAGTCAGTAATACAAAAATCAAGATTCTTTCACCTATATAAAATGAGGCTATTTTCGAAATCTAAAGAAACTCCAACCTTACCCACACCAATTGTCTAGGATATGTCTGTTTGAAATGAAAACAAGAGTTAATCAAAGGCTATTTGTCACATTTATTTATCTTCCCCTCATACCTAACAGAGCTGGGACCCTAAACCCAAGAGTCTACCACATCACCAGCCCTACACAGTTGTCTCTGAGGGAAGCAATCCTTGTTAACAAAGGGTCCACCATCCTTACCACCAGCAATACCAACTAATTAACACTGGCGGGCTAGTGAGCCCTAGAATAACAGCACTACCAGATCATCAATCATGCTTCCATCCCAGTATCTCTGCAGCTGTCATCCAGGAAAGCAACATGGTAACTACTTCTACAGATGCTAAACCCCCCTCCTCCTCAGGAACCACAGCTACTGCAGTTCCTTGAAAAGAAAGGTCTCACCACCAAAGTTCTTACTGCTGTCAAATGATTCAATATCAGAAAACTGATATGAATTTGTCAGTGAAAACAACATTAAAGAAAATACAACATCATTTGCTTGGCCCCAGCTCCTTAACAGTTATGGGTTCTTTCCATCTAACAGGCAGCTGAAACTTCTTATATGTTCTCCCCTATCAGAATGTGAGCTCCCTGAGAAGGTACTGTCTGTTTTTCCATTTGTATCCAGTCCTTAGCATAATGTTTTGCACACAGTAAAGCATTAATAAATGTTTTCTCATCCATACATTCAAGTTAAATTAAAACTCTGAATAAGAAGTTTTTGAAAAGCATAAAGGAAAATCTAGTCTGCTCATGAGCCAGTCCTATGCTCTGAAACAAAAATTACAGAAGGAAAACAGAAGGAAATCACATCGATATGTAATACATTCTTGAGGTCAAATTCTGTGCTGAAAAATTTCCTCATTAACTTGCATCAGCTTCTAGGGCAATATAGTACAAAATTCTCAAAAGGCCTGCCAAAGTCTCACCCTAAAATAATCTAAATGGCAATCATATCTACATATACTGCCCACACAGACCTTGACTTCCAAAAGGCATCCAAAACAGAGACAGTTTCTCTGTGCTTTATGACTATTTGACAATTAATAAAAAGTCTAGGTGCTCTTTATGAAATTTTGGCTTAGGGAACCAGATTTAAATTTACACTGCTCTAAGCATTATAATGAACTTAAGATGAGACCAGTTCTTGCCATGTCTGCTATCTTCATTGGCAGTACAAAGTATCCCTCTTCTCAACTTGTTTCCTGCCTGCCCACACAGCAAATCTTTATGCTATCCAGGGGTAGAGAACCTGTAGCCTCGAGGCCACATGTGGGCCTCTAGATCCTCGGGTGCAGCCTTTTGACTGAGTCCAAGTTTTACAGAACAAATCCTTTTGTTAAGGGGATTTGTTCTGTGAAGTTTGGATTCAATCAAAGTGCCACATCTGAGGATCTAGAGGGCCACATGTGGCTTCAAGGCCACAGGTTCCCCACCCCTGACAGCTATACTCATAAATAACTAACTTTCCCTAAAGCCCATTGGGCCCTGTTATAACTCAGTGAAACAAAAGAAATGCCAAAAAGGTGGTAACACATAAAATACCCTGCCGATGTTAAAGTCCTACTTTTCAGCATAAACATATCATGGGTGCTCTATAACTATGAAATAATAAAGCTGACAGAGGTTACCTAAAAACTGAGATTCAGGAAAATGACTTTTTCAAACTTATGGGAATCAATGTTTTTGCATCACCTACTACAGAAAATATGCAGTAAATGAAGCAAGTATATTGCCTTCATTAACATATATACGTATATATACACATAGAAAAATATCGTCATTTATCCCTGATACTACTCATCTTCAACAAACTTATGATGGTACAATGCCAACATAACATCTTTATTATAAGTCCTACATTAAACAAACTCCATCAGTTTCCTTTTTATCCAACCCAATCAGTGTACCTAGTACACTAATATGCACACTCCAAACAGTATGAATCTTCAAAACAACAGGGACAGGTTTAGATATCCTACAGAAATCAACTTTCTGGAAAGTTTTAAGACCAAACAAATTTCATATACTTACAGGTATACTCCAGATCTGCATTCCATCACTGTACCCAATCATTACAAGCAAAGGCGGCTCATTTCCAGTGCCACGTATTTCGTGAAATTCCATATTCCTTGTTGTATCTATATTGGAATCAAAATATTAAGGAGGAAAATCAAAGGAAAGAAAACTCAATTAAGAATATAACTGGAAGATAAAAATTCTGAAAACAAACAGTACCAGGAAGCTAAAATTTTAAATCTGATTATCTTCTAGAGCAGAGATAGTATAATAAGAAATATTAAATTTTCATTTATTGACAGCTGTCAATTTAAATGAGACCTGAAAAAACAAACAGAGCAACGGGGAGCAAAACCAAGTACAATCTGTGGCTTTTATGAAATTTTTTAGCAAACAGTGGCAATAAAAAGGAGTTAAAATATGTGTATATAAAAAACAGTGCATGTATAAGAATCTTGATATTCTCCTGGAAAACTGGACATATAGACAAGGAGAATGTATGAGTTTATGGGAATCAATGTCTTTGCATCACCTACTAGACAAAATATGCAGTAAACAATATAAGAAACAGGTAACATGCTCCCTGTCTAAAAGGAGATATCAATTTCCTTGGGAAGATAAAGCACATACAAATTCTATTTCATTCATGAAACTTTCCAAGATTCCCTCACTGAAAGTGATCTTTCCTTCCTCCAAAGCTCCCAGGCTTATTTCCAACTGAAAAATTAGAAAATTAAAATTCATGCTTTTAAAAACAAACACTCGTGGCATATTGCAGTGAAAATATGTTTCTGTATGATCCTTTGATGCTCCTTAAACAATGTAATTTTCTAGTGTCTCTTTTGAATGTTTTCTCGTTATTTGGGATGTAACATAACTTCAGCTTGTGATACAATTTTAATTTTCTGTGGAAATTTACTAGCTTTCTTACTTAAAAAAAAAAAACATACCTTGGCCTCTTCTGACAGTGTACTCTGATATACTACCACCCGAGGCATAAAGCCAGCACTGCCAAGGTGGCTAGGAAGCTGGGACAGTGGCTGGAGCTTCAGCACCCTGCATCTGGAGATAAGGCCTAGAGTGGCTCAGATATTCAAGGGAAACACCCCATCGGCACCTCAAGGTCAAAGAGAAAGGCCTCCCTCCTTGCTTGAAGGTGAGGAGGAATGCCCCACTCTCCTCCAAAAGGTCAAAGGGAGGAACAGCCCAGAAAAATCCTATATGAATCACATTGAAACTTCCAGGCAGCAGAGTAATCCCTGATAGTCCTTGGACTGCTTAATTGTCTCCCACTTAGCTGAGACCCAGGAATCTCCCTTCTACTCCCTCAGTGATAATGTAAACCCCTCAACAGAGCTCCTTGGGGCTCTGCCTTTCTTCCTCTCCTTTATCTACAATTAGGTTTCACTGTTGCTACACCGACTGCTTCTGGAACCACTGCTGTCTACCCATCAACTGCCATTGCCAGTGAGTGTCAATGAGCCACCAATAAAGACTCCTGCAGTGACTCATGGAGTCACCCCTTCATACCTGAGTCCAAATGAACCAGCCAGATGAACAACAGGTTAATCAGGTGCCATTGGTACCTTCCTTTAGTCCATGAGCCACTGACTACATAAGTACTATGACTAACTGCCATGACAACTGCATCACCACCATCAGAGATGGAGAGGCAGCTTCACTACTACCTCCTATCCAAGCTGGGGTGAGTAAGAGTCAAGCCACTGAAGCATAAGCTCGAACTCATGAACCACTATTCCAAATAAAGATCATTCAGCCAGGGAGCTGCACTACTATCCTAAAAAGCATGGTGCTGTGACTTAGGACCTGAAAGCAAGTGCTCATTTGAGAGAACTAGAGGTTCATCCTACTAGATCCATAAATTGCTGACCAAGGCTGGAATTAAGACACTTGCAGCCACACCAATACCCTGATGAACATGGAGCTGTGATTCAGAATTTATTTGAAAGCAAGGGCTAAAGGTCTGAACCTCATGCTTCAGCAATAGTGAACTCCTTTTTCTCTCAAACCTATAAGTGCAGACCAAGACTATGACTAGGGGCTCCAGGTGTTGCTATCAGAGTCGGGATCTGAACCATGTGATTCAGCAAAAGGGAATCCCTCTCTCCTATGGTCAAGGCAAGGCCTGTGCCCCCAAGCAGTGTAAGTAAATACATCAGTAGTATTGCCACTACCAAAATATGTACTTATGAAATAAACTCAGCTTGTAGTTACTCGGAAGACCCTCCCTCAAGGTCTACCAGTAGTTCTCCTACCACACTAATAACCTACAGAACTAGGATTGTATTTCAAAAAGGAATCTATATAAACAATGATCAAATTCAATAGGTTGGGGCAGGGGGCAAATAGGAACTCTAAAACAATGTCACTGGGATCGTAGATTGGTGCAAAAGTTAGAACAATATGTAATAAGAGAAATCAGCCAAAACCTTTTCACTTTAAATGTGCAAATATTACCCAAAAAATATCACAAAAAGGAAAAGAGACCTATATGTACAGATATATTAACAGCTGTTCTATATATGGCAGCAAATATCTGGAAAAAACCCTATGTGCAACAACTGGAGAATGGATGAATAAATGGTGGCATATTAATGAAATGGAATATTGTGGTCCATAGACATGAAGATAGAAAGACCTAAATGAAATTATACAGGGTGTGGATAGAGCACTGGCCCTGGATTCAGGAGGACCTGAGTTCAAATATGGCCTCAGACACATAACACTTACTAGCTGTGTGACCCTGGGCAAGTCACTTAACCCCATTGCCTAGCCCAAAAAAAAAAAAAAAGAAATTATACAGGGCGAAATCAACAGAAGCAGAAGTGTATATTCTGAAAGATAAGGCACAGGCAGCAAAACTTGAGATGAATTTGAAAGGGACTTTTTTTTAACTTTTTATTCATTTGGTTTGACCTTCCTAATTACTAAGGACTTTACATAAGAACTTACTCTGTTTTGTGTATTTATTGGATTACCTGCTTTTATTGATGGTTATTATAATGGTTTGTAGTGGTTTATTGCAATAAAACTTACAGGAATCTTGGGGGGAAAACTACAAATTAACCTAGCTAATATGGTGGAAATTTGGCAGAAAAAGTCAGAGAATCTTAAAAACCCACTGTACAAAGGGCTTTCCTACCTCATATTTCAGTCATTTACACTGGAATCCATAGGATCAAAAAACAATCATAAACAGAGAGGGATAAAAGACCATAAGCAAGAAGATAAATGAAGAGAGGCAAATTATGAGGAAAATCCAGAAGGGAGGAGCTGAACTTATTAATAATAATTAAGAGGCTAAAGATATTGGCAATGGAACATAATGAAAAAAATGTAGTACCAATCTCACATTTATATAATACTTTAAGGTTTAAAAAGTATTTTCCCCACAACTGTAAGGCATTGAGGGAAGGTACTGTTACCCCATTTTAAGAAGTGGAAATTGCAGTTCAGGCACATTAATGTGTTTTGCCTAAAGTAAAACAAATATTATTTGTCAGAGCTAAGATTCAAATCCAAGTCTCTCTATGTCTAGTCCTTTAGTTTCATTTTGCCAGCCTGCCTTTCATAAAGGGAAGATATAAACATTTCCAAAACAAATTATCAATTATACAAGGAAAATCTGACAGAAAAAAACTCAGAAGACAGAAGATACACACTATCCAAGATCTTCCTATTTCAAATGCACAGAGTAATCTTTATTCTATTCAGAGGTGGAGGAAATCTTTTCTATGTCTGCTTAATAAGAGGCTAAGAAATACAATTATTATGGGCTACACGGGCAATAGTCTGTGAGGAAACCCTAGATTGAGAACTGGGCTCAAACCCCAGTTCTGTTTTATTATCTACAAAATAGAGTTAACAATAAATACTTTGCTAATCACTCATGGGATTGCTTTAATGATGCCTCTATTTATCAAATGGTAAAAAACTTAATAAATAAGAACTATTATCATTGAGACAATCAACTACAGCTTTCAGTAACTCAAATGAAGCAAGTACTCAATTACCATCATAAGCATGGGACACATTTATATCAAGCTTTAAGGCTGGAAAAGTGCTTTACCTATGTTATCTCATCTAATCTTCACAAGAGCCCTGAGAGTATTTTTATTCCCACTTTACAGATGAGAATGCTGAGGCCCAGAAATATAAAGTGATGTCCCTATGGTCAAATAACTAGAGTCTGAGGCAATAACCAAAGTGAGGCAAGTCTCTGTTGAATCCAAGCCCAATATTCGTTCCACTGCCCTCTGCAGCCTTCGTTGGCAATGAGTGCTGCCAAACCTCACATGAAGAGCTTGGTATAGAATGTTGGTCCTCATCTTTTATGTGATTTGGAAGAGAGATACAAAACTTTTTTGTTGTTGTTTCAGTGTATCAAATTTTAAAATCTAAGGGAAAAAAGTAAAATTTTTATCACTGAAGACTATTTTGGAATCATTCACCAAAATTTGACCTGAACATACTTTTTATGGGGGTAGCTAGGTGGCACAATGGATAGAGCTCCAGCCTTGGAGTCAAGAGGACCTAAGTTCAAATCTAGCCTCAGACACTTGACACTTACTAGCTGTGTAACTCCGAGCAAGTCACTTAACCCCTATTGCCTCACCAAAAGAAAAAACAAAAAACATTTGAGTTACTGAAAACATACTTTTTATGAAAGAATATTTACTGGAGTTCATGGAAATAACTCAACCTTGAACAAAAATTTCAATAGCATTCTTAAGAATAAAACCATACCATTTAAATCTGCATTTTCAAATCTGACCCATACTATTTTCTCCTTTTCTTCTGTCAGAGGTGTACCACTGTAAGCCTAGATGAGAAATTAAAATATTGGTATTAAAATTACATTCTACAACTTTTAATAACCCAAAGTCCCAATAAGAAATTTTTAAATACTGCATTCCTTGCAACAGTCATCTTATGTTCAAACTCCATGGAGCTTCCTGTATAGCAAGTACTAAAATTAAACTAGCTGTTTCCCACTCCAACTTCATCACCCCAAATTTACGTAGCAGGCCCTATAAAAATAGCCATTTGACAAAACAATACGGGAATTTGGAGCAGTTTTCTCTCTACAGGAACTTATCTAGAGGTCTGGTCTAATTTTGTGTAGCCTTGATCAAGAAAAGTTTTTGGACTACATAAAAGAAATTTCCATTATCTAGGAATAACTTGGCTAAAAATCACCACAGAAATGTATTATACATATAATGTAATTTTTTAAAATTATATAACTTTTTTAATCAGCAAAAATCCTTCTCACTCTCCCATCCCAACCATCCCCAACTGAGAACAAAAGAAAAACAAAATCTGTCATAAATATGTATAGCAAACAAAATAAATTTCCATATCAGTTGTGTAGAAAAAAATGTCTCATTCTGCACCCTTGAGCCCTTCACCTCTCCATCAGGAGGTGCTCAGCACATTTCATGATTAGTCCTCTGGAACTGTGGTAGTTATTGCACTGATAAGAGTTCCTAACTATTTCAAAGTTGTCTTTATCATATTTGTTGTCATTTTAGAAACTGTTCTAATTCTGTTCACTCTGCCTCAGTTCATAAAAGCCTTCCCAGGTTTCTCTGAAATCATCTCCATCATTTCTTATAACAACAGTATTACATTGTCCTCATATACCATAACTTGTTCAACCATTCTCCAATTTAAGGGCAATTCTTTCAGATTCCTATTCTTTGCCACATTAAAAAGAGCTATAAGTATTTTTGTACATCCTTAGATTGTTTTGCTTAGGACTAATCCCTCCCTTAATCTACCCTCTCTCTAAGTCCCCATCACCTCTTTTCCCCCCTTATTCTATTTTTCTGTTGAGTGAAATATATTTCTGTACCCACCTCTGTGTGTATGTGTGTGTGCTCACATATATAGGTTTCCCTCCTTTGACCAATTCAGATAAGAATGAGATTGAAGTGTAAGCTACTCTACCTTCCCTCTCCTCATTAGCATAGATGCCTACTTGCAAACCCTGATAATGTAAGATAATTTTCCCTTACCTTTCTTTCTCTACTCCTTTCTCCCTCTTCCCCAGTGCATTCCTCTTCTGTTTACATTCTTCTCTTAAGATTATCAAGATCTAACAGAACCAACCACTCTCAAGCCTTGTCTCCCTGACTCCCTCTATGTACTCGATGATGATAAGGTATCACCTCCCCATATTTGGAAGTAAGCATTTTATCCTCCATTCCTTTATTCATTCATTTTTACCTTTTTATATTTCTCTTGATTCCTTTATTTCAACTTCTAAGTTTCTACACAGTTCTAGTCCTTAAATCATAAATACTTGAAAGTCCTCTATTTCATTAACGATCCATTTTTCTCCTTGTAGCATTATACCCAGTTATACTGGACAAGTTACCCTTGGTTATAAGCCAAGAATAGCATGTTAAAGCTTTCTGCTCTTTGATAATGGTGGCTGCTAAATCATGTGTGAACCTGACAATGGGGCCTAGGTACTTAAATTCTTTCCTTGTGAAAACAAAGCAAAAGGAAAGAAAGACCAGGTTGAGCAAGCAGCCGCCAGGGGCCACACTACCCAAACCTACCCTTAGAGTTCCAGTGCTGATGGCTCCAGTCCAACACCAGGTAGGTTGCCAGAACCCTAAAGCCTCCAACTGCCAGCATCGAAGGCCCCAGCACACAAAATCAGTGACCAGGCCCTGGGCTCCCAACACAAGAAGCTTGGGTCAGTGCCCCCTGCTCCCCAGCAGGAGAGCTCAATCTCTTTAAAGGCCAGGAAATAAGCAAACACCATGAACAAAAAGAAATATACAATAGATTCTCATTATGGGAACAGTGCAGATCAAGGCAGAAATTCTGAAGAGGACAATATTGTCAACAAACCCACATCTAAACCTCAAAAGGGAATATAAAGTGGTCTGAAGCCCAAAAAGCCTTCTTGGAAGAGGTCAAGAAGGATTTAAAAAGTCAAATGAGAGAGGTGGAAGAAAAATTGGGAAAAGAAATGAGTGGTATTCAATTGAGAGTCAATAGCTTAGAAAAGAAGGACAAAAATTAACTGAGGAAAACAAGTCCCTAAAAAATACAATTAGCCAAATGGGGAAGGAGATACAAATCTAACAGAAGAAAACAATTTGTTAAAAATTAGAATTGGGCAGATGGAAGCTAATGACTCAATAAGAGAGCAAGAATTAGTCAAACAGAAACGAAAGAATGAAAAAATAAATGAAAATGTAAAATACCTCATTGGTAAAACAACAGACCTGGAAAATGGATCCAGGAGAGATAATTTAAAAATTATTAGTTTACCTGAATATCACAATGAAAAAAGGAGCCTGGAAAGTATCTTTCAGGAAATCATAAAGGAAAACCTGCCCGGAACTCCTAGAACCAGAGGGTAAAATAGCCATAGAAAGAATCTATCGATTACCTCCTGAAAAAAATCCCAAATTGAAAAACTCCAAGGAATACAGTAGCCAAATTCCAAAATTACCAGGTCAAAGAGAAAATCCTGCATGCAGCCAGAAAGAAACAATTTAAATATCATGGAACCACAGTCAGGATTACACAGGACCTTGCAGATTCTACATTAAAAGACCATAGGTCATGTGACATGATATTCTGTAAGGCAAAGGAGCTTAAATTACGACCAAGGATCAACTACTCAGCGAAAATGAGCATGATCTTTCAAGGGAGGAGATGGATATTCAATGAAATAGGGGACTTCCAAACCTTCTTGATAAAAAGACCAGAGCTCAACAGAAAATTTGATCTTCAAATATAAGACTCAAGAAAGACATAAAAAGGTAAACAAAACAGAAAGAAACAACATGATTTTAATAAGGGCAAACAAAAAAAAAATCTAATCAAGTAGGTTAAATGGATCCAAGTAAGTGGATTAATCTGATCTAAGAAACTGTACTGAGAGAAAAGGAAAGGAGGAGGGAGACAAGAGTAAACTACATTACAGGAAAAGGCACAAAAACCTATTACAGTAGAGGAAAAGAATGGAGGGAAATGAGCATTGTTTGAACCTTACTCTCAATATTAGTAATTTGGTTTTCTTCTTTTTTTTAATTAATCAAAGGTTTATCTATTTTATTGTTTTTATCATAAAACAAGCCTTAGTTTTATTTACTAGCTTAATAGTTTTCATATATATACATATATACACATATATATTTAGGCAATTGGGGTTAAGTGACTTGCCCAGGATCACACAGCTAGTAAGTGTCAAATGTTTGGTCTGAGGCCGAATTTGAACTCGGGTCCTCCTGACTTCAGGGCTGGTGCTATATCCACTGCACTACCCAGCTGCCCCTCAATAGTTTTCTTAATTTCAATTTTCTTAATTTTTCCTTTGGTTTTCAGTATTTCTAATTTGGTGTTTTGAGGATTTTTAATTTGTTCTTTTTCTAGTTTTTTTAGTTGTATGCCCAATTCATTGATCTCCTCTTTTTCTATTTTATTTTTGTAAGCATTTAGAGATATAAAACTTCCCCTAAAAACTGCTTTCGTTGCCTCCCATAAGTTTTGGTATGTTTTCTCATTATTGTCATTCTCTTGAATGAAGTTACTGATTGTTTCTATGATTTATTATTTGACTCAATCATTTTTTAGGATTAGATTATTTAGTTTCCAATTATTTTTTAGTTTATCTTTCCAGGGCCCTTTATTACATATAATTTTTATTGCATCATGATCTGAAAAGGATGCATTTAATATTTCTGCCTTTCTGCATTGGTTTGTGAGGTTTTTATGCCTTAGTACATGGTCAATTTTTGTGTATGTACCAGGTAACACCAAGAAAAAAGTATATTCCTTTCTATCCCCATTCAGTTTTCTCCAAAGGTCTATCATACCTAACTTTTCTAATATTCTATTCACCTCCTTAACTTCTTTCTTGTTTATTTTGTGGTTGGATTTATCTAGTTCAGAGAGGTGGGGGTTGAGGTCCCCCACTAGCATAGTTTTGCTGTCTATTTCTTCCTGTAACTCCCTGAACTTCTCCTCTAAAAATCTGGATGCTATACCATTTGGTGCATATATGTTTAGTAATGATATTATTTCATTGTCTATGGTGCCTTTTAGCAGGATGTAGTTTCCTTCCTTATCTCTTTTGATAGGATCTATTTTCGCTTTTGCTTTGTCTGAGATCAGGATTGCTACCCCTGCTTTTTTCACTTCAGCTGAAGCATGATATACTCTGCTCCACCCTTTTACCTTTACCCTGTGTGCGTCACTCTTTTTCAAATGTGTTTCCTGTAAACAACATATTGTAGGATTATAGTTTTAATCCATTCTGCTATCCTCTTCTGTTTTACGGGAGAGTTCATCCCATACACACTCACAGTTATGATTACTATCTTTATCTTTCTCCCTATCTTTTTCCCCCATTTATGTTTTCTTTCTCCTTTCTCCTTTTTCGTCCTCTCTAGTGTTTTGCTTTTGACCACCGCCTCCCTGAGTCCCTCCTCCCTTCTATTAGCCCCTTCCCTTTTATTCTCCTTTACCTTTACTGCTTCTTCCCTCTCTTCTATCCCCCTCCCTTTTCTTTCCCCTTTTCCCACCTACTGCCTATAGGGCAAGTTAGATTTCGATACCTAACTGACTATGTTATTTTATTATATTATATAATATATAAAACATATATTATGTTATGGAAACTCAGAGGATACCTATCAAAGAAAATGGCTAAAAAAGTTGTGGTATGGGGCAGCCAGGTGGCACAATGGATAGAATACTGGCCCTGGAGTCAGGAGGACCTGAGTTCAAATCCAGTCTCAGACACATAACACTCACTAGTTGTGTGACTTTCAGCAAGTCACTGAACCCCAATCGCCTCACCCAAAAAAAAAAAAACGACTTTACTGGGGCAGCTGGTTGGCACAGTGGATAGAGCTCTGGCCTTGGAGTCAGGAGGACCTAAGTTCAAATCTGGCCCCAGACACTTGCTACTTACTAGCTGTGTGACCCTGGGCAAGTCACTTAACCCTAACTGCCTCTCCAAAAAGCAAAAAAAAAAAAGTTGTGGCATATAGTTGTGTTGGAATACTATTGTGCTATAAGAAATGATGAGCAGGATGGTTTCAGAAAAACCTGGGAAGACCTGTATGGACTGATGCAAAGTGAAGTGAGCAAGACCATCAGAACATTGTACACAGTCACAGCAATATTCTAAGGATGAAAGACTTAACTACTGTAATCAAGACAATACCCAAGACAATTCCAAAGAACCCATGATGAAAAATGCTATACACCACCAAAGAGAAAACTGATGAATTGAGTGTAAACTCAAGTATAATTTTTTCACTTTATTTTTCTTGCCTCGTTTCTTTTTTTTTTGGTAACATTGCTAATGTGGAAATATGTTTTGCATGATTTCATATGTATAACTAATATAATATTGCTTACCTTCTCAATGAGTAAGAGAGGGAGGGAGGAAGAGAATTTGGAATTCAAATTTTTTTTAAAAAAGAATGTCAAAAAGAAATAAACTTTTGAAAATGCTTTTAAAAAGTAATAAAATGCTATAATTCAATACCTCCTTTCTTCTGCTTCTAGGAATCCATAGTTACCTTAAAAGCTCAGCTCATCATTTCAAATGCTACCTCCTCTCTGAGACATTTTTCAATGCCCCTAGTTGTTAGTGTTCTCTCCCTGAAACTCCAATAAATTATTTTGCATTCACTCTGTATAAACTGTGTCTACTTGTCTGTGTCCCTGTGGTTTTCTCTCAGCAGAACATATGCTCTTTGAGGGCAGAAACTGTTTCTTTTTTTACTTTGTAATCACAGCACATAACACAGTAACTAGCACATTAACATTTATTGAACTAAAATGTGAATTTAGTCTCTTTATATTTCCAACTCAAGTAAGAGTACATTGTATGTTACAACCTAAGTACATCTACCATGAATTTTCCCACTGCCATTTTGATTACCTCAAATTCTGATTCTTCTCAGATCATGCTAATTCATGATTTGTGGTGACATTTACATGACCTTGAGAAGACTTGTATTTAAAAGACAGGCTTTCTTTGTGGAAAAGGACAGGAATAACAAAAGCACTGCATAATTTCCAAAAGTTCCCAAAAATACAATCTAGTGCCCTCTCTTCTATTTTACATCCACTTCCAGGGCCTATTCAAGATATATGAATTGACAGCATAACATTTAAAGAGCTGGTCATCAAACTACACACCAAAATCTAGATAAGGCATATTTTTCATCCACTTCTTTTATTCCTGGACATATTGCAAAGCCCATCACTTCTGATTGGTCAAGACTTTTGTTGAGGACACCTAGCACAGCAACTCTAAATTCTACCAACTAATTCAAGTTTCTCTAGAAATATTTTTGTCCTCTTTTCCACCAATGCAATTGGTCTGCATTAACCAAATGAATCTCCTTCCTATCCCAAATACACAACTTGGTAATTTCTGCTTCTAATGTCAAACTTCTAATGTCAAATTTTCCCTTGTTACATACCTTTGCTCCAATGTTTCCCATTTCTCCTTCAAAAATCAAACATCTTTCCATCAGAATCTACCTTGCCTCTCTCAGCATCCCCTTTCCTGTTATTATCACCATCACTCAGGCTCAAAACCTTGTAGTCAACTTTATCCCTTCTGTCTCCATTACCCCCTACCATGTACAATAAATTCTCACTCATTCTACCTCTACAATCTCTCTCCTATTGTATGACCTCCACTTTCCTTTCCTACTATAAACGCCATAGTTTAAGCCCATATCACATCTTGCCTAGACTATTTTCATAACCTCCTAATAGTCTCTTTCAGTTCCTGCTCTCAACTTACATAAAATCTAATAAGGGAGAGGAGAGAGACAATAAGACAAAGTAAAGAATAACTTTTATTCTACTTGTGATTTCATCAGTGTGGAGAAACTTCCACTGATACAGTTTTAGCAACCTATTATTATATGGCACTTACTGGAGATTGATTATTATTTAATTACATACTTTTTTTTATGTCCAAACCATGAGTTCATCAGTGTGGGGCCCTCTCATTTCAGAAACTCCCTCCACTAATTCAAATCAACAACTCATATGTAACTTGTCTTGGAGGGAGGTTAAGTGATTTACCTTAGTCATGCAGCTAGTATGCAATTTCTTCTATGATATTTTGCAATTATTCACTTACAGTCTGCTAATATTCTCCAGTTATTTTGTGTATTTAATCTCCTTAATTAGACTGTTAGCTTTTTCTGTTCTAACAGAACTACTTTTCACATAGTGTCTGTTACCTGCAAACAGTATATACTTAATTAAGGTTGCTGACAATAAAAAAGGAATGAGATACATTTCCTGATGCATAAGTTGTTTCCACTTCATTCTTACTCTTATTATCTTCCACTGGTACTTTCCCTTGTATGATGATTGTAGTTTATTTAAAACAATCACAAATACTTTTAGGACTATTTAAAAGTCTGTCAAAGTTGGTGTGGCACCAATGGCCTTTTTCAACAACAGGTTTCATGATGGCATGGGAAGAGGAGAAAAAAAGTCACCATCATGAAGCCTTTTTCCTAAATTCAGTAGTTCCATTACAAAGATAATTCTAGAATATATATGTGTATATATATTATAGATTATTCTAGGATCAGGTGACACAGTGGATGGAGAGCCAGGCCTAGAGTTCAAATCTGTTCTCAGACACTAACTAGCTGTGTGACCCCAGGCAAGTCACTTAACCAGCATTTGCCTCAGTTTTCCCATCTGTAAAACTGAGGTTAATAATTCCTACCTCTCAGGGTTATGGTGAGGATCAAAGAAGATTATTATAAAGTGCTCAGCATAGTGTCTGGTACATAGTAAGAACTATATAAATGTTAGCCAGCACTAGTAGCATGATTGCTTTTATTCTCTCTCCTCTGCCTAAGAAGGACAAGTCCCAGGAGTACTAGCTCTCCAGGGGACTAGTCTGGTAGAACTGATAACAGGAAATGTAAAAACAAAGTGGAATCAGAACTTATGTATCTAGGAAATCCTAACCATTTTACTACTGATAAGGCCTCATATTTTGAAAAGAATATTTAGAAGCATTCCAACCTCTGTTATTTCTAATGGAAAGAACAAGTGATACATAAAAGCCTACCCAGCTAAAAGAAAAAAAAAAGTTGAGGTAATTAGGCTTTCGTATAACTTTAAAACACTGTTCAACAAGAAAATAGGTTCAAGGGACATCTAGGTGGCACAATGGATAGAGGCTCCGACCTTGGAGTCAGGAGGACCTGAGTTCAAATCTGGCGTCAGACCCTTGACACTTACTAGCTGTGTGACCCTGGGCAAGTCACTTAACCCTGACTGCCTCACCAAAAAAGAAAAAAAAAGATGCAGTTTTGTGTTTAAGTCTGATTTCCAGTTCAACAAATTCCCAACCAATTCATATCACATTCTACAAACACAGAACATAGAGGTAGGGAAGGAAAAAACTATGGGAGTGGAACTGAGGAAAAAGATCCAATGCCAGGGACTCTTGTTCCCCCAGCCCAACTAACCCCTAAAGCACAGTTGTCCCAGGAGGCATTGAGCCCTCATATTACTCCACTGGGCTCTTCCATGCCAACAAAAGTCAAATAACAAAATTCTCCTCTCAAGATAGATCAAACTCTGAATAGTCACAACTATAGTCTTTCAACTGAAACTCTGAAGGGGAAAAGAGCAAAAGCCTATTGGAACATGGGCTAAGGTAACTGAAGCAAAATGTTTCCCATCTGCACGAGGCAAAATAAAAACATTTCCAGAGCCACAGACAGTCACTTACCTGTGGCACAACATCCTGAAGGAAAGTCACAACACTCTCCATATAAGACTGCTCCCTGGGGGGAAAAAAAAAGAATAAAATGGAGAAAAATCACCATGGAAGCTTAAGATAATAGAGAATAGTGTAAATAATGGGAAAAGATTAGTTTTATAAGCTCTGAGTGAACCTCCCCTCTGAGTGAGTCAACATAAGAGTCCGACTTCCAACACACAGTTATTTTCGATTTAACCAGCTGGAACAGCCTCATTTTTCTAGTCTCATATAACCTAAAAGCTTGAATGTAACTGAGCCTGGAACTTTAAAAAAAAAATTTTATTAGGAATAAAATTTAACAACAAAGGAAAAAAAAACAACATGAACACATATTCAGAATTCTTTCCTGGCATATTTATAGCCTTCTCCTCTTGATAAGGTCATTTTTTCCATACCTGCAGATCTTATTTAAAAAGATGATGGAAAAGGAACTCAGTATTGACGGAAGCCCTAATGATTTACTTAAGCAACGAGTTTACCTCTGACCCAGGGTAAAATAATGCCCTAGTTAGATCTAAGACAAATGATGCTGATGACTCCATACTAAGTATTCTACCCTCCAAACTTGAAACAATATTTTATTGCAGGACAGAGTGTAAAGATGTAGAAATACAGTCATTAAAGCCTCATGGCTCTGCAGCAAGGTTAAAAGGTGTGAAAGATTTGTCTAAAAAGAGACAGAAAGTAACACGTGTAACTTGCCAATGATATTCAAAATGGGAAGGATGTGAATATCAGCAGAGAAAGCACAAACAACACAAATTTGTTATAAAAAGATAATCCTGAATCTTAAAAATCACCCAAAGACCTACAAGTGCTGGCTACAGGCAAAAATAATCAAGGAAAATGACCAAAGCTATTATTTAATGTACATAAAGCACTATGTTATATTTTTTCCAGAATTATAATATACATCAACTGATTTCCTTAACTTTCCTTGTTTCTCTTTGTGCAACAAAGAGAAATTACAAGAACCAAAATTATCCAAATAATTTACCGACATTAAGGAGCAAAAGGGTATTTCATTAATATCTGTCATAAGCATGAAGGAAGAAGGCATGCATAGACTGGAAAGCATAGATTCAAACAGCAAGAATAGAAAGACTCAGCCAGTAAGTTAGAGCTAAACTATAAAGGCTGTAAATAGCAAAATGGGGAGATGGTATATTTTCCTAGAAGCAACTGGGAGTCATCGAAGTTTCTTGAGCAAAGGAGTGACATGGTTAGACATGTGATAAAAGAGTTGTAAGATTATCAATTTGGAAGACAGATTGGATAGCGGAGAGACTGGGGGGACAGAGACCAACTAGGAGTGAGTTTCAATAATCTAGAGAAGAATTAAGGAAGATCTAAACTAAAGTGATAGCTGTGTGAGTGGACAGAAGGGTATGGATATATCGTGAGCATGAGCTCTATTGTGGAAGTGGAATTAGAAAGATTTGACAATTAATGATAGAGAGGTAGTGAGGGAGAGGCAAGAGTCAAGGGGAATACCCAGATATAAGACATGAAGAGCAGGACAGCTTCAGAAAAATCTTGAAAGACTTAAATGAACTGATGCAAAGTGAAATGAGCGGAAGTAGGAGAACACTGTACACAGTACCAGCAATGTTGTAAGGATAAACAATTGTGAAACACTTAGCTACTCTGATCAATATAATGTCCAAGACAATTCTGAAGGACTTATAAGGAAAAAATGCTTTCCACCTCCAGAGAAACAACTGATGGAGTCTGAGGGCAAAGTGAAACATTTTTTTTTCATTTTCTTTATTTTTCTCAACTTTTTTTTGCAACATGACAAATATAGAAATATGTTTTACATTATTTCACATATATAATTCATATCATATTTCTTGCCTTCTCAATGGATGGGAGAGAGGGAGAAATTTCAAACTCATTCATTTTTAAATGAATATTAAAAATTAATAATAAATTTCTTTTTTAAAAAAGAATATAGGAAAGTTGAACTGAGGAAAAAGTTTGGAGGAAAGATAATTTTCTTTCAGACATGTTGAGTTTGAGATGCCAATAGTATATCTAGTTAAAAATGTCCAACAGGCAGTTGGTAGTACAGGACTAGAGCTTAGAAAAGAATAGGGATGGATATGTAAATCTAGGAATCATTTGCCAAAAGACGATAATTGAAGCCATGTGAGATCAAGAGATCATCAAGTATAGAGGAAAAATAGAAGCCCTGGACAGAGACCTAAGAGATGTGACAGTTACTGGACATGACACAGCTAAAAAGAACGAGAAGTATTAGTCAACCCAAAAGGAAGAGAAATAAAAGAGAACAATGTCATGAAACCCAGAGGGAAAATCTTCAAGAGAAGAACGAAGTCAACAGTGTCAAATGCTGCAAAGAGGTCAAGATGACTGAAGACTAAAAAAAAGAAGGCCATGGCAAATAAGAGATCACTGTAACTTTGTAACTTTGAAGAGAGCAGTTTGACTTAATTCTGTAGATTGCAGAATGCTTGGAAGTTAGTGAGAGGAAAGGAAAGGCACCTAATAGAGATGGCTTTCTCAAAGAGCTTGAAGGAGAAGGGGTAAAGAGATATAGGATGATATCTAGCCAGCAAGCAAAGTAAGAGAAAGTTAGGGTTTTCAAGGACAAGTAAGATATAGTCATATTAATAAGCAGTAGGGAAGGAGTCAAAAGATAGTGAGATATTGATGATTAGAAATAGTGTGGATTATAGTGAGTTCAAGGATGTATGCAGAGGGATTAGCCTTGGAACTTCATCAGAGCCTTGAAGAAAGATATATATCAGGGATATAGTCAAGAAGGTAAAGAGGAGCTCTCAGTAAATGGCCTCAATTTTCTCAGCAAAGTATGAAGTGAAGTCCCCAACTAAAACGGTGGGAAAGGGAGTGATGTGAGAGGCTTGAAGAAGAGAAAGTTCCAAGGGGGATAAAGAATTGATTAGGGAAGAATAAAAGGATTGCCTCTTATTGCAGCGCTCCAGATGAGAGAAGAGAACATAAATTTGTAGTGGACCCAAACTATGGCTGAGGTAGAACAAATGGTCCTCCATATCTCTCTTTCAAGGGATCGACTTATCTGACAAGGCCAAAATAAAAAGGCTCTTCCAAAACTAAGCACTGCCTCTGAAAAGGAGAAACCACTTTCATACAGGTCATGGCTAAAGACAAAAATCAGTATAAGTTTTCATTAGCCAATGAGCTTATTCTGAAATTTCCTTACGTTACAGCCTGAGGACGAACCACAACTCCCCCAGTACATCGGCTGGGCCTTCGTGGAGATTCTGTAGCCATATCTGCTTTCGCAATACCTATTTCCAGAATAGAGGAAAAAACAGAATCACTTTGTGAGAAAATTTATGCTTACTCACCCAATTCTTGGTACTTTTCAGGACTGCCTGCCTATTTGTGATATTTCTTTAGTAATTATTGTCCAGAAGGAAACTGGGAAAATATGGATCTAAATTTTTATTTCATAATAATTATAATAACTCACATTTAGATAAAGCTTTGGGGTTTATAAAGTACTTTCATCACATAGCTAAGCATTATTATCATCAGTTTACAGATGAAATAAAATGAGCAAAAGAAAAACAAAATGCCTTGTCAAGGATCACTTAGCCAGTGCCAACAGTTAGAGTCAAGCCCAAGTCTACTAAGTTATTCAGCACTCTTTCCACTATCTAACACTCTCTTTCTTGTGTTTCATGTAAGCCTTCATTTCAAAAACAATTAAACCAACTTCAAATTCTCATAGATTTATTCATTCCCAGGAAGAAAGAGAAAAAATGCAATGCAGAGAGGTTTATAATGAAATATGCATCAATGTATCCAAATCATCTCTATGAACCTGAGTTCAAAAATTTTCTACACTATTTTCAAATCAAGAGAATTTATTAGCAGTTGTATGGAACACTTACCCTAAGTGTTTTGTTTTGTTTTTTATATTGGAGTCCTGTACTACCAATTGAACTTGGTGTTGTTTTTGTCCATAACAAGTGAATTAAAACTAGTTTTCCCACAGGCTAAATGATTTAGTACATATTGCACTGCCAAGGAATAGCAACTGTTACTTCCCAGCAACCACACTGTTACTCTACATGCAAAGAGTCAGTCTGGATCAATTTTATGAAACAAAAGCAGGAAAAATTACTCTAGGGTCCTAGAACTAGTTCATGTTAGCTGTGTGACACTGGACAAGTCACTTAACCTCTCAGCCTCAGTTCCTTCATCTGTAAAATGGGAATAACAGCACCTGCCAACAACCAGCATTGCTGTGAGGATCAAACATATACAGTATTTTATAAACCTTAAAGTGCTTACAAATGTTAGATATTACTAATAATGATAGTTTAATAAATGTATTTTAATGTAACTGGTTTCCTTTGTGATTCTAAGCATTTTATTTTATGCATTTAAAAACATTATTTTGAGAAGGGGTTCATAAGCTTCAAAAGACAGACAAAAGGGTCTATGACACAAAAAAAGTTTAGAATTCCTGTATTAAAGAGTGTCTGGGACCCCTAGGGGGTGCAGTGAATAGAGCTCCGGCCCTGGAGTCAGGAAGACCTGAGTTCAAATGTGACCACAGACACTTATTAGCTGTGTAAGTCTGGACAAGTCACTTAATCCTGATTGTCTTAAAAAAAAAAAAAGAATGTTGAGCGTTTGTTTAGAATTTTATCATCCAATGGAGAACTTGGACATACTCAGAACTGGAGGACATACTAGTAGGGAATACTCTCAGTATCTTGTAAAGCATACTCAGCAATTGGAGATGATGTGGTTGGTGCTATTTTGGAACTGAGCCATCCTCCATGCTAGGCCTGTATTGTAACCATCATACATACCTTTGTGTGGTCCTCCCACCAAAATTCTTAGACATTAAGAGTTTCTGGCCCCACCCAGCCTTAAGCCTTAAACTCAAGCCTTAGAGAAATGAACCATGTGACCAGAACAAGGGTGAGGAACCTGTGGCCTCTAGGTCCTCCAATTGCAGCCCTTTGATTGAATCCAAAATTCGCAGAACAAATTCCCTTAATAAAAGGATTTGTGTGGTAAAACTTGCACTGGTCAAAAGGTCACTCCCAAGGACCTAGAAGGCCACATGTGGCCTGGAACCCACATATTCCCACCTGAGGACCAGAGTGTAGAAATCCCTGAACCCTACAATTCTGGTGGAGTGGGAAGAATTCCTAGGACTGAGGATCTATCACATGGCCCTGGGGCTGTAGAAACATCAAGAGACTTGAGGCATGCTATATGGCAGAAGGAAGAGGAGAAAAACCTCAACTTTGCCCTCCACTGATATGAGTTATTGGGATGGTAGAGGTTCATGGAAAAGGGAATTGCTTCTATAATAAAACCAAGTTCATTCTCTTTGGAGGGGAACCCAAGCTTTCAAAGTAAAATCATAAGGCTGGAGGCCTGATAAGAAGGGAAGGAGTCAGCTCTCTTAAAAACCCAAATTAGTTTCTCCTCAGAAGGTTAAATATTCACAATAATACCATCAGGCTGGAGCCTTTCAGTGGGTTCCCTCTTCAAAAGATACAGACTCAAATAAAGGTTTTTCTCCACTAAGTTAATCAGGGAACTCCTCTGATAAACCCCAGTACAAAACAAAGAATGAATCCTAAGACAAGTAAATACTACTTCATTCAGGTAAACTTCTTTTCTCCCTGCAGTTCCATCTGAGGTAGGCAGAGGCCGGAAGATATAGAGAAGACCCTCTTTCCCCATGCTTCCAGGTGACAACTCTAACCTCTGATCCCTCCAGGCCGCTTCTTAACTAAGGAACCAAATGAGAACTTGTGAATGCCTCAAAAGAATCAGGAGAGCAGAAACAGAGCACCTGGCTAAGGGGAGGGAATGAAGGAGACTGGGGGACAGGAGAAGGGGGTGGGGGGGAGACACCAGCGGTGAAGAAAGCTGCCATTGATCGACTGCCCACATGGAGGAAAGCACAACACCTAGCAGGAGGTCTCTTTACAAGGACCCTAAATCTGGAGCTGAAAGAGGGAGCCTCAAAGACCATGCATTCGGAGCAATGGGGGAGGGAATCTGTCAGCTGAGCCTGGAGAGAACAATAAAGTGGGGTCATTCGCTGAGGGGGAGTATCCCTTCCTCCTGCAACAAAAGCGACCCCCTACTCACCCCACCCCACTCCTGTCAGTGAGTACAAGCAAAGCGGCGGGGGGGGGGGGGGAACCTCCACTTTCCTAGTAAAAGAGCTGTAGTGCCCTCGGGCCCCGGAGTCTTTCCTCCCGGGCCCCAGCCCGGGGGTACCCCAATGCTGCCTTGGGGTGGGGCGGGTCCTCGGCCTCCGACTCGCTAGTTCCCGGGCCCTCTCCCAGCCCAGACCATAGCGCCTGCGGCCACTGCTACCCCTCCCTGCCCCCGGGCATAACCTCCCACCACTAACCTGACACCCACAGCCCAGCGCGCGCCCCGCCACCCTGTCCGCTCTGCGTCCCGCCCCGGAAGCCCACCCACCCCCGGCCCTTCAGTCTCCGCAGTCCTTCAGATCCCGATGCCCCCTCACCGGCTGCCCCGCCGGTTACCGGGCTCTCCAGCTGCCTTGCTCACTGTTTAGAGTCCCCCTTGGATGAGTGACAGACTGCGCCTCCTACCTACGCCACGGCGGAACTCGCCGACTGGCCAATCCCAGGGGCGTTTCGGCCACAAGCGGGCACCGCCCCCGGGGGCCGGCGGAGCCAATCGACAACGAGCAAAGTCTTGGCCAATGGGAAGCAGCTCGGAGGAAAACACCACAGGGGGTAAGTTCGGCTCAGATTCGGTAGTGAAAACAACCAAGACAAGGACAACGGCGAATAAGCTCGTTTTCCCTGAAGACCCTGGCTCAGTGGCCTCGGAAAGAAACCCACTTGAGGTAAAGTCCCTTTGGCGTCCCTTCTCCCTACCTGAGTCTGTCAGGAGGACGGGTATGTGTGTGTTTACATCGAATTATCGCGACAGCTGATTCGAAACTCAGAGCACGTGGACATGGCAGCTGCCAATCATGGACAATGGCCATTCATCAGCGCCAAAGCCGCCTTTATGCCCCGCCTCCTTTTGCCTTGTTTATCTTCCGGCTCCTGGGTGCCAGCCTCTACAAGGGGAGATTACAGAGGTGCTGGCGGGAATGAGCCTTCGTCCGCGCGCGCTGAGGACCTCCTGAGGAGGAGCGGAGCCTCCCGAGCCCCAGGAGGTGGGAGCGGGACCCAGGCTTGGGCTTGGCTATGGGGCCCCTTCAGAGCCTCAGGTTCCATCACCTCAATGGGGCGGGGGCTCTACCTCTGCTTCTACTCCACCTTCTTCTTTAATAAGGAGGCTTTTTCTGGTTCTTTTGAAAGTATTGCTACAAAGTAACCGTTGTGCAGCGTGAGGCCGTGACTGTGAAACACCTGGGAAGCGGGAAAACCAGTCATTCATTCACTCAGTAAACGTTTATTGAGCACCTGCTATTAGCTAGCATTTATATAGCACTTTAAGGTTGGCAAAGTATTTTACAAACATTATCACATTTTATTCTTACCTGGGAAGTAAGTGCTATTATTATCCTCATTTTACAGTTAAGGAAACTGAGGCTGCCCGAAGTCCAGTGACTTGCCCAGGGTTACCCAGTTAATAGGTGTCTGAGTCTGGATTTGAACTCAGGGTTTTGCGACTCCAGACCATGCATCTATGTGCCAGGCTTTGTGTTAGACTGTGGGGGTACAAAAACAAAACTGGGCTGGTCACTTGCCCTTAAAGAACTCCTATTCTTTTGGGGCACTGGTAGAAATCACATTAAGTAGAGACAAAGTTATTGGTCCTTCATTTTTCGAAGAGGAGCAATGATACTACAGAGTGTTGGGTGAATTGGATTTAAGTAAGGCAGAGTTGCACAAAGTGGTCAGCTTCACTCTCTTCTAGAGTCATGGAAGTCCAGTGGCAAGACAAAAGTCTAGATGACTAGTGATGGCCCAGGATGTAGTTGATGACCTTGACATATTTGATGTCTAAGCTCTAAACACTCCATGACACGTGCTTCAACTGCCTTCATGGCCAATGGAATAAATTGTTCTCATCCACTCATTTCCTCTGGGACAACTCTTCACATGCTTGGGGTAGACATCCCCTTAACTTAGCAATGGGTTTCAGGCCTGTCATTTATCCTCAACTGGTTTAGCCCCTCTGCAGAACAGTTTTACCAGAATGTGGCCCATTTTCAAGATACAGTTTCTTGGAACCACAAAGTAAATATTAGGCAATTGGTAGGGAGGGTCCTGGCCACCAAGACTTGATGTGGGAGATAGAGTTTGAGGGGAGGAAGCTTTGAGGATATAAAATCTAAGAGAAGAAGGTGAGGAGGGCTGCATTCCAAATTTGAAGTAAAACCTGTACAAAAGCACTGCAACCAAGATGGAGACTATCAGATACAGAGACAATAATTGCAGTGTAGATGTGGGTCAATTGAAGTTGTGACTATATAGGAGTTGCTCTGGGTCTTAAAATGCCTTATGGCCAATTCTGTACTTCCCCTTCAAAAACCAGATGAAAACTTAGCTTCCTCAATGAACCCTACCTAATTCACCAGATGTACAGATGGAAGGCACCTTAGAGATCATGTATTCCAGCTCCTGCCTTTCCATTTTATAGAGAAAGAGGAGGCCCACAAGAGAGAATCAACTTGCCCAGTGTCACACAGGTCTTAAGTAGCATCCAGAATTCAGACTCAAGCCTCCAACTCCAAATTTCAGCCTCAAGGAGATATTCTCAACAGTCATTTAATCAATAGACATTGTTAAATACCTGCTATGTTCCAAGTACTGTGCTAAGCTTAATTCTAGTGCCTTTCTTTTATTGATTGTTTCCGGTTTATTCTTTATATATCTTGTTTATACATAATTGTTTTCATGTTGCCTCCACCATTAGATTGAACTTGAAAGCAGGGACTGTTTTGCCTTTCTTTGTATCCTCAGTGCTTAGCACAGTGCCTTACATGTAGTGGGTGCTTCATAAATGATTAACTGGCTGATTGTGTCCCTCTGGGGATACTAAGACAAAAATGAAACAATCCCTACTCTAAAATAGCTTCATTTCTAATGGGGGAAGACAATACACATATGTACAAGTAAATATTAAATAAAAACAAGGTGGTTTAGGGAAAGCCTGCACTGGAGATGAGGACAAGCTTTGTAAAAGGTGATATTTCATCATACTGAGTCTTGAAGGAAGTTTAAAAAAAACAAACCACCTACCAGGTAGGAGTGTGATGTGAATGACTTACCCATATATAAAAAAAATTGTAGATATTGTTGTTGTTGTTTTTCCTTTATTCTCAAAGAAGACCATGATATCAGGGAGGTGATGCCATGACATGCAAGTGAATTGGATTTAAGTGAGAGGGCTGTGCAAAGTCACCAGCCTCACTTTCTCCTTTGGAGCCATCTGGGTTCAATGACAAGATATAGATCAGGACAACTGGAGATGGCCCTGCTGGCCACAGGGATCATTGGCACAGTAGTATTCCTTGATGATCATACCCGGAGTCAGAATCAGAATAATAACATTAACAGTCCCATAAGGTCTTAAATAGCAAGTTCCAATAATTAGAGCTTCAGGTGGGTTCAGCTTTCAAGAATCACATATCCTAGATAATAAGTATTGATTATAATCTCACTTTGATGACAAGTGCATCACAGAAAAAGCACAACTTGATATAACTCATGTTAAGTAAATGTTAAGTACTCATACTAAGTAGATTTTTTTTATTCCTAAATTCAACATTATACAAATGATTTTGCTTTAAGATGCTTAATAACAAGTACAAAAGACCTGGAATGTATAAATATAATAATCCCAAATCGTGTACAGAAAACAGATTTTATGAAATATTGTCTGTAGTAAAACTGGTTCAGTTATTAGGGATGTTCAAATGGACATAAACACAGAATATTGCTCTCAGAATCCCTTTAAACAATTGGAACATCTTTAAGGTAACTCATAAGTAGTTTGCATGCATTTCTACACATGTTCTATCTAATCCCAAAATAAGTAACAAAAATAAGTAAAATCAGATTTCCAATTAAGGTGACACAAAATAGCTCATAAGTTACCAACCACCAATATAACTGACTATATTGAAATCATATTCCTTAAAACAAAAACAAAGGAGGTTCCTGACTTTAACCTCACAACTTAATATATTTACATCTTTGTTTCACAAGCTTGTTTACCTTTAGGTCTAATGACTGGAAGGCTGGTTTGATTGGACCCTAAGGATAAGGAAAGAGTAGGAACGTATAATGAGGCTAAAAACATAGGCAGGATCCAAGTTATAAAAAGTTTTAAAAGCCAAACAGATTATACTTTATCGTCATAGAAATAGAAAGCCATTGGAATATAAGTAGAAGAGTGATAGGAGCAGAGCTGCATGTAAGGAAATCATTTTAGCAGCATTGAATATGGATTGAAACAGGAAGAGACTGGTGGAGGTGAAGACAGCCTAAACTAAGCTGAATGAGTAATGAGTACTCATATGTGAGAGATGTCATAGGGTTAGAAATGACAAGATTTGGAAACTGACTGGATATATGAGTGGTTTTTTTGTTTTGTTTTTGTTTGTTTTATTTTGGTTTTTATTAATTTGTTTTGATTTATCAACAATCACTTCCATAAGCTTTTGAATTTTAAATTTTTCTCCCCCTCTCTCCCCAAAACAGTGCACAGTCCGATATAGGTTATACATATACATTCCTATTAAACACATTTTCACATTAGTGATGTTGTAAGGAAGAATTAGAACCAATAGAAGGAACCACAAGAAAGAGAAAACAAAACAAAACAAGAAAAAAATAGCAAATAGTATGCTTCAATCTTCATTCAAACTCCATAGTTCTTTCTTTAGATGAGGATAGCATTTTCCATCATGAGACCTTTGGAGATGTCTTAGATCCTTGCATTGCTGAGAAGGGCTAAGTCTATCAACATTAGTCATCACACAATGTAGCTGTTACTGTGTACAGTGTTCTCCTGGTTCCTTCACTCAGCCTCAGTCCATACAAGTCTTTCCATGTTTTTCTGAAGTCTGCCTGTTCATCATTTCTTGTAGCACAATAGTATTCCATTACATTCACATACCACAACTTGTTCAGCTGTTCTCCAACTGATGGGCATCCTCTAAATTTCCAATTCTTTGCCACCACAAAAAAGAGCTGCTATAAATATTTTTGTATTGGGGATCCTTTTCCCATTTGTATAATCTCTTTGGGATACAGCCCTAGAAGTGCTATTGCTGGGTCTCAAAGGGTATGCACATTTTTATAGCCCTTTGGGCATGGTTCCAAATTGCTCTCCAAAATGGTTGGATTATTTCACAACTCTACCAACAATGTATTAATGTTCCAATTTTCCCACATCTTCAACATTTATCTTTTTCCTGTTTCGTCATGTTGGCCAGTCTGATAGTGATGTGGTACCTCAGAGTTGTTTTGATTTGTATTTCTCTAATCAATGGAGATTTAGAGCATTTTTTCATATGACTATAGATGGCTTTAATTTCTTTATCTGAAAACTACCTACTCATATCTTTTGACCATTTTGGAAATACGAGTTTAGGGAAGGTTAAGGAGTAGAACTTACTAACCTTCCAGATGGAAAGGATGATGATACCTAGACAGAAAAGGGGAGTTTAAAAAATGGATAAGGTTTTAAGGGGTAATAATTAATTCTATTTTGGACATGTTGATTTTGAAAGTTAAGGGACATCCAGTGTGAAATGATAGACAGTGATGGAGGACTGGAGCTTGGAAAGAATATACAAGGTGGGGCAGCTAGGTGGCGCAGTGGATAGAGTACTGGCCTTGAAGTCAGGAGTACCTGAGTTCAAATCTTACCTCAGACCAAACACTTGACACTTCCTAGCTGTGTGACCCTGGGCAAGTCACTTAACCCCAGTTGCCTTAAAAAAAAAAATATACAAGGTATCCCCAAGAATCCTAGTGAAGCTAAATTATCAAAATTTAAGTTAAGCTTTAATAGCCTACCACTGCACTAAGACTTTTGAAACACTGTAAAAATCTGGGAGTTATCTGCACAGAGATGGAAGTTGAAGAAGTCATCTGTGAGAGGATGTAAAGAAAGAGGAGGGCCCAGGCCAGATTCTTGGGGTGAGAGCTTGCGGTACAGATAATTTTCATAATTAGAGGACCTGTTATGATGAGCCAGTAAAGGAGATTGAGAAGAACTTAAATAGGAGGAACCCAAAGTGGGAGTATCCAGAAGGAAGTGACTGTAGTCAAATGTTTCAGATGGGCCAAGAAAGATAAAGACTGAACAAAGTCATTAAATTTGGCAATTAAGAGGTCATTGAAAATCACACAGTTTCAGTTGAATGATGAAGTCCGAAGCCAGAGTGCCATGAGTTGAGACGTGATCCCAAGGAAAGGAAGTGAACATTAAGTACAGACAGATTTTTCTTTTTGAGAGATAGAGAATGACAGCTTGAGGGTTTGTTAGGCTCTAGAGAAGATTTTTTAAAGATAAGCAAGACTTGAGTATGCTTGAAGATGAATCAAGTCAAAAAGCATTTAGTAAGCACTTACTGTGTGCCGGTGTGTTCTGAGGGGGATGGGCCAGTCCCTTGCCCTTAAAAGAGCTCACATTCTGTTTGGGCAGAGGGAGAGACAACACATCCTCAGATGAGTCATCACTTTGTTGTTGCTGTTGTTCAGTCATGTCTCCATTTGGGTTTTGATGGCGAAGATATTGGAGTGGTTTGCCATTTCCTTCTCCAGCTTCAGGGAAGGTAGGTGGTACAGTGGACAGAGAGCCAGGCCTGGAATTAGGAAGACTCCTCTTCCTGAGTTCCAGTTTGGTCTCAGACACTTCCTTGCTGTGTGACCCAGGGCAAGTCACTTAACCCTGTTTGCCTCAGTTTCCTCATCTGTAAAGCGAACTAGAGAAGGAGATGGCAAAGTACTCCAATATCTTTGCTCAAAAAACCCCATGGAGTCACAGAGTCAGACACAACTGAACAACAAGAGGACTTCAGGAGGGTTACTCTTATCTACTGTAACACCTATCTGCCCCATAAAGACAAAATAAATATAACATAATTGGTGGGGAGGGTATTTAAGCACTCAAGCCAGATATAGGGGTTGAAAAGCTTTCAGAGAACCTTGAAGAAAAATGGAGAGTCTAAGGAGAGAAGGTAAGGAAGACCAGCATTCCAAGCATAGAGTATAGTTGATAGGGTGAAATTAAAGTTTTGAGAGAGAGGCTGGGATGTTCTAAGGTGGCAATTGGCTGGAAAGGATAGGAGGAAATGGTGTGGGTAAGGAGAAGGACCTCATCAGACACTAAAATAAAGGAAGGGACAGCTGGAAGAAGATAATTGGGAGTTTTCAGATGAAGACTTCAGTTTTCTGTATAACACTGGTATGGGAAATTTGAGTGGAAAGAGGAGGTCTGGAATTGCCTCTAAGGGGAGAGGAGTAAGGTCTCTTCCATTTCTTGATCTGTGATCCTATTAACTAACACTTGGAATTGTAGAAGAGGTAGGGTATAGTAAACTCCTTCCATAGATAAAGAGATCTGGTATCTCTACCCTCATCCACCTAGCCATTAACCCCCTTCAAGCAGTCTTTATATTCCAGGGTGTGGAAATGATGTAGATTGGAGCAGATTGTCAATGTTTGTAGAGGCTAGAAGTTCTAAAATATCTTTTTTTCCTGCTGCTTCACAAAGCCTGAAATTAAAAGCAACCCAACCCTCCTAAAATCCTGGCAGCCCATAAAAGAAAAATTATGTTGACTACATTTTACAATAGAAACTATCCATGGGACTTGTTTTCTGTGCTCTTCTGAGACCCTGGGAGCTCAGTAAATATCATCAGCTGACAAGTGTTTGCAGTGTCCCAGCCCAGTTTTGAGATGCTGGTTCAAAAAAAGGAATTAGTTCTAGCATATGAGCTATTCCAGCTGGGAAATTCATTTTCAGTGGAACATGTGATATCATGGCCATAGCTCTTTGTTCTTCCAGTTACCCCCACACCCCATTATTATATTTAATAGTGACTCAGATTGCTTTTCCTGTGGGAACAGAAACAAACCTAGAAAAGTACCAGACAAAAACTCCTTTGGGATTCCTTGAAGATACATTCAGAGGATTCATTATATGTCCAGTAAATTTCAAGGCCAGTCAGTTCTTGGCTGTATGTTTTTGTTTTGGTGGGTTTGGACTGGTTATTGCATCACTTACCCCTGGCTCTGAAAGCACTAGACAATCACTACATCAGGTGATTGCAGCTCTTGTGAAATACCATAGTGTCATCACAGAAAAGAACTATTGTTTCTCTTCTACAGCATGGGGTGGGGGGGCTGGTAGGAGTGGGGGCAAGATCAAGGAATCTTAACCTTTTTTGTGTCATGGATTGCTTTGGCAGTCTGGTGAAAACTTGGGATCCTGAGTCAGAATGTTTTTAAAAGCATAAAAATATAATATGTCAAATTGTAAAGGAAACCAATTATATTGAAATAGCCATCAAAATTTGTTTTAAAACAAGTTAACAGACTCTACGTTAAACATCCCTGGACTGGGGTCTGAAAAGTCCCTCTAGCTCTAGACTTCTGCTCCATGAACTCTCAATTGATAAAAGCATCAACAGCAAAAGGCTATTGCAGTAATCCAGACCAGGGTGGTAGCAGCATCTAGATATCAGAGTCCTAATGCCTCACCCAGGATAACTAGAGAGGGAGCTTCTTCCCTACTCATTCATTCTGCATGATCATCAGTAGATGAATCCACAAGATCATTTGCATCCTATTAATGAACATCTAATTATTCATAGGATCACAAATTTCAGTCCAGAAAAACACTTAGAAATTATCTAGTCCAACTGCCTTATTTCTAAGGAAATTAAGGCCTAGATCAGTCATTCAATAAACATTGAGGACCTACTATATGCCAGATACCATGTTGAGTCAAAAGAAGGGATTTGACCAGAGTAACACAGGTAGTAAATAGTGGAGCCAGGATTTAAACCCAGATCCTCTCACTCCAAATTCAGCAACCTTTTTCACTATACCATTCTGCCTATTCACAAGGTCCCTAGCCTCTTAATATTTTCTCCAACACCTTTATCTTTTATAAGGCCAGTCTCCTAAATTAACCAACTCCATGTTTCTGTTGTCTTCCTCCTTTTCTTCTCCTCCAATGGAAACCCTATCTAATCCAGGGGCCTATTACCAGTCCATGAAGTCTTACCCTGATAGCTAAGTAATCAGTTCCTTACCTTCATTCAGCACTGGTGAATTTTTAGGCTGTATAGAAATTATTCTTCCGCTTATACATTTAGAGCTAGAAAGGATCTTAGAGGGTAAGTTGAACCCGTTCACGTGATATAAAAATAAAAGGAGGCCTGGAGAAGTTAAGTAACTGCCCAGTGTCCCACAGGTAGCGAACCATCTGTCCACCCAGTTCCGTTGCCTTCTTAGCTATTATCTCTCCAGCTAAAACACTAAGTATCAGAACATACTCTTAATGAATCCACCAAATTAAGAGGAATGAAAATAGCTTTTCTCTTTCTAAACAAAGTTTAAGTTATCTTTTTTGGCTTTTGAAGGGACCTTTCACACAAGAAGTGTTTCCTGAAACTAAATTAATCTGGTTGGTAATAAAATCTGAGGATAAAAAGGGAAAATAATGGGCCTTGGAAACCAAACTTGAATTCAAATCAGTGGAATGGGTTACATGCAATTTCATAAGTGTAAGGAACTCCTTAATGCCAGCAAAGAATGAGACAGTTAAATATCACTTTGTTGACCAAGTACATTTCTCAACAAAAATGGGGGGGTAAATAAGGCAAATATTATCCTAATTTTACAAATGAGAAAATAGGGGCATATAAAGATTGCATAACTTCCCAGAGTCGTGTAGCTAAATGTCCAGAGCTGATTTCAGACTTGACTGTTGCTCATAAAGGAGACGAGTGAGTAGGAAATTCCTGTTCTGATTAGGATACTGAGGATTTGGGGAGTCCAAGATAAATGTTAACAAAGGAGATGATGATTAGTCATACTGTGAATAATTGTCCCAAAACTTAAAAGCACTGCTTATAATTTAATATGTGAATCTCCCTCAGTCACCAGCATTTATCAAGCACCTCTTGTGTGCCAGACACTATGCTAAGTGTTGGACAGATAAAGAAAAGCAAAAGACAGACCTTTTTTGAAAGTAACTCATAGATTAGAGGAGACAACATGCAAACACCTATCCAAAAAGATATCCCAAAGAGGCGATCAGAAAAGGCTTCTTGCAGAAGGTGGGACTTCAACTGACACCTGAAGGAACAGGACAACCAGGAGGCAAAAGAGGGAGAGTTCTTTGTTAAACATTGCAACCTGCTCACCCCACCATTTGTCTTTCCATTGCCCATCCAGGGATACTTGATGTGGGTACAAAGGGTGCCCTAGGATTAAAAATAATACTAAGGGTTACTTTCCCAGGCCCCTGAGGAGGTTTGAGGCTCCTTCCATAGCTCTTCCTGTACCTTAAGATACTGGAACTTGAGAGCTTCTCAAGTCCTTTCCCCCTTATCTTGAAATACCACACAATTTGTACCAAAGAATTCCCTTTGTTTCCCTTATCCTCTCATTCACCTTCCCCATGCTGTGTCATGACAATTTTTTCTTATCTTGTAAGCCCTAATCTTCAATCCCCATAAGACACTCTAAAATTACATCATCATCCTGCTGGCTTTCCGTCTATATAAGCCTAGGGTTTCTCCTATGTCAGCACCTTTGTTTAGCTCCTTGCTAACCTCAGGCCCATGAAGCTTTCGTAATAAATTTCCCAGTATTTACAGAAGTTTAAGTGAATTTTTTCACACCTGAACCAACTCTCCCAACTCTAAACCTCAACATACTTAGTTTTAATTCTTTGGAGGAAGCAGTGGATTAAAGTGTCAGGTAAACCAACTAGCAGTCACTATTACGGTAGTCTAGGCCTGAGCAGATAAAGGTCTGCACCTGGGTAGTGGCAGAAGGAGGCATGTTCCAGAGATGTTAACAAAGGTAGAAAAGCCAGGATTCAAAGAAGGAGTTGAAAATAATGCCTAGGTTTCCAGCCTGGATTAATGGGAGGGTAGCAGTGCCTTCATCAGTTATAGGGGAGTTAGGAGGAAGTGTTTGGGGAAAAAGATGATTCATTTTGGGACATGTTCAGTTTAAGATGTGAGATCCAATGCTACAGATGAGTTGTCTCCTCTTTCGTCACTCAGCTGTTTTAAAAAGTTCACCCACTTAGCCAAAGGTATCCTTGAACTTTTTTTTTATGTTTGCACTGTCATTTATTGAAAAGCTTATAATATTCCATAAATAAAGGGTACATTGAAGCTTTACTCTACATTCAAAACCCCAAGACGTCTTAACTTTTCAGAAATGAAAATTACACAAACTTAGGCAAACCTACTTAAAAACTTTTCCCCAAAAGCAGTTATTATCAGGGGTAGCACTGGCCCTGGAGTCAGGAGGATCTGAGTTCAAATGTGACCTCAGACCCAAATACTTGACACTTACTAGCTGTGTGAACCTGGGCAAGTCACTTAACCCCAATTGCCTTTAAAGAAAAAAATAGTAGTTATTATCAACAAAAAACTAATTTCTATCAGTAAAAAAATCTTTAGACAATTAACAATGTGAATATTTAATTATATATTCACATAAGTCAATACAAAGATGTCTTTAAACCAATCTAATTGGTATATGCTTTCTCTTCCATGAGTTTTCATTAAATTCCAGTGAAAGGGTTTGTAAGTGGATTTTCTGCCTTTTCTTGGTGAACTTTTTTTCTTAACATTTTAGTAACAATTTAGAAACCAATATAGTTGGTTTCTTTGTAATCCTATGTATTACATTTTACACATTAAAATATGTTCTTTACTAGATTGTTAAAGGGGTCCATGACACACAAAAAGGCTAAGGAACCCTATCTATGCTCTAGAATTGAATGTGGAACCATCCACAGATAAAAATTTAACTCATCTGAAAGTACATTCCAATAGAATGTAAACTCCCAGAGAGTAAGAACTGTGCATTCACCTTTATATCCACAACCTCCAGTACAATGCATAATATATTTAAATTTTATTTAACTGAGCAAGAACAATTGAATTGTTAGGCATAATCAAATCCTAATCAGGATAATACTTTAAAATCTCAAGAGAAAACACACCTTTGAACTTCTTTCTCCAATTTATCTTCTTTCCACCTGGACTATTCAGAAGTATTTTCAAAGTTCCAGCCATGAACAGCTATGTATGTTGCTAAAATATATATTGATCTATTTTCCATTTAGGAACCCCTCCCCTCCACATCCCCCACCATCCACAAATTTAACAATCCCAAGGTAAAGTAAAATTAAGCACAATTTACTACATTGCTTAGCACAGTGCCTGGCACACATAGTAGGTTAATAAATGTTGATTGATTTATTGGTGGCAGTGATGGGGATGAGATCTGAACCCCTAAAAGGAAAAGACCATGTCTAGGATCTAGACTCCAAAAAGGAAAAGTCCTGGACTTTCCCACATGGCCAGATCTCTGGAGTTCACCCTAGGCTATAATCCTATCAACTGCCCTTTCATTATCAGACTATTTGGCCATTCCTAGATCCCTCTCACAGTCTTTCTGTATATAAGGTCCATCTGACCTCCATTAAAGTGTTCAGATTCTTAAGATCTGTCCTGCTTGCATTAGAGATATAAATGCTTAGATTCTTTAAGTGTCTGGCTAATATGGCAGATTCTTTAAATCTCACCCACCCCAGATGTTCTAATAAAGCTGGTCTTTAGCTGAAAGGGTTGGGTTGAATTCATGTGGGCAGGACCCTCATGTTGTGATTTTGAGGTTCCAACACTCCTAAACCTCTACAGCAATGTTTCCTGGGTAGAATAATCATTCTGTCTGGACATGAATGGTGTAGTGTAAGTAGCACTAGATTTGACAAGACTTGGATTCAAATTTTGACTCTTCTGATGCTTATTTGTGGGACCCTGGGCCATCTGTCAAAGCTTCATATGTAAACTGGAGATAATGCTATCTGCTTATACTTTGTGTACCCCAAAAGGGACAAAGTTTTTTGATTGAATGGAAAAAAAAAATGAAGCTAATTTTTAGCACAACTGTTAAAAATTAGTTCGACTCAAATTTTTTTTAACTTCCAAATAAATATAACTATCTTAGACAAACGACCTATACAACTATACCAATCATCAATGCATGTGCCTGTGTGAAAGCATATTTAAACCTTTTAGTAAAACTATTATTAAAAACATTACCTTTTCCTAAAAATTTTTGGAAAAAAACCCAAGATGGGTGATAAGTCTTGGACAAAAAGGTTTTTAGGGAAATGGATTAAGGAAGGTGCCACATCTTTTAACAAAACAACTCTTGGCTTGCTTAAGTCATATTGATGTCTACCTCAGGAGCAATTTGGTCACTAACTTAATCTAAGAACAGTCTCCCTGCAAAAAGGCTAAAATCTATGAAGGGAGGTGTTGCCTATGTTTAACTCCAAAGAATATGGGGAGCAGTCCAAGTGGAATGATAGTTTTAATTCAGGAATGTTAATCCACACCATTTTTTAAGGTTATATTGTCCTTGTTCAAGATTCCCATAAATATTACCTGAAATGACGTTGGAGCCAGTTCAAACAATTTTCTGCAAGCTAGAAATAGCTTGTACTTAGATAAATTAAACTTTCTAGTAGATTGGTGCCTAAACGTGGAATACAGTATTAGTATCAGTATTTTTTTTCTTTTGACACTTGTAAAAAGAAAGTTATCCAGAGAAACTGATTTGTCGTTGTTCCATGGTTTCTGTCACATCCGACTCTTCATGACACCTTTTGGGATTTTCCTGTCAAAGATAGAGTACTTTTCAGTTTCCTTCAGCTCATTTTACAGATGAGGAAACTGAGGCAAACAGGGTTAAGTGACTTGCCCAGGGTCACACAGTTAATAAGTGTCTGAGGCCAGATTAGGAGTCTTCCTGACACCAGGCCTCAAATTCTATCCATTGTGCTACTTTGTAAGGACTAAGTTTATCATTATTCAAGTTAATTCTGGTACATTTTCAAACAAGTCTATTATTGGTCTGGTTCAATTATTAATGGAAAAAAAATTTGGTCTAAAGCTTTGCTACCTCTAAAAAATAAAGTTCTATTTAAGATAGTAGAAATTGAATGCCAAACTAAAGCACAGTTCAAACTTAATTTTATAAGCAATCTTGAGAATTGCTCAGATTCTAGGAGGGAACTGAACCATTCTGTCAGAGGCTCCAAAGCTATTAACTTAGATTAGTTGAGATCATGTAATAGAAAAAAATGAAATGATCACTATGGAGCAGTGAATCTTCCAAAAACGATAAAAATTATATGTGCTAACACCTTAACTCTTTTTTGTTACCATAACACACTACTATGGGAATAACACATAAACAATACATTCTATATTCTGCAAGACATACTAATTGCCTTAGTTATCTTTCAGAGGAAAAATTGGCTGCTATTGTATAAACCCTTCTCCCTTAAGAGGCTGGGTGTGACTGTAGTCATGGTAACACATAGGGAGATCTAATTTTAGCACTTTATTGTTCTTTGACTGAAAAAGCTCCAAAAATAAGATGGCTCTGGTTCAAATTATATGAAATTGCATCCCGCTACCTTTTAAATCAATAGATCGTGGCTATTAAAGCTTTTTGAGAAAGTGACATTTATTATTCCCCACCTCTGAAAGTCTATTTCCTTACCCCTAAAAGTGAGAAAGTCAGGCTCAACTTCTAAGTCCCTGTGAACCTGAGAATAAATATGATCCTGCTGAAACAGATTTGAAAGATATTAAAAGATCTACTGTATTAAAAGGGGCAGCTGGGGTAGCAGTGGATAGAGTGTTGGGCCTGAAATCAGGAATACTCTTTCTGAATTCAAATCCAGCCTTGGACTCTTACTAGCTGAGCTGGGTGACCCTTGGCAAGTCATGTAACCTTGTCTGCCTCATTTTCCTCATCTAGAAAAAGAGCTGGAGAAGGAAATGGCAAACCACTTCAGTATCTTTGCCAACCAAACCTCAAATGGGGTCGTGAAGTGTAGGACATGAGTAAAATGATTCAATCCATTCCCTGTGTGAAAATATAGGTATGGCAGATGGACAAATGGGAGCTCTTCTAACATTGCACTTAGGAATGGTAATCCTCATTTTTCACTCTTGAGTGAAAAGATGTTCTACCAGGCCTACCAGTGGAAAATAGTTCCTAAGTGACAAATGCTACTTCAGAAATAAATTAATGAAGCACAATTTAAAAATTAATCAAAAAGAAGATATATCTTAAGTAATTTTTTTGGAATTAAGGAATATTAAAAATTCATAAAGTATCTTTATTAGTATTTTGGGAACAAGATGGATTTAAGATATGTGCATTTTTAATTAGTGTCCCAAATTTTAATCAAATGTACAAAAACAATATATTCTGTTAAAAGAAAATAAGCAACAGCACCAAGAACAGTACACTGATTTATTAGATGAACATTCAGTGTCCATATAGCCAATGAGTATGTTGAAAGTTAGCAGCATCATCAGTTATTTGGAAAAAGACTTTAAAGTGTCATATCCTTTTTAAGGTATAATGAAAAAACTACTTAAGATTTGATAACCATGGCATTGAAAATTTGGGGTAATGGTGAAGTAATTTTACCCTGCTCCCTCACACACACCTTTTGATCATTTGTGTGATGACTTGTGTGAGAAAAATTAAACAACGAGAAGAGATACTGCATAGTATTTTAATTAGGATGAATAACCTAACATCAAGCTATTGCATGGCTCAACTGCTTCAATTTTCACTTAGGAAATCTAAAATCAAAAAATAAATTTTAAAGAGGAATTCTCTAAGAGATACTGTTTGCGTGGAACTTAAGTCACTATGAAAATACATCACTTTTCCAGTCTGCTGAATAATTTAGTTAAAAAGATGTGAAATTCTCATCACAAGTAATTTATACAAATTCAGTTCATTAATAAGCTTTTAAAAAGATTAAACAGATTTCTAAAATCTAATTATTTTTATTTTCATTTTTTGAAGACATTTAGCCCTGTTGTCACAAGTACTTTATTCAAGGACTAATTTGTATGAAGGATACAAATTTACACACATTTTACAGCAACTTATACCCTAACATCTACAAAATTCACAATTATAATACAAGTGAGTACAAGGCCAAGATATAAAGCTATTTGAATACCAAGAAACAAAAGGCTTTCTACTTTGCTTTGTAAATGTTTGACTTCTGTACCAATGTTAAAAAAAAACTTTCTCTTGTTTTAAGATGGGCAGCATACCCTTCAACAAACACAAACAGTTTTCCGGTGCTGGTGTAACAAAGGATTTCCAAGTTTCTTCTGGCCCCTAAGACTGCGGCGCATAGCAAGCTTCACCGAGTTTTTACGTTGAGGGGTTGAGGAAAGACCCTCTGATGAAGAACCACTGTTCCGGTTTAGGCCACTTCGTCTGGGCTTCTTCATAGCTGGTCCAGAGTTGGATTCTTCCAGTGTCCTTTTAAAGTTAGCTGGAGGGGTCCTCTCAACTTCTTGGGCTTTCAGTTGGCCAGGAGTTGATTTCTTTAAGTTTTTTTGGTCCACACTGGGGTTTGCTGAATTAGAAGAGGAAAGGCCAACTGTCAGGCTGTTGCTGTTACTCAAAGAGTCATGTATCCTCAAAGTCAGGCCTTTTGAGTAGTTTTCCTCTAATGCCTCTGGGTCTTTTGAAGATACTGCTACAGACTGGACACTACCCCGAGCTCTCTCACTTGATAACTCTAAATATTTCTCTGAGAAGGCATTACTGCGAACAAGGGCAGGGATATGGTCCTTAGAGCTCAGTCGTGGCCATGCATCCTCTTCCAAAAACTGAAAAAGAAGGAGAACCACATCAGAAATGATTTATGCTATAGTTTAATCAATTCCTGGTTTGCTGCAGTACAGTCCTGTAGGTACTACAATAAGGCAAATAAAGATACATAAAACTATTTAGAACACTTTCACAACAAACCAAGTTTAACTTGTTAAACAGATGCTATGGCTGTCTCTATGGAGTCCTCCTAGACTCTCTGGAATTCCTCAATGTACACATTTCTTCAGAGAAGTTTAAGATAGAATTATTGTAGTATAGTTGTCCTCCAAGTCTGGGAGTGTATACAGTTTCACTGATGAAGAATAGTGTAATAATATTTCATGGAAGGGAAAGCACAATTAACAATCTATCTAAAGCACATGTCAGATGGTCAGAGCTATTTTGTTATCCTATAGTAAACCAAAGAAAGACTTTTAAAGAAGGCTTCAAATAGACTAGATAGAAATCCTACATGCAAGCAAACTATTCTGTTAGCCCAAGTCTCAGTCACTGTTTCTGAAAATCAAGAAAATAAAGAGCACTAAATTGCTTAACTTTTTACTTTTACTTACACCAAAAACAGAGGCTGATAAGCTTCTACAATGAATCAATTCTAATTTTAAAATCTCAAGGGTTATGGAATGATATGTACCACTGACACATTGTTAGTGAAGCAGTGAAATGGTACAACCACACCACACTGGAAACCAGTTTGGAGTTATGTAAATAAAGTAACTAAAATGTTCATATCCTTTGAATCAGAGACTCCATTACTGGGCTTATACCCCAAGGAACCATCGATAAGAAGAATATCCCAATATACATCAAAATATTTATAGCAGCACTTTTTGTGATATCAAAAAATTGGAAACCAAGTTAGATGCTTATCAACTGGGGAACGGCTAAACAAATTATGGTACATGAACATAATGGATTACTACTGTGTGATAAGAAATTATGTGTGTAATGAATACAGAAGATCATGGAAATTATCTTTATGAAATGATGCAGAGTAAAGTAAGCAAAGCCAGGAAAAACCAACATACACAAAATAACTACAACAAGGCAAATGGAAAGAACTACACACCAAAAAATCAAAAGTAAAGGTAACAAAATTATGAACAGTGAAGACTAAATATCTAAATGAGATAAAATGAAAAAACACTCAACCCAATCTTTTTTTTTTTAAAAGACAATTAGGGTTAAGTGACTTGCCCAGGGTCACACAGCTAGTAAGTGTCAAGAGTTTTGTCTGAGGCTGGATTTGAACTCAGGTCTTCCTGACTTCAGGACTGGTGCTCTATCCACTGCGCCACCTAGCTGTCCCAATCCTTCTTTTCATGGAGGTGGAAGCTACACAGGTATTCCACATTGTACATTTTTGGACTTTTTCAATGTTATCGATCATCTGTGCTGATTTATTTTCCTCTCTAAAAGATACTATTTGTCATATGGGATGGCTCTCAGGGAGGGAGAGGGGAAGAGATACTCAGGATAACTATGATGATGTAAGAAACAAAAACAGCAATAAAAATCTATTTTTTAAAGTCTCCTCAAAAGACCCTTACTAAGGATCATGAAAAATTTTAGGAGTTAAAGTCAACAACTGAATAATTTTCTGATAGTCAAAATAGATTTGTTTGCCAATATTACAGGTTTCAAAATCTCTGTTACAGTAGAAGATTACAGAGTTCAAGAAGGCTGGCAATTTTAAGTTGCTATTTATAGGAAGAGTGGGAAGATTTTAAAAATGAAAGAGAACTTAAGAGATTATCTAGTTAAGACCTTGAGGGAAAAAAATTATTGGTAAGTGATTAAGGGGGGAGATTTTTAATTTTTGTTTTTTGCCTATTTAGTGAACTTTAAGCAACTGAAGTTCATTAAATAAGTTCCAGTAACTATCTACCTTTTTCCCCCTCTAAATTATATAAAGTAGGTATAGAAATGATGGGGTATCAGAAAGTTACACTCAGCATATAAAAAGTCTCTTATAGTTAAGCTAATGTGTCATGAGGAATATCCAAAAAAAGCAAGTTAAACACCTCTGAAAGTGAAGTCAGTTCTGCCCATGATCATTTCTAATCTGAAGGACCTTTGTGGTACAGGTCTACAGCAGAGTGGACCCAACAAAGCCTAACCTAGAAATAACCTATACTCTCTCTCTCCTAGTCCTAAATCAGAGGTCTTCTAACCTCCAGAAATACTAAAAATTGCACTTACCCTGTTAAAATCAGTGAAGAACAAAGCCATCTAAAGATCTCTTCTAAATAAATATACAAGTACAAAAACATGAATATAAATATACAAAGCATTATTTCATAAAATTAGTTACTTGGCAGCTTTCCCAGGGACAGAATCCAGTGGTGGATAGGGCTTTGTGCTGAGAACTGTTACTAGTGGTGTCAAATGCAAGTGACCCGCAAAATCCCTGTGGGGCCTGAACTAGATTAAAATAAAATTGGGAAATGTTTAAGAAAATAAATAAAAATACAGTACAAAAGAGATGTCAGTTTGTGGCTTCTAAATCAAATATTTGGCCCACAGGGATCTGTTTTGATTTGAGTTTGACAGCACTGCTATGCACCCATCACCTTGTTTTAAATTCTAACAACGGTTCACTTATTCTTCAAGTCCAGGTTAGATACTTTATGGAGCTCTACAATCAGTTAATAGGCTATTTTACTCCCTTTTCTATGACAGTCATTACTTATAATATCAATTATTCTAAATGTACAGGTGGGGAAAAATGTGATCATATCTTTTGTCCTTTTAACAACATGCCCAAGAGATTGCCTGGAATCAGAGGGGAATGATCTCTATTCGAGATGCCACCAGCTCCAGTCACAAATAAATATTAATCCCTGATGCAAAACTATACTGGTGTATAGTACACAGTTAGGAATCAGGTTCTGATAGTACTAGATCTAAAAAAACTATGCTTTTATCTCTAAAACTTACATTTAAAACCTTACCTTTTTTGAGGCTAGAGTGAAAAGGCTAGAAAACTTAACAGTACAGAGTTTTGTTTCTAAAATAAATTCAGTTTCACATTATAGACATCAAAGTGCTTTAGAGAATAAAGCCATTGGCTCAGATCCTATGTAGTCAAGTAAAGGGACTGAGCACAAAAGTACAAAGTCCTAATCTTGGTGTCCTATCCAGAAAGTACAGCTTTAACACAATAACTTGTTTTATGCCTCTATGCCTCACTTCAAAAGCATAATATCTTCAATTTGCTTTTGATAATGAGCAGATGATTACAAATACTTCTCACACCTCAAGGCAGCTATGTTTTAGATAAGGATGACATAGCAATCAAGACCTGCTTTTCTTTACAATAACAGAAACTATATATGGAGTTTGTCCTTTTTCCTATTCTGAATCAGGTACTCTAAGTTCATCTTTACCCTGTAAAAGTAAATTCTAACTGGGAATAACAGCTCAGGTAAAAATCTGTCCAATTTTTAAAGAATTTAGCAGAGAAATAATAAAAATATTGTGGTAATAGTGGATTACAACAAAATAAATAGCCAAGTAGATTCTAGACAGCAGCTAGACACACTACCCATGATGAAATCCAAGAAAAGGGACAGTAAGCCTCAAAGGAACAATATTAGACTAGTATGGATTAAAAATTGATGTAATCCTTTACAAAAGACACAGACAATGGGACAAGTTCAGAGTTAACACCATTTATTTTAATTTCTGTTGTGCCATTTCTTTTTAAATCCACAGACTATTATTCTGATACTATGGGTGCGAAGGCTTCTCTTCCCCCATTTCCTCTTTGCATTTTTCCTTTTCCTTTTCTTTTTATTGGCGTTCTGTGGGAATACATTGCAACTGTTAGCACAGTCAACTGCTTTTATAGATCCACCCCACATTGTTATTGAATTATCTGCCCCCTTTTCCTAGACTCATAAAACATATAAGGCATAAGGTGCATAAACTGCATATTTTTAAACCTCAAAGAATCTTTTTCAATAACATCCTATCAACAGAAGTATTACATAATTTGAGTGTGAATTCTATAAATTATCTGGGCTAAAACAGAACTTCATCAAAAAGTCATGCTTCAATAACCAATCTTTGTCCCAGAGGAGAGATAATGAAACACTCTTCCCCACACTAGGCAGAGTATTTGGGAACAGTGGGTACAGGATGGTGTATATGCTGTTAAATGAGGTTGCCCTGTCAGTAGGTTTTGCTCAGCTATTTTCCTTTGTTACAAAGAAAGGTTAATCTTCCTTCATTACAAGGGAGGATTAACTTTCACTTTTGTTACAGAGGTGGTTCTATGGGAGCAATATATCAATTTTTAAAAGGTCTCGATGTTGTAGAAATCAAGACATATCTTTTTGTCCCTATCCTGCCTCTATAAACCATATCACACAATAAATTCACCTTATTCCTAAATCATAACTACTAAAATTTTGCCCAAATAAAAGGAACCAACTAAGATTGAAAGAGGAGAGTGAGAAGGGGAAGTTCCCCATCTTCACAGCAACTTACATCTATGTAACACTTTAACATCACAAAGTAAGCTTTACTGACATCCAATATTTCTATTTTTTAAGCTGTAATACAGACAAGTCTTACATTTGAATGGTTGTACTCTAATGAGAATTGTCAGTAAAGCCTGCTTTGTGATGTTAAAGTGTAGTATAATGCTTTAAGTCACATGTCAGCCCTGTCCAAATATTTTAAAAGTCTTAAGAGTTATTCATAATAAACCGAAATATCACCACACTTTTAATGGGGGCTGTTAGCCAAACAAATGAAAAGTTATTGGAGCTTGTCACAAATACAAAACAACAGAATCTACAAGAGGCATTTCTCTTTTTTTTTGTGGGGGGGGCACGGTAGGCAATGGGGTTAAATAACTTGCCCAGGGTCACACAGCTAGTAAGTGTTATGTGTCAGGCTGCATTTGAACTCAGGTCCTCCTGAATCCAGGGCTGGTGCTCTATCCACTGCGCCACCTAGCTGCCCAAGAGGCATTTCTCAGAGTCAGACTTTGAAGATTTGACTTCAAGTTTCACAGACAAGTAAAAGAAAGGAAAACAAATTTTCACATGAGCAAAACTTTGTCCTTTATATGTTTATCAGAAATCTGTCAATGCCTACATTGTTCTGATTACTTCTTTGTATTTTAGCACAGCCAGCTGATCTTTTTGCACACCTGTAAAAGGGTTGTGACATTTATAAACCAGGGATCAAAAATTATCTAAAGTCCTGGTGCATCTCAAATTAACTTTTAGGGAAAATACTATCAGATGGCCTCTTTTATAATTTTGTTATACTTCATTAGAATACAGACAATAGGACACATTTGCTATCTGTGTTAAGATTAAATATTCTTGTCATGATATCTTTCCTACCATACCTCCTGAATTTACTTTTCATTTAAAAAAAAATATTAGGTAGCAAAGCACTAGATGCATCTAAATACTCCAAAACTGGAAATTACTGAAAACGATCATGTATTTATAATTGATCAGATAAAGAACCCTCAAAAAAGGGTTTGACAGGCAAGCTGCAGAAAACTGTGACAACAAAGGCACTTAAAAAATGTGAACAGTGATAAGTAGCTTACCAATTTATATCCGAAAATTAAAAAATACCAGGGGCAGCTAGGTAAGTCAGTGGATAGAGTACCGGCCCTGGATTCAGGAGGACCTGAGTTCAAATCTGACCTCAGACCAAACACTTGACACTTACTAGCTGTGTGACCCTGGGCAAGTCACTTAACCCCAACTGCCTCACCATGAATGAATGAATGAATGAATGAATGAATGAAAAATTTAAAAATACCTTTTTTAAAGTAAATTTATTTATTTGTTGGCTAGGCAATGGGAGTTAAATGACTTGCCCAGCATAACACAGCTAGTAAGTGTTATGTGTCTGAGGCCGGATTTGAACTCAGGTCCTCCTGACTCCAGTCTGGTGCTCTATCCACTGCGCCACCCAGCTGCCCCAAAAAAATACCTCTTAAGGAAGATGAAATTACCGAGGGTGTGAAGGAGCAGGATATAGCAGTATTAATCCAGTCCCAAAAAATGTCCACAATTTGACACTGTCAAGCACTGTGTTATATAGTGAACCTCCCATACCTATGTTGAATATCAGTATAAACCCTGGTTTTCTGACTCTTTCATAAGTCACATCTTAGCACCTTAGGTGATGGTGCTGTTAAGACCTGCATGAGGAAAAACTATTCAATTGCTTTCATTACTTTGGCATGGTATACAGATGGTAAAGAATAATCCTATAATATCTTTTGCTGAAGGCAGCAATCATATAATAAATAACTCATAATGAGACATTAACAAGACTACAAAACTAAACTTAGTGCAGACTACCGCCAGTCAATCTGAAATGCCCAGTACCCACATGGCACTCAAATATTTAAAGGAGTAAATTAAACTCAACTGGGGTTGATAAACCATCAAAGAGATATGAGTAAAGACTGGACTTATGGTGCCATTAGTTAAAGGGAACTCTCAGGTGAGCAAACTTGTATCTCAATACAGGTCAGCACCTTCTCTGAAAATAACAGTCTTAGAGATGCTCCTATAGTGGTGGTATCAAATTCAAATAGAAACCAGTCCCTTTAGGACACATATTGACTTAGAAAACTACAGATTAACATTATGTAGCTTGGACAGTACTTTTATTTATTTTGCTAGACATTTTCTCAATTACATTTCAATCTAGATCAGCAGAGGGCCTCCTGTTTGACACCTCTGGCCTTAAGCATTGAGAGATTTGCCCAAGGTCAGAGTTTAGTATGCGTTAAAAAGGTGGAATTTAAACCTAGGTCTTCCTGGTTTCAAGGCTACCTCACCAGCCGCCATATGCCATGCTGTTTCTCACACCATCAAAACATCCACCAAAATCTTTAATTTCCTAAAAACTAAAAATAATGGAAAAAATGCCAAGTGACAGAAATTCTGTAGAAATTGGAACTTAAACTTAATATAATGTTCTTATAATAATAAAAAAAAAAATAGGAAAAGTTTACCTTAACTGGTGGTGTAGAACAGGTGGAAGGAGACATCGTTAGAGTTTCCTGACTATTGTATGAGGGACTGTCTGCCAGATTTAGATAAAGCTCATCTTCACGTGTGAAGTTGCCTTGACTGTCCACTCCAGGTGAGATGCAGATGACTATGGCACTAGTATTATCTGCACGGAGCATGCGCTGTCGCCAGCGACCTAGTGCTTTATTAACAAGCATTTTGGCACAAGATTGTCCATGTTCCCCCTATATTAAAAAAAAATCAATGTTAAAAGGCAAGATTTGGGGGAGAGGAGGGAAGGTGAAGTGACTTGTCCAGAGTCACACAGCTATTAACTGTCTGAGGCCAAATTTGAACTCAGATCTTCCTGACTTTAGGGTCAGTGCTCCACTGTGCCACCTACCTGCCCTCAAGACTTGCTTCTGAGGGGAATTTAGCATAAAAAACTGAGTCCTCACAATAAGAAAGTTTCTATGTTATAAATTATAACAGTTTCAAAAAACATCACATAAAATAAATCCTGCAAAATGCAATAAACATGTTCCTGAAAAAAATATAAACTGTATTTCAAAAACCAATCACTCTCTAAATGCACAGTGGAAGCATGCAAACATACTTCAAATAATCTTTTAGGAAATCCTTTCTTATCTGCTTTGTAAATCTCAATGATCATATTTGCTAAGATAAGCAAGAAAATACTTCACCTAATATGATTCTTTTTTAAAGTTAGGTTTAGTCACTATTTTACCTGTTTAGAACTCAGATTTTAGTGTTCATCATGCCAAAAACCAAAAATTACCCAAATACACCAAAATTTTTAAAAATCTGTTTTAGCTTACTCTTTTTTTTCTTTTCAAAGAAAACAAGGTCACAACATGATTATTTTTCATCTATTTTTATCTATTTGCTTGGCAAGAAATTTTACCTCTACCGTTTTAATTAGAGAGACTCAGATTACAAATAAAGAAAAGCACATTCTAAAAGGAGGTTTGGAGAATTAGATTTTGTAGAACGGATCAACATTATACATGATTGAAATACCCAGATTTTTTTTTTTAATTCTCAGATTACCTCAAATGATGAGGACCTATTTTTAGGTAGGTTTTCATAATATAATGAACTTCCAAAGTGGCTGGCAAGGTATTACACAAGTACATTTCATTAGCATTCAAACATAAAAAGCTCCATGGAAGCAATTCAAAATATTGTGTCTTAACAATACATTCACTAATGGTTCCTCTTGGAATTGGGAGATGCTATGCTAATGACTGACAAAACAGTTCTCTTCATGGATGACATATTTTTCAATATAGGAGGATAGGGACTGGGACTAAATAAATTTATAATGATATAAAGATGTAACATTAATTTTCAGAGCTCAATTATCCTTTAAGTAAGCTTCCTTTTTTTTTCCTTCATGAAAAAGATTCCATTTGAATTACTAATTACAGATTAGGACTAAATGAATTCAGAATTCTCTTCCAACTTCTGAGATTTTATGCTTCTATGTGCTATACGATAAAATCTTTATTAACTGGACCACATTACCTAGAATTTTCTGGCTGTGATTAGAACATATATAGCAGAGTCAAATAGGAAGAAAATAAATATTAACTTAGTACACAGCTCATCCCAAATCAAGACTGTAACATGACAATACTGATTCAAACATAAAGCAATGATTCAAATGACAAGAAAACAAGCATGAACTGAGTAAATATTCATTCCAATTAATCTTTACATTTTTACCATCTTAAATTCAAGCACAATTCCCTTTTCTCACCAGAATACATGCCTGAAAACTATACTATATACCTGTATCGTTCTATAATAATGCTGTAACTTGGAAGGGGGAGTTTCTTTGTTCTCTAATAAGAATACAAAGTCAAATCAGTTATAAGTCATGATCAACTATCATAAAAGCAAATCTACAGATTTTATAAAAAAGAGTAAAGTTATTCTTCAGGTCATAAAAATCAGATATAATGCATGCTACACAATGATTATTCTGAGGAAGAACAATGTACCATGCATGATGTGAACATACAATACAGAAGAACTTTATGCTAAGTTTAACCAAAAGCTAATTTGCCATACCAAATACTTAATAACAATTATTACAACATGTAATAGACCTTTTCAATGGCTTTTTTAAAAAGCAAATACTCTTTTTTTCAGAAGACTTAATAAGAGATAAGATCTCTGTAGAAAGCTGTTGACAGCCTTTACTGACCAGCCTAGGCTCTGTCTTAGAATTAAGTATGAAGAGCAAATCTGTAATCTATTTCTTATCATTTACTTTTGTCAAAAAAATTTAGTTTACAAGAAGATCCCAGGCAGATGAAGACAATTAGATGGATTCTCATTAATCCAAGTTTTATTCTATATACTGCTGTCTTGAAGATCCTATTCTCAATATCCTGTAACAATTCCTATTACGAGAAACACAGAATGCTGCCTTTATTTTTCTCCCAATTGCCCTATGACAAAAGCATTCAACATTCCATTACCATAGAGAGTACACGATACGCTAAAGTGATGATTATAGTATTACTTCCATGAAAATATTTGTCTAAATTAAAAGAACTGGCCCAGTACTTTTCACTTTCATCTAGTTACTTCTGCTTCCTCAACTTTTTTGAGGTTCCTCAGTATGAGACCAAATAAAAGCCACCACAAGACTGGCAAGTCCTCCCACTTAATACTTCTAACACTGAAAATAGAGAGGCACTGAAACAACAACTAATTAGCATCAACAAATTTCACAGAATTCTAAGACAGCAATAATACATTCTGATTGCTCACATATGTTTATGCTTTCAGAGAAACCTCTGAATGAACACAGAAGGAGTAAAAACAGAAATATTAGTGTTAATTAGGCAACATAAAGTAAATAGACTACTGATGGGGGGGAGGGGGATATCACCATTTATGTTCTAAATATTTACCAAGACATAAAAGAGAGTTTTGAGAATTTTTTAAAGTTTTTTACCTCTAGTTAACCAAGCAATTAAAATTAGTCAGAATACCTCATTTACCCAGAATTCCAATTAATTGCTTAAATTAAATTAACATTTAATTAAAATGACTGAATACCATAAAAAAAACCCCACCAAAACAGGTAACTGGAATTTATATAGAGCCTAAAAGTTTGCAAAGCACTTTACATAAACTACCTCATTTGGGTTTCCTAAGACCTTGGGGTATTATTATCCCCACTTTAAAGATAAGAGAATTGAGATCTGGAAAGAATGAGTGATTTAACAATCTTTTATTATTTTTTTTAGAGTTTTTTTACAAAGAATGCACTGAGTCATAAAACTAAGAATCTCTCCTTCCAAAAAACATGTAATTCCTACCTCTCTAAGAGCCCTACGACTTTTTCAAAGTTACCTTCAAAAACCAGTGGCTGTTAAAATGGAAGGAAGAGGGGGGGAAACATTTCATTCTATATATCAAAGTTCTAGATCCACATTCTCTCCCATGTACTCCCCACCTCCACCAAAATGGCCACCAATGTTTTATGACCTCGCCCCTAGCCTACTGCAATCACCTCCTTCCACAGTCTCCATGCTTCTATTCCCTCTCCATCTTCAATTTGCCCTCCACATAATTTCCAAGGCACACTTCTCACTGTTATCCCCATGCTCAACAAAAGTACTAAAGACCAAAATGAGGACAGTAACATCAAATTATCAAGGTCTTTCTCCTCACCATCAAGTACTTTTTCTCCTCCTGGTCCTGGCACATCGCGATGGCATCCTGAGGAGGGATCATGTTCCACAGTCCATCACTGCCCAAGATTATATACTTGTGTTTCCTGGGATCAAGAGTGTGTACACTTGTGTCTGGTTCTGGGGACACCACAAACTCTCCAGTGTAAAAATCATAACTCCACAAGTCACCTGATTGGGAGGAAAGCAAGAAGTATTGTTACAGAAGTTAGTCATTTTCATTAGTAATTTCTGGTTTGATGCTAAAACAATTAATTCTCAACTGCAAGCAAAGTAGTACATCAGAAACAAAATCTTATACATCAAGATATCATGGCATAAAGAACTAAGTAAAGTTAACTTTATATTTTCAATACAAGAAAAGAATATGTTTTTGTTAGTATCACTGAGAATTGGTGGGCATAAAACTAATTACTAGAATATAGCAACAGAAGGATCTCTTACTCAAAAGAAACCTAAGAGAAATGGAAAGGTAAATGGTTCTGTATTTATGTCTATGAAAATCTACAAACCTAAGTACAAAAGGATGCTTCACGTAGGTGAAAAGAAAAACAAACCAACTGATGAATGCAGAAGAGCAAATTATAGAAGGAAAACATTGCTAATAGCCTACCTAATACACATCACAAACTAGCACAGAAATAAGATATGGTAGTGATAGGGGTAGGGAGATGGAAGTAGACAGGGGGCAGAGATTACAATTATCTGGATATCTGCATGAGGTTCATTCCATTTTTTTTGAAGCAAATAACATTTAAAATTCCCATCCTGCTTAACAATTTCATTTCATAAACCAAAAGGAAGCAACACAAGGTAACTGCTCCTCTAGACTTCTCAGCAACAATGAAGAATGGTTAGTGATATGGAAGTGACAAAAAGTTTAAGAGAAAGTGATATGTCTAAGTCTAGAATAGCAAAGAAAGGGAATACTGTAAATGCATGTGCCATGGATTTTAGGAAAGCAGATTTCAAAAAGTTCAGAGGAAAGAAGTAATTTTGCATTACAAAGACTTTAAGGGGAAATGTAGCTCTAGAGGCATGAGAGCCTAAATAATTCATATTCTGGCTATATAGTATATTTACATAATATACAAATAATCCTATTTTAAAAGAGGAAATACCTAAATCAGTGTGATAAAACTAAGAGTTTAATGCTGAAATCAGACTTCAAAAAGAAGCATACAACAAAAAGGGAGAAATATAAAACCAGGAAAACAATATCATGATTCTTTAAGTCTGAATCTAAGAATAAGCTGAAGCTTATAAAAATTACCAAAGTCAACAAAAAAGCCTTGCTTCACCCAAGGACAAAGAACAGCTAGGAACTTGGAGGAAGATAGTGTAATGTTAACAGTCTCCAAAAACATGAAAGCCGTAACTAATCTCTATTTTGTTTCCAATTTTTCCATCAAGGAGAATAATCTTAAAACCGTAAAGAGTGAAGCAAATCTACCATAAGGATCCATATCCAAAGCAAGAGAGGAAAGCACCTATCCACTTAAAATAAGTTTAAGTCTCAAGACCTACACAAATTTTATTTTTCTGAGTAACAAAAGAATTTAGAGACATTTCTTTGACGATACCTCTCTATACAAAATGTTCCAAAAGTCTTAGTACAGTTAATTTTTTTTAAACACTAAGACTTTCAAGACCCTTTGTACTTTAACAATCCATGATTTTGTCAGTATATATACTCTTCTCATCATGTCTGATCAGAACCTTATGTCTGAATAAATGGCCTTCCTTAGTTGCCTCACCCCAAAAATTCAGCACAAAGCAATTAACCCAGTGACTAATCTCTCTCCAAATTTAGCAAAGGTTAGTCCTCAAACAAAAGATGTACATACAGTCTGACCCAGAACCTGTGATCAAAGTCTTTCCAGTTTCATGAGACCTACCAAAACTTGAACAACAGAGCCTTCAGGAACCCAGGGCCACCACACCACCAGGATCAGGTGTCAGAATAGGTACAGAGTAAGTAATCGGAAGTCAAGTAGACAATTAAAAAAGTACCCAAAACACCCTAATTTTCAAAATGAGGAGGAGGGAGTAGTTTCTCATAATTAGACTGATATCTTTCATGTCAACTTCAAATTCCAGATTATGTTATTAAACAGATGACTATAGAGCACACAAAGAATTATTTTCACCCATCAGAAACCTAGGCTTTGGTAAGCATGAATAGTTTCACTCTTTAAGTGAGACAAAAGGGAAAAGAGAGCTGTGGAGATGTTCTTGTATAACCTTCTTTTTGTTGTTTAAATCCATTAAAAAAAGCAGGCAATTTCATTTTTTAGATGTTTTACTTGCATTTGAAGAAATTTTTAAACATGTTTCCAGTTTTAATTTCAGTTCTATCTCAGCAGAGACAAGTTTAGAATCTTAGAGTGATATAGAAAGGAATCAAATCTCCCCTCCTACTAGTTGTATGACCATCATAATTTCTCTGAGCCTCAGTGCCACAACAGTGACATTAAGTAACCCTATTTCATAGGGTTGCTGATTGTAGAAAATGTTTATTAATAAGCACTTCATAAACCCTTAAAACATTTTATATCAGCTATTATCATTATTAAGTTTGAAAATTACAGTGATGAGGAAAACAAGAATGATTATGCTATTCTTCGACGTATAAGATTATATTTGTATTACAAGATACAAATACTTGTAAGTTGTGGTATATGAATGTAATGGAATACTATTGTGCTATAAGAAATGATGAACAGGCTGACTTCAGAAAAACCTGGAAAGACTTGTATGGTGAGTGAAGTGAGCAGAACCGAAAGAACGCTGAACACAGTAACAGCCACGTTGTGCGATGACTAATATCAATAAACTTAACCCCTCCCAGCAATACAGGGATCTAAGACATCTCCAGAGGCCTTGTGATGGAAAATGCTATCCACATCCAAAGAAAGAATTATGGAAGTTGAATTGCTATCCTTTTTTTCTTCTTCTGTTGCGTTTTGTTTCCTCTTTCTGATGGTTCCTCCTATTGGTTTTAATTTTTACTTACAACATCACTAATGTGAAAATATGTTTAATAGGAATGTAAATGTATAGCCTATATCAGATTGTGTGCCATCCTGGGGAGGGTGGTGAGGAGGAAGGGGGAGAAAAATTTTTAAACTCAAAAGCATATGGAAGTGATTATTGATAAATCAAAATAAATTAATAAAAAACAATACAAATACTCTTTTTAGCCCAAAGAGAGAAAAACAAACTTAAGACATTAATTTCTACTTCTTTTGTTCTGAAATATTTTGGGAATCAAAAGATCTAAATGAATTTTAAAATAAGTGGTTTCTAGACACGAGGTTTCAATAAGCATGAGTAGTTTTTTCTTTCAGCAGTTCCGACCTTTTGCTAAATAATAAAAACTCCTTTGTCTCTTCCCCTTCCTGAGTTTGAATTTCTCTATTAACTCCTGTAAGTGATACTGGCCAATTAAAATGTGCTTAGAGCCCAAAGAATACTTCAAATAAATTACCCTCTTGCACTGTAGTAAAACCCGCTGCTGAGGCAGCCTCATTAGCTAGACAGTCAATTCACCTTCCCAGCAGAAAAGAACACAAGTGCTGCTAAATGCTAATTATAACCCAAGCTTGCTAACATAGTTGCATTTCCCCTCTTTGTACCAGCACAACAAAGATCACTGGCTGATGTCAAGATCAAATGAGCATGGAAGGTAGTTAACATAAATGTTAAGACAGCAATTACAAAGTATATAATTGAGGCAAAACAAAAAACCTTCAAAAACCACATTTTGACTATTAACTGGATTCAATACTCCTATGCCCAGTAAGAATGCAATTTATGGAAGAATTGTGACCCAGAAGTCTAAATTCAAGGCCTGAGGAATAAGAACTGTCAAGTCACATTTAGTTTCAGATTCACTATACATCTTTGAATAAAGGATAGTACTTTTCACCTTTAATAAAAGAATTAAGAACTGAGTACCACACAACTTATATTCCATATGAATTTTAAGCTACTGCTGCTTCTCACTTCAAATACTGACTAAGCACTTATATGCTTTAGACCAGGGGTGGGGAACCTGCAGCATTGAGTCCACATTCAGTCAAAGGACCACAGTTGAGGACCCAGAAGGCCACATTTAGCCTCTAAGTCACAGGTTCCCCACCCCTGGCTATAGACTGTGCTAGGTTCAGTTCTGAAAAACAAAAACAAACTGAAGACATGACTTTAAGGGAATATGACCCAGGAGAGAGAAAGGAGAGGGGAGATAGAGGGAGACAGAGAGACACAAAGACAGGAGGGGTGTGTGTTGGACAAATAAACACATTGACAACGCCATTTCTTAGGAAAGAGACACAGGAGGGCTTCTAGTATCTCTCTCACTAGTAGGGTTTTTTTTTTGCTTTTTTTGGGGGGAAGCAATTGGGGTTAAGTGACTTGCCCAGGGTCACACAGCTAGTGTCATGTGTCTGAGACCAGATTTGAACTCAGGTCCTCCTGACTCCAAGGCCAGAGCTCTACCCACTAGGCCACCTAGCTGCCCCTAGCAGGTTCACATTTGATCCAGGAAGACAGGAATGGAGTCATAATAAGGGGTTAAATAAGCTTACTTTATTCTAGTCTAGTCTTCTCAAAGGGAGTTTGCTGATAATGGGAGTACTAACTCCTACAGCATTCCCTAACAAACCTTGCAGGGTCCCGCATGAAGGGAGGGGGGGGCAACTACTCGTCGTCTTCATGGGGTCAATTGAGACCAGCACAACTTGTGTACTCCCCTAAATCCCTCAAGCCTCAATGGGGGCTGGTTGAGGCAAACACACAGATTCTCCCTCCCAAGACTTGATGGGGGCCAATCAAGGAGAATAGCAAGGATATTCTCCCTCCACAATATCTCACATAACTTGGTAATAATAAAATATGAGAGGCAGGAGACAGGGCAGAGCAAAAGATACATACTTATCTTTTGAACTCAATAAATACCTGCTAATAAGAACATGAAAGAGCAGGTTTTCAAGGAAATTAATAAACTGAGTTTTGTTTATGTTAAGTTTCAATGTTTAAAAATATTAATGAATCATGGATGCATATTCAAACTTTGCTTTCTTTCTCTTATCTTGCATAACCTGACTAATGAAAGACAAAGGTCTCTGCGTTTCTTGCCTAAAGCTACATAAGGAAAACTAATTTTTTGCTTCTTCATTTTCTAATTAACCTGCCACTTAGATCTCTAGTCCTTTCCTCTTTGGGTTAACAGAATATCTCCATGTCTTTGCCTACCTTTACCTATCAGGCCCCTTCCCCCCTCCTTTGCTTAGGGTTCAATATGATTCCCTTAAAGGATGCAACAGAAAGTCTTCCAACTAAAGGACAGTAATGCCTATGCTTAAACTTTTACAGAGCCACTGTTCACTGCAAACTTTTAAAAACAAAACAAAACCATCAACAAACTTTTAAAATCGAAAGTCCCTGAAAACATTCTACCTCCAATTCAAGCTGATTCCAGAAGGAAGACTTGTTTGTCTCCTGAATCTCATGGACTGATTTAACTGTCCATTTTTCTAAATTCCCTGACAAACTTCTTGAGCAAGTGATCAATATCTGCTCCTGTTTCAATCTAGTACCATCCACTTTCATCCTCCTCTCAGTCATCCCTGTATCAAGAAATAGTATTTTTAAAATGCTTAGAACAATGACTAGCACCTTTCCCTTTCCCTTCTCCAAGGTCAGTCCTTCAAACCAAATTCAAACCCTAATTTCATTTCTAAACCTTTTCTCATTCTTCATCAAACTCTCAAACTGCTGATACTGCTGACCACTCCCTTTCCTTAGTTACTCTATCTCTTCTGGTCTTTCTGATGACTCTTCTGGCTCACTCACTGTCTTAAACCTCTCTGAAAAAGCCACCAAAGCTCAAATTCTTGGTTTTTCTTCCCTGGCTTTTTCTTCCAACTTTCTTGCACTCCTCCCCTCTATCACACAGAGAAATTATCTTCTCACGACTTCCATTATAACCTTATTATTGCCAATTCTCCCAGCTACATCTCTAGTTCCAATACTCCATATTCAACCTCCAATCCTTCATTTCCAACAATACAAAAAAGCCAATTTCACTTACTTCCTTCCCCTCATCAACTCAAACTAAAAAGGTCTAAAAACAAAATCTACCTCCTTCTTCCACTCTAAACTCCCTCTCTAACTTGTTTATGATACGAAAGTTTCAAAAACCCAGAGTCATCTTTGATTCTTCCTCTTTCACCACCTACATACACATTTTATCAAAGTCCCACAAAATTGTTTCTTTATAATGTCTCAAATTGGTTCCTTCATTCTTAGTATCAACATTCTATTCCAAGCGGCACAATGAATGAGGGGAAAAAAATCTGGAATCAAATCCTAGCTCTGTCACTTACTACATATCTCTTTTTGGGCCTCAGTTTCCTCTTCTGAAAAATGAAGGAATTGAATTAGAAGATCTCTCATATCCTTTCTGGCTATAACCTTACTGCTTTTGAGATGGTCTTCAGGCTTCTAGTTTCTTTTCCTTCTAATCCATCTTGTGGACCTATACTAAATCAACATTTCTGTAACATTCCTTTCAACACATCATTTCCCTATCCCAAAATCAAAGAGATCCTGGGATTTTTTAAAACATTCCACATTACTGTAATACTTTTTTAAATGATTTATTGTTCTAAGATTTTAAAAGCATTCATTTATAATAGCATAAACCCATTCTACATCAAGAGAAATCAACCTAAATTAAAATAAAATTTTTAAATCTTTTATCAGTTTTTATTTATATATGCAGGATGTCCCAAAAGCATTAGTGTAGTTTTGGATTTTAATCACTTCAGAAGTACAAATGCTACATTTAAAGGTTATTTATATTTCTTAAATTTTTATTTTCTTATTAAATTCAACATAATCATCTCATACAATATTCACTGCTGTAGCCAATTTTCAGACTTTATAAAAGCTCTCACCAGCTGATGCTCAGTGAATGAAAGCACTGCTTCTGTAATCCTAGTCTTAAAACTATTCAAAGAACTAGGGTTTGATGCGTACATTGACAGCTGTGAGATGACACCCCAAGAAAATGTCTACTGGAGGTGGATCAGTAACTGAGGAAGACAAGCAGAAGTATGCCTCCACTGAGAAGGTGTCATCCAGAAATTGTCCCGCACGGTATGTAATGACAGGATCCCTCATCTTGTTGAAAGGAGAATTTTATTAAACAAAATTCACAAAACTAAGTATAAAAGTAATTTCATAAACTTTCAAATTATGTTGTCAGTTTGTATTATTTATATTTTTGAACTTATTAAAACTGAAAGCAGCACTAAGACTTTTAGTACACCCTGTATGTATATGTTATTGGACTCAAATGACTACAAACATCATTACAAAGTTAAGAATGTGTTGTTATAATAATTCAAAGCAAAGTGCTGCCAAATGCCACTGAGCTCTAATAAAAACTCCTTTGGGAGATTTTAAGAGCAGCCAAAGTAATAAATAGTAAATGTTCAAAGAATTAATCACCATACTAATACATACAAAAGATGCCTTTAATATTGGTACAGGAAGTTCAGATAGGGATTCCCCAAATACATCTGCCAATCAAACATAATTCCATATACATCAATATACAAATGACATAATTTTGATAAATTTAGCTTTTTATAAACAAATGACAAAATGCTAAAGAAATTTTTAAAACACAAAACAGGTTAATTTGCTTAAAAGTTGGCACATTTCTTTCTATCTTCTAATCTTTACCATTAAGAGAGCACTGTCCACGAATAATCAGATAGCAGTTTATTTTAGGATTGTTAGGAAGAAATATATTAATTCCTGGAATTCATGGAAAAGCCCAAATCACTTATACAAAGTAAGAAATAAAACAATTTAAAGCCATCTTTCCACCCCAACTAACACAGATCAATGCTGAAATAAAAATAGGGAGTTTTTCATTAAATAAACTGTAGCTCACAATCTAATGATCTGATGTAGAGAACATCAAGGACTAAGAAAAAGTGAAGGAAAGCTTAGAATCTACAAGAGAGCTTACTGTAAGTTTTCAAGGTGGTTCTGCTGATTAAAAAACTGATTAAATTTGCTAATGCTATGTTGTTGTTGGGCAATCCACTTAGCTTCTCAGTGCCTCAGTGTCCTCATCTATAAAATAGGGATAATATCTACCTCACTGTGTCTCTGTGAAGACTAAGAAATACGGATGAGGGCTTTTGTTTATACTTATTTTATACTCTGAAAGATTTTCAACAAAGATCTCCCCTATTATGTATCAGCTTTTAAGCTCCTGCTACTCATTTTTTAAAATAATATTTTATTTTCCCAATTACATGTAAACACAATTTTTAACTTTTTTTTATTTTGAGTTCCTAATTTTCTCCTTCCCTTCCTCATGTCTTCTTTCCCTGAGAGGGTAATTTGAAATAAATTATACATGTGCAGTCATTCATGCTATTCATTTTAACCCAAATGTTTATTATACGCACCCATGACTGAATCTATGGTCCACTAAATCCCCAAAATCTTTTTTTCCAGAAAAAAATGCTAATTAACCATGCTTCCTTCCATTTTGTACTTATGAAACTGATTTCTTTTAACCCAAAATAGTATCTACCCTTATAAACTTCAACTTCTTGTTCAATCTGGCCCAATTTCTTTGTGGTTCCCAATTCTACTGTTTACTGAGTTAGCTATCCCTACTAGCTTTGAGACACATGCAAATTCTGCAAGCATTACATCTATGCTTTCATCCAAGTCACTGATAACAACTTAAACAGAACAGGGCTAAACACAGAGCTTTGATCTACTCCACTAGGCAGCTACCTTCATCCTGTCCTAAGTCACACACCACTCACTCTTTGGATCCAATAGTTTAAACAATTCAGAGTTCAAACTATCTAAAATGTTATCCAGTCCATAGCTCTCTTATCTAATCCACAAAGATACCATGAGAAATACCTTACTGAAATATAAGTCTAAGTCTAAAACACTTCCATCATCTACCAGTCCAATAACCTTATCAAAAAAGGATATGAGGTTGAAGCCTATGGTCTAAAGGGCCCTAACCAATACTAGCTGGGGGAGTGAGGGAGGGGACATAAGGGACATGAGCACTCATTGATTTTGAATTTGAAACTGCTTTTTCTTCTCAAATAAAATACTCAGAACATTTTCCTTTTGCCAGATATAACTGGCCTCCACTAAATCAATCATGCTCACTGTACCCAATATATAACCTTGACACCAAATCACATATCACCTCTAGCTTGACTGATCTCATCAGTAAAATAAGGGATTTAAACTAGACGATCCTTCAGTCAGCTTCCATTTCTAAGATTCTAAGAGCTTGGATTTCACTCTGTGAAGGGAGCAGTGTGTGGTCAAGTGCAAAGATCACTGGCCTTGGAGTCAGGATCTACATTCACATCCAGCCTCAATCACTTATTTATGGGGTACCCTTGGGCAAATCACTTAACCACTCTGGGATTTAGTTTCCTGACTTGTAAAACAAGGGAGCTGAATCAGTAAGATTCCAGGTAAGTATGTTACCAACTGCTGATAGAGGTGATAAACTCAAGGAGCAGAAGACGACATATTTTTTAAGAGTCTATGTGTGAATCTGTTTTGCTTAACTATGCCTATTTGCTAAAGTATTTTGTTTTTCTTTCTTTTTGTTTTCAATGTGGGGGAAGGGAGGAATGTTAGGCAGGAAAGGAAGAAGAGCTAGGAATAGGATAGATTCCTTCCCCCATCACCACCACACACAAAAAAGGAGGCTCACTGAGGCATTTTTTAAGTACACAGAAAGGAACAGAAGGAAAGCCAGAAAGAATCGCAGACAAAAACAATTTAGAAAATTACATGCTGAATTTATTATTTAAGAAAAGCAAACTGTACATAAGAGATGTGTAGTTTCATGTAAAATCTACTTTTTCAAGTTCAGAATAAAAAGTCATGTATCACAGAGGAAATTGCAAAAATCAAAGATAAAACAAAATAAAGAGCCTGTATTAGATGGACTCTGAGATTCCTTCCAGCTGTAAATATTTGACCCTACAATCCAAAAACATATTGAAAATTTAATTGAATGTTCATTTATAAACCACAAGAGGGCAGCTCTGCTATAATTTTACCAGTCAAAATCAATGCTGCCATTACTGCCATTCTTACAAAATCATAATCTACTAAATTCCCTCAAAATAAACAAGGTGTAAAAAGACACAATAAAGACAACAAGGTAGAAAATGGCTAACAAGCAGAAACTTGGCACTGGACACCTAAAATTTATCAAGAGTCAAAAAATATAGCAACATGATACATTAGATGATATAAATGCTCCACACCAAAATAAGTATCAAACTTTTAAAAAAAAAGGCAGGGAACCAAAAGCGCCTATAGAAATAAATTTGATTATCTCTTTCTTGGTCAATAAATTAATATAACTAAGAGGTCAATGGATAAGCAAAGGGTGGGTGTGGAGCAGAGGTGGGTCAAACAACCAATAACAAATAATGAACTTCAAAGAACTGAAATAAAAGATGTCAGAGTAAGGTATGAATGAAAAAAATTGGGATAACATGTGGACAACCCAAAAGCTCCACTGGCATCTTTTCCATGTCAGGAGAAATTGAGGAAGAGCTCTTCATATAATGTGAAGCAATAAGTTACCTTGAGAGTCAACTACAATTAGTTACTGTATACTACCACTACCTCTTCTGAACTAAGCCTAAAAACAAGAGATGAGAGGCAGCTAGGTGGTGCAGTGGATACAGCACCAGCCTTGGAGTCAGGAAGACCTGAGTTCAAATCCAACCTCAGACACACAACACTTACTAGCTGTGTAACCCTGGGCAAGTCACTTAACCCCATTGCCTAACAACAACAACAAAAAAAACTAAAAATAAAAATAATACAAAAAAAAAAGATGAGATACACAAGTAATTTTCAGTAGCATTCATGTTACTAGGTTACCCAGTAATTTGGATTTGATTCTCAAGAGAACTGAAATTCTGATTGCTTCAAAACTATACAAAATAGGATACTAACCATTTAGTCAACAAATATTTATTGTGTACTTGCTGATTTTTGTGTACCATAAAGGATTTTGCTTATTGTTATAGAGGACAAATTAAAAAAACCAGACTGTTTCCTGCCTCTTAAAGGCTTAGTAAACTATGGGGAAGGAAAGACATGAAACTAGGCAATATGTGTTAAGTTTTATAAAGTCTAATAGGTACACAGAAGAAAAGATAAATTCTGACTGATATAAAGACTTCATGGAAGAGTTGGCAACTAAGCTAAGCTTTGACATTTGGCTAGGGTGAAATGGTAAAGAGACCAGGACGAGGAATGGCACACAAACAGGAAAAGGCAAGATTTGTTTAAAGAACAGCAAGTAATTCCATATGGCTGTAGAGAGTACACATAGAGAAGGTAAGGCCCTAAAGGGGCCTGGTTTTTTCAACTGCACTTACCTGGCAACAAATGTACCTAGCATCAAACACCTCTCTCCTAAAGTAATTAAATATTTCTTCATTTCTTATACCTGTACCATTATACATATATGAAAAATGAAGTAGAAAACTGATGGTACTTTTTATAGTCAAGAAGCTTCCTGAGAACAAAGATTTTACCTCTGTATCCTCCACAGCACACAGAAAACCACCCTAACCTTGTATTGAATAGTCACCTAAATAATGAGTTGTACTAAAATGCTCTATTGGAGGGCCACAAGTCTTTGGTCCTAGCTAACATTTTTGTCAATGATAAGGATAAAAACATAGAAAGCATTCTTAACAAATGTGCATAAAACACAAAACTAAATGTATTAGTACAGACAACAGATTCAAGATATGAAATTATCTTGAAAGGTTTGTCTTAAAAGTAGACACCTATTATTTGGATGGTATTAAGCCAATCCAAGTAGATGGCATTATGACATAATATATTGTACAGCATAAATAGTGCTGGGCTTGAAGTCAGAAGATCCAACTCCAAATCTCAGTTTTGTCTAGATGTGTGTCTTTGGTAAAGTCATTTTACCTCTGTTTAGCTCAGTTTTCCCCATCTGTAAAGTGGGACAAAAATACTTAAAAAATATATCTTCACAATATTGTTGTGATAGTCAAATGAAATAAAGGATATAAAAAGTACTATCATCACTGTAAAGCACAACATGAATTCAAGCTATTACAGAATTTCACATTGGTTTCAGATAATAAATGCAAAGCCCTGAATTTTAAGTTCATGTGCCCCCCCCCAAAAAAAAGTATAATCTAGGAAAGACTAGCTTTTATAACACTTCAATGTGAAAAAGATTTGGTGGTACTAGTGGATCCCAAGATTAACATACAACGCAGATCCTAAAAAAACCTAACACAATATTAGGTTGCACGAATGGAAATAGAGATTTTAGACATCATTTAATTGGTTAAATTACATTAGCAATGTTAAGCTTCATTCTGGAAACCATACTTTTAAGAAGAATGCTAACAGACTTGAGTATATTCAGAAGGAGGCAATAAATAGTAAGGAGTCTAGAAATTATCTCGAAAAAATGATGAAGGAACTGGACATGTGTAACCTAAAGAAAGGGGAAGACATAGTACATTAGCTTAAAATATTTAAAAGTTTGACAGATGAAAGGATTAGAAGTGTTCCATGCTACTACAGAGTACATAAGTAAGATCAGAGTGTTATCAAGAAATTAGCAAAGGTCTTCAAATCATACTACTTTCACCAGACCTCTATTCAATGAGGGGGAAGAACTCTGTAACAAAAGATCTCCAGTAATGGATCTATTAGGAAATGGCTTATGAAATAGTCTGGTCACTATACCCAGAGGTATTCAAGAAGAAGCATATTCTAAAGAGAGACTAGGAGATTTGATTAAAGTATCTCTAACAACCCTTTCAAGTTTAAGATTTAATGAGACAAAATATAATTTTCAAAATATAAGATTTAGTGGTTCTTAGTGTGAATCGAGCACTAGAAGTTTCAAATAAAATAATGAGAATACAGCAGTGGCAAAGAAAATAAAGAAACCTTACCAAATTTGATTCCTAATCTAATACCTGAAAGAGATTTGACTGGATTTCATCCGACTGTTAACTTCCTCTACTGACAGACTCCATCATGCTCCCCAAACAATCCCTTCCCCTTCTATTCTCCCTTTCTTTTAAAAACTTCTTTTTATGTGGTATCTTTCTCCAATAGAATGTCCGTCCTTTGAGGGGAGGTACTGTTTGTCTTTTGGCTTCTATTTGTATTCCTAATGTTTAGGACAGTACCTGGCATACATATAGTAAACTAGGCTTAATAAATGCATGTTGATTTGACAGATTACAATGCTCACCACTGGTCTTCAAAACTTAGGAGAGTGAGGGAAAAAACACCTAAAAGGGGCAGAGTTCCTAGAAATATACCACATTCTTCACTAACCTGGTGCTCAGATCATACTCCTTTCACCAGCCCAGTATTTAACTCCTTTCCATATGGACTTGCCAAAGCTTATACTGTAGGGGTATAAGCAATGCTGTAATAAGAGTAGAAAGTGTAAGTCAACTAACCATCTCTTCTACAATACTAAATTGTCCTTTTCCTCTAGAATACAGAATTCCAGAACAATCCAATTCCCCTCTCTAACATGCTGCAAAAATAGTCATTTTGCATACTGCATATGTATAATCTACATCAAATTGCTTGCCTTCTCAAGGAGGAAAGAGGAAAGGAAGAGAGAGGGAGAGAATTTGGAACTCAAATTTTAAAAAATGAATGTTAAAAACTGTTATTACATGAAACTGGGAAAAATATAAAAACAAAAAATAAAGCAGTAAGCATTCATGAAAATTCTATGGATTTAATGACTAGGAGTTCAAAAAAGACAAATAATTTATATAATAGAATGATCTAGAATACAGTATATATATATATATATATATATGTATATATATATACACATATATATATATATGTGTATATATATATATACACATATATGTGTGTGTGTGTATATATATAAAATAATGAAATAGGCCCCTGGACTTTTTTCTCATCTACAAAATGTCAGTGAGGACAGCAGTCTTCATATCTTTGAGATCACAGGATGAAATGGTTCCTCCTTTTCCCTTCCCACCCCACCTTCACACACCATCTGTAAAACCAGCTCAACTGCTCTGTTCTGTTAGCATATGGATACCAGTACATCTTCATATTCCTAACTAGTCACACCCAAGCCATTCATTTCCACAAGTAATTGCTCTAACAATCTTTGTTCTATAAGCAAGCGTGCCAGAATTGAAACTGTATAACTAGTGCCAGAGAAAATTATATAGGTTAAATTTCAAGCAGAAAAATAGGGAAAAGTCCATGCAGTCATATTGTAAAGTCTATTACTCAATAAGGCTTCTCCATAAAGGAATGAATGAAAAAGTATTTTTTAAGAACTTACAATGTGATAAGCACTAGGGATACAAACAGAAAAGACAGTCCTTGTTCTCTTCGTCACCTGTACTTGCTCAGAGCAGGGCTTTGGTTAGCCCAGACATATAAAGTAAAACCCAGTCTCCACAAAAGAAAGAAGCATATCCTCTGGATCTTGGTTAAAGAGAGTTCCCAAGTACACAGCCCCTCCAAAACCATTTTCCATCAGTCTCACACAAATTTAACTGTTACAGGTCATTTAAAGAAAAATGTATTGTGAATACAAGATCTTAGATTTGCTAACAGCAGAACCAGCTAAGAATACTGGTACTGCTGCCAAGTGACTGGTAATCTCTTTTTCTTCTTCCTGGACTTAGCAGGCTTTAGAAATAATCTTCGTGCAAGGAGCTATCAGGGCCATGATGGGTGCTGAACAGATGGGAGTTTCCAAGAATCCCTTTCTATACACAGACAGTGCCAAAAACTTTCATTAGCTTACTGAGAGAAACTGGACTAAAATTTAACTGGACCTTTCAAACATTTTTTAAACCCAAGAGACACAAAGGAAGAGAACTTAAAAGTACAAAAATCCACCAATTGTAAAGCTCTTTACCTATACACAGCATTGAGAACAAAAATAACTGACAGAGAAGAGCAGAAGAAAGAAGTGCTTATTAGACATCAGGCCTTATCCTCACCTAGGTCACTGATTCACTGTATAAGCATTTTAAACTTACTACTGCTTCAGTTTATCAATCTTTAAAACAGGGCTACGAAAGTTTGCAAAGCATTTAAGATCTCTGGGAAAAGACTGTATATACTTCAAGTCTATTCAAGAAAGCATGAAAAGGAGTGATTTGATGCAGTCCAGTAAATGTTTGGGTTTGTTAGAACCAACAATGAAAAAGTACATGCTAAGGAGAGGTCTTGTTCTAGCAGTTGTTACTCTGCCAGGAAACAAATCAATTATATCTTGTATATGTTCCATAACAGAAACAAAATAGCACCTGACGACATAAGAAACAAAAAGCTCTAGTCCACAGATCTCATTCTCCCTCAAATAAACCTTGGGTGAGATAAAACCAGAACATGATAATCTGTACTTTTACTCTGAAAAAAATTATAACCTTCCCATATAAAAGTCTAGATATATTCTAAAAGCCATGAAGAGGACTAATAATCAGAACCTCAAAAGATTTTACCAAAAGTGACCAAACTGGCAAGTTTCAAGAAACTAACTTGTATTTACATATTTCCAATGAGAAAATGTATTTAAACAAATAAACACTGTTGATCCATACCACTCCTCCCCAATACACATACCTATCCCCCATGGCAGAGCAATGGAGAATGTTACCAGGGCAAAATTATGTATATGTTGTCAGATGCTTTAATCAGCTTTTGCTTAATTGTTTTTTGTCAAAAAAGAGGATTTAATCTGGGTGGGGGGGAATGACTCATAAAGAAAGAAGTCAGAGTAAGACCTATAAAAAGTATTTTCTTTAAAAAGGGGAAGAAAATATATTTAGCAGAGCTACACCACCCCTCTCCTTAACCAGTCAAGGGCAGACCTCCTCACTACCAACACAGAAACAAATCTGCATTCATTAAAATGATTAGAAAATTGCCTCTTTCCTCTATTTAAGGCAATTCCTCTCTTGTTAAAGACAAAAGACCTTTGTAGGAAGGAACCTATCAGAGGAAATCTCTCAATTAACTGAGAGGATAAAATAGGGAAGGCATTCCTAAGCAGCTTTAAAGGCTCTATGAGATCCAAATACCTTCCAATGAGATGATGTCTACTAAAATGTATCAACAATGTTATGATCTAAAAGACAGGAATGGCAAAGCTAGGAGAGACAATAACCACCTCTGACGAGATTACACACAGTACCAGGTTTAACACAGTGGTCGGTCTTCCCCTTCATTTAACAATGCATTTTTAATAAAGTTCAAAATGACAAGTTATTCTTTCCAAAACATGCCAGTTGAACATGCCCCTCCTTCACAGTCTACTAACTGGTAGTAAAGCTTATAAGATCCCTCCCAACTTGTGAGTCCTGCTTACCAAGTGCTCTTGCAACTGCCAGGAAGGGGATCTGGTCAATAACTGTGCTTCTTCTTACAGGACCATTATGAGTAAGTCGAGGTCGTTTCCAAACAACACGGTTAACCCCAGATTTGTTGATCACACTAAAAAAAAAAGAAAGAAAAAAGTAAAAAAGTGTCTAAAATAATATAAATAAGCTAGTTTAACTTTTTTTTCCCTTTTTCATTAGTTTTACTAGGACAGTTAATACAAACTTAAGACTGAAAATGCCTTCGCCAAAATAAATATCTGAGTACCCATTCCAAGTAAAAATCTAGACATCACAGAGGATAGAAGAAGGATCCAATCCATATTCTCAGGAGAAATATAGGGCTACAAGAAAAATTAAATAATCTAAGAATTAAGGAGTAGTAGGCCAAGATTAAGACATTTACACTCCATTATGCATGCAGTCAGGAGCCACTGACTGACTCCATGCAAACATGACAGTAACACGATCAAACATTATTTTAAGATTAACTTGGTGATGATATATGAATGAATTAAAGGGGCATAAAGGCTTAATACAGGAAGCTATGTAAGTAGTCCAAGAATAGGGTGAAAAGAACCTGAAGAGTAGTGACAACAGGAAAAGAGAATAAGGAATACATGAATAAGGGATGTGATAGGTTAGAGTTTATGACAACTCTAATATTTTGATCCTATGTGATATAAGATGATGAATGGTTCCACTAGCAGAACATGTTATTTCTAGGGTAGAGGAACTTCCGTTTTAATTACATTGAGTTTGCAGTAATAACGGGACATTTTTTCACTTGGATGTCCAATAGGCAATCAGAAATGCAAAACTCTACTCTCTTCATGGACAAATCAACACTGAAAAACATATTTTTATATATATCATATATATACATGATATATATATATATACATGATATATATATATATATATGGAGATGACAAATGTTGTCAGATGAAGCCAAGAGATTGAGCGAATATAATAAGCTCTGTATCAGAATCCAGTGACCAAAGACTGAACTTAACCATTGTCCAGATTTAGAAAGGAAAGGAATAAAATCTAAGGAACAGGCATAACCAAGTGAATGTAGTGCCACAAAGGCCAAGTAAACTATTTCAATAAGGAAGGAGCAGCACTTTATCAAAACCGCAGAACAAGTTCAAGGAGATCAAGGACTAAAAAAGGCAACTAAATGTGACAATTATAAGATGCCTTGCCTTTCAGAGTATAGTTCTACAACTGCAGTACAAAGTTAAGAGTAGAAGCCAGATTTCAATGTGTTACTTGGAGAGAAGAGAAGTAAAGGATCCAGAGACAGATATAGACAATTCATTATAAAAGAATGGAAGGAAAAAGAGGCATAGGACAATAGAGAACAGAGTAAATATTTTTTTTCTTTTTAGGCAATTGGGTTTAAGTGACTTGCCCAGGGTCACACAGCTAAGTGTCAAGTGTTTGGTCTGAGGCTGGATTTGAACTCAAGGTCCTCCTGACTTCAGGGCCAGTGCTCTATCCACTGTGACACCTAGCTGCCCCTAAATATTTTTCCAATACAGAAAATGTGTTTTTAACTTTATTCTGACCTTAGAAAAAGAAATCTGTTTATAGGAAATTGCAAATCTATTGTGTACAGCTTGCTTTTGTAAGTATATAATAATTTCAACATGTAATCTTAAAGGTTGTCCTGTCTGTTTCTTTCTGGCCTGCCTTCTGTTCTCTTCTATTCATTCTTTAAGTGTCAATGACCCCTCTTTTCTTTCCTTTTATATGGGGGGGGACCCTAACACTACATCTTCCTCCTTAGCTTAGCTTCAACACAAGGGGGTGGGGAAGAAAGATTTTGTAACAACTATGGGTAGCGGGGCAGCTAGGTGGCACAGTGGATAGGGCACTGGCCCTGGATTCAGGAGGACCTGAGTTCAAATCCAGTCTCAGACACATAACACTTATTAGCTATGTGACCCTGGGCAAGTCACTTAACCCCACTGCCTAAAAAGAAAAACAAAACAAAACAAAACCCACAAATATGGGTAACCAAGCAAAAAAAAAAAGAAAAGAAAAGAAAGAGAAAAATTCCCACATTGGTTGTGTCTGCAAATGTATAACTCAATCGGCAACTTGAATCCATTAACCCTCTACCAGGAAAACAGGCAGTATGTTTTATCTTTCTTCCTCTGAAATTATTCTTGACCACCACCACTGAACTATTCATTCTTAAGTTCGCCAAAGTTGTTTTTAAATGCATAAAATAAAATGCATAGGATTACAAAAGGCCAATTACTGAAATTCAGAAATCAAAAAAAAATTTTAAGTTCACAGACTCCAGGTTAAAAAGCTCTGCTTGGGTTATCAAGCTAATAGCGGTTATTGCTGGGTCAAAGTTGAGTGACTTTTAGAACATGTTTTCCAAATTGCATTCCAGGATAATCAGACTCATGTACAGCACCACCAAAAATGCATTGATGTATCTGTTTTTCACTCACCCACCACATTTGCTATTTTACTCCTTTGTCATTTTTGTAAATATGTTGAGTGTGAGGTGTAACCTTGGAATTATTTTAATATTCCCCTAATGATTAGTCATTTGGATTTCATGTGGTTGCTGAGAGCTTGGATTTCTTCCTTTTAAAATTGCCAGTTCACATCCTTTGACCATTTATTTATTGGGAAATGACTCTTGTTCTTATAAAATTTGAATCAGTTTCTTATTTATCTTGGATGAGACCTTTATTAGTAAAATTTGCTGTAAAAATGTTTTTCCAAGTTCACTTCTAATTTTAGCTGCACTGGTTGTACAAAAAATTTTATGTAATCAAAATGATTAATTTTGTCTTCTCTGATCTTTTCTATCCTATGTTTGGTTGTGAACTCTATCCATATTTTCAAAAGGCATTTCCCTCATTGCTCCTCTAATTTGTTTATGATGTGACCTTCCATAATTACATCATGTATCCATTCGGAGTTTATCTTGATATACAGTGTGAGATACTGGTATTTATCTGATTTCTGCCATACTGCTTTCCAGTTTTCCCAGCAGTTTTTGTTAAATAGTAAATCCTTACCATAGTAATCGGGGTATCTTTAGATTTATCAAAAGATGATAACAGCATTTCCTTCCATATGTTGTATACCTAATCTATTCCAGTGATCAACCTCTCCATTTTTTAACTAGTATCAAACAGTTTTAATGATTACTGTGAATTTTTTGAAGGCAAAGAACACAGAGAAAGGCAATGTATCAAGGTCCCATAAAAGTTAGATGAAAAGGGGCAGCTAGGTGGTGCAGTGGATAGAGCACCAGTCCTGGAGTCAGAAGGATCTGAGTTCAAATACGACCTCAAACACATAACACTTACTAGCTGTGTGACTCTGGGCAAGTCACTGAACCCCAATTGCCTTGCAAAAAAAAATTTAAAAAGTTAGACGAAAAGAACAAAAGTATAGGCTACAGAGTTAATACTGACAAGAAAAATGTCTTTTCTTTTGAAGCAGGAGGAAATACACTGGTTTAGTTTAAGAACTGTATTAAAAAACCCTGGCTTTGCTACATATTGCCTATGTGTCCTTGTTACTTCATTTCTTTGGGGCTAAATTTTCTCATGTCTGAAATAAGAGTGAGACTAAATGACCCCTAAAAGTCTATTCTAGGTTTAAATCTACAATTGGTCCAATTCTATCATCCTATGGAAGGGAACAGGGGATGAGTACAATAAGAATAAAGATGTCATGTTGAATGGCTTCGACCTATCTATAAAGGTGGTCTATAAATTTAGGAGTAAAGAAGGGCAGAGATCTGAGTGTCTTTAGTTTTCTGAGATTTGGAAGGTTTTCTATGCATTCTTATAGAACAAAAACGAGATTGAGATCACCTACAAGTATTGCTTTAACTTGTCTAACACTCAATCCTAACAAATGACTCTGCTTATAGGGTTAGAACACAGAATGCTTTAAAGATGTCATGATCTCAAAGACAGAGTCATTTCTCTGCCAGCGTTACTTCCTTCCATGTCAGGTTCCTTGTCAGCATAATAGCCTTTGGATCTACCAAATCTAATAAATATTTGAGTTAATGTGCTAGGCACTGGGGAAACAAAAATAAGTCTGAGTCCTAGCACTAAAGAAGCTTACATTCCACAGGGAAGGAAGGATAAGATAAAACACACAATGAATTACACAAGGCATGCAATTATGGGACCAAAGGAGAACTTTCAGGCAAAGTGCTCTAGAACAGTCTGAAAAGGAAGAGATCACTTTCAGACTGGTGGAGCAGGAGATCAAGGAAAGCTGTAAGAAAGAAAAGGCACTAGAGCTGAGTCTTACAGAAAAAAAAGGATTCTGAAAGGCAGAGAAGAAAAAGATGTATATTTTAGGTATGAAAGTCTAAAGGATTATAGAAACTAGACGCAAGATATATAATAGTGGTGGAGACATGACTGTACCAAAGGGTCTTTTACATGTACTTGAGTTTTGTGCATATACTCTCCAAAACAAGTTAGTTATACTCCAAAGGTAAAGATACTAAATTAATCCACCATTCCCACATTAGCTGAATCAGCAGCCACTCTTGCTTCTAAATACACCAAAACAATCATTGCTAAAATATTCTCTCTCACCTCAGACCAAACACTTGGTACTTACTAGCTGTGTGACCCCTGGCAAGTCACTTAACCCCAATTGCCTCAAAAGGAAAAAAGAAAAGAAAAAAAAAGAAAATATTCTCTCTCCTAGAATCCAAAAAACATTTGAGTCTGTTAACTTGGAAATAGCCAGAGAAATGTTTTTAAGTATGTGAGCAAAGCAGTCAAAAGGTATACTCCTAACAAAAATAAAAAATTACGCTCTTGCACCATACTTCCCTACTGCTACTATAGATGTTTTTTTTTTAAAAACCAAAATGCCAAAGGAAGACTTCAGTAAATGTTATGCAAGGTACCAACCAAGAAACAGCAGAAGACTTGAACAAAACCTGGGCCAGTTAACTATTCCTTATTACTTCATTCCTCTAATTAAACTAATTGTTCAGAATTGTCAGTTTCACCACACTAGTATCTTTCATATGTTCTCTCTACTCCCATTGTAATCATCCAACCACAAGCCCTCATTACCACATGACTGAACAACTGTTAACTATCTTCCTAACAGATCTTACCTATGTTCCATCAGAGGGGACAGAGAAAGGAAATAAGCATTAAGTGCCTACTATGTGCCAAGTGCTTTATAAATATTATCTCATTTAATCCTCACAAACACCCTGGAAGGTAGATATTATTTCCCTCATTTTACAGTTGAGGAAACTGAGGCAGCCAGAAGTTAACTGATTTGCCCTGGGTCACAAAGCTACTAAGTATCTAAAGCCCCATTTGAACTATGGTCTTCCAGACTCCAAGTCTAGCATTTTATTCACTGAGCCACCTAGCTGGCCACAGCCTGGATCTGTGATTTCAATGGTATAAGAAACTCCCAGATAAGGAAAGTTCCTCACCAGTTAAGTTCAGGAGCTCCCAAGCTTATACTCAGAGCACAGCCTACAATACTGAGAGGTTAAGTGACTTGCCCAACGTCACACAGTAAGCATGTGTCAGAGGAAGCCAGGTCTTCAGGGCCTCAAGGTCAGCTCTCTATTCTCTCTACCATACTGCCTCTCCCCCTCATACTACTGACAAAATATTCTTCCTAATGGATAGATTTGGCCACGTTATACCTCTGATGAGAAATCTTCAGTATCAACTGAGAATCCAATTAAAAACCCTCTGCCTGGCATTCAAGGCTCCTCATAAAATGGTGCCACTCTTCAAAGTGAGTCTGGCACTTCAGGTAAAGTGTACTGCTCTGTGTCATCTGAATATGCATTATCCTATCAGTGCCTCCTCACCTTTGATCATACCTGAAATATTTTCCATTCCCTTCCATTGCTGAAGTCAGAGCCATCCTTTAAAACCAACTGAAATGCCAAATAAAAAGAACCCCATGATTCTGTTGCTTATAATAAAATCTTTTCTCAGATGCATGAAGGCATTTTATTGCCTCCTAATGTATTTATCCTACAATAGTATATTAAATCTTATCCCTTACTAGACTGTAATCTCCTAGAAGGCCACATAAGACAATCTGGATTTAAATTCCACCTTGAAGAAGCAGGGTAACTTTGAAAACTACAACGTGATCTTATTACACTTAAAAAAAATAAACAAGTAGTATATCCTAGAGACCTGCAGCAATTTACTATCTTCTTCTATTCTACTAAATATATGCAAATGCCCATTTTATTTATATTTTGTCAAGTTCAGAATAAAAATTATTTTTTTAAAAATCCCACCTAAAATATTTACCAATTATGTAATCATGGGCAAGTCATTTAGCTTCTCAAAGTTTCAGAAGTTTTAATTCCAGTGGCATTTGGGTCAATTTGCAAAACTATAACTAAGAGTTTGTTTATGTCTCCAAAACTGGCTAAAATGAAATGTCACAAAAGAACAATTTTTGGTTTAAAAAGCACTTCAGGGCAGCTAGGTGGCGCAGTGGATAGAACACTGGCCCTGCAGTCACGAGGACCTGAGTTCAAATAAGGCCTCAGACCAAACACTTGACACTTACTAGCTGTATGACCCTGGGCAAGTCACTTAAATCCCAATTGCCTAAATAAATAAATAAGACAAATGAAGCACTTCAACCAATGACATTTTCCTTACTAGGAAATGACTAAGATATGAGATTCTATTAGAAAGTTCTTTCAAAAACAGTTCTCTTCCACCATTATAGACACAAACAGCTGAACACAAGTAGATGACAATTCTCAGACTATCATCAGGAATTTTGTGCATCTAAACTCAAAAGAAAAGGGGTAAGGAAGAAGATATCCATCAAGAAAGTATAAAAGTATAAAACTCAGGTACCCACCAATATATTTAATTGCATCAGGGTAAACAGTATAAAACTTGGATCTTTGAGGCTGCAAAAAAGACTATACTAAATGAAGAGACACAAGAGAATACCAACATGAGATCATCACAAGGAATATAAATAATTATAAGGCTTTAACACCATCATTTTTTAAAATTTCATAAATTTTTGAAACAAAGCTTTAAAACAATCTCAATGAAACATATTTAAACATATTCCCACATTATTACTTCTATTCTCTGTTTCTAAGTGCTTAGATTTCAGTTTAGAAAACTGGGCTCCTTAAACTTTTTAAATATATTGATATCAACATAGCCAACATATATGTGATGATATATAACATATATATGATCCTTCACGCATTTTAAAACAACATTATTTTGAGGTATCCTTAGGCTTTACCAAAATGCCAAAGGGATCTGTGACATAGAAAAGTTAAAAGCCCCTGGTTTAAACTATGAAAGCATAATAAAATTAATTTAAGTTTCAAGTCTCAAAGGTACCTACTTTTAGACATGTAGTCATCAGGGACAGAAGAAAAGGAAACAATAACAGCAGAATCCGGCTTAAGCAGGCAAGAGTTAAAAATATCTGACAGTTGGTTTTGGCTCAATCCTCCTTCCAACCTCAAACTGAACCATGCCTCATTTTGGAATCCCAGTCTCTAAGACTATCATACAGCTTTTAACAATGACTTGAAGGAATGAGAGTAGCAATTTTTAAGTGAAAGGCTTTCAGGCTGGTATTATTATTTGCTAGTCTACTGCAATGCTAATGGTAGAAAGGAAAGGAGATATCCCATTTCTAAGGCAAATAAAAAAGGAAAATGGACAGATATAAGCATTATAATCTTAAATCATAGAGAAGTGATGAAAGTAAAAACCTGACAAGATATCAAAGTATGGAAAGTCATTCAAAGGACATTCAAAGATAAAAATGAAAAGAAGAAAAAAATGAAAAAAAAGTGCAAAAAATAGTGGAACCACCACACTTGGAGGACTCTAATATCACAGAAGAAATGACACTTAAAAGAAAATACAGATGGAAAAATAAGTGCATTAGACCAAGTGTATATACATAAAAAAATCCACACCAGAGACAAAACAATTGTGAGACCATTGAGGAACAAATATGCAAGGTCTCCAAGAGATGAAGACAGCAAAAGTTTTAAAAAATTCTTGGCCCTTATTAATACAAAAAAATATCAAGTGAACACCAAAAATTACAAACTCATCTACTTATTTTTCCAACTATATAAAAACATTTAATAGAGTGATACATTTGTACACAAATCAAGGGCACACTCAAATGAGGGTATTAGTAAGGAACAAAGCAGGTTTTCCATTCAACAAGGGACCAAATTTCTCCATCTTGCAATTGACTGAAAGGTGTTGAGAACATAAGATACCACTATGCATATATTTTTTGTTGGTTTTATACACACACACACATACACACACACACACACGTATATATATGTATACGCATGCATGCATGTATGTATTTTAGAACAAAATGCTACCTCATGTGCTCTTTCATAACAAAATGTTTTCCTTCATACATCATTCGGAATTTTTTAGAAAATGTAACATAGGTGTAGTTGTGAAATGATCCAACCATTTTGGAGAGCAATTTGGAACTATGCCCAAAAGGCTATAAAAATGCGCATACCCTTTGACTCAGCAATAGCACTTCTAGGGCTATATCCCAAAGAGATCATACAAATGGGAAAAGGACCCACATGCACAAAAATATTTATAGCAGCTCTTTTTGTGGTGGCAAAGAATTGGAAACTGAAGGGCTGCCCATTAATTGGGGAATGGCTGAACAAGTCGTGGTATATGAATGCTATAAGAAATGACAAACAGGATGGCTTCAGAAAAACCTGGAAAGACTTGTATGGTCTGATGCTGAGTGAAGTCAGCAGAACCAGGAGAAGGCTGTACACAATAACAGCCACGTTGTATGATAACTAATATTGATAAACTTAACCCTTCCCAGCAATACAAGGATCTAAGATATCCTCGTGATGGAAAATGCTATCCACATCCAAAGAAAGAACTATAAAGTTTGAATGCAGATCAAAGCACACTATTTGCTATTTTTTTTCTTTTGTTGAGTTATGTTTCCTCTTTCTGGTGGTTCCTCCTATTGGTTCTAATTCTTACTTACAACATCACTAACGTGAAAATATGTTTAATAGGAATGTATATGTATAGCCTATATCAGATTGTGCACTGTCTTGGGGAGGGTGATGGGGAGGGAGGGGGAGAAAAAATTTTAAACTCAAAAGCATATGGAAGTGATTGTTGATAAATCAAAATAAATTAATTTTTAAAAAAAGAAAACATAACAGAAACAACATTCAGTGATCTTCTCATAATGAACATCAAGTAAAAGACATAAAACAGGGAGCTATTATTCTCTCACTAAGAGTACTCGTCACTGTGATGGAAGAGAAATAGCAGAGAGTCCAATTTGAGGAGGGCTTCCCTGTAGATGGTGAGCTCTTCCAGATGACGCTGTCTGTAGATAACATTGTGCTGATTTTATCTAGCTCCAAGACACTTTACTGCCTCCTGAAAGAGAGCTCCATAATCACTCAAGGGAATCTGGCCTGTCCACCTACACAGGACAGGTTAAGTGAATGAAAAAAGTCAACAGCCCACATTTCATCATGCATTTGGATGGACACCCTGAAGAGCTTGTCCAGTAATAGTATATCTGGGACAAGAAATAAAGGTACCAACAAGGTGGGCTAAAAGTTGAAAAGGAGAGCAGTATGGATTGCTTTCAGGAGATTTTAGAGCCTAAACTTCCCATGAAAGTAAAGCCCATTTTTCCAATTTTATTACCATTTTCCAAGTAGCAGCAAGATGCAGAATACCATGGCTTTTGAAAAACTAAATATGAGTATCATACAGAGGGCAATGGAGAGGCACATGGTAGGTCTGATTAGGATGCAATACATAAGCAGGAACTGCAAAGAACAGAATAAAAGATATCTCAAGGGATTATATGACAGGAAAAGATGGACTGGTCATGTGGCAAGAGGGAATCACAGACAACCAGAGAATTCCTCTGATATAATAATAATAACAACATTATTATCATAGCTAACATTCACACAGCACTACTATGTGCCGAGAACTGTGCTAAGTGTTTACAATTGTTATCTCATTTGATCCTCACAACAACCCTGGGAGGTTTCTTCATTTCACAGATGAGGAAACTTAAGTAAAGAGAGGTTAAGTGATTAAATGCTCAGGGTCACACTCCTAGTGTGTCTGAAGCCAGATCTGAATGCAGGTCTTCCTGACTCCAGGCCTGGCACTATTTCCACTGCACCATAATATAGGGAAGAAAGTGAGGAATGCCTCTAACTTTAGTAAAAGAAAAATGTGCTAAGGATTTTGATATATGCACACACATCCTTAATACAACCTAAGGCAACAGAAATTGTTTCCTTACTATAAGGTAAGGCAGAAAAAGAAAAAAAAAACTTAACAATACACTACCTCCCACCAAGTCCTTCAATCCTTTCTCTTTCTTTAGGAAGTTCAGGTTTGTGGTCCTGTGTCACTTCCACAGCTCTTACAAAATCATCCTTTGGGTCATCCTGAACTCCAAGGACCACTCCTGAGTCTCCCACGTGAGCTACATACATCTTTGTGCCTCGGATGATAACCACACTTGCAGTTGTGCCCGATGTGCTGGGGAGGCCTGTCATGGTCTTAGGCCATTCTGCTGTAATGAGAAATGAAACTTAGGTTTTATTCTTGTATAATTCAACATAAACTTAACAAAAAATATTAGCAGATATGATATTACCATCATATTAAAATTTAATCACAACTGATATAACTTCCACAAAGCAAAGAAACTTAAGGAAATACCAAATGTATTCAAAGGAGATATGTTAATACTGATCATATTCATTAAGTAGTTCTCAAAAATGTTTATCTAGTTCAATCCTCCAATGTTTCTACCTCAGGAAAAAAACTATTTCAATTTTATTGCTATTACTTCTGCATAATTCTTTTAGTTTTAAATTATATTTTTATATTTAGAGGATAGTGTATGTTAAACTACTTCTGATAGCTAGACAGATCATTTATTGTTTCCTATTCAATGCTAATTTTAGAGAAAGCTGATTTATTAAACATCTACAACATATGATCCAGAAACTTAAAAACAAAGGAAAAAATCACAGAAGTAAAGAAATGATGCCACAGGATGCCGCAGTACAATACCAAATACTTCAAAGGCTTAACTGTTTTAAAATCCCACAGAGAATTAAAAGAACCTAAATGTTAACAACACTTAGACTGGATAAAGTTAGACCCATTAATAATGTGAGTAAAAAAAAATTTCAACCAACAGCTCTGATGGAGTTTATTAGGTAATTAGAAAATATGTACAAACGAAAAAAATGACAATTGTCTTTTAAAATCATATTCATACAAACACCTTGAAAAAAGGCACCTGATACCTAAGAAAGTTCCCTGGAATATTAGATCTAACAAGTTAATAAAAACCCTGAAAATACTGATAAACCCTATGTTTTTATACATATTGCCCAATAGAGACAAGTCTACCTTTCAAATCTGTCTTCCCCTTTGTCTCCCTCTTTCTCCTGCCCAGAATTTATTTATCTAATCACTAGGAGCTATAGATGTTCAGATAAGTTACAACAGACATTTATAAAACAAATAAACTTAAAAGATTTAAAGTTAAGGATTCTAACATGCTTTCCCCTTTACAAAATGACATTAGAAGTAGCTTCTTCAGTAGATACAACTTATTTACAATTTTAAACATATGATCAAATAAAATTAATCCATAGATGCATTCTCACAAACTTAAAACATCATCAAATGGGAGTATATAACTCAAAGGAAAAATTATAGGTTAGGCAGCAGATAAATGAACCATACCAGTGTTTACCAACTTAACTTCTCTTTCAAACTAAAGCCTATTTAAGCCTTAACAGTACAACCTCTTAATTTGAGTACCTGCTTTGTCACTAACCAGCTTTGTGACTTTCAACAAATCATTTTAACTTGTCTGGGTCTCAGTTCCCTCCTCTATAAAATGAATTGAAGGGAAAGAAGGATTGAATTAGATTAACTCTATGGTTCCTTCCAGCTCTGAGCCTTAGTTCAAAAAACTAGATATCCTCTCCTTATCACTTTTATTATGCTCCTAGATTAGGTCCACCAATAGATACTACAGCATTAATTTTTTTTTAAGGCAATTGGGGTTAAGTGACTTGCCCAGGATCACACAGCTAGTAAGTGTCAAGTATTTGGTCTGAGGCTGGATTTAAACTGAGGTCCTCTCACTTCAGGGCCGCTGCTCTATCCACTGCAACACCTAGCTGCCCCTACAGCATTAATTATTTTTTTTTGTTTTTTGTTGGGTTTTTTTTTTGGCTAGGAAATGGGGTTAAGTAACTTTACCCGGGTCACACAGCTAGTAAGTGTTATGTGTCTGAGGCCACATTTGAACTCAAGTCTTCCTGAATCCAGGGCCAGTGCTATGTCCACTATGCCACCTAGCTGCCCCTACAGCATTAATTATTAATAGAACTTCCCTAAACTAAATTTTATTATAGGAAAACAATATTCATTTTCCTCTAAAGCTTTATCATGATATATTTATGTGAACACAATGCTTGTTTGAAATAAAAGTCATATATATGGCAAAAGTTGGTATTCTCCTAAATCCACCCCATCTTCTTTGAAAGTAGACTGGACAAGGAAAAAAAAAGCACTGTATCTTTCTTTCCTTGGGGGGTGGGGCTCAAGGGGAGGCAATTGGAATTAAGTGACTTGCCCAGGGTCACAGAACTAGTGTCTAAGGCCAAATTTGAACTCGGGCCCTCAAAACTTCAGGGCTGTTGCTCTATTCACTGCATCACCTAGCTATCCCTGGATGTTTTAAAATGATATCAATTTCCAATAAAACATGCTTTCCAAGAAAGCAGAGAATTAAGAAATACTGCTCATATAAGTAGAGGTCCAAATTAATTAAGCAATAAGATTTCTAACATACGGGCAAGAAGTGAAGGAGGGCTTAAAAATGAAAAGGCTTATTAATAAGCAATAGAAAGAAAAAGATATATTGATATTTAGTCATAATACATCCCATTATTAATCCCATTTCCTCAACCTGAAAACAAAATCATCTTCCCTTTCTTTTGGATAAACTAATTTCTCCTTTCATCCACAGGAGAAAGGATACTTAGGGGAGCCTGGGAGAAAAATTTTGCTGTTATTCACAATAAACCATGAAATTCTCAGAAGTACAACTACAGAAATCTCTTAAGGAACATGAGATATAGCAGAAGGTTTATACGTCAAGAAAGCAGTTGATAAAACTTATCTGTAGCAACACTATTTTGAAATTTTAAAATTGGAAAAAATGGTATGCCCAGTGGCTAAACAAACTGTAAGATATAAATTTAACAAGAGTATCACTGGACCTTGCAGAACAAAAGCAAGCCCAAGGATATACTGAGATAATATGAAGGATCAAAGAAGAAGCAAAAAATTAGTAATACTACAATTATGTAAATGATAAATTTAAATGGCAACAAACCTCTAACCAAAAACACTAGGCAACACTGATACTAACTCAGAAAACACACACCAGTCCTCTCTTCTAACAAAGACAAGCCTAATAAAAAATAAGATTGCATGTACCATCCATCCAAATCACACATGCTATTTCACTTAACTAGTCTCACAACCTTATGCTGTGAAGGTATTCCATTGTACCCTGGAATCTGTATGATAGCTAGAAAACATCTTATTTGCTAAATATTCTCTCTGGAGAAACTAAACTAAAAGGATTCTTCTAGAATCATGTGCTAAATACATCTCTTTTAGTGTTAAGCCTTCCATTACTCTCTTGTGTACTTGCTCTAAAAGAAATTTAAAGAACATAATCATTTAAGTGAATGAGGCTTACCTTATCCAAGGTTAGGGATAGAAGCCTGTAGTTTGCAGTATAAAACATACGTTGCCTTATTTGTCCCAAAAGAGCCTAGAAGCATTCATGAATAACTTTAAACCAAAACAAAGAAAATCTCTCTTCTAGAAATATATATTTATAAACAAAGGCCTACTCCATGATTTATAAAAATAACAGCAATAGTATTTTTAAGCAAATTAGTTGAATCAATAACTAGAAGATTGCTAGGAGTGGTATGTTTTTATTTAAATACTAAATTTGCCATAATTCCACTTACAACAAAGTGCTTTTAGTCTATACAGTAATACTAAATAATGCCTTCTGTCTCACCACCTTGTTACAACTGTGTACAAAAGATACAACTCTGTGGTATACTTCTAGAATCTACTGTACTGCTTTCAACTCTTCTTCACACTCAGAAACAAAACAAATGCATAATGGGGCCTCTGGGATTGGTTGGGAAACAGCTCTATCAACAGCTGATGGGCTGGTTCATGCCTCAATCAAACAACTCTGGGCAGAGAGCCAGGCAGATGGAAGACTGACTTTGGGAGGAGTCTCGTTCACAGGCACAACTTGCTATACCAGCGGTTTTTTAAATATCTTATACTTGGCTAATTAAGTACTACTCAGAAATACTAAAAAGCTCTGAAAAGCACAAACCTAACAGGGATTTTTCATTTTACATCAATTTAAGGCACATGCGCAGAAATTAACAAGCAGTTAAGTTCCCCTGATCTTACATTGTGAGATTGTTTTGCAGAAGCTTTCCACTATGTGGAAACTCCCTCCCTCCTCTCCACCCCCATCCTAGTTTACAGCCTATTAGAGAGACGCCAAAGGTTCATTGGGTGAGTCTATTGTCACACAGCTGGTGTGAAGAGGCAGGATTTGAACATAGGTCTTCCAAACCAAGTCCAGATCTCTATTCACCAAGCCTCCTGGGCCTTTCTTGCATTACGGAACCGACTCTAAAAATTACTCAACAAAGTAACCTTAACTATATGCTCCTTTTGCCTGCGGCTGTCCTTTATACTCCAAAACCAAAATTTTTGCAAGCATTTTCTTAAAAGACCTAATCAGATCTATTTCAGTTATACAGTTATTACTCAATTTATCTGAACTGTAATTCTTAAAACTAAGGAACTCTAGGCAGCAACTGGTAATGGTATTCAAAACATTCTGTAGTCCTTTATCACAGAATTTCCTCACATTCCCTTGGTTCTTTAAGAATCAGGTATGTTTAAAAAAAAAGCAAAAAAGAATTAGGGATGTTTAACCAAGAAAGGGGTTACAGTGTCATAAAAGCCGTCTTCCAGAGGGCTGAAGGGGGCAGAACTAGGAGCTAAATAAAACGAGTTTAAGCTGCAAAGGGGCAAATTTAGATTCCAGGAACGGAAAAACTTCCTAACACTTGGAGCTACTATTCATTACTCTACTGCTTCGGGAGGTCTTCGAGAAAAGACCTACAGGGCCGCGGGGAGAATTCTCTCTCGGCTATGAACTGGGTCTAGACGGCCTCTAAGATTCCAACTCTGTGATGTGCGAGCACCCCATTCTACAATTCTGAATCCTACTCTGCATATCCACCCCCATTCTCGAATGCCAAGAACTCAGTTTTACACAACACACACCGAGTGTGGACGAGGAGCGAAGAGAGCGGCGCGCCCAGTCCTCCAGAGCAGCAAGCCAGGAGAAGGATGGGGACACATTCAAATGGAACATGTCCCTATCAGGGACTCAGGGAGGCGGGAAGAGAAGGCGGGATGATCTGGTCGTTTCATCTTTCGACCAAAACTTGGCGCCCGGTTTTAAACGGTCTGTTGCCGCTTGGGGAAGCGGGTGAAGGCTGGGGGGTGGGGAAGGCGCGGTACCCAGGACCCTCTGAGAAGGGGGGGAGGGTACAAGCAGATAGGAAACACTGCCGCAGGGAAGGCGGGAAGGCAGCCCGCGCGGATGGTGGGGGTGGGGGTCACGGTCACGGTCACTCACCCAGTTTCTTCCACATGGCCAGGTGACAGGCAAGGAAGCCCTTACGGATGGCGGCGCACACTTCGGCCGGCTCTGCAGAACCGAATCCTTTCTGCTTCTTGATGAAGCCCCACAGGTGCTCCCGGCGAACTGGGCCGCCTCTCGCCCGCCGTGACCGTCGCACACGGCGAAGAAGGCCACTGAGGAGCGGCGGCGGCGCCGCGGATAGACGCGGCCCGCGGCTGGCGACGAGGCCCCGGCGCCGTCCGCAGGCTCCCGAGGTCCTTCCCGGGCCGCCGCCGAGGGGCCCTCGCCCCCGGGGCCCGTCTCGTCCCCAGGGAGCGGCGGCGACGACCCCAGCGAGAGCTCGTCCTCGGCCGGCGGCTCCGGCTCCACCACGATCTGGGTCACGTCCTCCATGTACTTCCTCCCGCCTTGGTCGGAGAAGACGCTCACCCCAAGCGAGTAGAGTCCCGCCATGGCCGGATGGCCGGGACCCTCCGGCCCCACACAGCCCGCCCGCCGAGCCCGGCCGCGCGAGGTCCAGGCTGCGCGCTCGCCGGCAGCCAACTATTGTTTATCTTCGACGACTGCGAGCGGGGGGTGGGGGGGGAAGAGCGGAGAGGAGGAGGCGGGGGAAGGGGCGGGCCCCGAGAGGGCTGGGGAGGAAGGGGGGGGAGGTAGGGCGCGCGGGGTCGGGACTTGTCCGCGCGAGCTGAATGTTGAGCTGAGGTAACAACGATGCCCCGGTGCGGCTCCGCGTCCGCGCCTGCGCAATGCCCTAATGTCCACCTCGCCCCGCCCTCCCCACCCTACTTACTCATATCCGTCATTCCCCTCTGCTGTCGTCACTCTTTACTCCGGGTCTCTTCCCCGACTTGGGGCCAATCCCAAACCAAGACAGGACCACTCGTCCCTTCCCCCATCTGCTTCTTCCCGTGGGCTAGAGCAGATCTCGCGAGAGCGTTCGCTCGTTCTTTCCCAACCGTGCAGCTCTTCTCTCAGACCTAGAGCTCGGAGCTCGGATTAGATAGATTAGATTAGATAGATCTTTTGCTTCTCCATACACTAGGGAAAGCGTGGGCGGGTGGAGGGCACGGCCAATAATGGGATGTAGAGAGCTAACCGGCCTTGGGAGAGAGAAGATGAGAAATCTCTGTAGGGTCCGAGAGAAAGTTGTGAGGAGATGCTAAGTAAAGTCGCACTCTCCCGTGCTTCCCCGACGGACGGACCCCCGCCTTGTCAGGCTCTCGGCCCCAGCCCGGGCCTGGGGTGGGTGCTGTGTTTCCCTCTTATCCTTCCATATCCCTCACAGTTTTCTATCAGAAGCCTCTTGGATGCGGTTTTTACACTACCGATGTCCTTAACGGGAAAGATCGCTAAAATAGGTCAAATTTAAAGTAGTTTTGGGGGTTTTCCCTCTTCAATTCCATAATATCCCACCCTTCTCTCAAAGTGCAACATTTTTTCATTTAAAACAAGGGCATGTCTGAACCCACACAAATGAAGTGATGGGAACTTCTTAAAAGCTAGTACTGATGTGTTACAGAATGGGGGCTGTTTTGTTTCTTGGGGTAGGGCCATGAAAAGACGCTCCTCCCCCAAATTAAAAAAAACGATGAAAATTAGGATGGGTTTACGCAGAACAGTTTGGGGAGGGAGGTTGTCATTATGAAATATTAGCAGGGCCAGCAATTGGAAATCTGTTGGCTTTGAAGGAAGCTTGCTTTTCGTCCTTTAAAAAAATGTAAATACTATTGTTAACATCGTCACTGACACTTGAGTGTGAATTTTAAAACCTTTAAAAGTCTACGGAATCTTTTCTCCCTTCCTGCCTTGACAAAGCTGTCTATACCTGCCTTACACTTACTAGTTCTCTGGCTTCCCACCTCAACCCTCAACTGAAATTGCTCTCATCAAAGTTAAAAATGATGGTTTAATTGCCACATCTCAATTCTCATCTTTGATGGCAGGGCACGAAGCATTTATTAAGCATTTTGTGCCAGCACTATGCTAAATGAGGGTACAAATATAAGCAAAAAGGAAGTGGCTGCTCTCAGAGAGCTTGCATTCGAATGGCGGGAAGGCACATAAAAGAAGTTGAAAAGGTGGAGAGCAGCAGGCAGTTTGGGAACACCATTCCTCAAAATGGAGGCCTCAGGAGGACCTCAAAAGTGGAAAAGGGGACAAGCACGGCAGAGGAATGTTGCAAGTTGAGAATGCCACAGGGAAAGACGGCTGTTTCAAGGTATGAAGGCTGAAGTCCACGAAAGAACTTCCAGAGTAATAGGGTGGCCGAGGCGAGATGTTGAAGTTCAAAGTCAGAAGCATAGCCAGGGAGTAGAATACAATCACTCCTGAGTTTCTTGGAATCTCTATATTTCCTTATAGAGGGAGCTCCTGAAGTCTATTCTGGTATTCTCTACACCACCTTTTAGAGCACCCTTTCCCAAAACTACCTTGTATTCATTTTGTATGAATCATATATATATAATTTATTTATATATGTTCATATTATTTCCCCCCCTAGAGAGCAAGCTCCTTGAAAGTTCACACTACATCTCCAGAACATAAGTGCTTAGCACATAATAAGTGTTTATTGATTGATTTGAATACAGCAAAGCTGGAGATATATGTACAATGGGAGAAATACTTTCTTTTTGAGTTCATGTGGTAGATTATTACTGCCAAATCACAATGCAGAAAATTATAGAGGTAAAAACCTAGGTTTTATAATGCTACAGTAGAGGTTCAGAAGGTTAAAAATAACCCTAAACCAAAATTAGAGTTTCTGACAAACCTTTAAAAGAAAAATTTGTTAGCTAAATAATTTTTGATAAGCCACAATCTTGTACATTCTCTTAGGCCATAAAACTTAAACAGAATCAATGGTCTTATATATCCCCCAAAAAGACAAATCTAGTTTAACAGATTTAGTAAGTAAACTAAGTCAGGTTACAGATTAAACTACATTTAGACAGTTCACAATGGGCTATTTGAGAGGAGATTTACATGCCTCAAAGATAATTATAGAGTAGGAGCCAGTAGAATTCCTTCATAAATAGCTACATCATCTTGGGAAGCTCAGACTCTCCTTTGGTGTCTTAACTGAGGAATGTTGGAAAGTCTTACCCTAATATTATCATTGCAAAAATCAGGTTTTAGCTCTTGTTATTCAATGATGTCTAACTCTTCATGTGCCCATTTGGCATTTTTTTTTGGCAAAGATATTGGAGTGTTTTGCCATTTCCTTCTCCAGTTCATTTTACAGATATGAGGAAACTGAGGCAAACTGGGTTAAGTGACTTGACTAAAGTTATACAGCTAGTAAGTGTCTAAGGTTGGCTTTGAACTCTCCAGGCTGGCACTCTGTCCACTGTGACACTTAGGCTTATTATGATCAATTAAATACTTATAGTGAGGCCATCTCCGTCCTGATATGTATCTGGTCACTGGACCCAGATGGCTCCAGAGGAGAAAGTGAGACTGGTGACTTTGCACAGTCCTCCCTCATTTAAATCCAGTTCACTTGCATGTCATGGCATCACCTCCATGTGAACAAAGGACAGACAGCAACAAAAACAGGAATCTTTGTCAAGCCTACCAACTGTTTTCTCTTGGAAGAATTAGCAGTGGGATTATGGGTGGGATAAAAGGGGATGCAGGTATTTCAGTTAGAAAATTCCACAGCTAATCTTTCTCTCTTTTTTTAAATATAAATTTATTCATTTTATGTTTTCAATATTTACTTCCATAAGATTTTGAGTTCCAAATTTTTACCCCATCTCCCCCTCCCCCCACCCCAAGAAGGCATGTATTCTGAATATCCCTTCCCCTAGTCTGTCCTCTCTTCTATCTCTCCCCCCCTTCTCTTATGCCCTTCCACTTCTATTTTCCTGTAGGGCAGGATAGACTTCTGTACCCCATTTCCTGTATTTTTTATTTCCCAGTAGCATGTGAAAACATTTTTTTTAAAGCTTATGTTTTTAAAACTTAGGTTTCACATTTTCTCCCTTCCTCCCTTCCCACCTACCCTCATTGAAAAGGCAAGCAACTCAATATAGGTTATAGGTGTGCAGTTATGCAAAACACTTCCATAGTAGTCATGTTGTAAAAAACTAATTGTATTTCCCTTAATCGTATCCTGCCCTCCCATTTATTCTATTCTTTCTTTTGACCCTGTCCCTCCTCAGAAATATTTGCTTCAGACCCCCTTTCCCAATCTGCTCTCCTCTCTACCCCTTCTCCCCCTATTTTCCTTTAGGGTAAGACAGATTTTCATATCCAATTGAATGTGTATGTTATTCCCTCCTTAAGCCAAATCCTATGAGAATAAGATTCACTCCTTCCCTCTCACCTTCCCCCCTTTCCCCTTCACTGTAAGAGCCTTTTCTGGTTTTTTTTTTGTGAGATAAGTTACCCCATTCTACCTCTCCCTTTCGTCTTCTCCTAGTATAATCCTCTCTTATCCCTTAATTTTATTCTCCAGATATGACTCCTTAATCTTCAACTCACCCTGTACTCTCTCTCTATCTATCTATATATATACATATAATTTTTTTCCTCCAACTACCCTAATAGTGACAAAGGTCTCATGAGTTATAAATACCATCTTTCCACGCAGGAATGTAAACAGTTCAACCTTAATAAGTCTCTTATGATTTCTCTTTCCTGTTTACCTCTTCATGTTCCACTTGAGTCCTGTATTTGAAAGTCAAATTTTCTATTCAGCTCTGGTCTTTTCATCAAGAATGCTTGAAAGTCCTCTATTTCACTAAATGACCATTTTTTACCCTGAAGGATTATACTCAGTTTTGCTGGGTGGGTGATTCTTGGTTGTAATCCTATCTCGTTTGCCCTCCAGAATATTATATTCCATGCCCTGCGGTCCTTTGATGTAGAAGCTGCTAAATCTTGTGTTATCCTGATTGTGTTTCCACAGTACTTGAATTGTTTCTCTCTGGCTGCTTGTGATATTTTCTCCTTGACCTGGGAACTCTGGAATTTGGCTACAATATTCCTAGGAGTTTTCCTTTGGGGATCTCTTTCAGGAGGAGATCTGTGGATTCTTTCAATTTCTATTTTGCCTTCTGGTTCTAAAATATCAGGGCAGTTTTTCTTGATAATTTCGTATTGAGGAGTCCGGAAACCACCACAGCTGCCCGAGATTCAGTCCTCTGAGGCCTGCTCCAGGTTTGCTGCAGCCCGCGCACCCATGTCGAACTGCGCTCCTCTCTAAGCCCAGCACGATATACCTTTCTGATCAATCATCCAGGTTGTCTTGGGCTGGAAATTTGTTTCACTCTGTCTTTTTGTGGGTTCTGCTGCTTTAGAATTTGTTTAGAGCCATTTTTTATAGGTATTTGGAGGAGTTTGGGGAAGAGCTCGAGCAAGTTACTGCTTTCACTCCGCCATCTTCTAATCTTTCTCTTGATGAGAGCTCAGCCTTCTCTGATCCTATCTAAACTTGGTATTTTCATTTTAAAACTAAATGAAGGAAAAAAACTAAAGGTATCACAAATCTTGTACCTCTCCTTTAACATATCTCCACCTCTTTTCAACACCAGAGTACTCTACTTAACTGAATGAATGAATGAAGTTTTTCATTACTATGTACAAAGCACTCTGTTAAACACTGGAATCTAAAAAGTAAGACAGTCCCTGCTCTCAAGGAACTTACATTCTAATGAGGGAGACAACATATATGAAAGGTTTTAGCTGCCAGTCAAATGGAAAAGTTCCCTTTTGCATCTAAGGCATTGAAGGCATTTCCAATGGGAAAAAAATTATATCAAAATTTAATGTTAAACCATTTTGAGAGTGCGAAGGACTTTGATGACAATAACTTTGTTTTCTAGGTCTTCAGTAGCTGTGGCTGAAGCACCTACAGGAACATTACCAGGTGGCATCTGCACAGAGTTTGCTTCCCAGGATTATGGCAAAGAGCGTTGGGCTCCTGGAAACATTGCTATTCCCAAGGTTCTTGGGTTCAGATCCTGGGCTGCACCTTATCAGGATCCTTGGATGAAGCATAGGCTGTCTCCTTGCTGATTGGTCCCATCCTTTTCCCTCCTATATTCCTTGGAAGGATTATCTCCTCATATATCTTCAGTTTTCCCCTCCATGTTATTTCACCTCTATAATCAAAATAGTCTCAAAAATGTCCTATCCTTTAAAAAAAATACCCTTCCATCCACCTTGCTATCCACTTAAGGTAACATCCTACTGTTGAAGTTCAAGGTATATTGCAGGGTCATCTAGAAAGAATTCTCAGACTCAGACCATCTCCAACACAAGCAAAAACATTTATTGAGGATTATGTGATTACATCATTACAGAATATATGAATATTAAAATATAGGAGGGGGTTTATTGATACAGGGAAGGGTCCTAGCCTTGGTGGAACTGTGCATGTTCCTGCTGTTCCAGTGAGGCATATGAGGAAATTGGGATATTGAGGTTGGAAGCAGTGGCTATTGGAGCTGGAGACAGTGGCTAGACACCATCATTTCCCCCTCAAAGAGCTAGGACACAAATTCATTTGCGAGAGGGATGAAGGTCTTGGCTTCTGTAACTTCAGGCTGACAAGGGATTAGAGCTGGCCCTGCCTCAATGGGTCCCAGAGGAGAGGTTGACTAGAACTGAGCACAGGCCAGCCACATCCAGGGGATGATGGGTCGGTATGAGCTGGTATCCACTGTTTGCTAAATGGCCTGTAGTCTGGAAAACACAAATCTGACAAGCAAATTGAATATGCAGGGCCCAAATGTAAGGGAAAGTAGCATCAGTCATGATGGAAAATGCTATTCACATCCAGAAAAAGAACCATGGAGTTCTGAATGCAGATCAAAGCATACTATTTGCTCTTTCTTTTTGTTGTTGTTGTTGTTCTTATGGCTTCTCCTGTTGATTCTAATTCTTTAAAACATGACTAATGTGAAAATATGTTAAAAAAAAAAAGGTGGTATCAAAATGAGGAAAACAAAGAAACCAAGAGCCTCATTCAAATTATTTACATTGGACATACAGGATTATCTGATTTTGTTACTTTTCTCAAAAATTTCCACTCTGATTACAATTCTTTTAGGAGGATCAGATGTCATTAGGATCCAACCCTATACATGGAAATATAAGTAATAACACTGTTGTAGGTAGAAGCATTTCACCCCGGGTTCAATAGTTATACAAATGAATTTACTTATAAGAGGCTAACTTTACTCCAATTATATTAAAAGACTTGGGAGGATACTTGAGTAATTCCAAAACAGCACATATCAATCAGTTGTTTATAGTAAAACATGTTTGTAATGAAATTTACTTTTATTCCCTAAGTTACTTCCTATTAGGAAAATTGCATGGAAATTCTCTTTCCCAAACCAAACTGAAGATGTTTCTGATTTAGCTTCGGTAATTAATAGAATGACAGCTAGGTCCCTCAATCAACTGTACCAATACCTAACTATTCTTACATCATTTTGAAAAATTTAAGGACATTTTATCTTTGAACCGTACTGAAATCCTATTCCTTAAACAAAACCAAAAGAGAGTCCTCACTTTAACCTCACAACTTAATAGATTCACAATCTTTATTGCACAAACTTGTTTACCCTTCTCTAATTATACTTGTCATTCTGAAAGAATGATATACTTCAGGAATTGAATCATACATATAAGTTTAAACACTAATTTAACTCTTGCTTAGGCCATGAAATGACTACAAATTCAGATCAGCAAATACAGATTTAGCAAAATCTCACATACTTACATCATGTTCATATCTTTTACTGACCACTTGCTCTGATTATGGAAATTTGCTATAAAAGGAAAAAGTAAGGACCTGATTATAACAGTATCGAACTGATCCTACAGGCTTAAGCCTAAGGGCACATATATGATAGGACAAAGTTCTCTTAGTTCTGTTTGATTTTAGGTAAGCTTCACAGATTTCCAACCATCCATGCAGTAACAATTCCACCTGGTACCCAAACTCAGGATTAGCAAGGTGGGAAACATTCCTTTTCAAAGTTAACTCAATGGGGAAATTGAGCCAGGAGGATCTGACCTTAGGCTAATGCCAAGGTTGTTCTCTTGGCTTTTTCCAAAAGCAAATCTCTACCTGCAGCAGTTCAGGATCACGTTCTCCCTGAGTAGCTTGTGGCATTTCTCTCAAATGATGGATTACTGCCATCAGACAACTAACTATACCTAAATTCAAACTCAAAACAGTATCAGTTACAGTCCCAAGAACTTTTACCTCAAATGGCAAGTTTCGCCAATCACAGCTTAGGACTAGATACAATTATTTTTATTCTTATGGAGTTGCAATAAGCACGAAAAATTTACCACGACTTACTTATATAAGAATTTCACTTACCATCTTTCACTTGTGTTTCTTTCCTTCTCAAATTTAAATTTATCCTGGTATAAAGACCAGTTGTTAGAAATAATTTCTATATTATACAATTCTTGCAAATTTTGAGCAAGTTAAGTTCATTGTTTAGGAACTCCATAACTCAAACAAGTTCTTGTCCAGGGCAGCTGACCTTGCCCACACAAATGGTTTCCAGGAGCCTGGCAAATTTAAAAATAAGGGGAATTGACAGGGACCCAGAGAAGGGGCTGCCTATACACCCCATGATATTCTTCTTTTGGAATGATGAAAACCACATACTTTCTGAAACTAATACAAAAGTTTGCCAGTTTGAAACAATATGATGGGGGCAGGTAGGTTGATAGAGTGGATAGAGCACCGGCCCAGGAGTCAGGAGGACCTGAGTTCAAATGTGACCTCAGACACTTAACACCTACTAGCTGTGTGACCCTGGGCAAGTCACTTAACCCCATTGCCTAGACAAAAAAAGGTCCTCCAGTGCAGCCATTTGACTGAATCCAAACTTCACAGAACAAATACCCTTAATAAAAGGATTTGTTCGCAAAACTTGGAATGGTCAAAAGGCTAAGGACCTAGAAGGCTACATGTAGCCTCAAGGCCACAGGTTCCCCACCCCTGGACTCACTTTTCTTTGTATTCCCAGCACTTAGCACAATGCCTAGTACATAATAGGTGCTCAGTAAATGTTTTTTGACTGATAGAATGGCTAGATCATTTAACAGCTCCGCCAATATATAATAATGTACCTTTTTTCCTTCAGACTCTCCAAAATTTGTCATTTTCCTTTCTTGTTTGAAATCTGAAGGATGTAAAGTGGAACCTCAGAGTTGCTTTTATTTTCATTTATCTAATTATTTGGGTTTAGGAGCATTTTTTCTCATGATTATTGATAACTTAGATTTCTTCCTTTGAAAATTGCTTGTTCTATTTCTTCAGTGTGAAACCAATCAAAGCTACAAAAAAAAATTTTATAGAGTTAGAAAAAAATAACAAAATTCATCTGGAAGAATAAAAGGTCAAGAATACCAAGGGAATCAATGAAAAAAATGTGAAGGAAGGTGGTCTAGCCATACCAGATCTCAAGCTGTATTATAAAACAGTAATTAGCAAAAAAACAATTTTGGTATTAGCTAAGAAGTAGAGTGGTAGATCAATGGAATAGAATAATTGTACAATACATTATAGTAAATGATCATAGTAATCTAGTGTATAATAAACCCAAAGATGCAAGCTTTGGGGACAAAATTCATTATTTGACAAAAACTGCTGGGAAAACTAGAAAATAATATGGCAGAAACTAGGTATGGACCAATACCTCACACCATATACCAAGATAAGGTCAAATGGTACATGATTTACACATAAAGGGTGATACCATAAGCAAATTAGAAGTCTATGGAATAGTTTGCCTGTCAAATCTATGGATAAGGGAAGAATTTAGGACCAAACAAGATATAGAGAATATTGCAAAACATAAAGTAGATAATTTTGATTATGTAAAATTGAAAAGCTTTTGCACAAACAAAATGAATGCAACCAAAATTAGAAGGAAATCAGAAAACTAGGGGCAAATTTACGGCAAGCATCTCTTTATGGCCTCATTTATCAAATATATAGAAAACTGAGTCAAATTTATATGAATGCAAGTCATTCCCCAATTGATAAATGGTCAAAGGATACGAACAGACAGTTTTCAGGCAAAGAAATCAAAGCTATTTATAGTCATGTGAAAAAATGCTCTGAATCACTATTAGTTAGAAAAATACAAATTAAAACAACTTTGAGGTACCGTATCACATCTATCAGATTGGCTAATGTGACAAAACAGGAAAATGATAAATGTTGGAGATGTGGGAAAATTGGAACACTAATGCATTGTTGTTGGTGTTGGGAACTGATCCAACCATTCTAGAGAACAATTTGGAACTATGCCCAAAGGGTCATAAAACTGTGCATACCCTTTGATCCAGCAATACCAATACTAGGTCTGTATCCCAAAGAGAGCATAAAAAGAGAAAAGGACCCACATGTACAAAAATATTTATAGCAGCTCTTTTTGTGGTGGCAAAGAATTGGAAATTAAGGGGATGCCCATCAACTGGGGAATGGCTGAACAAGTTGTGGTATATGAATGTAATGGAATACCATTCTATAAGAAATGATGAGCAGGTAGATTTCAGAAAAACCTGGAAAAATTTACATGAACTGATGCTGAGTGAATTGAGCAGAACCAGGAGAACATCATACACAGTAACTGCAACATCGTGAGATGACCAACTTTGATAGACCTAGCTCTTCTAAGACAATTCCAGAAGACTCATAATGGAAAATGCTGTCCACATCCAGAGAAATACCTATGGAGTCTAAATGCAAATTGAAGCATACCATTTTCTCTTTTTTTTCTTTCTTGTGGTTTTTTCCCTTTTGTTCTGAATCTTCTTTCACAACATAAATAATGTGGAAATGTATGTAATGTACAGGATAGCCTATATCAGATTTCAGGCCATCTTAGGGAAGGGGGGGAGGGAGAAAAATTCGGAACTCAAAATCTTATAAAAGTGAATGTTGAATACCAAATAAAAACTAAAAATAATGTTGAAAACTAACAGTAAATTAATTAATTTTTTAAAATGAAGTTGCCTTCAATCTAAAAATTAAGAAAGAAAGAAATGATGAGCGGGATGCTTTCAGAAAAATCTGGAAAGACAGGTGAAATGATGCAGAGTGAAGTGAGCAGAATCAGGAGAATGTTGTATACAGTAAAAGCAATGTTGTATGATAAAGAACTGTGTGAATGACTTAGCTATTTTCAGTAATACAATGATCCAAGACAATCGCAAAGGATTCATGATGAAAAATGGTATTCACCTCCAAAGAAAGAACTGATGGAGTCTGAATGCAAACTGAAGCATACTATTTTTCACTTTTCTCTTTCTTTCTTTCTTTCTTTCTTTCTTTCTTTCTTTCTTTCTTTCTTTCTTTCTTTCTTTCTCTTTCTTTTTCCTCCTTCGTGTCTTGTACAAAATGACTAATATGGAAATGTTTTAAATAACTGCACGTGCATAACATCAGATTGCTTACTTTCTCAGGGAGGGGAGATAGGGAAGACAGGATAGAATTTGGATCTCAAAACTTTAAAAAATGTTAAAAACTATTTTAACATGCAATTGGGGAAAAATAAAATATTATTTTTTAAATTGCTTGTTCATGTCTTATAACCACTTATTAGGAAGAATGCCTTCTCCCCTCCATTTGTCCCTTCCCCCCCTTTTTTGGGGGGTGAGGCAATTGGGATTAAGTGACCTGCCCATGGTCACACTGCTAGCAAATGTCAAGTGTCTGAGGTCAGATTTGAACTCAGGTCCTCCTGACTTCAAGGCCAGAGCTCTAACCACTGTGCCACCTAGCTTCCCCCTCTCTTTTACTTTTAAGATCCCTTTTATGTGTTATCTTCTTCCATTAAAACATAAGCTGCTTGAGGACAGGTACTGTCTTTCTTTTGGCTTGTATTTTATTTCCAGCATAGTGTTTGCCACATAAGTGTTTAATAAATGCTTATTGATTGACTTCAGAGGACCCATGATGAAGTATACTACCCACTTCCTGATAGAAAGATGATAGATCTAGGTTTGAGATATATATTTTTGGGGGACAGCTAGATGGTGCAGTGGATAAAGCACTGGCCCTGAAGTCAGGAGGAGCTGAGTTCCAATCTGGTTAGCTGTGTGACCCTGGGCAAGTCACTTAACCCCATTTCCTAGCAAAAAAAAAAAAGAGAGATTTTTTGACATGGCTAGTGTGGGAAATGTGTGTATGTTTGTTTTGCTTAACTATGCATATTTGTTTTTAAAAAAAAGTTTTTTTCTCTTTTTTTTCCTCAATGGAGGCATAAGGTAGAACAGATAAAAAAAGATCTTTGTTCACTGAAAAACATTCAAAGAAATTCAAAGCTCACACTTGTGATTATAAGCAATAATTAGTCCTCAATAATGATTCTTTTTTTAAAAAGTACATCTATATTTTATTTTCATTCCAAGCAATTATCATTTTTTGAAAAAACAAAAACATTACATTTTGTATTTGTTTCATTTGTTCCAGATACTCCTGTCATTTTTATGGCCAAGACATTCTTTTCTCTGAATTTGCCCTTTGGGCTTCTCTTACTCCCAAGGTATTTCTTCATTGTGTTGGTGTTTTTTCAATTTTATCATATCTCCAGGTTTATTTTCTGAATTGAGGCTTTGTGTTTAGGTCAGTTGCTGTTCCCTCCTGTACCCTTGGACGGTGTGAGCAGGCCTTGCTTGGTCCTGGATGCAATGATTAAGACCAGGTGGTATTTTCAGCAGAATTACTATGTTTTGGCTCATTCTCCTGGTACTTCAATTTAGGTTTTGACCTTAGCTTCTTCTTTGTCTCCTTTACGAGCTTTGTCAGAACCCCAATTTGGCATTGTCCCATGATCCTGACACGTACTAGGGGTAATCTGGTATATGTTTAAGAACCGGTTCTCCAAAATAAAATGTAATAGTGTACACATAACATAATTTTAAGTTTAATCTAAAATGTTAACATTTTCTCCATCACTTTCTTATGTCTATACAATCAACAAAACCTCAATTTGTAGCTTCACCAATTTCTGGGGTGTAAATGCTCACCCTAAAAATTTAACAATTGGTTCTCTCAGAGGCAGTTTGAGTCTGGCTCCAGCACATGCCTGGTTCTTACCCAGCTATTGCTGAAAGTGCTGGTAGCAGGCCTTCTAAGAGATTCTAGATGCCTTCTTTTCCCTAAGTACTACTCTGCTCCTTCCTACTGCTATTGTGACTCAGACATCAGCTGCCCTGGAACCAAGCTGCCTGGATGTTGAATTACTAAGGTATCTGGCTGCTGGACTGCCCCTGTATCCCTCTGGGTCTCAGATGTGGCTGCCCAGGGATGGAGCTGCAGTCTGTGAGCTGTACTGACTAGATACTATTCTGGCTCCATCTCCCCCTATACCTCCTTTGCCACCAGTGGGCACTGAGTTACCCTGAGCCTGGATCTGATCTTGTCTCCTGCTGTATCTTCCCTGACGCAGCCTGACAGCTAAGTGCTGAGATACCTAGATGGTGGTCTGGCCCTTTCTTCTAATGCTCCTCAAGTGGGGCTGTCTGGGCACTGATGGCCCTATCACAGATCTGAGCCCATGCTTCGCCTTTTCTTTCTCTGGCCTTGTCTCTGTTGAAGCTTCCTCAGGATTTTGACAGTCATTCTTGCCCAGGCCTGGACTGAATGGAGGAGGAACTTAGAGCTGTTTCCCTTTAGTTTTCTTTATCATTTCCTTGTAGCTTTCTTTAATCCCCTCAACTGCTAATATCTTTCCTCTAAAGTTGCTTTTATCTTGAATATATTTGTATAAACATATGTGTACACAGTTGACTCCCTCAATAAAATGTAAACTCCTTAAGGGTAGGGATTTTTACTTTTGTCTTTGTATCCCACAAACCTAGCACAGTAATAGTAGCATCATAAATGCTGGTGATAGAATGGTTGATTGATCTCTAAAAATATGATCCTAAAAGCAGGAAAAATAAATATGTATTTTATTTTAAAGGGGACTTAAAGAATCTCAGCTTTAGAAGGGACCTCAGAGGCTACTAGTTCCCTCTACAACCTACTGGAAGTAGAAAGAATATGTACAGTGACAAGGCATTGTGAACCGGACTCTTGTACACAATAAGAACAGTCTAACAGACCTCGCAGTGGGAGAAGCCTGCAGGGTTACCAGCTTCGCTACCTTAGATTAGCTCATCTGCCAGAAACAGGACCTAATTCACTGCATTCTCTTCAGTTTCCTCGTCTTTAAAACCAGGACAGTAATAACAATACTTGCACTAATTCTTACCCACCTCAAAGGGTTATGAGTAAAGCCCTTTGTAATCCTTAAAATGCTATATAAAGATAAGATGTTGTTGGAGGTGTCACTTAAAATCTCTCTCCCCAGGTTCCTTACTTATAAAATGGAATTAATATTTATACTATATACCTCATAGCATTGTTGTGATAATCAAATGATATAGTATTCATATGTAGCAACCAGATGAATCATTAGATAAATGGTAATTACTATAATTGATAAATATAAATTATTAGTAATTAAACATATCTTGATTTGAAGTCAGAGATTCTTGATTCATATCCTAGCCCTGCCACTTACTACCAATATGGCCTTGGACAAGGCATTTAGCCTTCCTAGGCCTCTATTTCTTCATCTACAAAAGGAGGACATTGGACTAGAAAGTGTTTAAAGTATCTTCCCACTCTTAATCTATGATTCTGTGACCTGTTTACAATTTTGTTATAAAGGATAACCTCTGTTTAGCTTAAGTAAGACCTCATGCTTTGATCACAAAGAAAAGTACTTCTTCTGGGATGTAACAACAAAGAACCCAAATTATGTGAAATTTGTCAACCATCAAACATTTATTGCATCACTACTATATGCCAATCACCATGCTAGTCTTTGGAGATATTCTGGAAATCCAAACTAGACAATACCATGTAATGACTGGCAATAATAACTTTAATGAAGCCAGAAGAGTTTAGTTCAAGTAATCAGGCTTGATAAAAAATGTAAAAATAGAACACTGCTTAAATATTCTTCTTGATTGCCATGTATCACTAACATCTATTAAGTACAGTTCTCTTTAATTATAGCTCCAGTGTGTTATTTAGAACATGAGGTAACAATCCTGGTAGGCGTAGCCAAAGTTAACTTCCATGCCCCTATTATTATTGTAACCATTTTGTTTTTATAATGCAAGGATTTAACAAAATAGTAATTTTCTAATCTGGCTACTCACTATACATTTGTTGTCAATAAATGTAAATCACTGAAATGGCAGGCTAAGAAGAGCATATACCATAGCCCCCAAGGTATCAAATCAAAATTAGTTGCTAGCCTCTGTTTCCTTTAGAATGCTTAATTGGCCATGGAAACCCAATCTGTCAGATTTTCTTCAAAGAAATGGCTTCAATGGCATTAATTCAAAGAGAGCTATCAGCTGTTCTCTTTAACTTTTCTTAAACACTTTATTCAGCATTTTCTTTTCTAAAGATGAGCATTCCTCTTACTTGAACTCATTCCTCCTTGAATTAAGGCCTCAAATCCATTTTGTTAAGTGAACAATTATATAATCCTTTGAAGTAGACAATTCTAAAATTTACTGAAATTGGGCAAATTATTGTTTCTTGAAATGATTTACATTTTTTGCTTATCTTATTCATCAGTATAGCATTTTTTTAAAAAAAGTTTAAAGAATTGTAATTTCCTCTTTGATCAAAATAGCAATATCTGCAATTTATTTTTTTTTTAATATCTGGACCTGTAATTTCATTGATTAATAAATGAATTCCCACAGTGGAAACTCCCTTTATTAATGTGAGTCAAAAACTATTCTACAATTTCTAGTTTTAAGAGAGTTGCCTGAAGCAGTGAGAGGCTAAATGCCTTGGTTAGGGATCACAAAGCCAATATGTGTCAGAGATCTTCCTGCCGTCCTTTCTATTCACTATTCCATGATAGTTCTCGCTCTATTTTCTTAAAATAGTCCCTTGGTCCTTATAGAGTACAACATACTATTCAAAGAAGGCTCCAATTTGAAGAAATGCCCCAAACTTGACCATGAGGACCCTCGGAAATTAGGCAGGAGCTGGCCCCCAAGGAAGAACCAATGAAATTAGGAGGGGTTATGTCTCTTTACTGCATCAGCCAGGCCTCCATGAGGCAAGCAAAAGGGCCTACAGAGGAGAACAGAAAAAGGAACTGAGCAAGTAGGCTCTTTAAATACCGAGTACCTGACAGAACAGCCTCTTCCCCAGGCCCCTTTTCTTTAGCAAGATCCATGCTGTTGCTGTATATGAAGCTAGAGTCTCCCATCTATGTCATCTAGGTAGACTAGTAGATTCCAGAATGCCTACCAACCTCATTATTGTCCCAAGGGGAGCTATATCAATAGATATTTGTTTCAATTCAATTCTGTTCAACATATTAAGCAACTTCTTTGTACAAGGCCCTTAGCTAGATGCTGGGAATACAAAAACAAAATAAAAGAGCCCTAGTCAGATATAGTAATTCATGAAATTGGTTCTTTAGCTATCTATCCACATTAATAATCACTGGGAAACCTTGATTCTAAACCTAACCAGTCCTCCATTTTTCCCAATGGTACTTGGGTCCAATGTCAAGCACCACATAATTTGCACATAGATTGACACATAGATCAAAGTCCCTTTAACTACCAGTGCAACATTCCAAATTGCCAGACCATTGGCCAAACAGCCATAAGTAATTTGCAACAGCTAAAAGGTGGAGGCAATCTGGGGTTGCCCTTCAAAACTCATGCCTATGCTCATGGGTCCAATGTCAGGGAAGCCAAAGCTTTGACCTCAAACCTTGGTTTGAGTATGACTCACACTGTGACTACTGCTATGGAGTATGTATATTTTGTGAACTGACTCTAGAACTATGTGATTGAGGAGTTCCTCGAAGTCAACATTCAGCAGCAGTTTGCTTGACCACCCACTTCCTTAAACAAAGTCCTAGTACTGTTTGGAAGAAAACAGGGGGAAAAAACCGGAAAACTCAAACTATGCCATAATTACTAGACCATGAATGCAATCATGGTCTAGGACTAATACCCATCTTCTCCTGATCTCTGACCTCTTAGATGAGTTAGAAAGCCTTAGAACTTCACAAAATTAGACCTAATTAAAATTGTATTCATATTTATAAGGGCAAATGAATTAAAGACTACATTTTAGATCCAGTAGAGACAGTGTTCATACTGTTAATACTATATGGTTGTGGTCAGCTAGGTGGTGCAATGGATAGAGCATCAGCCCTGGAATCAGGAGGACCTGAGTTCAAATTCGGCCTCAGACACATAATACTCACTAGCTGTGCGACCCTGGGCAAATCACTTAACCCCATTACCTAGCCAAACAAACACAAACAAAAAACCATATGGTTGTATACTGTTAATATAAATAGATCTTTGTAATACATTGGTTATATGTTTCATAAACATGATCTTCTAAAACTCATTCAACCAAGGGTTATACGTGGAAAATATCTCAGTTTGTTCTGTTGACTTTGTACAATATGTACAGTAGGTTAAGCACAATTACACAAAACCAAATTTTATGCTAAGCTGGAGAAGTGAACTAGCAGCAAAAGTATTTGTTGTTTTAACATGGTTAAACTTACAGTAGTACTGATTCATCAGTAAATTAGTGAGTTAATGAGCTTTTATTGAGTGCTTCTATGTGCCAGACACATAGTGCTAGGGATACAAAGAAAAGCAAAAACAGTTCCTGTCTTTAAGAGGCTCACATTCTAAAGGGAGAGACAATGCACAAACTATATAAATTCAGGATATATACAAGGTGAATTGGAAGTAATCTCAGAGGTAACATACTAACTCATACTGTCATTAAGGAGGATAAGAAAAGATGAGATTTTAGCTGAGACTTCAGGAAAACCAGAAGACCAGAAGGTAGAACATTCCAGGCAGTCAGTGAAAATGCATAGAGTCTGGAGATGGAGAGTTCAAAGAAACAGCAAAAAGGCAGGTATTGCTGGATTGTAAAATACATGGAGGGGTACTTTAAGTTTAAGAAGACTGTAAAGACAGGAAGGTGCCAGTTATGAAAATTTCATATTTGCTCTCAGAGATAATAGGGGGCCCCTAGAATTTATTGAGTAGGAGGGCAGGGTGACATGGTCAGAATTACATTTTAGAAAGATCTTGGTAGCTGAGTAAAGAATGGACTGTAGTGAGTTATCACTGGGTTATCTTCCCTAATAGCCATTCTTACAAATCTGCCTTTAAAAAGGCTCCAGTGATTCACAGCTGCAAAGGAGGCATTCCAGGAACCTGAGACAGTTCATTATCATGCCTAATCTATCCCACATCCTGGTGAAACCAGATGCCTCCAAGTACAATGATTAGGGACATATTTGGGATCAACCCACACATCACCTGTTTCTTCCTGTACGTTCCTTTCAGATATGCTTTCTGCAACTAACAACTACATAGCTTAGGAAAAGGAGCCACTTATTATAGTTAACCACTTTAATACCTGGCATTACATCCTAGAATGACCCACAGCACCCCCATCATGGTATCATAGAACTCCTCCAGTAAACCTAGAACTTGAAGCAATGGCAGATCAGTTAGGCCTTTTTTTATCAGATACTTTGATTTCAAGATACACAATATCTTCAGGTGAAAAACTATAGGCAAATGCTATCACAGAAACTTGAGTGTAGGAGTTCTGAAGTCATTTCCCTCCCCACTTCCCATATCCATTCTTACCCTGCTAACAATCTCATGGCTAAAGAATTTTATGGCAATCTAGACATGTCGAGAAGAGGCTGAGCAAAATCAACCAGTAAGCATTTATTACCTAGTTATTGCTGCTTGTAAGGGTGAGGTGATTAATGTCCACAATCTCACCCTATATAAAGTAACTGATAACATGCCCAATCAATCAGTTTCAATTATAAGCCTTGGACTAGATGCAAAAAGTTCTTAAAAATGGAATGAAGTTGCACAAGAATCTTGTTAAGACAATCCTAACTTGGCCATGCCTCTGAGGTTGTTGAAAAATTATTTCTTCCTGTAACTCCCTGAACTTCCCCTCTAAGAATCTGGATGCTATACCATTTGGTACATATATGTTTAGTAATGATATTTCTTCATCATCTATGACCCAGCAATAGCACTTGTAGGGCTATATCCCAGAGAGATCATACAAATGAGAAAAGGACCTGCACATACAAAAGTATTTACAGCGGCTCTTTTTTGGTGGCAAAGAATTGAAAATTGAGGGGCTGCCCGTCAACTGGGGAATGGCTGAGCAAGTTGTGGTATATGGATGTAATGGAATACTATTGTGCTATAAGAAATGATGACTAGGCTGACTTCAGAAAAACCTGGAAAGACTTGTATGGTCTGATGCTGAGTGAAATGAGCAGAACCAAGAGAACATTGAACACGATAACACCCACGTTGTGCGATGACTAATATTGATAAACTTAATCCTTCCCAGCAATACAAGGATCTAAGACATCTCCAGAGCCCTTGTGATGGAAAATGCTATCCACATCCAAAGAAAGAACTAGGAAAGTTGAATTGCTATTTTTTTCTCTTCTGTTGAATTTTGTTTCCTCTTTCTAATGGTTCCTCCTATTGGTTTTAATTTGTATTTACGACACCACTAATGTGAAAATATGTTTAATAGGAATGTAAATGTATAGCCTATATCAGATTGTACACCATGTTGGGGAGGAAGGGGAAGAAAAATTTTAAACTCAAAAGCATATGGAAGTGATTATTGATAAATCAAAATAAATTAATAAAAATTTTTTAAAAAGAAAAAAAAGAAAAATTATTAAGCAAGTTGAGAAGAGATACCTAGTGATATGCCCAAATCACCTGAAGTAGCTAGAGACCTTGGGAACCAAAGATGGGAACTTCTTAAACATCCCATGAATGGGATAAAAAGCCATCTGGCCACTAGGAAGCTGTGATTTACCCTTTGCCAGATGTGCTCTTTGAGCTGGAATCTACTTTCCCTTGAATGCTGCATGAACTTGTGGAATAATGTGTTACTTAATTGATACGAGCCCTTCTTATTGTATCACCTTATTCAGTCAAACTTTCTAAAAGCTGCTTGAAGATATCTTGGATAAGTTGAATCTTAACTGGTGATATTAATGATATTTGCTCTAAAGGGTCCTTCTCTATCCCTGAGCTTCAGGTTTTCTGTTTTGTTTTGTTTTGTTCTTTTGTAAAATGAAGGATGACCTCCACTAGAGCCCAGGCCACGTACATTATTCTGAATGAATGCCTTAAGGACACAATTCCATCTCTGAGGCTACTTCCTCTAATGATTTAGCTCCTAGGCCTTAAGGTACAGTTCAAGACGCTTCTGTGGGAACAAATTCATCCTGATGGAGGCCAAGCTTCTATGTATGAGTTTCTTTCACCTTAGCTGGGCTAGTTTTCCAGAGCAGTCTTCTGTCATTGGACCCCTGTTTGAAACCTCTCTAGCTCTGTAAGACCTGAAAACACTTGCCTTCTTCTGAAATAGTCTTAGATGACTCTGGGTCACCTCCCTGCTATGATTCAGTATTACAGAAAGACTTCTGGGAAAGATCTCTGAGTAGAGTGCCTTAGAATCCCTTTTCTATATGAAGCAAATGATGACCATGAAAAATCAGGAAAAGCAAGTGGAAATGTATAAAGATAATTTTTCAAGAGCTGGAAACAAGCCTAGATGCTATATAGTCCAAATCCGTTTTACAGTTGAGGAAACTGAGTCCCAGAGAGTCAAGGTGACCTGCTCATGAGCATACAACTAGTAAATGTCTGAGGTGTCTGAGGCAGCATAATATGTTGGGATGTATGAGGTATTCAGGGAGGAACAGCACTTCTGGTGTGAGGGCTTCCTGAACCCTGTTCAGGGCTGCTTATTTACCTTTAGTGTCCACCTTTCACCCAATTCTCACCTGTGGCTCCTAGAAACTGTAGTATGTTCATTGGCCACACCCTGGTAAACCATTTGAGCTGATAGGCTAAACTGGGTTGAGGGTAATCAGCAGGCCTCAAACCTGTTGGTGAGTTAGGGGGATGTCTACCCACAGCATGTGAAGACGTTTCCCAGTAGAATAGACGGATGAAAACAATTAGCTCCAAAGGCCATGCTGAAGCAGGCACTGTGGATTACTTAGAGCTTGGTCATCCACTGCATCCTAGTTCATTGCCAATTGTCCTGACTTTTGTCCTGCCACTGGATTTCCATGACTCAGAGAGTTAGGCTGAGGACTACTAATTCACACATAAGTCAAGATGTCACCCATGATGTCATCAGTCCTCTTCAGAAATGAAAGACAAACAACATTACCTACTTATAGTACCAAATCTGCTATGTGCCCGGCACTATACTAGGCAGGGAATACAAAGATAAAACGTTAGCACAGTGCCTGACACACAGTAAGTACTTAATAAAATTTGCTGACTTGACAAAAGTGAAAGTCTTTGCCCTCAATGTTCTAATGGGATTGAAAATGTGTACATATATATTGTTGTTCAATAGTATTCTACTCTGGGAGCAGTTAGGTGGTACAGTAGATAGAGCACTGGCCCTGAGGTCAGAAGGACCTGAGTTCAAATCCGGTCTCAGACCAAACACTTGACACTTACTAGCTGTGTGGTCCTGGGCAAGTCACTTAACCCCAACTGCTTTAAAAAAAAAATAGCATTCTACTCTTCAAAGACCCTATATGGGGTTTTCTTGGCAGAGATATTGGAGTAGTTTGCTATTTCCTTCTCCAGGAGATTAAGGTAAACAGAGTTTAAGTAACTTGCCCAGGGTCACACAGCTAGTGAGTGTCTAAGGCCACATTTGAACTCAGGTTTTCTTGACTCCAGCCCAGCGCTCTGGCCACAAAGCCACCTAGCTGTCTCACATACATATATACATACATATATATATACACACACATACATACACATATATGTAATATATATACATATACATATACATATACATATATACACATATACCCTGAATCTGTCACCTCTTTGTCAGGAAGGGAACAGCACGCTGCTTCATCACCCATGCTCTGGAATCATGGCTGGCTATTGCACTGAGCAGAGTTCTTAAATCCTTTGTTTCTTCACTATTGTTATTGTTTAAATTGTTCTATTTCTGCTCATTTCATCCTGTTCACACAAATCTACATTTCTCTGAAACCATCCTTTTCATAATTTCATATGGCACAATATTCCATTACATTCACATATCATAATTTGTTCAGCCATTCCCAATTGTTGTGTACTGCCTTGGTTTACAATTCTCTGCTGCTATAAAAAGAACCACTATAAATATTTTTGTATATATGGGTCCTTTTGTTCTTTGATCTCTTTGGGGTATGAGTCTAGTATAATTTGCTGGGTGAAAGGATATATATGATTTAAAGACATTTTATTTTTATTTTTACTTTGTTTTTGGCTAGGCAATGGGCTTAAGTGACTTGCCCAGGGTCACATAGCTAGTAAGTGTTATGAGTCTGAGTTCAAATTTGAACTCAGGTCCTCCTGAATTCAGGGCCGGTGCTCTATCCACTGCGCCACCTAGCTGCCCCTTAAAGACATTTTAGACACAGTTCCAAATTGCTTTCCAGAATGGCTGGACCGATTCAGAGACCTTCCAACAGTGCATTAACATATTTGTTATCCATTAGTCCCTCCAACATTTGCTATTTTCCTTTTTTTGTCAGCTCTACCAATCTGATGGGTGTGAAGTGAAGGCTCAGAGTTGCTTTATTTTAAATTTCACTTATTATTAGGGATTAGAAGCATTTTTATATGGCTTTAGATAGCTAGGATTTTCTCCTTTAACAACTGCCTGCTCATAGCTTTTGACTGTTTAATCGATTGGCTAATGTCTTTTTATGTCAAAGTCATATATCCATTTGCAAATTATCTTGGGATATGGTGTTACACTACATCAAGAAGTTGAGGGGACAGTGGACATCCTTGGATCTCATCGGAAAGAGCAGTATTTTATTCTCTTTTCATATATAATGCTGGCTCTTGGTTTTATAGATATACTACTTACTATGTTAAAAGAAAGGTTCGTTAGTTGAATCGCTATCACTTATTTTTACCTTCTGTTGAGTTTTGTTTCATCTTTCTGATGGTTCCTCCTATTGGTTTTAATTTTTACTTACAACTTCACTAATGTGAAAATACGTTTAATGGCTATGTAAATGTAAAGCCTATATCAGATTGTGCCTCTGTCTTGGGGAGGGTGGGGGGGAGGAAGGGGGAGAAAAACTTTCAACTCAAAAGCATATGGAAGTGATTGTTGATAAATCAAAATAAATTAATAAAATTTTAAAAAAAAGAAAGGTTCATTTATTCCTGTTTTCTGGTGTTTTTTTTTTAATAGAAATGGGTGTTGCATTTGGTCAAAACATTTTCCCCATTGTATTATTTTTGTTTCCTGAGTCTTTTTTCCCTTTTCTTTATTTATATTTCATTTTTAATATTCACTTTTGAAAGGTTTTGAGTTCCAAATTTTTCCCTCTCCCTCCCTGCCCCCTTCCCCAGGTGGCATGCAATATGATATAAGTTATACATATACAATCATATTAAACATATTTCCACATTAATCATGTTGCTAAAGAAGAATCAGAACAAAAGGGGAAAAACCACAAGAAAAAAAAAGAGAGAGAGAGAGAAAATAGTAAACTTCTATCTGCATTCAGACTCCATAGTTCTTTCTCTGGATGTGGATAGCATTTTCCATCATAAGTCTTTTGAAATTGTCTTGGATCATTGTATTGCTGAGAAGAGCTAAGTCATCACACAATGCTGCTGTTACTGTGTACAATGTTCTCCTGTTTCTGCTCACTTCATTCAGCATCAGTTCATGTAAGTCTTTTCAGGTTTTTCTGAAATCTACCTGCTCATCATTTCTTAAAGAACAATAGTACTCCATTACATTCATATACCACAACTTGTTCAGCCATTCTCCAATTGATAGGCATCCCCTCAATTTCCAATTCTTTGCCACCACAAAAAAAACTGCTATAAATATTTTTGTACATATGGGTCCTTTCCCCTTTTTTGTCATCTCTTTGGGATACAGACCTAAGTATTGGTATTGCTGAATCAAAGGGTATGCACAATTTTATGGCCCTTTGGGTATAGTTCCAAATTGCTCTCCAGAATACTTGGAGCAGTTCACAATTCTACCAACAATGTACTTGAGCTGTCTTAAAGAAAATTAGAAGTTCTCAGAAATAGTAGTGAGAAGGGAATGTATTCTAGGCACATGGATAGGAGATGGAATGTCATGCATGAGGACCAGAAAAAAAGCTAGCTTGGTGAGACCAGAGTGTATGATAATATATAATAAGGCAAGAAAAGTTGGTTGGGACCAGATTTTGGAGGGCTTTAAATGCCAAACAGAGAAATTTCTATTTGATCTTAGAGGCAATAGAAAGCCACAGAAGTTTAAAGAGTAGGGTAGTAATACAGTTATATCTGTGCTTCAGGAAAATCATTTTGTCAACTGAATGGAGGACAGATTGGAGACAGGAGAGATTTAAGTCAAGGATGCTAATTAGGAGACTTTTGCAATAATGCAATCAAGAGATAGTGATGGCTTGAACTATGACAGATTGATATGTGGTGGTGGGAGAACAAATTAGATTTGTTAACTGAGTGGTTATGTGGGGTGAGGGCAAATAATTATAAGATCATAGATTTAGAATTGGAAGAGGCATTAAGAGGCCATTAGAGGTTAAGTGACTTGCCCAAGGTCAAAAAGTAGTGAATAATAGAGCCAGGATTTGAATAGGGGTCCTCTGATTCCATATCTGGTGTTCCTTCCATTATACTACACTGCCTCCCAACATCAAAGTTGCAAGCTTGGATGACTGGAAGGAAAAAAGAAAGAAATAGGAAAAGAATAATTCTATTTTGGACTTAGGAATTTGAGATGCCTGCAGTCCATCCAGTTTGAAATGTCCAATAGATAGTTGGTGATGGGAGATTAGATCTCAAGAGAGATAAAAGTGCTAGATATATAGATCTGGGAGTCATCTGGATAGAGATAATAATTAAACCCATCAAAGCTTGTGAGGTCACCAGGTAGGAGATTATGGAGAAAAAAGGGAAGAGGAATCAAGATAGAGCCTTGGGGAACACTGACAGAGGAAATGATGTGGACCAGTATGAGGTGAGGCCCTCAGCTAAGAGAACTGGGGCAGAGTGGGTATTGAAGCCTGAGGATAAAAGAGAAGATTTAGAAAAGCTTCTGTGAGAAATAGGGTAGGAAATCAATAAAGGGAGGGAGAAAAAAGATTGTCTAATTCTGTGAGGGACCAGCTGAAATTCAATAACAAAAATCTATAGTGGACCCAGTCAGTATATCTAGCTAATATGTTTATCTAATTTCAAGTAGCTTCTTTCCAAGAGCATGGCATTCTCTCCCCCAGGGGAGACTATAGCCAACAATCTTCTATACCCTTCACTCTGGACTTTGTATACCACAGGGTAAGGCTAAATAGAAATACCAAGGTTTTACCATGGCAGTCAGCCAGAAACCTTTGGGAAGTATGGAAAATGCTTTATCTAAATCACTTGGGACTTTTGGTAGCTACAAAGTACTTGTGATTTGAACTAATATCTTTGCACTTGCAAACTCTATGTGTCTGGGTCAGTAACCTAGTTAGGAAACCTCCATGGCTTTTCCCTGTGCTCTTTATGCCAACAGAGTCACCACAGCTCAAAGTGACTGTTTCTGGATTTCACTGTTGACCTATTCCTATTCCAAGGCCAGGCATTCACCATATTATATAAGGGCTGCCTGTGGCTGGTGAGAGCAATTCCAGACTGGTTTTCTGGCCCAGAGGCATGTCTGACTCTTTCAGTCAATCATCAAATATTTTTTTTTCAGCCAAAGACAAGGTTTATTATCCATCATTTATGTATTTATTTATCCATTATTTATCCATCATATTGGGCAGACTCTTAAGGAATCTGAGCAGTGGCTAGATTATAAGAATCTGAGCCTCAAATATTTTTTCCTGTGTGGTGTCATCTATCTTTATACTTAGGTCAATTCACAGCTCCACCTACTAGGCTTGTTTTCCAGAACCTCCAATATTTGTCAGTTTTCTCTTTTGTCATTTTTGCCAATTTGATGATTATAAGGAGCCAGATTTCATTCATTCACTCATTCATTCATTTAATAAATGTAGTGTGTGGAGGGCATTGTTCAAGGTTCTAGAAGTAATACAGAATTGAAACAATTCATTCCTTATCCCTACAGCACTTACAGTCAAATACAGGATAAGGCACAAACACGGATGCTTGCAATATTATATGATAAGTACACCAGATAGACACAAAACAAAGTGTGGATATGTGAGGTTAAAAAAGATAGTTATCGTGGGCAGGTAGGTGGTGCAGTGGACAGAGCTCTGGCCTTAGAGTAAGGAGAACTTGAGTTCAAACATAGCCTCAGACACTTGATACTTACTAGCTGTGTGACCCTGGACAAGTCACTTAACTCTGATTGCCTTAACAAAAAGCAAAAAAAAAAAAAGGATAGTGCAGGCTATCATCATAAAAGTGGGGGCTGTCAAGGGTTTCCCATTGCATCCAGGGCCATCTTCAATCCTCTTAATCTATATCTTGCCACTGAACTCAGATGGCTCCAGAGGAGAGAGTGAGGTTAGTGACTTTGCACAGCCCTCCTTCACTTAAATTCAATTCACTTGCAGGTCAGGACATCACCTCCTGGATGGCATAGTCTTCTTTGAGAACAAAGCACAAACAACAACTTCTGTGAGTAGTAGTAAGGGCGAGATGCCCCACTGGAACTGGCCAATTGGACAACACAGCTTTCTTGCTTTCTTCCTTCCTTCCTTCCTTCCTTTCTTTCTTTTCTTTTTTCCTTTCTTTCTTTTTTTCTTTCTCTCTCTCTTTCTCTATCTTTCTCTCTCTCTCTCTCTCTCTCTCTCTCTCTCTCTCTCTCCCTCCCTCCCTCCTTCCTTCCTTCCCTCCTTCCTTTCTTTCTTTCCCTTTCCACTATCCACATAGGGCGTCATACCCTTACCTGTGGGTGCTCTGCCCAAAGGAATGTAAATTTTGATCACTGAAAGCTCACAAATTATCTTGGGGTTCAGAGGCTAGATTTATTTCTTAAGGACCATGCCTTAAATCCAAATCACTCTGGCTCTCACTGATTGACCAACAATAAGTCCCAGGCCAAGTCCTACTTGGTCATTATTTGGGCCCTGATTGGCTCAGACTGAATGTAAATAACAATTGTCTCTATTTTGGCCAGAAACCCTGAGGGTCTTTCCCTCTCTCCCCACCCCTCCCCATTGTTAGTTTGTTTCTTTGTTTTTTGACTAGGTAAAAGAGGGCATTTTTTTTCCTAATTTCTTACCTAGCCTTAATCACTAAATGGACTATGCCTGGATAACCCTGAGACCTATTAAAGACTTTCACTTAAAAGGATCTTAAAAGGGGGCAGCTGGGTGGTGCAGTGGACAGAGCTCTGGCCTTGGAGTCAGGAGGACCTGAGTTCAAATCTGGGCTCAGACACTTTATACTTATTAGTTGTGTCACCCTGGGCAAGTCATTTAACCCCATTGCCTAGACACACACACAAAAAAAGAATAGTCTCAGACATATATCCAGGAGTTGGGGCATGTAAATAATATGACCTCTGAAACCTCTTGCCCAGAGGACATATCACTGAGAATGTTTGCCTCACCAAAAAGGAAAAAAAAATGGATCTTAAAAGTCTCTCACTGCATCCAGAGCCATCTCCAGTTGTTCTGATCTTTATCTTGCCACTAGACCCAGATGGCTCCAGAGGAGAAACATAGCCCTCCCTCAGTTAGATCCAATCCATTCCTATGACACCGCATCACCTCCCTGAGGGCATGGTACTCTGAGAAGGAAGGACAAACAAGCAAAGAAGGCTCGCTAAAGAGAGCTGTATTTGACTTGGGCTTTAAATTATAGTGAGGAAATTGATGAGCAAAGAGGTGAAAGGAGGATAATCCAGCCAAATAGAACACTGTAAGAAAAGGCGTGGTTTTAGGAAAGCAGAGAATATGTTCTAAGGATAGAGACTAATTCAGTCCAGCAGCAGTGTAAAGTACACAAAGGGGATTATTAGAAGAAAAAACTGTACATATAGGGCAAGGCTATGTTGTAAAAGGCTTTGAATGACAGAAGAAGGAGCTTGAACTTGGTTCTGCAATTTATGGAGCCAACAGAGATTTTTTTTTTTAGGCACGTGGGGTTACATGACTTGCCCAGGGTCACACAGCTAGTAAGTGTCAAGTGTTTGGTCTGAGGTAGGATTTGAATTCAGGTCCTTCTGACTTCAAGACCAGTGCTCTATTCACTGTGCCACCTAGCTGCCCCACCAACAGGGATTTTTAAACAGAACTATAACATATCCAGATCTGTGGACAGACAAAATTATTCCAGCAGCAGTATGAATAATGGTGTCTAGAATTTCTAGTAACCTGCAGTCATGTTGGAATCAATAAAACAACGAACTCAAACTCATTAGTAGGTCTCTATGAGGCAGAGACAGAGAGAGAGAGAATGGTTTCTAGGGTAAGTCACTTTCTTTTTTTAGTGGGAATTTCTCATCTATAAAATGAGGATTAAATAATCTCTAAAGGTCCTTTAAATCTATTATCTAAATCCTATGAGCCTATGATTGTTAAACAGTAAAAAGGGCCCACCTAATCAACCATCAACAAGCACTTATTAAGTGCTTATTATATGCCAGACACTACGCCAAATACTAAGGATGCAAAGAAAGGCAATTAACAGCTCTGCCTCAAGTTTAGACATCATGAATCAATGCTGAATAAAATCAGCCTAATTTAATGCCTCATACAAGACCCTGCATCCCAGTAACTAGAGTGGTAGGGGTTGGCTGTTCCCCAGGAATGAAGAATCCCATAATATAAGGAATGGGGCATAAATTTTAGGGAAGTTGCCAGTGAAACATTAAAATGGAACTTGGTAGGATTTGGAAGAATTCATAGAATTTTGGGAAAAAAAGAGGTGATCACTAAGTGGGAAGACTCTCCCCAAGAGTAAATAAACAGTAGGGTAAATGCAAAGAAATGGAAAATATTTTCAGGGGACTATGATTAAACCAGATGTGTTAGGATGAAAGCTTTATTTAGCAGAGGGGGGAGATCAGATGGAAAAGTTAGTTGAGGCTAGTTGAATACCGGTTCAGGAAGTTTTTCCCCTTCATTCTTTGGGTAATGGGGGATTATTGAAGGTTTTTGAGAGTAAACACATCAAAACGAGATTCTAAAATGATGGATTTAATATCAATTTGCAGGACAAAATGGAAATGGGGAAAGGCTATACAGGGAGGTCAATTACACATCCATTGTAATATTGTGGGAGTGAAATCATGGCATTATAGATTTAGAGTTAAAGGAAACTTAAAGATCACATATTCCAACCCCCTCATTTTATAGGTGAAGAACCTGAGATTCAGAGAAGACACTTGCCCAAGGTCACACAAGATAGCAAGTGATAATGCTAAGATTTGAACCAGTGTCACTGACTTTCTTTTATTTATTTGTTTTTATTTTTAGGCAATTGGGGTTGAGTGACTTGCCCAGGGTCATACAACTAGTAAGTGTCAAGTGTTTGGTCTGAGGCCTGATTTGAACTCAGGTCCTCCTGACTTCAGGGCCAGTGCTCTATCCACTGTACCACCTAGCTGCCCCTGTCACTGACTTTCAATTACAGCATGATAGCTCTTCAAGACAAGGGTCTGTATTTGTATGATAACAGCAGAAATGGATAGAAACGGATGAATGGATATGAGAGATTTCTATAGTTTAATTAACAAGATCTGGTAAATGCATGGATGGGAGGGAAATATTGTAAGCAATAAAAGTTTTTAAATGACATTAAGGTTTTAAGATTGGCAGACTGAGAAAACAGTGGCATAATTAATAAAAATGCTGAAGCCAAGATGGAGAAACTGTTTTGGAGGAAGACAAGATTTTTGGTTAAACATGCTGAGTTTGAAGTGATTCTATTGATTCTCATTCCCGCTCTTTTCCTCTAGCAACCTGCTCCATTAATCATTCCCTTTTCATGCATCTCCAATCTTTTTTTACTGACTTGTTGCCCTTGGTCTTCAAAAATGTTCAGTTCTCCCCTGTCCTTCAAAAAAAAAACAACCAAAAACCCCAACACTTTTCTTTACTATCCTTTCAAAGTTTCTCTCTCCTCTTCACCCTCAGACTTACAGAAAAAGTTCACTCCCTCTTATTTCCTCCCTCCCACCCCCACCCTACTGACAGTGCTTTCCCTTGGGTCTCCTAGAAAGCTTCTTTTCACTCAATCAAATGGTTTTATTTTGTCCTTGACCTTTCCACAGCATTTAACTATGTTGACCATTCCCTCTCTTTCTTGATATTCTTTCTTCCCTCCTGGTTTATGTGACATTCCCCTCTCACGGTTTTCCTATTATCTCATACAAGGATAAGCTAATTTCTTCTTGTAATAAGGCTACCAATTTATAAATCTGGGAAATGTCAGATATAAAGTATATCTAGACTTCAGCAAGGCATTTGACTAAATCTCTCATGTTAGCCTTGTGGATAAGGTGGACATATATGGGCTGAATCTTAGTAAGATTAGGTAGATTCATACCTAGTTGTTTGACTGGACCAAAAGAATACAGGACTGAGGTCAACCTAAGAGAAAGTTTGTGAGTTCTACTACATGACTCTATCCTTGGACTTGTTCTAACATTCTTGTAAGTGATTTAAATGAAGACATGCTTTAGAAGTTTTCAAATAACACAAAGCTGGTAGGGATAACTGTTATATTAGATAGCAGAATCAAGATACAAAAGTATTTCAAGAAACTAACAGGCCTGATTTAATTAGATGAAACCTAATGGGGATAAATGTAAAGTCCTGCATTTGAATAAAAAAAGTATCAACTGCACAATATAATGAATAGGAATACAGAAGTTAAGAAGCAGAGTTCATTTGAGGATATTAGGATGAGATGTAGTTAGGTAACACTTCACGTGAAAAAGATCTATAGGTTTTAGACCTAGCAGGTAAAAACACTAATGTATTCTTAGGGAGCATTAAGAGAAACATAGTACCCAGAAAAAAAGTGATCATAGTCTTCCTATACATTAAATACATTGAGCTATCTATATTAGTTGCCTCCACTTCTCAACCCTTTGCAATCTAGTCAACTTAAACTGCTCTTTTAAGGTTATTAATGATCCCTTAATTGTTAAATCCATAATCTTTTTTTCTGTCCTTTTTTTTACTTAATAGTATTTCCCCCCAATTACATGTAAAGATAGTTTTCAACATTCATTTTTGTAAGATTTTGAGTTTCAATTTTTTCTCCTTCCCTCCCCAAGACAGCAAACAATCTGATATAGGTTATACATGTACAATCATGTTAAAACTATTTCCGAATTAGTCATGATGTGAAAGAAGAATCAGAAAAGGGAAAAAACCTAGAACAAAAGGGAAAAAACTTTCTGTCCTCTAAAAATTTTTTTTAAATTAATTTTGAACTTAAATACATAAAGACAAAAAGAACATTTCCATGTACACAACACAATATAAAAAGAGAATTTAATATAAAACCGTGAATTTCCATTTCACAGTTTACTTTTTTTAAAAAAAGAAACACTATGTAATAAGTACTACATATCATTTTGAAAGTTACACTGCTTTTCTGTGCTTCTTTCTAAGTTTTCTTTTGTTCTCTGCTGTGCACTTTTTACTTTTTTTTTCTCCCTCCCCACTCCACCCTAGAGAAGGCTACCATTTGACAGAAATATATGTATACATGTAAAACCACACTATATATGTATTTCTATTTATCAGTTCTTTCTCTGGAGGTGTATAGCATCTTCCTTCATAGGTCCTCTGTAGTTGATTTGTGTATTTATAATATTCAAAATGACTTAATTGTTCAAAATGTTTCTTAGAACAATATTGCTGTTAGTGTGTGCAATATTCTCTTGGTTCTGCTCATTTCACTCTTCATTATTTCATGCAAGTCTTACCATATTTTTCTAATATCAACCAGCTCATCATTTCTTATAGCACAGTAGTATTCCATCACAATCATGTATCACAACTGGTTTAGCCATTCCCCAGTTGATGGGCATTCCCTCAATTTCCAGTTCTTTGGCACCACAAAGAGAGTTGCTATAAATATTTTAGAACATTTAAGGTTTTTTTTTCTCTTTTTTCCTAATCATCTTGGGAAACAGACCTAATAGTGGTATTTCTGGGTCAAAGGGCATATAATTCCAAATTGCTCTCCAAAATAGTTGGATCAGTTCCACTAACAGTGAATTAGTGTCTCAATTTTCCGACATTCCCTCCAACATTTGTCACTTTTCCCTTCCATCATTTTACCTAATCTAATAGGTGTAAAATGACATCTCAAAGTTGTTTTAATTTGGATTTCTCTAATTAATGATTTAGAGCATTTTTTCATATAACTATAGTTTTAATTTCTTCATCAAAAGACTGTCTGTTCATTTTCTTTAACCATTTATCAATTGGAGAATTGTCTTCTTCCTTCTTGATCTTTTTGTCATATTCAATCCTTCACATTCTTTCCTGCCAGGACTTTTGTGACACAACTCTCTCCTGTATCTTCTCCTACATATTGTTGTTCAGTCATTTCAGTTGTGTCCAACTTTTTTATGCCATTTGGGGTTTTCTTCAAAGATACTGCAGTAGTTTGTCATTTCCTTCTCCAGTTCATTTTATAGATGAGAGAACTGAGGCAAACAGGGTTAAGTGACTTGCCCAGGGTCACATAGCTGGTATCTGAGACCAGATTTGAACTCAGGAAGACTCATCTTCCTGACTTCAGGACCTGCACGCACCACCTACATGCTCATATCTCCTCCTAAATAGCTGAACCCTACTCAGATCCTTGATCTACCCCTTTATAGGTGTATCCCTACGTATGGTATACCCCAGGGCTCTACACTAGTTCCTCTTCTCTCTCTACACTCTCTGTGCGTGATCTAGTTCTTACTACTTCAACTGTTATCACTATTCAGAAGGCTCCCAGATCTATATACATGTAACTCTTTTTTCTCTTAAGCTCCAAGCCTGCATTACCAACTAACTTTTAGACATCTTCAATTGGATGGCCAGAGACACCTCAAACTCCCCCCTGTTTAAAAGAGAACTTATTATTTTTCCTCGTAAGTTCTCTTCTTCTACCATCCCTTTCTCTGTCAAGGAAAACCCAGGCTTGCAACTTATCACCCTCAACTCTTTCTTCTCCCTTACCCTTCACATCTAATCAGAGTCTTATCAATTCTACCTTCAAAATACATTTCACATCTGTTCTGTTTTCTCCATTCACATAGCCACTATCATAGTCCATCTTCTCATCACCTCTCATCTGGATTATTGTACTAGCCTTATATTTGGTCATCTTGTCTTTAGTTTCTCCTCTCTCCAGTCTATCTATCACAGAGCTGCCAAAGTGATATCTAAGCATAGGTCTGACCATATCACTCCCATGCTTAAGAAACTCCAGTGGCTCCCTATTACCTCTAGGATAAAATACAAACTCTTCTTTTAAGCTTTTATAGCTCTTTATAATGTAGTTTCAGTATACCTTTCTATTTTCTGGTCTTCTTTACATATGGAAATATTTATGTTGGTGATTTTCTAGTTCATAATAAATTATTTTTACATTACACATTCAACACTTTAGTCAAGTGACCTGTTTGCTCTTTATCATAATGTGATTCCATCTCCTGTGAATTGGTTTGCAGGACCCAAATCTTATGCTAATCTTATTTAATTTGTGTTTATACTTATGTTTCTATTTTCTAGGAACCAGGTCCTTCTTCCTCCCACCTGCAATTCCTACTTACTCCTCCTTTCAGAGATGAGACAGGCAAGCATGTCACAAGTCCTGCCCTGTGATACCTTGCGAACACCTAATGACAGTGCCATAAATGTCATGATATCAGCCAATGTCATGATATGTCTTCTTCCATTTTGTGGGGACTTCTCTATCATACTGACTCCAGTGAAGACATCTAGCTGCACTGTAACTTTCTGTCTCCCCCTGAAGGGCAGGATAATATCTCCCCATAGGCAATTCAGTCCTGGGTCAGTGGTATAAGGAGAAAAAGAAGCTATAGTAAGCCATAAAAAAAGTAGGAAAAGGACCAAAATAGTGAGGTCCCAGAGGCAATGGGAAGATAGAATTTCAAAAGTGAAAAGAGGGTCAAAAGTGAAAAATGCAGCAGAGTAGACAACGGGAATGATTGAAAAATCGTCATGGATTTGGTAATTAGGTGACTGGTTACCTTCAAGAACAATCCCTGGAAAAATATTATTTTAGACTTTTAAGGGACCTTAAAAATTATCTACTGAACTCCTTATTTTTTTAAATAAGTTTTTATTGATATCTTTTGGTTGTTTTTTTTTATATCACCATAATTTCCTCCAGTATTCCTTCCTCTCTCCCTTCCCAAGAGTCACCCTAAAGTGCAGATAGTATTTTTCAAAGACAAAAGAAAATGATAAATAAGAGGGGGAAAAATCAGCAGAAATGATCAATACATTGAAAAAGTCAAGTCAGTCAAATAGTATTTATTAAGCTCCTACTATGTGCCAGGCACTGTGCTAAGTGTTGAGGATACAAAGAACAGCAAAAAACAGTACTCGTTCTCAAGGAATTCAGTCTAATGGGTGAGACAATATACAAATTACACACAAACAAGATATGTACATTCTGAAAATATGTGCAATGTACATTTGTGGACCTCGCATCTCTGCAAAGGGTATGCAGTTTGGGGTGTTTTCTCATTTTTACTTTTGAATCATGCTTATTCTTTATGATTTTGCAACCTTCACTTTTGATCTTTTTTGTTTATTTTTTTACGTATACCATTGTAGTCTTTATGTATATTGTTTTCTTGGCTATGCTTACTTCATTCTGCATCAGTTCATGTACACCTTACAATGCTTCTCTATATCATTTCTTACAGAGTAGTAATATTAAATTACATTACATTCATGTACCATAATTGTTTAGCTATTCCCCAATCAATAGCCATCTACTTTGTTTCCAATTCTTTGATATCACAAAAAAGACTGCTATAAATATTTTGGTGTATGTTTGGTGGACTTTTTTTCTTATCATGACTTCCTGAGGTTATACGACTAGAAAATGGAATCCCTAAGTCAAAGGGAATTGACATTTTAGTTACTTTATTTGCATAATTCCAAATTGATTTCCAAAATTGTCATACTAATTCATATACTAACTCCACTAACAATGCACTAGTGTGCCTATCTCAACACAATCCCTCCAACCTGGATTACAACCATCTTTTGTCATCTTTGCTAATTTGGAGAATGTAAAGTAAAAACTTGACTTGCATTTCTCTTAATATTACTGATTTGGTGCATTCTTTCATATGGTTGTTAATAGTTTGCAGTTCTTTTGAGGACTGTTTTAACTCCTTATTTTACTGTTGACAAAATTTAGACTCAAAGAGGTTAGCAGTGCCACCCTCCCTTTTCCCCCCCACCAAATTAAGGTCTAAGGTCATATGGCTAGAGTATAATTTCAGTAGACTAGAGTGAACAAAGCAACTCAAAATGATTAACAGAAAAATAAATCAAACCAAAAAAGATAAGAGGTCAAATTTAAGTTACTTTTTGCAATTAAAACAAGTATAGCACTTCCCCTGAGATATTTTTCTTTTGTTGTTGTTTAGTTGCCTTTGATCATAGGGTTTTCTTGGCAAAGATACTGTAGTGGTTTGCCATTACTTTAGTGGAATTAGCAAACGGAGGTTAAGTGACTTGCCCAGGGTCACACAGCTAGTAAGTGTCTGAGGCCACATTTGAACATAGGTCTTCCTGACTCCAGGCCCAGTGTTCCATCCACTGAGCCACCTAGCTGTCCCATATTTCTCTTATGCCACCCTTAAGGCTTGTTCAAAACTTGTTTACATTTGTAATTGATTGAACAGAGTCTAGTTCTTACCTACTTTACAAATTTTGATTGAATGGTACGATAGACATGTTTGGAACTTCCCGTAATTGCATTCATTGAAGGTTGGGATATAAAATCCAACACTTAAACAAGGATATTTTCCTAAGCAAACATGACAGAGAGAGTGCAGCTGTAGCTCACAGGAAAGAGCAAACAATTTGGAATTAGGTCCTAGTTTGAATCCTGGCTCTGCTATTTACTACATGTCTGACTAGGACAAAACACTCTTTCTCTGGGCCTCAGTTTCTTTGTTGATAAAATATAGGTATTGGACTATATGATCTAAAGTCCCTTCCAGATCTTACATCATATGAATCTAAAAAACAATTTAAAGTTAAATCAAAAACACATTTCAAACTCAACCTTGGCCATCATTTATTTAAAATTACAAAATTCTTAAAAATGATAAAGATCTTAAGTAGTACACAAATATTAGTCAACCGTAATATGGTAGAACTCGAGACATTTTTTTTTGCCCATTTATCCAGGTATAAACTGAATGCATTTTTCACACCTGAAAGGAAACAAGATATAGGTCAAGAACAGATGGACAGAGAGGCTCTTGCTAATGTTTTACTATGTTCTCTCATTCTGACAATTAATTTTTAAAAAATAAATGAAAATCTGCCTTCTCTCTCTCCCACCTCTCCCTACCTCCACTGAGAAAGAAAAACAAAATCTTTGTTACAAATATGTATCCTCAAGCTAAACAAATTCCAACATTGATCACGTCCTGCCTCCTCCCGCCCCCAAATGCCTCAATCTGTACCTTGAATCCATCATCTGTCAGGAGGTAGGCAGTATGTTTCATCATGAGTCCTCTGGAATCCTGGTTGATCATTGCATTGATCAGAGTCCCCAGGTCTTTCAAAGTTGTTTGTCTTTATAATATTATTATTGGATCCATTGTTTTCCTGGTTCTGCTCACTTTACTCTGCATCAGTTCATACAATCTTCCAGGTTTCTCTTTCATCATTTTTTCTTTTTCTTTCTTTTTTTTTTTTTTTGCTTTTGGTGAGGCAATTGGGGGTAAGTGACTGGCCCAGGGTCACACAGCTAGTAAGTGTCAAGAATCTGAGACCGGATTTGAACTCAGGTCCTCCTGACTCCAAGGATGGAGCTCTATCCACTGCACCACCTAGCTGCCTCTCTTTCATCATTTCTTATAGCACAATAGTATTCCATCACATTTATCTACCATAACTTATTCAGCCACTCCCCAGTTGATGGTCACCTCCTCCATTTCTAATTCTTTGCTATTGCAAAAGAACTGCTATGTGTTTGCATATACGGGTTCTATCCCTTTTTCTTTGATTCCTTTGGGGTATAAACATAGTAGTGGTATCATTGTGTTAAAGGGTATATCTGGCTGGACCAACTCAGTTTCATTAAGAGTACATTAATATATCTGTTTCTCCATAGCCTGTCTAGAATGTGTTATTCTCCCCTTTTGTCAACTTTGTCAAACATACTGCCGTGAGGAAAAACCTGAAAGTGATTTTAGTTTTCATTTGTCTAATTATAGTTTTAGAGTATTTTTTTAAAGATGCCTATTGACATCTTGAATTTCTGCCTCTGGAAAAAGGACTGTTTATATCCTTTGCCTATTTATCAACAGGACCCTTGATAAACAGGCTCTTATTCTTATAAGTGTAAATCAGTTCTCTATATATCTTAGAAATAAGACCTTTATAAGAGAAACTTGCTACAAAGATTTTTTTCCAATTTACCCGACTCTCTTCTAATTTTAGCTATGCTGCTTTTGTTTGTGAAAAACTTTTTTTAATTTTTAATTTTCTGTAATTAAAACTGTGCATTTTACCTCCTGTGCTTCTCTTTACCTCTAGTTTAGTCATAAATTCTTTCCCTATTTATAGACTGGACTGGTAATTTATTTCTTGCTTCTCTAATTTGTTTATAATGTTAACCTTTATGTCTAAGGCATGTATGCATTTGGAGCTTATGTTGGTATATGGTGTGAACAGTCCTTACCTACTTTCTATCAGACTACTTCTCAATAGTTTTTGTCACATAAGTTCTTACTCCAATAGCTAGGATCTTTGGCCTTTTATTAAACCACTAGGCTACTATGCTAATTTGCTTCTTGTTACACTGATTAACTTTTCTGTTTCTTAAATAGTATCAAATTATTTTGATGATTACTGTTTTATAGTATGGTTTGAAATCTGGTACTGCTAGGCAAATCTTTTGCATGTTTTCACTTTTTTCATTATTTATATTGAGATTGTTGACCAAAAGTTCCTCCAGATAAACTGTGTTTTTAATTTTCTAATTTGTTATAGCTCTATAAAGTAGTGGTAGTTTGATTGGTATGGACTGAATAAGTAAATTAATTTAGGTAGTATTATCATTTTTATTATATTGGCTCCGCCTACCCATGAACAATGTTTCTCCAATTATTTAAATCTGTTTTTATTTGTTTAAAGAGTATTTTCTAGGTTGATTCATAGTTCCTTTGTGTGTCTTGGTAAGTAGACTCACAAATATTTTACACTTTCTTGCTAATGTTCCCCATTCTTACAATAAACCAACTGTGTTTACCTCAGGGGCAAAAAGCAATGTTCTTTTCATGCGCCCTTGGCATAAACAAAAAAATTTTGTTTTCTGAAAGATTTTAGAATTACAATTTCCTCAAATAATAAACTGCTCAGTAAAGTTTGCCCCCCAAGAAAGAGAAGTTAGGTCCCAATTTCTCTGGCTCTTTAAATGTAGGACATCATTTCCCAGCCTTATATTCACTTGTTTCATCATCTCCTTTTCTGTAAAACTTTTTTTTATTATTTTTATCAAAAACTATTTTGAGATAAATATCACATCCCCAATAGTACTTACAGACAAGGATTTACATTAAAATTCCTAGAAGAGATGCTGCACGAAGGTCTTGAAATACCAAACTGAAAATTATATTGTCAGGTATCCCAGAGATAAGCAGGCGTTCCCCAAAATATGCCCTGCCAGTTGTTTAATAGCATGATTATAGCCCGGGGCAAGAAATTAAGAACTGCAATTTCTATTTCTGCCTCACAACTCTCCCCTATCATATTTTCACAACCCTTTCATTTCTTTTCAATTAACTAACCCCACTTATGTTCCAAGCACTGTGATAAGCATTAGACACTGCGCAAAACTCAATTATCCTAACCACTAACCCAATCTATACTAACCTCCTACCTCTCCTTTCTCCCTCAACATACCCTAGGATCTCTCATTTTAATTTGATTTTTGGAGCACTTCTGTTCATCTCCCTTACAAATATTTCTCTCTCTCTCGTGTGTCTATGTATATTCCCTCCTGAACCTTCTATCTTCAGACTGCATCTCGCCCTAACCCCTCTGATTTCTGTCTTCAACGGACTATTAATTCCCGCTTCTCCAAAATTTGGGGAAGTGAAGTCAGTAACTCGGTTGGAGGTCCTACAAAGGACCACGCTTCCTCTTTCCCCTTCCCACCTCACAAATCCATCTTCTTACCTTCTTACCAACCTGTCAACCTGCCATTTCTTAATGGGCAGTAAGCACGTTGCTTTTTTAAATGATGTCCTTCTCCATCCCTCAGTCCCGTGCGCCTACATTTTCAGTCTGCTCCCCTCCTTCTCGCTCCATCACCAGTTCCATTCCCAGCCGTCCCCACTTTCAACCCGCTCCTGCCCGTCCCCCCTCCCTGTTCGTCAGCGCACGGTGACGCCATCCCGCCGCTCACGCAACCCCACCCCCTGCAGAGCCCCGGACTCGCTCAGGATCGGCCGGTTTCCCTCAAACCCGGAATGTGAGGCCCTCCGCCCGGCCCGTCCCTCTCCCTTCCCCTTCCCTCCCCCTCACCCGCGCCCGGCACCGGTCGTCCGCCCCTCCCCGGATCGCTCCCCCGTCCCCCGGGGCCGCCCTCAGCCTCCCGCTGTGGGCCGAGTCCTCCCGCGTGACTGCCGCCGCCCAGCCGAGTCCTTCGGGGCCAGGGGAGGAGCTCGGCACGGAGGGAGGCGGGGGCCGGCGGCGGCGGCGGAGGAGGAGGAGGAGGCGGCAAAGGCTGAGACAGCGGCAGCCCCCTGGAGGAGCAGGAGCAGCCGCCGCCGCAGGCGCAGGAGCAGCCCCGACGGCCCCGGCCCCGGCCGCAGCAGCGGCAGCAGCTGGGGGAGGAGGAAGAGAAGGAGAAGGAGGCAAGGAAGATGGCGGCGGTGGAGCTGGAGTGGATCCCAGAGACGCTCTACAACACCGCCATCTCTGCAGTAGTGGACAACTACAGCCGCTCCCGCCGCGACATCCGCTCCTTGCCCGAGAACATCCAATTCGATGTTTACTACAAGGTCAGTGTCACGGAGGCCCGGGCCGCACCGCACCCCCTCCCTCCGTGCTGTCCCCTGCCCTCTCCTAACCCCCCCCCCGTGCTGCAGCCGTACCCCTTCCTGCGCACCCTCCCCCCTACCCCGTGCTTACTTACCACCTACCCCTTCCCGCTCATCCCTGCACCCCCTGCCCCGTCCTCTTCGTCCCCACCAGCGTTGCCCCCCTCCCCCGGTCCATGCTGTTCTTTTCGCTTGCTACTTCCCGCTCCTCCTGCTTATCCCCACCCCTTCCTGCTCACTCTCCCCGCTCCGGTGCTACCCCAGCCCCTTCCTCACCTCCCCGAGCTACCCCTCCCTGCGGCACCTCTGCCCCTTTCTTATCCTCCTGCTCCGTGCGGATCCCTCCCCTCCGCGTTCTGCCCACCGCTCTGTGCTGACCCCCTCCCTTCAATCTGCACCCCTCCCCCAACTTTCCTCTCCTGCACCCCCAGACCCCGCTGTGTATTTCTCTCTCACCACTCGGCTCTTTACCACCCCGATCTCCCGGGCCGCCTCCTGGGCCATAGACCCGTTGTTAAGTCCATCTTGGCTCGCTTTCGAGGCTTCTTCTCCAGCTCCAGGGCCCCTTAGTTTTCCTTGGGGACTTCCTTGCATCTTTTCCCTCCCCCTCGTTCCGTGTCCCTTGTAATATTTCCGGGACCCCCACCTCCATTCTCGTCTATCCTCATCTCCAGCTGGACTTCACCGCTCCATTCTCCTTCCTCTTCGGCGCCCATTCCGTCTGGGGTTCCTTCTCTCTGTGTGGGGCGGCGGGGGGGAAGGGGGCGGGGTAGTTAAAAGGCTCTACACGTCTTATGTGAAAATAATTTTCAGCTTTGACTTGCACCTCTTGATCTATGTTGAATATTCGTACCCTTTGGTAAGAGGCGTAGATTAGGAGAGGGATCAACTGGTGGGAAGAGAGAGGGCCAAGGGAAACAGGCCTAAACTGCACTGCCTTGAACAGTTTAGACGATACTGGTGTAGTTTTACTTTGTTTTTTATAGAAAGGGAGGTCTTTGCGGCTTGGGACGGTGTTTTTTGCCTTTCTCGATAACTGCCATTACTTTGTGCCCCATACGAGCTTGTTGATTGATTGTTCCTAAGTCTCTTCTCACCTTCCCCCCACCCCACCAATTTTTGCTTCTTGAATTTAAGGCTAAGTGCCCTAAGGCAAGGACGTTTTTGCCTTTTATTGTGGAGAGACTGCGGAATCCCAGCCTATGTCCTTTTTCTTTTCTTCCCAAATTTAAATGTGAGCACTGTCATCTTACTGTGATCGTTACAGTGCAAGTTAATAAATGCGTTTGTCATACATCCATTGACTTTTTTTCTCTCCTGTGGTATTTAACCATATTAATTTGTGGGAAAATGTTGTTTTATATCCTAAGTTTTTCACTCCTATGATCTTAATTTCTTAGTTTTCTAAATCAACCTATCCCATATTGATAAGTACTTAATTGATAAAGAAAAAGTGCGGTGGGTTTTGTTTTGTTTTGTTTTTCCCTGTCTGTAGTCTCCTTAGGTACTATAGCTTTCTCCACCCCCTTAATGTTGCCATTAATTAGCAACTGGCTCGCAACATTCTGCTAAATTCGGTTGCTTTCTGCCACAAAGATAAGTTTTTCTAAATATTTGACAGTTTCATTTTGGTCCTGTATAGTAGCACTTTTTTCATGCAGTATGTGCTCTTCTTACTCATCTTTAACAGTTTCTATTTGTACAGCTAAAGAAGTTTGGGATGGTTAACTCCATATTCATGCAGTGATTACTTATATCTAGATTTTTAGCTGACTATTTCTTCCTTAGTCATTTTATTGACCTGTTACCAATTTAAAATATTTTTTTTAATTACCCATCTTTTCCCACCAAAGGGATGTGTGGATGCGTGGGTGTGTGACCAATAATTGGAAGTCTCTAAAAATATTTGGTTGTATACTGTCAGCCTTCAGTAGTTAAAACTCTGTTGGTGAGAAAATGCTACCTTTATACATGTAGTTTACAACTCAGCTCTTGTGGATAAATATTAAATTTTAAGTCAGCATTCTGAGATAGTAAATTACCTTAAGAGGCATAACACTACCTTTTAATTAGATCTTATCGTCCTTTAGTTTTCATTGCATTTGGTATCCCTGTGGATTGAAGAAATCTGAGACCTTCTGTCTACAGCCTTTGAGACTAGCATAGCAATGGAGACCAGACCTGTATTTTCATTGGTGGAGGGGCTGCCAATGAATTAGAGGCCACTTTAGTTGCCTACAGGACCACGACTTTCCCCAAATCACTGGGTGTGTCAGGGCTTTAATCTGATAAAGACCCTGGGGATGTTTCTTTCTATTTTAGTTCTCTACCTACTTTGCACCCTTTTAAAACATTTTTGAAGAACTTGGGAATTGTAACCATTTCAGTTACACACTCAATCCTGTTTTCATTAGTGTGTACTTTATTTGGTCATTTTCTGGTAACTTCTTCAGATAGTATTTGTGGGATTAGTAATTTAATAATCTTCTTAGAGGTACAATTTAATGTGACTTCTTTCTAGCTGTGATTTCATGTTTGTTTACTTTCTTGATATAGCCTACTTCTGTAATTATTGATGGTCTATTAGGAACAGGGTTTAAACGAGTTAAAGTCTGCAGATTGGTTATAAAAATAATAGTGTGCAAAAGTTTTAAATACTAGTGTCTGTCCTGAGTTTTAATAAGTAGCACTTATTAAAAATGGTGTGTCACCTTAAAAGAAGTGTAGTTCTGTTTTAGACTAGAATTTTAGTGCTCTGTACCTAACAAATCCATCTCTTATGAAATTAAGGTATTGAAAATTCCATTATTAGGAGGCTGAATTAAGGAGGAGAGAAAAGTAAGGGACTTTGTATAGTAAAACCTTAGCTTCTGGAACAATACTTATATTGTCTATATACATGCATGTACACATGTACATATGAAAGGTTTGGCTCGTACAACTGCAAAACTTTTAATTTTTAAATTTAAAAAAAAATCATTCTTTTATGCTTCAGTCATTTCCTGATGGCCTCTTTCACTCCTCCATTGTAGAAACTTTCCCTATAACAAACAGTTAAGACAGTCCCCTGCCTCTTTGCGGAGAAGAGGAATGTTTCCACTGTTCTCTCAACACTAAGATTGAACATTAATTTTTCTGTTATAGTTGCACTTACTCTTCCGGTTCTGCTTACTTCACATTTCATAACTTTGGTTACATATGGGACTTTTCTCTCTCTGACTTCCTTGGTCAGTACCTTCGAACAGTTAGGTGACTTTTTTCAATTAATTATAAAATTTGCAAAATTACAACTGTTGTTGATGGTAGTCACTTAAAAGTGTTTAAGAGGGGTGATTAGAAATAGGCTGGTCAAGGTTAAGAGTTTTGTTTGGGATTTGAAGATGCTTGAAGACACCATTTACCTAGTGTGAATATCTCTTTGACATGCCATAGGTATTTAGGAGTGTAGATTTAGAGATGCAAGGGACCTTACATGTTACATGTATAGTCCAGCCTTCCCCTTGTTTTACAGATAGTTTAACAAGAGGTCCATATAGGGAAAATGACTTACTTAAGGTAACACAGGTAGTAATTGGTAGAGTTAGTATTTAAACCCAGTTTCTCTGATTCCTAAACCACTACTTTTTACTGTACAAGTTTTTTGATGTAATTACATTTAAGATGATTCAATCTTTTTGGGGGGGGTGGCTAGGCAATGGGGTTAAGTGACTTGCCCAGGGTCACACAGCTAGTAAGTGTTATGTGTCTGAGGCTGGATTTGAACTCAGGTCCTCCTGAATCCAGGGCCAGTGCTCTATCCACTGTGCCATCTAGCTGCCCCAAGATGATTGAATCTTGATATTTGGAGGGATGATTGATTGAATGATGACTGGATCTGAGCTCTGGAGTAGTATGACAATAGGAACCAAAAGTAGACCAGAGCTGAGAATAAGAATAAAAGAGGGAGCGTGGGGCCTGCTTTTCTTGATAGACTTCTCCAGGAAACCCTTTTGCCACAGACACGGCAAGCTGTGGAGAGCCAGTGGCGAAACATCTTAAGTAATTTTTGGAAAATGAATTGAAGAAGTCCTTGAAATATGCCTTCTTGAAGTAAAAGTAGTACTGACACTGGAGTTCTTACACATACCAAACCTTCTGGAGAAGTCTCTACATAGAGAAGCTTAAGAGTGCTAAAGGTCAAGGATGTAATAAAAATAAAGGATATGTAGAGGAGCAAACCTAGATCTTGCCAACCACAGCTTTTGTGAGATACATAGAAACATAGCTATATAAATAAAGCATTATTAGGCATTAGGCATTGTGCTGAATTCTGGGAATACAAACTATGAGCAAAGACAGTACAAAAGGGAGCAGCTGAGAGCAGGAAGGTATAAAAGTGAGCCATATGGGAGCTACGATGGGTTATGCAGGTCTATTAGGAAGGGGGATAGGGTGACCCTTGAGCTGCCTGAAGTACAAAATCCTTTCATTTCATATTGATATTTCCATGTTTCTTCATGCGCTTCATAGTTATTATTTTATGACATTGCAGTTACATGAACAGAGCACATGTTAGCTACATAAAATAATGTAGTTATCATATTTTTTCTATAGAGAGACCCTCTTTTCCTTTTCTCATGCCAGGATGTACTAGAAACTTTTTATTGATTCCACAGGGTCATTATCATAAGCATAACATAGTGAGTCTCTTCAGGCTGTTTTGTCTTATAAGGTTGCTTGCCCTTTCACTGAATGCCCCCATTATTCTATGATGTTTTTGTCAGCTATCACTTCTTCTCCCTTCTAATTTGCTTTAGGTATATTAGTAAACTTGATACTAGGCTTGTTAGAATTGGATATAAAATAAGACTGGATTTCTAGTAAAGATTCATTGGATTTTGCCTAAACTTTCAGGACATGGACTTTGATCTATATTAATTTCTCAGGGTCCTATTTTTGCATACTTGGTTAATATCAGTAGTCACTTCTCAATGACTCCTTGCCCCACAGCTCCCCTTAAAAGCTTCCTTATAACAGATAAGTACAGTCAAGCAATGAATAAACTGGTGAATAAATTGGCCACAGGTCTGAAAATGCGTATGCCTCATTGTGTACCTGTAGCCTGCCCACTTCTCTGCTAAGAGGTGAGAGGCTTGCTTCACTGTCATTTCTTTAATACAATTGGACTCTGTATTAATCAGCAAAACATTTTTTTTGGCTCAGAAATTGCATTATAAATTGTCATTTAAGGAGTTATTGCACTGTATGTACCCTTTGACCCAGTCATCCACTACTAAGTATATACCTTAAAGAGATCAAAGAAAGAGTAAATGAATGTATATGTGCAAAAATATTTATAGCCCCTCTTTTTGTGGTAGAAAATAATTGAAAAATAAGGGGATGTCCATTAATTGGAGAATGGCTGAACAAGTTATGGTATATAAATGTATTGGAATGCTATTGTGCTGTTAAAAAATGATGGATTCAGAAAAATCTGGGAAGACTTGTCTGACCTGATGTGGAATGACTTGAGCAGAATCAAGAGAACAATATATACCAGAATGATATCCTAAAGATAATCAACTCTAAAAGACTTAGGAACTCCAGTCAACACAATGACCAATCACATTTCCAAAGGACTCTTGATAAAATGTGCCATGCATCCTAGATGGAGAAATGATGGACTCAGAGTGCAGATTAAAGCATCCTTTCTATTTTTTTCTTCCTTTTTTCTTTTCTCTTTCTTAACATAATTAATATGGTGAATTTGTTTTGCATAACTCTACATATTTGTAATGGATTTTATTTTTCTTGCCTCTGGGGGAGGGGGAAAAGATTTGGAACTGAAAATAAAAGTAAATAAAATTGAATTTTTAAAAATGACGATTAAATTCTCAGGGTAGCACACAAAAGCCCACTTATTGTAGTAGTATTATTGATAATGCTAATTTTCTCAAGGAAATACTGTCAATAAGAGTCATAATGCTTGAGGGAATGTCCAGTGTCTATTGTTTAAGAATTTAGGGGGAAGGTTAATGGTAGTGAAGAGATGGAGAGATAGAGTATAGTGACTTTTTTTGCCAAATAGGGAAAACAGCCCTGGGTTGGGTGCTTTATTCTGGCTACTATTTAGTGTCCATATGATGTTAGGAAAATTGTCACCTATAAAATGGCCTACCTTTCTAAGATCATTGAGGCAAAGTGGATAGAGCACCGGCCCTGAAGTCAGGAGGACCTGAGGTTCAAATTCGGCCTGAGACCAAACACTTGACACTTACTAGCTGTGTGACTCTGGGCAAGTTACTTAACCCCAATTGCCTTTAAAAAAAAAAAAGAGATAATTGAGGATCAGATGAGGAATTTACCAAGTCCTAAAGAAACTGCTTTAATTATGTCTCTCCCACCTGTCTTACCTCTATTCCTGTTGTTATCACCCTCTTGGATTATAGGAATAGCTTCCTAACTGCTCTTTCCTCTTTTCTCTCTTCTCCGGCATACCAGATTTGTAAGCAGCAGTAATCGTGTCACTTAAAATCATCAACGACTACCTCTGGTTCATCTCTTCCTGGCATTTAAGACCTTCCAAAGTCTGACACAACTGAGCATTCCAGCCTTTTCTCGTATTTCTATGCCAGAGTCAAATTGGTCTATACTCTGCTACCTCTCATTTACCCCTGCCAATGACTTAGGTCCTTTCTCTCTTTTTTCCTATTGAATTTCTATCCATTTTTTAAAGGACAATTCAAATGCTACCTCCATGCAGCCTTCCCAAATTGGTAATGACTTTCCTTTGGACTTCATGTTGCACTTTGTTTTACAATTCCCTAATATATTTTGGTTATTTTGCATATTATTGTTATGTGTGTTTGAACCTGAAAAATTAAAATCATTTTTGTTGCAAAAAGAGTAGATACCCAAAAAAGAGAAGATTTTCATCACTTCACTTCTATTTTCCTCCCATACCCCTTCCCAGTGTAGCAAAGGTTGAAAAAGGAAAAAAAGTTTAGCATAACCAACCAAACTGTCAACCTCTAAGCCAATTCTTTGTTACTGCAAAAAAAAAGTAACTGAGTATTTTTGTATGTATGAGACCTTTCCCTCTGTCTTAGACATTAGGATATAGGTCAAATAGTGGTATTGCTGAGTCAAAGGGTATTTATAACTTAGTGACTTTTAAAGTATAAATCTACATTGTTTTTTAGAACACTAGACCCAATTCACAGCTGCCTCAAACCGTGTATTAGGTTCCTGTTTTCTTATAGCCCCTCCAACATGTATCCTTTTCGTCTTTGCCAATCTGATAGGAAAGAGGTAAATGTGCATGAAATCTTTTTCTCCCACCCTCCCATTATAATGTAAGCTCTCTGAGGGCTGGGACCATGTCTTTTCAAAACTCTGTCTCCCTGATCAACTACCATAATGACAGTTATCTTTAAATGAATACATGGATGAAGTATGTACTATATCATATTGGTTCAAATATGGACTGTGTCCCTAAAATGAGATTTCTTGGTGAAGAAAAATGTTTATATAGATGTCAAAAAATCATCACTCACAATTACCATATACATTACCATATGAATTATGTGCATGACACAATTCTAAGCACTGGGAATATGAAGATGATCAATGACACTGCTTGCCATCAGTGAACTTGTAATTGGAGTTGGGGGTTCCAACATGTACACATAGAATCCTAATAGTATTGGACAACTGAGAGAGCCAGAGTACTCTAGGAATGTGTAGGAAGAGAGACATTTTATTCTAAAGAATTAATGTTTTATGAACTACTGTGTATCAGTATTAAATACAGAATATAAAATAAAGGCCACATAGCATAGTGGATAGAAGATGTGGGTTGTTTACTTCGTCCATTAGATACTGGCTCTGGGATCACGTGCAAATCACTTAAACCTCGTTGCACCAAACAGCTTATGATTTAAAGATGAATTTGATATACATTAATGGAGGGACTTTCCATACCAGTAGTTCCTAACATTGATTAAATCACAGATCTGAGCTTTAATTTAAAAAAAAAAAGCACAGACAAGAAGGTCCCCAGCTTTTCAGTTGACAGTCATTTATTAAAGGTCACTAAATGTGCCCTTACCCTGGGGCAAGTCCCTTCAAATCAGCTTTTTAATCATCATTGGCAAGGAGTTCACATTCTAATGGGGAAGACAACATGCAAACTGTGTACATATGAGATATATACAGAGGAGATGAAAATTAGTCCTAGAGCAGGTGGGCTTCAGAAAATCTTGGAAAGACTTGTATGGACTGATGCTGTGTGAAGTGAGCAGAACCAGGAGAACATTGTACACAGTAACTAACAGCCAAGTTGTGCCATGACTAGCGTTAATAGACTTAGCCCTTCTCAGCAAAGCAAGCATCTAAGACATCTACACAGGTCTTATTATGGAAAATGCTATCCACGTCTGAAGAAAGAACTATGGAGTTTGAATGCAGATCCAAGCATAGTATTTGCTCTTTTCTTCCTTCTGTTTTGTTTTGTTATCTCTTTCTTGTGGTTCCTCCTATTGGTTCTAATTCTTCCTTACAACATCACTAATGTGAAAATATGTTTAATAGGAATGTATATGTATAACCTATATCAGATTGTGTGCTGTCTTGGGGAGGGAGGTGGAGAAAAATTTAAAACTCAAAAGCTTATGGGAGTCATTGTTGATAATTTAAAAAAATTTAAAAAAGAAAGAAAATTAGTCTCAGAAGGAAAGTTCCAGAAGTATAGGGAACCAGGAAATCTAGGAGGCAGATATGAGGAGGGGAGAGTATGCCAGGCATGGGGGAACAGCCAGTGAAAAGGCAGAGTCTGGAGATGAAATATGTGATGTATATAGCAAGAAGACAGGTGTTGGATTATGAAGTACGTGGAGGGCAGTAAAGTATAATAAGACTGGAAAAATAGAAAGGAACAAAGTTGTGAAGGATTCCTATTTGATCCTAGAGATAATAAAAAAAAACCCAGTAGTTTGTGGGAGGAGGAGGGATGACATACTATACTTTAGGAAAGGTTACTTTGGTCACTGTGTGAAGAATGGGTTCAGAATGGGCAGAGATTTGAGGCAGGGAGACCAACCAGAACACTAGTGTAATAGTCCAGGCATGAGGGTCTAAATTAGGGTGGTGGGTGTGTGAGGCAAAAGAAGAGAGATATTTTGAAGATAAAAATAGCAAGATTTGGTAACAGATTAGATTGGTGGGATAAGTGACAGTGTGGAGTTGAGGATAACACCAAGGGTACAAGCCTGGCTGACTGGGAAGATTATGGTGCTCTCAATGGTAATAGGGGAAGATGGGAAAAGAGAAAGGTTTAGGGAAAAAATAATTGCTCAGTCGTTTTTAATCATATCCAACTCTTCATGACCCCATTCGGGATTTTCTTGGCAAAGATACTGGAGTGGTTTGCCATTTCCTTCTCTACCTCATTTTACAGAGGAGGAAACTGAGGCAAACAGGGTTAAGTGATTTGTCCAGGGTGACACAGCTATTAAGTACCTGAAGCCAGATATGAGCTCAGGTCTTCCTGACTCCAGACCTGGTGCTCTATCCACTGCCTCACTGTCTGCTCTGTGGAAAGATAATGAATCACTTAAAAACCATTTTAAAGGGTCATAATATGAAATGATAAAAGCTTATACCATGCAGGCCTTACTGAAAATCCAGCTTTCTATAAGAAGTCTTTACTGATCTCCTTAATGCATGTCTTTCCCTTTGATGTTATCTCCACTTTATCCTATACATATCTAGTTTGAACATAATTTTTTGCATGTTGTCTCCCCTATGTGAGCTCCTTGAAAGTTGGGACTGTTTTTGCAGTTCTTTGTATCTCACACAATGCCTGCCAATACTAGGAGCTCATTTTATTCGACTTTTCCTATACCAGGGTGGTATAGAGAGAAGGGGGGTGGTGTATGCATTATCTGTTGTAGGTGGTACATTGGATAGAATGCTGGACCTGAGTTCAAATTCTGCATCAGACTGGTACTGGTTGTATGACCCAGGGCAAATCTCTTAACCTCTCTCTATGCCTCAGTTTCCTTATTGGTAAAATGGGAATAAATAAAGCATCTGGACAGCTAGGTGGCATGGAGCATAGAGTGCTGGGCCTGGAGTCATTAAGATTCATCTTCTTGCATTCAAATCTGGCCTCAGACACTTAATGGCTCTGTCACCCTGGGCAAGTCACTTAACCCTGTTTGCCTCAGTTTCCTCCTCTGTAAAATGAGCTGGAGAAGGAAATGGCAAACCACTCCAGTATCTTTGCTAAGAAAACCCCAAATGGGGTCATGCTAGCAAGTTGAACACAACTGAAAAACTACTGAACAACAACAGAATAGCACCTAACTTACTAAGTTGTTGTGAGGATCAAATATATAATATAAAGTTGTTTACAAACTTTAAAGCACTATATAAATGCTGGCTGTTATTATTTTCATCATCATCATCATATGATGACACATAATAACAGATTGGATTTTTAGAGTTAAGTGTAAGAGAGGAATCATCAAGGATCATTATTGGGAGAATAGCATTCTCCTTGATAGTAATAGGAAAATTGGGAAGAGTGGGGGAACAGACAAAGAGTTTTGTTTTGGACCAGTTGTGTTTGAGATGCTTATAGAATATCCACTTCAAAATGTTCACTAGACAGTTGTGATGGAAGCCTGGAGTTTAGCAAAGAGGTTAGGGATGGATATATTCCATATCCAAAGATGTGGAATCAACTGCATAGAAAAGAGATTACCAAGTAAGATAGTGGAAGGGAACAAGTCCCAGGGCAGCCTTGGGAGATACCCAGGATTAGTATCTTGACCTGGATGAAAGATACTGAAGGGAAGGGTAAGAGGAGAACTAAAAACTAAAGAACTAAAAGAGAGAGTTTTCCTGGAGAAGGGAATGATTTTCAGTGTCAAAGGGTAAAGAGAGGTTAAGAAAGATGAGAATTGAGAAAAGGCATTAGATTTTTGCAGTTAAGAGACACCTAGTGACTTTACAGAGATCAGTTTCATTTGAATGATGAAGCTGGAAGCCAGATTGCAGAGGGTTTATAAAAGAGTAGGAGGATAGGAGGTGAAGGCTAAAGTGGGTTTAGCCTAGAAGGGGAGGAGAAATAAAGTACAAAAGGAGCAGGGATGATAGGATCATGTGAGGTTTTTTTTAAGAATGAGAGAGACATGGACAGGCATGTTTGTAGTAGTTGGGAAAGAGCCAGGAAATAGGAAGACACTGAAGACTAGTGAGAGAGTGGGGATGAAATCACTTGTGCATGTAGAGGGGTTTGCCTTGGCAAGGAGGGCCTCTTCTTCATGACATACAGCCTTAAAGGAAGTGATAGTAGGGGAACACAAATGAGTGATTTGAGATGAGGAGGGAAGAAGAGGGAGCTTTTATTGAATGACTTCTGGTATTTTCTGTGAAGACTGAAAAGATGAGAGGCCAGGAGGAAAGAATAGTATGGGAGATTTGAAGGGTTTAGAACAGCTTTTGTAGTGAGAGGGAAAGCAAATATTGATTAGGGAGGTGTAAAAAGATTGCCTAGCAAGGAGGGCTTAGTTGAAATTATGTAACATAAATGTTCATCAGACCCAGTTAGCACAATTTTGTGATTTTTTTTTAGCTCTGTTCAACAGCATATGAATAGTAGTGTGAAGGTAGCAAGTAATGGAGGTAATCTAAAGTTGAGGTATGGCAGAGCATGAGTGATAAGACAAGGGGGCAAGGAATTAGAATGTTAAGAATAGTGTAAGGTGAACTGATTGCTCATGGAACTGAGTTAGGGAAAGTTGAGTTTGTGTTAGTGCAGAGGTGATGGTCTGGGAAAGAATGAAAGTGGGAGGATTGAACATTGTTAAGGAATAGGCAACACTTCCCTGCCCAAGTCCCCAGTATTTTAAGGGGATAGGAGCTATGTTAACAAGATTTAAGGCCACACTGGCCTTCCTGAGACTGGGGATACTGGGGTATCCCCAGTCCTTCATTTAGTGTATCAGGTTAACTTAAATGGTTAATGTTCTTCCTGTTCATTTTCATGTTCTTCATGGCCACGTACTCAACCTTTGATTCCAGTGAGCTGATTTTAGAATTCATACCAACGGCCTATATTCAGGACAGGGCGAGAATATCTTGGTTCATCAGAATGAATAAATCACCATTGCTGGAGGGAGAAGAACTCAGTATTTCTTCTGTGGATACTGACCCAGTAGCATAGTTTTCATGTATAAAGGACAACTTTAGATTTTATTGTTACCATCATATTTGGTTAAACTGTATTGAAGATAGTGGAATTTTCTTTGATGGTACAGGTTGCATATATCTGTCTGAAAAGACAGATGTACTCTATTGTCTTAAGCTAGAGTTGAATAAAACTAGAGCCTGCCCCCGCTGGGGATATGGGGGGGACAGTACCTTTGCGGGATTAGAGTGAAGGAGTGGGCTTTTTTTTTTAGTACAACTCTGCTTAAATACATTTACCATCATTTTTTTAACTAAAGTTTTTACATTTTGTTTTCATATCATCTTCATATTACCCTCCCCGACAGATTCAGCCATCCCTTCAAACAATGAAAAGGTAAAAACAAGCAGTTTAGAAAAGCTAAGCAACATAGCCACAAAGTCTGATGACATAATGATGTACCACACCAGTAGCTTCCCCAGACCTACAAAGATGGCAGGGAGGTGCATTTTCCTTTCTTATTTCTGGATCTAAGCTTGGTCTTTATGACTGTAGCGGACTGTAGCAGTGCAGTTTCGTCATTTTTATACTCATATATTTGCCTGATTCTACTTAACTTTACTCTGTATCAGTTCATTTAAGTCTTTTTATTTTTATAATTTCTTATCGTTGTTTATGGCATAGTAATACTATATTAATGTGCTGTAATTTATTTTAGTCCCTCTCCAACAATCTGCTTTGGAGTATTGTACTACCATAAGAAGTACTCTATGAATATTTTGATATATAATGGAACCTTTCTTTCTTTGACCTCTTTGGAATATACCTAGCAGTGTTATCTCAGTACCAAAAGCCAAGAACATTTTGTCACCTTTCTCGTATAATTCTCATTTGCTTTCCATCAACAGTGTATTAGTGTGCTTGTCTTTACACATACTCCAACACATCCACTTTTAAAAATGAAAACAAAAGTTCAACTCATAGTCAACAAAAGCAAGTAATACTTTGAATGTTTTCCAACTTGAAAATGGCAGATGGCAGAAGGGGAGTGTGTGCCATCCCTGGGCAGTGGTCCAAGGAGGACCTGCTGTCATCAGAGGCCCCTAAAGCAAGGGGAAAGGGCTGGCATCCTCTGCTGGAGGGAGGGAAGTAGGGCTCATTGGAGTGCACACCAATGAATGAATAAATGAAAAGGCATTTATTAAGTGCTTACTAGGTGCTCTGAAGATACAAAGAGAAAAACAAGACAGCCTCTCTGCTCAAGATCTTCACGTTCTAAACTAGAGGAGACAACATATTTAGGAAATTTTAGCTATGAGTCAAATGGAAAGGCCTTGTAGTCCTTAAGGTGCAGCAGCAAAGCAGATGGTAATGCTTTCTTTTTAAAATGTCATTTCCACTGGTAAAGCCAGGTCCATTTCTGTCATTGACCCATCTAACAATGTTGTGGGCTTTGTTTTTGAGAATGCTGAACATATATTTCTCACCAACCACATGATCTATTGGGTGGGGCCAGAGCCTGTGTTACTCTTACACCTACCCTGCTTCACCTTTCTCCTGTCTGGCCCGGTGCCGCCGCCCCCCCCCCCCCCCCCAGTACGTGTAAGATCTTGAAGCTTGAATTCTGGTTCTATAGTTCCTTGGATATGAATGAAAGAAAGAATAAAAATCTGTTGAGAAAGCCAGTGGAATTCAGTGAGCTACCCACTAGTACTAAAATGTCAATTATACAATTTGCTAAATTTTTGATGCTTTTTGGCATGTGACAGTATGCTGATGTTTACTGTAGTTTTGTGTCCCCCACTGCGATTAAAGATGGCAAAAAGTCTTTTTTCGTTTGATAGTTAACCATTCATGAATCCCAGGTTCATTAAGAAAGGCAAATTCTTTAAGAAAAAGTTCCACTTTTTTAACAGAAGGCAAATGTCTCGTCTGTTTACCTTTTCTTAAATACTGGTATTTATTTGCAAATATATTTGTTGAGTTTTGGGCCACTGGAATATTTAAACTGTAGTTTGTCTCCTTAGATTACTTTTTTTCCCAATCTTTTGTCTAGTGAACAAATATCTACATTAATGAAGTTCTGTATGTATACTGTGTTTTTAATAACCAAGCTCATTTGAAATATCTATACAGCATTTGAAACAAGTCTGCTCTCCAAATTGTGATCCAGCAAATCCTTCACATGGCAGTAACCATTCTGTTTTATACTCCTTTCATTTGGCCTACCCTCTCTTGATAACACTGGATATATAGTGGGTTGTGGTCAATAATAGTGGGTAAGTGATAAGGAAAAGAAAAAACTATGCAAGGTAGAAATAATAGAATTTATTTTGTCGTTTATTTAGACTACATGGTTTATTAGGTAGTTCTGAATTATATGTAAAATCTCATTTGTACATTTTTTTAATTCCAAAAGAAATGCTGTACCTGGTTAACTCAATAGGACATTTGACTCATAATTCTAGACACATATTAAGTGCTTGATTGATGTGACAGCACCATCAGTTGTTTTGTAAGACAGTAGTTTATGATTTGTAATTTAGGAATGGAACTGGAAACCATCCTTTATCTTTTGAGTAGTCATGAAAAGAGCATATTTTAAGATAGCAGAACTGATATTGCAATTTAGAGCTTTTAATCCAGTCATTTTTTTGGTCAGTCATTTCATAAGGAAGGTCTTATTCAACAGTGATTATCTAGTAAGGTCCTCTGCTGGGCACCACAAAGGGATGAAAAATGTTAAATTTCCTGGTCCTCAAGGAGTTGAAAGTTGAATAGATTTTAAATCAGAATTAATTCAATCACAGAATGTTAGAAGGGGAGGAGACCTTTGGAGATTATTTAGCATAGCTCATTTTACAGACAAAATAGACCTAAAGCCGTGAAGTAATTTGCTTAATGTAATAATAAAGGGCAATCTAGCAGGGGTTCCAACTCGGATCTTCTGGCTCCAAGTTTAGTACTCTTACTGTTTGACTCTGTCTCCCTCTTTTTCCTTTTTGTGGATTTCCATTTTTTAATTGTCTTAATTTTAGTGAGGTTTTTACTTGCTGTCCTAGATTTAGTTTTCTAGAAAGTGTCCTTTAATCTTATACATATTGATTCATCTGATTTTTGTTTTTAAAATTTTTTTTGAGATGTCATAAATGAATGAAATTCATCCATACTTTTCAAAGAGCAGTTTGTAATAGAAAACTTGCTTATTCATAAAGTCCTAGTTTGTAGAAGGAATGAAAATGAGCATACAAGTAATCATCACAATTGAAATTAAGAATAGATCTTGAGTCTGTACAGAGAAGAGGTGGCAAGGCAATTTGATTTGTAGGAAGTTATTTGAAATATTTTTACCTTTGATGTTTTGAGAACAATAAAAAAGTTACTTCTGGCAAACCTGGTTGTTGTTTTTTTTTTTTATGTTGGACATGTTAAGGAATTTTTAAAGAACATTGGCTATGAGCATAGGAAAATAGCACTTTTGGTCCAAGAGAATTTTAATAGCTAGTTTTTGGAATCTGTTCTTGATTTTCCTGTTTGTCACTAAGATAACTGAGGTGCAGGGAATACATGTTCTTTGTGTTCTTGACTCATTAACTTTGCATTCAGATTGCTACTTGTCAGTCATCAACAACATTCTTGAGCGCTTAGTGTTTTTAGCATGCTGTATTTGGCATTTAGGAGGCAGGAGTGAAGAGCTGTGAGGAAGAAGACCTTTCCCTACCTTTATTTCTTTATATTTGAGGAAAGAACAGATATACAGAGAACAAGTGAAATAGGCTTTCCCCAAACCTGTTAGGGTAAAATATTTGAGTCTGAAAGGTTGAAGGGTTTAAAGGAATAATAATTTTATCTTAAATGCTAGTTTCCCAGTTTTAATCTCCAAATTATGGACTTAATATCTAGAATATCTAGATTTATTTAAAATCTCCCTCTGACAGAAAGTTCTAAATGGAGTAGATTCTTTTTATGTCACTTTCATTTTTGAATGTATCTTTGCCCCTGAATGCCCTTTCCTTTCATTCCCTCATTGAGTGATGTATCCCTTGGAACAAAGAAAAAAGAGGAAAATTGAGGAGTTCATCAAAACTAACCAAAAGCATTAACCAACTCTTGACAGTTTGGGCAATTTTGCACACCCATAGTTCCTTATTTCTGCAGAATGATGGGGGAGAGGTACATTAGGGAAAGTACTGGAGGCACCTGGAGTAGTAAGGCTTTTTCAAGGAGTAGGCTGGTGAGGCATTTCAGTATCATTTGTAGACCACAGTAACGGAACCATTAGATGAGTATGGATAGTGATGGGGACAACCTTCTGGAGAAGAGAGGGGATGAGATCAAGGGTACATGGGTTGACCTTGCTAAGCATGAAGGGGTACCTTATCATCAGAGATTGGAGCCAAGAAGGAAATAGTATGGGATAGTGTCAGAGTGATATGAAATGAGGAAGGGAGAGAGGAAGCTTACTGAGAATAGACTTAATTTTGTGTGTGTGTGTGTGTGTATGTGTGTGTGCGTGGGGCAGGGGGAAGAGTTGTTATGAGAGGATTGAGGATTGGAACAGCCTATGGGGAATAGAAAAGGGAATCAGTTGGGATCAATTACTTTACTACTTTGAGGGCCTACTTGAGATTAGCTAGTATATATTTATAGTGAATTCAGTCCATTCTGCAGCAAGTTGAGGAAGAAAGGGAGAGGGATTGTGGGAGTAGTCCAGAGTTGTAATTTAACAAGGCAGAATAGGATAAGGGAACAAGGGACCCTAGAAAATAGAGTTGAACTGGTTCACCAAGTTGTATTGCACACTTCCTATTTTTTTCAAATGAGAGATGGCAGATAACAAGAAAACAGCCATCACTTGTCTCTACCACCTCTAATTTCTACTACCATCTTATTTCTCTACTTCCTTTTCATGTCGTTTCTCAAATTAATGGTCTACACCTATTGTACATTTTTTTCTGTTCTTGTAAAGGTCAGCAGGGATTTTCTTAAAATCGCTTCCTTGGCTTCTATGACACTGCTGTTCTGGGTCTCTTGTCTCTGTAGTAGTTTCTTCATCATCTGCTGTACTGACTCTTCCTTCTGCTCCTAAACTGTAGGTGTTTTTTAGGCTCAAACCTAGTGCTCTTGTCCTCTCTATACCTTTTTAAATGTTGACTGCCAGATCTTTTTATCTGCCTGTCTAGTCATGAAACTGAAGTTAAAATATCTAAAATTAAACTTCTATATTTGTCTTTTCTTCACCTCACCCCATCTCTTAAAAGGCAGGCTGCCATTCCTAATTTCCTTGTCTTTTTGACAATAATGCTACCATTCTCCCTGACCCCCAGCTCTCAAAAGTTGAGCCATGTCTTTCGACTCAGACATCCTTTATGTTCAGTCAGTGAGGAAGTTCTCTCCTTTCTTATTTTGAATCTTACCTCCTATATATATTCTTTTTACTGATTAACCTAGGCTTCATGCCTGGATTACTTTAGTCTCTGCTCTGGTTTCTGTCTTCTTGCCTCTATATTTCTATAAGACAGAGCCACATTTAATCTCCCTAAAAGATTGCTTTTTCTATATAATTTCTGCTCAAGAATCCTCAGTGATGTTTAACTGTACAACAGTATCAAGTCTATACCATTCTTTTGCTATCTATTCACAGTCTGGCTCCATATCATTTTTCCAGTCTTATGAGGAATCTTCTGTTCCACTTTGGCCAAATGCTTTACTTCTGAACCATTGCACAAGTTATTTTCTTCTACCTGGAATGCCTGGTTTTATCTTTTTCCTCTTATCCCACTACCCTCAAGTCTTTCTTACCTTTTCCTTAAGGCCTAGGTCAAATAGCATGCCCATAGTTTCTAAATTTCAGGACTGGAAAGAATTCTATTTACTGTAATCTCTTTATTTTACAGATAAGGTAATTTAGGCAGAAAGATGAGAAGTGATTTACTCTAGGAAAATCTAGCACCTTCTCCTTCTTTGCTTAACATACCAGCCCTCATTTTTCCCTCAAATCCTGTAGCACAGAGGTATCAGGCACATGGCTCACAACACTCCTAAGTGTAGTCCGAAGTAGATTAAAATGTCATTGAGAAATACTTAAGAAAATAAATAAAAATACAATAAAACATAAGTAATATTACATTTAAAAACTGTCATTATTGCAGCCTATGGGAGTCCCTATATACAGTTTACTGGCCTTGTTTATATTTATTGGCATTTGTCGGCATCCTGATCATTTTTTAGTAGAGTTGTTCATTTGTATTTGGTAAATAGGAGAAGCTATGAAAGATTCTATGTTGGTAGACATAGTCCATTTTTCGGAATGTTCTGTTATACATTGTGAATATTATCCCTAAAGGACACAGGTTCGTATTTTATTTTAGTACTTTCCATCAGCCCTTTGTAATGTTATTGTTACACGGAATCTTATTTTTAAAATCTGAAGCTTTAGAATAACAGACCTTTTTTGATAACAATCTCAGAATACGTTTATTAAAGGAGTTAAATAATTTAATGTTTATTTTCACAATTTTAATTTTTTTAATTTTTAAAAAAAGTTGGCGACTGGAATGATTAAGGTAATAGGATTTGATTATTAGTTCACGTGAAAACTTTTTGAGTGAAGTGGCAACTTTTCCCAAATTCTCTTGCCTGATTCTGAAAGACATAATTTCCTGGTCATTAAAGGGGTATTACTAAAGGTGGAAAGCTTAATTTTAAAAGCATTATTTTGGTTGTGAATGCCTAAGAGTGAGTAAAGACAAAGTGCAGTTACACAATATATTTTCATGACTATGATCTCAAACAATTTCTGAGCTCTGATTATACTGATAAAAAGCTATTACACTCCTTGTTTTGAGTGGCTGCTTTGAGTCTGCTGTCCTTAATCAGAAATATTTGATATACAGTTGAAAACAGGTTAAGTGTATGGCAACCTTGGTCTTGGCATCCTGACCTTTTTTAGTTGAATTGTTTACTTTTATTTGGTAAATAGGAGAAATGAGTGTGACTTGGGATAGGTCTGTCAGTATCAGTACATTAAAAACATTTAGCTACTTGGAAAGAAGATTTTTAGGTTTATAATGATGTTGGCCCTTTAAGATGTTTATATCCATGTGTTTTAAGTTTTTAATTCTAGTGATGCTGATGAAATGTAAACTTCAAGATTTGGAAACTCATTTGATCTATGGGGTAAGATAGAATGAGAAATCAAGGTTAACTCTGAGATTACAGATGTGGGAGGCTGGGTGCATTGGAAGAGGGATGGGTTTGGAAACAAATATAATGAGTTCTGTTTTGGATTTGTTGAATTTGTGATGTTTCCAGGACATCCAGTTGGCAATGTCCAATAAATAGATGGTTGGTAATGCAGAATGGAAGCTCGAGAGATATGAGTGGGTACTAGATATATAGTGTGAATCATCTGCATAGAGATGATAATAGAAATTATGGGAGTAGGTGATGTCTCTGAGAATGTAGTGAGAAAAGAGATGAGGCTTCAAGATGTGCCATTCCCACAGATAGAGGCTGTGATACAGGTAACAAAAGGAAACTGGACTTAAATAGGTGGATAGGAAGGAGGAAAGCCAAAAGAGAAGTGTTACAAAAACTTATAGAGAAGAGTATCTAGGAGGAGGAGAGGGTGATCAACAGTGTCATACTGTTGAGAGGTCAAGAAGGATGAGGACTGAGGAATGATCATCAGTTTTGGCAATCAAACATTCATTGGTAACTCTTGGGAAATAAGTTTCAGTTGAATCAGAAGCCAAGACTACTGAGGCATGGAGGGTTGTAAACCTACAGTTCTTTAACTGATTTCAAAAGTAATATGTAGACTCATCTTTGGATTATAGCACATTTATTAGGGACTTGATGGGCCTATATTCTATATATTCTGTGCCTGGACAGTACTATAGGAGAACAAGTATTCTACCTCTGTGGAAGATTTGATTGTGACATTGTAAGGTGAATATTCTCACATGCTGACATGCTGGTCTTTCTCGTATAAGCCTGAACTATAAATTTCCTCTTAGATTACTTTCCATTTATACTGTGTGTATATATATGTTGCATGTGCAGTTTTTTGCATATTGTTTCTCTCAGCTGCAAGAACCTGAAGGGCAGGGACCATGTTTTCGCTCTTCCTAGTTTCCCCAGCACTAGCACAGTTCCTGGTACATAGTAAATACCGAATAAAGGCATATATAGAATAACTGAATTTCCACCTATCTATCTTAGACTTCAGCTTTCCTGTATTTGGAGATGCAGACAACTTTTAATCCATCAGGTTTCAAGGTTAGGCATCTTCATCATCACATATGACAGATAGCTGGCTACTTTCCTGGAAGTTGTAGCAGTAATCAATTGGTTATTTCAAATATTACTCTTTTTTTTATCTATTTGTTTTCATAGAGCAACTTGGCAGTCAGTCAGCTAACTCAATTTCTGGTTTCAGGCCCTGGCCAGTTTGTGGACATAAGGGCATTTGGCTCAATTAATAATTGAAAGTTAAAATTACTTCAGCCTTATTGTGTATGTGGCTAAATTTATGATTCATCCAAATTGTCTTTCTCTCTTTTTTTTACATGGCACTTCATCTCTTTCTAAGTTCCGTGCCTTTGGAGTAGACATCCATTCATGCATTGAATACCCTCCCTCCTTAACTTTGGCTCATGGAATTCCTCACTTCCTTCAAGCATCACTACAAGAAACCTTTCCTGATTCTTCCAGCTGTTTAGGTCTTCCTCCCCTAATTACCTGTTACTTAACTGTCCTTTAAAAAAGCATTTATTGTGCATGTGTTTATGTATGTACAAGTTTCCCAAGCCACAATATAAACCACCTGGAGATTATTTCATTAGGTGTATAATATATGCTTGTTGATGACTTGATATGTGTTGAGCATATTGTAGACCTAATATAGTACTTATCTAATAAAGATCATATGTTTTAAGTATTTGATGAATTTTTGGTTATGGTGTTTCTTTCCACTAAATAATTATATTAGAATGAAAATGAACCCTGGAATAAGGTTTTCAGTGATCACAGACCAGGAATTTTCATTATTATGGTAAATTTTTCAAAAAACATTTGCCAATAAAATACTACTTAATGGAAACGGCCATGGTTATTTAATAGTTAGAATATTTCCGATTGGAATTAATAATTCCTTCCCCAGTTGTAAAAAGTTTCTTGATGTCTGTAATGAATCTGGCCACTTTTTTACTTAAACATTTGTTTTCATTACTTTAAACTACACCAGCTTCACTCCTGTTTGTATTCTGTATCCTAGAAAGAGGTGAGGAAATACAGAAATAAGTATTTTAGGAAAGGCAGAAATAAGTAATAGAAGGAAAGGTTAGAGAGGAGCTGGGCTGCTATTTATTTCATGGAGAAAGTACTTTGCAAAAAAACAGCAATAACACATTTCTGTGAGATAACTATAATTTGACTATGAACCAATACAGACATAATAATGGAAGTAGAAAAATACATTTTATCTGATTTATTTCAGCTTTACCAACAAGGCCGTTTATGTCAACTGGGTAGCGAATTTTGTGAATTAGAAGTTTTTGCTAAAGTGTTGAGAGCTTTAGACAAAAGGTGAGTATGTTAAATATTTTCTAAATGCAGTTATTTTCTTGTATAGAACATTAAGCATGGATTATAAATTTTTTAAAATTAGCATTAAAACCTAATAAATTAGAGAAACTTTTTTTAAGCAAATGTTTCAGCATTATATATCTACATGATATGTTTTAGTGCGAAGTTGTTGGAGGATAATTTTTTCATGTGAACCCTTTCCAAATTACAAATTATTTAATAGTTATCATAAATTATTTTTGGAATCAGTTAACTTGATCACTTCTTTGGAAAACACAGGCCAAGTTAAGTACCTAGGGTGCTCAATAAATATTACTATGTGAAATCATTCCTCTTGCTTTTGAAAGTAGGACCCTTATCAGTGGATCTGTGAAATAATATTGAATGAAAAGCATTAGATAAATTTGATACTCTTTCCTTTCTTTTTTTTAGTAAGTATTTTAATTCTGTAATTCCAGATATTTCCTTTGATGCTGTTATTTTCATTTCCATGTCTTTGCTGACTTGAAAGTGCTAAATTGTGAATTGAATCTCTAGTTCACTTAATTCATAAGGCATATGTTCAGAACCAAGTTGTCATTTTTAACTGATAGTCTGCAAATTATCCTTTTAATGTTACTGTATTCTGTTTACAACTCTATGTGATATAATGAATTTGTACTTTTTAAAAGTAGCAACTTTATTTTTTTTGCTCAAAACTTCTAGAAAGGAAAAATATTTTAAAAACAAGCCAGTATTTTCCAGAGGAATTAAGACATGATATTTTAATTGAATACCTTTTTCACCCTTTTAGACATTTGCTTCATCACTGTTTCCAGGCTTTGATGGATCATGGTGTGAAAGTTGCTTCAGTCCTGGCCTATTCATTCAGTAGACGGTGCTCTTATATAGCAGAATCAGATGCTACAGTCAAAGAAAAAGCAATCCAGATTGGCTTTGTTTTAGGTAAATAATGGGAAAAATAGAACAATGTGTATTATATAATGCTGTTATAAATCAGAATCAGACTTGCCAAACTATAGCAACTTTTTCTACGGTCTTCCCAACTACTATATTCCAGTATATTACTAAAAAGTGCTGTGTAGTTATGTTTCACCTTGCAGTTGCAAAGCAGCTAAGTGGTACAGTGAATAGAACATTGGATCTAAATTCAATTCCAGCCTCAGACATTCACTAGCTGTGTGACACTAGACAAGTCACTTAACCTCTCATAACTCAATCTCCTCGTCTGTAAAATGAAGATAATAATATCACATTCCTCCCCGGGTTGTTGTGAGGATAAATGAAATAAAATTTGTAAAGTACCTTGCAAACTTTAAGGTACTATATAAATCCTTGTTATTGTTGCGAAGGACCCTGTCAAGGTGATAGTCTTAAGTTATTAGTCCCAATTTGCAAGTAATGAGTAGCAGAACTACTCAATGAAGTGTAAACTTGCATTCATGTCTTTTGAGTCCCAAATTCCATGTTTTTTTCCATTCTACCTTGTCATTTACATAACATTTTCAGATGACTTGCATAAATTAATACACTATATTTTATTGAGGACGATTTTCTAGCTTAATATTTTGTCATTACTACTTGTCATTCCTTGATATTTTTCTTACCCAGTCACCTTTTATCTCAAACTTTATGTACTAGAAACATAAGGCAAACATTAGTACACAGATGCTAGGGAATAAGTAGGGGCAGGGAAAGGAGAGTTTTTTCAGCTTCCTTTTATTAGGGAAGAGAGTCTTTGGAAACCTTTCATCCTGTAGGTTAGCAATGCTGCAAAACAAGCTGTCATAGCTGCTATAGTTTCTAAAGTTGGGCTTTTAATATTTGCCAAAACACGGGCAGCTAGGTGGCACGGTGGATAGAGCACCAGCCCTGGAGTCAGGAGGACCTGAGTTCACACCTGGGTTCAGGCACATAATGCTTCCTAGCTATGTGACTCTGGGCAAGTCACTTAACCCCAATTGCCTCACAAAAATAAATAAATAAACAAACAAATAAATAAATAAATAAAATTTGCCAAAGCACCAATTTAAACATTGAAGGTTTCAGAAATTTAACACAAAGACTTTGTTATTTAAAAGCTTGTTTAAGATATATAAAATAAAGCATGTTCAAATAATAGCAGTATTATTTTGCTAGTTCTTTAAGCAGTGTTACTTAACCCACTGTGGGTCTAAGAAGATGTTGTTGAAATTGGGGGTTGTAATTTTTGAGGACATTATAGCCAAATTCTAGTAGCATTGTACAACAGTGATAAAAGGACTGAATTTGGAGTCAGAAGGCCAGAACTTGGATGCAAATCCTGCTATTTACGTAATTACCTCTATGACCTTGGATAAAGCACTTGGCTTCTCTGTGCCTAAATTTCCTCATCAGGAAAATTAGAGGATTGAACCAGATGACTTCTGAAATACCTTTCAGGTTTGAATCCGTTTGGCTAGAGGTAAAAAGCACCAGACAGCTATTGAATACCAAGTTCACTTCCATATAAATGAGATAGCTCATGATATCCTTTTCCTTCTCAGTCTTTACCTTGCTTTTACCATTAATGTATTTGTAGGACTTTTTCCCCTTTTATGAGAGGCCTGAAGAGTTTATAGGATGAAAATATTACCTAATTACTTAGTAATGATACATGATTATCTACAAAAGTGTAGATTTATTACTGCATAATCAGTATCCTTGATTCCTTAAATTATAAAATTAATTCCTAATTTCCAGATTATTTCAGAATGCAAAATATCCCATTTTCCATGTCATTAATTTGTTTCATAGAATGCAAAAAAAAGTATTTATAGAATGAAAATAATTTGGTTTTCTTATTTTTTAGGTGGCTTTCTTTCAGATGCAGGTTGGTACAGTGATGCAGAGAAAGTTTTCCTGTCCTGCCTTCAGTTGTGTACTCTACATGATGAGATGCTTCATTGGTTTCGTGCGGTAGAATGTTGTGTGAGGTAGGTTTGACTGCCTTGCAGTAAGCTGTATTGGTGTTGAAGTCCACAGTGTGGTTTAAATAAAATATAATATTGTTGTGCATTTGTATTATATATCTTTGCTGCTGTGCCCCTAGATATGTTTAACTTCCAACAAAGATTTTGAAGTGTATTTGTATTATATTTGGAATGTTCTTTTAGTCTTCATGTTGCGGTGTAAGGGGTTGAGAGGTTGTGACCCCTCAAAGACTGGAGCACAGAATGGGTCATCTGGAATGAATTCACAGACTCAAGCATTCTTTAATTCAAGGTGGCAAAGTTTATTGTTACGCTTTTCAGTGGGCAAGGATTCTTAAGGATCCTGCAAGAGACTGAGAATGCAGCTAAGGTTTATATGGAAAAGAGCATGGGAAAGTAATGCCAGGGACACTGATGAGGTAATCCAAAGGTGCAGGTGTCTTTGGGGGCTATGGATGGGAAAGTACAGGGAGTATACTGGACAGGGAGGGAGATGACAGAGATATGGATCTTTGGAGTCTGGCAGGAGGAAGAGTCCTGGGGCTGGGCAAGGCCCCCCTCTCCCTCTGTCTTGATGAGAGAGTGTTTGGCAGCAAGGGAAAGCTTTCTTACAAGACAGGAACTACTAAGGAATTGGGAGGCTTCCAGAGATCTGAGGACTGGGGCCTGAGCAGCCCAGCTCTGTGTAGTAGCTATACCAGGGATAGAGATAAGGGTTGTGCTGAGGCCCATGCCTGAATAACCACTAGGCACAGTGTCCTTGGGCTGGGGAGAAACTGTCAGGGATAGTGTTTTTGAGGCTAGGGAGAAACTGGGGTACAAGTACAAGCACCCAAACAGAAGCACCAAAGCACCCCATCATTCCCCCCTTAAACAGATGGGACCCACAATCTTTTGGGGTAAGGGACAAAGGTCTCAGCTTCTGAAACTGCTTCCTGGTGGGATTGGGCGTAGAGCTATCCCTGCCTCCAGGGGTCCCTCTGGTCAAGGAGTCGGTTCTCTAGCCAGTGTCTGGAACTTGGCTGATGCCAGGTCCAAGGGGTGATGAGCTGTGGTCTCAGACAGATGTTGGTACCCAGCCTGAACAGTCATCTGGAAGTGGAGGGCACTGAGCCTAGGGGAGACAAATCTGGCAAGGAGATCAAGCAGACAAGGCCAAAAAGAAGTAAAAGGAATATAATCAGGAGTGGGACAAGAATAGTAGTTAACATAGAGAGAAGCCAGGATCCTCAAGAAGAGGATGACCCTGGTATACTAAGGGTTGTTATGGATGTCTCACATTCAGGTGACTTTCTGTAGTCCTATTGAGCTCCACCTATTGAGAGTTGTTGATATACATACAGCAGGAGGTGTTGGCCAGGGCACAGATACCTCCACTAAGCAAGTAGATAATCCAAAGCTATCTGATTATCCAGGACCACATTTGCCAGGGAATCCAGAGGTTGCTGAATATCCAGAAACTATAAGCTGTGTCATTTGCCAGTTGGTGAATGGTCCCTGTCACATTTGAAAGAATGAACTCATGTTGTAAATGTCCATACCGAGGCATGAAATACTCTGTTCCCTTTTTAAGGTACCAGAAAGCATTGTCTCAGAACCCATGCTTTACTCTTGTTAGGGTGGAGGTGCTGGGTTTAGTAATATTGAAAATGGTCAGAGGTGGTGCCAAAAATCCAAGGGAGCACACACCAAAATCCTTATAAGGTGTTAAACACCAGGTGGCCAGAACAACAGTCCTGGGGTCCTGCCAAGTAGTGGCATTTTGCTTTACTTCTCCAGAATCCTCACCACCTGGCCCACCCATCCTACAAAGGAAGGAGTATCCCTTAGGGGTACAGATGGGGCCTGTTTGTAAAAGGTGCTGAGCATGGATGCTTCATGGATCAGCATGATTACATGCTAATGTTACAGGTGAGAGAGAAGCTTTCAAAAGATCAACAAGAGTGTTATAGCTTCAAGGAGGGGCTGTAACATTGTGTGTCAACTGAGGAGAGAAGGTTAAATAAGAAATACCTACTAGGAGAGTGACAGGAAGAATTTGATCATAAGTGCAAGTAGGGAGTGTTCCATCAGAACAGGTGGTACAGCTGGCAGAGGTAAACTTCTGGGGACACATCACTGTAGGCATCATTACAGGTGGTGCAAGTCAAGAGACTAGCAGAGACATTTATAATCCCTCTCCTGCCAAGAGTCTTTACCTGTATGGTGGCCATAGAGCTTGTCTCCCAAGCAAGGGAATAATTTCTTGTTGAGAAACAGGATGTGAAATTGAAAAATTTTCCCATAAAGCAGTGGCCAGTATACAAGGGGTGGCAAAGACCTCTGAGGTGGTTATATTAGGGAGGGGGGCTCTTGCAAAAACTGCTTTAAACAGAAGAGGTTCCTAACTTTAACCTCACAACTGAATAGATACACAATCTTGTTCCACAAACTTGTTTATCCTTCTCTAATTATACTTCAGAAATTGAATCTTTTACATATGATAAATTCAAACATTCATTTTCTTCTTAGGCCATGGGATGACTACAAATTCGGATCAAAACAGCAAGATCTAACATACTTATATTGTGCTGATATCTTTTACTGACCTCTTGCTCTGATCAGAGAAATCTACTATAAAAGGAAAAGGCAGGGACATGTAATAATCCAAATATGACAGGATAGAATATCCTTAGCTCTGTTTGAATTCGCATAACAGTCACAGTTCTTCAGTCATGCAGTATCAATTCCACATCATAGCCAGACTCAGGAATAGTCAGATGGGAAACATTCCTTCTCAAAGGAACAATAGGGAAACTGAGCCAGGAGGATCCCATCCTAGATTGAGGCTAAGATTGTCCTCACAGATTTTTCCCAGATGCAGATCCCCCCTGTTCTGTTTTTGTTCTGTTTTTTTTTGTTTTGTTTTTTGCTTTTAGGCAGTTGGGGTTAAGTGACTTGCCCAGGGTCACACAGCTAGTTAAGTGTCAAGTGTTTGGTCTGAGGCCGGATTTGAACTCAGGTCCTCGTGACTTCAGGGCCAGTGCTCTATCCACTGCGCCACCTAGCTGCCCTTTTTTTTGTTTTTTGTTTTGTTTTTGTTAATATAAATTTTTTTTTCCCTAGTGAGGTAATTGGGGTTAAGTGACTTTCCCAGAGTCACACAGCTAGTGTCAAGTGTCTGAGGCTGGATTTGAACTCATGTCCTCCTGACTCCAGGGCCAGTGCTCCATCTACTGCACCACCTAGCTGCACCCTCCCCCTGTTCTGAGTAGCTTGTGGCATTTCTAACAGACACAGACAACTATACCCAAATTCAAACTCAAAACAAAATTAGTTATAGTCCCAAGAGCCTTTTACCTCAAACAGCAAGTTTTACTAATCACAGCTTAAAGCCAGATACAGTTAATTTTACTCCCATGGAGTTGCAATAAGCAATAAAGATTTACCAGGACTCACATACATAAGAGATTTCACTTAACAGCTTTCTTTCTCAAATTTAAACTTGTCCTGGTGTGAAAGCCAATCATTAGAAATCATTTCTATCTATTGTACATAAACTTGAAACTTCTCAGCAAGCCAAGTTCATTGTTTAGGAGCTCCAAACGAGTTCTTTTCTCAGAGCAGATGACCTTGCCCACACGGATTTTTTTTTTCCAGGGACCAGGGCAAGTTTACAAAGTAAGGGGAATTGCCTTATACCCCAGGGAGGGGCTAATCCTGGTGCCCCTGCCTGCCGACTTCTTTATCCCAAGGAGGACTGTTTTGAATGGGCAGAACCAATCTGGATGAGGCTTTTACCCAATTCCCTCCTTTTCACACAGTAATCAATTAACAATTCTAGGTTTTAACATTAAAACAGTAACTTCAAATAACTTAGTTAGCAATCTTATAACTTTCATAAGTGATAGTCAGATTGTTTTAGCTATAAGCCCTTCTTTAATTACAGGTAAAGGTGGGAAATACCTAGTTTTCTAAATGACAGCTATAAAACATTATGAGACAGGGTTAGCAGGGCTGACAAAGTAATATAAGTGGTTTTACACAGTTTTCCCACTGTAGTTTCTTTAAGTTCACACTTTAATAACATCCAAATTATGAAAAACTGCTTGACAAAACAATACAATTTACCAATTTGGAACAATACTAGATTTTTCAAACTTAAAGCAAACACATTACCAATCTGATGACTCCAATTCTGTTGAATGCATTTCCAAATTTCCTTACAAAGAAAATCAGGCACCTCTTCACCATTGACATTGCATACTGGTCACATCTAATTAAGAAACTAATAACAGTAGTTAACATTTGTATTACCAGAATGAATTAAATTACCTTTTGGTTTTATTCCAGTACACAAAGACTTTTCTCTTTTATGGGAGGCAGAAAAGATTAAGTGCTACCTCTGTTTATGATCTGAGGGGAAAAGATTCACCCTCCATATCTTTCTCTCTTCTACATTTAACAGGTTGGCCAAGGTTGGAATGTAAAGAGAGAGAAGGAGAAAGAATTTTTTTTTCCTAACAGTTCTCCAAAAGTTTCAAAACCTTTTTATTCTCAAACCCTCTATTCACACTGTGCAAATAAATTATACCTTCCTTGAGCTTTCTGCACAAACTCCTCTCTCCTACATGCTCCTAATTAACCCTCTGATGGACTTTGATTAAAGTCCCTTTAAAACTGCACGTTATCTTATTTCTTTCTAATTCTGACCTGACACTTCAGTGATCCTTCTCAATTTGCTTTTTACCAAAAATGTAACCTAAATAATAAAGTATTTTTCTCTCTTTCTCATCCACCCACTCCTCTGAAGCTGCTGTTATTAGGGAGGGAAAGGGGGAGAGAAAAAGGAAAAAAAATGCCATTCCAGAGTCCAGCTGCAGCTCTGGCTGTAAAGTTTCAGATTACACACAGGTGCTCACATACCACACGGAGAAACACAGAACAGATAACATGATGATGACAGGGATAATCCAAAACCTCAGAGAGACTTCCCCTGCACAAAACAGACAATTTTTTGTGATTCTCCAGATCTTATGGAGACCAGGCAAAATTTTCCTTACAGTTTTGAAGACTGAGCTTTCTCCAGTTCTATTAAAGGTAACCTAGGGGCGAATCTCGAGGTGTAGGGAGAGATTGCCCATCCTCTTTGCCGGTAAGCCTTTAAAAAAAACAAAAAAGGACTTGCTCCTGTAGTGTGCTCGCCTCGACCAGCGTCCTGGTGAGGGAGAAAAACCCCACAGAAGTTCTCAACAAGGCGTCCCTTGTCATGAAGGAAATCCGCTAGAGCCTGTTGCAGGCTTGACCCAGCCCCAGCAAGCCTTCCTAGGTGCTTGAGGGGTGACCCAACTACAGGGCGGATGGATGGGGGAGGCTTACCTTGAGTCGAAGAAGGCTTGAGACTTCAGACTGGCCCCGCATTGGGTGCCACAAATGTTGCAGTGTAAGAGGTTGGCAGGTTGTGACCCCTCAAAGACCAGAGTACAGAATGGGTCATCTGGAATGAATTCACAGACTCAAGCATTCTTTAATTCAAGGTGGCAAAGTTTATTGTTACGCTTTTCAGTGGGCAAGGATTCTTAAGGATCCTGCAAGAGACTGAGAATGCAGCTAAGGTTTATATGGAAAAGAGCATGGGAAAGTGATGCCAGGGACACTGATGAGGTAATCCAAAGGTGCAGGTGTCTTTGGGGGCTATGGATGGGAAAGTACAGGGAGTATACTGGACAGGGAGGGAGATGACAGAGATATGGATCTTTGGAGTCTGGCAGGAGGAAGAGTCCTGGGGCTGGGCAAGGCCCCCCTCTCCCTCTGTCTTGATGAGAGAGTGTTTGGCAGCAAGGGAAAGCTTTCTTACAAGACAGGAACTACTAAGGAATTGGGAGGCTTCCAGAGATCTGAGGACTGGGGCCTGAGCAGCCCAGCTCTGTGTAGTAGCTATACCAGGGATAGAGATAAGGGTTGTGCTGAGGCCCATGCCTGAATAACTACTAGGCACAGTGTCCTTGGGCTGGGGAGAAACTGTCAGGGATAGTGTTTTTGAGGCTAGGGAGAAACTGGGGTACAAGTACAAGCACCCAAACAGAAGCACCAAAGCACCCCATCATTCATATACTGGTTTCTGTTTTTTTTTTACCACAATTTAGCTATTTGCAGCTCCATAGCTGTAATAAATCCAAGCAAATTCAGAAATATAGGCTTTCTCCCTCTCCTTCCCCAAATGGCATGCAATCTGATATAGGCTCTACGTATACATTTTTTTTTTTTACTTTTTGGTGAGGTAATCTGGTTTAAGTGACTTGCCCAAGGTCAGCACAGTAAGTGTCAAGTGTCTGAGGCTGGATTTGAACTCATGTTCTCCTGACTCCAAGGCCAGAGCTCTATCCACTGCACCACCTAGCCACCCCTGTTCATCATTTCTTGTAGCACAATAGTATTGCATTACATTCGTATAACACAACTTGTTCAGCCATTCCCCAGTTGATGGCCACCCCCTCAATTTCCAGTTCTTTGCCACACAGAAAGAGCTGCTATAAATATTTTTGTGCATGTGGGTCCCTTTCCCATTTGTATGATCTCTTTGGGATACAGCCCTAGAAGTAGTATTGCTGGATCAAAAGGTATGCACAGTTTTATAGCCCTTTGGGCATAGTTCCAAATTGCTCTCCAGAATGTTGGGATCAGTTCACAACTATTATGGAGAAATTCAAAAGCAGTACAGTTTTTTAAGAAATGAGGAGATGCCTGATTCTGGTCCCCTTCCCTAAATGGAGAATTTGAGAGTATATGTCTCTGCCCTTCAGTCATAGAGATAGAGGGGTAGTGATGAGGCATGAGTAGCAAGTCTGATTTGATCTTGTAAGATGATGAGATTTCTCAATGATATCCTCTTGGGAATTTTTTCTTTTAGTTATATCCTATTCTTTTAGTTCTTGGGATATGCCTATTCCCTACTTGTTTTCCTAATTTATAAAAAGATGGATCTGGTTGATCTGACCTCTATGGCTTCTCCCAGCTGTAAATCCCGTAATACTTTAAAAAAAAATTTTTTTTTAGTATTTTTTTCTTGCTTCTGCTTGAACTTGAGGTTCTGCTCAAATTTGTCTTAATTTTTTTGTGAGTTTTCATTTTATTAGAATTTCTAGCAACTTTATTTTTGGCGGGTATTTAAAATTTCGTTTGTGGGGAATTATTAAGAGCCAGCATCTGTTGTGTTCTCTCAATTCTCTTTCTTCTGGGAAGTTATGAAAGTTATACAGGTTTTTTCAACCATCCAAAACATCTATTGCTCTTTTCATTTATGGAAGACTTTCAAGGATAGAGATACCACAATCTTTCTTAATAATGTATTCCACTATTTTTCACCCAGGTAATATTGTATATAAAGAACCCCAAATGGAATCTCAAATCATCCTCTAACTGCCTATAAAGCCCCATCACTATTAACATTTCCTTATAATTTTCTAACCCATTAGTAACTTTTCTTGTTGTTCAGAGAATGTGATAAACAATTCATCCACATTTTAAAAGTATGATGACCCAAATTATACATATTTTTAAAATAAAGGCCTAATTAAAGAAAGTTATAATAGGAAGATAGCTTTCTAATCTTATCATATCATATTCCCTTTTTTTTTTGTCCTCTTTAATTTTATATTTTCTGTGGCTTGGTATAATCATTAGTAAAGATAGTCACAGAGGGGCAGCTAGGTATCACAGTGGGTAGAGCAGCGGCCCTGAAGTCAGGAAGACCTGAGTTCAAATCTGGCCTCAGACCAAACACTTGACACTTGCTAGCGGTGTGACCCTGGGCAAGTCACTTAACCCCAATCGCCTAAAAAAAAAGAAGATAGTCACAGAAAGGCATATCCGAGCTAAGCCTTTCCCTTAATGCACTTGCCATTGTATTAAGCCATTATGGAAGAACATTACGAAAGTGAAGACAAAGTATGTCTCTCCCCTTCATTTGTATAGATTCTCATTCTGTCTTGGAATGATTTTTTTTTCTAAGTCTCTTACTTCTCTGTATTTATCATATTTTTTACCACACATTAATGTAGCACGACTTGTTTGGCTATTCCCCAACTGATGGGCATCTTCCTTGTTCCTACAAAAAGTGCTGTTATAAACATTATGGTGTTGTATGTTGCCTTTCTTTCTGTCAGTGACCTCCAGGGCTACAGTATGCATCTAACAGTGAAATCTTAGGATCAGGGAGTATTTGGGCATTTTAGCCAATCTGTTTGCATAATTCCAAATTGCTTTCCGGAATGTTTGTACTAATTAACAGCTCCAGCAACAATTTGTTAGTATACCTTTTTATTTTTTTACACCTCCTCCAGAATTGACTTCCTGTCTTTTATCATCTTTGTCAAAATCAGTGTGAAATGAAACCTCAGGGTTATTGATGATTTTGCCTCTTCTGAAACCATATAACTTGCTGTGTAATATTTCGTATTCAAGTGATAGCATGTGACATATTTATCTTATTTTAGCCCAACACAATACAGCATTAAGAGCACTGGATTTGGAGGACTTAGATTCAAAATTAGCTCTTCTCTTGCTGTTTTTGTGACCTCGGGCAAGTTATATCATCCTTCCATTTCGTCATAAATAAAATAGAGGAATTCTGTTTCTGAGGGTTTCTTCTAGCTGTAAATGTATGAAGTGTTTTGTTTGGGGGTTGTTTGCCCTTAACTGTGGAGTATAGAGCACTTGTTTCTTAAAAGTTTTGTTTTCTGTATTTTACAACAAATTTTTTATTTAATTCTGGTGGTATCTGCCAGTCTCACTCCCCACTCCCCCAGCAATGGGGTTAAGTGACTTGCCCAGGGTCACACAGCTAGTAAGTGTCACGTGTCTGAGGCCGGATTTGAACTCAGGTCCTCCTGACTCCAGGGCCAGTGCTGTATCTGCTGTGCCACCTGGCTGCTCCAATGTCTGCCAATTACTTAAATACTCCAGTGTCTAACTTCCCCACAGTTTCACCCTACAACTGCCACAGAAATTTTTAAGGAAACACAAAGTAAGAAAGTGAGTTATTTTGGCCCTGATAGTCAAGATTTATAATTTTGTAATCTAATAAGTCCACTTTGAGAAAGGATGTTCCTATGACTCCTGTTGAAAAACAAGCCCATCATGATGAGAATGGTTAGGTACAAAGAATTCTTTGACTATATTAATGAAGGAAGAAAGAAGAGATTCCATATATTGAGAACTTTGCATAAACATGATTATTTAATTGGAGTGGTTGGGATTGGAGGGGGCTCAGCTAAAATGTCATGGGTAAGGAGGCCTAAAATTGAGCTTGAATTTGAACATAGAAAGTGAGGAATCTGTGATCCCTCCCCTGCCCAATTCAACAGTGTGCTAAAATCTGAAGATTCAGCTTGACCCAGATTCCAGAGGTAGTGTGTATCATGAGCTAAGCCGTGCTGGTTGTGGCATGCAAAATTCAGATTTGGAAGAGTTTCAGATATTAACATCTTGGTGGAAGTTTCATCCTTAAACTGCCATGAAAAGTGGTTGGACTACAAAATGGATCAGGACATTATTGACTTGACATAAAAATCCCTTCCTTTATCTGCATCTGATGATACAAAGTCGAGATTCACCATGGGCATCACATAGCTGAAGGCAAGGGGAAGGTAGCCAAGGCCATGGAAGCTGCACCAGGAGGTAGAGGGGAAGACAAATAATTCAGTGTTAACTCATTTAAGGTTTACTAATTAATTTCCTTATCAAAATATTTTAAGATAAACTGGTATGATATTGGAGAGGGAGGTGGTGTGGGGAAGGAGTGTGGTAATCCACAATATTAATGAGTTAACATTGGAATTCTACTGGATCTTTAGTCTCAAATTAATGTCCCTCCAGTGATGGAAATCTCAACCCAACTATGTCTACTCATTCTATTCTTTTCACATTGCACTAGTGCAGCAAGTAAGTTGTCCATCACTTGTACTTCTCTTTTGCTATATACACTGGCTTGTCATTTGTTACAGTAAAACATTTCTGTTTTTCTTGTCTAGTTCCTCATTTGTAGTACATTTCAGGCTGTTCATAACTCAACTTACACTCTCCACAAATTGTAGTACGTGAATGTGATAGAGTTTTACTGTGGGTTAAGAAACAATAGAAAACGATACAAGGAGACATGCAAAGACTTAATGAAAACAATATGCACAAAGATACTACAATATCAATAGAATGTCCAAACAGCGCTGTAGGGTCATAATGACTAAGCTTGACTCTGAAGAAGAGAGATGAGAATATAGTCTCCTTTCTTCTCTGTAGAGGAGGGGTACTATGGATGTGGAACACTGCATAATATGCTTCTGCTTATTCTTTTTAAAATAATGAACCTGTGATTTTGTCAGTGTATAGAGCTTCTGGTCAGGAATTTCCTCTACCCCCATAAGTCAACACTTTCTCTTCGATGTATATAGCTTGGGGGTTGCCAGGGGCACTGAGAATTGCCCAAGATTACACAGCCAGTACGTAACAGAGCCAGTACTTCAGAATGAAAAATAAATAAAAAACCAGACAAATATTTAATAACTTGAAATCTTCATGTAATGCTTTTCAGAAGTTATTTTGACTAAAGGGTTGAGAATGCCTGGATTCATTCTTCCTATATTTTTCCTCATTTTATCAACATTATTTATGTTTCGAGTGGACTGTATAGTATAAGTTTGATTTTTTTTTTAACCACAACCAAACTCAGACACAAGTTTGTAACCTGGATCATAATTATTAAATAAAAATGAAAAAGAAACTAGCTGAGTGACCCTGGGCAAGTTATTTAACCCTATTACCTAGCCAAAGAAAAAGAGAAAGAAAAAATCCTTGTAGTATTGAGGTTATAATAGGTCTCCTAAAGTAATTGAATCCTCTTTTTTCCTTTTTTGATTAATGATTTTTGTCACCACATTTTTTTTCCTGAATATATATATCCCTTCCCCTTCACCTATCCCAGGATCATTTTCTTGTTATCAAATCCTAAAATAAAAAAGAAAGTGGAGGGAAGAGAAGCAGTTTAGCAAAACCTACCAATGCAAGTTGCACAGTCTGACAGTGTATTATTGCATGCTAATTTTTTTTTTTAAAGAAGCTAGCAGGGGGCAGCTAGGTAGCACAGTGGATAGAGCACTGGCCTTGGAGTTTGGAGGACCTGTGATCAAATGCTGCTTCAGACACTTGACACTTAGTAACTGTGTGACCCCGGGGCAAGTCACTTAACCCCATTGCCTAGAGTGAAAAAAGAAAAAGAAGCTAGTTATATTTATACCCAATAAGTTAATATATCCATCAGAAAATGTGTAGTAGTACTCATTTATATAGTGCTTACTATGTACCAGGCACTATTCTGAGCAGTTTATAAATATCTTACTTGACCCTCACAACAATAGGGCTGGGAGATAGATGCTGTTTTATAGATGAAGAAATTGGGGCATGTAGCATTGTGACTTGTTCAAGGTCACATAGCTAATAAGTATCTGAGGCTGGATTTCAACATAGGCCTTCCTGACTACAGGGCCAGCACTAAAGTGTAGTGGCCACTTCATCACTTAGCTTCTCCATACTTACTGTGATAGTAAGTTAATGGGGGGGGGGGCGCGCTAGTTAATGGCTAAACATATTGTGGCACATGAATATAATAGAATCTTACTGTGCCATATAACTATGTATATGACATACAGAGACAGACTTACCTGAACTAACACAAAGTGAATTAAGTAGAAATGAGAAATAAACACAATGACTTCATCAATGAAAATAGAAAGGAGGGAAAAAACAACAGGACAATGAAAACTGAATGCCACATAGTTGTAATATTCAAGCATGGCCCCCAAAGAGGAGATTTGAGAAGGTACTCTCTCTTGCTTCTTTGCAGAGGTGGGGTCTTGGGTGTGGAAACTGCATATAATGTCAGATGTTTTCAAATGTGTTGGTTTTACTGAGCTATATTTTTTCTTTCTTTTTTTTTTAAAGACATTCTTTCATTTGAGGAAAATTTTGGGTAGGATTCTCCAAATATGACCTTTGTAAACGTTGTCTTTGAAACCAACTTTGTACTGATTTGGTCATATCTGATATACTTTTTTATAGTGACTCAGTGCTAAGTTCTCTAGTCCTCTGCATTTCTCAGTTTAACTAATTACTAGGTTGTTGTTACATATGTTCTCTTAAGTGTACTAAATGTTTCAAGTAGTTCTCTGTATTTGTGTTATGGTATATAGTCAGCATTAGTATATATTTTATCTCATAATGTGAGGTTTTTGAACTTGAATACCATTTGAAATGTGTGCCTTTTTTTTTTTAAGGCAGTTGGAGTTAAGTGACTTGCCCAGGGTCACACAGCTAGTGTCAAGTGTTTGGTCTGAGGCCGGATTTGAACTCAGGTCCTCCTGACTCCAAGGCCGGTGCTCTATCCAAGGTGCCACTTAACTACCCTGAAATGTGTACACCATTTGAGTACCATTTGAAATCTTTGAAAATATTGCTAATTTTCTCACTACGATCTGCTAATGGAGAATCAGTTTAGTATTATGTATTCTAGTTATGTTAGAGTATTATTTTATTATATATAAATATGTTATATTTTAGTATTCATTAAAAGTGTCTTATAGTATTTTATATTTGCTTGGAGTTTTTCCTAAATGTGAATCCTATCATTAATGACTATTGCTAGAATGCGCAGTAAGTTTAGCTAGAATAGTATGTTAATTGCTACCTTTGCTACCTTCTTGAATAATCATAGTGTTGTTGTCCCTGACTAATAGATGAGTACTGAGAGAAATTTTTAGAACCTCAGATGAATATAGTTGGCTGTATACTAGTTATAAATATTTGTCATCTATTAAAAACTTCAGTATTAATAATTGTATATTTTTTGTTGCTTGTTTTCTGTTCATTTGTTGTTTCTGAATGTTTCGTATATGCTGTGGTCAGAAGTCCAGAGGAATTTTGAGTACAAATCATTATAGTATTGTACTAGGAGTTAAGAACTTGGTTTGAGTCCTGGCAAATAGCTTAACTATTAATCTTTAATTTCATCATGTATATCAAGGAAAGTAACGTTTACATTATCCAACTCACTGTGTTGTTATGAGGTTCATATAATTTATAGATCTAGAAGAAAAGACCTTAAAGACCATCCGATGAGATAATAGATGAAAAATACAGTGCCACACCGTGTATAAATAATAGATATTAAACTTGTGACCCACAAAATTCCTGAGTCCCAATTGGTACCACGTTAAAATATAATTGGAAAATGTTTAACCAAATAAATAAAAATATAATAAACCAAAGATAATAATTTGTGGTTTTCTAAGTCAGTGTGCTGGTGCAGGATCCCTTTGTTTCTATTTGAATTTGATACCACCAGTTTCTGTAATAGTGCTGTTTCTTTTTATTATTCCCTAGAAAAGCTTATATGTCTAAGCCAGGCTTAAACTATAGTTTTATATGCTATATTTTAATATTTAACTGTTAATGTTCTATCTGTAGTTTATTAATTAGAGTCAAATAGAGCTTGGTCTAGAACAACCTGTGATACTAGCCTAGGGCTTCTTACTTTTATGTATTTTTTTCTCAGAGTTTTATTTATGATCATTTTTGTGGTGGTGTTTTTTAAAAAGTGAATCATAACTTGTCCTCTTTTGCTTTACATTTAATGAAGAATTACCAACCCATCCATACATTGCCATTTGAAGCCAGAGAATACCTTTAGATGACAGTGTACTTTAGTCCCCTCACAGTAACTCTGAACATCCCACATAATTAGGCACTGTCCTCAAAATTATGGACATTATGTTCTATGCTGCATTAAAATAAACACATGGATCTCCATCAGTGTCACAGCCTGCTACTGACTGTTTAAAAGGTCATTATAAACATGGTTTGTGCAGTTTGGTCATTCATTCAACATTGTTTGAGCTCCCAGTCATTCTCTACTGGCATCGTGACACTAGGCAGCAGAGAGAGGAATGAAAGAAATGGAAGACTTCATTGAACTTCAGTGGAAATCGACATGCACGTGAAAACAGTTAACAGTATTCTATATCAGTATTCAAACTGGTGTGAATTTTCTACTACTGAAAATGAGATACAGACAGAATAAATCTCTCAAGATACAGTTAAGGGGATATTCAAAATTGAGTGTAGTAAGCCAGGTTGTTTCAGTTAAAAACTAGAGCTATTCCAAATGATTATTTATAAAATTAAAGACTGTTATCCAGAATTGATTTTGTATTTATCCTTTGCCACTCCACAATCATTTGATTTTCCCATCTATCCTCTTTACTAGTAAAATTTTAAAAATAATTTTCCTTGTTTATGATTTATTGCTATATTTTTAAATGAACATTTCAACGTGATTAATTCCTAACTAAATGCTATTTGGGACAGACTGTATTTTGGGGAAGATTTTGCCTTTATAATAAACTTGTATTTATTATAAATGCAATTTTGGTAGACTTTCATTGTAACTTTTAATGAGAAAACTGAATTATGACCAGGCTCACATGGCTTGTTTAAGTCCTTTTGTCTTTCCTGTCTTGTGAGAAAAACAATTGTGTTTTTCTTGGTTAACTGCAGCTATTGCTGTTATTATAACAAAATAACCTAAGGAAACCTATCATCCTCAGATTGTATTTATTGTCCATAGCATTGACTTGTCAGTAAATCAGACAACAGAGTTCTTTTCTACATTTGTGTAAACATGATTTGAAAGAACAAAACAGGATTAAATAAAAATCGTTTTCTAAAAAGCATTGGAACTCTTTGTTTCCAAATAGGCTGCTACATGTTCGAAATGGAAACTGTAAATATCATTTGGGTGAAGAAACATTCAAGTTAGCTCAATCTTACATGGACAAGCTTGCAAAACACGGCCAGCAGGCAAACAAAGCTGCTCTCTATGGAGAATTATGTGCTTTACTCTTTGCAAAAAGTCATTATGATGAGGTGAGTATTCTTGGGGTAGTGGTGGGTGGGATTTAGATGTACACATCCTAACTTGTTGCAGAGTACACAAAACCATTCATCTTTTTATTGAAGAAAATGAAACTTTAGTCTTTTTTCAGCAGCTATGCAGTATGTGTTCCTGAAAATTTTAGTGCAAATAAACATTTTATAAATAAAATTAGCATCTTGAATTCATAAGAACTTATTTTTAAAGTCTTATAAAGCAAATAACTATCCCTTTTGTTATTTGTCTTATAAATCTAGATTTTTCACATATTAAGTTTGACACAGCTAACATATTGAAAGTCAGTTAATCTATTATTTTCAGCCATTACACACACACACACACACACACACACACACACACACACACACACACACACACACACACACACACACACACACACACACACACACACACACGGAGTCACGAAGTGTTGGTTCCAAGTCATGGCTATTATACTTAATAACACTGTGACCATAGGCAGGGACCAGGGGTGGGAACCTGTGGCTTTCTAGGTCCTTGGGTCCAGCCATTGGACTGAGTCCGAGTTTACAGAACAAATCCTTTTATTAAGAGGATTTGTTCTGTGAAGTTTTGATTCAGTCAAAGGGCCACACTTGAAGACCTAGAGGGCCACATGTGACTTTGATGCTGCAGGTTCCCCACCCCTGCCCAAGATTGTTAACCTCTCTCAAGCCCCAATTTCTTCATAAGTAAAATTGGGCTAATAGCCCACTTTATAAATTTTTATAAGGAAAATTGTAGGTAGTTTTTTATTTATTGCTATATTTTTAAATGAACATTTCAACATCATACATTCCTAGCTATTTTTGAGCGGGCTGTATTTTTGGAAAAGTTTACTTTTATAATAAACTTGTATTTATTATAGATGCAATTTGGGTAAAATAAAACTTTTAATGAGAAAACTGAATTTTGACCAGGTGTAAGTGGTTTGTTTACATCCTTTTTTCTTCCTGTCTTGGTTAACTGCTGTTGCTTGTAGTACTAGTCAAACTTAGATAAAGCTTATCTCTGAGGGAATGTTTTGTTTAACTACACCTGTTTAAAACAGGTTTTGTTTTTGTTTCTTGCTTTGGGTGGGAGAGAAGTTGCATTTTCTTTGATTGAAAGAATATTTAATTAAAAAAGGAAAAAATGTTAAGTGATTTTAATTTTTTAAATTTAAACTAAATTAAGAAACATTTTAAGCCATTGGTAACAGTCATGGATGGGTTGGGAGGTGGCCCTTGGTATCACAGAGAGGAACTTTACTGGTCATAAGCCAACAAAGTTTTATGTAGATTTCAAAATTTCGTGTAGTCATTTAATTCTAGGAATTAAATATGAATATATATATATAGAGAGAGAGAGAGAGGAATTAAATATGAATATATATATATAGAGAGAGGAATTAAATATGAATATATATATATATATATATATATATATATATATATATATATATATAACACAAATATAGATTTCTTGAAAGGGAAGTTAAAATCAGGATAATAAAAATGATTATAAATAAAGAATAGTCTTTGTTTTTGTCAATATGCTATTTTTCAGCCAGTTACTCCCTCATTTCTGTTGTCCTTAGTCGTACTATGTTGGCATCTTACTATTAGAAATAATCCTATTTATATCCCTTCATGCAGTTGTTTTGCCTATAACATTTTTACTTTTAAACAAGAGCAATTCTTTCCAGTTAAGAATATAGTTTGTTCAAAACTGAGAAAAATGAGTGTTATGTGGAGCAATTGTATTTATCCTAGAATTATTTCTGAATTGTGCTTTATTTTCATTTTTTTTCCCCTTGCCTCTATTTCTTTATATCATGTCTCATTCTCCTAAATAATAACATATTCATTAAATGCTTTTGTTCAGTTTATGCTGCTTATGTAAATATTTATCTTGTGTAGGCTTATAAATGGTGCGTAGAAGCTATGAAGGAAATCACAGTTGGATTGCCAGTCAAAGTAGTGGTGGATGTTTTACGACAAGCTTCAAAGGTGAATTTAAAGTTCATTTGTTAGTTCGCTTAAAAGTACTTTCATACTTTAAAAAAACACTATTGACTTTGTAACATGGTATTTTTTCCTGGTAAACCATGGCAGAGTAGTTATTTGGCGACTTAAAATCTCCTAGTATAGGGGCAGCTAGGTGGCTCAGTGGCTCAGAGCACCAGCCCTGGAGTCAGGAGGACCTGAGTTCAAATCCAACCTCAGACATATAACTAGCTGTGTGACTCTGGGCAAGTCACTTAACCTCAGATGCCTCACCAAAAAGAGAAAAAAAATCTTCCAGTATAGAACTTAACTAATTTTTATCATAGTTTATACACAAAATGCAAAGTATTTCACCCTGGCAGTACTGTTAGATCGTTGAATCAGAAGCAAAAAAAAAAAAAATGTTTTTCTACCTCTACTCGACTGAGAGATTTCAAATAGTTCCTGTCACATTGTGGTTGATTGCTTCTTCTGCCAAAGTAATTGGTTGGTGTGTATGTACCCTCCCTCCTTTTGAATGAACTATTTTTGTACTATTTTTGGTATGGATGGAATTATGCTGATTAGTTTTGTATGCTTGGCCATTAACCTTTGTCTTATTTACTCTTGTGCCATCTTCTTCAGCTAGATCTTGCCAATGAGCAGATTTTCCCAGGGAAGGTGAAATGCTTGGAGAAATGCATTGACCCTTTAAGGATAAGGATGATTTGGTTGACTATAGTTTAAGAAACAAACGCACCCTGTCAATTCATGAGCAATGCTTTTATTTATAAGCCTTTTGTAAGTGCTTGCTATATGCCAGGCGCTGTGTTATGTAACATGGAATATAAAGACAAAAGGAATACGGTGACTGCCTTCCGGGAGTCTACCTTATAATAGAGGAAAATAACATGAACTTTGAAAAAAAATAGATTTACTTGTCTTTCAATTCTATCCATCTCCCCATTGGAAAAAATAAAGCAAGAAAGAGAAGAAAAAATCCTTGTAAAAATAATATGCATAATTGAGTGAAACAAATTCCCTCTTTGGCCATATCTGAAAAAATATTTTCATTCTATACCTTAAATCCATCACCTCTCATCATGGGTCCTTTGGAATGGTTGCTAGCTATTGCATTGATCAGAGTTCTTAAGTCTTTCAGAGTTGTTTATCTTTAAATTGTTATTACAGTTCTCCTGATTTTACTCCCTTCACGCTGCATTATTAATTGATGCAAATCTTCCCATCATTTCTTATGGCACAGTATTATTCTGTTACCTTCATTTATGCAGTTGATGATCCACTCCTCAGTTTCTACTTCTTTTCCGTGACAAAAAGGCTACTATAAATGTTTTGAACATTAGGGTTACTTTTTCTCTTGCTTTGATCTCTTTGGGGTGTCAGTGGGTCAAACGATATGCCTAATTTACTAACATTTTTTGGCATAGTTCCAAATTATTTTTCATAATGTCTGGACTAATTAATATCTCTTCCAACAGTACATTAATGTACCTGTTTTCCCACAGCCCCTCCAAAAATTATCATTTTCCTTTTTTGTCATCTTTGCTTTGAAAGGTATAGATTATAGGAATTGGAGATTGGCAAACTGAGAATCAGAATGTAATTTGAAGACCCTAGGTATGAGGATTGAGAAATAGGGCTAAATACTGAACTCCTTGAGAAAGGAGGGAGAATTACCTGGTGGTTGTTAGATAATAGCTGCTAGGAGGTAAGGAGATTTAGAGGTTATCCAGGATCAAATAGGGCAATATATCCAAATGAAGTAAATTTCAAAGGAGAAAAGGTTATAAAGTGACAGTGAGAGAATCTGGAAGTGATGGTGAGGAGCCAGAAGTATGTTTACTCCTAAAAGGCTCAGAGTGTGAGTGAAAGTGCTAGAGAGAAGGAAGGTCTCAAGTAATTGCAAGGAAGTGAAAGGGCAGTTTGTTACCACCGAAATGGTTTTTAGAGGCACAATGGAAGGGAAGAGAATAAGGTAGGAACATTGAAGAAATGAAACTAGCATGGCTACAGGTGAGCAAGGAAGAGAGATTCTGCCTTGGTAACCTGAGTTTTAGCCATAGAGATTTTGAGTAGAATTAGAAGACAGAAAAATTACTAACTATTAGATGAGGGAAGGGGGTGGCAGAACCAAGATGGTGGAATGAAGCCAAGTACTTGCCTGAGCTCTCCCAAGTTCCTCTCCATACAACATTAGAATAACTCCTCATAACAAATTCTGAAGTAGCAGAACTAGCAAAAGGATGGGGTGAAATGATTTTCCAGCCTAAGACAACTTAGACAGTTGGCAGTAAAGGTCTCTTTCACTGGGGTGACAGTGGAGCACAGTGCAGCTCAGGCTGCACCTTAGGAAGCCAGCAGTAGGCCATGGGGGAGACTAAATCAGATGCAGCAGCTTCCAGAGCTCTCAGCCCATAGATGGTAAAGGAGAGTCAGACAACTAGTTAGAAGGAGATTATATAGGACCTTTTGCTGGTACGAGGAGCAAGACTCAGTTTTATTGTCCATACTTGGTTCTGAGTCATAATCCCAGGGAGAGGAAGAACACTAGCAAGAGTCACAATTGGTCATAGTTGCAGGGGAGAAAAGAATGCTTGTGATCACTCAGAGGCCAGGAGAGCAGTGACCACACCTCTCCTTAGATCATAGTAAGGACTTGGAAGAAATGAAAATTTAGATGCCACCATCCCAACTCCTCAGAACTAGCACTGAAAACAGCAACTCAGAAAAATCTGAAGCTTGGGACAGTGCCCCCTCCACCCTGGGAGCAGAGCCAAACTTTGACATAAAGTTAAAAGTCAAGAAATTGGCTGGGAAAACGAACAGCAAACAACAACAACAAAAGAACCTGACTGTAGAAAGTTACTAAGGTGACAGGGAGGATTATTTAAACACAAACTCAGAAGACAGTGATGTCAAAACATCTCAATGCAAAGCCTGAAAGAAAAGTGTGAATTGATCTCAGCACCCCCACCCCCAAAAGGGTTTAAAAACTCAAGAGAGGTAGAGGAAAAATAGCACCTTAAAAAACAATAAGCCAAATGATAAAAGAGGCGCAAAAATCCACTGATGAGAAGAATGCCTTAAAAAAAATGCAATTGTCGGGGCAACTAGGTGGCCCAGTGGATAGAGCTCCGGCCTTGAAGTCAGGAGGACCTGAGTTCAAATCCAGTCTCAGATGCACAGCACACAGTATATACTAGCTGTGTGACCCTGGGCAAGTCACTTAACTCCAATTGCCTGGCAAAAAGCAAAAAAAAAAATTATTCTGTTTGCACAGTTGTCGAAATAGAAAAAGATGTACAGAAATTCATTAGAGAAAAAGACTGCTTAAAAAGTAAAATTGGCCAAATGAAAAAGGATATACAAAAACTCACTGAAAAAAATAATTACTTAAAAATTAGAATTGGGCAAATGGAATCTAATGAGTCCATGAGACATCAAGAAACAATAAAACAAAAATCAAAAGAATGAAAAAGAAAAGAGGGAGAAACAAAGGAATAAAGTAGGATGGAGGGAAGTACATAGTAATTATAACTGCAAATGTGAATGGAATAAACTCACCCATAAAATGGAAGCAGATAGCATGGATTCAAAACCAGAATCCTATAATACGTTGTTTATAAGAAAAACACACTTGAAGCAGAGAGACACACCTAGAATAAAGATGTAAGGGACTGGAGCAGAATCTGTTATGCTTCAGCTGAAGTAAAAAAGATAGCAATGAAAGCAGTCATGATCTCAGACAAAAAAAAATAGATCTAATTAAAAGACAAGCAGAGAAGCTACATTTTGTTAAAAGATACCATAGACAAGTAACATCAACACTAAATTACATAAACATGTATGCATCAAATGGTATTGCATCCTAATTACATTATATTTAAAAGGGTTTGCACAAATAAAACCCATGTAGCCAAGATTAGAAGGAAAGCTAAAACTGGGGGAAAATTTTTACAGCAAGTTTCTCAAAGGCCTCATTTCTCAAACATACAGAGAGCTGAGTTGTTTATAAGAAACATAAGTCATTCTGCAAATGATTAATGGTCAAAGGATATGAACACAGAAGAAGAAATCAAAACTATTTATAGTCATATGAAAAATTTATGTAAGTCACTATTGATTAGAGAAATACAAATCAAAACAACACTAAAGTACTACCTCATGCCTATCAGATTGGCTAATATGTCAGAAAAGGAAAAGGACCTCTATGTCCAAAAATATTTATAGTAGCTCTTTTTGTGGCATCAAAGAATTGAAACCAAGTAGATGCCTATCAATTCAGAAATGCCTGAATTAGTTTTTGTATATGATCTTAATGGAATACTATTGTGCTATAAGAAATGACAAGCAGGATGCTATCAGAAAAACCTGGAAAGACTTAGATGAGCTGATACAACGTGAAGTGAGCAGAACTAGGAGACCATTGTACATAGTAACAGCAGTATTGTATGGTGATCAACTGTGAACCCAAAATTTTAAAAACTAATATTAAAAATTATTTTGACATATAATTAGAAAAAAACAAAATATGCAGTTTAGAAAAAAGAAAACAAGATTTCCTTCAGGAATACAATTTATTCAAACAGTTACATTTTGGATTCAAGAGCTATGTCTATGGTTGTAATTTCTTCGAACTTTGAGAGTATTTTTTAAAAATACCATTATTAAGACCTAATTACTTCATGAGCCATATAAATGACATAAATGCTAATATTATAAAATGTAAACATGTGTTTGATCCAAACAAATGGTATATGTTAATGAATGAAAAAAAAAAGATGATTACAAGGAAAAGATTCCTAAGAAGCTCCCTTCACAGTTCAAAACACAAATGATAAAACAGTAGAAAAAACTTTAGAAGCTGGCAAAAACAAAGGTTAGTACAGCAAATCTTAGATCAAAATGAAAAGATTGTGTAGAGTGAACATATTAGTATAATACCAAAATAGATAATGAAATTTAGACTAAAGTGGAAGGGAGTAAAGATCAATATGAACTGTTGTGTAGCTGGCTTGTGATTGTAAAAGTCTGCATAACACCTGCTGCGTTGAACTTTGAAGATATCCTTGCAGGATGGGACCAACAACTTCATTATGGACATTATTCAGAATGGCCTTCTGTTAGTGTCTAAGTGGGACTAGCTTGCCGCCTTGGCCATACTCTGTAAGCTGTGTTCTTAGGGATAGTTTGCTTTTGTAAACAGCAGAAGTGTATAAATCATATTCTTTGTGAAACATAGTTTTTATTTTACCCCCCCCAATTTTTTTGTTCTCAATTTTGTTTTTAATATCAGTTATTTTAGCCATTTATGCTGAAAATATTTAATGGTTTTTCTCCCTCAATCTTTAGGCTTGTGTAGTAAAACGTGAATTTAAGAAGGCAGAACAGTTAATAAAACATGCAGTGTACTTAGCACGGTAAGTGACCATTATTAAAAGTACATTTCCCAAAAAAAGTACATTTCCATATAATAAATACAGACTTCAGTGAAAAATTTTCTCAAAGTATTAAGAGAGGAAAATAGTATTTTAAAAATACATCCCTTAAGCCCTTGGATTCTAATTTTGCATATTTTTACAGGGAACATTTTGGAGCCAAACACCCAAAATACTCAGATACACTGCTAGATTATGGATTTTACTTACTCAATGTAGATAATATCTGCCAGTCTGTTGCAATTTATCAGGTATGTTAAAAATTCACAATTCTTTTTTTTCCCTTGTATTCCCCCAGTATAATCTGTTTGCAAATCCTTTGTTTTTGTAACCCCATGTAGTTAGCAAATAATGGGTCTGGTCCAGCTGGTAACAACTGTCTATGAATAACTATTTTTCAGTTCCCTAGAAAAATTCTCTTAAGAATAAACAGCTTATTTCATTAGAATAATTTTTGTTGTTAGATGAAAGCCACTATTATAATTAAGCCCTTGACATGAATAGATAGAAGTATCTTCCTTTCATTTGCCATGATGATATTGTTACCTGTTAAATTTTGCTTTAGAGTTATTGAATCAATATTATTATGGTTACCCTAATTCCTTCTAGGAAAACATAGCTATTATTAAGTGGTCAAAGTATACAAGTTGCCCTTCTTAAGAAGTAGAACAAAGTCAGCTTCATAAAGAAATTCCTACATGAACATTTTTGTAAGTTCATTCCTTACCCTTTAAGTCAAAATGTCTTCAGAAATTGAACCTATGCATGTCTACCTTCAGTTGTATTTTAAAAAACAGTACATCATGTTTGGTTTTAAAATGTAAGGAGCTGTAATGTGTATACTATATGACTCATAAAACATGAATAGTAATATGTAATTTCCTATAACCATGTATACATAACTGTTATGATTAGTTAAATTGGATAGTGATTTGTAAGTATCCTTGATTAAGTAGGGTTTCTTTTAACAAACATTTTAGACAGCTCTTGATATTCGACAGTCAGTATTTGGAGGAAAAAATATCCACGTAGCCACAGCGCATGAAGACCTGGCTTATTCATCTTATGTTCACCAGTATAGTTCTGGAAAATTTGACAATGCACTGTAAGTACTTAAATTCCTCTCCAGCAGAGGAAAAAATCCTGGAGGCCCATTGGAGGAGTAGTTTCGTCTAGTGCTTTTGGAAGAAATGTGCTTTACAAAATAAATTTATACTCCTCCACACCCCCCTGTTTTCCCGAAGTTGAAGAGAAATTGCATAGACACCCCCTATCCTCCCGCCCCCCACTGGATTTGAAGCTGTAGAACCTGGTTTCACATTCTAACTCCGTTATTGATAGGACCTGTGTGGCCTTGAGAGCAAGTATCTTAACATCTCTAGGACTGAGGTTCTTAACATTTTTTGTGTCTTGGACACCTTTGGGAGTCTTGGTGAAGCTTATGTGAATCCTTTCTCAAAATAATGTTTTTAAATACATAAAATGAATATGAATTACAAAGGAAACCAAATTTTATTATATTGAAATAGTTATCAAAATATTTTAAAAACAAAACATGGACAGTCTTCTTACATTAACAACCCCTGGGTTAGACATTATATCATAATGATCACTTCTAAGCAACTCAAAATTCTCTAATACTTGAACTTAATTGTTTTACAGAGTTGTGGGAATGCTTAGAATGTATTTCTAATCATTTAACATTACCATAGTTCATTTAGTTCGTAGGGTCGTAGATTTAGAGCTGGAAGGGATTTAAGAAGCTATCTAGGCCAACGTCTTCTTTTTTACGTATAAGAAACTGAGACCCAGAAAGGTTGTAATTTTCATAGGATCCTAAATCATTCTTCATTTAGATTTTGCATTTTAATGCTAATATGAGATATTCATATCCACATTTCCAAAGGATACCAAGCACATGTACAATGGAAATAATACAAAGTTTACTGTAACAAAAGGTACCCTGTCTTGCACCCTGTCCAAAAACCTTAATTTTTATATTGATAAAAGAGCCCATTAATAAGGTTATTTCCTCTGTTAATGAGGTGGTTAGCTGTCTAGTGAGGGCTCAAAGGATAGTGTTATAAATTTGTTGCTAAATTAAAAATAAAATTCAACAGATTGAGTTCCATCACTCTCCTTTTAAATGCTCAATAGGGTTCCTCACTATCGTGGTATTACAGATTGAAGATTTTGTTTTAAAGCTATTTGCTAATTGAATGTGAAATATATAATTTATGGGGCACCTAGATGGTGCAGTGGATAGAACACTGGCCCTGGAGTCAGGAGGACCTGAATTCAAATTCGGCCTCAGATACTTGACACTTACTAGCTGTGTGACCTTAAGCATTGCCTAGGCATGCCCCACCCCCCAACCCCCCAAAAATTATTTTATACATATATATGTGTGTGTGTGTGTGTGTGTGTGTATATATATATGTATATATATATGTATATATATGTGATTTAACTTTTTTTACAGATTCCATGCAGAACGAGCCATTGGAATCATCAATCATATCCTTCCAGAAGACCATCTTCTATTGGCTTCCTCAAAGAGAGTGAAAGGTACCTTTTCTAATTTGATTTATTAAGAGTTTAAAATGAAGGTTTTATGGCATTTAAGATTGGGATAACGATTTATTTCTTTTGGTCTGGTTAGACAGGCTGCTATATGTCTACTTTTTGTTTATTATATGCTAGGCAATACAAAATGTTACGTTTTAGATGATTGACTCCAAGTCTAATAAAGGACTTCTGGTGGTTAATAACAGAATTGTTGAGGAGCATTTAGATTAATTATATTTTCAGATTTTTTGGGGGAAATTATTTATTCTAATTGCATCAGATGATATAGATGTGATTGTTTTATTTTCTTGTCAGTATTTCTTAAATGTCAGACACTGGAAGTACCCTACATTAATTTTAATGTTAGGTCATTCTAACCTTATTACAAAACATGTGGTCAGATTTGTCTTTGTACCTCATCTTTTGAGCTTTTGTAGTAGCTCGAGAGAGTTGACTTCTTCAGTTACCTTAGAACAGTTATCTCAGAACCCAACAGTACATATGTTTGGGAATTCATTTCATTTCATTGATGTATGGTTAGTGATTGGATGTCACAACATGCGATTTCACAGGTTTTACTAGAGCTTTGCCAGCCAGTCCTTTAATATACATTTAAAATTTTTATTTAGTTTTGTCTTTTCTGCTTAAAATAATCTCACTGATAAATTTACACTTAAGCAAAATTCACCAAAATTGTGTGAACTAACTGTACAGTAGCTGCCTTAATTTTGACCTATGAAAAACTAAGAGCCTAATACAAGACTGTATAAAGTACAAATTTGTCATTGTTTTAAATGCCATATGTGAAATGGAGATTAAATGGTGACAAATATTAGGCGAATCTTTCAAAATATATTAACTGTTGGACAACTCTAAATCATTTTAGGCCATTCTTTAAAAAGAGAGAGAGAGAGAGAGAGAGAGAGAGAGAGAGTGTGTGTGTGTGTGAGATTTTGATAGATGGTATGAATTTCTGAACAATGATTTTGATTTTTAGCTGTGAAATACAATAATTTTGTTTCTTTTTTCAGCACTTATTTTGGAGGAGATTGCAATTGATTGTCATAATAAGGAAACTGAGCAGAGGCTGCTTCAGGAAGCTCACGATTTGCATCTGTCTTCTCTTCAACTAGCTAAAAAGGCTTTTGGGGAGTTTAATGTTCAGACTGCAAAACACTATGGCAACCTTGGAAGACTTTATCAGTCTATGAGAAAATTTAAGGTAGAGATGTCTTTAGCTAAAAAATCTTCCCTTGTGTACCTAAAACAGTGATTTTTGTGTAAGAGTATAATGCATTGTGTTTCCCTAGAACTATTAAACCACTCCAGAAATGCATCTGAAATAGTCAGTATGCACTGTGGCAGCACAATGACTTCAGAATGAAGGTGTTTTATGAACTTAATGGTTCCCCTTAAGCTATTAAACTTGAAAGCAAGTTATAACTTAGTTCCTTATGCCTGGAAATTTTCATTTGAAAACTAAATGGCACTTTGCCAGAGATTTTATAGAGGGATTAGACCTCTGGGCCCTTTCCACTCCTTAAAATTCCAAAAAGTGTTGTGTACTTCTGTATTTTGATGGATCTTCGCTTAATTATCTTTCAGGAAGCAGAAGAAATGCACATCAAAGCAATTCAGATTAAAGAACAACTTCTTGGTCAAGAAGATTATGAAGTAGCCCTTTCAGTGGGACATCTGGCTTCTTTGTATAACTATGACATGAATCAATATGAAAATGCAGAGAAACTTTACTTGAGATCAATAGCAATTGGTATGTCATTTAACTTCTTTCCAGTTCTCTCATTAAATTAAGCAACATGGCATACAGTATTTTTGATAAGAAGAATTACATTACAAAAGTTGTAATCATCTTAGAACTTCCATGGATAGAAACCACCACAGGAGTATACAAGAATTGTACAGTTTGCATAAATGGGACGCCTTTGCTTCACTTTTGGACCTAGTTTCTTTTTACCATAGATTATTCTGGGTTAGCAAATGATGTTTTAAACACTAGTTTAAAACAATCATAAGAATATGCTTTTAGATAATTCTTAAATGAAAAAAATAACTTATTGCTTTAAAATCTTTGCACAAATTGCACAACTTATATTTAATAACTTGTCACTACTTTCTTGTTCTCCACTGTCAGTATTGAACTTCATGTGGGAAAACATTAACTTAGAAATGTGAGGTGGTTGGCTGCCTTTTTTTCATTTGCTTGTCTATGAAGTTGTCTTTTTCTGATTGTCACTTAAAAATCTGATGCACCATTGGTATTTCAGCTATGTTGAATAAATAATTGTTGGAATTATGGTGATAAGGTAGTTTGATGATATCTTTCAGAACCGGGAAAGCTAAATAAGAAAATCTTTTTTCTATCAATGGCAGCATAAGTAAGTAATTTAGCCTTTTAGTCATTGATTCCTCTGTTAGGAATATTTCCTGACAGTGTTATAAAAAACAAATTTAGCTGGGTTTTCATCTTAAAAAAGAAAAATATAGGAAATTCTATTCATTTACTTTTTAAATTGGTAGGCAACACCACTATTTCTTATGCAACAAATGTGATATATACATATACATGTATATACATACAAATGCAGTTATACACATGCACGTATGTTCTCTCAGCCCTCCGTAGAGGATCCATTTTATATTCTCTCAAGATGACTTTGTTAAAGATAAAAGACTTACTTGAATTTTTGTGATTATAAATGTAAGTAGGACTATCCCATCTTGTTGTTTGCTCTAAAGGCTAGATGAAATGAAGCCCAGGGCCAAAGCCATCTTATGGGCTAAACGTTCCTTATTACCATTAAGTGGTTTCTTTATGTTTTCTCAGAAAAATTTGCCTCTTGTGAACTAACCACTTAAAGTAGTGGAAGTTAAAGCGCAGATATGACTGTAGAGCCATAAATAATGTCTAGTGTTTGAACTTTCAAAAGGATAAAATGAAGGCACCTAATATTAAAAACTGATTTGTTCTTATTAAATGCATAATTATAGTTTTGCCATTTTCTTATTTTACTTTATTTTTTTTAGGGAAGAAACTTTTTGGTGAAGGCTACAGTGGACTAGAGTATGATTATCGAGGTCTCATTAAACTTTATAATTCAATTGGCAATTATGAGAAAGTATTCGAATACCACAATATTCTTGCCAATTGGAACCGCTTGCGGGATCGTCAGTTTTCAGTGACAGATGCTCTGGAAGATGTAAACACCAGCCCACAGTCCACTGAAGAAGTGGTTCAATCTTTCCTGATGTCTCAAAATATTGAAGGACAGAGCTGCTGAGGGTGAACCTCAATTAACCAATTTACCTTTTCCCAGATTCCAGGGGAATTCATACTGTGAAATCAAAACCGTGTAGTTTTCTGGGGCTGGAATTTGCGTTGAAACACTGGTCCAGTCCATTGAAGACCCTGTTTGGGTAACCCCAGTCTCACAGAGTGCCCATAGGAATAAGCGCATATTCAATTTCTTATCAGCATGTACAGCATGTGTAGTAGTCTGGCTCACATTTTCAACCTAGTAGAACAAACACCAGAAGATCCTATTTTTTTCTTTTTCAAAGGAAGTCATTTTGCAGACAGCCTGCAAGAAAAACCCTAAATAAAACTATTTAAGAGTTTAAAAGAGTTGCATTCTTATTATGAAAGGATGATTTTAACAACTGTTTTTAACAAATAATTCTTCCATGTGGAGGTATTCAATACTGTATTGTAAAAAGATTTTATGGAAAACAGTCTTTATATGCAATATAGAAAAGTTAATCACAAGTACTAATGAAAGAAGGATGTCCTGACTTAGGTTTGACTGCCTTACCAAGGAAAGTAGAGAAGAACCATTCCAGAAACATGTTGTGAACCACACTATGTTGCAGGGGAAGGACTGTTAAATCATCTGAACTGGACCAGTGTTGAGCTGTAAGTAATAGAAGATCTGATAGACCAGCAATCTTAGGGGTTTTGATTTTTGTTGTTGTTTTTTGGGGGGTTCTTTTTTCTTTTTCTTTTTTGGTACAGCAAAAACAAGAAACTTTAATAGTATTTCATGACAGGACCAGGAGGATCTAAAGAGGACCAGTCTTTATAGCCTAAGGTTATTTGGACCAGTGGCTTTAATTTTTCTGCCCCTGCATATACACTTTACCAATAGGGTGATTTCGTTCAGCTGTATGATGATCAATGATATCCAAAAATTATATTCATGTAATAGATTTTTTAAAAAAATACTAGGAATGAAGTTAGCAGTGGCATGTCTTTAGTAAAGGTACACAAATTTTAATGTCATAAGTAACTGTAGAGATGCCTAAATATCTACTGCAGCCACCCCTTCCCCTACTACTCACTTTAAATAAGTTTACTGGTAATTGAGGCAGTAATATGTATCTGGCAAATAATTTTGTGGAAGAATCCACTTCTGTATATGGGGAGTGCATATCACTGTACATTTTGTAGCAGAAGGGGTCATTAAGAAGAGGGAGGAATAGAGGGAGGAATGCCCCCAAAGCACAATAGGTCTTTCAGTGATACTTCATTTCTGTAGTGAATAATCATACCACCAGAAACATTTTTGCTAGGAAAGAATCAGTCATTTATAAAGCTCTCCAACACTATATGCCTATTTCACTAGTTTGTCTTAATTTTTGTTTGTTGAGTTTTAAGGTGAATTTGTTTTTTAATTAAACCAGTCAGGTTATTTAATATTGAGGTAATATACAAATTTGAGAACGTTTATGTCATGTAGCAGTTTAGAAACAAAAAAGTCTTTTGCTGTTACCTCAATTCTTATTATAGTGGCACAAATTGTGCTTCTATAGTTAAGGGTCTGAGTTTTCCCCCCTATTTTCAGGGGTTTTCATGATTTGGTTGTTGAGATTTTACTCCTAGCTCAAGCTTGGAGTGATGCTTGTATGAGTGGTTGTGTTTTTGTTTTAGCATTAGGGGTGGGGTGGAAATCTACTTAAGGATCTCCCAAGTTAAGTGCAAAAAAAATTCAGCTAATGATTTCAGACACTTTAAATTACTCAGCATAGTTTTGTTTTAGGTTACTATTTTGCAGTTTATTAGTTTTGCAGGGAACTGGGGGCAGGGAAGAGGAATGCAGGAAAGATTCCTAATAAGAATGATACTAGCATTTAATATAGAAATTTGGTTTTACTAATTGCAAAGATGTCTTAATTTTTTAAATTATGGATTGATTGTATTGGCATATCAGCAAAACAATGTGGAACTGGTTCTAGTCATGCAATCTAATGTCAAAAGCCAGCTTTTTATAAAACCTGCTAGTTGTCTGTGTACCCAAGGGCTATAGTCTATTCAAGTTGTTCAGCTCTATCCTAATGAATAATAGTAGTTTTTTAAATTCTCCCAAAGATAACTTATAGGATAGACTAACACTTGTTTTGATCTATGAAGAGTCGTTTCTTGTGTTTGCAACATAGGAATGACTAGTGTAAATTGTTTTTCAACATGGTATTCCCATGCTTCAATATGAAGTTGTAAAATTAACCAATTTTTTTTTTAGTGGAAGGAATGGTTGGAGGGAGGGTTACACACATACATGTACACACACACATACACACTCCAAGAATTTAGTCAAGCAAAAGGCAGTTTCCTCAAAATTCATTGTCAGTTTCTGAATTTAACTTGGTCTGTGATAAAACACTGACCTACCAAAAATCTTAGCTCAGAGGGTGACATTTCAGGTGGTAGCACCCAAATGCCACTTCATTCAGAATGATGTCAGTATTTCCTGGGATTTTTGCTTTTTTCCTCAAAGGATATAAAACTGAGCCCTTAACATCACTTTGATGTAGGTTTACATGAACTCATTAACCTTCATGATTTAATGCAAACTTTCCCATTTTCAGAGAAAGAGAAAAGGTGAAAAGAAAGAGGGACTTGTCAGATTATTTTAGTGATTTCTGGTGTTAATGAGGAACAATTCCCTGATAAGCGTAAGGTTTCTCCTTTAATAGGGAAGCATTGTATGATTGAAAGAGATGAATGTGACCTTAATTTAAAGAGTGAAAGCCTCAATGAAATGAATTAAACTATTAAAGAGTGAAAGCCTCAATGAAATGAATTAAACTATCTGTTATGCTTACTCAGTGCTTGGAAAACATCTCACTTCTGTGAATTCTTTAACAGTTATTTTGTGTTCAAAAGCTTTAGGGTTTTGGGGGATGTTCCTATTCATGAGTGGACCTGGTTCTTACCCATCCCCTAATTTTATTCTTTCTCTTCCCCAGTCATCCATTTGAGGTTTTAGCACTGCTGAAGCAGAGCGTGTCTATAAGCACTCAGTTAACACTAGCCCACCTCATGCAGCCCTGCATTAAGATTAAAGGTTCACATATGTTTTCTTAGGCTGTAGGCTGTTATGGTTCCCCCAAGCCGGCTCTGCTTAGAGCATCTTTACCACCTATTACCAACAAATCTCTGCCGCAGCTTTGTAGAAGGACACTCACTCCTGTTTGTTATCTAGATACCTGTTGTTTAAACTTATTGCACACAAGGTGGATTTTTACTTGGGGTCGGGATTTACAAAGTTTTTGTTGGGCCTAACTTGTTAGGAAAAGTGGGTCATGGCTTAGGATGTCCTAAAAATGATTCCCCCAACTGCTGAATTGTGCTGCTTCTGTAGTACGGGACAGTGCATATTCTACTTTCTGTTATCCCATGTGCTGGCAAAGTACTGGGCAGAAAACACAGGCCTAAGATAACCAAGCTGCCAGCATAAACTTTATATGAAACAAGGATTCAGTGAGTAGCAAAGTGTATGAACTGCTCTTTGGTTTGCAAACTCCTATTATTTTGTTGCCTGTGCTGCCTACAAACTACTATTCATGGCAAAACTCTTTGCCAGAAAAATGCTTACTTAAATCCAGATTTACTTTTGAGGTTCTATTTTCTTGTCACAGAAATGAATGCACATTTAAACTTTTGGCTTTGGAGAATCTCAATTCTTGCCAAGAAAATAAATGTTTGAAAAAACCCTGAAATCTAGATTAATCACCACACTGAAGAGCACTAGGTATGCTTTTGTCCCCAAATCTCAGGAAAGTTTTAAGCAGTGAAACCAGTTTTTCCCTGTTGGTGATTTTCAAAGGAGTGTGCTTTAGGATTTTGTTTTTAATAAGACTGTACTTTAATTGCAATCTTAGGTATCTATAGCATGAGTGGCCTTAGTGAGTTTGTTGAAGTGCACATTTTATTCAAAGGTAAATTTTAAGATAAAAAATATATGTATATATATATACACTATATATGCTATATATATATATATATATATATATAGTGTGTATATATATGTATATATATACTATATATATAGATATCTAGAAAACTTGGTTTGTGGTGCACAAGTTAAGTGTTGGATCACTAAATAACTGTTGCAGGTACCATTTGTGTAACATTTTTCATTTATGTACATTTCTCTTATGGGAAGCTATGTTGCCATGGTAACTAAAACTTTACAATTTAGTTCTACTCTTACGGTGTGAAAGAATGCTACATTTATTAAATATTACCAGGTTCAGTACTATTTTTATACTTTATTGCTACAGGGGATTTTAATTTAATGGGATTCTTAAAAAAATAAAAGTAGTTGCTTGACTATTAAAAGCAACTTACTAAAAATACCTTATGTGAGAATCCCCACTAATAGTGCCACAGTAATTTATATAGACATACCTAGGTCATTACTAGATTTTTGAAGACAATTCTTTGTTGTGTCAAGAATAACCTTTCGTATCATACTTCGCACAGACTTGTAGTGCCCAACATTATTTGTAACCATCAAACCATATTGAGTATGTTTGTAACCAGCATTGTGATATTCTGTAATTGTATTGCTAAAAATGAATTATTGATCTAATAAATAGAGTGTTCCTGCATTTATAGTATCTGTTTCCAATTTAGTTGTGATTGTCTGATTTGGGTTGGGGGCCCTCTTTTATTTTTAGTTATTGTTCAGAGGCAGTGTGGTGTAGTGGAGAGAATCTGGCCTGTTTCTTTTGGTCTCAGTGAACCTTAGAAGACTATTGGCATGGTGAGTAGAAAGTTGGCCTGGGAGTCAGAGTTCAAGTCCTGTCTCCAACATATACAGGCTGTTTTGACCTTGGCCAAGTGACTTAATTTCTCAGTTTCCTGGTCAACTCTAAAGGCCACAAGATGCTGAGGTAGTTTCTTCTTCTGGGAGTTCCCTATAGGTCTAGTGCCTATCTCTTCCTACTGTTCATATCATAATTACTTCAACTTTAAAACAATCTTTGATTTGAGAGCAGAGGGTAAAGACTGCTGGTTAGGGAGGGAAAGGGAGGAAATAAACTTTTATATAGCACCTACTGTGTGCGAAGCACTATGCTAGACGTTTTATAAGTATCATTTCATGTGATCCTCACAGCAGCCCTGTGAGGTAGATGCTGTTATTATCCCAATTTTTTTCACTTGCGGGAACTGAAGCAGAGGTTTAAGTGACTTGCCTAGGATTACACAGCTAGTAAGTGTTTGAGGCTGAATTTGGACCCCAGGTCTTCCTGACTCCAGGCCCACCACTCTATCCACTGAGCCACCTAGCTCCCTAGCAGAACAAATGCTTCACTGTAATGCAGTGAAGATGTTTCTTGGGTTGAAGACACATGGCAGCATCATAAGATGAAGTGTTAAGGGGCAGCCAGGTGGCTCGGTGGATAGAGCAACTGGGCTTGGAGTCAGGAGGATCTGAGTTCAAATTTGGCCTCATACTCCAACTAGCTGTGTGACCCTGAGCAAGTCACTTAATCACAGTTGCCTCCAAAAAAAAAAGAGATGAAGTGTATACACACCCTCAGATTGAGAATGGGAAAGTGGAAAAAACAGGTTCAGAGTTCCCTTGGGTTGAATAAATTGAATGCCATATTAAAAACACAGGTTAAGTCATCCAGTATAAAATAGCTTCAGATTTTGCACAGAGCTAGCTAGGCCTTCTTGGTTTTAATGGTAGATGACACATAGTTTCTGTATTTTCCTTCATCTCTTATGTGACTATATCCGTCTCTGCCTCCCTGTTTCTGTTTGCAGGGGAGAGGAGGACACACTGAAGGGAAACTGACAATGCCATAGTAGTCATAGTGAACACTTGTGTTTCCAAGAGCTTTGAAGTTGGTTCCTCTGTGACTTAGAGTTTTACCAGAAAGCAAGGGGAGGGGCTTCAGTCTCATCCCTGGTTTTGTATGAATCAGACTCACAGACAGGTGTGTTCACAGGGAAGGAGTGAGTAGGTTGGATTGTCCTTTTGAAGGTTGATTCTAATTATACAGAAGCAGCTTCAGGTGATTTGCTTTTTTTTTTTTTAATGCTGTGGAAATATGAAGATCACAGGACAGGAAAGGAGACTCAAAAGTTCCTTTAAAAAAGAAGGGAAAATTCCGTTTTCCTGTTAATGGAGCCTCCAGACCTATGCTGCAGAGGTTTCTTATCTCAAGCACTTTGTTACTTTTGTCTTTGTCACTGAGAACCTGTAGCAAGACCATGAACTAAATGAAAAGGTGTCACCTCAATTTGTTTTTCACTTTATCAAAAATAAGTTATTCTTCTCCAGTCTTGTTTGTGAAGGTACCCAGGTCTTATAATCTCAAGCTTCTCTTCTGAACTGTCCTTTTCTCCTCCAAACCTTTAAAGGGCCACAGGGTTTGCCTAGGGTTATATAATTAGTTGAGCTGGGGGCATGAGGTCCTTAGTGGTCTAGAATATAGGAGAACAAGAGCAAGGGTGGTATGTGGGAAAGGTCTTCGCAGAATTTCTGCCCATCAGTTATAGGTTAAGCACTTTCCATCCCATCTTTATATCATAGGTTCTCAGTGAAGTGAAGCTGACCTCCTTAGAAAATGTCTTATTTGAAACTTCCAGGCAGGTGGGTGACACAGTGGATAGAGCATTGGACTTGGAATTAGGAAGATCTTGGTTCAGTTCCTACTTTAGACACGCTAGCTGGGTAACTCAGAGCAAGTCACTTAATCTCATCTGTAAAATTGAGACGTTAGCACTTCCCTCACAAGCTTGTGAGGATCTAGGAAGCCTTTAAGTGCTACGTAAATGCTTGCTATTATTTTCAAAGTTTGCTGGCTCATTACTGTGCAAACCAAAAGCCTACATGCTTTAAAGTCTTCCATGAAGACTTAGGTTTTCCTATTTTCTATTTAGAGACATGCAACCTCTGAGCAAAAATAAACCAAGAAAGGGTATTAGTGTCTGTGAAAGTTTGTTCCTCAGCTTGAGACTCCACAGAGGTATTTGCTTCTGTCCCCCAATTCCTCCAAAGTCCCCTCCCTACACAAGTTTTACATTCCATTTTCAATCTTCAACCTGTTACATGACCCTGTTACATGTCATAAAACTTTAAGGCAGTGTTTCCCAAGGGGGGATGTCCTGATGTCTCTTAAATTCTCAGAATTCATTCTGAAATTTGACAATGATTCGTAAAGAGCCAGCTCACCTTTTCTGCTTTGCCTTATGCCTCTATTTCCCTAAAACCAGTGGGTCCCAACCTTTCAGGTCCTAGAAGACATGTCTCATGAAGTCTCAGGAAAAAGGAATTTTCTTAGAACTTTGTGACCCTTCCCCCTGCGTGCCCAATAAATTGGAGATGCCCAGTATGGCATGTGCTGCACCCTTATACAAGAAGTTTTATTTCTACTAAGAATCAGTTGATAGGTTGGATAAGGATTGACAGATTCACAAATAGAATCCTAAGCAAATCCTATTCCATTCCTGTGATCCTTAAGATAACTTTGATTGTTTAGAGGCCCAGGCTAAAAACACTTAATTAAGCCTAATATTTTACCAGCTGGATGTGTTGGTATTTGTAACACATCCGATGTCTGTAACAGATTCAATTTTCATTGCTGGAAACATTCCCCCCCTCCCCCTTTGCCTTGAGAGTGTGCTCTAATACCATAGTTAACCAGAGAAAAGCAAATGAAAATCACTCAAACCAAAATGTGAACTTGAGATAACTTTACCTTGATTCAAGAGAAACATGAAGGAGGTATCTACATTGGTTGCAAATTGTGCATCAAAGAAAATAACAGAGATGTTTTCCCATTTTCTGTCCCAAAAAAGGAGTCTACCCTGTGTCATATTTATAGAGGGGAAAGGTAGGTTGGATAAGTAGTCTGGACTTTTGCAAAGGAGAATCTTCATGGAATATGAATGGAATGGAATATGGGGACTACAGATGCTGGTAGTTAGGAGGCAGCAGTAATTTGTTATAAAATTAAGAAGCCCCTTTGTCAGTTCATTGTTGAGTACTGTGCCTTGGACATAGGTGATCAGTAAATGTGAAATTAAGTGAGCATCTATAGCCTTTTAACCAGAGACTCCATTACTGGGTTTATACCCACAAGGAAGCTATCAGTTAAGGAAAAAAATCTCCATAGCTTTCCAAAGTACTTATAGCACCACTTTTTTGTGATAGCTAAGAATTGGAAACAACATAGGTACCCATTAGTTAGGAAATGGCTAAACAATTTGCAAATTAACATAATGGACTATTACTGTGGTGTAAGAAATGTGGGTGATAAATACAGAGAAGCCTGGAAAGATCTCCATGAACTGATGCAAAGTGAAGTAAGCAGAGCCAAGAAAACACTACACACAGTAGCTCCAACATTGTAAATGGAAAGAACCAAAACATCAAAAGTAAATGTAACAAAATTATTAAGATCAAATGAGACTCGAAGAGATTTGAGAAGACATCCCAACCTACCCCTTTGTGGAGGTTTAGACATTGCATGTGTTTTCAGATTTTTTTCAGCGTGTTGATCAGTTGTGCTGACTTTTTTTTCTCTAAAAAATACTGTTTGTTGTATGGGATGGCTGTCTGGGAAGTGGAACAGGAGAGATGCATGGAATACTATGGTGATGTAAGAAAAATATCAATAAAAACTTTTTTTAAAATTAGATGAGGGTACTCATCCTCCAACAGTGGTCAGACCTGGAAATTACTACGTGTTTAAGCCTATAGTCTGCATAGGTAAAGAGGCATGATTTGATTGGGTGTAGGAAGGCCCATCAGTAGAATGTAAGCTCTTTGAGGGCATGGACATTTTGTTCTTGTTGTTTTGTCTATCCCCAGCATCTACCGCGGTGCTTAATAAATAATTGTTGAATTTAATTGAAGGCTCCTGCCTTATGCTTTTTAGCTTCACCATCCTTTCCTCTTCTAAATTTTAAATATATATAAATATATGATATATAAATATTATTTTAAATATTATATAAATAAAATAATAAAAAATTAAATACTGTGTCAGATTGTTTCCTGCGAGAAATAAGATGTTATGCATTATTAGTGATTTTCATTTTTGATGTAACTGAGCTTATCAGAGCCTTTCTAAATGAGATCAAGTAAAATATGAGCACATAGATGCTGACAAAGTGGGAGCACAAGGCTGTAGGTACCCATGCTACCTCTGGGTGGTGCCATTGCATTGCATGAAGGTCTCTTCCACACCATCACATTATGAAAAAGGACCTGAGTTTGCTTGACTGTCATCCTTCTTCACCTTTTTGGGAAAGCTTTGTCCACAGGGTGGGAGCAAACTGCCCCTCTTCAGTTAGGAAAACCAGCTACGCTGACAGCTTTTTGTCTTCGTTTGTCAGTACCCCACAATCACCATCAACACTTCAGGGAATTGAAAGGCATCCTTAATAACCTTGCATCAGTACCATCTGAACCAGACTAATGCATAGTGACTTAGGAGGTGGTAAGAGGACAGAGGATTTGTAGCAGGTACTCAAAAGACCTGAAACTTCAGCACTAGCAGACTGGAAAGAGTACTAAAGGAACTTTCTACATTCAACACTTGCATAACTTCTTTTCCCCTTCTAAGCTAAATTCATTTTACTCTCATTTGACGTGGATGGAAACATTGGGGTGTGGCTTTCCTTGTTGAGAAATGCTGCTTTCCTCTTCCCTGTCAACTCATTTCTTTTCTTCCTAGGCTGCTATGACTGAACAGATTGGCCAAACTAAAGATGAATTTTAGTATGTTTATTTCCCTCCCTATTTACCAGTAATTGCCACCTTCAATGATCTGTGAATAAAGATAATTTTGTCTTCTCTCCCTCCCTCATATCTCTCCCCACACCCTCTTCTCCCCAAAACCAAAATCCTTGATATAGAGAGCAAGATTCCGGGGTACAAAGAGTTGTAGGTGTTGAAGGAAACAGTGATTTCAGGACAATGGGGGAAACTGGGTTCACTGTCCTGGGTGGGTCCTCCTATGGGTGGCTCTCAGGGGTTCTGAGGGCTTCTTTCATTCTCTTTCTCTTCAGTTTCGGTTTGTGGGAAGGTTTCTTTATAGAGTCTGAAAAAAAGGGTAATAAGGTCTTGTCAGCATGGAATCCCAACCCACAGAGCAAAGTGTGAGGAATAAAGGCATTATTGGTTATTAATATAACTTACTTTTTCCAAAATGATTTACATTTGGTTTTGAAGTTTAATTTTTTCAATGAACAAAAATCTATTTTCTCTCCCACCCAACCCCATTGAAAATTAAAAACAAAGCAAAACTACTTATAGCAAATATGCATAGTCAAGCAAAACACAGTCCTACATTGCTCATATCCAGAAAATGCACGTCAGTCCATCATCTCTTGTCAACCCTTATTGGCTCTCTGAAATCGTGATTGGTCATTTAGTTGATCAGACTCACTAAGTTCAAGTGCTTTATGTTTATTGCATCTCTCCTCACCTTCAAGGCAACTCCATTTTACAGATGAGGAAACAAGTTAGAGAACTTAACGTGATTTGCCAAGGTCACACATGGTTAATGGCATAAGAAGGACCAGGACTCAAGCCCCCTGACTCTAGACCTGTGCTGTTCCCACCATGTCTCCTGGCAGGTCAACCGGGCCCCACATGATCAGCCTGTTTCCTTCATTCCAGAACACAACTTTGAGAATAACCTTTCTTCTCTCCCCTCCCCCCCCACTTAGTAGTATTTTATTTTTTCCAATCACATGCAAAGATAATTTTCAATTTATACTTTTACAAGATTTTGAGCTCCAAAATTTTTTCTCCTTCACTTCCCTCCCCAAGACAGCATGCAATCTGATATAGGTTATACATGTACAATCATATTAAACATGAGCCCCATCTTCATGACTTCAATAATAATAATGAGAAAATACTACTACCCCATGGCTGTTTCAACCAAGTATAAAGCAGTCTGATGAAATGAAAAGAGCACAAGAAGTTTTATTATGCAGTCAGAAACTAAGTGATGAAGACTGTCCTCTCCTGAGTCCTAGTTCTGCTGCTTACTACCTGTTCATGTTTCTTGGAGTCCATTTTGACATTTGTAGGATGAAAGGATTGGGGGAGAACAGCCAAAATGGCCAAGCTTTTCCCCACAACTACTCCATAAATATCTCGAAAGCACACCAGAAAAAGTTCTGATTGCGGAATCTAAGGGAAAAAAATCACTGAATCATATTTTTAGCTCAAGTTGTAACAGAAAGGCAAGTCTATGGGGACTGGGGACTGGGTCTAGCCAGCACAAGGAGTGAAGAGGGGCCTGACTTCAAGGAACAAGAACAGGTGCCAATTGGTAGTTCTATTGCACACAAACCAGTGCTGGTTACAGATCTAGTGAGGATAGAGAAGGGTAATTGCAAATAGGGGTGGTGATCTAAGGCAGGAAGTAGTTGTGAATTAAGTTAGGTATAGTGAGTGAGGAGCAAGTACTGAAACAAACAGTATCTCTGTAATTCTGACCCTGACTGTGGCCTGAAGTAAGGCTGAAAGAATTAGCAAACCATAGCAACAAAATCCTACCATGAAAGGTTATAATGGTAATAGGGATGCTCAAGACATAAACCCAGAAAAAGAGAATGGATTCGAAATATATACAAACAAAGCCTTAAAGAAAAGCACAGTTTGGGCACAAGTTCAACTAGAATTCTAAAAAGAGGTGAAGAGTTTTGGGGGGGTTTTAAGCCAAAAATGATTTTATAAAAGAAAAAGTTCCATATGTACAAAAATATAGCAGCTCTTTTTGTGGTGGCAAAGAGTTGGACACTGAGAGGATGCCCATCAATTGGAGAATGGCTGAGCAACTTGTGATATGTGAATATGATAGAATACTATTTTGCAATAAAAAAAAGGGATGGTTTCAGAAAAATCTGGGAAGACCTATGGGAACTGATGCAAAGGAAGTGAGCAGAACCAGGAATACACTGTACATAGTAATAGCACTATTGTAAGGAAAAGCAGCTGTGAAAGAGTTAATAACTGATCAGTACAATGATTCACTGCCACACTCCAAAGGACACATGATATAAAATGTTATCCACACCTTCAGATAGAGAACCAATGGACTCAGTGTAAATTGAAGCATTTTTTTCCCTTTATTTTTCTTGCTATTTTCACTTTGGAACGTGGCTAATGCAGAAATATGTTTTGCATGACTGTGTCTGTATAATAATATCTTATTTGCTTCTTTCCCAAAGGGTGGGGAAGAGGACAGAAAAAGGGAGACAATATGGAACTGAAAATAAATTAAAATTAAAAATAACTGGTGTGGAAAACAGATCAAGGAGAGGTCATTTAAGACTACTGGAAAGCTATGACCAAAGAAGGGCTTAGACATATTTTAAGAAATAATAAAAGAAAACTAACTAGATGTCTTAGAACCAGAGGGCAGGATGAAAATTAAAAACTTCCTAGAATATTATAGCCAAAATTCATACCTTCTAGGTCAAAGAAAAATCATTGCAAACTGTCAGAAAGAATTAAGGTACCAAGGAACTGCAGTTAGAATCACATAAGATTTAGCAGCCACCACTTTAAAGAAGTGGAGAGCTTGGAATACAACGTTCCAGAAGACAAAAGAGGGTTAAAAACAAAAATAACTTTCCCAGCAAAACTGAGTGTAGTCCTTCAGAAGAAAAAAAAATGAACCTTTAAAGAAATAGAGTCCTTTCAAGCCTTCCTGATGAAAAGATCAGAGCTTCAGAGGAACTCTGAAATACAAACATAAGAGTCAAGAGATACATATAAAGGAATCTGAGGGAACAATCAGTCATAAGGGAATAAACAAAGATAACCTTTCATATTCTAATATAGGACATGATACATGTGCCCCCTAGAACTCATTGTTGTCAGGCATCACAGAGAGAGTCTAATGAGACAAAAGTCATAGGGGTGGGTTTTTGTTGTTGATGTTTTTTAATGTTTTGATGATCTTAGAAGAAAGGAAAGGGAGGGGGAAAAGGAGTATACTATAGGGGAACAGAAAAGATACGGGAAATTGTTTCACATGATTTATATGGACAAGTTGAAGATTATACAAGCAAGGAAGAAGGGGTTGGGGAAGAGCATGACATTTGAACCTCATTTTAATCTAAACTAGTCAAAGAAGAGAATATACACATGTAGTTAGGTACAGAAATATATTTTGCTCAATAGGGAAAGAGAAATGAAAGGGGAGAAAGAGGAGTAAAAACTCTTAACTTTAGAGGGTAGATCACAAAGAGGAATTTAAAAAGAAAGGATAAGAACCTGTCATTGGGCTGTGGACACAATAGAGAAGAGAGGCAGGGGAGTAAAGACAGATTGCATCAAACCCAGAGCTCTCTTGATGAGCACACTCCTCTCTTCCCACCCTCCTCTTTACAAAAAGAGAACAGGAAACTGACCAACACAATGACCAGCCACAATTTCAGAGGACTCATGATGAAATCTACTACACATCTCCTGATAGAGAAGTAAAGGACTCAATATGCAGACTGAGGCATTTTTTTGGACATAGCCAATGCAGTGATGAATCAGGAAGACCTGAGTTCAAACATGACCTCGGACCCTAGCTATGTGTGACTTTGGGCAAGTCACTGAACCTGTCTCAGTTTCCTCATTTGTAAAATGGAAATAATAGCACCTTTTCCTGAGAGTTTTTGTGAAGATAAAATGAGAGAATATTTGTTAAGCATACACAAACTTTAAAGTGCCATATAAATGCTACTTGCTATTATTACCATGCATATTTGTCACAGAAGTTTTATTTTTCTTTTTCAATGGGATGGAGGATATTGGAGTAAGAGAAGGTTAATTTTTTTCAATTAAAAATAAAATAACTTTTTAAAAGTTGTAGCTTGAATGCAGCCAAAACTAGAAAGGGAACAGTTAACTGGGGGAGTGGGGGATATTTGTAGCATTTCTCTGATGTAGGTCTCATTTCCAAGATAATAGAAAAAACTGATTCAGGTATATAAAAATAAGAGCCATTGCCAAACTGATGAATGGTCAAAGAAAATAAGTTGTGTTCAAAGGAAAAAAAAACTAAGCTATCAGTAACCATATGAAAAAAATTGCTCCATATCACTAATAATTAAAGAAATGGAAAAAGTAACTGTAAGCTGTTCAGATTGGCAAAGCTGACCAAGAAAAAGTGACAAATATTAGGGGAACCTGCAGGAAAACAGGCACAATAATACACTCTGATAGAGCTGTGAAATGATTCAGCAATTCTGGAATGCAACTTAGACCTATGCCTCCCAAATTACTAAATGGTACATACCCTTTAACTTAGTGATACCACTGCTGAGAATGTACCCCTGAGCAATAAAAGAAAAGAGGAAAGTACCCAGGTTGATAGTGAGTGGTGCTAACCTAGGGCAAATTATTTCCTATCTCAGGATGTGAGATCCTGTAAAATAGGAGATTGGGCTAGTTCTCCAAGAGCTCCCCTCCCAACTTAAATATCCAAAGTACTCTCTCTCTCTCTCAGCACCAAGGATGGCGGTCTGCACACAGTAGTTGCTCGATATATGCATGTTACATTGATTCCTCTTCTCTCCTCAACTCCTACATTCCTTTTGGTTCAGATTTGTGCTCACAGCAGGGCTCTCTTTGGGCTGAGACCAAGTGTGGGAGTGCAAAAGGCTCATGTCAGCAGATCCAGTGGAATTTGAGATGAAAAAAGTTTTTCTTTGGGCCCTGGGCTGTAAGCTCTTCATAACAACGTGCCTTATCTCAAGTTCCCTAGCTATTCCCTAGCCAGAGTTTTAAGAATAGAAATGACTAGCCCTTATCAACTCTTATGAGAAAAGAAGATGTGGTTTTAGGCTTCTATCAGGATGACTTGGGTTTGATTCTTGACTTATATATACTTATGTGACCCTGGGGCAAGTCACTTAATGTACCTGAGCTTCAGTTTCCTCATCTGCAAAACAGGGATAATAGAGTACCAACCTCTGAGAGCTCTTATCAGGATCAAAGGAGACAATATATGTAAAGCTCTTAACAAACATTAAAACAGTATACCAATATCAGTTACTATCATTATTATGTTAGGGCCTCACCCAGACCTGGGCAGAGTAGAAGGGTTGGTTATTTTGCCCCCCACTTCCACTTCTTAAGGCTAGTCACTTTATTGGAGTAAATCTAATCTTGTAATCTCACAGCTTCATTATTCCCTTTTGGAACGGATCTCAAGAGTCATTTAGGGCAACCTCCTGCCCTTTTCAGCATCTACAGCATCTGGAGTTCATTTGAACACCCAGGGAGCCTGAACTCTTAGCCATCATTGGTTTTGCTGCTGCAGTTAATCCCTCATTTCTTGCTTCTTTTTTTGTCCCTGGAGGAGAAACATATCTGATATTGCTCCCCAGCTGCCTGGATATACTGCCCTGATCTTGAGTAGCTAGCACTGGGGCCTATTCTCCCAGAGATTTCCCTCCTAGAGCCATGTTGGCATTACCTCTCTTGATCTGGCCCCCATGTTTCTGCTTCCCAGAAAGGGAGGTTTCTGGGGCATGGCCCTGCATCCTGGTGAGCTTTTCTTTTGTACAGCTGGAGTCCTGGTGGAGGCCCCAGGCATTATAGAGCCTGGGCAGGCTGTTGCTCGGCTCAGTAGGGGAGGTGACTGTCTCTGAGGTGTCCAAGGGCCGGAATGCCACCTGTAAACATACAGGATGCCAGGGAGCTCATGCATCAGGGAAGAGAAAAAGGGCTACTAAATTCTTGGTCTCTCTCACTCCACCCTCCATGCACAGGCAAAGTTGGGGAAAGTGGCCTAAAGCTGGCCATTAGGATCCCTAGGTCAGACACTGCTGCCTCCCTCTGCTCCTTTCTCTGAAAAAGAAAACCGGGGCTCCAATTCTCAACCTGCCTTCTAGAAGAATCCTCTCTCCCCGCTTCATTCTTGGCTCTTTAAAAAAATAGGCCAAAGGCAAAAAAAAGAAAAAAGGTGAATAACCTTTTGAACTCAGGACTTCAGGCTGAGTCCTTTCCACCTTTGGTTTCTTCCTGACTGCTTTGTTTGGAGAGCTGGAGATGGGAAGGAGCTGGCTTTCCTAGCCAGACCTGTGACTGGTGTTTACTTGGACAGGGAAAGTCCCATTACTCAGCCCACAGTGGCCTTGTTCCTTGTTCCCTGGATGTCCCAAGGGAGAAGAAACAAGGTGTCCTGAAACTCTCTTTCACACTGCTGACAGGGATCTCTGGTTTCTTCCATGACCAAAGTTAAATCAATGAGAAGAACACTATTAATGTCTCCCTGAGGAGCCTGTGGGATGGGGGAAAGAGGTTGGGGGTCGGAGAGGAGATCTTTACCAAGAATTTGGCATTCTGATCGCTCTTGCTGTACTTGTACAGTCGGCGCAGTAGTTTGGCATCCAGCTCTGAGAAGAGGGAGATGAAACGCCAGAGCATCCTGGGGAGAAGAGACAGGAAGACACCTGAGCACTGATAAAAGCTGGGCCAAAGGAAAAGCAAACTCTTTCACTGGGGAGTCAAAATGGCCTGGGATTGATTGCCCTATCCCAGATCACACAAATAAGGCTGAATTATTTGGGAGGTGTTGGAGAATGGGTAAAAAGTGGGGGAGGTGTCAATTTAAGGATACCTTAGTTTGCTGGGCAGATCAAGAGCTCCCCCCCTTTCTTTGAATAACTTAATAAGATGTTACCCTTTAAGATGTTAGATTTTAAGTTCTTTGAAATCAGGGGCTGTCTTTCTTTTTATTTGAGTTATATCCCCAGTGCTTAGCACGTTGCCTAGCATGTAGTAGACGTTTAATGTTCATTTACTGGTTGATGCTTGTAAGATGGGGTTCTGAGTTCAGGAGAGCATGTAGCACTCTTTGTGGTCAAGAGATGTTAAAATACCAGACATGATCATATTGGGAGCAGTGCTGCCCTAAACACGTACCCCTCACATTCCACTTACCATTTCCCCCAGTCCTTGACATCCTCAAGACTCCCCATTGACCAGGCTTCTCCCAAAGAGTAGAGGATGCTGAACATTTTTTCCCTTGTTTCCTTCAAGAATCATCTCATGCGTCACCTCCTACCTGAAACTTTTTGGATTTCCCCAACTGCTAGTGCCTTCTCTCCTCGAACTACCTTAGATTCATTTGTACATATATGTTTATATATGTATATGTTGTCACCCTATTAGAATGTAAAGGTCCTTGAGAGCTGGGACTGGTCTGCTTTTGTGCTTAGCAGAGTGTACTTAGCACACAGTAGGCATTTAATGAATACTTGTTGGCTGATTGATTGAATGGGTAAGGTGGCCCAGAGACCTACTTGACACAAATAGTCTCTCAATCTTTCTTTTCCTCTCTCCATCCTTTCAACCCCACAATGATCCTATGAAGGAGGGAGCTCAGTAGTGGGACATTTGGGGAGGGAAGTGCCATACTTCCTCCAATGCTTGATTTCCCAAGCTCGGCAATAGTGCTGCAGGAAGGTATTGATGTGGTCCCCTAGAACCATCAGGCTCCTCTTCATGTATTTAAGTTTCTTCTTTTGGGGTAGATCCCGGGGCAAGTGCAATTTTCGAAGAAACTTCTTTAGAGGTCTCAAATATTCTTTACACTAAGAGGAGACAACAGGCATGGTTAGAGAAAACCAGGGGCTTATTTTCCCTCTGGTCATGGGGCAGCCAGGACAAAGCAAAAGATCCCACACAATTAAGGGGAATCTGTTGCTTAGTCAGTCCATGGGCCAGTCTTCCCCCCTGCTCCTTTCCTTCCCCAGGGCCTAGCTCTCCATCTATGAGATAAAATGGGCCTTTAACCCCAGTGCCCTAAGGCAGAGGAAATGATGACTCATGTCTGACTGTGTATCCTCATGTCTCCAGGGGTCTTTGGCTCTGTGGATGTACCCTGCAGATATGAGATCTACCCACACTTTCTGAAGGGTCAAAGAAATGAGACAAAACTTTGCAAAATCCTCACTCACAATTTTGAAGGTGTCCTGTCCCAGGCCCTGTGCATGGCGGATGAGTGAGTCTCCAGCTGGAATGGTGCTGGAGCTTCTCTCCAAACAGGGTGCCTCGGTCACCTGTAGGACATAGGCCTGGGCTAGGGGTGGGGTAGGGTAGAGGACCTCTTCTCTGCTTCTAGTTATCAGGGTAGGGCTGGGGAGGGTTTCAGCTGAAGCCAACTTGGCAGTCTCGACTGGGTCACTATGTATGAAAACTCCAACATGACCCTTTCCTCCCCAACTTTCTCAAACCAATATTAACAGAGAGTGGATCATTTAAATACCCTCCTGACCCCAACCCCATACAAAGAACCAATTTAGAAAACAGAGACACTAGGACATGGGCATCCAATAAGCAATTGATTCAGGCAAACGTGTCCTATCTCACCCCAGCTGAAGCCTGCTTAAGATTTTCAGCAAAAATGTTTAACTTATTGGCTAACATACGTAACTTATCAAGACTAGTAGGACCCCACCAGTTGCTTACAATTGCTGCTGGGGGACTGAATGCAACCAGGTGTCATAGTAGCTCAACTAATAATTTTACCTGAAGCCAAATGTAAATAATTAAATCCATGTGGCACTGGAAGTCAGTCACCAAACATTTATTAAGCACCTACTATGTGCCAGTCACTGTGCTAACTAAGCACTGGGGATACAAAGAAAGGCAACAGCACCTACCATGGAGCTCCCAGTCTAAAGGGGCAGACAACATGCAAACAACTTTGTCGAACAAGAAATATACAGGATGAATTAGAAATAATCTCAAAGAGAAGGCACAAGCGTTAAGGGGGAGAGGCTTTTTGTGGAAAGTAAGATTTTAGCTGAAACTTGAAGGAAGCCAGGGAAGCCAGAAAATGGTAGACCAGAAAGGAGATCATCACAAGCGTGAGGGACAAGCCAGTGAAAATGTCTAGAGGGCAGCTGGGTGGCACAGTAGATAAAGCACCAGCCCTGAAGTCAGGAGGACCTGAGTTCAAATCCGGCCTCAGACCAAACACTTGACACTTACTAGCTGTGTGACCCCGGGCAAGTCACTTAACCCCAATTGCCTAAAAAAAAAAGAGGGAGACAACAAGGAGGCCAGTGTCAGTGGATCACAGAGCACATGCAGGGAAGTAAAATGTAATAAGATTGGTAAAGATCAGAAAAGGTCAGATATGAAGGACTTTAAAAGCCAGACAGAGAATTTTCTATTTGACCCTAGAAATAATAGAGTCACTGGAGTTTACTCAGTAGGGGAAGTGATGGTCAGACATGTATTTTAGGAAGACCCATTTGATCTAGCTGAGTGGAGGATGGACTGGAGTGGGCAGAGAAATTAACCAGAAGGCTATTGAAAGTCTAGGTTTGAAGTGGTGAGAGCCTGTACCGTGGTAATGGCGGAGGAGAGAAGGGGGCCTAGACAACATATTACAAAGGTAGAATTGACAAAACTTGACAATGACAAAAGACTTGGATATAAGGGGAGAGTGACAGAGAGCAAGGAATGGTGGATGATATCTCAGTTGTAAGCCGAGGTGACTGGGAGGATAGTAGCATCCTCTGCCGTAATAGGAAAGTTCAGAAGAGGGGAAGGTTCTTCTCTGGGGGAGGAAAATAATAAGCTCGGTTTTAGATATGTTGAGTTTAAGATGTCTATGGGATATCCCACCCATTGGGGCAAGAACTCACTGTTTGACAAAAACTGTTGGGGAAACTGGAAATCAGTCGGGCAGAAACTAGCAATAGGCCATCTCATACCATATACCAAGGAAAACTGCAGATGGGTAAATGGTTTAGACATGAAGGGTAACATCATAAACATATCAGAGGAACATGAAAAAAAAATTACCAAATTTATGTATAGGGGAAAAGTTAATGACAAAACAAAAGATAGAGAGGTTTACAGAAGGTAAAATGGACAATTTTGATTACACAAAACCTAGAAATTATTGTGCAAACCAAACTAATGTAGGTAAAATTAAAAGAGAGGCAGAAATTAGGGGGGAAATCTCTATAGCATTTTTTAAAGATGAAAGTCTCATTTCTAAGACATATAGGGAACTGATTCAAAATTTTAAGAATAAGAACCGTTCCCCAACTGACAGATGGTCAAAGGATATGAATAGTAGTTTTCCAAGGAAGAAATCCAAACTGTCAATAGCCATGTAAAAATGCTCTAAATTACTAATAATTAGAAGAATGCAAATTAAAACAATTCTGAGGCACCACTTCATACTCATCAAATTGACAAAATTGAAAAAAAAGGGAAATGTTAAATGCTAGAGGGGCTGCGGCAAAATAGGCATATTAAGGCACTGTTAGTGGAACTCTGATCTGTTGCAGCCATTCTGGAAATCAGTTTGGAAGTATGCCCAAAAAGCTATTAAACTGTGCACACCCTTTGATCCAGCAATACCACTACCAGGTTTATCCCCCCAAAGAGATCATAGGAAAAGGACTTATATGTGCAAAAATATTTATAGAAATTATTTTCACGATGGTAAAGAATTGTAAACTGAAGGGATGCCCAGTAATTGTAGAATGGCTCAACAAGTGACGGTATATGAATATGATGAAATCCTCCCTTTTATCAGCTTACTACTTATGTGACCAAGGGTAAGTGCTTCCCAAGCGTCAGTTATTATTCAATTCAACAAATGCTTCTGAATGCCTACTGCATGCAAGATACTATATGGTATTAAAGTATCTGCTGTTGCTACCCTGCTTTCTTACATGTCTGGTCTCCCTCTCTGAGGGCAAGGATTCTGTCTCATACCTCTTCATCTCTCTAGCCTAGTGCCTAGCATATTTTTTAATTAATTAATTTGTTTTTAGTTTTCAACATTCACTTCCATAAGCTTTTCAGTTTTAAATTTTCTCCCCCTTCCTCCCCTTTTCCCTCCCTAAAATAGCATGTAATCTGATATAGGCTCTACATATACATTCCTATGCACATTAGTCATGTTGTAAAGAAGAGTTAGAACCAATAGGAGGAACCACAAGAAAGAAGAAACAAAACAAAACAGAAGAAAAAAAAAAGGAGCAAACGGTATGCTTCAATCTGCATTCAGACTCCATAGTTCTTTCTCTGGATGTTGGATAGCATTTTCCATCATGAGACTTTTGGAGTTGTCTTAGCTCCTTGCATTGCTGAGAAGAGCTAGGTCTATCAAAGTTGGTCATTGTACAATGTTGCTGTGTACGATGTTCTCCTGGTTCTGCTCACTTCACTCAGCATCAGTCCATACAAGTCTTTCCAAGTTTTTCTGAAGTCTGCCTGTTCATCATTTCTTGTAGCACAATAGTATTCCATTACGTTCATATACCACAACTTGTTTGGCCATTCCCAACTGATGGGCATCCCCTCAATTTCCAATTCTTGGCCACCACAAAAAGAGCTGCTATAAATATTTTTGTACATGTAGGTCCTTTTTCCATTTGTATGATCTCTTTGGGATACAGCCCTAGAAGTGCTGAGTCAAAGGGTATGCACAGTTTTATAACGCTTTAGGCATAGCTCCAAATTGCTCTGCAGAATGGTTGGATCAGTTCACAACTCCACCAACAATGCATTAGTGTTCCAATTTTCCCTCATCTTCTCCAATATTTATCATTGTCCTGTGTTGTCATGTTAACCAATCTGATAGGTGTGATGTGGTAACCTCAGAGTTGTTTCGATTTGCATTTCTCTAATCAATAGTGATTTAGAGCATTTTTTCATATGTTTATAGATAGCTTTAATTTCTTCCTCTGAAAACTGCATGTTCACATCCTTTGACCATTTATCAATTGGGGAATGACTTGTATTCTCATACATTTGGCTCAGTTCTCTATATATTTTAGAAATGAGGCCTTTATCAGAGACACTGGTTGTAAAACTTCTTTCCTAGTTTTCTGCTTCCTTCCTAATCTTGGTTGCATTGACTTTGTGCAAAAACTTTTCCATTTAATGTAATCAAAATTATCCATTTTGCATTTCATGATGTTCTCTATCTCATAAATTCTTCCCTTCTCCATAAATCTGACAGGTAAACTATTCCTTGCTCTCCCAGTCTGCTTATAGTATGAGCCTTTATATCTAAATTGTGTACCCATTTTGATTTTATTTTGGCAGATGGTATAAGGTGTTGTTCTATGCCTAATTTCTTTTTTTGTTTTATTTTGTTTTTGGTGAGTGCCTAGTTTCTACTGTACTATTTTCCAGTTTTCCCAGCAGTTTTTTGTCAAATAGTGAGTTCTTATTCCAGAAACTGGAATCTTTGCGTTTATCAAACAGTAGACTACTATAGTTATTGACTACTGTTATCTTGTGTACCTAACCTATTCCACTGATCCACCACTCTGTTTCTTAGCCAGTACCAAGTAGTTTTGATGGTTGCTGCTTTATATTACAATTTAAGATCTGATATGGCTAGTGCCTAGCATATTTTTAAAATCAGACCTGTGATTTAATTGACTTAGGAAACTCCCATGAGGAACCTCCCTCTACTAAAGCTGGTCTACACCTGTTTTTCGATTAACAATCTTAGAGAGTTGTCCCTGAGACATTAAGGGACTTGCCCAGGATCACACAACTCGTATGTATTAGAGGCTGGTCTTGAACCCAGATTTTCTTATCCCACAGTCTGATTTTCTATCCATTACTCTATGCTGCCTCTTACCCTGCCTTGCCTCTAGGCAGGGCACAATAAGGTCGAAGGTGCTGCTGAGAGAGAAAGATGTTGGAGAATGAATGCTAGGGGAAAATAAATTAAAAGCCACATGAAAGTGTCTTTCCCCGTAGATCAATTTAGCTTGCAGAAAAAGGACCTCATAAAGGCAGGAGGCAAAAGGCTATTTTAGACACACATAATTGAGAGATACATTAATTGATTCATCTACACAAATTCAAGTTAGGTATAATCAACTTTTCAGGATAATACATGAAAGATAATAATAACTCACAGTTACATAGCTCTTTAAGTAAAATACTTTGCCTATATTATCTCATTTGATCCTCACAGCAATCCCAGGAGTGGGTGTTACGATTAACCTCATTTTGTGGATGAGGAATCTGAGTCTGACAGAGATTAAGTTCCTGAGGGAGGATTTAAACCCAGGGCTTCCTGATTCTAGGTCCAGTAAGCCACTAAATCATGCTGCCTCACAAAGACGATGTAAATGCACTTGTAAATAAATTAATGAACCTTCGGATCCTCTATTCCCCCCAACAGCAGTTGCTCCAGACACGGGGGAACTTAAGATTCCCTGGCTAACTGTTTCAAATCAAACAGCAAGGTGGGACCTCCAATCCAAAGCAAGGTTATAATTGCCTAGGTCTCTAATCACTTCCTTCCCCTTCCTATCTTCTTCCTCCCACTTCTTCCTTGAATCTTCTGCAAGCTCCTTGCTTCTTTACAATGCTCCCTCCCTCACTGTCTCTCTTCTCCTTTATTGTTGTCTGCCCTCCAAATTCTCCGCTTCACCTTCTCTTGTGTCTTGTCGCCTTCGCCCCCTAGCCCATCCGAGACCTCCATCTCAGCAACTGGGCTGGTGGGCTCCTGAAAGGAGACACACACACCTCCCCCAAGCCCCGACTTCCGATCCTCCTCTATGACCTAAGCGCCCCCCCCCCCCGAGTGTGGAGGTTGACTCCAGAACTCACAGGGGAACCATGGCAACTGCCAAAACAGAGCACCCTCTCCATAGTTCCTAAAGATGCCTGGCCAGATTTTAATGTCATCTGCAAGATCGCACAGCTGTGTATGGCCCAGAGAGAAGAGTACTACATACGTATGTAGTCTCATTAAGAATCCCAGACCTTTTTAGGGGGCCAAGCTAGCTCAGGAGGAGGCAAATGCTCCATATGTACACACACACACACACACACATATATATATGTATACATATAGATAAACAGACAGATAGATGCTCAGAGAACTTGTTTTTAAGCACATAATTATCATAGCTATGTACAACAAATACAAAAAAGCATTTATTAATAACTGTGTAGAGCAATGTGTGTTCAGTCACATCTGACTCTTCATGACTCTGTATGGAGTTTTCTTAACAAAGATACTGGAGTGGTTTGCCATTTCCATCTCCAGCTCATTTTATAGATGAAGAAATTGAGGCAAATAGAGTTAAAGAAACTTGCTCAAGGTTACACAGCTAGTAAGTGTCTGAGGCCAGATGTGATTTCAGTTCTTCCTGACTCCAAGCCTGGTGCTCTATTCACTGTGCCACTCTGCACTGTCATAGGCACTGAGGGAACTAAAAAGTTTATGTAAGATGTGGTCCCTGTCCTCAAGGAATTTATAGTCTAGTAAGAGGATAAGATACCAATATAGAACAAAAATACCTGGAATTTGAACTTTACTCAGTAGGTAATAGGGAATCACTGAAGGGTGACATGACCAGATCATTGCTTCATAAAGATAAATCGCTGACAGGTAATCTGAAAGAAGTATGGAGAGAAGAGAGGCAAATCATCCTGATAAGTGATTATTGTAATAGTGCAGGTTTATTGGGGTGATGGCCCTATAAGAGAGGAGGGGATAAGAAAAAAAAATGTTGCATAGGTAGAATGGATTGAGGCGAGAAAAGGAAAAGTCAGAGACAACCTCAAAGAGACTGGGTGAATAATGATGTCATAGACTGAAACAGTGAAGTCTAGGAAAAAGATATGCCCAATTTTGACCAATGCTGAGTTTGAGAAGGTGAAAAAATAATCATCCAGGTAGATAGATATGTCCTATATACAGCTGTAGTAGCTTGTCTGGGGCTCAGAAATGCAGATACAAATTAAGAGAGCCACTTGTCAAGAGCCAGTAGTTGAAAATGGGTTGTGAACTGGACAGTCAAGAGAGAGGTTATAGAACCAGAAGAGGGTCCATGACAGAGCCTTTCGGACATTAAGAGAGCATGAAGAGGCTGGAACTTTTGAATGCCCAGTTTTGTTCAGCAGAACATGAGTAGGAGCAAAGGCAGCAGCAGATGGTGAGAATTATGTAAGGTTAAGGCTTAGAAGGGTAAGATAGATGATGAAGAGCATGGGACCCAAGGAAAAAGGATAGAATAAAATTAAGCTAGTTCACCAAAGGGTCCTTCTGCACTGAAGGATACGGAGAAGGAAAATCTAGTGAGAGGAGAGGAAAATCAAGAGCCTAGTGTAACTCTGAGAATTTCTAGTCAAATGGGATTGCTGATATAGTCAAAAGATGAAGTGAGGTCAAGTGGGATAATTTTTTTAAAAGGTCACTGGATATAGTAATTAAGAGATCATGAGCAATTTTGGAAAGAACAGTTTCAGATCAATGGTGATAGTGGAAGCCAGATTGCAAGGGATTGAGAAGAGAGAGTTAGTAATGAAGTTGTGGTACTGGATGGAGGCAACCTTTTCAGGTTTAATGGTAGAAAGAAAGAGAGATAGGGTGGTAGGTATGGTAGAAATAGTCAAGAAAAGTGTTTTAATATTAGGGAGATTCAAGTTTATTTGTGGGCAAAAGGGAAAGTTCAAGAATCAAGTAGGAGACTGCAGATGAATAGGAGAGAGAATATCTGTTGGAACAAGGTTATAGAAGAAGCAGAAAGGAGCAGGAGCATGTAGGGATAGAGGATACAGGATACAGGATACAGGTAGGGGAGTGACTCTCTTCCTGTTCACCTGAAAGAAGAGAGTATGTGATGTTGCTGAGAGCTGTGAGGAACGGAGAGAAGTCAAATGATCTCAGGGCTTCTAAGTGAAGTTGTTAAGAATAAGAAAGGAAGTTTGGAGCAGTCCCTTGGGGGAATTAGATAGGAAACTGATAAGGGAAGACACTGGAGGGATTGTTAAACAGCATGAGCCCGTTGGAGGTGATGTGCTGTGAATTTGTAGGTGAAATTGAGTTGGGTTTAAGGACTTTCTCTCTGCTGCCATAGAGCAACAGAAGAGGAAATGGATAGTAGGTATTACCAAAGAATAATCGAAGGAAGATTCAAAGGTTGAGAACAGGAAAAAGTTAAGGGAAGCAAGAGATTCTGGGGCAGCAGCTAGTGAAATATTAAAAGGGCAGAAAATGGGAATTAAGGCTGGTTATGTAGGAAAGTAAAGCTAGAGTGAGGGACATGGATTAGGAAGACTGTGAAAAGAAATAGCAATGAGAAAGATTAGCTCTAGTGTGAGTGACAGAGTGGAAGACAGAAGGATAGGAGGCAGTAGTTAAAGAGGAAATTTAATTAGATTATAGCTCTTGGAAAGCGAGCACAATGAGATGGTAATATCTAACTTCCCCAAGTCTGTGGAAGGTAGCCACCCAGGTTCCCAATCTGAGAGTCACCCTCTACTCTTCATTATCTCTCACTCCACATGTATCCAATCAATTTATGTCTTGATTCTACCTTCACTGCTCTCACATCCATCCCCTTCTCTCGATTCACATGGCCACCATACTAGTTTGTGCCCTCTCTTCCGGACTACTGTAAGTGCCTCCTAATTGGTCTCCCTGCCTCAAATCCCTCCCTTCTCCAATCCAACCTCCACATTGTTTCCAAAGTGGTATTTATAAAGCACAAGTATGACTATTTCACTTACCTGCTCAGTATGTAATAAAAGTTAAATGCAAAACTCTTCTTTTTAGTATTAAAAACCCTTCACAACTTGGCTCCAATCAATCTTATTACACATTGTTCCTCTTAGTTTCCTCCAAAATTCAGTTCAGGCACCACCTCCCATGTCAGTCTTTTCCAATCTCCAAGCTGCTAATGCTGCATCCAAAAAGGTAACTCAGGGGAATGCTGGAGTCAGTCTGATAAGAGCAGGGTCAAGAGTAGAAATTTGCTAGTATCAGCTCAGAAAGCTCTGGGATATATGAAAAGGTAAAGCACCAGGGCTGCTAGGTGGCACAGTGGATAAAGCTCTGGCCTTGGAGTCAAGAGGACCTGAGTTCAAATGCAACCTCAGATACCTGACATTTACGAGCTGTGGCTATGTGACTCTGGGCAAGTCACTTGATCCTGATTGCTTCACCAAAAAAAAAAAAAGCACTGTGACCCCACTTTTCCTCAAATATCTGGGTGTGTATAAGGGGAAGCCTTCTAGCTGGAATCCTGGTCCTGTATTTCCAATGGGCAAGTAGTAGGGACATAAGCCTAAAGAAATGGTAGTATAAGATTATACTGCATAGGGCCTTGAATGCCAGGCTAAGGAATTGGTACTTTATTCTGTAGCCAATGGGGAACCATTGAAGAATGTTGACAGGGAAGACGAGAGACCACCCACTCCCACTGTTACCTTTCCTTCTTCTCTCCTTCCCATTCTTTTTAAGGGTAGCAGGGCACAAGGTGAGAGGCACAGATATGACTTTATGTAAATAAATACATCTATCTTCTGCCTGTTGTTGGGGAAGGAAGACAACATTGTCCATCTTCCAATTCATGCCCAATTTGGTGTATATACCAATACTTAACTAGATATATATAGATGTGACCTAGATGTCTCAGTGGATTGTGTGCTGGGCTTGGAGTCAGGAAGACCTGAGTTCAAATCAGCCTCAGACACTTACTAACTGTATGAATTCCTGCAAGTCACTTAACTTCTGTTTGCCTTAATGCACTCCAGTATTGCCAAGAAAATCCCATAGATAGTATACTCCACAGGGTTACAAACAGTCAGACATGACTGAATAACATATATGTGTGTATGTGTGTGTATGTATATGTATGTGTATACATATACGCACATATATACACACACACATATTTATGTATATAACGTTATGGCAGCTTTCTTTTTTTTACATCAGTCATCATTTCCCTTTACGCTGAATCCCATTGAACTCTTCCTTCTAACAAAGGAAAGTATTTAGGCAAAACCAACTACCACAACTGCCCTATGTAAGCACATTTTCCAAATTCCCCATCCATAATCCTCAGCTCCACAAGACAAGGGAGAAAAGATGCTTCTGTAAGGGCCCAGGGATCAAGCTGTTCATTAGAATTCAAATTCATCAGAATTTGCTTTTCAGTGTTATCCTTTTTCATTAGGAATGAAGGAATCAGTTAATAAGCTTTCATTTAGCACCTCCTATATACCATGGACTGCAGGGATGTGAGGACAAAAATGAAAGTTCTGCTCTCAAGGGATTTACATTCTATGTGGGTTGAGGGGAAGAGTATTTACATGTGTAAGTATATGCAAAATAGATCGTAACAGCTAGTACTTATATAATGCTTTAAGGTTTGCAAAGCACTTCACAAATATTATTTCATTTTATCCTCACAACAACCTTGGAATTTAGGTGCTATTGTTATCTCCACTTTATAAATGATTAAATTGAATCAGGGAGAAGAAGTTGTGACTTTGCCAGCTAATAAGTGTCTGGGAATTTGAACTCAGAGCCTTTCATACTCTGCCTCAAAGCAGCACTCACTGCCTCAAGGTAATTTTGGCTGAGAAGCACTAGCACCTGGGGGATCAGGAAAGGCCTCCAGTGGGAAGTGCTACTCGAGTTAAACTTTTAAAGAGAGTAATGTGGAATAAACCTGGGAAGGCAGCTTTGAGCCAGAATGTAAAAGGCTAATGGCAAACAGACTAATTTACATTTCATCTTAGAGGTAATAAAGGCAACCAGATGGCACAGTGGATAGAGCACCAGGCCTGGAATCAGGAGGATTTGAATTCAAATCCGGCCTCAGACACTTATTAGCTGTGTGACCCTGGGCAAGTCACCTAACCCTGTTGCTTCAGTTCCTTTTCTGTGAAATGAGCTGGAGAAGGAAATGGCAAATCACTCCAGTATCTTTGCCAAGAAAACCCAAAATGGTGTCATGAAGAGTTGGATATGACTGAAACAGCTGAATAACAATACTTACTATATTTAACTTTTATTTACATCTTTTTATCACATTCATTTCCAAGTATCTTTCCCCCCCACCTCAAAAGAAGCATCCTATATACCAAAGAATAAAAAAGAGAGTCAAAAATGGTAGTTCAGCAAAACTAACCAACACACCAAGTGAGTCCAATAGAATAAGCAGTATTCTACACCCATAGTCGTTCCCCCATAGGAGGTGGAGAAGACATTCTCCTATTGCTTCTTTTGTTTTCTTTTTTAATTTATTACCAAGCATTTTTTTCTTCTTCCCAACTCTCTCCCCCCTTCATTTAAAAGAAAAACACAACCCTTTTTACAAGTATGCATAATCAAGCAAAATAAATTCCTCCAATGACCATGTCCAAAATGATATGTCTTATTGTGTATGTATTACTTCTATGACAGAAGGTAGGTAGCGTGCTTCATCCTCTGAAACCCTCTGGAGTACTATGGATTCATGGCTGGTCGTCAGATTGATCAGAGTTCTTACATCTTTCAAAGTTGTTTTTCTTTACAATGTTATTGTTATTGTATACATTATTCTTCTGATTCTCCTTCAGTCTTCTTTCTCTTTTTCTGGACCAGACTTGGTCATTATAATTGCCTTGCTATTCTTTCCATTTACATTGTTTTCGTCATTCTGTATGTATTCCTGGCTCTGCTTACTTCATTCTTGTGTCATTAACTAAATATTTTTAAGAAGACACTTCAGCTTCTGTTAGCTCAGTTCAACATGACGTGCAGCAAAACACCCTGCCCTATCTCCTGCTGCAGCTTCTCTTGGTTGCGCCTTGCTTTGTTATCATTTGCTCTCTGAAGCCTTCTCTGCCAGGTTTCTCTTGCTCTTTTTTCTCCCTTATCTCCAGGAGCCACACTCTACTCCTTTTAACCAGCTCTTTGGCCAGAAGGGAGAAGTGTCCGTATCATATGAACGTTGGACCCGTAGGAGGAAATAGAGGCTGTGTCATCTTTCCATGCCTCCTTGTTGCTATCTGGAGAAACTACCTTCTACTCATCCACACATTGCTTTGATTCCAAAGGAGACTGTTTTTCAGAATCACAGAATCTCCAAGTCAGGAAACTCCAAAGGCCATCTAGTCCAACCTGTGCTTGACAAGGAGTCCTTCTATATCACAGCTGAAAATCCTTTGCATGGAAGTAGCTAGGTGGCAGTGGATAGAGCTCTGGCTTTGGACTCAAGAGGACCTAAGTTAGATCAGACCTCAGACACTTGACATTTACTAGCTGTGTGACCCTGGGCAAGTCACTTAACCCCAATTACCTCACACACAAAAAAAATCCTTAGCACGAAGACTTCCAATGACAGGGAGCTCTTAGTTCTACCCTCAGGAGCCAGGTAAAACAAATTTAATTTCTCTTCTATGAGACAGCCCACCAAATACCTGAAAAGAGCTATTGTATCCTGCCCAAATCTCCTTTCTTGACTAAACATCCCCTGTTCCTTCAACCAATCCTATGCATCTGGCATGACCTCGAGAAACTCCACCAATCTGATTGCCTTCCTCTGGACACTTCAGCTTGTAATTGTGCTCCCTAGAATGTAGTGCTTAGAGTGGAAACCAATCATCCAGGTGTAGTCTGCCCAGGGCAAAGTATAGCATAACTGTACTATCTTGTACACTATGCCTCTCTTTATGTAATCAAAGGTCACATTAGACCAGCCCTGGAGTCAGGAGGACCTGAGTTCAAATCCAGCCTCAAACGCTTGACACTTACTAGCTGTGTGACCAGGGCAAGTCACTTAACCCCATGGCCTAGCAAAAAAAACCCCAAACAATCCAAACAAACAAAAAAACCCCCACCAAGATATATATAAGATCACATTAGCCATCTTGAAAATGATATCATCCTGTTGACTCATATGAAGATTGTGGTTTACTTTTTTTAAAAAAGCTCTCTTTCAGATTAATCACTCCCTTGTTATGTATTATAGAACTCATTAAACTACAACTGCCACGATTCACTTAATAGTGGCTGGTTTGGGCTTACTATGACATTTTAAAAAAATTTATTTAGTTTTAGTTTTCAATATTCACTTCCATAAGATTTTGAATTCCAAATTTTCTCCCCATCTCTCCCCATCTCTCCCCTTCCCCCACCAATTTGATATAGGCTCTACATATACATTCATATTGAACTATTTTCATGCTCACTTCACTCAGCATGAGTTCATATAAGTCCTTCCAGGTTTTTCTGAAGTCTGCCTATTCATCATTTCTTTTTCTTTTTCCTCTTTCTCTTTCTCTCTTTTTTTTTTTTTTGCTTTTTGGTGAGGCAATCCAGGTTAAGTGAACTTGCCCAGGGTCACACAGCTAATAAGTGTCAAGTGTCTGGTCTGAGATTGGATTTGAACTCAGGTCGTCCTGACCCCAAGGCCAGAGCTCTATCCACTGCGCCACCTAGCTGCCCCTGCTCATCATTTCTTATAGCACAATAGTATTCCATTACATTCATATACCACAATTTGTTTGGCCATTCCCAACTGATGGCATCCCCTCAATTTCTAATTCTTGGCCACCACTAAAAGAGCTGCTATAAACATTTTTGTATTTGTGGGTTCTTTCTCCATTTGTATGATCTCTTTTGGATACAGACCTAGAAGTGGTATTGCTGGGTCAAAGAGCATGCACAGTTTTATAGCTCTTTGGGAATAGTTCCAAACTGCTCTCCAGAATGGTTGGATCAGTTCACAACTCCACCAACAATGCATTAGTGTTCCAATTTTCCCATGTCTTCTCCAACATTTATCATTGTCCTGTTTTGTCATGTTAACCAATCTGATAGGTGTGATGTGGTACCTCAGAGTTGTTTTGATTTGCGTTTCTCTAATCTCTCAATGCTCTAATTAGAGCATTTTTTCATATGACTATAGATAACTTTAATTTCTTCCTCTGAAAACTGCCTGTTCATATCCTTTGACCATTTATCAATTGGGGAATAACTTGTATTCTTATACATTTGACTTAATTCTCTATGTATTTTAGAAATGAGGCCTTTATCAGAGACATTGGTTGTAAAACTTCTTTCCCAGTTTTCTGCTTCCCTCCTAATCTTGGTTACATTGGTTTTGTGCAAAAACTTTTCCATTTAATGTAATCAAAATTATCCATTTTGCATTTCATAATGTTCCCTATCTCTTGTTTGGTCATAAATTCTTCCCTTCTCCATAAATCTGACAGGTAAACGATTCCTTGCTCTCCCAGTTTGCTTGTAGTATGAGCCTTTATATCCAAATTGCATACCCATTTTGATTTTATTTTGGTGTACAGTGTAAGATATTGGTCTATGCTTAGTTACTACTGTCCTGTTTTCCAGTTTTCCCAGCAGATTTTGTCAAATAGTGAGTTCTTATCCCCAGAAGCTGTGGTCTTTAGGTTTATCAAATAGTAGATTACTATAGTCATTGACTATTGTGTCTTGTAACTACCAACCTATTCCACTGATTCACCACTCTATTTCTTAGCCAGTACCAAGTTAGTTTTGATGATTGATGCTTTATAATACAATTTAAGATCTAGTGTGACTAGTCCATCTTCCCTAGCATTTATTTTCATTAATTCTCTTGATATTCTGGACCTTTTGTTCTTCCAGAAGAATTTGTGACATTTCTTATGATGGATTATGTGTGTAAGGAAGGATATGTTTGCTTCTTAGAATTTTTTAATTGGAAGTGCTATTTTCGGTGGAATGCAAAGGAATTGGCATTTCTTTAAAATGAATATACAAATACATACACTCATTTTTACAAAGTTATAATAATTGAGGTCTTTCCCCCATGTTTGTATCTTTTTGTACTGGGAATTCATTTTTGCCCACCTCCCCAGTGAAATCTGGGTTAGTAGTCAAGCTAATATCTCTAGGGGGGAAAAAAAAGCTATAAGCATCTCCATCAGAGGTTTTTGGTCCTTCCTTAAAAAACAACCCAATGTCACCTTCCTAGCAGTGACCCGACAATTTAGAGGCAGAACTGCTTGAGAGGATTCCTGCCCTTTAATTGCCTTCTATCCCCCCAAAATTATATTTAAAAAAAAAAGTATTTGAAATTAAACTTTATCGTGAGCTTTAAAAAAAAAGGAATGTGAATGGCAGTATAGCAAAGGCTGTCACCCACATGTAGTGCACGTGCCTCCATTTGTAGCATGCAGCTATTGTGTGGCTCAAAAGAAGGCAGAATAAGCATCTCTAGGTTGTTCTCCTCCAACCTTTCTTCAAGGGATATTTTAATTCCTGCCAAAAGGGGAAGCAGGAGGTTGGGACTTGGAAGCTTGACCACTCTGCTCTTCTCAGAGAAAGGGAGTTCTAGGATAGATCATATCTATTTGCGCCCTTAAACATTGTTAGTCTAGGGTAAGGGTGGAGAACCTGCAGCCTCAAAGTCACATGCGGCCTTCTAGGTCTTGGGTGCGGCCTTTTGACTGAGTCTAAGTTTTATAGAACAAATCCTGTCATTAAGGGGATTTGTTCTGTGGAGTTTGGATTCAAAGGGCCACATTTGGCCTTGGGGCCTCAGGTTCTCCACCCCTGGTCTAGGGGTATATGGTTTTCAGGTTCAAGCTAAACTTCCGATCGTTATTCATTAATGAGGAAAAACTTTATTTATGTATCTTTTTACAGGTTATACATGTGTAGTCATGCAAAGCACTTCCATAGTAGTCATGTTGTGAAAAACTAAGTATATTTCCCTTCATCCTATCCCTCCCCCCATTTATTCTATTCTTGCTTTTGACCCTGTCCCTGCTCAGAAGTGTTTGCTTCTGATTACTCCCTCCTTTAATATGCCTTCCCCTCTGTCATCCAAGGAAAAACTTTAAATCCAAGGTTTGATCCCTTTCTCACCAAATACCACTTCCACCGTGAACACACACACACACACACACACACACACAATAACTGGCAAAGAAACCCATTTATCTGAATTGATAGCAAAACAGAAATCATAAAAAGTATACACAGAAGAATACATACTAGACAACGCAGAGAGAAGGAACTCTCCCATTGGAGTGAGGTAACTCAGATCAACCAAGAGAGTTCTAGATCTCATTCACAGGGAAATTCCCTGAAGTCTCTAGTGTAGCAAACTAGGGATAGGGACATGATGGAAACTGTTAGCTCCTTTCTCATTGGCTTCCTAGAGTCTTATTCTCTCTTCAGCAACCTGAAGTGGCGTTGGCAACATCCATCTTCTTTCTCAAGGTTGGAGCCAGATGCACCCAAAGCAACTTCAGAGTTGAAGAAACTGAAGTTCTCTCCTGCTCCTCCCCCAGCCCCAACCCCAGCCCCCCAAGGCTGATGAAGAGAGAGACCCATACCAACGTGATCTTTGGGATTAAGGTTACAGCAGTAACAAGATTCACCACTGAATATTTTGATCGGATTGTAGCAGTCTGTTTTAAACTTGAAAGATGTAATTGCAGACTAAAATATAAATTATAGGCATTTTAAAAGTGCTACATTCACTCCAAAGCCCATTCATCATTGTCAGTATATTGAAGATTATGCATGTTCCATTCAACTACATAACATAGTGGCAATTTTACTGACCTCCATGGATTCCTTTTAAGTCCCAACTAAAATCCTACCATCTACAGGAAGCCTTCTCAAACCCTCTTAATTCCAGTGCCTTTCCCCTGTTAATTGTCTCCTATTTATCCTGTACATAGCTTGCTTCATATGTATTTGACTGCATGTTGTCTCTCCCATTAGATTGTAAGCTCCTTGAGGGCAAGGACTGTCTTTTGCCCCTTTTTGTATCCCTAGCACTCAGCACAGTGCCTGGCACATAGTAGGCACTTAATAAATATTTAGTGATTGATTGGCAAACATGCTACATCACTGACATCACAAGATGTGTCTGTAAAATTAATTCTCTGACTTGAGCTCTAGTTTTATTGCCTAACATGTCACTTTCATCAGGGGGACATGGTTATTGGAGAAATCAGTATGATGTGCTTGTACTGTGCTTTGTATGTTGGGGACATGACAGATTCTAGAAGTAGAAGAGCGGGCCTGGCCACAAACTCCAAACTGGAGTCTCTGGTAAGGTTTTTAACAAGTCAAGGGAACTTGTTAGTAACTTCTCGAAGTTACTTTTGGCTGAACTATAATAGTACCAGAAATTCTCCTTATAGAGTACAGTGAATTTCATCTTGATTTATCTGTCCTTAGCAACTACTTTGTTGCTACACAATGCTACAGGAATGTTTTTGTATAGAGATGGTGAGCCTCAGTGACTAGGGAGATGGTGGTGCCCTCTGCAGAAATAAGACAATTAAGGAAGAGGGGAGAGTTTTGGGGAAAACAGAATGAGTTCAGTTTTGGATATGCTGAGACAGGTGCCGCAGAGAAAGGTTGCATCTTCCCCTCAGGTTCTAGAGGTACTCCTGAGGGTCTGAAGGTGTCTTTTTTTAATACTGTCGACTCAGTCCTCCATTATGATGGGGGATCAACCAGCTTTTACAAAGGGATATTAAGAAGACAGAGAAAGAACAGATGTTATGAAGTATTTTCCCCCATCTCCCCTGCATTTCCTCGGTCCCTAAAGAGTATGGGTTCAAACTTAAAGCAGTTTCTACACAGCAGTCACCTTACTAACTTCACTTCCTATGAGTGAGTCATTAAAGCTCTGACTTGGCTGCCTTCCATCCACTTCTGTGCTGGGTTAAACAGGCCACTGGAGACTTCATTCCTCACCAGGCCTGGCTATCTGCCATGGACTCCAACTCCTGGACCACAGACAGTCCCCAACCAGAGGCCTACGCCATGTTTTCCCTTGATTGAAGTAAGGGAGGAAGGTGGAAATATTTTGACTTCTTAGTGACTTTTGTATACACACCCAATTCTAGTTTAGTAGCAGCAAATCAAAAGTTTGTTTCCTCACCCTGAGGTAAGCAGACTGGAAAAGTCATAGCTTTATATTCTCCTAGGCTTAAGAAGGGGTTGCATCAACTGAATCAGTTTTCATTATACCCTCATAATGGCTAGGCTTAGCCATTTCTCTAGTACATATATTTCTCTACTAGTTTCTCTCCCCCACAATTACCTTGTATTTATTTTGCATATATTTGGTGTAAACCAATGTGTATCCATATTGTCTCTCCCTATAGATTGTAAGCTCCTTAACTGCAAGGACTGTTTTATATATGTCTTTGTATTCTCGGGGCCTGGCACAAAGAAGTCATTTAATAAATGCTTCTTGACTGATGGATTGTTTAGAAAGTCAAAGGTGGTCCAAAGAGTGGAAAGATAAAGCCCCTTTGGCACTCAGGTAGAGTGGTACCACCAAGGTGGTGCAAGTATCTTCTGTTTCTACCATGTATATCCAGATTCCAAAAAAAGAGGCTTGATCAACTCTCCAGGAACTCCAAGCAAAAGGATCTCAACATCTCTTGCATTTCTAAAAACCTTTCCTTCAAATGCAGAGTCATTAGGCTGGACAACCTGAACTTTGACCAGGATTCCAAAATTTAGAGGGTGTTAATACTATTTATACTCCTTCAGTAAGGACAAATAATTGAACTGAGCAGTTGATTGTCTAGAATAATTAGTTGAAATCAAAAGCCTTTTTCTTGCCTAGACGAGCTTATCCCCAGCCTGGGCCCACCCTGTTTCTTCTCCTGGCAGCCACCTCCCAACTGTGTTTAATCTGGGTGCTGCAATTTGTATTTAGAGCTCTGTCCTCTTGGGAAGTGGTTTTTCAACTTCCTGGACACTAAACAAAAGGAACCCTCCATCTTCTCATATGTTAAAAAATTTCCCTGATTGAGTTTTTTTTTTTTTTGCTAACAACCAAAACCTCCAGACCTTATCCTAAAATGTTTATCCCCTTCTACCATTTTATGGAACTCTGGTTTAATTTCATATTTCTGGCTTTTTTTAGCCCTCACTATCATTGGGTGTTTGTGTGTTCCTAAAATAAACCGACATCAAATTAAAGCTTCAGAATAATTTCTATTACGTATTTCCAACCCTTTCATGATATCTTTCAGCGTGTGTGTATGTGTGTGTGTGTGTTTGTATATGGAGAAAATATGTTGTTGTGACTAACATTTTAGCTCACTTCTTTCAAAAAGTTTATGTTCTTGATATAGAAGCATAGAATCAGAATCATAAATAGGAATTACTTCACCTGGGACAAAAACCGTGTGTATTTGGGTTGGTTTGCAGTGGTGGAACTGGTCCATAGGGAAAGAACAGTGGGATTACCAGTGAAGTCCTGATGGAGGGTAGGAGTGGCCCTTTCTCAGACCTGGGGTGGGAAGCCTCAAGGCCACATGTGACCTTCTAGGTCCTTGGGTGTGGCCTTTTGATTGAGTCCAAGTTTTGCAGAACAAATCCTTTTATTAAGGGGATTTGTTCAAAAGGATTTGTTCTGTGAAGTTTGGATTCAGTCAAAGGGCAGAACTTGAGGATCTAGAGGGACACGTGTGGCCTCAAGGCCGAAGGTTCCCCACTCCTGCCCAAGACAATGCTTGCCTCCATAGGAGTTTGGAGGTGGGAGAGAGAAAGAGTGCCCTGGAAGAAGGGTGCAACAGTGACAGGACCTTTGGGAGTGGAAGACAGCCTGAGAGTAATTGCATCAGTGGGTTAGTGAAGAATAGAGGGATGAAGTACAGTCACTATAGGAAAGAAGTATGTATTCTTGGAAAGGAATACCAAATCTATGAAAACATTTGAGTTGCTATAAAAGGATGCAAGTGTGAAATATCTTACTATTGTTGATCTCTATTTGTGGTCAGCTCCATATCCCATGTAATTAAGTAAATGAATTCTTAGACTTGCCAAACCCTTGCTAATAGTTATATTTTCATATATAAGATTAGATCCTTAAAGTACCTCATTCCTTCAAGATTATATGGAGAGATCTATCTATCTATCTATCTATCTATCTATCTATCTATCTATCTATATCTATCCCTCTCTCTATATATAGTGTGTGTATATATGTATACATATATATGTGTACACAGATACACACACAGGTATGTATGTATGTATCCTCAAAAAGGGGGATGAGACAAAGATGTAAAAGGTTTTAAATTTAATGGAGTAGTAAACTTTGGAAAACAATAAGATTAGACTGTTTTCTCTAAGAACTAAGATAAATAAATAAAATATATATATGTATACACACACATATATACTATATGGGTGTGTGTCTATGTGTGTATGTATTCTGTGTATGTGTGTATGTATATATATGCACACATAGACTCACATACATATACATACACGATTGGCTCCCAAATGTTTCTAATGGGAAATATAGGTTTTTAGTATGTTTTGGAAATACATTATTAAAATTTATGGTTTTTACATATAAAGTTACATTAATAATTGTAAAGAATCTTAAATCTTTTTGTCTTCCTCTTTGAAATATCTGTATGATAATATTAAGATATGGGAGGGCTGATTTTCCAAGTAAGGCCCTCTTACTTCAGCCTGTAGATGACATTATCCATATTAGGTCCAGAGTTTCTACAGATAGAAAGAGCAGGTGGTATGTAAAATATTGAAATTCTCTGAAGTTCAGGTGAATATAGGTTATGAATTTGTTGTTCTTATAGCTCTGTTATTAATAGGGTTAGATCCATATGGTTTGAATTAGTACTTGCCACATGAACTAATTACTGACAATATGATTAGATTTTTGTCAAGGTTTACTAAATTATGCAAAGTCTTATTGCTGTGACAGGTAAGAAGCAATTATGTTTCCATATAAGGAAATTGAGAGAAAAGGTGTCAGAGGTTCTAGAATCGGCTAAAAGTGAATGAAACTGGTTGTTTGGTTAAAGAGGCTGGAAGTAGGACAAAGGTTAAGATTTACTTAGAGTGCACACCTGTAATGGGCTCATTAATACTAACTTCTCTGTCCAGAGGGGAGCAATAGCACAAAACTAGGCACATTTCGTCTGTTAATGGAAGGGAAGAGCATGTTAAGGAGTAATACGAAGTGGGAGTATCAGGAAGATTGTAACCCAGAAGAGCAGGGACCAATCCAGCCTCTGAAAAGAGGGACAAGAAGGAACTAATTGCATAAAAGGCTTGCTCTGGCTTCTGTCAGTATATGTGTGTTCCTGCGAGACACCCATGCTCCTGCTTTTTGCAAAAACCATAAATAAACGTTTCCTTCACTCACTTTGGTTTAAGTTTCATTTCTTAAAGGAGAACAGAACTTCCTAACCTTACCAAGGAGTGTCTGAACCCCACATCTAACGTTGCTAACAGGAGTTAGAAGCATCTAGACAATCTTAGCAAGTGACCTGGAACCTCGAGATGGTCAAGGAAATGCCTCCACAAACCTGCCCTGATCCATATGAAACTGTTTGAGAGATGCACAGGATGTGCTTACCAGACCCCTGAGAATCATGAATGCTGCAGAAGGATTTGACACCCCTAAAGCTACTGCTATATTGTTTTTTTTTTAAATTTTATTCACCTAGTATAACTTGTGTTATGCACCTGTTACCTATTCTGTAAGCTGTATGTCATTTCCTCTTGTACAGATGCCATCGTAGGAATCAAGGTCTTTGTATTGCGCTTTTGCATTTACCAGTTACGATTAACTCACGGTGGTTATGCAGAAGCCTTTTGTGCGGTATCTAGCTGCCTATCTTGTCAAGAGTCTAACTCCTTGTGGAAAGAAACTGTGATACAAGGATGGTCAAAGTGGGCTCCCTTCCATTTGAACACCTGCAGAGTAACTATATTGAACTGCCAAAATGTATGAGCAACAGATATGTTTTTGGGGTGCAGAACTTTTGTTGACTAAAGAATCTGTGGGTTTTTTCTTGTGTCCTCACGAGCATGGTGTGCTGTTTATGTTTGCAGTGCGTTCCTTGGTGCAAAGAACGATCCCCAAGTCAACTTCCACATTTATAGGCAACAGAGACTGGGAGGCTTTAGTTGAGGATAGAGGACCCAATACAGCCCTAATTGTGGTGCTGCACCACGTGTCTGATTAGCACCACAGGCAAGAATTATTGAAATTTATGCTCACTCAGTGAAACTCCGTACCCCACTGTTTCCAGTCTTCTGTGTAGTATTATTCAGTTTGTTGGGGGAGGCATCAGCTAGTCTTTGGCATATTCTTTGGACCCCTTTGTCCTGTCTGCTAGTTAGCACTCAGTCACATGAACTTTCATCCCATTTTGTCTTAGCTCCAATCTCATTTCCTTATGAAGACAATGGGGGAGGAACTGAGGTATAATGGCCGTCTCTTATGGTGATGTGTGCCTCTCAGGATTGTCTTGCTCTTATAAAAGCATGCTCCATTTTGAATCTCAAGCTTATCTTCAGTGATCAATCCATCCACATGTTTCTGCCTTGATGTTTTTTTCCCAAGTGTCCAGACACTTTAATTTTGTCATTTATTTCACCATTATAATACTAACAAATTCTAGATCTTGTTGTACTAGCAGAAAGGTTTGACATTTACAATACAGAGAATGAAATGTTAACCACTTTTATAAGCTGCAGATATTTTTAAAAGAAAATTTCCTTTTTTTTGAAGTGTCCCTGTTAAATGTTTCTACAGCTGATCAACTTTGCTCATAGACCATGATTTCAAGGAAGGCTTTAAGTTGTTCCTTAGCCTTCTGGCCTAGATTGAGAATTGCTGCTTTTGATACTGATTTGTTTTCTTTCAGGATCAAGGTGGGTGCTTTCAAACAAAATCTTGTTTTTTATTCCTTCCTGGACAATTCTTTGCTGGATTCTTTGCTTTTCATAATTGTATCTACAAGGAAACCAACATCCTAAAGTTCCCAAAATAAATACTCCTACCACAACATCACAAGATCTTCTAACTCTACTTGTAAATAAAAAATGTCCAAAGCCAGCTATGACAGATCCTAATGAGCCATAGAGCACAGAGTCTCATGCACAGGGTACATTTTGGATATCCAAGATCCCAAGAAGCTTAAAGGGCTTCCCCTTCCCGGGTTCCCCTTGCCTTGGTCTCAGTTGCCATTTTGCCTTGATGTTTTTAATAAACTCTTTTTAATTCTCTTTTCCTAAGTTTTCCTTGTTAATCACAGTAAAAGGCCCCAGTATAGAATTTTCCTTTAACAGTAAGATTTAATAAATGTTCATCGAATTGAATTGCTACAACTACTTTCTCCCAACTTTCCAGGATTTCTTTCTCCTTCTAGCTCAAACTTGAAAGTATTGAGGTCTAGGGATGTTGGGAATCCTGAAACTCAAGGGCAGAAGATGTGGGGCCTGCCTCAAAAGAATTTGGCTTAAGCCTTCTGTCAGAGACAGGGTTTATTAAAACACAGTTGAGGTGGGCAAGATTTTAAGAATCTAAGCAACCTAATGGGGGCAAGATGGACACTTATATACAGTGGTCAAGGAGTGGGTTTAGATGGAATTAAGGAGTAGCAGTCTAGGGTGGGGCCAAGTACAGACAAAGAGGGCCACAATGAAAGGGCAGTTAAAGGATTATTCTCAGCCAATGACTCAGGCCAGGAATCTGAGTTCAGGAGGCTTTGAACTTGGAATTTGGTAGGACCATGCTTTTTATAGAATTGAGTTAAATTGTGGATCTAATCCTTCCCCACTCTCCAGAGAGTGAGGTAGTTTGGAGGATTATGCCCAGAAGTTGAGAGGTGGTGATGGTAGAGAATGTTTTCATGTTTATTTTTTGCTGTGCCTTTGAAGTAAATATTCTTTTATAAAAAATAATATAATTGCGTGGTTAATGGAACTAGATTCAAGGGAGTCTTAAAATTGAGGGAACACTTCCTCAGAGGTTGAACCAATGGCAGAGAAACTTAACACCCAAACTCCCTTTCAAGGTAGAGGAGAACTCTGGGGGAAGGGTAAAATATAGCATACCCGGCTAGTGTAGGCATAGTTACAATTATTTGGTGGACGATTTGGGGGTTTGAAGTCTGCCTCAGTCACTTCTAGACAGCTAAATGACCAAGGGCAAATTGCTGCATCCTGCTGAATGGGATGTCCCAGTGAAGACTTCTCAGTGTAATTAAGGTAATGAGTTCAGAAGGTAGTGTGAGAAATGAACTCTCAGAAGTGAAGGCTCCTCAAAGGGTCAAATAATTCTCGGTTACTACTTTCAAAATCCTCCCCCACTCAGACCTGTTTTTAAGCACTTAACAGAAAGAATAAGCCCTGCCCCACCCCCAACCTGAGCCGTTTGGCCTTGGCTTTGAATTTGGGCACCTGGAATGTAAGCCCCACCTCCCGGTTACCCACCCCCAGTTAAGGGGGTAAGGGATCATGGTGGGTGGAGACATGTTTTCATGGTGGGCAGAGATTTGCTTGTATAAGGCGGCCCCTGTTAGGCGGTCTCTCTCTCTGTCTCTCTCTGTCTCTCTGTCTCTCTCTCTCTCTCTCTCTCTCTCTCTGTCTCTCTCTCTCTCTCTCTCTCTCTCTCTCTCTCTCTCTCTCTCTCTCTCTCTCTCTCTCTCTCTCTCTCTCTCTCCCCCCACACACATGTATCGGAGGAGCAGACAGTCATCTCGCGAGATTGTAATAAAGGTAAACTTTGCTTTCCACTTTGAGAAGTCTCTGAGTTTAATTTGGGTTGGTGTCGCTGTCCCACACACTTCTGAGCCTGTTTCCTCATCTGTAATCTGCCTCACACATCATTATTATTATTTTATGGAGATATCTAAGGATTTGTTGATATGTACTCCTGCTAATCATACTTCTCAACACACAGTGGCATTTTAAAATCAAGTTTTCTTATATGCTTAGAGCAGACACTCAGGATTCTAAATAGCCACTTACAAATAGACAAAGTTCTAAGGCTGATATAGTTTCTAGTTATATCAGAAAAAAAGAGGATACAGCCAGGATTTACATTTCAAAGTGTGTGGGACAGTGACCACCGAAATCAAGAGTTTGGAATCTGAATCAGAGATCAGAAAAGGTCTTCATTCTTTTTCATGAGAAAGGGCACGGCCCTTTGTTGCTCAAGCACGAGTGGCCAGCAGGTGCACCCCCTGGCTGTGAGAAGCAAAGTTTTATGGCCCTAACACGTATCCCCTCCCACTCTCTTACCTCTTTCCGCCACTGGCTGAGTACTCAAGGTGTACAATCTAAACGTGGCAACTAATACCTAATAGAAGCAAACATACCCATCTTTGGGAACTAGATGTATGCATGAGTGAGAGATGATCTCTCGAAAGTGAAGCCCCCTCAGGGGATCAATAGTTCTAATATTTCTTGATAGTTGCTTTCAAAACCCTGTTGTTGTTGTTTTTTTTAAAGGCTTGACAGAAAGAATAGCCCTGCCCCCAACCTGAAGTGCTTGCCCTTATCTTCCTGCCTTCTCTTGTCTCTGGGATAAGGGGGAAGGGGGTTAGGGAGGGGAAATTTCAGTAAATACTGGTTTCCTAGGAATTACCTAACTTATGAGAATTCGGTCCTAAACCTCCTGATCACCATGTATGTTTGGATTGGCTATACCCTGTTTCCTTGTTCTTTGTCTTTGAATTTTCCCACCTAAGAATGTAAGCCCGCCTCCCTAGCCAAGGGGAATAAGGGATAAGTGGTAGGTGGAGGTTTGTTTGTGTTAGGGTATATAATTTCATTTCCTTTCTGTGCCTTGCCTCTCTCCTCCTGGAAGTGTGCCCGGGGAGGAGACAACCCCTTCTCGAGAGATTGTAATAAAAAGTAACCTTTGCTTCTACCTTGACAAGTCTCTGAGTTTAATTGATTTAGAATCACTGTCCCACACAAAACAAATTTTGAAAGTTGTAAGAACTATGATCAATACAATGATCACTCATTATTTCAAAGCACCAATGATGAACAAGTTCATAAGATATTATTGAGATTCAGGGGTTTAGAGGTGCTGGAACTCCATAAGTCTTCTTTCAGCCAAAGACAAGGTTTATTAGAACATTGTATTGGGCAGACACTTAAGGAGTCTGAATGTTAGTGAGCCTGGGTCTAGATTATAAGAATCTGAGCACCTTAATGGAGACAAGATGGACCTTATATACAGAAAGACCAAGGGAGGGATCTAGGAATGGCCAAGTAGTCTATGAGGTAATAGAACTCCAGGGACCTGGACTACCATGACCAAGGGAGAATGGAGCCTAGATAGGATTAAGGGTGGGAAGTGGCCTGGGGCCATGGGGAGGTAACAGAATTGGGAGATTGGGTGTAGCCACAGTGAAAGGCTACATTTGCTTCATTTTCCTCATCTGTAAAATGGGAATAATAATAATAGCACTTATCTTGCAGGATTGGTGTGAGAACTTTGAGAAATGATCTCTCAGAAGGGAAGCCTACTCAAAGGGTTAATAGTTCTTGTTAATAGTTCTCACAAAGGGCAGCAATTAGGAGATCACTGGTCAATTGGAGAGAGCTGTCTCAGTTAAATAAGGTCAGAAGCCAGGTAGTAAGAGGTTAAGAAGAGAGTGAGAGGAGAGAAATTGGAGGTACCTGTTGTAGATGGCCTTCTCAAGGAATTTAGTTGTATTGTTGAAACACACTCCCTTCTGACTTTGTCAAAGCACCCCCTCAAGACCCTGTTGGTTTTTTTAAAGCACATAGCAGAAAGAATAGCCCTACCCCCAACCTAAACTGTTTACCCTTGCAAAACTTCTTGTTGCTGGGGGAGATTTCCATGAATAGGTTGCGCCCCCTGAAGCCCAGCCAGTGGAATAAAGGGAAGGGGATTAGGGAGGAGGAGCTCGAGTTAGGGCATAACTAAGCCTTGCTTTCTGTAACCAACTCATACTCCCTGGCCTGTACCATTAGTTCGATGAGTGGCAGTACCCCTAGTCTTTGTCTTGATTTTGAGTAGTGGTCTCTGTCCCATATAAAACCTACAGATTCCATCCAGCAGTCTTTTTGCCTGTTTTAATATCTAATTGCAAAGAGAGCTCCTGGTCACTAAGAACCAAAAACTCTTTCATTCTTTTTTCCTCTAATCCTCACTCACTTGATGTCTTCTTCTCTACCCCTTGTTCCGTAGCTGACCATAATATGGAATTTATACACACACATATGTATTTTAATACCTCAAGGATTTGTAAATTTGTCGTCATGAGTACTACCTCCATCAGTGAAGATTGTACCCCCTCTATAAATTAGTTTTCTAGGGTTGCTCTTTATAATAATCCATCTAGACTGCTATATTAGGCCCTTCTTGATCTCCCTCGTTAATAGTGCCCTTTTAACCAATCAACATTAATCAGTATCCCGAATTGTTTTATATTTACTGTTATTATTTTAAAAGACTGGAATCCCTGCCTTGGAGGCATTGGAATTTTGAGTTCATCAGCTTAATTTCCTGATGCAGATGGGATCTGGATCCCAAAAAGGAAAAACCCTGGACTTTCATGTGGCCATATCTCTGGTGCTTGCTCTGAGGCTATAGTCCCATCCACTGGCCTTTTGTGTTATTGCCTATGCCTAATCTCCCTGTTCTGTAACCCTTAACCTAGCCTAGCCTTCCATTCTCTTACCTCCCTGTGGCCCCAGGCCACTTCCCACCTTAATCCTATCTAGGCTCCATTCTCCCTGGGCCAAGATTGGTCTAGGTCCCTGAAGTTCTATTTTCTCATAGACAACTTGGCCACTCCTAGATCCCTAGTCTTTCTGTATTTAAGGTCCGTCTTGTCTCCATTAAGATGCTCAGATTTTTTACAATCTAGCCAATAGCTCATAGGTGCTTAGATTTCTTAAGGGTGTGGCCAATATGGTGGTGGATCTTTAATAAACCTTGTCTTTGGCTGAAAGAAGGTTTGGGTTGAATTCTTTTAGAGAGGACCCACATGTAGTGATTTTAGGGTTCCAGCACCCTTAAACTTCTAGCCCTCATCATTCCCACCTGGGCTGTTTAGCCCTGCCTTAGGCAGCCTGGTATACTTCTCCAGCCTTCTATGGGCTCACCTTATTAATGGTGAACTTAATGAAGACACCTAATAGGCTTAGTTCTTTGCAACTCAGAACTCTGGAGTTTACAAGATCTGCCAGCCTCAGCCTCCCTGGTGGCTGGGATAACAGTTATATGCTATGCCACTGGCTTGTATTTACTTTACATATATTTTATATTTATCTGTGTACCTGTTTTTCCTTAATAGGAGATGAGGAAATACACCTCTCTCCTTTCCTTGGAGAAGGTACAGGAAGTTGCATGTGTTGTCAGACACTAGATGTAATAACTGTATTGGTTCATTTTATTTAACTGTTTTTCTTTGTTGCAAGGGAAGACTCAGTGGTGGGTAAGAAAAGGGGCCATCATTAAGAAATGGTTGTGATGTAAAAAAGTAAAATGATGGAACAGTGCCCAAAGGGCTTTAAAAATGTACACACCCTTTGACCTAGCAATACCACTTCTAGGGCTGTAACCCAAAGAGATACTAAAAATGGGAAAAGGACCCACAAGTACAAAAATATTTATAGCAGCTCTTTTTGTGGTGGCAAAGAACTGGAAATTGAAAATGCCCATCAGTTGGGGAATGGCTGAACAAGTTGTGGTATATGAATGTAATGGAATGCTATTGTGCTATAAGAAATGATGAGCAGGGAGGCAGCTAGGTGGCACAGCGAAAAGAGCATGGGCCCTGGAGTCAGGAAGACCTGAGTTTAAATCCAGTCTCAGACCAGACACTTATTAGCTGTGTGACCCTGGGTAAGTCACTTAACCCCAATTGCCTCGCCCAAAAAAAAAAAAAAGGAAAGAGAGGAAAGAAAAGAAATGATGAGCAGGCAGACTTCAGAAAAACCTAGAAAGACTTGTATGGACTGATGCTTAGTAAAGTGAGCAGAACCAGGAGAACACTGCACACAATAACAGCCAAGCTGTGCGATGACTAACTTTGATAGACTTAGCCCTTGTCAGCAATGCAAGGATCTAAGACATCTCCAAAAGTCTCATGATGGAAAATGCTATCCACATCCAGAGAAAGAACTATGGAGCTGGAATGCAGATCGAAGCATACTATTTGGTCTTTTTTTTCCCCTTCTGTTTTGTTTTGCTTCCTCTTTCTTGTGGTTCCTTCTATTGGTTCTAATTCTTCTTTACAACATGACTAATGTGAAAATATGTTTAACAAGATTGTATATGTAGAACCGATATCAGATTATACACAGTTTTGGGGAGGAAGGTGAGGAGGGACGGGGAGAAAAATTTAAAACTTAAAAGCTTATGGATTGTTGATAAATCAAAATAAATTAATAAAAAAATAAAAAGAAAAAAGAAAGAAAAAAATAAAATGAATCAATAGAATTTTTTAAAAAGAGTAGTGTTGGCTGAAAAATTTAATTATCCCTGGTCAAGTAGTCCTTGTACAAATGACATGCAGTCCATTTCTAGGCCTATGGTTGTACTTAATGAAATTAAGTTGCCCAGGAAGTCAGGTACACTAATAAATGGTTGGAGGAATTGTAAATGGATCTAATCATTCAAATAACTTTGGAAGGCAAGTTGAATGTATGTTAAGAAAGTGATTAAAATGTCCATACTCTTTGACCCAGAAATACCTAGGATAGACATCAAAAATAGAAAGGTTCCATATACAACAAAATATTCATAGCAGCTACTTAGACCTAAAAACAAAGCAGATCTAGGAATGTGTAAACAAACTGTGTTACATGAATACCATTTAATATGACTGTCCTGTAAGAAGAGCGAATAGGCAGAACAACAATATACAAAATGACTGCAACAATGTAAATAGAAATAAAACTTGTGTAAATAAAGATCAAGCCCTGGCCGAAAGAGTTGAGAAAATGCACCTCACTTTCTTCATTATAGAAGTGGGGCACTATGGGCGTGGAATATTGCATATGTGATCAGACGTGGTTGATTTGTTTATTAGGATGAACTTTTTTTTGTTGTTCTACTTATAAAAGACATCTCTTCTTATAAGGGAAGGCTCCCGTATAAGGGTCAGGGAGGGACACTGTGTATTTAGGAATGAATGTCACATGAAGAACAAAGACATCCATAAAAAAGACTATCTAAAAAAGAGTTTTTGCGTGTGGCACTAAAGTATTCTTATCTGTGAGTCTTTGACCTTCGATAGGAAAACAGGCTCTCCAGCATGGTGTTAGATAGCCAACATAGATGCCCTAACTCTACATGTAACCCTGGAGATCCTGTCCCAGGTCTTCTCAGAAGAAGCTAACCCATACTCTTATTTTCCCTTCTCCTTCACAGTGAGCTTATGGAATCATAAGGGGGGAGGGGGGCAGGGCAGACTGGCTGAAGAGGACTAAATCCTTAAGAGTACATACAGATATTTTTTGCTAGTTTCCCAACCAACCAAGGAGTCCTTGCTCAATATCTTTTTTACTACTTCCCTCAAAGACTAAAAAGGATTCATTCTTGAGATCAATATCTTATTCCTTAAATGGAATAGATTATACTGTCCTGGGTAGGTCTGGATTTCAGGGCTAGGGAGAAATATGATCCTATCTAGATAACAGTTAAGTTTTGTTTCCCTGTTTTAATCCTTTTTTTTTTTGAGACTTTAGCCTTTGTTCTTTACCTTTTATATATTTTCAAACCAGAAAAAAGTCTAGAAATTATTTCTTAAGATTTTCAGTTGAATTAAAAAGGAGGTTTAATATGCCTCCACAATACAAAACGATCTCTCTCTCTTCATTGGTGGCTTCAAGTAAAAAACACTATTTTGAGTCATCAGATGGGGGGGACAGCTGGCTACATTACCCCCCTCCCCAGTCATCATTGAGTTTATGACTGTTTGTTTTGTATTTATTGTTTCCTAATCTCAGGTAAATGAGTGTTTCTAGAGGGGAGTGCCAAGGTAACCCTGTTTCTAGAGATCTAGAGATCCCATCAGAGGTGCCACTGGTAATCAGAGTCTGTTGCAGAGACCACCTGGTAGCAGAGGTTGCCAGAGTGGTAGTACCCAATGACAGGTGAGGCACTTGGAGATGGATACAGAAAGACAGTCACCTCGAGATGATGACAGCCTCAGGGAGTGTGACCCTTGCTCAGCTTTTTGGGGGAAAGGAATATTTTGTACCAATTGGTTTTGCTGTGCCTTTTCAATAAAACCCTTTTCTAAAAGCTAATGGAGTCCAACTGGTTGATTAATATTGAGAGCACACAAGTGGGAACTCAATTGCTAGTGTTAGAGGCCACAACCCTTCAGTGTTACTCTGGAGATTCCAACCTGTGAGTGTGAGTGTAGGTTACAGCAACTAACCCCAGAACAGATGCTACAGAATTATAAATTCTTATTCCTTTTAATAATAATAATTAGCATTTGTATAGCACATTAACGTTTGCTTTACATATGTTATTTGATTCTCAGAAATAATCCTCTTAATTATGTACTGTTATAATCCCCATTTTACAGATTGTTAAATCACTTCTCCAAGTACATGCAGCTAGTAAGTAGCTGAGGCAGGATTAGAACTCATCTTCCTGAGTCCAAGTCCAAAAAAGTCCACTTTGCTACTTACTCAGGAACCACTGTAAGGTAATCCAATCTCCTCATTTTGCATAAGAAGAAACCGAGGCCCAGAAGAAGTTAAATAACTTTTCCAATGTTGCACAGCTCATTAGTGACAGAGCTGGGATTAGAACACAGGTCACCTGATTCCCATTCAGTGCTCTTCCTAAGTATTCAAAGCAGCCTTTCTTTGCACAATTATAGGAACTAAAAGGGAAGAAAATATTAACAGAAACTCAAAAGCAGCAATATTAAGCTTATAGCATAGTGCCCCCTATCATTCTACATGAAAAGAGAAAGGGACCACTACATTCTTACAACTAAATTAAATGTCAACCCCAATTAGCTTGTTAGGCTCTAAATCGAAGTGGGAATTTTGACTTGTTCCTTTTTGAAATTTTATATAACCAGAGTTCTAAGGTAAAGGAAAGTTTTGGTCTCATAGGTTAAAGGGGACTGAAGATGGCTCAAAAAATATAAAACATTTATAATGAGTATGTAAAATGCCACCTACTCTCTGAAGCAGGGAAGATCAACAAATTCGTAACTTGTATTTTGGTGTATGCCTCTATTCCCAAATCCAGTTGTTTAAGTAACTAGATTTTTACTTTGATTTTAGGTCCTTGATAAATGAAAGGTCATTTGCATTTCACCAGTTTGAATTTCATACCAGGAAACCAGGCGTAAGCACGTGTATCAGGAAGACCAGTTGCTCGGGTGCTATGACAGGCAAGTCACATATTATTGCTATGTGTTAATACCTCAAATCCAGACCCCTCTGCAACAATTTTGTATAGAAAGATTATAGATTTAGAACTGGAATGACCTTTCAAAGTCATCAAGTTCAACCCTTCATTTTACAAATGAGGAAAGCTCATCTAAAGTAGTTAAATAATTTGTCCCAGGTAGATAATAACTGGTTGAGCTAGGATTTCAACCTAGATCCTTTGACTTCAAATATAGCACATTTTCCATTTTGTACTACGTAAAAACTTCAGTAATTGAGAGAATAGAAGTATGGGAGGAACTCCTGAGGCCCTGGACTCTCCCAAATGGAATAATTCTTCCAAATTTGTAAATTTTAAATTTGATTTAGGTAGAAGGCTTTAACTTGATAATCCTTCTCAAAAATAGAAGTGTATACATGTGTCTTTAAAAACCCCTCTACAGGTCTCTTTCTCCCATTGGCTACTAGCCAACAATTGACCAAGTACAAAATCTATATTGCTGTTCTGACCAAGATAACACCCTTGCCTGAGATCACTATACCTCACTTGGGTGAGGTTACAGCTCAAAGGATCTGACATGTTTCCAAGTGCCCTTTATAAACTAGAACCACAGGAAGCCTGTCTTATGTTATAGCAGCAGCTCCTGTTTATAGAGCCTGTAGATGGTCTAGCCCTGTGGGCTGTCCCTTAGTTAATTCAAAGACACCTATTACTGCTGTTAGGAAAACTTCTCATTCACCTGAGGCCTTTGATGCTTAACCTGGGGTTTTGGATCAACTTGAATATATCTCTCCATTCATGGCTCCTGGCATGCTTCAGAGTTTTGCAGCATAATTCAGAGGGTTTCTGTCCCTGATCCAGGGCCTTAAGGATCTAAAGGTCCCCTGGGTTATGTTACTGGAGGAGCCTGAGACCTTGCTGGGGGTTTGTAAAACTACCAAGTGTGCCAGAAGGTATGGATGGTGGGTAAATTGAGTTTAAAATGAAGGGTGGGTGACAGATAGGTGATGGAATCAGAGTTCAGGTAGAGACATCATATTTTTGGATATGGCTAATGTGGCAATTTGTTGGGGGGGGGGTTTGGACTAGGTATATCTATTGAAAGAGTTTTTCTTTTCTTTTTTTCATAGGAGGAGAAATAGAAGGGAAAGAAAAGAGATTTTTGTTAATTGAAAAAAAAAGATGAGAGGTGGATTAATGTGTGGGTAGGGAAGGTGAGGGTTGGGAATAGAAGTCTTGACAGGGTAGATTAAGGTTCCTTCCAGAAATCACAGCCCATAGGTCAGGTCAGGATTTCCCCTTCACTCAGGAGAATTCAGACAAAGCCCATATATACTGTATATAATGTGGTGCCAAGCCCATTTTGTGTATTCCAAGTAGAGTAAGACCTGGAAAGTTTTTAGCAGTTTGGGGAGAAAATTAGACCTTACTTGCTCTGCCCTCAACGTCTAAGAAAAGTAACCATAAAAAGTCCCTGGGTTTCATTTTCACATTTCCAGGAAGCAACTCTTCAGCATGGAACAGAGAAACATTTGTGGGTAAAACTAGCAAATTGAGGCTCTTTAAATGCTTGCTCTTTCTGCATCTTGACTTGAATCTCTTCTTTTAAATCATGGTCCCCAAAAGTTTCTGAGGCTGAACCAGCATAACTTAGGGAAACTACCTGAGATAGATTTATTGTAACTCCACAGTGTGAAAAAAAAATCTTTCAGTATGTCTTTGTGTTTGTTTATTTGAGCTGTGTAGTATTTTTGTGTCAGCTGAGCATGGAAAAAGAATTTCAAGTGGACATCGAGAAGTTAGAGAGCATTTAGAGGACAAAACCAAGAAGGTGGTAGAAGGGCTTTGATGTTAGTTTATAGTTTATAGTTAAAAAAGCTGAGGATGTTTAGCCTGGAGAAGAGAAGACTTGGGAGTAGGAGTAACATGACAGTTGTCTTCCAGTATTTGCAGGACCCCCCTGTGAATGAGGGATTGGACTGGTTCTGGTTGATCTCAAAGGGCAGAAGTGGGAGCAATCAATGTCTCCAAGTCACAGAAACTCAGATTTCTAATAGTTAGGGCAATCCAGAATTATACCTCAGAAGCTCCCCTTCCTTAATGTACTTCAAACAAAGAATGGATTGACCACTTATCAGGGATGTTTTAGGGGATTCTTATCCAGGAATGAGTTGGATTGGATTAGGTGATCTCTGAGGTCCCTTCCAACTCTGAGATTCTGTGATTCTCAAAAGAAACACTTAGGACTTTTTTTCCTTCTTCTAGTTCATAAGGAATTTTAGATTCTATTATCAATGCAAGAAAACCTCCTAATCTCTTAGAAAGAGTCCTGGGTATAGGTTAGTAGAAAGAATTTATGGCTGATATCTGTTTAGATTATGTATGCTAATCTGAAATTTTTATTTCAGGCAAGGCCTTATAAGAATGTCTGACGTTGGTGGAATTACCTTGGTCCAAGGTCAGGTTCTGAGCTTGGCGTGTTCAGGAGCTGGATTTTATCAGGTCACCTAGTAGTTCTCTGGAAAATTACTTCAAACTTATCAAACTTAGAATGATAAAAAAAAAATAGCTAGAATTTATATCATGCCTTAAGACTTGCAAAACATTTTACATATGTTACCTCATTTGATCCTTACAGCAACCTGTGAGGTAGGTGATATGATTTATTTCTACTTTATAGATATGGAAACTGAGGATCAGAGAGGTTAAATGGCTTGCCAAGATTCACACAGCTAGAAAGTAAGTGAGGCAGTCACTCTAAGTACATTATTGGATGCTTCTTCTTTTGGTTGAACATCTCTCTGGTGACATCCTTGATGGAGCTGTTGAGGTACAAGTATTTAATGGTTATGTGCTGCCTTCAGAGATGATTTCCAATTTATCCTGCATATATTTTATATGTGGATAGTTATTTCTATATTGTCTCCACCATTGGAATGCGAGCTCCTAAAGGCAGGTACTGGTTTTTGCCTTCTGTATCTCCAGCCCTTAGCACAGTGACTGGCACATGGCACATACTAATAAATACTTACTGATTGAAAAGAAAGAAAGAAAGAAAGAAAGTGAGGCAGGATTAGAGTTCAGGTAAGAGATTAATTTGTAAACCAGAATACCAGTTTATTAAATTATACCTGGGGACATGGCTTTAGGTTATGGAATTCTCTTGTCTTCTGGTTAGATTACCTCTTCCAGGCATATTCATTTCTAGCTTCTGGGAAACTGAATTAGTCATCAAAGGCAGCTGGAGAAGCATGGGAAAATCTGAAAGAGTAATGGATGGTATTATGGAATATTTAACCCTGATAAAAGATATACTTTTTTTTAATTCATAACTTACTTGATATAAGCAACTCCCAGTGAAAAAACTCCCTCTACCAAAGCAGATTGGCAACTGCTCTGACCCTTACAGGGTGAGACAGTTGTCTGGCACTCTGAAAGCTTAAGTGACTTGTTCAGAGACACACAACCCATTGTGTAAAGGGCAGGACTTGAACATGGATTGTCTTGATTCTGTAGCCAGCTCACCACCAGCTACACCAAGCTTCCTTCGAACTCTGTCTTTTACATACAAATTAATTATTATACAAAATAGGACATGGTGTGTGCACACCAAAATTCCAAGGGAAAAAAAACTGCCTCTGACTAGAAGAATCAGGAAAGGACTTCATGGATGAGATGGCCTTTGAGGTAGGTCATAAAGAATGCTTAAGATGTTATGAGGTAAGGATAAGCGTGGGAATTAAGAATGCATTTCCAGAGTAGGGAATGGCCTTGAGCAAATGCATGGAGATAACAAAAATTAAGTAAAATTGGGGTCCAAGCTCCAGTGGCACCCTTGTAAGAAAATCACAACTCTATTATTAGTCTCATTCCTAATGTGGTGCTCCCTCAGAAAGGAAATGTTAGTAAGGGCAATAGCAACCAAGGCAGGCTCATTGGAGGAGCAATTATTGCCATAATGAACATTTTCTTTTCTCTGGGAAGAAGCTGGAATGGTAGAAGCTTAGGACCCTAGGATCCTTCATAGCTATGAAACACCTCTCGGCAGCTTGGTGGGCCAGCCAAGAAGCCAAGTGAAATAGCACAGGTCTGAATGATTCTTTTCTGCTCAAGAAGTTTCAAGGGCTCCTTATTGCCTTTACTCAGAAATTAAATCTGGTTGGCATTTAAAACTCTTCATGTTCTTACTGCAATGTGCCTGGTTTCCAGACTGACTTGACTAGTCCCATTCATTCTCTCTATCTTCCATGCGTACTTATTCCTCTCTGTACAAAAGTTTCCATCTCTCATCCCTGAATCTTTGAGTAGATGTTCCCCATGCCTGGAATGTTCTTCTTTCTCACCTTCATTTTTTAGAATCCCTCATTCCCAAGGTTTAGCTCAAGTGCCAACTCCTGAATGAGGCCTTCCTTTTTTTTTTTTTTTGGTGAGGCAATTGGGGTTAAGTGACTTGCCCAGAGTCACACAGCTAGGAAATATCTCTTGTGGGATTGGTTGGCAGTGGTAGGGGAAGAAGGTGAAGTTGGGTTGAAGGAGACTAACTGCAAAAGACTAACCATTAACCACAGACTGTTCCTAATTGATGAGTGAATGAAGGAAGACCAACCTAACTCCATATTTTAGCCAACTTCAAAGCACATTTCACATCACATGGAGCCATCCACCAGGAAATCAGGGTTTGTTTATGGATGCCTCTTCCTTAATTAATTTATTTTTAGTTTTCAACAATCACTTCCGGAAGCTTTTGAGTTTTAAATTTTCTCCTCTTCCCTCCCTACTCCATCCCCAAAATGGTGTGCAATCTGATATGGACGACTCTTTCCATATGCCCTGATGTGGTTAAGGCACCTTGTAACCTCTTCCCTTATTTTCTGCTTCTTGTTTTTGCTCTGGTTATTATTCAAATCAATAGTGCCATTGCTACTAGAAAGGGCACAGCCTTCTATTGCCCAATGCCTCTACTCACAATGCCTTTGACTCCCCAAATCAAAGCTCCCTTCCTTGGTCACCTTCTCTCCTACATTGTTTCCCCTCATTAGAATGTAAGGCTCCTTGACAGAAAAGGTTGTCTCACTTTTGTATTTGTTTCTCTAGTGCCTCTCACAGTGCCCGATGCCTAGCTGCTTAATGGAATGTTTTTTATTCATTCATTTAATTATTATTTTTTCTTTTTTTAAGAAATTTTATTAATTTATTTTGATTTATCAACACTCACTTCCACATGCTTTTGAGTTTAAAATTTTTCTCCCCCTTCCTCCCCACCACCCTCCCCAAGATGGTGTGCAATCTGATATAGGCTATACATTTACATTCCTGTTAAACATTTTCACATTAATGAAGTTGTAAGTAAAAATTAAAACCAATAGAAAGAGGAAACAAAACTCAACAGAAGAGAAAAAAAATGATAGCGATTCAACTTCCATAGTTCTTTCTTTGGATGTGGATAGCATTTTCCATCACGAGGCCTCTGGAGATGTCTTCGATCCTTGTAATGCTGAGAAGGGTTAAGTTTATCAATATTAGTCATCGCACAACATGGCTGTTATTGTATGCAAAGTTCTCTTGGTTCTGCTCACTTCACTCAGCATCAAACTGAGTGAAACAATGTAAACAATGTGAGGTCTCTCAAATGGACTGAGTATAGCAATTTCATAGACTGTTACAAACTCAAGGTTGGTTACACTAGCCTGAATAGGCCTAAGTTGTTCCTAGAAAACACATGATTTGTACTGTTACATCAGCATTAGGTAATGGCTAATGCTAAAAAAGGATAAAATAGCTAGGATTGGTAGTATTATAATGAGATCCCTTGTTTCTGGGGTAGATTTTCATGTTTTAGATTGTAAGGCTGAAATTCCTGTCCAATGGGAATTAAGGCCAGTGGTGGGTGGGTATCTCTGCATTAGGACTATATAACCTTTGTTCTGGCCTTTGTGCCTTGCCTTGCTTTGCTCGGACTGCCGGACGAAGCAGACGCCCGCTTCTCGTGACAATGTAATAAATCTTTCACTTGATACCTAGCAAATCTCTGAGTGTTATTTTTGGGTAGCTGTAGCATGCAGTATTTGGTGCATTGGTTGGGAAAACGCGGTGGAAGGGCAGAGTCCTGGGCCTCTTGGGAAGACGCACCCTGCCTTGATTTTAGGCAGTCCATGCTGCTTGGGATTTCTTCCCCTTCCGCCAGGTGAAGTGACCCAAATCGGAGAGACTAGGTGTATAGTGAAAGTAAAAGGAGAGGACTATGCAGCAAATCCCAGCTGGTCGGTGTGGACAGAGCAGTAAGGGAACTTGTGTGCACATGGCCCAAGGTAAGCACCTAGGGGACCCTTGAGTCAAGTAGTTCCCTGGATAGGAAGGCTCTTGGGTGACTGACAGGTGGAGGTGACTCCCCTGTGATTGGGTGTGCGGAGCGGGGAGGGGGTGGAGGTCCCATCAATATAGAAACGGGCAAGGCTCAGTCCAAGCTGCCCTCCGCAGAGGCTGAAATGAAAAGAATGCTGGTAAACAGTCCCTTGGGAAATAAATTAAGTAATTGGAATGAGTTTCCAAAATATAAAGGGAAGGATAAAAAAAATGATTAGATTCTGTTGTTTTGTTTGGGGTAATAAGGATATTGGAGGTGGCACGATTTGGCCCTATTATGGCTTGGCCAGAGACTGGGTGTGCCAGAAATTAAATTTATTTGTGAATGAAAAGGATCCTGTGGACCTGGAGGAAGTGATATATGCTGGTTTATGGCTTCCAGGGAGCAGGATGTTTTTGAGTGAAAATAAATCTAAGAAGAAAGAGGATAATAAGGAGGGGGAGGTAGTGTCTCACGAGGGGTGGGATACATTGTCGTCCCTTCCACCCCCCCCATGCAATACCCCTCAGGGGCCCGCGATTCCGGCTTCCCAAGAGAGAGAGAGGAAAAAAAAAGAAAAAAATACTTTAGTATTTAGGTTATATGATTGGTAAAAAGCAAGTTGAGGATCTTTGAAGTGTCAGGTCAGAATTAGAAAGAAATAAGGTATGTGCAGTTTTAAAGGGACTTTAATCAAAGTCCATCAGAGGGATAATTAGGTAGAAGGAAGGCAAGAAGGTTTAAGCACGTAGGAGAGAGGAGTGTGTGTAGGAAGCTTAAGGAAGGTACAATTTATTTGCACAGTGTGAATAGAGGTTTTGAAAGTAAAAAGGTTTGGAAACTCTTGAAGAGTTGTTGGAAAATATTCTCTTCCTAAGGTGGATGGAAGAGAGGGAGATAGGGGAGGAAAGGTGGGTGCTCAGATCAAAGGGAGGCAGGCTAAATAAGTCTTTAACCATTCCCTGCCTTACATAAAAGAGAAAAGTTTTTGTGTACCAGAACAGGAACAAAAGGTAATTTAAGGGCAGCCAGAGGCTGCGCTGAATGAAATGTGATGTTCAGAATTTATTACATTGTTTGGTATTAAGATAAATTGGGAAAATATAAGAATCTGCAAATTGGTAAACTTTTGTATTGTTATGTCAAGTGGCTTTTCATAATTTTAATGTTATTAAAGTAAATTGAAAGAAACTAAAAAATACATAGTGGAAAAAAATAGTAAAAATTGTGTGAGACGAGTGAATTGGTTAGAATGTATAGTAAAGTTGAAAAAGCCGTTTGGGGAGAGAGAGGGAGGGAGAGCCCTATTCAATATCTCCCTTCAGAAATTCAAAAAGAAAGCTGTGTAGTAGTCAATTAATTATTAAGTTCCAGAGATGTCTACCTGGAGGGAAAGCAAAAAGAACTAGAATACTGGCCCAGTACATTTTAAGCTGACCTGATATGTTACAATAGGTGATTCCAAAATGTTTGTAAAACTTTTGCAAGAAAATGTGGACATGAATGGGGAACTGAAATATTGAAGAAATATATAAACAGTCAAGGGTATTGAATTTAGCAAGGTATATTTGTATAATTTTAAGAGTACATATTGTTATTTGGCATTAAGAAATTTATTAACTATGTCACCCCAAGAAAGTTTTATTTACTTTAGTTTGTATTTCTAAAATTTTCCTTTATTGTATAATTTGGTAAGCAACTGTATCATCTGTGTTGTCAGAAAAGCAATTTTTTTTAAATAATCAAAACGTTGTTAGGCTCTTTCTTAAGGCTAACAACCAGGTTTGTTGGGGAATGGGTAGTATGAGCCAGGCTCTTAAGGCAGGGTTTAGTGGTTGTGGGGAAGTCTAGGCCTTGAAGAATCTTGATTGGGAGTGGCCCCAGGAGACTGCTGGACCTGGTAAAGGGGTCTAGAAAGAAAGAAAGATTTTTTTTAATTGGGTCTGTTTTAAGTTTTTAATATACTGCTTACAATTTCTGAATTTTCTTATGTGATGTAATCCAGTAAGCAATTGTATGAGTTATGTTGCTGGAAGGGCAATTTCTTTTATAATCTGGAATGTTAAATTAATTGTGAAATCAGAGAAAAGAGAAAAAGGAATGAATTTGGCTGTTGGGGCATTCTATATGATCCTGACTTGTAACATTTCCTTTTAAGTATTGTAATTTAAGAAATCATAAAATTTCCAAATTTTGTTTTTATTTTAAAGGGAATTTTTAGTTAAAATTGTTTTGCTATCATTTATGAAATTTGTGAGATTGTTAACTAAGTTATTTGGGGTTACTGTTTTCATGCTAAAACCTAAAAGGGTTAATTAATTACTGTATGTGGAAAGAAGGGGATAGTGTACAGCCGTATTGGGTTGGTTCTGCCCATTCAAGGGCACCGGTCAATTCTCCTTATTTTGTAAACTTGCCAAGGTCCCTAGAAACCATGAGAAAAGAACTTGTTTGGATTATGCAGTTCCTGGACAATGAACTTAGCTTGCTGAGAATTTGCAAGTGTATAGAAATGATTTCTAATGATTGGCTTTTACACCAGGACAAGTTTAAATTTGAGAAGGAAAGATGTTAAGTGAAATGTCTTATGTATGTGAGTCCTGGTAAATCTTTATTCCTTATTGCAACTCCATGAGAGTAAAATTAACTGTATCTGGCTTTAAGCTGTGATTAGTGAGACTTGCTGTTTGAGGTAAAAGGCTCTTGGGACTATAACTAAATTTGTTTTGAGTTTGAATTTGGATATAGTTGTCTGCATTAAAATCAGTATCTGAGAGAAATGCCAGTGAATGCGATTCTGTACTGGTAACAGGTGGAGGTAAATGTGACTTATTTGGGAAAAAGCCGAGGGGACAGTCTTAGCCTCAATCTAGGATGGGTTCCTCCTGGCTCAGTTTCCCCATTGTATTCCTTTGGAAAGGAATGTTTCCCACCTGACTATTCCTGAGTCAGGCTATGAGGAGAAAGATACTGCATGATTGGAGAATTGTGACTCTACCTGAATTTAAACAAAGGTAAGGATATTTTATCTTGTTATATTTGATATGTCACATGTCCCTGCTCTTTTTCCTTCTATGGTAAGTTTCTATGATTAGAGCAAGTAGTATAAGATATGAGCTCTTTTGTGTTATCTTACTGGGAAATCTAATGATATTTTTATCTAGAACTAGAACCTGTGCAGAAATTTATGCAAGAATTCTAAGAGCAGTAGTATTTTTCATGTAATCAGTCTCTTACTGTTACTAATGTGAGATTCTATTATAACGCCATTTGACCAAGGAACTTTGTGATATATAGGGATTCTGTGATACTAGGAATTTAGTTTCCTGATAATACTCTACAATTTGTGTTATTTAAGGACTTTTGCACCAATTTAGTAAGATTTTATGAACAAGAGTGGAAATGCATGCCAGTTATTTAGGGCTCACTTTGGAGATGTTCCTTAGGCAATGTGAGATTATAGTTATACCTTAAACTGATTGTTGAAACCTGCTGGTTCTAATGACTGACTGTTTCTGAGTCTAACTCCACATGTAAATATCAAGGAAGGTTGCCTGAGCCAATGATCCATGATGCCAGTAGCCCTGGGAGGGGCAAGTATGAACTGCAGATATGATTTCATGGGAAGGTTGAGAGGGCAACTGTTCTATAATCAGAAGATTTTGTAAGTACAGTAACAAAGTTGCTAAAATAATTGATTATGGAACATCTTAGGTTACTATAGAACTGGGACTAGTGCTCCTGTGTGCGTTCCCATGTGAGTTAGGGTTCTTTAATTCTTGGTAATGGTATGGAGACAATTAGATCAGGGGCTTGTGAGAAGGTTATTTTGTTGTTTGGTTAATATGATGCTTGTCTAAAGTTTTGTTGCAATTAATAATATCAAAGGAAGAATGGCTTTTGGTTTATTTTGTAAATGCCATCAAAGAAACATGGCATGACTAAAAGTTTAAGATTTTATGTATATACTGTGTTAAAATTGATTATTTAATATATTTATGTATGTACTGGAGCCTGTTATTAACCCCTTAGTGAAATCTCATCCTCCTGGTGAGGAAATTAATAATGGATTAATGTAAAGTATAAGACAATGGGTTCTGAGGTGAATTTCTTAAACATGACAATTAACCATGGTTCCAATTTTGAGTTTGTAAAATGATCAGGGTTATAAGGATTAGAAATGGTAATTTAAAATTGTGCTAAGGTCACTTTTGCAGGAGAATGAACAGAAAGCTGGTTCCTAAAAGAAGACAAGATGCTGAGATGCTGTGCTGGAGATGGCTGGAACAAATACTAAGGACCAGTGGTGCCTCCTTCATCTGAATGGACTGCTGAAAAACGAGAGGACCTCACACTGTATCTATGGAGGAGACTGCCTCCTAAGGGCCCTTAATCATGATCCTTACACTTCTTTCATTTCTTATAGTGACTATTACTGCTGCACCTATCCCTGTACTGTTTTCACAAGGGAATCAATTTATACAACTTATGCAAAAAGTAGGGGAAATATTTAACCTTAAGAACTGTTGGATTTGTGGAGGGCCTCAACAGCTTGAGCAATGGCCATGGGTACCTGTGCCCTTAAGTCCGGCCTGGATCTTAAGTAACAGATCAGAGGTTAATAATCAAACAGGTTTTTGGGCTGAGACTGAAGAACATTCCTGGCCCCTAGTTGAATCAATTAAAGGGAAGTATTGTATTAATCAAAAGGGTAGGGGAAGGCAATTGGGGATGAGTACATGTGAGTATACTTATTCCTGCCAGATTGGTCACTTTGAAGTTGACTGTTCCCTATATCAAGGTAGATGGAATGCCACTCATATTAAATGCCCTAATGGGACTTGGATATCATGTAAGAGTGCAAGGTACCTTACTGGTACTAATTACCGCACAACCTGCAGATATGTATTGGCAGGAGGGAATCCTCGTTTAAGCTGTAATCTTTCCCAGGAAATTGGTGACTTAGAGCGACTAAATCTATGTAAAGATGAAAATAGTATTAATGGGAAACTGAGGCTTCCTTATTATGATTGGGCATGGAGAAATCAAACATGGTCTGGATATTTTAGGAAATTTTGGAGCAAGGAGGATCATACTAATTCAGATCCAGGGGTGGAAAATTGTAATTGGAAAAGAAATAAACAGCTATGGAGATGTATTTATAAAGATGGGGACCATATATGGATCCGAGGGGGACCATTGGGAGACAGGGATAGTCAATATTATCCATCAAGAGGAAATGTGAGTTGAGTTTTCAGTAAGAAACAACCAGCTTTAAAAGGCCATTATTGGATATGTGGTTTAACTGCTTATACACACCTTCCAACAGATTGGACTGGAAATTGTTATATTGGATTAGTGAGACCTAAATTTTTTCTTACCAGGACAAGAAGGGAAGCAGTTAGGGATACAACTATATGATGACCTTGAAAGAGATCGGAGGTCAATTGATTCATCAATAGCATCTACAGGAAATGCTAACGGTTGGGGGGATGGTTGGCCCCCGGAAAGGATAATAAAAGAATATGGACCAGCAACCTGGGCACAAGATGGAAGTTGGAGATACAGGACCCCGATTTATTTATTAAATAGATTAATTAGGTTACAGGCTGTTGTAGAAATTATAACTGATCAGACTACCAAAACTACTGATTTACTTGCAACTTATGCTGAGCAGAGCCGGGAGGCTATTCTGCAACATAGACTAGTATTGGATTATTTGTTAGCTGAAGAAGGAGGTGTATGTGGGAAACTGAATTTGTCAACATGTTGTATAAAACTAGATGATGTAGGACAGGCAGTCAAAAATATTAACAAAGAAATTAGAAAATTGGCCCATGTCCCGGTTCAAACATGGTCAACTCTCTTTAACACCACTTGGTGGTCCTGGTTTGGGGGTAGCTGGTGGAAACAACTCCTGTGGTTTATGCTAATAGCTTTTAGTGGAATTATTTTACTTCCTATATGCATACTTGGTATAATTCAATTAGTTACTAAGTTGGTGAAAGATAGCATTGCTAAAATGATTACTACTGCTTCTGATAATACTAGGATGTTGATTTTGCAGGGGCAGGGTTGGGTACCTATTGCAGCAACAGATCAGGATGATCCTGATGGGAATGAAGGAGAATTAGATAAAGTGTGTGAGATGATGTTACAAAATTTTGAAGAGATCTCAGTAAGATAAAAGTGGAGGGACTGAGTGAAACAATGTAAACAATGTGAGATCTCTCAGATGGACTGAGGGTAGCAATTTCGTAGACTGTTACAAACTCAAGGTTGGTTACACCAGGCTGAATAGGCCAAGTTTCAGTTCCTAGAAAACACATGATTGTACTGTTACATAGCATTAGGTAATGGCTAATGCTAAAAAAGGATAAAATAGCTAGGATTGGTAGTATTATAATGAGATCCCTTGTTTCTGGGGTAGATTTTCATGTTTTAGATTGTAAGGCTGAAATTCCTGTCCAATGGGAATTTAAGGCCAGTGGTGGGTGGGTATCTCTGCATTAGGACTATATAACCTTTGTTCTGGCCTTTGTGCCTTGCCTTGCTTTGCTCGGACTGCCGGGCGAAGCAGACGCCCGCTTCTCGTGACAATGTAATAAATCTTTCACTTGATACCTAGCAAATCTCTGAGTGTTATTTTTGGGTAGCTGTAGCACACAAGACCGTACAAGTCTTTCCAGGTTTTTCTGAAGTCAGCCTGTTCATCATTTCTTACAGCACAATAGTATTCAATTACATTCATATACCACAACTTGTTCAGCATTCCCATTCATTTAATTATTAAAGACAGTACCCTGAGGATGGTGGTGATGGTGGGCACTAGGTTGAGACCCTAGGGCAAAACCCTACTGGGTCACTGTAGTTATAACTCTATATAATTTTAACATTCAACCTTTAGGTCAAAGTGTTGTACATATTGAAGCCCATGGCATGGGATTTAGTCTTTTTTTGCCCCCCTTAATGTCAAGCTTAGTAAAATCTAATTAATTTGTTCCACAAATATTTGTTGAATGCTCCTCCTTAACAGATGCTCATGTCTGATATCTCCAAATAACAGCTCTGAAAGACAGTCACATGAGAAATTTGACAAAAACCAACTAAGTAACTAAGCCACTTGCGAATGCTTTTCTTTAGCATTCTTTTCTATTTTGTGTGCTCTTCTCTCTAAGAATGTTACCTCTTCAAAGGTAGGTGTAATATTGGTGGGTGTCAGAGTGGAGGGTTCCCTGTGATGCTCAATCTTTTCTGAGGCCTCCTCCCTTCTGGAAAGAGGTTGAGCTGAATCCTTTCCAGGCCTTGTCTGTCTGCTCCTTAGGGGTGGCTCATGTTATGATTTTTTTTCCTTTGGTCACTGCCCCTTCTTCCAGCGAGATCTACAGCCACACTCTGTTACAGCAATTCTTTTAGCCTAGGAGCAATAAAATGGCTTTCATATGTATGCAGTCCTTTTCCCTGGAGTTTCCATTAGACAAAAGTTACCAATAAATCACAATAATCCAGAGCCTCTAGGTAGGAAAATTCCTATTATTTGGACTGAAGTTTGACTCTCTGATTTAAATTAAATTGTGTGTACTTCCAGTTAACTCCTGATTGCTATATGTTCGAGACAACATCAAGATACAAGAAATGTTTAGGTAAAAGTGAGCCAAGTATAGTATCTATCTATCTGTACACATAGTATAGGCACAGGAGGGGGAAAGGTAGGGGAAAAGAACACCTTTTAGAACTTTCCTTAGTTCTCAAAGAGGTGAGTACAACCATTGGGTCCTATTTGATGTTGTGCCTTCAGAGGCACAAGTGTACAACTTGATCCCTCCCTTCTCTGTCACACCTCAGCACTCCTTTCAGTTTTTCCTTTCACTTGTTGAGCCATGCCTCCTATTCTTACAGGCAGGGCTGAGGATGCTGTCTCTTCCACTGCCGCTGTTGCTCCCCTCCTCACTCATATAGTCCCTGACCCTTCCTTTCAGTCTAGTGTTTAGCAGACTGTGAGTTCTTTTTAAAAACTCCTGGGTGTGACCCAACTCTACTCCCAGCTCAGAAAGCTTGATAGTCCAAATCTCTCTCATAGTTGAGAGGAATGCTTGGCCTTCTGAGCTAAAATTCTGAAATGCCAGTCAGTTCTTAAACTATTAAAAAGGGACTGGTTATTTGTTATTTGTTTGTTTTGTTGTTTTATGCCTCTGTATCTCCAATATTTAGCATGGTGTGTGGCATTTAGTAAGTGCGTCATGAATGTTTGCTTTTGTTAGAACACTCTTATGTTAATATGCTAAAATATGAAGACAAACCATTTTGATCCTGGGCCTGTTTTCCTGTTTCCTGTTGGTTGCTTTGTTGGTTAGAGCTGGTTTAGTTGATATATAGAGCATTGTTGGTATTTGGCAGGCATTTAGCCCTACTGCTCAAAAAAAAAGACAGGAATATGAGAAGACTGGTGTAAGTAAGGATGAGTAAGAGACTTGTCCATCTTTCAGGGTTTATGTGCTAATTCCTTTTCTCTTACTGTGATCAGTAAATCTGATGATATCCCACTTTTCATTAAATGCTCTTTGATAGTTTTCAAATCCTACTAGAAACTTTTCGGATTTGTGACTTCAGCTGGTTGAAAGCATCAACAACACAAATCCAGACAATAACTGGATTGGATGGAAGCTAGTCATTTTATTTCCGCTATAAAACCTAACTCACATCTTTTTAACTTGACTTCATTAAAGAAAACTTCTATTTGTTCTCTTCCTTGTCCCTAAATGTCCCTAGGTCAGATGTCTTGGCTGATACACACACACACACACACACACACACACACACACACATACACATATATATATATATACATGTATATATGTGTGTATCTATATCTATCTATCTAAAACTTACTAGAGCTTTATTGTTAGAAATTAATTACTAACAGGTAAGGAATGGCTCTAGATCACAATGAGCAAAAGATCATAGATTTAGAGTTTGAAGGGATCTTAGAGACCATTGAGTCCAACCTACTTATGTAAATGAGGACATTAAGGTTCAGAGAGCTTAAGACTTGTCCAGAGTCACTTAGTGTCTAAGGTAGGATTTGAACTCAGATCTTCCCAACTCTAAGTCCATCATTCCAGCATTCTATCTACATTATGCTGCCTCTTTAAATAATGACTAAAGAGTAATGGGGCAGAGGAGTTCAAGGAAGTAGAGAATAGTAGGAAGAAGAGAAGGCTGCAGCTGAAGGTCCCCAGTAAGGAAACCAGGCAAGAAAAACTTACTGTAGACTAAATAATAATAGCCCTTTTAAAGAATGCTAATCTTGAACTGAGAATAGAATGGGACTGAATGATCCACAACCTAGGGAACTCAGTAAGAATTTTCTTCTTTTTTGGCCAAAGCTGGATTGTATTTGTAAGTATATAGAGGGAAGAAAGGGGAATAAACCTTTATATAGCCCCTACTATGTGCCAGGCACTGTACTAACTGCTTTTACAAAAATGATCTCATTTGATCCTTATAACCTTGCAAGCCATAGATGCTATTATTATCCCTTTTTTACATTTGAAGAAACTAAGGCAAACAATAACTTGCCTATGGTCACCCAGTTAGTAAGTTTCTGAGGCTAACTCCGAATGCAGGTCTTTCCGATCCAGGCCCAGTGCTTTATTCACTGTGCCACTCAGCTGCCACTCAGCTGGTTTACATTCATATAGATTTCTTCTCACCTGTAGTATTTTTTCCCATGCTTCAGAAAACTAGCTTGTGTTGCAAGTGTGTGATAAGACAATAAGGAAGATTCAAGCAAGAGTTTATTGTCTGTTTATAATTTTCCATATCTAATTTTAATATTATCAAGAAAAATATTTAATTAAAGAGAATAAAAATGATTGTACATTAAACCTAGAATTTATTAAAATGTGTGGAAGTTAACTTTCACAGAAATGTCCTCTCCTATGTTTTTTTCCTTTTGTGCATTTTTCTCCTAATTTTGTTGCAGTTATGATTATTTTTGTGTAGTTGTTAGTGTGTAGATTATCGTTTTTCCTTGCTTTATTCTACATCACTACATGTCTTTACATTATTAAGAATCTTCACATTTATTATTTCTTATGGCATACTAATAATCCATTATATTGATATAGACCAACTTGTACAATCATCCAACAGTTATTGAATAAATAGGTGGTTTCTAGAGGTTTTTTTTCCTTTCTGTTTTGGATAAAGCTTCTATGCACATTTTTGCGTAAATAGGTATCCTTTTTTTCCTCTTAGTAATATTCTTAGAGTGTAGTCCCAGTAGTGGCATCCTGAGTCAAAGAATATGAACAGCTTTGTGATGCTTATTGTATATTTCCGGCAAGAGTTACTACAATCTGGAAGTGGCATTGAAGGTAGAAAGCCCTCTGTGCTGTCATAACAACAGCTTCTTGGCTGCAGCATATGAATTCTGACAACGTTGGGCCCACTGGTCTTTTGAGTGTGGCAATACCAACAGAGTTTATTGAAGAGCCTGATCATGTGTTACTAACCATTCTGATGATTATCAACCTGTTCTTCACTATTCAGGTTAGTTCCGTTTGTTAGGTTCCTGCTAAGTATTTCTCAGGATAGGGAAGAAACTTCTAGGCTGTTGACATAAAGTAGAAAAATTTAGAGAAATGAAAATACACTGTATGTATTTATTTGAGTTATTTTTGGTGGTAACAGCCTGTCCAGAAACTCTAGTTTTAAAAGTCGTTATTATGTGCCTACAAGTTCATGGAGTGATTGTATCTGGTGTGCAAGGCAAGTTTAATGTAACTTGACCCAAATGTCCACTAGTTCCCAATAGAAAACAGAGGTCCACATATATATATATCTTGTAGATGGAATAGAAAATAGCAAAAATGGGGGCAATGGTTTATTGGGAGTAGATATTTATGAATAAATTCAGTGTCAGTGTTTTGAACAAATAAGCAGCTAAATTGCTGATTAGGGTTAGGTAGTAGAAAGAAGGAGAGGTAAGAGAGCAAAAACAAGGGCAGGGAGTGAGTTCCTTTAAATTCATTCTGAATATTCGAAGTGTCAGTTTTTTAATTTCAGCTTTAGCTTAGACACCCTGTGAATCAGAAGATTTGGGAGGCCATGTTGAAATTTCATTTATCAATTTTAGCCATTATACAAATGAAGAGTTTCAATCCTTGGAACATAAATTAGAAACTGGAGTTAAATATTCATTTATATAAGTAAGCATTATAGGAAGGGGCATTTCCATCTAGTCTTTCTGATATTTTGTTCATGCATGAGGTAGAAGGGGTTTTTCCCAAAATTCAGAAAAACAGGGATTCCATTTTTTTATGTCATAGATAGGTCTTACACAGTTGATAAGTTAAAATGACTAATGTCTAACATTAGCTTGAAAGGCTGTCCTGTTACTTGTTCAATGTAAATCAAAAATTAATGAAATTCACCCCTTTCTCACTTAAGGTATGAACATTTAAATTTAACAAGTCAGTACAACAAAACAAAACTGAATGCTGTGTAATTACTAAACACGAACCAGCTAAGAGTTGGTAAAATGCACCTCCTTCCCTTTTTTTGCAGAAGTGGGGGATTACCAGTGTGAAATGCTGCATATATTGTTAAGCTAATTTTCTTTGATTAGTTTTGCTGAATTGCTTCAAAAATTTTTAAAAAAATTCTTTGTTACAAGGGATGTTTTCCTGGGTAGGACGAATATATATTTAGAAATGGAATTGATAGAAACATAAAAGATATTCTACTATACTCCTAAACTCTTCCTTTCCCTGGGAGTACATATCGAATTGCATTGTCATTTGGACTGGTCCACTGGAGGTGGCCATTAATTAATTTCTATCTCTTCACCTATTTCAATACAAAATTTAACATGTCTGTGTTAATAGGTGCCAAATCCTTGCTTACAACCCTTTGCAAACAAATATTTCACAAGCCTCTATATGTGCAACTCAGTCCTTAAAGCTACAACATAGTTGGCAAGTTCCTCCAAGGTGTTAAGTTTAATTATAGACATCAGTCTTAGGGTTAATCATAGGTATAAATACCATTGAAACAACTCCTTTCACTGAACAGACATGTATTAAATATCTACTATATCTGGTGTGTTGTGATGTGCTAGGATGTTTGAAGGGGGAGATATGACCTATAGTTCCTTCCCTCAAGGTGCTTAGATTCTAGTGGTGGTCATTACATGTATACAAAGGTAATACATATTAGCATGTGATAACTGCACAAGAAAATTTCAGAATACCAAGATATCAGATGAAGGAGGCGTCACTTCTAAACTGGGATCGAGGAAAGCATCACAGATTTGGCTTGGGCCTTATAAGATGGATAGAATGTCAAGGGGTGGAGATGTGGCTCATTCCAGGTAGGGCAAGAATGTGATTAAAGGACTAGAGATGGGAGATTATGAAGGGGAATGGGATAAAATGAGGTCAGAAGGCAAAGTTCCTCTGTGCTGGCTCATCATTTTGATTGTAATCATTGTGTAATTCTTGGCTAAAGAGCAATTTGCATATTACTCAGTGCTCCAAACCTAAGTGAAGGGTGGAGTTGGGGAAAGGTTAAAAGAAGAGAAATCCTGGTATTTTGGCTTCTAGCTGCTAGAAAGAAGACATGTCATTCCAGATCTTTTCCTCAGAAATATTATTGGTGAATGTGACAGACAGAGGAGAAATGGGATTTAAAAAAAAAAAGCCAAAAAACTACTTGTTGAATTGGACTCTCTTCTCTACATTTCCCTGCCCACTTTTAGTTACCGACCTTGGCCCCTGAAAATCAGAAACCTTCCCCTCTGCTCCAAATATTGTGCAGGTGTCCAGAATTTAGATTTATGTCTTCAACTTCAATGTGGTAAGTGTAATATGATGCAAATGAAAAGAAGATAAATCAACCATGTAAATATACAAGTTTAGTGAAGCTAGCAAATTGGTATAGATTTCTATATCCATGTATGTAAAACTTGAAAGCTATTTTAATTTTAAGTAGTAGAGTTAAATCTAACATTTGACTATTCAAGAAATAGCTTCGGGGCAGCTAGGTGGTGCAGTGTATAGAGCTCTGGCCTTGGAGTCAGGAGGACCTGAGCTCAAATCCAGCGAAGACACATAATACTTACTAGTGTGTGACTCTAGGCAAGTCACTTAACCCCAATTGCCTCATGAGAAAAAAAAAAGAAATAGCTTCAATAGAAACCAGAAAGCAAGACAATGCTAATTTAACATTTAATATTCCCATCAGACATATCTTCCTGCTTCATTGTCTCCTATCACATGCTTCACTTAACCTGGACAGAGCAGAAATACCACTTCTAAGTGTGCTTTCCCAATCTATTACTTTTTTTTTAGGGGGAAGATGCTGAATCTGTAAAAATTCTTTGATGAGATGAACATTCAGCCAAGATATAAAAAAAAGAGGCCTAGCCTATCACTGAGTAGAATTTATTAAGTCACTAGCTAAAATTTTTGCAGAAGTCTGAAACCATAGTTTCTATTTAAGGTTTGTGTGGGGTATGAAGACCCTTACCAATAAGTTGGAGACTCAGAGATATTAGCAAAAAGAATAGTTCATTTATTGGCTTTCTTGAGAAAGGGCTCCCTCAGAGCACCCAAAAGATGGTGCCAACTAAAGAGAAGGGAAGTATGTTCAGCTCAGCAGACTATATAGATCCTAACCACAATTCCCCCCCCCCCCAACTGGCTCCTCTTCCCATTGTCTGGGCTTCGGAGCTCATAGTCTAGGTGCAAGAGAAAATCTTCCTATCCCATTAGCTGGGAGGCGGGCTTACATTCTAGACTCGAAAATTCAAAGACAAAGAACAAGGAAACAGGGTATAGCCAATCCAAACATATATGCCCTTATTTAGTAAGCCTAATGCTGACGTAGCTGTCATGTGGGGATCAGGAGCGGGTTTAGGGCTGAATTCCCATGAGTTAGGTAATTCCTAGGAAACCGAAATTTACTGCAATTTCCCCTCCCTAACCCCCTTCCCTCTTATCCCAGAGACAAGAGAAGTCAGGAAGCTAAGGGCAAGCATTTCAGGTTGGGGGCAGGGCTTATTCTTTCTGTTATGTGCTTAAAAACAGGGTCTGAGGGTTTTGAAAGCAACAATCAAGACATATAAACAAGAACTATTGATCTCCTGAGGAGGCTTCACTTTTGAGAGATCATCTCTCATAGGTTTGTAAAGTATTTAGAAATACTTAAATGATGCTTTAAAACCACTTGCTTCCTTTTATAAATTTAATTTTCTTTTTTAATGTGAAATTAATAATCATTAACAAATACAAACATTTCAATAAACAGAAAGTAATAAGAAAAACTTCAGAACCCCCCAAAATTATGAACTTCTGTTATGCATAATTTGTATTTTTAAAAAGTGTAAGTGAAAGGTAGAAACCACATTATACCATGTTAGCCTTGATACCTTAAATAAAGGAAAACACATTTCCATCAACCAATCAGTCAAAAAGTCCTTTAAAGCCATTGGATGAAATGAAATGACATCAGAAAGGAAGTCAGTTCTAATTAGCTGAGGTATTTCTTTATATCTTCTGGGCCTTGTATTAAGTTAGCTGGAATCAGGGACAGAGATTCCAGTGAGGAAAAAGGTATTCCAGCTAAATTTCCTGGGAAGTTGCTAAGGTGGGGAGGAGTATACTTCAGCCCAGCCTTGGCCTCCTCTCTTCTTCTTTTTCTTCTCTTCTTCTTTTTTTTTTTAGGCAACTGGGGTTAAGTGACTTGCCCAGGGTCACACAGCTAGTCAGTGTCAAGTGTTTGGTCTGAGGCTGGATTTGAACTCAGGTCCTCCTGACTTCAGGGCCGGTGCTGTATCCACTGTGCCACCTAGCTGCCCCACCTCCTCTCTTCTTCCTCTCCATATTCCACATTTAGAGGACAACTTTGAAAGTTTTGATGAGAGGATATTGGACTTCCCATCTTTATTTCCCATTCTCCCATGCTGCTGTCCTAGTAACATCTCTGGATCAATTGAGGCAGTGTCTGAATTGGGAAGCCAGATTAGTTGAAGATTATGTAATAATAATATAATGTAATTATAGTATACAGATATTTAATAGGGTTGTGACAAAACTATTCTAGTTATTTATGTTCCTTTCTGCACTTCAAAATTTCTACGCATTTTTCTTAAAATAAGATATGTTGATCTTTTTCCCTATTGACCACCCACAAATGAACGCTCTCATTCTACCTTCCCAAGTACGAGCCTAGTCTAATAATAATAATAATATTATTATTATTATATCAAGAAAACAAATCAACACATTGGTCATGTCTGACAATGCATATCTCATTTTCAAGTCTATTACCCCTGTCAAGAGTTGAAAGGCATGTTTCATTACGGTCTTTTAATTAATTGGTTATAGTTCTGAGTCTTTTCAAAACTGTTTTTCTGCATGTTATTGTGCTGTCATTGCATAAGTTGTTCTGGTCCTGGTCTCTTCACTCTGCATCAGCTGGTATTCTGCGTTAGATTCTCTGAAAATGTCATACTCATTATTTCTTATGGAATATTAATTCCATTATGTTCATATGCCACAATTTGTCCTGTTATATTCCATTTGTTAGGAGAATTTCTAGTTCTTTGCTACTATGAAAAGTGCTGCTATAAATATTCTTGTATATATGAGTCTTTTTTCCCTATTCTTGATCTCCTAGAGATTTGTGCCTAAATTGTAGTATTGATAGGTCAAAGGGTATGCATTGTTTAGATATTTTGAGGATAGCTTCAAATTGTTTCCCAAAACAGTTGTACCAATTCACACCTTCACCAACAATGCATTAGCTTGCCTATCCTCCTACAACCCCTTTAACAATTATTTTCCTCTTTTGTCATCTTTGCCAATCTGGTGGGTATGATCAAGAACTTTGGAGCACTATTAATTTTCACTTCTCTAATTATTAGTGATCTGAAGCCCTTTTTTATATGAGTAATAGTTGTAATTCTTCATTTGGGCACTCCTATTAGTATCCTTTGATCATTTATCTATTGGGGAATGACTCTTGTTCATATGCTTGGATTGGTTCCTTATATGTTTTGGAGATTAGATTTTTATTAGAGAAATTTGATGTGAAGATTTATTTTTCCAATTGTTTCCTTTGAAGTTCTAACTGCATTTATCTTGTTGGTGCAAAAGTTTTTCACTTTTATATATTCAGAATTGTCTATTTTATCTTTTACAATTACTTCTTATCCCTGGTTTAGGCAAGAATTCTCTCCTATCCACAACTGTGTAATATTTTTTCTCTTCTCTAGTTTAAAAAAAAATTACTGTAGCACTGTCCCTTCCCAATGTTACTCCCCCTGTGGAACTTGTCCTTGTTTACCAAGAAAAAATTAATTTTGTATGTGTATTCTATGTTTCATCATTAGTCCTCTAGAATCAATCAGCTAACCAAAAAGCACTTACTACAATGTGCCATGCACTGGGTTAGCTGATAGGAATACAAATGCAAAAGTAAAAAGATTGTCCTTGTCTTCAAGAGTATCCACATGCATGTATGGGGATACATGTTCACAGATAAATAAATATAGGATATATATAAAACAAATGGCTAAGGGGAGCACTAACTACTTGGTGAGTCAGGAAAAATCTCTTGAAGGTGGCACTTGAGCTGAGCCTTGAAGAGATCTAATGGTTCTAGGAGTTGGAGGGGAGGAGGCAAAGTGGTCCAACAGTGGGATGGCTCTTGTCTACGCAAAGGCACAGTGACAGTGGATTAAGTGTTTTGTGTGGGAAAGAGCAAGTAGGAAAGTTTGGATTAGTCAGTGCATTTATCTGAATTCTGATGGGTTTCAGTTCTTTTCCTTTACATTATTATGGCCTTTGCATCTGTTATTCTTGTTACAATTTCTTCATTCTACATCAGTTCATACAATTCCCCATGTTTTTCTTGATTTCCTTTATACATTGCTGCTTAAACCACAATGAAATTCTATTGCATATATATATATTACAGTTTGTTCAGTCATTCCCCATTTAGTAGACACCCATTATATTTTCATTTTTGTAATTACACAAAAAATGCTTCGAATTTTTGGTAGAGATATAAAAACTTTCCATTTTATTCCTATTTTTCACCTCCTTGGAGTAAATGCCCAGAAGGGGTTACCACTGGGCCAAAAGATATATTTTAATCATAACTTGTTTTCCAGAATGATCAGACCAATCCACAGTTCTGCCAATGGTATATTGTTATACCTGTTATCCCATACTCTCTCCAATGTTATGTTTCATCATCTTTCTCAATTTGATAAATGTGAGTTGAAAACTGAGAATTGTTTTAATTTGCATTTTTTAAAATATAAATTTTAGTTTTCAATATTTACTTCCACAAGATTGGGTTCCAAATTTTCACTCCATCTCACCCTTCCCCCACCCCAAGATGGCAAGCATTCTGAATATCCCTTCCCCTAGTCTGTCCTCTCTTCTATCTTTCCCCCCCTTCTCTTATGCCCTTCCCCTTCTATTTTCCTGTAGGGCAGGATAGATTTCTGTACCCCATTTCCTGAATTTCTTATTTCCCAGTAGCATGTGAAAACATTTTTTTTAACATATGTTTTTATAACTTTAGGTTCCAAATTTTCTCCCTTCCTCTCTCCCCACCTACCCTCATTGAAAAGGCAAACAAGTCAATATAGGTTATACATGTACAGTTATGCAAAACACTTCCATAGTAGACATGTTGTGAAAAACTAACTCTATTTCCCTTAATCCTATCCTGCCCTCCCATTTATTCTTTCTTTTGACCCTGTCCCTCCTCAGAAGTATTTACTTCTGATTACCCCCTTTCCCAATCTGCCCTCCTCTCTATCATCCCCCTGCTCTCTTGTCCCCTTTTCCCCCTATTTTCCTGTAGGGTAAGACAGATTTCCACACTCAATTGAATGTGTATGTTATTCCCTCCATAAGCCATAATTTGCATTTTTCTTAAAAGGATTTTGGAACATTTCCCACATGTTGGTAGTTTTTATTTCTTCTTTGGAAAATTGTTTATAACTATTGACTAGTTACTTGTTGGGGATGGTTCTTAGTCTTATTTATTTGTACCAACTTCCTATACAACTTGAACTTTTATCAGAGATGTTTGCTGTACAGATTTTTCCCCACTAGACAATTTCTCTTCCTATTGTAATTAGCTTTGTTTAAACAAAAAGCTTTATGCAATCAAAATAATGTATTTTAATGTTTATCATCACCTCTCATGTTCATTTAAGAATTTTCCTTCTAGCCATAGATTTGAATAGTACCTCTGAATATTTCTCTAAATTTTTTCGTTATGTATTGTTTAATATTTAGTTCATACATCCATCTGGATTGTCAAGTGTTTTTGTCACTTTTTAAAAAAAATCTCATAACAGAGGTGGATTCCGAGTATCATATTTTTATGTTCTTGTTAGAGAAAACTGCATAAAGTTATGACATGACTTGCTCCTAATTGCAATCTAAGACACTGACAATCTAAGTGTCTTTTAACAGTGTGGAATGTTACCTTGAGTGGTATCTTCCTTCTTGTCTCAATGTGTCTCAGCTGAGTTCTTGGGAGAGTACTTTATTTGACAGAATTAAGCTAAAGACCCACTTTTATTTAGACTGTTTCCTCAAGAATATTCTTTCATATTCAAAATCCTACCTGTTCAGCCAGAAAAATGACAGATTTTCTGTCTGTAGCTGTATATCCTGATCAAATCAATGATCTAGAATTAGAGGCCTGAATTGCAATCCCAACCCTCTGATTCAAGACATCTAGTAAAGGAGCTAATCTGAAGTCTAAAAATAAACTGCTTAGCAGGTAACTTGAAAGGGCAAAGGGGTGACTAATTTTACCTTGCTGATCTGGTCCACTGGGAAAAACATCTTAACTACCACCTTCTTATAAAGTTGTTCAGATTTGAAGCTAAGTTAAATTAGTCTTTCTGGCTTGGAATGAAGTTGAATTTTTAATAACCAATTCAATTCACCAATATTTATTAAGTGCTTATTATGTGCTAAGTGTTCAGGCTTAAAGATTAAAAAAAGATAGTTCTTGATCTCAACTAGTTAATATCAAATGAAAGAATAAATGTAAAGTGCGTTATAAATCTTAAAGCCCATGTCTCTATTAATCCTCTATTATCATTACATTGTACTGGGAGGGAGGATATACTGGGCGCAGATATAGGCATAACATACAGAGATTGGATTACTTTTGAAGTCCCATGTGGAGTCCCTCTTACCAATGCAGGTGGGTACCTTTCCTGCAACTTACAGTCTTAAAGAATTGTCTTGAGCAGGGAGACACCTAAATAACTTGTCTGGGGTTGCACAGATAGCAGAAGTTGGATTTGAGTCCTGGTATCTTGGGTCTAAGACAGGCTCTTTATCCAATACATGGTATTGCCTTTCCATTGTAGATACACAAAGTGTGGAGGTATGATGGAGTCAAAGGACACATCCAGACAAAATGCTCTGGGCAATTTGGGGAAGGGAGAGCATACTTTCAATGAATTAAAAGCATAGGCCCAGAAAGTGTCAAGCGCTGTATCTGCAAATGGCAATACAGAGACAAAAATGAAAGCCCTGGCTCTTAAAGAACATACATTCTGTGAGGAGAGACAATACAGTCACAAAATTTATACAAATTTACATATTTATATTAATATAAATATTTATATAAAATTTGTAAATTCAGGATTGGGGGAGAGAAGGCATTAGGAAAAATCAGGAACCCCGTCAGGGCTGAAGTGGCACAAGGATGAAGTCACGTTAACAAGCATTTATAGGTGCCTATTATGCTCCAAGCACTGTGCTAAATACTGGAGAGTAAGACCAAGGTTTCAAGAGATGGAAGATGAGGAAGTGCATTTCAGGCGCAGACGGTCAGTGCACAAGCATAGACAAAAGACTCTGGCTAGTCTTTAGGGTGAGGAAAGTAATGTGTAATAAGCCCAGAAAGTTAGGTTGGAGCCTAGAAGGCAAGGACTTAAATGTCAAAGCCAGGAGTTTATATTTAATCCTAAAGGGTGATGATAATGGGTCACTGGAGTTTATACTGAGCCAGGTAGGTGAGCGACCCGGCCAGACCTGCACTCCAGAAGAGTACTTTGGGAGGTGTAAGGGAAGGCTCCCGGGAGGAGGTGGCACCTGCAGGCTTGGAAGAAAGGATTCAGAAAAGCCTAGATGAAGGAGTACATTCCAGCCTCGTTCTGCCCGTGGGAGTCTAACCAGGCGGGCAGGGGCCGGATTGGGTGCGGGGAACATCTCTTAGGGGAGTCACCGGAAACAAGGCCGGAAAGGCAGGTGTTTTGCCCCCTGGGCAGGAAGGAAGCCCCTTAAAGGCCAACCGACAAAGCTCTAGCATCTAAACAGAGCTCACGCTCGGGGGTCCGTTCCTTCTGCGTGTCCTTAGGGAAAGATGCCAGGCTTTGCAGCCTCCAGGGTCGAACCTGGCTGGCAGTCAGGGAAGTGCTGAGGTCATGAGCTGAAGCTATGGTCCGGACCGGTCCCCACCCTTCTCAGGGAGCCCTGACTGAACCTCCCTTTTCCCGCAGGTCGCCCTGTCAGAAATTTCCGGGGAGAGGAAGAAGCGGGGGAGGGGTCCCACAGTCTCGTCAGGGACCGCTCCCCTCAAGGACCCATTGGTCGACCTTTCGTATCTCAGAGCGCGTGCGTCTGAGAACACAGCGCGAGCTCAACTGCCGTCCCCTCCGGGTGCGCACTGGCTCCGCCCAGAAGGCGGAGAGAACCTTGAGCCTTCCCCCTTTCTCCAATCCGCTCCTCCCCTTCCCCAGCTTGCCCGCCCCGGAAGCCAATCCCACTTCACTTTTTGCCCCCGCCCCCCACTGCCTTCTGTGGCGCGGCCAGAGGCCGATCCAGCGGCTTGGGCTTCTGATTGGCGGGGGAAGAGGCAACGACGACAGCCCACGTGAGGCAGCTCGGCCCCTCCCCCTACGCCTCTGCGCGGAGAGGGGCTGGGCGCGGCGTAGCGCTCCCTCCCATCCCCCCCAAACCCCAGTTGGCCATTACCCGGAACAATCCCAGAGCCTCGGGTCAGGTGACCCCCGGCGGGGCGGGCGCGGGGGCAGGCCGTGGGGGAGGAGTGGAAGAAGAAGAGGGCGGAGTAGGGAGGGGAGGGGCAGGGAGGGCGGGGGGAGTGTGGGAGCGGGGTCACGTGACTCAGCATGGAGGCGGCGGCGGCGGCAGCGGCGGTGGCAGCGGCTGGGCTGGCGACGGTATCGGCGGCGGCCGGGAGGAGCCGCCGGGCCAGGAGCCGCACTTGTTAGTGTGTGCGTGTGTGGGTGCGCCTCGGAGGGGCGGAAGGACGGGGGACGAGGACACCGTCACCTGGGACGACGACTAGGAGAAAGCGGGGACGGGGGGCGCTATCAGGCTCCGACCCCCGACCGAGGGGATGAAGGGAGTATGGGCGCCAAGGAGTCACGGATCGGATTCCTCAGCTACGAGGAGGCGCTGAGGAGAGGTGAGCGGGGAGGGGCCGGGCCAGGCCTGGGGAGGCAACGGGAGGGAAGGGACCCCCTCCCCCAGCAGGTTCAGGGAGCTAAGTGAGAAGGGGGGAGCGAGATGGAGGAGGAGCGTCTGTCTGTGGGGAAGGGAGAGAGGAGGCAGCCGGAGGTCTGGGCCGGACACCCCTTCGAGAGGGGCTTGGCTAGAGGGTCGGGGCCTTATCGCCGAGGAGGGGGATCCCACCAGTGACTGGGAAGGGGGACTGGCCATGCTCTCCGGTGATGTCCTCTTGGAAATGTCCGGGGAAGTGCCTCTCCTCCCCATCCCTTCCCCCACTCCTCTCCAGCGTCTCCAAGCCCCCTTCCCCTGACCTCTCGTTATTCCCCAGTCGTTTCCCTCCACCCGCTTGTCCCTTTAGAGCCTGAGAGGCAGCGGGCGAGCCTCCTTTCTCGTTGAAATAATGCTGTCAAGCCCTCTGTTCTCCTTGCCGGCAGAAACCCCTCTGAGAGGGGCTTCTTTTCTCGGCTTCTTCCAGGGCCCTTATCTGTCACTTGGGAGCTCTCTCCCGTGCGCTATCATCATCCGCTCCCGCCTCCTCCTCCTCCCCGCCTCTCCCTCCCCCTTGCTGCTGGCAGTGATAAGGACATCCTGAAATTAAGTTGTGTGTTTGAGGTGAGATGAGGTTGGACAGCTGCTGCTGCCACAAGACCCTGGTCTTAGGTTACATCCTTCTGCAGACATTGGCCTTTGCCTTTTTACAGCACTTGCCTTCTCTCATAGTATTAAAATGGCATTCGGAAATCCTGTGTTCTGTGTTATGCTATGTTATGCCTCTTTCAGAGCCCAGGCTTGGTGTCATTAATAGTTCTTGGCCTGTCCTTTATTGGCTTAGATGCCCAGTAGGTTGTTAACGCTCCCAGCATTTATCGTACAGTCGCTGTTGTGTTCAGTAGTGCACATCTTAACTGGAAATGATTATTGCTCATTTTACAGCCTGTATGTGGCTTATTTTTCTCATGGCTTGGCTTTTGTATTTATATTTCTCTTCGATGTTTAATGGATTTTTTTTTGTGAAAGGTATGGCAATAACTTGCTGTTTCGTGTGTTGGACATTAGACGGTTAACAGGTCCTTAAGGCAGGAAAATAGCTATCCTTCTAGGTCCTGCTGTTAGTGTCCAAGGACATATGACATTTGGATTAAAATATAAAGTAATTTTAAATGGGAAACACTTGGTTATGTTTTGTTTAATCTGGTTAAAAATGAACTTTTGCAAATATGTGAGAAAGTGGAGGATGACTTCAGACAACCATACTTGACACCATAAGATATGGATGCAATTGTGGACTAAGGTGGTTTTTGTCTGTCAAAGCAGTAAAGAACTGCTTTTGGACCTTTTTTCCTGAGGTGTATTGTAAAGGTAATGCTTTACCTTAATGAGCAACCTCAGTCTCACTTTTTTTTTTTCCTTTGCTTCAACATAAGAAGTATTCCACACATGTTGATGTGTTCGCCCTAGTAATGTAGTCATTTCCTGGGTACTGTTGGAGCTTGACAGGTCTGGCCTCAATTAGGCAATAGCTTATGTGGAGTGAAAGAGGAAATCAGTGAAAATGATTTACATATTCATTCAGAAATCTATTGTTTCCCTAGTTTGAGGTTGTGAAGACTGTAAATACCTGACATTTTTTAAACATAGCCCCCAAATAGATTTTTATCCAACTGCCATCCATACAATTTAATTTCTTACTTCTAATGCTGAAAAGTTGAATCTTTGGATTGAAGGTAATAATTTGTGTATTTAACAGAAGGCAAATTAACTTGATTAGGTTATGTGCCTGCAAGTCTTTCTGCAATCTGCTGTGAAGCATCTTTATGAATTTTAAAAGCTACATTTGAAAATGTAGGAAATAGTTGATATTAGTATAAATGAGGACCTTAGTTTCATTTAAGTAGGTCTTTTTTTTTTTAAAGATAGTACAACTAATTACCGTTTAGTAGATGTCATACTTTTCCTGTTTTTTTCAGTTAGACTAGGAGTTTGTGAAACTTGGTGGATCTTTTTAGCATTCTTATTTATTTAAAAATGTTTGAAAACTTTTCTTGGGTTCATGAGCTATCTAAACTACATGCTAGACTATACCTTGCTTATGTTATTTTTTTTTTCTTTGTTTTTGACAGAAACTATCATCATTATGTCAATGATTGTATTTAGGTTGCTATTGTAGTACTGAATACATATTTTTATCTTTTTCTTTACTTGAGAGTCTTGACTGTAGAGTAATTGTGGCCCAAGAAACCATTGTCATAACCAAATTCTGAGTTCCTAAGCTTCATTTAAGTGGTTTTAAAAGAGAAGTATTACTGTCAATGACAATTGTTTTAAAGGACTTGAGAAATAGTATGGCCTAATAATGGAGGATAACTTTTCCTAATATCATCTGCATGTGAACTGAATAAGTCCCAAAAGTTATGAACCACTAGATTTGATTTTGCCTTGAGTTATTCATATTTGTAGTAGTTGAGATTAAACATGTATAAGCTTACAACACTTTGGGGTAGCTGATATTTATAGTACCTGTTGCTTTAGTCTTTTCTAGGATTCTTTATAATTCATCAGCCTGTTGTTGGGATCTTGACATTGATTTGAAAAGCTTGTGTTTTCTAAAGCTGCCCAGCACAGCTTTGTCATTCTGTGGGAGTGAGACTTCATCAACTATATCCTCTTACTTTATCTTACTCCTTATTTATAAGGCCTTTGAGAGTTACAGAGTATATTTTCTTTAGAGTTCTTTAAGTTGTATATGAAAAAAATGCGGAGGTGTAAAGGAAGGACTAAGATCATCGAATTTAACTTCCTAATATTTTTCTTCCTTTCTTTTATGCCTCCCTTCTTGCTTGTCCTCTTCTTCTATACCTTTCCCAATACACTATAGGAAAGTTATGAGGCTTGCTTGTGTCAGGTAAATTAAAATAGTTCTAAGGTATTAATTTATTGTAATGGAATTTAAAAGATGTCTTTCTTTCTCCTTTAATTATGATATGGTCCTTATTTTTTCCAAGAACTGGGTGAGAAAAAGAAGCCATGTGTCAAAAACAATGATGTTCCCAAGTGAAGATGTTTTCTCCAAAGTTTCTAGAATTCCTTATTGTCCCACATATAGTTTTTTAGTCCTTTGATCAAATCCATCTAATGGGTGATTGTTAATAAAACTTTCCCTGCTGTTCCTCTTTTACTCTGGCATTTGATAAAGTATGTTGTACTCTTGTGTTTTCTCTCTCAAGCATCTCCTCTTTGTGAGAACATGAATATTGACTTAAAAAAATTCCTTTTGGGAAACAGTTGTCTTAACTGAAGGTCAAGAAGGCATGTTGGGGGGGGCAGCTAGGTGGTGCAGTGGATAGAGCACTGGCCCTGAAATCAGGAGGATCTGAGTTCGAATCTCCTCAGACCAAACACTTGACACTTACTAGCTGCGTGACCCTGGGCAAGTCACTTAACCCCAATTGCCTTTTTTTTAAAAAAGGCATTTTTGAAAATTTTTTGTTTCTCTGTTATGTCCTATGAACACTTAGATTCTTTCATTCTCATCTAAGAAGGGACCTGAGAAATGTATCCAGAAGAAGGCAGAAATTGGGTTGTTAGTCCTTTACAATCCATGTTATGGACAAAAATGAAATTGCAATGGTTTTTGTTGTTTCTTGAGTAAAAAGTAGTATAGCATTCTGCATATATTATCTTTCTGGTAATCATACAGAATACCATTGCTATCTGTTACATACAATCAGTCATCAGTCAGTAGATAACCATTTATTAAGCTCTACTATGTTTTAGGTACTGTACTAACCACTGAACATACAAAGAAAGGCAAAAAAACCCTCCACACAAAAATTATGGCCTGTGCTCTCCAGAAGTGTATGTTCTAATGGGGAGAGACAACATATAAATATCTAAGAATGTTTAAGATATATAACGGAATATGTAAAGACAACCTGAAAACAGAAGAAACTTAGTAACTAGAGGGACCAAGAAAACCTCCTGCAAAAAGTGGGCTTTGACCAGAGCTTTTTACATAGGATGGAATGAGCCCAGAGGGGCTAAGTCACACAGTACTTGTCCCCAGCAGGATTTGACCCCAGCTCTTCCTGTGTCCAAAGCTCCGCCCACTGCCTCATGCCTTACTGTCAGTGCTCCCTCCCCAGTGCTCAGCTGTGCCACTAGGTCACCATTATTATTATTAATAAATAATTGCTATCGTTTATAAAAAAAAAAGTGGGCTTTGAGCTGAGTACTGAGGGGAGTGAAGGAAATAATTGGTGGAGTGAGGGGACAGAGTATTCCAGTCATAGGAGAGAGCCATTGCAAAGGCATGGAGTGTTATGTTCCCAGAACTCCAAGTAGGTCAGTGTAGCTGGATTATAGAGTACTTGGGAGGGTTGAGTGTAAGTTGGTTGGAAAGGTCAACCCATTGCAGTACGCTTACCAAAAAGACTGTTTTATGGAGAACTCATCCAGGACAAGCGCTTACGTGGTGGTTGGAAGAAGTGATACAAGGACACTCTCAAGGTCTCTCCTAAGAACTTTGGAATTGATTTTGTGACAGGGGAGACACTGGCCCAGAACTGCTCAGCATGGCGTGCCTACATCAGAGAAGGTGCTGTGTTCTGTGAGCAAAGCAGAATTGAAGTAGCTCAAAAGAAACTCGAGATGGACAAATTTAGAGAATGCACCCCAAATGTTAACATGGACTATTTTTGCTGGACCTGTGGTAGAACATCCTGAACTCATTGGTCTGATCAGCTGCAGTTAGACACACTGTAACTTGACTCAGGCATAGTGCTGTCACTTTGGTCCTCTTGAGAACAAAGGCCAACAACCAACCAGGTTGGAAAGGTAGGGAGGGGCTGCTGGGAAGTGAAAAGCTTTAAAATGCTAAACTGAAGACTTTATATTTGATCTTGGAGATGATTGAGAGCCCTTGGAGTTCCCTGAGCTGTATGTAGGTGGTGACATGGTCAGTCTGGCTACACTTTAGGAAAATGACCTTGATAGCTGAGTGAAGAATGTGTTGAATTGGATAGTGACTAGGCAGGGAGACCAGTCTGAAAGCTATTTCAGCAGTCCAGACTAGACATGATGAGGACCTAAACTAGCATTGTGGCTGTATGAATGGAAAGGATGGGGATGTGTAGGTAGAAATGATAAATTTGGTTATGGATTGGATATGTGGGATGAATGAAGTACTTATTATGTGCCAGGTCTTGTGCTAAATGAGCACTGGGGGTACAAAGAAAGGCCCAGGAAGAGTCATTTATTAAGTAGAATGGCACATTGAATAATATGTTGGATTTAGTGTCAGGAAGATCTAGGTTCAAATCCTGCCTCAGACACTAAGTGGGTGACTCTGGGCAGTTCACTATACCCCTTGTTCTTCAGTTTTCTTATCTGTAAAATGGGGATATAATAGCACCTGCCTTTCAGGGTAGTTGTCAGGGTCAAATGAGATAATATTTAAAGCTCTTTGAAAATTTTAAAGAGCTAAGTATAATAGTAATAAGAAGCATCTCTAGTCTTTTGAGCTCCAGTTCAGGACCAAAAGGATGCTTTATGGATACGGGCATCTCAAACTAGTTGCTCTGTGGGCCTCTCAAACTCAGCATGTCCAGAACAGAATTCATTTATTCTTTCCCAAATCCTCCTTACTTCCCAGCTTTCCTGTTACTGTGGAGGACAACACCATTTTCCAGGTCACTAAGATACCACAATCTTAGTGTCATTCTCTAATCCTTACTTGAATACAGCTCACATATTCAATCTGTTGTCAGGTCCTCTTTTTACCTTCACAGAATCTAGATATGCTCTCTTATTGGCACTCAAAACTGCACACCTGGACTATTAAAATAGCACTGTGGTTGATCTCCCTGCCTTAAGTTTCTTCCCACTTCAGTCTGTCCTTCACTCAGCTGGCGAAGTGATTTTTCCTAAAATGCAGGTCCAATTTCCATACTCAGTAAATTCTAGTGGCAACCTGCTTTCTTTGGCATTCCCATGCTTACTGTGCTCTCACATTATTTCTGTCTCCCGACTTTCCTGGACTGCTTTGAGACTCAGCTCAAATACCAGCTTTTGCAAAGAGGCCTTTCCTGCTCTTTTCCCCTTCCCTCATGTCCTCTCCTTCAGAATATTTTCCTTTACCTGTTATCTCCCTCATTAAAATGTGAGTTCCTTAGAGTTGGGGACCCTGTTTTTGCCTTTCTTTTTATCTGAAGCATGTAGCCTGGCATGTAGTAAGTGCTTAAAAAATTCTTGTTGACTGACACTACAGTGAATTGGGTAATAGGGGTGACATGGTCAGTATTTGAACAAATAAGTATTCAAATAATTTAAGCAATAGCAGTAATTCCAGATAATCATAGCATCTTATAACTCTAACATTTTATAAAATCTTAGTGGCCTCTCCTTACTCAAGATTTTGATCACTAAATTTAATGAAACTTAGTATTTAGAGACTAACTTTAAAATAACTATAGTGGGTGGAGTTTGAATGCAGATCGAAGCATACTATTTGCTCTTTTTTTTCTTCTGTTTTGTTTTTTTTCCTCTTTCTTGTGGTTCCTCCTCCTATTGTTTCTAATTCTTCCTTACAACATGGCTAATGTGAAAATATATTTAATGGGAATATATATGTAGAGCCTATATCAGATTGTACATCATTTTGGGGAGAGAGGGGGAGAAAAATTTAAAATTCAAAAACATATGGAAGTGATTGTTGAAAACTAAAATTAAAACAACAACAAAAATAACTACAGTGGTTAGTTTATTATAGTATAGTGTAAGTCTATAAATGAAGATGGAGTTAGAATCTGGTTTGCAAGATTATTATTTTTTTTTCAAGTGTGCAGACAAATATGATTTACCACTTTAATGAAACTCCTCCACCAAAAACAAAAACAAAAAACAACTTTGACTGTGGGGGAAGAGTTCCTAACTGTTTTCCATTGAGAGAAATTATTAATAACCAATGATTTGAGAAGATCCAGAGTTCCCCCTTTTTCTTTTTTTTAACCCATTGTTTTATTTTTTTAAAAATAGTTTATTTATTTTTAGTTTTCAACATTCACTTCCATAAAATTTTGAGTTTTAAATTTTCTTCCCCTTTTTCTCCTCCCCCCTCCCCAAGACAGCATGTAATCTGATATAGGCTCTATTTATGCATTCATATTAAGCATATTTTCACATTAGTCAGAACTAGAACTAATTAGAAGAATTAGAACTAATGGGAGGAATCACAAGAGAGAAGAAGAAAAAACAACAACAACAAAAAAGAAGTAAATAGTATGCTTCCATCTACATTCAGACTCCATAGTTCTTTTTATGAATGTGGATAGCATTTTCCATCATGAGTCTTTTGGAGCTGTCTTAGATTCTTGTGTTGCTGAGAAGAGCCAAGTCTATCAAAGTCAGTCATCCGACAATGTGGCTGTTAATATTATTCTTTTTTTCATTAAGGCAGATTAATACTTTAATGTAGATTCTGTCAAGTTCACAGTATAGACTTCTCGAAAATTAGTTTGGGATAGTGAATTTGTATTATGGTCATCCAATGGGATAATATAAGCGATCCTCCTGAAAACTAAAGACGAGCGAGTTATGATAAAAAGGAAAAAGTAGGACAAGTTCAAATTAGTCTACTTATAGGTATAATCATTTTGTGCTTGAATCAGTCAGCTTTTTTGGAAACTTTTAAAAATTCTGAACTTATACACCAAAAAGCGTTTGCATATACAACGCCAAACATGCAAAGAAAATTGTATATGAATCTCCATTTTATGTGCTTTAAAAAAAAAGTTACAATGGCTACCCCCTTTTTGTGTCACTATTGCTATGTTCCCTGGCCCGAATTAAAAAGTAAGAGAAAGAAAGAGGGAAAAAAACACTCCAAAAGTATTTATTAAGCACTTACTATGTTTTAGGCACTTTGTTGAGCTTTGGGTATGTAAAAAAAAGCAAAAACAATCCTTGCCTTCATGGAGCTTAAATTTAATAAATAACAGAGAGGAAAATTAAGAGAGCCCAGGACAGCCTTGGAGGACACACACAGTAATGAAGAAGATATAGATGAACATCCAGCAAAGGAGACTGAGGAGTGGTAAGACAGGCAGGAGTCCTTAAGAGTGAAAAAGTGATGGAAAGAAAGGTGATCGAGTCACCTGCTTCAGAGGTCTAGAACAGTGCTTCTTAAACTCCACCCCCATAATTTAGGAAGCACTGAAGGAAATTCTCTAGTGGAAAAAATTTAAGAAGTCCTGGTCTAGAAGGATGAAAACTGAGAAAAGACTATTAGATTTGGCAATTAAGTGATTATTGGGAACTCTGTAAAGAGCAGCTTCAGTTGAATGGTGAGATGAGAAGCCATATTGAAGTGAATTTAGAAAAGAGTTAGAAGAGAGGAAATGGAGTTGTCAAATATACACTGCTTTTATAAGTTGAGCAGGAAAGAGGAGGAAAGATCTAGAGTTCTAACTATCTAGAATGGTAGGATTTAGTGAGAGTTTTTTAATGATGAGAGTCTAGGGGAGAGGGGGACTTGTTTGTAGGCATTAGGGGAACTGTTGGTAGATAGGAGATGGAAGTTTAGAGAATAGGCATGATAGTTGTGGGGACTGCTGAAGCTTGAAAGGAGTAAGATCAAGAGTGCATGCAGGATTATAAAACGTTGGCCGTGGCAAGGAGAAGGGCCACTTCTTCATCTGGAGTCAAGGAAGAAATAGTGAGAAATTTCAGAGGGATGTGAGATAAAAAGGGGACGAAAAATGGCCTTTACGAAGTATGAAGTGAGTCCCTTACTTGGGAATCTGGAGGATGGAAGAGAAGATTTGGAATAGTCTTTTTGGTAAGTAGTAAATAAGAAGGAGTAGAAGAATTACCTTGTGGTGGTGAGGTCCCAGTTGAGATTAAGGGATAAGGGTGGGGACTGGACCTGAAATTTCATTGATAGAGTGGGAAACTCCTTCTACCAGTGTTGGCACCTTCTTTGCAATTTATAGTTTTAAAAAGTTGCCTAGGGCATTGAGAGGTTAAGTGACTTGCCCAGGGTCACACAACCAGTATTTGTCAGAAGAATGACTTGAACCCAGGTCTGCCTGGTTCCAAGGCCAGCTCTGTATCTATTATCCTTTGGCTGCTTCTTAATTGAGATTACATAACATAAATTTGTGGTGGACTCAATCAGCATGATTCGGTGACTTTCTCTAGCTTCATTCAGGTCGGAGTAATCCAGGGATTGGGTTTATGGGCTAGAGATTCAAGAATAGAGGATAGTGTAGTAAGGGTAGTGTGGTATAACTTGAAAATAGGAAACTGCTATTCTTATTTTGCTTTTTTTTTTGTATACTTGGAGAGGCAGAAACAAACATAAAAAGCTCACTGCACTGGTGAATGCTAGATGCATTTCTTTTGGGATAAGCAGAATGAGGTGACATCAACTCATGTTCAATAAGGTCCCTGTTTACTGAATTGTGCAGCTGTTGTTGGTTTTTCTTGTTCATTGTATCTTGCTTTGTGTTTGGACACAGGGCCTTCATAGTGGCACAACACCCAGGGCGGCCTTCCAAAAAAAGATTTGTGCAAGTAACAAAGAATTGGAATTGTGGTGACCAGCAAATGCCATGTTTGAAATTATAAGGTGTTCCATAAGAAAGAGAAAGGAAAAAATTTTGGTACTGTAACTACTGCTAACCACTACCAGTAGCTGAGTCACGAAGTAGAACCATAGAGAAGCTGCTGCATTTTTTTTTGAGCACCTCTATGACACTAATGCCTAGCAGTTTTTCTTTTTTTGCTGCATCTAATAAAAATGACTGAAGTGGTAGATAGGTTAATTTATAGAGAAAAGGACAGTAATTAACCAGATTTAGAAGATGACAGTATAAAAGTGAGCCTTAGTCATACTTTTTGAACTATACCTAGGAAGCATGGCTTCTGTTTTTAGGGCCTGATATTGTTTGTGTTACTGCTTTTGGCTTTTGGGTGGTATGGTATTTGTGATTTAAGTTGAACCACCTAATCTCTGATTAATCCATAAAATGGGAAATTCTCTTTGCTATTTTCATCTCCCAGTAGTAAATTGCTGCTGGAAGTCAATGTGGTTAGTTTGCCTAGTGACACCTGAACTAGGGCATTTTAATACTTTATAAATATGAAAGGAGGAGTTCTAGAGAAGAAGAATTTTACAGCTTTTGAATCATGGAGGCTGGAATCAGGAATCTGGGAGCTTCTGCCAAGATAGTATTCTCTGCTATACTTCAAAGATGAATCCTTCAGAGTGGCGGCCACTCTTTTGCTCTCTCTCTTTTTCTCTCTCTCTCTGACAAAAGACAACTCTTAACTTTGCTTTTTGAGATAGAACTCCATGAGGTTTCTTTTACCCAAAAGAAGTTTAGGAGAAATCCTCGCCATGAAGAAAGAAAACAGTTTTTCAGCAATTGGAGGCAGCATGGTGCTATGGGAAAAGTACTGGATTTGGAGTAAAGAGGACCTGGGCTTAGTTCTTGGCCATTCCCCTTATTACCTGAGACCCTGGTCAAGAAGACACTTAATGTCTCTGAGCCACTGTTTCCTGAAATGAGGGATTTGAACTGAATACCTCTAAGGTCCCTTCTAGCACTAAATCTGTTGATTGAAAGAATATTTCAATATTGAAAGAACTTGACTGGTCCATGCAACTATACATTTATTTTACTGTTACAAAGAACTGCCTTGAATATGTGGGAATATAATAGAGGTGAAACTGTGGGATTGAAGTGAAGAAGGCTACATCCTCACTGTCTCAGAATATGATATATATATGTATGTATGTATATATATATATATATATAAAATATGATAGATATGTTAATACATAAAGTGCTTTGCAAACCTTAAAGTGCTATATACATGCTAGCTATAATTATAATTGAATAAATTAAAAAACTTATTTTTTTCATATATTTAGTATATTTTCTATAGTTCTTCTTCCTTGTAAGATAGGGTCTGGAGAAGGCCCTTTGCAAAGCTAATTCTCAGAACCCTTTCTTTAAGGTATGAAAGGGTCTAGATACATAGTTCCCATCTTTTGCTCCTTGCCCCCTGAGGAGAAGGTCTGCCTAAGTTGGCTTGTGTTCTTGAGAAAAATGAAAGGGGAGCTAGGGCAAGATTGTTGAATGTTATAGTAATGTTATAGTAAGATTCCAGCAAACTTGGTGTGACTTTATGTGGTATCTTCAAATGCACATAAATGTACTTTTATTTGTTGGAAAAAAGACTCATTAATGCCTTTCTTTTACACCAGTCATTTCCTAATATAATTCTCATGTTGAATTCTTCCTTGTAACAAAGAAAAGCTAAACAAAATGACAAACAATTGGCTGATAGCATATGCAGCATTCTGCATCCAGAATGACTCAACTTTTAACTTATGGTTTTTATGTGTGTGTGTGTGTGTGTGTGTGTGTATGTGTGGACATGTGCACACATACCTATATACGTAGAATAGGGTCAGTGGCATTTTATTTGTATGTCGCTTAATTCAAATGCTTATAGTTGATATTTTCTCTGAAGTGCAGTGGGATAGCACCATAAATTACACATGTAAATGCTAAAAGTTTTTTTTGGCTATGGAATATTTAAATTTTTTATTGTAGTAGAAATTACTTTCACCTCTAGTGATGATTTTTCATCCAACATCTTGTGCTTTGTTGAAATCGATATTTAAAAAGAACAGCCAGCTGTACATAAGAGAGAGCAAGCTGCAGTTTCATGTACAGGCCTTCTTTCTATTGCCAGTTTTATTTGATGTTTAAGTTCAGAATAAAGAAAGGAATAAAAAACGATGATTTTGTGCTTTACCAAGTTATATGCATCTTATATTTTGGATATGATTTTATAGTGGCATTTTTAATCCTTATAAGTGGAGAAAATGAGGATTTGTGACTTGTTGAAAGTTTCACAGTGACTTGTTTCTGAAGCTGAGAGTAGAATCCAGATTGACAGTATTCTTGTCCATATCACTGATTTCCTTTTTCTCTTTAGGTAATATTTTCTTAGATTTGGTTGACTCTTTTCATTTTTGTTTTGTTCTATTCCTTCTCCACGATAAAGACTTTTTTTAAAAAAACAATTTTCAGAGATTTCTAACTACTAATTTCTGTTTCTTTAACCCATGAATAACCCTGTAAATACTTTCTTAATAACCTTTACATGCTGACTGATCCTGATCTATGACCTCTGGTGGCTCTTGAGGTCCCTGCCTGAACTTTTTGTGTATAGACTCATTCCTCAAGTTGCAAAAGCATTTTTTTTTGGATGGAAGGCATTGCAGTATTCAGTTAAACAAAAGTTTGTTACGCTCCAACCCTGTTTGAAAATAAAAAGAAAGATACAAAGCAAGAGTCAGTCCCCTGCTCTTTGGGAATTTACTAGAATATATTTTTGGCATCATTGGTCTTGTGTATTAGAACTTTGTCCAGATCACAGAGGAAACCTTTGAATGCAGTTTGTTGTTTGTAAAATATTATGTACTGCCATTATTTTTAAAATATATCACATTTTGGACATGTTTTTAGACATGGTTTTTGGAATCCCTTGGTGAGCTGCAACTTATAGGTAACAATGGGGCACCTATGCTAATCATTTTGTTAATATATTTGGTCTATAAATCCTTTACTTTTTGTATAGCCAGCCTCCAGAAGCTATTCTGTATAATTTGAGAAATGCTGATTAGGGATTATTACCATAAAATTGGGTTTGGGAGTGGAGAAAAATTATTTTTCTTCCTAGACTTAAAGTGAGGTAAAGAGTTACCTGATGTTGAAAACGTTTTGTATTATTTGAGCATTGGTGTAGAAGAGATACAAATTGAAGTAGTGAAGATAATTGCCAAGCAAACGTATTCAGATTATGAAAACAGTCATTAGTTGGAAACCTGATGGTGAATGAAGTCCTCTGTACAAATTTTGTTCTGTTGTTTCTGGGTGGTGTATGTTTTTCAGTAGAACTAAATTGGTGGAAAAACCTGGAAAGACTTAAATGGTCTGATGCTGAGTGAAGTGAGCAGAACCAAGAGGACTTTGTACACAATAACAGCCACGTTATGCAATGACTAAGATTGTTAAACTGAACCCTTCCCAGCATTATGAGGATCTAAGACATCTCCAGAGGCCTCGGGATGGAAAATGCTGTCCACATCCAAAGAAAGAACTATGGAAATCGAATCGCTATCACTTATTTTTACCTTCTGTTGAGTTTTGTTTCATCTTTCTGGTAGTTCCTCCTATTGGTTTTAATTTTTACTTATGACTTCACTCATGTGAAAATATGTTTAATGGGTATGTAAATGTAAAGCCTATATCAGATTGTGCGCAGTCTTGGGGAGGGTTGGGGGGAGGAAGGGGGAGAAAAACTTTCAACTCAAAAACATATGGAAGTGATTGTTGATAAATAAAAATAAATTAATAAAGTTTAAAAAAAAGAACTAAATTGGTGATATGTTTGAGAAATGGAAAAAAAATGATGAGCGAGAAGAAGAGTAAAAATAATGTGCCAAATTATTTTGGTGTAGACATTGTTTGACTTTACCTGGTATTTACCTGATCCCTCCTACTTATGAATAATGCTATTTGAGTTCAGGACAGAAGCATCTGATTTGGTAAAGTTCTCAAGACTGGCTAGAAAATGAAGGCAAAAAGAAATCAGTCAGTAGACATTTATTAAGCACTTTCTATGTGACAGGTACTTGCCTAAACTCTGGGAATACAAAAAAAAAAGTTAAAAAACAATCCTTAGCCTCAAGGAGGAAAAAACAGGCAAATAAACAAACAAAAAAACCCCCAAACAAGTCTATATACAGGTTAAACTGTAAATAATTAAAAGAAGGAAGGCACTAAAAATGTAACCTTTATTTACAAGTACTTAATAATTTTCTAGTTATAGTGAGATGACTATGCTGTGCTTTACTAAACTTGCTTGAGTTAGTACTGAATCTGAATCATGCTACTTATGGTTAAGGAATGCTTGCTAGGGTAAGTAAAAGGCAAGAGGACGGAAGTACAGATCCAGTATGTAAAATTCCACACTTTTATATTATTCTTAAGAACTTTTAAATTTCTATTTTTTTAGGCAGTTGGGGTTAAGTGACTTGCCCAGGGTCACATAGCAAGTGTCAAGTGTTTGGTCTGAGGCCGGATTTGAACTCAGGTCCTCCTGACTTCAGGGCCAGTGCTCTCTCCACTGCACCACCTAGCTGCTCCAGAACTTTAAAATTTTTAAAGGCTTGATCACACTTTGTAATATTTACTTTATAGTGAAATGGGAGACACTTTATAGTTTGGCACAATTTATTAAGAATTTGTTACTTTACTTGGTACTTTGGCCCTTGCTGTAGTTGTATTTTATTATGAATCCAAGTTTCAATCATTCATTTGCACATCTATTAGATATTTCATATACTTAAGAACTAAGAAGAGCGTCATTGTACTTTATTTTTTCCACTAAAAGGTGATTTACATAAGACAATGAAGCATTTTGACAAAATTTGTTAGTGGTGGCATAAAAAATAATAGCATGTATATAGTGCTTAAGATTTTTGAATTCTTTACAAATATCTCATTTTGTTACAACTACCCGGGGAGATAGGTGCTATTATTGTCCCCATTTTACAGATGAAGAAACTGAGGTAGGCAGAGGGTTAAGTGACTTGTCCAGGTTGGATTTGAATTCAAGTCTTCTTGTATCCAAGTCCAATGTTAGCTATCTAATTAATGTGCTTATAATTATATGTAGTAGACAATATATCATAATACAATAATATAAGATGTGATAATTATGCTATAATAATAATAAAAATATTAATCTAAAATTTCTTTGACTATTTAGGTGCTTGATTTGTAAAACTTGAATGTTATTCAGTGTAGGTGATCTAATCAGAAAACATTTTTGTCTACACAGACATTAAGTGAATCACAAGAGAATATTGTGATTCCACGTAAAGGGTGTTCTGCAGGCAGTTTTCAGAAGAAGAAATCAAAGCTAACTATAGCCATATTAAAAAATGGTCAGAATCACTATTGATTGGAAAAATGGAAATTAAAACAACTCTAAGGTGCCACCTCATAGCTATCAGATTGACTAATATGACAGAAAAGGAAAATGATAAATGTTGGAGAGGATGTGAGAAAATTGGGACATTAATGCATTGTTGGTGGAGTTGTGAACTGATCCAGCAATTCTGGAGAGCAGTTTGGAACTATATTCAAAGGACTATCAAACTGCATACCTTTTGATCCAGCAGTACTACTACTTGGTCTGTATCCTAAAGAGATTAAAAAAAAAAGGGAAAAGGACCTATTTGTACTCAAATACTTATAACAGCTCTTTTTGTGGTGGCAAAGAATTGGAAATTAAGGGGATGTCCATCAGTTGGGGAATGGCTGAACAAGTTGTACTATATGATTGTAATGGAATACAATTGTGTTATAAGAAATAATGAGCAGAATGCTTTCAGAAAAACCTGGGAAGACTTCCATGGACTGATGCATAGTAAAGTAAGCAGAACCAGGAGAACATAGTACATAGTAACAAGCAATACTGTATGGTGATCAGCTTTGCATAACTGAGCTTTTCTCAACAATACAGTGATTCAAGACAATTCCAAAGGACTCATGATGAAAAATGCTGTCCACATCCAGAGAAAGAACTGATGGAGTCTGGATGCAGATCAAAATATGCTATTTTTCACTTTTTTTTTTGATCTGAGTTTCGCAACATGACTAATGTGGAAATATATTTTGCATGATAGCACATGTATAACCTGTGTAAGATTGCTTGCCTTCTCAATGAAAGGGGATGGGAGGGAGGGAGAGAATTTAGAACTCAAATTTTAAAAAAATGTTCGAAAGTGCTTTTACATGTGATTGGGAAAATTTTTTTTTTTAAAAAGAGTATTCTAGTTTTGAAAACATAGAACCTAGTTTCTAATCTTGGCTTTTCCACTTGGACCTTTGTGATTTTTGCACAAGTCATTTAACTTTTCTGGCCCTCAGTTTGGTTTAAATGATGTGTGAGGTGTCTTCTAGTTCTAAATCTAAGATCTATGAAGTGATATGAAAGTACTTGGAGAAGTAAAAGTGCTATACTGTAACTAGTGGGAAATTACCAGTATCATTATTATTTGGTAAAAATTAAGGTAATTATTTCAGTATTTCAGGCAAAAAAATACCTTTGCCCAAAGCATCTAGATAAAATTTTAACTTATTGAGATAATTTTTTTCAATCTTTGGGTGTATACTAATATCAAATGAATATTTATTATATGTTGTTTTCAGTATCTTTCCTCAAAAACCTTCATTGTTTGTTTACTTTTCATGGTACCATGTTTATATTCTTGTTATTGTTTTTCAAGGCTCTGCGATTTTTCACTTCCTTAAACTTTCCCCCCAAACACAGCCTATGCTCTAATATGGTCTGTTTATTTTAAGAATTTGCCGTGCTTTTTTTTTTTTGGCTCCTCTTGTTCTATTGACCTAGAATTCCTTTCTTTTATCTTTCTTCTATCCAGTTCTTGCTTGCCTTTAGCAAATTTTGTTCTGTGAAGTTTTTCCTGACTATTGATCCCTTGAACTTCTTAAAGTTTGGATCACATAATTTAACAACTATATGTCTTGTATTTTTGTACAACTTCATATATATATTAGTCTCATTTTCCCAACTAGGTTGTAAACTCCTTGAGGATAAAAACTATTTTTCAAATTTTTTTTATGCTGCCTGTAATGCTGAATATATTGCAGAATCTCAGTATGTTATTGTTAGTTGGTTGAAACAGTTGGAAGATAACATGTTGCCAGTGATACTTTCCTTTGATTAAATGTAAAACAGATAATTTCATTTATTAAATTTTAAAATATAGGATTATTTAAATATCTATTGTATACAATGCCAGGTACTTTAATAAAATCCATGTGATCTTTCAATAATTTAGCACTTGTTTAGTTAGTAGGAGAGTACTGCTAATTTTTCTTTATTTGACATTCCTTAAAAATATTTTGGTTTTCTTAAGTTTTATTAATACTTTTTTGTTTTTACTATCCAGTCACTTCTTCTTCATCCTTCTTACAGCATTGAACCTTCTCTTGTAATAAAAATATTTAAGCAAAACAAACAAGCACATTGACTATATTTACCAGTGTATAGTATATTCTACATCCTAGATCCCTTACCTCTTTAACAAGAGGAGAGAGGCAGTGTTGAAACATAATTTCCTTGGGACTGCGATTCATCGCTGTAATTTAATAATCAGTTTACCTGTTAATCAGTAAACATTTGTTAAGCTCCTGCTATTTGTCAGGTACCATGTTAAGTGCTAGGGATCAAATATAAGCAAAAAAATGGTTGTCTTTACCTTCAAGGAGTTTATAATCTAGAAGAAAACACACAAAAGGAAGCTGAAAAGGAAAGTGGAGAGAGGTAATTGGTGTGAGCGTGATGGGGAAGTCCGAAAGCATTGTAGCTGCTAGGAAATGGGGAGAAGACTGTGTTGAACTACCTCCCTATATAGAAACCCTGGAGCCCCCAGTCCTGTCCTTCTGTCAGAGAGGCAGAGGGTACTAAGGAGATGTGCATATCAGAAAGATTCAGTCTTTCAGGATAATGATGCTTCCCAATGATGAGTTGAGTGCCTGCCTTTTAGTGTTATTTTATTTTATTACATTATTGTCATTTTGTATGTCATGTTCATGGTTCTACTTAATTTGTTCTGTATCACTTCATAATTTATTATGGTGCAGTAATTTTCCTTTCATGTTCCTTTGTTTATTCTGCCATTCCCCAGTGGATGAACTATTTACTTTGCTTCTTTTTTTTAATACCGTAAAAAGTGCTGCTATTTGGCATATAAATCCTTACTGTTTTTGATCTTCTTGGAGTATAAACCCAGTAATGGTATTATTGCGCTGAGGTTGGGTATGACTAGTTCAGTGACTTTTCTTGATTAATTCCAAATAATTTTCCAGATTGTTGAACTGATTCAGTTTTCATTGATAATCCATTTCTAAACTTGAGACCCTAGAACTTTTCCACCACTGACTGGTTTGATCTTTAGCATCTTTGACCTTTTGAATAGTATGAGGTGAAATCTCAAAATTATTTTAATTTGCATTTCTCTTATTATTACTGACTTGGACTTTTCTTCTGTTTATTTCTTGATAGTTTGTTGGTTAAGTTTTAAGTTTAGTGAGATCATTTATTTAAGAATTTTTGCCCTTTGTCCTTCAGTTCCAATGTTTAAATACCATGTTGATTGTATTCTGTTTGCAAGGTTATTTGTAGAAATATGATAAGATACTACAGTCATTTTAAAATGGTATTTTATCTTTCCCAATTACATATAAAAAGTTTTTAAAAAAATAGTATTTTATTTTTTCCAATTACATGTAAATAAAGTTTTTGACATTCATTTAAAAAAATTCTGAGTTTCAAATTCTCTCCCTCCTCTCCCACTTCATTGAGAAGGCAAGCAATTTGATATAGGTTATGTATGTGTAATCATGGCAACACACATTTCCATATTAGTTATATGCTGGGAAAGAAAACATAGGCAGGCCCCCCCCCATAACCCCACAAAAAAAGGTAGAGTGAAGAATAATATGCTTTGATCTACATTCAGACTCCATCACTTCTTTGGATGTGGATAGTTCTGGATGTAGATAGCATTTTTCATCATGAGTCCTTTGGAATTGTCTTAGATCATTGTTTTTTTTTTTCTGGTGAGGCATTTGGGGTTAAGTGACTTACCCAGGGTCACACAGCTAGTGAGTGTTGTGTGCCTGAGGCTGGATTTGAATGCAGGTCCTCCTGACTCCAGGGGTGGTGCTGTATCCACTCGCCACCTAGCTGCCCCCCTTTCATCATTTGTTTTTATTTTTTTAAGGTAATTGGGGTTAAGTGACTTGCCCACAGTCACACAGCTAGTGTCAAGTGTTTGATCTGAGGTGGGATTTGAACTCAGGTCCTCCTGACTCCAGGGTTGGTGCAGTTTCCACTGCGCTATTTAGCTGCCGTGCCCCCCCCCTTCATTTTTTAAAGCGCAATAGTATTCATTACAATCATATACCACAACGTGTTCAGCCATTCCCCAGTTGAGGGATATCTCCTCAATTTCCAAGTCTTTGCCACTATGAAAAGAGCTATTATAAATATTTGTGTACAATTAGGTCCTTTCCCCACTTTAAAAAAATCTCTTTGGGATATAGACCTAGTGGTGGTGTTGCTGGATCAAAGGGTATGTACAGTTTGATAGCCGTTTGTACATTTTTCCAAATTGTTCTCCAGAATGGTTGGATCAGTTCACACCACCACCAACAGTACATTAGAAGACTCAGTTACTTCTGTTGAGTTTTGTTTCATCTTTCTGATGGTTCCTCCTATTGGTTTTAATTTTTACTTACAACTTCACTAATGTGAAAATGTTTCATGGGTATGTAAATGTATAGCCTATATCAGATTGTGCACCGTCTTGGGGAGGGTGGGGGGGAGGAAGGGGTAGAAAAATTTTCAACTCAAAAGCATATGGAAGTGATTGTTGATAAATCAAAATAAATTAATAAAATTTTTAAAAAAAGAAGACGCAATTAGTATACTTAGGATAGTTGTCCTCTATTCTTGATCTATATGGATGGATCTGAGTGTTTAAGCATTAAACTGTCCAAATATAGCTTTATCTTACAGGCAATAAGAATATCTGAGAAGACTTAAAATATTGTCCCTTTGTGATTATAGTTTAGTGAATTATAGTTTAGTAATAGAAAAGACTTGATTTCCTCACTTTCCAGGGCATTTCAGAGTGGTCTGAACAGAGCAGCTAAAAAGTTTGAAAATGAACTAAAGGACTGGAGTCTTAATTGGGACTTATAATAGAATTACTCACATCAGTTACATAATTAGGTAGGTGAAAGGTCCCCTGATCTAAGTCCAGTGGTTTTGCATTTTGATTATTCTGTATTCTTATTTGTTTGATAAAGTACATACTTGGCCAGGGATACTTAAGGGGATTATAATAATCAGTTTCTGTACTTTGCAGACAAAGGAAATATTGGTAAAGTCCAGGAAGATTGAGCCAAACACTGTGGAAAACTGGAATGTGAAGTATAGATTGTAGATTAATAATTGACTTAAAACTGATATTTATGTAAACAGTTTCGTTTGGGATATGCAGTCACATAAACTGAACACTTGAAGCATGTAAACATTCTTTATAACAGCATCCTATGAGTAGTTAGCTATATTAGAAATTCTCAGCACTTACTGCTACCAGGAATTTTATCACTTGGCAATGATGCTTTACAATTTCAGTGATTTGGGTAAAAATTCTTGACTGAAGGATGACATACCAAGCTGTTAGTGTAAGAATATATTGTTACCAAATTTAAAAATATTGTTGAATTGACTATTTTTACTTTATGATTAATGTTTTTAATAACTACAAAATTAAAATACAGTAGCTATGACAACTCCAAAGAAGTAATTTAATTTTTTACTTTTATCTTCTAAGAATGAAAAGTGTCTATATTACAGTTCTTCTTCGCCATTGGACATGACAGAACTACCCTGTTATTTTTTTTATTGTGACCTTAACAAACATGAACCAATATGAACATTTCCATATGTAAAGAACAGAAAAAGAGACTTGTTTATTAAATTGTAAATCTCTATTATCTACAACTTTACTGTAAGTGTATTTGGATAATTTATCATAAGATCCATTAAATAATAAAATTAGCTTATTTTAGAGAATTAGTTTGGTTAAGTGAAGATCAGTTGGTAAAATAAAGTGGCATGGAAATTGCAAGGTAGCAGCAACTATTTATTCATTCGTGTATTTATTTTTTTAGGCAGTTGGGGTTAAGTGACTTGCCCAGGGTCACACAGCTAGTAAGTGTTAAGTGTTTAGTCTGAGGCTGGATTTGAACTCAGGTCCTCTTGACTTAAGGGCGGTGCTCTATCCACTGCGCCACCTAGCTGCCCCAAATCATATGCTGATTTGTGTGTTTTTTTAATTTTGTTTTTTTGTTTTTGTTTGTTTGTTGTTTTTATTTTGCTAGGCAGTGGGGTTGAGTGAGTTGCCCAGGGTCACACAACTAGAGTGTTATGTGTCTGAGGCCGTGAATTCAGGTCCTCCTGAATCTAGGGCCAGTGCTCTATCCACTGTGCTGTCTAGCTGCCTGAGCAGCAACTATTAAAAAAAAAATTTTTTTTTTTGCTGTACTCTTGTGCTTAGACTACCCATAGAAGTTGGGTGACCTTTGTTTTTAATCTTTACTTTAGATTTTTCTTTTCTTTTTATTATGAATTTGACACTCAACAAACATGAACATTTTCATATACAAAGGAGAGAAAGAGGATTTTATGTGACCCCATGAATCTGTTAATGTGTGGCTTAAAAAAACTGTATGTTAAATTAACATAATTCCAACACAGTGCTTGTCTCTTGTCCCCTTCCGAGCCACCTTCTGCATCATTATGTATATTTTAAAATGTTTTGTTGATAATTTTTTTACATCACTATAGCTTCTTCCTCAATCTACTTTAAGATTTTGTTCCAACTAAAAGTTCTTCCTTGCAACAAGTACATATAGTCAAACAAAACAAATCCACACGTTGGGTGTGAAAATTATGTCTCATTCTGCACTTTGATATCAGCTCTGCCAAGAGGGGAGAAAGCATAATTCTTTTAGAATTATGTTTGATCATTGCATTGATCAGAGTTCTAAAGTTGTTTAAAATTGTTTCCTTTACAATGTAGCCATTATATAAATTATTTTCCTGCTTCTGCTTGTTTAAAACTTTGTGTCAGTTTACATCATTCTTCCCTGGTTTCTCTGACTCTCTCCCTTTCATCATTTTTTTAAATGATGCAATAATATTTCATTACATCCAAATACCATAAAATTTGTTCTGCTTTTTTCCAGTTGTCTTCAATTCCTTTTGTTTCTAGTTCTTTGCTACAGCAAAAAGTGTCACTGATTTTTTTTTTTGTATGTATTAGTTTAAAAAAATCCTCTTTCTTTGATCTCTTTAGGGTATTTGCCTGTTAGTGTTTTTGTTGGGTCATATATGTATATATAGTTAATGGCTTTTTTGGTTATAGTTCCAAATTGCTTTCTTTAATGATTGGATCAGTTCAGAGCTCCACCAGTAAAGCATTAGTGTTGCTGTCCTCTTAAAGCTCCTCAAGAATTTTCATTTTCCTTCATTGCCTTCTTTGCCAGTATGATGGGTTTAAAGTGAAATTTCAGAGTTATCTTAATTTGTATTTCCTTTATTAGTGATTTGGAGGATTTTTTTTGTGTGTTTTTTGATAATTTGCCTATTTTTTGAGAATTTTGTTCATATCATTTGACCATTTATCTATTCTAATATCTCATTCATAATATATATGTATGTATATATCATTCCCCACATATCTTGACTATGTAGGGTTGTGATACCTAGGTTGTAACTTTTATAAAATTAATTTGTAAAAAAAATTAATTTGTATAAAAAGTTTTTTTCCTCATTGTTTCTCTTTTAGTTCTCACTGCAGTGATCTTGTTTATGCAAAAACATTTCAATTTAATGTCATCAAAATTGTTCATTTTTATTTTCTATGATCTTCTCTAACCTTTGGTCAATAACTCTTCCTCTATCCATAGTTGAGAAAGGCATTTCTATTCCTGCTCCTTGAGTTTGTTTATGATATGACCTTTTATAGTTAAGACCTGTATCCACTTATTGTTTATTGTGGGATATTGTAGGATGAGATGTTGTTCTAAACTTAATTCCAGTGTATTCTAGTTTTCTCAGTAGTTTTTATTGAAGAATAAACTCATACCCCAGCATTTGGAATATTTGAATTTACCAAATAATATGAGATATATGTGTGTGTGTGTGGTGTGTGTGTATGTTTTTGTTTTTGTTTTTTGCTTTTAGTTCTTCTAAACCTAATCTTTTCCAATGATTAATTTTTCTATTTTCAACAAGTACTGGAGAATTTTAATGATTATTGCTTTGTAGTAAAGTTTGAGATCTCATACTGTTTCCCACTTTTTTCCATTATTTCTCTTGAGATTCGTGAACTTATCTGGTAGCATTGTCATTTTTATTATATTCCTAAGGCTAAACTATGAAAAATTAGTACTGTTCCAGTCTAGCTCACTTCATGTAAATAGTGTGTTTTTAATTGTATTTACATAATTCTTGTGTGTGTCTTAGTAGCTGAATTTCCAAATATTTTCCACATTCTGTAGTTATTTTTAAATGCAATTTTTCTATATCTTCCTGCTGGCTTTTTGTTGGTAATATGCAAAAAGCTGATGACTTTTGTGAGTTTATTTTATATATTGCTATTTTACTAAAGTTATTGTTTTAATTAATTTTAATGGACTCCTCAGGGTCCTTTAAATAAGCTATCATATTAGCTACCTTAGATTGAGAGCTCGCTGAGACCAGATACTAGGTGTCTCCCCCTCCCTTGCTTAGCTCAATGCCTAGTACTATCATAGACATTTAGTAAATGCTGAGTAACAAAATTTGATGTTTTTGTTTTTTCTTTGCTTTTGTTTAATTTCCTCAGTCTCTTAACCCTGTTTTATTATTGTGGCTATCATTTCTAGAAGTATATTAAATATAGTCATGATAACAATATATAACCTTGCTTTTACATTGTTTAGAAAAGCCTCTGGTGGTCATTGCAGATTATGCTTGAGTTTGGTTTTAGATACGTGCTTTTTACCATATTAAAGAATTGTTAATTTTTTCTTGTGCTTTTTACATTTTTTTAAACCAAAGTGGGTGTTGTATTTTGTCAAAAGTTATTTCTTCATTTATTTATATAATCACGATTAAAAATTTTTTTTAAATTAACATAATCTTATATTTATAGTTTTCCTCATGCACAACAAGTCCCATATCCTGGTATAGATTAAATCTGGTCATAATCATTGTACCATAATGTATTTTGGTAGCTACTATACTAATATTTCACTGTTTTCCCATTAGAATTTACTAAAGGTCTTTAAGCCTATAGTTTTCTTTCTCTGCATTATCATTCCTAGTTTTAAGTTTTAAGGCCATATTTATCTCGTAGATAGATTCCTTCCCTATTTTTGGAAATAATTTAATTTTAGAATTAATTTTCCTTTGGGTGTTTGATAGAATCTATGTGTAAATTACCAAGTCCTGGATTTTTAAAAAAATTTTTGCAAGTTCTTTTATGGTTTGTTCATCTCCCCCCCCCCCATTGGATTTAAAAATTCTTTGTTGTTCTGTTAACTGGGGTATTTTCTATTTTTTTGTAAATATGCATCCATTTCATTTGTTAACAATTTTATTGAGTTTTTGTGAATCAACAAAGATTTATCAAATACCCACTATGTGTTTCCGTTTTTTTTTCTTTCCTTTGAAAACCCTATGGAGGTAGGGTGTTTATATGTTGATTTACTGTCTTTGTGGGCCTTTGGAGACAATGGGAATTCCCCCCCATTAGAAGATAATCACTCTGTCACCAGTTAGTTCCTTCTCCTAGCTCATATGTATTTGCTTTTCTAGATTTCTTTTGACTTTTGTGTTTTTAATTAGTTTTCAGTTACCTCTGGTTTTTCCTTGGGAGTGCTTGAAATTTTGCTGTTCTATTTTTTCCTATTCTGTTAAAGATCTATCCCCCTCTCTGTGCAGTTATATTCAATTTTGCAGGATAAGGTATTTTTGGTTGTAAGCTTTTTATCTTTTACCTTTGGGAACATCATAATCCAAGGTTGTCTTTTTTTATGGTAGTTACAGCATAATCTTGTGTAATCCTTATTGTGGTTTCTTGGTACTTGTAAATTCTGCTGTATTTTTTCTTTGACTTGGATGGTCTGGATTTTGGCAGTGATATTCTTGGGTGATTTCAGTTTGGGGTTTCTTTCGAGAGGTGATAAGATTATTTGTATTTTCATTTTGTAATCTGGTTCTATTAGATTTGGGAAGTTTTCTTTAATGATTTCTTAAAATATAGTACCTAGACTTTTTGTTTAGTTATCACTTTTAGTGAGTTTGATTCTCAAATTAACTTTCCTCAACTTTTTTTCTACATCAGTTATTTTTGATAGTAGATACTTAGATTTTCTTATGTTTAAAAAAAATGTATTTTGTTCATATATTTCTTATCTCATGGAGTTAGTGAATTCTTTTTGCTCCATTCTTTCAGAGAATTCATTTTTGCATAAGGTTTTTGACACTCTGTTCTAAATTATTTTTCTCTTAGTTTTTATTTGAGTGCTATTATTTAAATTCTTATTTCATTAAAAACATAATTTACTAGTTCTTTCAGATACTCTTGTTGTGGTGTGTGGGGTATGAAGACCCTTACCAATAAGTTGGAGACTTCAGAGATATTAGCAAAAAGAATAGTTCGTTCATTGGCTTTCTAGAGAAAAGGCTCCCTCAGAGCAACCAAAAGATGGCGCTGACTAAAGAGACCAGAAGTGTATTCAGCTCAGCAAATTATATAGGTCCTAACTGCAGTCGTGTCCCGTCGTCGCCCCCCCCCCCCCCCCCCCCCCCCCGGCCTAGGCTTTGGAGCTCACAGGCTAAGCATGGAAACTTCTCCCCAGCACCAAGGACAAAAAGGGCGCAAAACAGGGAATGGTTTGCTTCAACAACTAGGGAGGGGGCCTGGGGAGGGATAGAATCCAGGTGAACAGTATGTGGTTCTGTTATCTGATCTCATGACACTCTGCTTCGTCAGCGAGGCAGCTTCTGAGAAATGTAGGGAGGGGTCAGCTCCGCTGAGGGGGCTTCACTATTTTAACATTCCATTCAGTGGGAATAGTCTCTTTTTCTGATTCTACCTCTTGAGCTTCTTTTAATTCATAATATTTATTTATTGTGGTCAGTGTTTTTTTTTCCTTCCATTTTGTCGTGTTTTCCCAGATTCAGTCTCTCTTTTTCACCTGTAGACTTCAGGTACATTTACTGGGATTTGAGCTGGTTTTCCTTATGTTACTTTTTTGTCCTTTTTAAAATTTAGGTTCTGGATTGGATGAAATAACTTTCTTCTCTTTATTACTTTGGTCTTCTTTATTGTTTCATTTAGCGTCCCTTTCATGTTATTTTTTGGGGTATATGTGGGAAAACTGAGCTGTTCCACATCCTTTCACATTGTCATCTTAAGTGGAAATGTGGGATGAATTACACTGTATAATTTTCACTGAGTGGTGTTGTTGGGCCTTGGTCATTTTGGAATACTACTCTTCTTGGGCAGATGATTTGGGGGATAGTGGTGGAAGAGAAGTGGGCTGTTGCAGACCTTGGTTTACCTGCTGTTGACTCCTGTTGGCTAAGGGGCTACCTGGGAGGTTGGAAGAACACAGTTATAGGCAAGTCCTGAGAGCCTGGGTGAGAGTAAGGGGAGGTAACAAAGGGTGCTTTTAGGCAAGTTCTTCAGGGCAGTCTCCTCTTAGATGAATTTTAGAGTGTTAATTTACTTTTTGTATCTTTATTCTTGTCACCTGATTGTCTGTTAATTGCATGGATAGTTTTTTTCCCCCAATTAGGTATATAAAAATTTTTGAGCTATCTTTTAAAAAAACAGGACCAATTATTCCTAACTATGGAATTATTGAGTCAAAGGGTATGTTTATTTTCATGTGTATATCCAGATCGATTCCCTGAAGAGTTCTGTAAGTTTTCAATTCCACCAGCATTGCTTTGTTTCTCCACGGTCCTGTCAGTACTGAATTTTATTGCTTTAAAGTATTTTTGCCAGTCTGGTGGGTGAGAAGGAATTAAAGTTTTTTTTTTTTAACATTGCTAGTTTTTTATTTTTAATGATGTTGAGCTTTTTTCAAGTTATTAATCTGCACTTCTTCTTTTGAACATTGTTTTCATATCCTTTAACATTTTCTCTGTTGTGGCCTAGAAGCCACCACTATGATTTTTGAGCAGTTCTTTATTTGTTTTAGATGTAAGGTAGTATCTATTATGAACCTTTCCTCAGAATCAGGACTCAAATACAATCTATATGTGTTGGTTTTGCTAAACTTTTTTTTCTTTTTTAAGTCTTTGTTAGGAAAGAAGGCTTGCTGATCTAAAATTTAGGGGAATGATATACAGTTAGTTTCGTTTTATGTAAATTTTCATTACACAAAGCAAATTGGGCCTGTGGGTCAGGACCCTATGACAGGGGCAGTGGCAGTGTACAAGCAAGCCTCAGCTCTAGGAACTGAAACACTTCTGGTTGTAGGATGCTGGCTAGGGGAGCCCTGAAAGGAGAGATCTGTGGATAGATCCAGTTAAGGAAAACTGGCTTGTGTTCATAAATGAAATGTGATATAAAAACAAAAGGTAATCAGATGTTTAAAAAAGCCTGTTGGACCCTTCATTACAAAGGAATTTTACATTAACATTGGTTAGTTTCTAATCCAGCCTTACATAGTTTCACTGTACCATGAAGTACATGCACAATATATACTTGGAGTTAGAGACCCAGGTTTAAAATAATAGGTAGGTTGCTTTTTTTCCCCCCAAAGCTGCTTTTTCAATATTTAGACCTTAGTATTTTTAAGCTTAGTATTTAAGCTTTAGCTTAGTATTCAATAATAATGGCAGAGTAATATTCCTTTTTCTTTTTACAGGAGTTGTTGTAATATACAATTTCTGAGCTTATTGTTATTTGACTCTGTCATATTTAACTGCAGAGCACTTCAGGTAATGTGTGTGTATTTGTGTCTTTATATACACACATGTCTTTTAAAAGATTCAGCACCTTTTTCTCTTCTATGTTTTGGTTTGACTTCAAGATCCTAGGTTTTTTATGGCTATTTTAATTAGAAGAAACCTCAAATCTTATATGTAAGGAGTTGAGTTGTAAATTATAAATAAAATTAACCAGAAATGAGCAACATATTGATTTTAAGGTCACAACATAGACAAGAAACTCATACATTTACTATGGAAACTTGGATTGCATCATGTAATAACTAGACTTCCTTAATTTAAATAATTTTGTATTTTGTTCTGCTTTGGTTGTTTGGGAACTGTTGAGTCACTTTTGCTTTTTATGTAAGTCTTGCAAAATGTGATCTTTGAGGTTTTTTCGAGAACCATCTATAGCTAACAGGAAATACAACAAAGATAATACACTTAAAAGTAGCTGTTTATTACTATTTGATTGTTTAGGTTTTGAGCAGTTTTCTTAGGACCTAGATTTCAATTAAATGTCTTAATCCTTCCTCTGTTGTTTTTCCTTTTTGCTATATGACCTACAACTACTACTAAGTGTATAATTGTGTCTTGTTTTGAATTAGAACTCTTTGGGGAAATGGCTTCCTTCATTTGAATCTATTTTAGTTCTATTTACTAAGAAATATAATAATTCGCTAAATGATATTTACAGGGACAGTTCAGTTCTATTGGATTGAAGTGTTACTGTCAGTTTTGTTGAATGACTATATAGCTGGGGTTAGTCATATTATTACGGGATTTGGTTAAATATTAATGTTATTTTAACAGTATGGTTTACATGGATACATGATTGATAAGATTGTGCAGTGGTCTGATTGTAACTAGACATCAACTTAGAATTATGCAAGAAAAGTTACTGTGCTTTCCATACCCTTTGATTCAGCAGTCTTATTACTTAGGTACATATTTGTCATCTCTTAATTGACATATCTCATGGCGTTTTCTGAATCTTCATCTTTCTTGACTTTTCTGTAGCCTTTGACATTGTTGGTCATTCTCTTCTTGCTACTCTCTTCTCCCTAGGTTTTCATGATGCTACTTTGTCCTGGTTTTCTCCCAAACTGTCTGACTCTTCCTTTTCGGGCTCCTTTGCTGGATCTTCTTCCAGATCATGTGTAGTAGATGGCTGCTGAGTTTCTGACCTGGGCTCACTTCTCTTCTCCTATACTATTTCATTTGGTGATCTTATCAACTTGCATCATTTCAGTTATCATTTCTATGCAGATGACTCAGATCTACTTATCCAGCCCTAACCTTTCTCCCAGCTTCCAGACTTGAACCTCAATATGTCCAAAATTTGAAAGCATTATCTTTCCTCTTGAACCCTCCATTCTTTGTAACTTTTCTGTTGTTGTTGAGGGCATAACCATTCTCCTAGTCCCTCAGGCTCACAACCTAGTTTCCCTCTTTTCCCTGTCCAATCAATTATTAAGGCATGTCATTTCTGCCTTTGTAACATCTATCCTGTACATATCCCCTTCTTGCCTCTGTCACTGCAACCATCTTGGCACAGGCTCTCATGACCTCAGGCTTAGACTGTTCCAATAGCCTTCTGGTTGGTTTCCCTCCCTCACATCTTTTCCCACTCCAAACTATGCTCCCCTTAACTGTCAGATTTATCTTTCTAAAGCACAAATCTGACCATTTCACCACTTACTCCATTAAAACAAATTCCAGCGTTTCATTATTCAGGATCAAATATAAAGTGCTCTGTTTGGCTTTTAAAGTTCTTCATAACCTGACTTCCCCCTTACGTTTCCAGTCTTCTCACACCTTATTTACTTTCACAAACTCTGGGATTCAGTGGCATAGGCCTCCTTGCTGATCCTTATGCAGGGTACTCCAAATCTTGACTCCTGTGTCTGTAACTCTTTCTGTGCATTTCTCTGTCTTTTAGGTTCCCCAGGTTCCTTCAAATCTTGCTTAAATTTTTACCTTCTATAAGAGTCCTTTCCCAGTCTGCCATAATGCTAGTACTATCTCCCTGTTGTTTATCTCCAATTTATCCTCTTTTTGTATATAGTTGTTCAAGCATGTTGTCTCCCCCATTAGACAGTGAGCTACTTGAGTAGGGACTATCTTTTGCCATTCTTTCTATTCTTAGTGCTTAGCACAGTGCCTGGGACATAGGCATTTAATAAATGTTAGTTGACTGACTTCATTATTTGTCCTTTAGAATTGTACGTGATCACTGCCTTGATCAGAATTTTTCAGACTCAAAAGTTATTTTTCTTTACAGTGATATTGTTAATTGTAAACATTGTTCTTCTGGCTCTGGTCACTTCACTCTGTATCAGAACATATGTGTCTTTCCAACTTTCTCTGAAATTGCACTTTCTGTCTTTCCTTATGACTCAATAATATTCCATTACATTCTTATATCATAAATTGTTTAGCCGTTTCCCAATTCATGGACCTTGTCTTGGTTTCCAGTTCTTTGCTAAAACAAAAAGTGTAATCATTATTTTTGTACATATGGGCCGTTTTCTTATTTCTTTGATTTCTTTTTGGATCAAAGGGTATGCACAGTTTAGTATTAGTTTGAGTATAATACCAAATTACCTTCCAGAATATCCAGATCAGTTCTCAACTCTGCCATCACAACCTCTACAGTAATTGTCATTTTTCTTTTTTATCATCTTCACCAGTTTCATGGTGGTAGTTGGAATGGAACCTCAAAGTTACTTTAATTTTTTTACATTTTCATACTAATGATTTGAAGCAATTTTTTCATATAATTGTTCATAGCATGGATTTCAACTTTAGAAACTGCCTATTCCTCCTATCCATTGACCATTTAGCTGTTGGGGAATGGCTCTTGTTTTTATAAATTTGAATCACTTCCTCATGTATTTTGGAAATAAGAGTCATGAGAGAAAGTTGTTTGAAAAGTTTTTTCTTGCTTAACTGTTTTCCTCCTAACTTAACTGCTTTGTTTTGTTTTGTTTTTGTTTCTGGGAGAACTTTTTAGTTTTACATAATGAAGACTGTGCATCTTTTGTGGTTCTTTCTATCCTTTGGTCATGAACTCTTTTTCTATTTATACTTATGAGAGGCATTTTCTTTGCTCTTTTGCTGTATTTACTATATCCATATTTTCATATATGACATATATGACCATTTTAAAATTAAGAACTTTTCTTCAGCTTCTCCTGTTACCCATTTTCTGGAAGCTAAATAGTTTTTTTAGGATTGAAAGGAAAAATAAGTTACAAAGTCAAATTTTTCTTGTAGTGTTATATTTTTCTTGATTTTCTCTTCTAATTCTCCTTTTTATCATTGTTCTTGAAATTTTGTGCACTGTTAGGTATAGACATTCCTATTTATTGCGTATAACTTCATAACTGTTGCCAAGAAATCACAGTGTGATGCTGAATAACTAGGACAGGGATTGCTGGGGGAAACTTTGATTACAGGGCAGGGTAATTTCTCTTGTTATAGATTAAATTGTATACCCTTAAAGTTTGATGTTGAATGTAAGCTATCATACATAAAAATAGGCAAACTACATATAATAACATTTACAGTGTTATTAATAACAAGAGTTTGAGTTGAAGTAGATCTTCAGTGGTAGTGAAGAATGAGAATAATTAAATATTTTCCATTAAAAGAAATTAACTTTAGCAAGTTGAAATAAAGCATGTGGAATTAAGTACAAATTTTTGACTTTTAGTCTTTTTCTCATAGTCTCTGAAGGTCAACTTGTTTCATTTTTCCTGGTATATATTTTGAGGAGGAAATTCAGTAGAAAAAGAGCTGGATTTGGAGTCAGAGGACCAACGTGAGTTCTAGGTATACCTTTTTACTTCTGCCTCTGTAACCTTGGGCAGGTTATTTAGTCTCCCTCTGCCTCAGTTTCCTTATCTATAAAATGAGTTAGTTGAGCTAGATGGCCTCTGAGGCCTCTTCTTGCCCTAAATCTATGAGTCTATAATCTTAAATTGAAATATGGCCTCGAATTCACTTCTCAAGAGTCTAGAGTATTGAGTCACAGAACTAATAAAGATCACATGATCAGACAACTTCTTCCAAGCTTTAGGGAAAGGATAATCTCCCCCCTCACCCTGTTTTTTTCCCCCATCCTAAAGAGTCAGCAATTCCTACTTTGATTCCCATTTGTTAGACATGTGCACTGAATATTATGAAAAAAACTTATTTTAGGAATTTAAATGGCATATCTAGTGGGAGATTGGGAAGGAGCAAGAAACTAGGAACAATGAAATGAAAAACATCCAAGAAAGATAAGAGATAAGTGAAACCTTTTTACAAAAAATAGTTTGAGCTTATAAACATTTTTATTTCACCCTAAAATTCCTTCTGTTTTAGATCAAAATACTTTTTTTGCCAGGATTTATGTGAACTTTTAACAATATAAAACTAGGTCCCAATTTGGCAATACATGTATACTAGCGTTTTTTAAAAAATTAAATTATTTAACCCTTAAATTTCTCATGTTCCAGTGTTTTCTTTTTACTTATTTTGTTGTGATTCTGATATCATGAGGAATGATTTATTAAGGTCCATAAGACTTTAGATGTTATATAGGAATGAAGATAACATTTTGTTGCTGAAGTGATAACTGTGTTGGTTGCCAAGTTGCTAATTTGTTGCCAATGGTATTTCTTTGTAGTCAGACGCAGCAGCAAAAACAGAGAAACTCCATTGTTTTTATGTTTGACCAAAAAAGAAAGTCTTAGTTCTTTCCATTTTGTAGCATGCATAGCAAACAGTAGAACAAATCTCAGTTTTATTCATTTCTTTTCACTGAGAAATGGACTGCTTTTTTTGTAACTTGTTATCCCAGTGATTTTTTTCTGATTTATAAAAATGCATCATTGGATCATAGATTTGAAACTGCATAGGACTTTGAAAACCATCTAGTACAAATTCTTCCTTTGACAAATGAGGAAACTAACTCTCAGAAAGGTTAGATAACCTGCTCAAGGTCACACAAGGATTGAATGACAGAAGTAGAATTTGAACCTAGGTATACTCTGATTTTAAATCTAGCATTCTTTCTATAACAGTTGGAACTGCAGTTGGAACTGCTTGACTTCTTAATCAGGAGTGTGTAAAGTAAGATATAATGAGTTAATGCTTAACTTTTATATTATAGGCAGAACTGGATATAGAATACAGGATTTTTGAGCCTTTGAATATACTTGATGAGGCTACAAAACTTGTTTTGCTGAGTAGTCCTATATATAATTTGATTACTTTATAATAATAACTCACAACAGAGTCTGTCTTTGTCTATGAGACACACCTCTTATTTATAGAATCTTGCTTTCTTGGTAAGGGTGTTGGAGAACATTCAAATTTTGTAGAGTGAGAAGTATAGAGTATATTATGTTGATAAGTCCCCCCCACATTATTGACATCAAATGGAATGCTAAGATTTTTTTCTATGTCCTACTTCAACCTTTTTTGTGCTTGTTATTTTACCTAATGTGATTGGCTCAGAAATATTTCTGCAGTTAGACAACATGGTATAATGGGAGGAGAATATAATTTGAAGAAAAGACCAAAGTTTTAGTCTTAATCTACCACTTACTAGTCAGTCCTGTTCAATTTCTTTTATAGATGACCAAACTGAGACCTAAGGAAGTTAAGTGATTTATGTAAGGTCAGAGAGGCTGGCTATAAGTGCAGTTATTAAGAAACCTCTTTGGAAATTTTTCATTATATGGTTAATAAAGTAATTGCCACCTTTAGCCATCTCTTTTAAGCTTGGGTATCTCTCATACTTAACATTTATTTATAATGTGGGTTTTCCTTATAATCACTTCAGTGTCTTATCTGTAGGCTCTGTAGGTCTATATACTTTTTGAAGTACAGTAATTCGAAGTGGATGAAGTAATATAGCTTTGACTATTAAAATCACTTTCCATCCTTTAAATATACATTTTGAATTTGAAAAGCATATATCAATTTTATATTTAAATCATTGATGATTAGATGTATGGCTTGAGACCTGTGGGCCTATGAGTTAAACTATTTGAGTAAAAAAATTCCTGCGGAATGATATTACATTATTGATATCTCCTTTTAATCATTTGTTTACCCAACTAATCATGGTACAATTTAATCATACTTTCTTGGTTGGTTTATTTTCAGTTCCAAATTATCTCCCTTCCCCTGTACTCTCCCCTATCCATTGAGAAAGCAAGACAAATAAAACCTCCTTACAAATATGTGTGGTGTGGTCAGGCAAAGCAAATTCCTGCATCAGTTCCATGTTCTTGGTTCCTTCATGAGAATGCGATATAGAACCGCATCAGAAACCTTGGTTAAATCAAGATCATTATGTCTCTTTCTTCCTTCTTGTCTATAGCAACTGAATGTGGTCGATATAGTATACTTAAATTTCAGCATATCCTTATGGAACAAATGGAGAATGTACTTTAGTTAGGCGATTAGGTGACTTTAGAATTCTTTGGCTTGAGGCTAAAGGTAGGGAGGAATGAATTGCTGGGAGCGGGGAGTGTGTCCCAGGGAGCTGTCCTTAATCTTGTCCTATTCCATATTTTTATCAGTGATTTGGTTGACCTAAAAGATAGCGTGCTTTTCAAATTTGCAGGTCATACAAAGCTTGGAGCACTGCCAATAAACTGAATTCTCCTGGGTAAGGAGGCAAAGAGATAGTGATGAACTAAAATAATGGGCTAAATCTAATAAGATGAAATTTAATATAGTAAATGCAGTGTCTTAAAATTGGGATAAAAAGAGACAGCTAGGTGGCGCACTGGATAGAGCACTGGCCCTGAAGTCAGGAGTACCTGAGTTCAAATCCAGTCTCAGACCAAACACTTGACACTTACCAGCTGTGTGACCCTGGGCAAGTCACTTAACCCCATTGCCCAGCCCCCCCCAAAAAAAGAGAAGGCGAGCAGTTTGACAAAGGTTATACATATGCAGTCATTTAAAATGTATTTCCATATTAGTCATGTTGTGAAAGAAAACAGAGAAAAACTGAAGAAAAATAAAATAAAAAATAGTATTCTTTGATTGCATTCAGAACTGATTCCCATCGGCTCATTCTGTGGAGGTGGATAGCATTTTTCATTATAGGTCCTTCAGAATTTATCTTGGATCTTTGTATTGCTGAGAATCGTTAAATCATTCATAGCTGATCATTGTGTAGTATTGCTATTACTGTGCACAGTGTTCTCCTGGTTCTCTCTATGGATTGTTGTTACCCAATCTCAACTAGGCACTTACTGCTAGAAGGCGATCTTGATGTGTTACCTGCTCTCCTAGCCTGTGCTCCGGTCTGTGAGTGCCCACAAGTACTCTTTTCCACCTTGGAGCTGTGACCCAGCATCCCATGCTCCCCTGTGCCTGTGAACTCTGGTGTGCTAGTGTTCTTCCTTGTGCTGGGACTGCCACCTGTGATCTGAGTATAGGCAATGCAACAGAGTCCTATGCTCAGTGCCAGCAAAGTGACCCCTGTAATCTTCTTCTTACCAGTTGTCTTGACCTGAACTCCTTTCTGTCTGTGGTCTGAGAGCTCTGGAAGTCTCTGCTGTTGCTGAATCAGTCACCCCCATGGCCTGCTGCTGGTTTGCTGGGGTGAGGCCTGTGTTGGTGCAGCCTGTACCGGACTGTGCTCCACTCTCACCTTAGTGAGATAGACCTTTCCTGCCAACCTTCCAAGTTGTCTTAGGCTGGAAAATTGTTTCACTCTGTCCTGTCATGGGTTCTGCCTCTTCAGAATTTGTTTTATGGCATTATTTAAAGTTGTTTGGAGGAGAATTTGGGAGAGCTCAGGTCTTTTTTCTGTCATCTTGACTGAACATTCCCCTTTCCTCCCTACCCCTTCGATTTTCTTAAGTAACTTTCCTTTTGTAGCAGGGATGGATCTTCTGTCTTTCCTCAGTGATTACTAGCAGTGATTTGGTGATGGCATCTGCATATTAATTTGGTTCCTTTTGTATTGTCCTTATTAACAGTTTTTTATAAATTTTAGCTCATTTTTTGCTTTAGTTTCCCTGACTATTTTTATAGGTCTGTGCTACTCTTATGTTATTCCTTGATTTCATGCCTATGTTTCACGTGGCTTCTAAAAATGTGGGCTCATCAGAAAACCTCCTATGCAGGCATATTGATTTGTTTAGATGGTGCTGATTTTCCTTCTTTATTGTTATAATTTGTGATTGTAATATTAGAATTTTATTTTTTTTGAGAACTATACATCCTTGAGCATTCTTCTAGTTTAGAATCAGGGTTTTTTTTTTTAACCTTCTTTTAAACCTTTTCTGCTTAATTGGAGTATAGGAATAATTTAATGGATCTGTGTTCTCATTATCTCAATTTGTAGTTTGCAGTCCAATCTTTGCCTTTTTATACTGTTTGATTTTCTAAAACTTCTCCATGGGAGGGTAGGCTTACTTAGCATTCTGGAGGCCTCTGTCTGGGTCTCTTAATATCTTCTGGATATCAATATAACACATGGTTGACCATTTGTTAATTGTTGTTAATACTGTAGGACCTTTGCCTTGCTTGGTTATACGTATTCTTGCCATTTTATGTCCCTGCATGTCTCCATGCACCTCATGTCTCCAAGTCATGATTGCTGATATTTTATACTTCATTAAAAGAAAAGCAAACAGGAGTCTTCTATTAAAACTCTAAATAGGTTCGTGATGTCACCAGTGTGGTGATTACAATCCATTCTTGCCTGTCCATTTTGTACAATGGCTATTTTTCATTTGTTTGTAAAGTTTTGGCTCAGCTACAATGACAGAATTGAAAATGGGATAAGGGACAACCTGTTATATTTATACTGTTACCCCCTAAATAATCCATTGTTATAATTCCTCCAAGTCTTTGAAACCAAACCATTGTTAGTGGTATTTGGTATCTTTCAGCTGGTTAGCAAAATATTTATTGACCCCTGTATTATGGACAAAGTACTTTGGGGGCTAAGATATATAAATGGTAATCTCGGACTTCAAGAAGTTCACACTTGATTGGGACAAAACTTTTCCTGTTGAGCATACATTTGTAGTGACATAAGGCAATTTTTGATGATGAGGAATAAAATAAATGCAATTTCAGAAGGTTTCAGTGGAGAGACATAAATTATTCTGACATACATCCAAACAATTTTTAGTCTTTATTTTGAGATACCATAACTCACATTAAGCATACATTATTCAGGGAGGAATTTATATGCTTTAATGAATCTATGCTCTTGATGATGTAGCTTCTCTTTCTGTTGATACAGCTTGTAATCTAACTATGCCTTCTTATTCTATGTAACTCTTATCCTTTTCTTCCCACAAATCTTCTTCAGGGGACCCACTTAATGGGTTGAGAGTCTGCTAAAAATCAGAGATTATATCAGCATAACATGTGAACTGTCTGTCTTGTTACATGACTGACCCACTTCTTTTTCTGATCACATGTTGCATTTTAAAAAAATATGCTTATATTGTAAGATGATTAGCTGTGAATGACTTAGCTATTCTCAGCAGTACAGTGACCCTAGGCAACTCTGAAGGACTTATGATGAAAAATGCTATCAATCCTCAGAGAGAGAACTGATGATGGTGTCTGAATACAGATTAAACCATACTTTTTTTTAAACTTTATTTTTCTTGAGTTTTTTCTTTCTTTGTTTTCTTTTCCAACATGACTGTTATAGATATGTTTTGCATGACTACACATATATGGTTTTTTTGGTTCTTTTTGTTTTTTTATACACATATATAACCTACATGTTATTGTTTGCCTTCTCAATGAGAGGAGGTTGGGGAGGGAGGAAGGGAGAGAATTTGGAACTTAAAAGCTTTAAAAATGAATGTTAAAAAATGTTTTTACATGTCACTTGGGAAAAATAAAAATAAAATACTAAAAAAAAGTTAACAAAAATACATGCTTGCAGTTTACCTTTTTGATGTATTACAGCCTTTTTATATCCACCAAATCTGTGGTTTTCTTTGGAGATATCTTGTCATTTGGATTCTTTGGAAGTTGTGGTATTCCATAATTCATACATAGCACCATTGGAAGAATAATGGTATTTTATAAAGATAGGATTTTCCTTCAGGGAGAAGTTGGGGGTTATTGAAAGTACTGTGAACTTTCCCCAAATGCAAACCAGTGTGTTTTCTTCCTCTTATTCATTTCTGAGCTCTGTTTATTGTTCTTCTTTTATCTGTACAAGTTATGGATCAGTGCTGTGGGTTGTTACCTAGCTGTATTCGTCATCTGGATAGTTCTTCATCTATTTCCTTTTTCTTGTCTGTGTAATTAGATTGAATTCCCTTAAGTTATTTTTCTGAACTTGTGATTTCGTTGGCATAGGGAGCTCCTGGTAAGAAAGTTCTTGGGGGCAGCTAGGTGGCACAGTGGATAGAGCACCGGCCCTGAAGTCGAGAGGACCTGAGTTCAAATCTAGCCTCAGACCAAACATGACGCTTACCTAGCTGTGTGACCCTGGGCAAGTCACTTAACCCCAATTGCCTTAAAAAAAATTTAAATAAAAAAAAGTTCTTTCCACAAGTGTAACTCAGCTACTGTTCTGCAATTTTGTCTTAGAAAATTGCCCAGGACGCTGAAAGGTTAAGAGATTTGTCCAGGGCAAAGCAGCAGTTATGTGTCAGAGGTAGAACTTAACCCAAGTGTTTCTGACTCAGAGACTGGTTTTTTATCCTGTACCACTCTTTCTTTAAGTTAGGGCTTAAAATTTTTTTTATACTTGATTTTAATATAATATGCTAAATATTTCATTTTATGAATTTTAAAATGTTAGTTTGAGGAGTTGCATATGACCTAAAATAGGTTAGGAATCCCTGATTTAAGTCAGTGTAGATCTCATTTAGGATGAGAGAGGATGTTCCCAATCTTGAAGCAATCACCAGTCCATCTGTCTTCAAACAAGAACATTTGGAAGATCTCACCATCTATCAATGGAATCTGTCCCAGAATTTTCTGCATCATTGATAGCAGAATGATCACATTTGGATTCTAATAACCGTTTGTGTAGTAGTAATAATAATAATAGTAACAATAATAATGATGATGATAATGACAGCTAGCATTTATATAACACTTTTAAGGTTTGCAAATCACTTTACAAATGTAATCTCATTTGATCTTCACCCCCCTAGGAGGAGATGAGGAATTTTTTTTTTTTTTGAGATGAGGAAATTGGGGCAGATAGGTCAAGTGACTTGCCCAGGCTGGATTTGAACTCAGATCTTCCCCTTTCTAGGTTCAGTACTCTATCATCATGCCTCCTACCTATATGAAGAGGTAGAAATTGCATTAGAGAGAATAAAAGTGGAAAGAATAGCTGGATGTGAAGAAGTACATCTGCAGTTGTGCTGGAGGTGACATAGTTTTGAAGACATTGACGGGTCAGTTCTTAAGAGCAATGAGAATATGTTTAAAGATGTGAAAAAGTCATGAATATTGCTCTTACCCAACCAAAAAAAAGGGGAGAAATTAAGAGGCTAATAGTAACTATAGATCTATATGCCTATTTTCTCTTCTTCGCCGAACTTTATAAGAATAATAAGCATTTGATTTAGTAGATCAGATTCATCCTTAATGTCTTTCTCCCAATAAGGTATCTTCCATATACTTGGTAAGATGCCCAGTGTAGATTCCAAGTGTAAGAAAATTGTTTATATGTTATTGACTAAATTGAAATATGACATTTACGTATGCCATTTAACCTTGGTGTGTCTTGTGTTTCCTCCATTTGTGAAACCTTTTGGGTGAATTGACATGCTTGTCATTGTGTGGTAATTAAAAGAGCACTTTTAAAATAATGTCTGGAGAGACATTTTTGTCTGAAGGCTGAGTTTAAATTGGGAAGTTCTAGAATTAGGGATTCTTAGTGTCTCTTGCCATGGATAAATTTTAGGGTATCCTTGAATTTGGATGGGAAAAACTTAACATACTTATTTTCACTTAACCTTTAACTGAAATTTAGCATTTCCTTCAGTTAGGAGTATAGGAAACAAACATTATTCTTAGGATCTGTGAGCTTTACCAGATTGCCAGAGACATCCATGACACAGAAAAGTTAAGAACTTTTGCTTTAAAAACTGAAAACAATGACTATATAAAGCATATTGGCAACAAAATAAAAAATGGATTATAAGGAAAATATACTTCTGAAGTCCAAGACTAGTGGTTCCAGGATGTTTGCTCTTCAAGAAAACTCAATTAAATTTCTTAGCTCTGTATAAATAGATTAGCCACCTTTCACTCTTTTGAAATTCAGTTTTAAAAACAAAAATTGCAGCTTTTGGAGATTTTCAGTAGAGGAAAGTGGAAACCAGTGTCAGATGACTGGGTACCATTATCTGTGGGTTTCATTATTACAGTTCTTTTCCAGGTACAACATTTTCTTCTTGCTGGTTGTTCATGCTTCATTTCAGAAATAACATAAATTATAAGAAAAGATGACTGTGGTTTTAAACATTCAGTTTGAGGTATCTAGATTATCTGGAGCCATGAATCTGATAGGTAGTGAGAACTGCCCGAACTCTTTATCCTTTGGAATAATCTGATTAGTTCATTTACATTACTATCCTGTGGGTCAGGCTTTAAACACTATGGTTCTGTGAAGAAGTAAAACATGGTCTTTTTTGTGACAGTGGGAGTTACATCTGCTTTGTAAATTATGGATTCTCCAAATTGAGTACATGTAAGACTTTACTCTTAACATGTGGGATAATGATGAGCATTGTTCTCTCTCTTTCTTTTGATTAAACTGTATATTGTAGGGGCAGGTAGGTGGTGCAATGGATAGAGTGCCAGCCCTGGAGTCAGGAAGGCCTGAGTTCAAATTTGGCCTCAGACACATAACACTTACTAGCTGTGTGACTCTGGGCAAGTCACTTAACCCCAATTGCCTCATTTAAAAAAAAGCAAACCATAAACTGTATATTGTACTGATTGCTTTTTTTCAGATATAGGATAAATTTTATTTAATACAGCAAAATATAGAATGAAACCTTGACCATCTGGAAATCAGGGACCTATATAGTTACTTGGACTTGTCTCTACATTGTGTGCCCTAAGATTACCAGATAGATAACCCATCTAACACCTCTCCCTTTAGATTTCTTTCTTTTTAAATTTTTAGTTTTAGGCAGTTGGGGTTAAGTGACTTGCCCAGGGTCACACAGCTAGTAAGTGTCAAGTGTTTGGTCTGAGGCCACATTTGAACTCAGATCCTTCTGACTCCAGGACTGGTGCTCTATCTACTGTGCCACCTAACTGCCCCTCCCTCTAGCTTTCTTAAGTCTTTGAATATTTTTTTATCCTTAATAGTGTTATTGTAAATGTTATTGTTCTGGTTCTGCTCACTGTACTCTGTATCAGTTTGTACAAGTTTTCTCAGGTTTCTTTAAAAGTCCTTTTTGTCAGTTCTTAAAGCACAGTAATAATCTGTGACATTCATATGCCATAATTTATTTAGCTAACCTCCAGTTGATCTACACTTCCTCAGTTTCCAGTTCTTTGCAACCACAAAAAGTGCTGCTATAAATATTTTTGTGTATATAGATCCTTTTCCTTTTTCTTCTCTTTGGGATTTAGGCCTAGTATTTGTATTGCTGGGTTAAAGGGCATGCCCAGTTCGTTAACTTTTTGGGCATAGGTCCAACTTGGAACTATGCCCAAAAAGTTAACGAACTGGGCATACCCTTTGACCCAGTGCTGTAAGAAATGATGATGACTTTTCCCATAATAACATTGGTGATTTTTGAGTATATGCAGTTTAGAACTTTTCCCTCAACTGGAATTAAAACTATATGTGCCCATTCTGGATAGTAATTGACTTTGTTCTTTTTTTTTTCTGACAAAATTAAGAATAAGACCATTCATGATGGTTTTGGAACCATTGTTTTCACTAGTAGCACTAAAAGCATCAGGAAAGACCCATAAAGCACTATGGCTTAAGTCCATGGGAAGAAATTTATTTTTTGAATGTACCTAAACATATGCAGAAAGATGAGTCCAACCATCATGTACACTGTTGTTTATCTTAGAGCTGTGAAGCAGAAACTCCTTTTATCTGCTGTGTAAGACTTGGTTGTATATAACTAATCAGCTATTAGAAAAGTAGGACTTAATTTTATATTAAAAAACCTACTTGGGGGAAAACATCCTGACAAATCAAATCTCTGGAAAGAAAAATATACCTGGATTTGTTAAGTTCCAGATATTTAAAGCAAATATTCAATCAAAATAAGTTTTAATTAATTGTTTCTCTCACACGCAAGAAAGAAATAAAGTTTCAGAAAAATATGAGATTTGTTTTAACTGATGCACGGTGAAGTAAGCAGAATTAGGAGAACAATTTATACAGTAACATCAACATTGTGAAGATAATAAGGTCTGAAAGACTCATCAGCACAGCCGGTTTCAAAGCAGTAATGATGAAACATATTAACCACTTCCAGAAAGAGAACTGATGTACTCAGAATGCAGATTCAAGTGTATTGTCTTCTTTTTTTCTTGCCTTTTTTCATGGGGATGGGGCGTGTTTAATGGGGGGATTTGTTTTGCATGTCTGTACATCTCTGTAATGGTTTTTATTTTTCTTCTTAATAGGTAAAGTTGGGGTAGGGAGACAGTTTGAAACGGAAAATAAAATAAAATTGAATTTAAAACAACACCAAAAACTCAAATTGCATTTCAGAATAGGTAGACCAGTGCATAGCAATTCAGACATTTGTTATTTTTCTTTTTTTGTCAGTTTTTCCAGTCTGAAGAATGTGAATTGAAACCTGAGTTGCTTTACTTTTCTTGTCACTGTTTATAATTAATGATTTGGAGTTTTTTCCCATATGGCCACTGATACCTTATATTTCTTCCCTTACAATATTGCTTGTTCATATCCTCTGACCATTTATCAATTATGGGATGGCTCTTATTCTTACAAATCTTTGTGGTTTTTCTGTTTTTTTTTTTGGTGTGCCCAGAGTCACGTAGCTAGTGAGTGTTATGTGTCTGAGGTTGAATTTGAACTCAGGTCCTCCTGACTCCAGAGCTGGTGCTCTTTCCATTGTGCCACCTAGCTGCCCCTATTCTTACAAATATTATTAATTTCCTTATTTAGCTTAGAAATGAGACCTTTATCAGAGAAACTTACTGCAAAGTTTTCACCCCACTTATTTGTTTTTCTTCTAATTTTAGCTGCATTGGTTTTGTTTGTGCAAATACTTTAAATTTTATTCAATTAAAAATTTCCATTTTAGCTTCTGTGATCCTACCCATCCCTTGTTTAATCAAGATGTCTCCTTTCCAAAGATGTCAAAGGTAGTTTATTTCTTACTCCTAATTTGCTCATGGTGTTACCCTTTATGTCTAAGTCATTTGTTTCAAACAAAGACAGGTATCATTTTTGTATTCTTATAGCAACTTTTTTTTTGTTTGAACCTTTGATTTCATTGGTATTAGAAACTCTCTATATCAATACAGATAATTTTTCTTTTGGGTATCTTCCAGCCTTAGACAGTTGCCTATAGTACTGAGAGGGTTAAATGACTCAGTATCACATTAAAAAAAAATACGTTTTAGAAGAATGACTTGAACCCGGTCATTTGACTTTGAGGCCAGCTCTTTATTCACTATGCCAGATCTCTCCAAACTTTTTTGATCACGTCTAAGCAAATCCGTACAGATACATATGTATATACATATATGTGTTTTATCTATAAAAAGAGACTCCCCTACCAACACATGTAAATTTATATATTCATAAATTTATAAATATTTTTATATTTGTTATTATTAATATATTGATATAATTAATATATTCATAAATTTATAAATTATTGCTATTATTTTAGTATATTAGAAAACACACCCTAAAATATACATTAAAAAGGATGAGATAAAGATTAAATAATTTAATTTCTAAAAAAATTATTCCTTATATAAAATTTTTGCTCCCATTAAAATATTATGAATAATATTTTTATTGAGAGCAATGTGAATGAATGCTTCATTATTTTTCAGATATCTCTGTTGAAACCCTGGGGGATAGGACAGACTTATAAATAATGGTTGGTGATTAATTATTCAGCTAATTTTATCAATGTAGCTAGCCAAGTAGGTGAATTTCTTTAAAAAATTTTTTTAGTGAATATTCAATACAGTAATCAAATAATAGTCCATAATAGTAAATAGAACAACTTTTCAGCAGGAGTCCTTTTTCTGTAAATCATCACCAGACAATGCAAAAACAAACAAAATTGAATATTTTTTATTTCAGCTGAGTAGAAATTTTTAATATAAATCCAGTCCTTTACTTCTGTTTAGTGTATGATATCATATGTTAATTTCCTATTAATGTTTGGAAATTTTAGTTATTTAGAAAAGTGTGAGGAACAACAAAATGTCAATTTGGCTGGACTCTGTTCTGTAGAAAAGGAAAAAAAATATATAAGACTGGAAAGATAAATTGAAGCCAACTTGTGACAGGCTTGCAATGACAGAGAGGTTTGTATTTGATTCGAGAATCAATAGAGAAGCCCCTAAGAGTTTCATGAATTGGGGAGAATGATGTGATCAGAAATTTTAGGAAAATCACTTGGGTTGTTTGCAAAGGGGAGAGTAGAGGAAAGGAGATCAGTAAGGAAGATTATGACAGTAATCCAGGAGACAGGTGTTGAGGACCTGTTGAGGCTGTTTGATTAGAAAGGAGGACATATTGAGGAGATGTTGTGGAAGTAGAAATGACAAAATCTGACAACTGATTGGATATGTGGGGTAAAGGAGAGTGAGGAATAGTATACGACAAGGAAGTTGTAAACAGCTTTTTTTAAAAAAAATTATTTCATTTTGAATTAATCAACAATCACTTCCATAAGCTTTTGAGTTTTAAATTTTTCTCCACCTCCCTACCAAGAAGGCGCTCAATCTGATATAGACTATACATATACATTCCTATTAAACATATTTTCACATTAGCGATGTTGTAAGTAAGAATTATAACTAGTAGGAGGAACCACCAGAAAGCGGAAACAAAACACAACGGAAGAAAAAAAATTGCAAATAGTATGCTTCGATCTGCATTCAAATTCCATAGTTCTTTCTTTTTTGTGGATAGCATTTTCCATCATGAGGCCTTTCAAGATGTCTTAGATCCTTGTATTAGTGAGAAGGGTTAAGTCTATCAATATTAGTCATCGCACAACGTGACTGTTACTGTATACAACGTTTTCCTGGTTCTGCTCACTTCACTCAGCATCAGACCATACAAGTCTTTCCATGTTTTTCTGAAGTCAGCCCTGAACAGACTTTTAAGAATGTTTAGAGAAAGGTGAGTTTTGGGAGAAAGAGAATGTAATCATATCTGTGACCTATCTATGCCTGCATATGTAGTCCCTCCAAAAAGCATAAAGGGAAGTTGGGGATGTGCTCTTACTAACGGACACCCAAATCTAGGGAAGAGAGGTTTTCTTTGTTGGGAGGCAGTGATTTTTTTCCACAATTCTGCATCACTGCTTTTGTGGGTACCTGGGTAGTGATTAGGTATAATCTCCCTCAGGAGCAGGCACTGGGCATAGAAAGTGGGCAGATTGAGAGTGCATAGTGGTAGAAGATGTAGTATGTGGCAATTTGTGATAGCTAGTATTTATATAGGTCTTTAAGGTTTGCCAAGTGCTTTATAAATATTTTATCCTCATAACAATTCTGGGAGGTAGTTGCTGTTTTTATCCTTATTTTATAGGTGAGGAAACTGAGGCAGTCAGAAGTCAAGTGACTTTTCCAAGGTTACACAGCTAGGAAGGGTCTGAGGCAGGATTTGAACTCAGATCTTCCTGACTTCAGGTTTAATGTTTATCTACAAGGGCCACCTACCTGTCTCTTATGAAGTGTAGGTATGGCTTTCTTTGAGCTAAATCCTCTGATTAACTGACTTATTTTTTTACCCTCCAGTTGGTTTGCACACTCTTTGGGGTCATGCCATGGTGTTGGAAGTCTAGGAGTCTCAATTTGGAGACCACTGCACTATCTCATGCTTCTGTTTAATGAGTTGAATTGTTTTTTGGCTTTTTTTGGTTTCATTTTGTTAAAGGCTAAGGGTTTGGGATAAGATTTACCCCATGTTTTGTGTACTTATCTGTTTGTTTAAGTGAAGAATTTGGCTAGAGGAGACTGAAAAAGATTAGAGGTTTCAGTGGAAGGCAAGGTGAGTATGAGTGTATAGTGTAATGTGGCACCCAGAAAACGGGTTAAGCTTTTAGGCTGCATTAAGAAAGGAGGCAGCTGGTGGCGCACTGGATAAAGTGTTGGACCTGTAGTCAGGAAAACTTATCTACCCCAGTTCAAATTTAACCTCAGACACTAGCTGTGTGACCCTGGGCAAGTCATTTAACCATGTTTGCCTCAGTTTCCTCATCTGTAAAATGAACTGGAGAAGAAAATGGCAAACTACTCCAGTATCTCTGCCAAGAAAACCTCCAAAATGGGATAATGAAGAGTCAGACATGATTGAAACGACTGAACAAGAACAGTCAGAAAGGAAGGAAGCATAGTGTCTGGGACTAGGAAGATACTAGTTCTGTTGTGCTTTGCTCTGGTCAGACCGTGGCTGGATACTGTCTTCGGCTCTGGGAATCTTATTTTGGGAAAGTAGTTAATTAACAAGCATTAAAATGCCTACATTCTGCTAAGTGCTGTAAGGACATTGGTAGAGTGGAGGGTATCCATAGGCATAGTGATTAGGTTGGTGAAGAACCTGAAGGTGCTGCCATATAAGAATAAGTTAAAGGAAGTTGAACTTGGACTAGATTAGGCTTGGGAGGGAGTGGGGTGGAATGATAGCTGGCTTCAAGGATCTGAATGGCTGAAATGTGGAAGAAGGATTAGATTTTTTTCTGCTCACTTCCAGAGGGCAGAATTCAAAGCAATGAAGGGAAGCTTCAGAGAGACAAATTTAGGCTTAATACAAAGAAAACAAGAAAAGCTTCCTAACAAACAGAGCCATCCCAAAATGGGGTGAGCTGTCTTAGGAGGATATTGGTTTCTCCTCAATAGAGAACAAAGGATAGATAGCAACTTACTTTTGGATGTTGTAAAGGATTCTCATATTCAGGTTGGATTAGGTGACCTCTTAGGTGTCTCTTCCAACTTGGAAGAAATTGTATATACTTTGGTCATGGCTTTATGGCTTGTACTGGCACAGTCACCTTTTCTTTCCCTATGTGAAGATATGTAAAGGAGCACAGAGTTAGAGCTAGAGCGGTCCTTAGGAGCTATTTGATTCAAGCCCTTCCTCTTTTGTATAAAGGAAACTGAGACCCACATTGGTGAAATTAGTTGCCTGACTCACACAGATAGCAAATGACAGAGCTGAGGTGTGAACCATGCCTGGTGGCTGAACCAAGGCTCTTTTGATTCCATATTGCTCTATGCTGCCTTTCGGATTATCTCTCTCTCTCTCTCTCTCTCTCTCTCTCTCTCTCTCTCTCTCTCTCTCTCTCTCTCTCTCTCTCTCTCCCTCTCTCTCCTCCTTCCCTCCCTCTGTCTCCACTTGCCTAGGTTCACGAGGCCAAATTTGAACTCAGGTCCTCCTGACTCCATGGCCAGTGTTCTGTCCAGTGCATCTCCTAGCTGCCCTGGATTCTCATTTTGAAACAATTGATAAAAATGAATTTTTGGAACATAAACTCTTTTTTAAGTTGGGGACATCCTGCCTTATATTTTATAGATTTAATTTAGTTTATTTACAGTTGGCTGAAAATGATCAACTAATACTTAGATTTTTAATTTTGTGGGAAGAATGCCACTAGATAACTGTATTGAGTATTGATGGTAAGAGGCCATGAAAGAAAATGAGCCATGTAAAGCTAAAAAACAATGCTTTTATGTTTACTTCGAGATATTAATAAACTAAGGAAGAATAAACAATTTAGGAGAAATTAAGAGGGGCAGATGGCACTGTGTCAAGATGTAATGCTGAAATGTAAGCGATAGCTGGAAAAATGTATGTTAAAGAAATCCTTAGAGAAAAAAATGGAAATAATTACCAGATGCCATCTTCAGTGTGGCAGCTTCTGAGTGACTTTGTAATTTATTTTTAGAGTTTTTGCTCAGGAGATTTCTATATTATTCTTGTTGCTTCCACTTCCTTTCCTTTCACTTCTCAACTGGTTCCATTCTGGTTTTTAACCTTATCACTCAACTGATACTGCTTTCTTAAGGTTATCAGCTGTCTCTTAATTACTTAATCTGGTGGCTGTTTCTCAGTTTGTGTCTTACTGGATCTCTGTGGTCACACACTTTGTTTTTTCAAATTAATTAATTTTTTAGTCTTCAACATTCGCTTTTATAAGATTTTGCATTCTAAATTTTCCCCCTTCCTCCTACTCCCCCCTCCCCAGGATGGCATGCATTTTGATGTAGGCTATACGTACGTGTACAATCATATTAAACATATTCCCACATTTAGTCATGTTGTGAAAGAATGATCAGAACAAAAGAAAAAACCATGAGAAAGAAAACTCAGAAAACAACAACAACAAAAAGAAAATAGTATGCTTCTATCTGCATTCACACTCTACAATTCTTTCTCTGGATGTGGATAGTATTTTCCATCATGAGTCTTTTATCATTGCATTGCTGAGAAGAGCTAAGTCTAACAAAGTTGGTCATCACACAGTGTTGCTGTTACTGTGTACAGTGTTCTCCTGGTTCTGCTCACTTCACTCAGCATCAGTTCATGCAAGTCTTTCCAGGTTTTCCTGATGTCCACCTGCTCACCATTTCTTATGGAACAGTACCATGTCAACCCCCTGTTTAATAAACTCTAATGGTTCCCTGTTACTTCTAAGAGCAATATAAAATCCTCAGTATAAAATTATTTTTGTATAAATGTTTGTATAAAATCCTCTGTTTTTGTGTGGTAGAGTGTAAAATCCTCATTTTAAAGCCTTTTGTATCCTGGACTCTTTCTAACTTTCCAGTATTCTTATATTTTATTCCCCTTCAGGAACTCTACAGTCTAGCAAGGCTGGCCTTATTATTATTTTTTAAAAAGTCACTCCATTTCCTGATTTTGTGCAGCATTATGGGCTTGTTCCCCGTGCCTTAAATGCTTTCTGACCCCACCTGTAGCTATTGCTTTCCCTCAAGGCTCAGCTGAGTTATTATTTTCTCCTTTGCCTAAAAGTAAAGTAACTCTTTTTTTTTCTTTTAAGGCAATTGGGGTTAAGTGACTTGCTCAGGGTCACACAGCTAGTGCCAAGTGTTTTGGTCTGAGGTCAAATTTGAACTCATTTCCTCCTGACTCTAGGGCCAGTGCTCTCTCCACTGCGCCACCTAACTGCCCCTTAAAGTAATTCTTGTACAGAATAATTTAATTATTATTTGTCTAGCTCATTGTTAACATCTACATTTTTCATGTACTTGTTTCCAAGACTCATAGCTCTTTGGTAAAGGCTCAATCCAACTGACCTCAGTATTTTGAGACTAGTTATGGACTAGTTTTGAGGATTACAGTGCCGTTGTTCTGATGAAGCTTTTATTTTTCACAAGACTTCATTATTGATCTTTGCAAATGAAATCACCTTTGTCAAATTTTTATTTTTCTCTAGTTTTCCATTTTCTCATATTGTACAATTTAAGATTTTTTACTTCTTGAAATCTCTCTAGGTCTTCTCTTTGCTGTGGAGATGGCCCTAGGTTCCTTCAAGTCTGTGTTTTGAGCAGAGAATGTGAAGTTTGTTCACTTGTCCTTTAATCTTCCTTCCCTTCTAGTACCTTCCCTGTCATTAGCTACCTTGTGTTTATCTTGTGATTCATCTTTAGAAGTTTTTGTCATTTTGGCTTTTACTAGTCAGGTTTGTGGCCATTTAGTGTCTTCTAGAACAGTGTTCTCTAAACTCTTTTGATTACTAGTAGAAATTTTTTGATCACGCACATTGAGATTACATATTGAGATATATGTTCTCGGGAGTCAATATTCTTTGTAATGTAGGAAAATTACTTATTCTTGTAGGATTTAGAATTTTCATGACTAATCATTCTCACCTAAACCCAAGGAAAAATTCTTAAAAATGTTCAGTTTTAGTTAATATCCTAATTATACATATACAATTTTCATATTTTATTTTTTTCTCTTCAGAATTGAAATGAAAATAAAAGCTATTGTAAATTTTAAAAAAATTTCAGCATATAGGAGTTATTAGAGATCTTTTAATGATATTCATTGTATGTTTTGCATTCCTGCCCCCTTTATTTTACATTGATTTTCTTCTGTGCATCCTATATTCAAACTGGACTTCTTGTTTTACCTAAATTAGCAATGTACCCGCCACCTTTGTGCATTTGCACAACATGATGCAGTAATAAAAAAATGCTCCATATGGAATCAGAAGACCTGGTTTTGATGACTAGTCTTGCTATTTTAATACTTTTGTAATCTTGTGTGAGGCAAGTAACCTCCTGAGCCTCAATTTCCTCATTTGAGAAATGAGTTTATTGGATAAGATGACTTCTGAGGTCCTCCCTATTGTTGTTAAGTCCTTTTAGTCTTGTCTGACTTTGTGAACCTATTTGGGGTTTTCTTGGCAAAGATACTGGAGTGGTTTGCCATTTCCTTCTCCAGTTCATTTGACAGATGAGGAAACTGAGGCCAGCAGGATTAAGTGACTTGCCTAAAGTCACACAGCTAGTAAGTATCTGAAGTCAGATTTGAGGATGAGTCTTCCTGACTCCCGGCCCAGCACTCTGTTGCACCACCTAGCTGCCCCAAGGCCCTCTCCAGCCTACATTGATCCTATTTGCACCTATTCATTCTTCATCTCCCTGTGATCTGGCTTCTATTTCTATTACACAATTGAAACTGCTTTCTTCATACTTAAAATTACCTCATATTTGTATCAATCCAGTGGTCTTTCTCTGGCCTTATTATTTGTTTTTCTGTTATATTTGATGCTGTTGCACATGCATGCCTTATGTATATTCTATTTTGGCTAGCATTTTACTCTTCTCTTTTAGCTCTAGCCACCCACACAATCAGAGCTAGAAGGTACCTTAGACATTACTTATTCCATTTCCCTCTCATTTTATAGATAAAGAAACTTGGGAGCCCAGTGAAGTTAAATAATTTAGCAAAGGCTGCACAAAAGGTAATCAGTGATGCTCAGTATTTGAACTCAGAAATTGCCTTATTTAGTTACAGTCTGTTATCTTTCCATTTCTAATTCTACCTCATAACACTAGGCCTTGTCCTTTGTCTTCATTGCTACCTCTAATTCCATGACCCCTTAGTTCTTTCCTAGGCCATCACCCCTGTACGTTTTTTTTCTCAAATCCTTTGTGCCTTTATCCTACTACCAATCTTGCCCTGCCAAGGGCTTCATTTGTTTACTTTTTGCCTACTATTTGCCTAATTTGCTTGCCTTGCCTCTTTATTCTTGTACAGTTGAATTAAAAGCGAAGAAAATAATGAAATCATGTTGACTGATCCATTAGAAATTTATATTACATAATTTCAACAAGGCCGTCACTGTGGCAAAGCAATCCTTTTAAACCTTCTTAAACAGTCCACTTTCCCACTCACCACAGTGGCTTTTCCAGACCTCTTTATCCATCCTTAAATCTCTTATTCCCCTGCCTCTCTGCTGAGAAACTTGTCTCATGTTTCACTGAAAAAAAATAAAGTGAAAAAAGTATGCTTCCATCTGCATTCGGAATCCATCAGTTCTTTACCTGGATGTGGATAGCATTTTCCATCAGGAGTCCTTTCTAATTGTCTTGGACCATTGTGTGGCTGAGATGAGCTAAGTCGTTCATAGTTGATCTTCACACAGTGTTGCTGTTACTGTGTACAGTGTTGTCCCAGTTCTGCTCATTTCACTTTCCATAATGGCTGTATCAGTTCACAGCTCTACCAACACTGTATTAAAGTACCTGTTTTCCTACAGTCTCTCCAATATATGTCATTTTTCTTTTTTGTCAATTTTGCCAATCTGTTGGATGCGAAAAACATCCAACTGTATGTGCAGAGTACCTGGCACATACAGTAGGCATTTAATAAATGTTTGTTGATTGGTTGAATGCGAGGTGGCTTTTTATAGTTGTATTTCATACAAGTCTTTCCAAGTTTTTTTTAAATCTACCTGCTCATCATTTCTTTCTTTCTTTTTTTTTTTTTTTTTTTTAGGCAATTGAGGTTACGTGGCTTGCCCAGGGTCACATGGCTAGTAAGTGTCAAGTGTTTGGTCTGAGGCTGGATTGGAACTCAGGTCCTCCTGACTTAAGGGCTGGTAGCTATTCCTGTTCATCATTTCTTATTGCACAATAGTATTCCATTACATTCATATACCACAGCTTGTTCAGCCATTCCCCAATTGATGGACATCCCCTCAATTTCCAATATTCTACCACCACAAAAAGAGCTACTATAAATATTTTTGCACATGTAGGTCCTTTCTCCCCTTTTTTATCATCTCTTTAGGATACAGACCTAGCAGTGGTATTGCTGGATCAAAGAGTATACACAGTTTGGTTGTCCTTTGGGCATAGTTCCAAATTAGTCTCCAGAATAGTTGGATCAGTTCACAACTCTATCAACAGTGCATCAGTGTCCTAATTTTCCCACATTCTCTTCAACATTTATCATTTTTCTTTTTTGTCATATTAGCCAGTCTGATAGGTGTGAGGTGGTAGCTCAGAGTTGTTCCAATTTGCATTTCTTTAATCAAAAATGATTTAGAGCACTTCCTCATATGACTCCTTTATCATTTCTTATAGCATAATAGTATTCTATCACATTACTACAGCATAAGTTGTTCACCCATTCTCCAGTTGATGGATATCCTGTCAGCTTCCAATTCTTGGCACCACAGAAATTGTTGCTGTAATATTTTTGGTATGTATGTATCCTTTTTCTCTTTCTTTGATCTCTGTGGGGTATGGTCCTAGTAGTGGGCAGCTAGGTGGTGTGGTGGACAGAAAGACAGCTTCCTGAATTCAAATCTGCCCTCAGACGCTTACTCGCTGTGTGACTCTGGGCAAGGCATGTAAACCCTGTTTGCCTCAGTTCTTTATCTGTCAAATAAGCTGGAGAAGCAAATGGCAAACCAGCCTAGTATTTTTGCCAAGAAAACCCCAAATGGAGTTTTGAAGAGCTAGACATGAATGAGACGACTGAACAACAACAACCACAACAGCAACCTAGTAGTGGTGTTGCTGAGTGAAAGGGTATGCACAGTTTAATAGCTTTTTGGGCACAGTTCCAAATTGCTTTCCATAATGGCTGTATCAGTTCACAGCTCTACCAACACTGTATTAAAGTACCTGTTTTCCTACAGTCTCTCCAATATATGTCATTTTTCTTTTTTGTCAATTTTGCCAATCTGTTGGATGCGAAAAACATCCAACTATATGTGCAGAGTACCTGGCACATACAGTAGGCATTTAATAAATGTTTGTTGATTGGTTGAATGCGAGGTGGTTTTTTATAGTTGTATTTCTCTAAATATTAGTGTTTTACAGCTTTTTTTTTTTAGTATGACTTGATATCTTGGATTTCTTCTGAAAATTACCTGTTTGTATCCTTTGACCATTTTGGGAGAATGATTCTTATTCTTAATAAACTTTATTCCATTACACACACCCACCCCTTAGAATTGAGACTGTTATTACGGAAACTTGTGGCAAAGATTTTCCATAATTTCCTTCTAATTTTCTTCTAATTTTAACTGTTCTGGTTTTGTTTTACAAAATCTTTTATTTTTATGTACTCAAAATTGTTTATTTTATCTCCCGTGAACCTCTCTATCTCTTGTTTGGTCACACACTCTTTCCCTATCTTTAGTTCTGACAGGTAGTTTCTTCCTTGGTTCTTTAATTTTGTTATGATGTCACCCTTTACTTCTAAGTCACATACCCATTTGGAGCTTACCTTGATTTAAGGTGTGAGATGTTGATCTGTGCTAAGTTTCTGCCATCCTGCATTCCAATTTTCTCAGTAGTTTTTTTTTTTTGGTCAAATAGTGAGTTCTTAAGTACTCAGGATCTGTCCCATAGACATATTAAAGTCAACACGTCTAAAACTTAACTCATTATGTTTTCCCCCTAAGCCCTTCTGTCTTCTTTATTTCCTTATTACTTTGGAAGGCATTGCCATCCTCCCAGCCACCCAGGCTTACAACATGGGTGTCATCTTCAACTCCTCAGTCTCAATCCGTATGTGCAGTCTGTTGTCACGTATTGTAATATCAATTGTCACCTTTGTAATATCACTTATATTCACCTTCCTTCTGTCCTGTGACACTGCTACCACCCTTTTGCAGGCCATCTTCACATCCTTCCTAGACTATTGCAGTAGCCTCCTGCCTGATCTTCCTTAAGTCTCTCCACAGACCAGTCCATCCTCTGCTCATCTATCAAAGTGATCTTCCTAAGCTGCTGATTTGATCAAGTCATATTCCTAATCTGCCAACCCCAGTGGCTCTGTCTTGCCTCTGGCTTTTAAAGTCTTTAATATCCTGGGCCACTTCTATCTTTCTAGTCTTCTTACATTTTACTCTCCTCCATCTGTCTACCCCATACTATTCTATCTAGTGACTTTGATCTTGTTATTTTTCCTTTCATAAGACATTCCATCTCCCCACTCCCATGCATTTTAACTGGCTCTCTCCTCCATGTCTGGGATTCTCTTCCTCTTGGTCTCTGTATCCTGTCTTCCCTGGCTTCCTTCCAGTTTCATCTAAAATTCCACCTTCTATGAGAGGCCTTTATTGATCCCCTTTAATACTAGTTAATGCCTTATCTTGGCCCCAGTGCCTGGAAACTCTTTCCCGTAATATCTCTGCCCTTTGAAATCTTTCTTTTTCTTCAAGGTTCTTCATGAAGTTACCCCAGCATCCTTCCCTCCCCCCCCTTTTTTCTTTCTTTTTGGTGAGGTGATTGGGGTTAAGTGACTTGCCAAGGTCACACAGCTAGTAAGTGTAAAGTGTCTGAGGCTGGATTTGAACTTAGGTCTTCCTGACTCCAGGGCCTGTGCCACCTAGCTGCCCCTACCTCAGCATCCTTGAAGTCAAAGTGACCTTCACTTCAACCCCCTCCATACTCATCTTTTGTCTTGGCATATTTATTTCTGTATGTAGCATATCCTTCCTGTTAGATTATAAACTCTTTGAGGGCAGAAATTGTGTTAATTTTCATCTTTGTGTCCTCGGTATCTAACATAATGCTTTGTGGGCAGTAGAGGCTTAAGAAATAAATGTATTTTGAGTTGAGAATGAATCCCAGTTACTATGTTCCAGAGTATTCTTCCTCTTCCCTCCTCTCCTATTTTAAAGAGGAGAGATGCCCTAAGCCCTAAGGCACTGGTGATAGGCTGCTGGAAGGCTACTGGGAATTTACTTTATTGGGAGAACAGTAAATAGGGAAAGTAGTTCATCTCTCTTGGGATTTAGTAGTTTCCTATTTTAACTAATTATTCCTATATATGTGCTCAGCTCTGTTGTTTTTTTACAATACTGAAGGCCTACAGGTGCTGTAGAGCTCTTTAAATGTTGCAACCTATATAAGACTCTTTGAATATTTGTAAACCACATTTTGAATTCTTTTCTGCCCTTATTCCATGCAACTTTTTATCACACTCATTTGCGTTCATGTGTAATATATTCTTTGTATTTGAATATATGTTATTTAGAAGTAAGGGCTATGATTTTTCATCTTTGATTTTGCCTTTTTTTTTTTTTAGTGAGGCAGTTGGGGTTAAGTGACTTGCCCAGGGTCACACAGCTAGTAAATGTCTAGTGTCTAAGGCTGGATTTGAACTTGGGTCCTCCTGACTCCAAGGCCAGAGCTCTATCTACTGTGCCACCTAGCTGCCCTGATTTTTCATCTTTGAATTCCTTCAACCTACACCTATTCCTGTTCTGGAGATATGTATGTTCTAGACTTCTTATCTATTATTGTACTTTCCTTCATGTTGTTTTATCATCAGGCCAGATGGCTTTTCTCTTCCTCCATTTTCTGAGTCTCAGCCTTTGCATAGTTTGTTCTCTCATTCCTGGAATATACACTCTCCTTACCTCCACCTCTTGCTTTTCAGAATAGTTAGATCAATTCACCATTCCATTAACAATACATGTGTGTCTGGCTTTTCACATGCCCTTCAACATTGAGTGTTACCATCATATTTCTTCTTTATCAAATTACTGTGTGTGAGTTGAAACCTCAGAGTTGTTTTGATGAGCATTTTTGTTATTGTTATTTGGATTTTCTTTCATATGATTGTTATTAGTTCACAATTCTTTTGAAAATTGTTGATTCATATCCTTTTACCACTTTTCTACTAGGGAATGGGTTTTGGCATTATGTGTTTCTGTTAGTTCTCAATATATATCTCAGATATCAAACCCTTATCAGGGATATTTGAGATGGAGATTTTTTTCCCCCTAGTTGATCATTTCATACTTATCCTGGTTGCATTTAAACAAAATAACTTCTTGATTCCTACTGAGGCCAGTATCTTATTAAGTAGTGTGCTTTAAAAGTCTTTACCTTAATCAGAGTGGCTTTTGGCAAGGCAGCCATTCATTGAGAGTTACTTTTTCCTCCTAACACTTTAAAGTTACTATAGGCCGAAAGGCTTAGTTAAATTAAGGGCTGAATTGATGTCTTGTGGTACTGATGGTGGTGTTGGAGGAGAAGAGAAGGAAGAAAAGGAAGAAGAGAAGGAGAGACCAGGAAAAGCTTCATTAAAGAGGCAGCACCTGAGCTAGAACTTGAAAGATGAGAAAGATTTCAAGAGCTAGATGTTGAGGGGAGGAGGGAGGAATGGATTGAAGATGTATGGATACATTAACAGTCAAATAGGTGAGAAAGGGTAAGAGGGCAAATAGGTTTATTTGTATGGAGTACACAGGATGTGTGAAATGTGGAAGGTTTTTGTGCTGTGTATCAAGAAGGAAGTGTCATATGTATGTGGGAGGGGTTTGGCTAGATGGGAAGAGATGAAGCAAGTAAACAGGTAGGAGGCTATTGCAATAATTCAGGAGAAATACTTGAATTTTGCTAGAAAATGTGTAATGTGAAATATAAATTATTTTTCAATTATCTGTTGATCTAGATAATTTGTGCTGTAATACTACATTCTTTGCTGTCTCTTCCAAAATTTGTACTTGTACTTATTTTCTGATAGTAGTAATAAATTAACACTTTAATGCAACAAATAGTTTTAAACAAGTGACACTGAATATTTTGTTATTCTACATATTTTATATATTAGACTTTATGTAAAAGATTTTCTAACTAGAATTTATGCCCTGACTTCTTTTACTTATCTAGACAATGGAAATATGTCCTTGAATTCTCTTTTTTTATAGTTCATAGATGTGTTTTCTTAGGAACTGAGTTGAAAAAGTTTCAAAATTTTGAGTGTGCTTTTTTCTCTCCTGTTTTTATATCTGTCTTTTCTTTCTAAATTACAGTCACAGATGTAGAGCTGAAGCGACTGAAAGATGCCTTCAAGAGGACTTGTGGACTCTCATGTTACATGGGCCAACAGTGCTTCATTAGGGAAGTACTTGGGGATGGAGTTCCACCAAAAGTTGCAGAGGTAAATTGCTTTTTGAAAAAATTGCTTTTTACCCTGAATCTTCCAGAGTCTTCCAATTCTTCCCACATTTATTCACCATCATAGTTTGTTTTTCCTTTACAGTAAAGGTTGTACTGATCTCTTATGTTACAGTGGAACTGCCTCCTTAGAGTCTAGCTTTCTACTTCTGTTGTGCCTCTGCCCTTTAGTAGCCACTGATTATAAACCTGACAACAGTTAGATGACTGTCCTCTTTTCTTGGCATAAATCTCTCCCTGAGGTACAGGGTCCATATGGAGAAATCTAGTTAATTTTATGAAGTTAAATGTCGTAAAATAAATATCTAATTAGAATTTGCACTTGTACTTGCTAATAGTTAGAAATAATTGCTTTTTAGAAGTAACAATGTTCACTGTTACATATGCTTTTGTACGTTATGGCATTATATCAGATGTCAAAAACAACCCAAAATAGAAAAATCAGTTGTTGGGCAACTTATTCTTTTTATACAGCCTTGAACCTTAACTTGTGAGGTGGAACCAAGGCAGCAGAGTGGTAGGAAGGTGTACAGTGGCGTGCCACCACATTTCAAACAGAGGTAGAGAAAGCACTTGACTAAATCTTGATGGTTGAGATCCGAGAAAAAGTTACAGTAAGTTATCTTTTTCAGATCATGTTGGCATAGGGAGACAGATCTATGGTTACTGCAGAAATGGATAGTTAGAAGTATACCATGGGGAATGCTCCAGGTGCATGAAGCTGTGCACCAGCACATCTCAGACTCATACTGGGGCCTTTGAGAGTGGGGTAAGCGTGGACTGGCATCTTTGTTGCCCTATTTCCTAATTTTGAGGCACAGATACAGGATAGACCGAAGGGGATATGTGTGCCTAGAGGTGTCATTCTAGGGTAAGGAGCAGTCACAAGGACTTTGGGGTTTATTGATAATACTCTTCTTCCTTCACTTTTCCTCACAGTAAGCACTTTATCTTTTGGCTTACCTTTGTGTGGTTGGTGCTTCATTCCTGGAAAATACTCCCCTTTCATCTTTCCTTTGCAAAATACATCTTTTTCAGACACAGCTCAAGCCTCATCTTTTATATGAAATCTTAGTGTCCTCCTTCCTAACTAATACTTAACTATTTTGTATTTGTTTTATATTTATTGTGTAAGAACTTAAATACATCATGACTCTGTGATGGGATGTTTGCTACTTCAGAGGAGAGATTATTTTATTCTTGTATTTGTATCCTTATTGACTGCCACATTTCCTGGCATCTAGTTTGTACTTAATAAATGCTTGTTGCTTTATTGATTGATTGTAGGTTTTTGCTCCAGTAAAATTCAAACTCTGGTAACAGGGACTTTTGGGTCACACTGTTTGGGGACGTCACCAGATGCTAGCACAATGCCTAGAATATAGTAGATACTTAATAAAAGACTATTAAATGGAATTGAATTGTAAAGTGTTTACAGTAAAGTGAGAAAAGCAACTGACATTCTCCTTTATAACCCTCCATCATATCTGGGTATTGCTGCACATAGAGAGAGTACTTAGAAGAATACTAATCTGAAACCTTTTTTCAATAGCTAGATATGATAGCTTAATTTGTTAGTCACCTCTGTCTGAATTCTACATTTACATTTCCCTGTCTTCATTTTGAGACAGCTATGTTATGTCATAGATTTAATTGTATTGCTTTTTGTTTGTATTTTTGCAAATAAGAAAAAAATATTTCTAGAAATTTAGGTAGATAAAAATGACATAACAAAATGTAGCTGTTGTGATCTTGTAAGCATACAGAAATGGATTTTTAAAAATTCAATTTACTTACTTGATATGGTTCATAATTGGCAAGTTTTCACCTGAAGTGACTTTTAAAATGGCATCATAAACTTGAAAAACTAGGTTAGTGGTGGAAGATGAACTGTCATTAATATAATGGGACTAGTGAATTCCTTTTATAAAACATTATGTCAAATATATTATCTGCTTAGTGAATATTTTAAGGGATGTGCCAGATGTCAAAAATTATTTGCTTGAAGCAATTTCTTAATCAGATACTAACAGTTTTCTTATTGAAATTAGCATAGTATAATCATATGTATTCAGGTGTGAGCTTTATTTGTACAAATTGCTGTGTAGTCAAGGCTTTTTTAGTAGTTGAAAAAGTATTCAGAGAGAATCTCATCTTGCTAAAAATCATTTTTAAGAAAGCACTTTGATCCAAAAATTTTTTTTGTAATTGATAACAGCAATTGATAATTGTAGTAGATCTAATTTCGTTGACTACTGCCAGCATTAAGAAAATTCTGCTTAAGGGATAGTTAAGTATATTCAGCCATGGAACTATAAAGTAAATTTTAAATCTTCTGAGTGAAAGCCCTTTGGAATAAGTATGAAGCTTTTCATGTTTTAAGACCATCTTATTTTGTTAACTTTACAGTGCATGAATTAAAATACTCAATTCAGATGAATATGTAGAGATGAATCCTACAAGATGCCCCTCAGTTTTTTATTTTTGTGGCAATTGCCCAACATTTTTCTGTCTAAACTCTGATTCTGTGGTTTCTTTCTCTCTGCCTCCCATCCTCCCAAACTGAGGCAAAGTGTTTTGTTATTCTCAGTAGTTGATATGAAATATAAGGAGTGAGGAATCTGGTACTTAGTATCATAAGACATACTACTTGAATTTTTTTTTCCTTGTCTCTCACTGTGTATGTTTTTAAAGTTATAGGAACATCCCAAAGTTATCTCACTGACCTCTCTGCAGCCTTGGACATTGTCAGTCACTACCTTTTCCTTCATTGATATTCTCTTCTCTCTAGGTTTCTGTGACAGTATTCTATCCTAGTTTACCTCCTACCTATCTGACACACTTTTTATGTCTCCTTTGCTGGATGTTCATCACTCCTGCTGACAGTGGGTGTTTCCCAAAATTCTGTCCTGGGCTGCTTTTCTTCTCCCTCTATACCATTTCCCTTGGTGATCTCATCAGCTCCCATGAAATCAGTTACCTCTGTACTGATGATTCTCATATCTAATTATGCAGCCGTAATTTCTCTGCTGACCTCTAGCCATAGGTTCCAAAGTGGGTGATATTGTCCACTGGAGGGTGTTAGAACAATGAGAGGGGGGTAGTAGCCTCAGGTGAAATTGGTGTTGAATAAAAATGGGAGGGGTGGAAGCATAAGGAAAGATGAAAAGATAAGAAAATTTCGAAAAATGGTTCCTACATGTTTTATTTGTTGTGTAACAGAGTTAAAGTTGTAGTGATTACATTATTTTCCAAATAACAAACACACAAAATGCAAGTTATAGCCAATCAGTGGTCAAGTCTGTTGACAGGTCTCAACAAGCAGGTGTTGGCAGGTGAGTATGTTGTGCATTGTAGGGAAGTCCAGCATGCATGGCAGGAATATGCGTCTGTATTAACTTTTTAACGATACTGTACAGTTACATGACGCAATATTGCATCATCAAAATTTCAATGTGAGAAAAAACCCACAAATTTGTAAGAAATTATTAAAAATGTATCATGTAAAAAATTTTTAATATTTTTTTGAAATGATGCAAATTTAAAAAACCAAACTGTTAAAGGGTTAAAGAAAGTAGATTTCCAGGGGGGTGCTGAGTAATTTTTTATTTGAAAAGAGAGTGGTAGGCCAAATATGTTTGGGAACCTTTGGTCTGTACTCACATCTCCAGCTGCCAATTGGATATGTTGAACTGGATGTCCCACAGTCAAATTCAGTATGTCCAAAAAAGAATTAATTATCTTCTCTCCTCTCCATCTGCCCCCTTTAACTTTCCTATTACTGTGGTTAGTACCACTGTACTCCCAATCACCCAGGCTCTCAACCTAGGTATTATGCTTTATTCCTCATCCTTTCCCAATAATCCTCCGTGCCCCGCTCCCCATACCCGGATCCTCCCTAATAGATAGTTTGTTGCAAAGTCCTATAGGTTCTATCTTCATAACATCTCTTGTATATACCATCTTCTCTCCTTTGACAATACCACCACCCTACTACATATCCTCCTGACCCTATTCCTGGATTAATGCAGTAGTTTTCTTATTAGTCTCCCTTCCTGAAATCTCTCCAGTCTATCTGTAGTCCAGTCCATCCTCCACTCAGCTGTGAAATTGATCTTCCTAAAGTATAGGTCTGACCATGTCACAATCAACACCAGTGTCTCCCTGTTACCTCCAGGTTAAAATGTAAAATCCTTTTGTCTTTTAAAGCCTTCATATCTTGGCCCCTTTTTACCTTTCTTGTCTTCATAAAACTTTTAATTTTTTTTTAATTTTTTTTTGCTTTTTGGTGAGGCAATCAGGGTTAAGTGACTTGCCCAGGGTCACATAGCTAGTAAGTGTCAAGTGTCTGAGACTGGATTTGAACTCAGGTCCTCTTAACTCCAAGGCCTGAGCTCTATCCAAGGTGCCACCTAGCTGCCCCCTCAATCTTTGTAAATCTTACTCTTTTCATGTACGCTGTGATCCAGTGACACTGGCCTCCTTGCTTTTTTTTTTGCACAAGACATCTCTCAACTCCTGTGCATTTTCACTGGCTGAAATGCACTTCCTCTTCACCTTTGCCTCCTGACATCTTTCTAGTTCCAGTTAAAGTCCCACTTTCTGCAAGAAGTCTTTCCTGATTCCCTTTAATATTAGTGCTTTCCCTTTTCTGATTATCTCCTACTTACTCTGTATGGTAGTTGTTTACATGTTGTCTCTTATATTAGACTGTAAGCTCCTTGAGACCAGGGATCATTTTTTGCCTTTTTTTTTTTTTTGGGTATCCTCAGCACTTAGTATGATGCATATAGGGCAGCTTAGCTTGGGCAGCTAGATGGAGCATGGATAGAGCCTGAATAAATGTAGTAATTCTGATTTGAATGTACGAATTTTGACTTTAAGAAAATCATGTCAGTAGCAGTTATGATTTGAATGTAACTTTTAACATCAGATGATGTAGATTGCATCTCCTTTTATACCTTATTATAGTGCTTTCCAAACTTTATTTTCTAGTGCTTCTACCCTCTTCTTTCTACCTTTTAAATAGATGTGTCCCTCTACTTTTACAAGATCGTTTATGAGAATAATTTTCTTCTTTTATTCAGACAGAATTAAGAATGTATTAATTTTATAACAAATACACAATAAGAACAATATACAAATATTTATTAGTTTTATTGCGATATTCCTATTTGTAACAAAATAGTAATAATAATGGTGGGCTGTTTTTTCTTGCAGTTTCTCAAAACATAGTGTACTTGATGATACTGCTATTTTCAGGTAGTAGTTTAAATACGTACTTTGTTTTTGTAAGAGTTAAGGAAAACCCAGCATCACACAAAAGATATGTTTTAGTAAAATTCTTACTGTTTGATTACCAAATAATTATTTATATTCTCGTTTCAGCATATTATCTCAAGATAAATTGATTAACCATTCTTGTTCAGATCATATCGTGTCTGTTCATGGTAAATGGGCTATTTTTTCATTCATGTGTAAAATTTATGGGTTTTTCAAATAAAATGGGAATGATTTTTATCAACTTGATAAGTGATTATTAAGCTTATTTTTAATTCTTATTCATTTTCAGGGCAGATATTTTTAAAGTTGGGAAACAAGTATATTTTCTAAATTTATTACTCATAATTCTAATTTTATGTCATAAATGAAATCATGTATCTTTTGGCTATGAGCTTTAATTTGAGGAACTTGCATTGTTTTGTTTTGAGTGCTTGGTTTCAAAAAATATTAATCAAATACAGACGTTTCAGGAAGAAATTTTTGTCTAAAATGATTGTACTTCATATTAACATTTAGAAAAATGGAAATTTCTTCTTTTGGTTTCAAAGTACTTTGACATGAGAAAGACATATTTTGAAATAATATAGAAGTACCCTCAGACCTGCCCCTCCATAACATCACATAATTTTGTAAAGTACTTCTCTTTTAGTGAACTATTTAAGGAAAAAAAGATGAATATTCTTAATTTTTTTTTAACTTTTTGTCTCTTTTTCCAATTACATGTAAAGAAAATTTTTGGCATTCACTTTTCCAACATTTTGAGTTCCAATTTTTTCTACCTCCTTTCCTTCTTCCTAAAATGGTAAGCAGTTGATATAGGTTATATATATGCAATCTTTTAAAACATATTTCTGTATCAGTCATAGTTTTGAAAGAAGAAACAGACCAAAAGGAAAAAAAACATGAAAAAATAAAGAAAGTGAAAAAACTATTCTTCCATCTGCACTCAGAGTCCATCAGTTCTTTATCTGGATGAGTCCTTTGTAATTGTCTTGGATCATTGTATTGCATTCATAGTTGATCATCACACAGTGTTGCGGTTACTATGTACAGTTTTTTCCTGATTCAGTTAATTTCATTTTGCATCAGTTAATACAAGTCCAGTCTTCTTAAACCTTACTGTATTAAGCATAACGAATACAAATATGAAAAAGGCACTCCCTGCCATCAAGGAATTTATAATCTAATGAGAGAAGACAGTATACAGAAGGAACCTGGGAGTAAGGAGGAGGCACTTGATGTGCAAAAGCCCATGTTTCCTTCAATAAAGTCCACCTGAATTGAGCCGTTGATAGGCACCAAGAAGTAGCCAGAATTAAATGACTTAGGCTTCTGGAACTTCATGTTCCCTAGAGAGGCCATTTACTATGTGTTTTTTGAAAGGGAGGGACCTAGGGGCAGCTAGATGGCGCAGTAGATAGAGCTCCAGGCTTGGAGTCAGGAGGGCCTGAGTTCAAATCCGCCCTCAGACACTTGACACTTGCTGTGTGACTCTGAGCAAGTCACTTAACCCCAACTGCCTCACCAAAAAGAAAGAAAAGGAGGAGTCTGCTTCTTCCTGGGTTGCTACTGAATAGAGGACAAAGGATTGTACAATCACTCTTTGTTTAGATTTATCTGTTATGAGTTGCATGATATAAGATGATCTCTTTAAACCAGTTGAGTAGAACACAGGAGGCTTCTATTGCTAAATTGATATTATACCTTAAAAGTCATGTTTGTCTAGGTCCCTCCTGTACCTTTCCCACATAGGTGGTGATTATGATAGAGATTGAGACTTGTTCATATCTTGTAACCTTACTTTCTCTTCTGGCCCAGTAGGCCTTCGCCTAAAAGGACCTGGCTCTTGAGGAACACCCTTTCACTTGGTTGACTAATGGCTTTATCCATTATATGAGAAGTATATGCAACTGGACTTTATCTGCCACTAACTATGAACATGATACCTTAGGCAATGTGGGTCCTGGAAAATTTTTCCAGTGAGTTGAACTTCAGACTGCACAACTGGCATGTGAGAGAGTCTTGAAGGATGGGGCAGAGAAGATTTTTATCTACATGAATTCCCAGGCACTGGCTATGGTTTTGTCCAAATGGTCTGGGGCCTAGAGAGTACAAGACTTGACAGTAATTGGCTCTCCCTTTTAGAGTCATGGCAAGTGGAGGAATTTTTGATATCTTCGACTGCATACACTTGTTTATGGGGAATATCAATGCCATTAGAAATATCTTATGCTAACTTAACAGGTTAACGAGAATAGCATGTTTTGGGGAGTGGGTCTAGTGCTGTTTTGGTCATTTGGGTGGTAATGCTGTGTTGTGCTTGCTACAGGGCAGCATGTTTCACTCTGTTTAAGGACAAGGAAGCTGTTACTGTGTCCTTGTGCCAGTAGGAGGATGCACTTAACCCGGGTGGTCCTTATCTCCAACTGGCAAAATGGTACCTTCCCATCTCAGGAAGAGGTTTATACCTGCTAATCACAGATACATTCTTAATGTATCTGACTACCCAGGCCAGATGTTCAACCTCCCAGAAACCATTTCTGATAAATCATAGCACTCCAGGAAGGAGAAGGGCTCTCTGGAATCTAGATTCCAGGAAGACTTTCTTGTTAAGAATAAGCTGTTTTTAGTACCACATTTCAGACTATATATTTCAAAAATCATCAGAAAAATCTTTTATTGGCTAAGAAGTGGAGTTGCTGGTCAGTGGAATAGATTTGGTATATACAATACAACAATGAATGACTATAGTAATCTAGTATTTGATAAAATCCAAGTCTTTGGAGCAAGAATTTATTATTTGACAGAAATTGCTGGGAAAACTGGAAAGCAGTCTTGCAGAAGCAAGGTATAGACTAACATCTCACACTGTATATACCAAAATAAGGTCAAAATGGGTAACGTGACTTAGACATGAAAGGTGATATCATAAACAGATTAGGAGAGCGTGGAAAAATTTAGCTTTCAGATTTATGGCTAAGAGAATTTTATGACCAAACAAGAGATAGAAAGGATCACAGAAAGCAAAACAGATAATTTTGGTTGCATGAAATTAAAAAATTGTTGTGCAAACAAAATTAGATGCAGTCGAAAATTAGAAGGGAAGCAAGAAACTGGGAAAAAATTTACAGCAAGTTTCTCTGGTAAAGTCCCTTATTTCTGTTATGTAGGGAACTGAGCCAAATTTATGAAAATAAGGGACATTCCCTAATTGAGAAATGGTTGAAGATATGAACAAGCAGTTTTCAGAAGAATAAATCAAAGCTATTAGTAGTCACAGGAAAAAATGTCCTAAATCACTATAGATTAGAGAAATGCACATTAAAACAACTGAATCACCACCGTATAGCTATCAGATTAGCTAACATGACATAACAGGAAAATGACAAACGCTGGAGGAGATTTGGAAAAATAGAAACACTAATGTACTGGTTTTTATTTTCCCCCCAGTGACATATAAAAACAATTTTGACATTTGTTGGTTTTATTTTTGTATAGGGTTTGTGTTCCAAATTCTATTCCTCCCTTCCTTCTCTCCCCTCTCCCTGAGATGGTAAACAATCTGATATAGGTTATACATGTGCAATCATATAAAACATTTTCATAGTCATTTTGTGCAAGAAGACTCAAAAAAAAAGTGAAAAATAATATGCTTCAGTCTGTATTCAGACATCGGTTCTTTCTCTGGAGGTGGATAGCATTTTTCATCATGAGTCCTTTGAGATTGTCTTAGATCATTGTGTTGCTGCAAGAGTAGTCAAGTCATTCATAGTTCTTCATCGTACAGTATTGCTGTTACTATGTACCATATTCTTGTGGTTCCACTCACTTCACATGGCATCAATTCATGTTAAGGCTTCCCAGGATTTTTTGAAATCATCCGTCTCATCATTTCTTATTGCACAATAGCATTCCATTATAATCATATTCTACAACTTGTTCACCCATTCCCTAATTGATGGGTATCCCCTCAGTTTCCAATTTTTAGGTACTACAAGAAGAGCTGCTATAAATATTTTTGTACCTATGAGTCCTTCTTCTTTTCTTTGATGTCTTTGGTGTAGAAACCTAGCAGTGCTATTGTTCAGTCAAAGTGTATACATAGTTTGATAACCTTTTGGGCATAGTTCTAAATTGCTCTCTTAGTATAGTTGGATCAGTTCACAGTTTCACTAACAGTGTGTTGCATGCATCAACCTCATCATCTGTGTGTATATCTCTGGAAAATATACTGCCAAGGTGAGTGAACTTATCCATAGCATTCAAAATTTCTGTATTTGCTGGAACTGATATTTCCATGTGTGGATGGATGGTGAACCATTTTTCTTGTTGTTAATAGTCAGGCCAAAATTATCACAAGTGGCAGAGAATCAAATCTATACTGTGTTGCACGTTAGCTTCATAGGCTGCATTGAGTGCACAATCATGTGTGAGCAAAGTCACACACCAGCTCTCTCTCCATTTCAGTCTTGTCTTGTAGCCTTTTCAAGTTAAATAATTTATCGTCAATGTTGGTAGCTGACGTTGAGATATATATATATATTTTTTTTTTTGGCTAGGCAGTTGAGGTTAAGTGACTTGCCCAGGGTCACACAACTAGTGAGTGTTATGTGTCTGAGGCCGGATTTGAACTCAGGTCCTCCTGACTCCAGGGCTGGTGCTCTCTTCACTGTGCCATCTAGCTGCCTCCGTGATACCATTTTTGTTCTCATTGAAGACATCTAACAACATTGCTAAAAATATCATGCTAAAAAGCACAGAAGCAAGCACGCAGCCTAGCTTCATTCCGTTGGTGACTGTTAAAGTACAAGAGCATTATCCAGAACCCATATACACATGCTGTCATGGATTTGGTGTACAGTAAGGATGAACTTCTTTTGGCAACCAAATTTTGCCATGATCTTCTGCAAGCCCTTATGACTGATAGTATCAAAGGCCTTGAGCAGATTGATAAACATTGTGTACAGACCTCTGTTCTGCTCCTGGCATTTCTTCTGGCGTTGTCAGACAGAAAATAACATTATTGACCATTTGTCAGCCCTTTCTGAAACTACACTGGCTCTTGGGTAGATGACCATCTTCCAGCTGAAGAATCAGCCTATTAAGGAGCACTCTGGCAAGAATCTTGCCAGCAACAACTTAAGAGACCCTACTGTGGTTGTCACAGAACAACCTATTTCCTTTTCCTTTATAGAGATGGACAGTGGAGGTATCCTTGAACTCCTGGGGGATAACCTCCTCTTGCAATTCCACCTGGAAAATTTTAGTCAGCTTTTATATGAGTAGTGGACCCCCTGCCTTGTAAATCTCAGCTAGAATAAAATTAGCACCAGGCACTTTGCTGCACGAGAGGAGCTGAATGGTATTCAAAACCTCTTCTTCAATTGGAAGTTTGGCTAGAGAGGGATTGACTTCAACCTGAGGTAAATGGTCAATGGGTTCAGCATTGGTGGATGACAGTCTGTTGAGAACACTATGGAAATGTTCAGCCCATCCCTCTGGGATTATGTTCTTATCACTGATCAGTGTGGCTTCATTAGTGCTGAGTAACTGAGATGCATCAAAGGTCTTTGGCCCATAAAAAGCCTTCAGGACATCACAAGAGTGCTTTGGATTGTTATTATCAGTGTGAAACTGAATTTCAACTGCTTTTTTTTTTACTGAGCCAAGAATCCTGCATCTCTCTGAATTTCTCTTGCAGTTTACTTTGGATGAAGTAAAACAATTTTTTCTTACAGACACGTGAACTATCCTGCTGGTAAACCCTGTGGAATTCTCATTTTTTGTTTAGCAGCTTTTTAATTTTCCTATAATTTTCCTCAAACCAAACTTGATGTTTGTGAGTGTATTGGCCCAGAAGATTAAATGCAGTGTTGTACACCAGATCTCTGAAAGCTGGCCACTCCTTTTTCCCCCCTTTTTTCCCTTTTTTCTTTTCTCTTTTCTTAAAGAAAAAAAATTATTTATTTTTGGTTTTCAACATTCACTTCCATCAGATTTTGAGTTCTAAATTTTCTCCCCATCTCTCCCCTCCCCCCTACTCCAAGACAGCATGTAATCTGATACAGGCTCTACATATACATTCATATTGAACCTATTTTCACGTTAGTCATGTTGTAAAGAAGAATTAGAACCCATGGGAGAAACCATGAGAAGGAAGAAACCAAAAAAAAAAAAAAGAAAGAGAGAGATCAAATAATATGCTTCAGTGTGTATTCAGACTCCATAGTTCTTGTTCTGTATGTGGACAGCATTTTCCATCATGAGTCCTTTGGAGTTGTCTTGGATCCTTGCATTGCTGAGAGGAGATGAGTCTGTCAAAGTTGGTCATTGCACATTGTGACTGTTACTGTACAGTCTTCTCCTGGTTCTGCTCACTTCACTCAACATTAGTTCATTTAAGTCTTTTCAGGTTTTTCTGAAGTCTGCCTGCTCATTGTTTCTTATAGCACAATAGTATTCCATTAAATTCATATACCACAGCTTGTTCAGCCATTCATGGGTATCCCCTCAATTTCCAGTTCTTTGCTACCACAAAAAGAGCTGCTATAAATATTTTTGTTCATGTGGGTCCTTTTCCCATTTGTACGATCTCTTTGGGATAAAGCCCTAGCTGCCCACTCCTTTTCTGCTCCACTGTTGCCAGCCGTGTGTTGGCTCAGCTTTCCCTCCAGTTAGCAACAAATTGTTCTTGAAGTGCTTTTATCTGTTGATGTTAAGTTTTCTGGTAGTCATCTTGCCTTGAGGCTGCTGCTTTTGTTGAATGTATAGCTTGACTGTAATCAGTCTACCATTCTGCACCACACATTGCCTTTGTCACTCTCACAAACTGTCTCTTCTTCCAATGACATTGTCTGTTAAATGCCAGTGTTTGCTGCAAGGGTCCATCCACGAAATTTTATTGCATTTAGGTAAATGGAAGACAGTGTTGATGATGAGAAGGTCATGAGACGTACAAGTCTTCAGTAGTAAGTGATCATTGCTATTTCCAACTCCATTCTTCCCAAGGACTCCCTTGCCATGTCTGGTAGTCTGACAAGGCTTACAGGTCTTACATGCTTGTCTTTATTTGGCACATGAATGATAAAGGTCTCCCGGTCTTCATAAAATTTTTCTTTGACCTCATCTGGGTTTGTCATGGTGGAAGCATGTACACTGATGATGGTGGCATGGTGCTTTCCTGTAAGTGGCAATGACACTGTCATGAGTCTATTGTTCACTCCTTTTGGGAGGCATACAAGCTTGCTGACTAGATTAGATCTGATTGTGAAACCTATGCCAGCTTCATAGCACTCACTGTCACTGTGGCTACTCCAAAGAAATGTGTATCTAGCTCTGACTTCAGTAAGCTAGCCTTTATTTGCCAGCCTTGTTTCACTCAGGGCTGCTATTTAGAAGTGATGCCTGCTGAGTTCTCTTGCAACAAGAGCTGTTCATTTTTCAAGTCTACCGGATTTTTTGTTCTCCATAAGTATGTGCACATTCCATGTAGTAATGACGAATAGAATCATCTTTGCAAAAGTTTTTGTACGTTTTTAAATGTTTTGACTATAGGATAGTATCCCTGCCTGCTGTGTTAAGCAGGCCAGGGTTAGGTCAGGTGAACCCAGACAATTTTTAGGGCACCTTTTCTAGCCTCTTCCTCACACCTGGAGGTTTGTAGTACAGTCCTTAAAAAAGGCTGCACAAACACCCAGGAGTCTGCCAAATCCCACTGCTGCTTCAGTCTAGTGAGAAGACAACCCTATGCCTCTGGTTGCCTGTATGTGGAGGGCTGTCACTACAGTGCCCAGTGTATCTGCACCAGTTGCTTCATCATTTGCCTGTTGGCACAGGACTTCAAGGTGGTTAAAAATAGTAAAATTGTATGAGGGATGTCTTTTTACTTGCACATAAATTGGATTTATGATGCAAAGTATTGCAGAGTTGTTGGCCTCGCTCTCTCTTCCCCAGTCATTGGAGTCCAGTGGTAAGACAGAAGTCAAGACAACTGGTGATGGCTTGGGATGCAGTGGATAACCTTGGTGTCTCCGATTTCTAACCAAGCTCTAAGTGTTCCACAGTGCCTGCTTCTGCCTCCTTCATGGCTTGTTGGAGCAAATTGTTCACATACACCTGTTTTGCTTAAAGTCTTCACACGCTTGTGGTAGATGCCTCCCCATCAAACTGATATGTTTGAGGCCTGTTGGTTACCCTCAACCTAGTTTAGCCTGTATGCCAAACAGTTCACCAGTGTGTGGCTCTAACGCATGCTACAGCCTTTTGGAGCCACAAGTTAGAGCTGGGTGGCAGGTTGGCACCAAGGGTGAAAAGCAGCCATAAAAAGGGCTCAGCAGCTCTCACAGCAGAGGTACTAGTCTTCCCTGGATACCTTCATATCCCTTTAAAAAGAATAAGCTGTGTTTGGAAATAGATCCAGCTGACCTGTTTGGTTCTTTCTTATTCCTTCCCCAGTGCAGCATTGTCTTGGCTTCAAGATTCTTGTCCCCTCAGAGGACTCTATACATTTTGAAGAAGTAGCACAGGTCCCCCTCAGTTGGCCCAGAGTAACCACGTAGGCTTCCTTTCTTTGGGGATGGTTTGGAAAACCTTTTCCCAGAAAGGGCTTTGGAGATCAAGAGATGGTATTTTTGAGACATATCTTGCTTTCGAAAGTGACATGAGAGGAGGTGAAACTGTTACTGTATTACTATGTTGGGTATGTATTTACTTGAAAGAAAAGGGATTCTTCCTTAACTGACTTGTAGAGTCATGAATTGTGGATCCCTTAGCTAACTTGTAGACTTATTAGTAATTCTGAGCATGAGGGAAATTCCCTATTTAGCCCCAGTAGAACAAGGGGAGGCTCCTCCATAGGAGCTTTTAAGGGGACAAAGTTTATATATCATTCATCTGATGTTATTGAGGAGAGGGAGGTCTTGGCGTGTGGGCCAGGATATATTGTGTGTGGGGCTGTAAAAGGAGCATCAGCTTAGGTCCTGGGACAGGCTGCATATAAGAAGCCTCTTTTCTACAGATGACCTTGATTGGTGACTTGTTATCCATGCTTTGGCCCTGACGTTCCTTGGAGTTATTCCTACTCTTCCATTCCTAATGTCAGGATAAGCAGGAGAAGAAATCTGTGACTGCACTAGGAGTGTTATCATCAGTGCTTATGTACTTGATGTTCCTGGTGCTTCATAGGCACCAGTTTGCATTAGAAAGCCCATTGTGAATTGTAAGGGGTTAGCTTCACCTACCACATGGACTGTACATAATGTGGTGTCTTTAGACTTGGTCCTCTGAAAGGCAAAGAAAAGCCTAGGATACCTGACTTTTGTTCTTCGCAGTTTTTTATTTTATTTTTTATTTTTTTGCTCCCTAGAGGCGTGTAGGGGGGAAGAGGTAGTGGCTGTGGTTTTGTTTTGTTGTTGTTAGTGGTGCTAGCGGTTTTTTAAAAAATCTTTCCCCCTTTTTTCTCTTAGTTCTGCCCATGCTAGGAGGGCTGTCTAGCTACAGCCTGAAAAGCAATTAAATGATAGAAGGTCCTGAAGAATATTCTTTTTTTTGATTCTTTTTTTTTGATTTATCAACAATCACTTCCATATGCTTTTGAGTTTAAAATTTTTCTCCCCCTTCCTCCCCACCACCATCCCTAAGATGGCACACAATCTGATATAGACTACACATATACATTCCTATTAATCATATTTTCAAATTAGTGATGTTGTAAATAAGAATTAGAACCAATAGGAGGAACCACCAGAAGGAGGAAACACAACTCAACAGAAGAAAAAAAAATAGCAAGTGGTGTGCTTCAATCTGCATTCAAACTCCATAGTTCGTTCTTTGGATGTGGATAGCATTTTCCATCACGAGGTCATTGGAGATGTCTTAGATCCTTGTATTGCTGGGAACGGTTAAGTTTATCAGTATTAGTCATTGAACAATGTGGCTGTTATTATGTACAATGTTCTCTTGGTTCTGCTCACTTCACTCAGCATCAGACCATACAAGTCTTTCCAGGTGGATTTTTAAAAGTATAAGAATTGAGATACGAAAAGGCTATGTGGCAATCCTGGTTTTCTTGTTGAGGATGTACAGTGCCTAACATTGTTGTTTCACTTGTATTCACTGTCTTTTCTAAAATACTTTTATATGGGCTTTTCTAAAATACTTAAGAGAATCGGTTTAATCATATTTTAGGTATAAATTAAATGTAGGGAGAAATGTTCATCTGTGCTTATTTTTATCCTGTCTGGTAATATTCATCTGTATAGAAGAATGACTGGAAAATAAATACCTACTTTAGGGGGGAGAAAAGCAGAGTTAACAGCCAGAATCTGAGAATGCCTGTACTTAGGTGTGGGTATATATAGATGTGTTGGTCTATGTGTATGTGTGTAAGGTGGAGTTTACACTTGTATTCTATATAACAGATGAGTTACACTCATTTGTTGTCAAATTACCAATAGTAACAATAATGGGAATTTATTAATAAAATGAGATTAATGACAGTGGGATTTGACCTTTGGGGAAAGATAAAGTGGTTAAAAATTGAGATCATAGATTTAGTGATAAAAGGGACTTTTAGAGAGTTTATCAAGTCCAGTATTACAGTTCAGGAACTTAAGCCCAGCCTAGAAGGGTGGTTACTCACCCAGGGTCACATAGCAGATAAATGGCACTGCTAGAATTCAAATCTAGGTTCTCTGAATCTAAATCTAGCCATTTTGTTATTACTGATGTGAAAAAACAAGAAAATCTGTTAAGAATGTATAGTAAGCACCACTACAATGTATTTTAATCTTTTTCAGAATTCTGAAGACCACATTTAAAATTGTTGATACATGTTTAGACTAGCTAGTAATAGCACTGTTGATAAAAATCAGTAATAATGCTAGAAAACAATTAGTTTCTCGTATGATAACTTCTGTGTAGAGAGGAACTTTAATAATATTTTGACTCTAAGTAAGTTTCTTTATTATTATCCAGATGGTGGAGACAACAAAGGGTTTAATGGCATTTACAATATAATGATATTTTATGTAAGTTTAATTAATATGCTTTCTGAACTCTCTTTCCTCACCATCCCCTCACTTCCTTGGGGTCATATTTGGAATGCAAGAAATTGAAGTAGAAGTAAATACCACTGCCTTATTAGCATAGAGCTCTTCAGGGAGAACATTTAAACTCTTTTTACCATTTGTGTCTAGCTGTTGCTTTCAACCAACTATTCGTGTGTCTAAGTGAAATAGAGTAGTGGGATCGAATACAGTTTAATAAGTCTTTACCCTCTTCTTTCACTTGCACTGGTATGGGTTTGTAAGAATTTATTTTTGGACAATAGAATTTGATAATTCTCTGATACTTATGAATTTTGAGGGCTTTCATTATTTTCAGTAATAAATGAATAAAATATCAAGTAAAATGAAGAACTTAATATTCATCCTAAAATAGAAGGGCCATAAATTGAGATGCTCAGAGCTAGGAAGCTCCTTCTTTCTTTTGCCTTGAATTTTGGCTTTCCTTTAACTTTATCCTTTTCTGATATTACACATCTGTTTTGTTATGCTGAGCTTTTGATAGTCTTTACTAAGCTATCCCTTTTCTATTCATAAATACCAATTTATGATATTTCCTGATATTTAATGAATTCTTCAAGGTAAGAAATCAAGGCGAAACAACACAAAATTTTATGCTGTTTTGCAGTCAGCAGGATGCATGCTCCAAGGAAACCAATAAATTTTTAAGGTCATTGTATAAGAACAACATGCTAAATCCAGAAATTGAAATCCTATAGTGGTAGTTAAACTAGATTGACTCTGCAATTGTGATGTACCTTGGGTTTGTGAATTGAGAACTGGCCTCCAAGTCAGGAAGGTCTGGGCTCAAGTCACTTCCTGGTGGGGTGACTATAGGCAAGCCATTGAACTCTTTAGTGCTCTAGGTGGCTCTGTAAGACTTAAAGTTGTAGAGAAATTGCCTACCTGAATTGGTAAGAGGGACTTTGTTCCCCTGAAAGTTCCCTGCATTGGTGAAATCACACAGAGGTGCTGTCCTTACTCCTAGCTCTCAAATATCCATGCTCCCATTGGAAGGGCCATTATATAGCCACGTAGACAGAGAAGTTGTCCTATTCTGGTAGCTGTGTATTCTCTCTCTCTCTCTCTCTCTCTCTCTCTCTCTCTCTCTCTCTCTCTCTCTCTCTCTCTCTCTCTCTCTCTGTGTCTCTCTCTCTCTGTCTCTCTCTCTCTGTCTCTCTCTCTCTCTGTCTCTCTCTCTCTCTCTCTCTCTCTCTCTCTCTCTCTCTCTCTCTCTCTCTCTCTCTCTCTCTCTCTCTCTCTCTGTCTTTCTTGACTTACCCAGGGTCACACAGTAAGTGTCAAGTGTTTAGTCTGAGGCCATATTTGACCTCAGGTCCTCCTGACTTCAGGGCCGGTGCTCTATACACTACGCCACCTGGCTGCCCCTCTCTGTTACTTTCAGTCTTGATTCATTTTTGATAGTGGTTTCTGTTTAACCTACTAGTGCCTCTTTAGTATTTATTGCATGCATAGCACTTTTCAAAGCATTAAGCCTTGCAGCCTATGCATAACAAATAATTTTCAGTTACACAAGATAACCAAGGTTCTCTGATCTTAGCTAGCAAGAGGGAAGTCAGATTATCTATTAGTTTATAAGATACAATAAGGTGTGGTTGACTTGATCTTTCCAGGGATATTTACCTTTCATTTATTTTTTTGAATAATGTTTTTCCTCAATTACATGTAAAAACAACTTTTAACATTTATTTTAAAAGATTTTGAATTTTAAATTCTCTTCTTCCCTCTTTCCCTGAGATGGTTAGCAATTGCATAACATTTTCATGTTAGTCATGTTGTGAAAGGAAGCACAGACCAAAAAAAACAAAAACCTCACAAAAAATAAAGTGAAAAATAGTATGCTTCAGTTTGCATTCAGACTCTATCTGTTCTTCACTGGAGATGGATTGCACTTTTCATTATGAGTCCTTTGAATTGTCTTAAATCATTGTATTGGTGAGAGTGGCTAAGCCATTCACAGTTGGTCATTGAACAATACTTCTGGTACTTCTGGTACAGTGTTCTCTTGGTTCTGCTCATTTCACTTTGCATCAGTTCATGTCAGTCTTTCCAGGTTTTTCTAAAATCATGTTCATCATTTCTTATAGCACAGTAGTATTTCATTACACTCATATACCACAACTTGTTCAGGCATGATCAGCATGCAGTGGTGTTTATCAAGGAGAACTGCTTGGTTTGGGTGCTTTATAAACTGAGGAGTGTTGGAGTATAATATAAAGAGCACTTATTGGCTTCATTCTGAAGGTTTAGGTTGGAATCTTGCCTTGGCTCCTTAATATCGATATATTCTTGGGCAAATCACTCCCTTTATGGTCTTCATTTTCCTTAAATGTAAAATGAGGTGCTAGATTAGATGATCTCTTAAGTTCTTTTGCAGCATTAAATCCTATGTTCTTATTGAGCAGAGATTCTTAATTTGGAGTCCACTGATCTCTAAGGGGTCAATGGATAGGTTTCAAGGGGTCCATGAATTTAGTTGGGGAAATAAATTACATTTTTATTTCAATAGAATTGTTTTCCTTTTTAATATTATATATTTTATTTTAAGAAGGGGTCCATAGGCTACACTAGATTGCTGAATTAAAGGTTAAGATTCTCTGCTATAAAGAGAAGGAAGAAAATTAGTTGAAGAGATTTTGTCTTTCTTTTGCCACATTTTTCAGGCTGAAGCTATTCCTTTAATTTCTAATTTTAGAAATGTTTTGAGTTTAAAATAACCAACAATTATTAGCATATCACAGTTCCTGGCACATAGAAGGCACTTAATAAATGTTTATTGAATTGAATGCTCCTTTAGAAAGGTAGTAATCAATGTATGTGTTCTTAAATGCCAGACTTAACTCATTATTTAATCTGAAAACATTTATATTTAATTAGTGAAACTGCTGTAACTAATAGATAACCTGACTTCAAGCATGCTCTTGGTAGCCTGTTTAAATCTCTTATCTTGAAAACAACAGTACCTAAGCTTTCTTTGAAAATTTCTTATGTTGATGAGATTTAAAAATTTTAAAAAGCGTGTGTATAAATATGTATATATATGTATGTATATATATATATATATATATATATATATATATATATAGTGTGTGTGTGTGTGTGTGTTGTGTATTAAACCAAAAGAAGAGATATATTTCACTTGTTTAGATGAATGTGTGCAACATTTACTAACCTTGGTGAAAGGCTAAGGATGCCTTCCAGCCGGTACATGTAGAGTCTGATTAAGATTGTTAATGGGTATCACAGTTAGAATCACAAGACCTAGCAATAACGATGCAAAAGACCTGGGGTTCTGGCTGAAAATATCATACCCAGCAAAGCTAAGCATAATCCTGAATTTTTTTTTATAAAAAAAGAACATTTAATGAATTGTCAGACTTTAAGGATTTTGTTTAAAAAAAAAAAGACAATTTGAACTTAATAGAAGATTTGACGTACAAGAGCCAAGAGAAATACAAGGTACATACCAAAGACTAATTACAAGGGACTCATAAGGACAGTTTACCTTTTATGTATGTGAAATGTAAAATTTATGTCTAAGATTGCTATTAGTAATTGGGTAGTTTGTAAGAAAAATTGGGTTAGGCCTGAGTATGATATGATTTTAAAAAGTAAAACCATTTAGGAACAGCTAAAAAGAGTAATTATTTTATACAAATGAGGTGAGATAGGAAGAACTGACACAGAAGAATTAGATGAGGGAGGATGGCTGGTAGTTCTGGAAACCTATTTTCATTGGGAATGGGTTCAAGAATATAAGTCTGCTAAATTCAGAAAGAAATACAATGCTAAGGGGATAGGGAAGGGGGGAGAGGATAAGGGAGGGATCTTTAGAGGGGAAGGTGAGAGAATAGGTTAAGGGGTGGATATAGAAGGGTGTTTAGATTAATGAGAATGAGAAGATAAGGGAGGGATTCTTGGAGGGGATCCCGAAGTAGTGGGAAGGCAAGAGAGCTGGTAGAGGTAAAGTAGAGGAGTCAGGAGGGATAGAAATAAGAGAGTGTGTTTGGGAAAGAGTGTGGTTGGCAATTCAATGATAATTGCTCATTCACCATTCCTGTACCACCCTTTCAAAACTTCCACTGAGAAGGTATCATCAAAAGGTGAGTAATTTCAACCCTTGAGCGCCAACCATAAAAAAAAAAAGGTCTACTGAGCCTAGTACTTCATCATATAGAGAGTTTATCTGCTTCCCATTGTCTTTCCCAAGGGAAAGATTTTTACGTTTTTCAGACTCTCTTCCATTTCCCCATTCTTCCAGTCATCCAGTCTATCTTCTTCCTTCTTGTATTCAAAAAGGTTACCTTTATTGGGAGGTAGAGAGCATGATTAGGATACTGGGTTGGACTGTGAAGGTTGTCTGTCTTTCAATGGAACCTTTTTTAGTGAAACTTGTTAGGGATTGTGCTAGAGGGCACTATCCTCCATGTGACCTCCACCCTATGACAGAAGTTTTCTTTTTTTTTTAAATGAATTTTATCTGAAAACATTTATTATATTTAACTAGTAAAAATGCCATTTTTAGCAAAACTTTCTTTGGCTGTTTCTGAATTTAAAATATGGTAAAGTCAGCTCTTTAAATAATTAAGTATGATAATTCATTAAAAAATATCAAAGGTAAAAAAGAAATTGAAGACTTGCTTTGACACTAAAGTACTCCAATGGATCTGTGATCTCACCAATGGAGATGTTCCTTCCCAAGATGAAGACTGGGACAACTTCCATTCTTGCCCATTCTATGTGACTCTTGTTTGATGTTAGTATGTGTGTTGTAGGGGGATATAGGGGTTTCTTAATTTTGTCTTATATGCTAAGGATACTAGTAGAGCACATGGCTTGTTTGCAAGTTTATTTCTTGCTCTAGCCACATGACCAGTATATTTTCTTTTCCAATCATTTCTGAGATATCCTTTTCCCTAGTTTTTTTTTTCTCCTGAAAAATCCTCATTTTTTATAATTTTTGTATAATCGATTCACTCCAGTAATTTTGTTTAATAAATGATTTTCTCTTTATACTTTGTCACAGTTTTTTTGCATCTTGCAGTGGGCATACTTGATACTATATTTTTAAAGAAGGATTTAGAAAAATTGTAGACTCAGGATACATATGGGTTCATTCAAGTAAAAGTTCACAGTAGCAAAAGCCAGCAAGTACCTAAGTTCTGATACCCACATGTTCAGTGGTTGGTGTTGTTTTTGACTTCTTGCTTTCTCTCTAACCTTTTTACCTCTCATCTAATCAGTTACCAAATTCAAACACAGCCTATCCTATAGCTCTCATATCTTTCTCATAATTCCCACTGCCAACACTCTGATAGAGATAAGATATACTCTCTGGGACTAATAGAATAGCCTAATAATAGTAACATCTAACATTTTATATAGCATTTTAAGGTTTGCTTTGTATTTGAGGTTCATATCTCATTTGAGTCTTATAATAACTTTCCTTTTATGTATGCTCTTGTTTAATTTATAAAACATTTAAAAACTTTTTTGCTTTCCTTGGTATTTATTTCATGTATACTTTTACGTGTAGCTCTTTGCAAGTAGGGGTTATTTCACTATTTTCTTTGTATTCTCATTGCTTAAAGCCCAGTGCCCAGTTCATACTTGGTCCTTAATAAATACTTGTTGATTGACTGATTGAAATCTTTAACCTCCCTGATTTCTTACTCCTGACCTATGTTTTCCAACAAAATTTTCACCTTTTTATCTTTGTTATAAAATTACCACATAGCAAGTTATATGTTGATTTAATCTAAAGGATCTCATTTTCTGATGCTTCATTTGCTGCCACATATATACATCAAATGTACATATACATTTTAATTATTTTTGTCTTTGTATTCTTTATCATGAGCATTGAAATATGAAACATTTCATTCCTTTAAATGATATTTCCTAGTATTTTTGAATGTTCCATGAATTCAACTCTGCCTTTTCAAGAAGAATCTGTGAACCATCCTTCCACTTAGAAGCAACTTCCCTCTAATTTTGCTTTAATGAGATATTAATATGATTAAGTTGCTCCAGACAGTATAAGCACCTGGTTATTGGACAAAGATCACATTTAGCATTTCAACTCCTAAGTTAACATTTATAGGTGGTCTGAAAAATGTATGATCCTTGATCCTCTCTCCCCATTTCATGTCACTGTTACAGTTTCCTTATCACTTAAAAGCAGTGAGCTAGTATTACTTAAGAGCCATGTTGACACAAGTGGCCTTATTTTATGATATCTGTATGATTTATGATAAGTAGCTTCAGAGTATTGATAAGGTAGAAATTTAAGGATACTCATCTGACTGGTGATTATAAAACTCAGGCAACTAAGTGGCCCAGTGGACAGAGCACTGGACCTGGACTAAGGAAGACCATGGGCAACTCACTTAACTTGTTTCTGTCACAGTTTCCTCATCTGTATAATGGGACTAATTATAGTACCTATTTCTGTTTGTTGTTGTGAGAATAAAATGAAATAATATTTGTAAAGTGCTTTATAAACCCTAACGCAGTATATAAGTGCTAGCTATCATTATTATATGTATGTTAAATTGATAGTTAAAATTTATGCCAAATACAGTTTTATCATGGAATATAATTTGAAACTATTGGGTTGACTAAAAATTTATTTTTTTTTTATTTAGAATTTAATAGCTTCAGGCCAGGTTATTTAATCCAAGATATTTTAATTTGTATTCAGATAGCATTTTTCTTAATCTACATATATTGGAAGGAGATTTAGCCTTGAAGCCTGCTTTGTAATAATTTTTCCATTTATAGTGGCTGAATGATATTGTACAATGTCAGTTCAATGATAGTACACCTTTAAGCAGCTTGGAAATACAAGGTCTTTTCCAGAGACACAAATGTTGGAGAGTTCCTTCCTCTCATGCCCCTGCCTTTTTTTTTTTTAACCATTTATATCCATTTTTAACTTAGATATACCCTAATAGTAATTTGCTAGCACAGCCAGTTATAGTCACAAAGAATTTAAGTAAAGGAATTGGTAAATGGTGCTAAAATAAAATTCTTCTGAGTCTGAAAATACCATGTTTCCCTGCTTTAATTATTCTGTGGAATTACTGTTTGTTTTGTTGGTAGAGGATTCTAGAGTAAACTAGTGTTGACTTCTAAGAATTTAATTGTGATAGTTTTTGTGAAATTCTGGTGAAACATGCCATAATTGTGGTTTCAAATGAGTTTTTTTATTCATTAGTTGACTTGTGGTGAAGGGCACTAGCTGCATCTCATTCTTACTATTATTTCACTTTTTCTGTCCATATTTTCCATCCCCAGGGGGGATATATCCCAACAGGCAAATTCATCTTTTAAAATTCTAATCCTTCACTCAATTCCTACAGTTTATTTTCTGTTTCCACTTCCTTTATTTCAGTACTTAAAGAATCTATAAATCATTACAGATTGCATGTTCTTACTAGCTTTGCAAATGTTCTTAGGCTGATAGATTCATCCCCTGTAGGCATTCTGCTGATTGGCTTCCATGCTTTTCTGTGACCAGCACACATACAATGCTGTCCATCACCAGTGCTGTATTTGAAGCTTTTCTACCTTATGTCTTCTTGGGACTTACAGTTTGAAATATCCAGTAGGTAATTAGTGACATGGCGCTGAAGCTCAGGTGAGAGACTGGGACTGTATGTAGATCTGTGAGTCATCTATATAGAGGAACTAGTTAAATCCATGGAGCAGCAGAGCTGCTTCACCAGTGGCATAGCTTTTTAGAACCAGGGTCACCTCTTTCCCACAATAGTATGTCAGAATAGGACTTTACCAAACTTACTTAAAGTTAGATAAATAAGAATAAGTAAAGAATAAATAAAGCTAGATAAATAAGAAATCAGATAGCAAGTATTAAAACTATAACCAGTTTAATGTGAATACATATCATTTAGTTTTTATGTCATTTGAATAGGCTATTACCAGTGAATGTCATTTCTGGACCTGAAGCAGTATTTTTTTTAATTTAAATTTTCTTTCTTATTATGAAATTAATAAGCATGAATGTTTCAATATGCAAAGAAAGACAGGAAAAGAGGATTATCTATGAAATTGAACTTCTATTATGTTTTATTTTTATATTTAAAAAATACACTATATTTGACATTATAGTAGCAAAACTGCCGCACTTGTATGTGTCCTTTCCTAAACATCTGTTCTCTTCTGTGTATTTTTAAATGTTTCATTACTGCTTTTTCTTTCTTTTCTCCTCTTTTTTTTGGCATCACTATCACTACCCAGCAATTTTTCTCCTACAATTTTTCTCCTACAATTTTTCTCCTTCCCAAGACATCGTCTTGTGTGTAACAAATAAGTATAGTCAAGCAAAATAGACACACACACAATGGCCACATTAAAAAAATATGTCATCTGTACCTCTAACTCTGTCAGGATATGGGAATCATAGTTCGTCAGTCATTTTCTAGAGTTAAGATTTGTCTTTTTATATTGATCAGAGTTTTTAAGACTTTCAAAAGCTATTTTCATTTACTTTATTGTAGTCATTGTACAAATTGTTCTTTTGGTTCAAGCAGTGAGTTTTAAAGCCCTTCTCTCTTTTTATTTAGTCTGTTAAGATGAATTTTCATGATGTGAGCTAATTTCAGCTTAAATCATAGTCGTTCTCCTTTTTTTTTTTTTGATATTGACCTTTCATTTTCATTTATTTATTTTAGGCAGTTGGGGTTAAGTGACTTGCCCCAGGTCGCACAGCTAGTAAGTGTCAAGTGTTTGGTCTGAGGTTAGATTTGAACTCAGGTCTTCCTGACTTCAGGACCAGTGCTCTATCCACTGCACCACCTAGGTGCCCCTTTTGATATTGTTTGAGGCATCTACTGGTGCATGACAGACCTGGATCCCAAATGTAGAAGGATGTTTGTTTCTGTTATTGTTGCTTATGAACTCTTGAATTTTGCTGCTTACTAGTGGTGACTTTTCCTTGCAACTTGAAGTAATCAGTCATCATTTAGCAATAATTAAACATTTATTAGCTTTTATTTGTGCGGTAGGCATTGTGTTTATAAATACAAAAAATAACAGTCTCATCTCTAGAGCTTCCATTTTCTATCCATGTTTGACAACATGTACATATATAATCATTTGCATAATGAATACAAGGTAGTTAGGTATTAAAAATGGTAAGATGTGATTAGATATGTGGGGTGAGAAGCACTTTATATATGTTAACTCCTTTTATGCTTACAACCTTTCAGTTAAGTGTTATTATGGTAAGTGTTATTATGATTTCCTGGTTTACAGTTGAGGAAACTGAGGTCTGTAGAGATTACATGAGTTGCCCAGGAACATACAGCCAGTAAGTATCTGGCAGGATTTGAACTTCCTGACTCCAAGTGCCATGCTTTTCCTATGTGTCACATAGCTGCCTAGGTATTTATTTCTGGGAAGTTCTCTCCTTTTCTTTCTCAAGCAGGAATCTGATGGTTGATAGGTACACAGTATTGCTGCTTGGGAGATATTGATGCTAATATATTATAATGATCCTCATGAGGATAAAAGTGTTGTGGTCTAGCAGAGTAGGCCAATGATCTTGGTGGAAGATAAAACTTGTGTTTAAGTTCTAGGTCTGCTGCTTACTATCTTTATGAACTTGGTCGAGTTTCTGTAGACTTCTTCAAGCCTCTCTCTAGGCCTGTTGGACTAGATAACTTCCAAGGCCCCTTTGAGCCCAAACATTTAGTGAATTCTTTAAAGGAGAAAGATGTTCTTTATTCTCATTCATTTGCACTTTAGTTAACACTAGCCATTTTCTATTTCACTTTCTAGTCACATTGTGATTTTTGCCATACTTTCTGTTAGCATTTCTTTCTCTTTAAATTTTTCCATTAAAATATGTTATTGTTATAGTATTAGGTTTTTTAAAAAATGGGCAACTTGAATTCTTAAAAGGTTTAGCTGTATGTATTATGGTCCAAATTGATACGTGTGTGGTGGTCATGGGGTTAGGGTAGGGTTACTTAACCTTGATTGTGTCATAAATACTTTGCACAATCTGGTAAAGCCTAAACTCCTTGGAATAATTTTTTTAAATGCATAAAGCAAAATATATATCATTACAAAGGAAAACCATCATGTTGAAGTATAGTTATAATATATATACATATATATGTATTTTAAAGTTAAAGATTAAGTAGTATCTGACATGTCAATTTAGGCTCATGCTCTCAAAAATGCTGTGGTAGATCAGAAATTTGGGGCTTGTAAGGTCTGCTGGGTACCCATAAGAGACATTTTATCTTTAACTGTATTTCTGAGCAGCTGTGACAGAAAATTAATTTTTCTATATATCTGTGAATAAACAGTTCCAAAAGGCAAGCATCCAAACTAGTTAAGTTTAGTTCCATGTGGAGTTGTAGCTGTTTGAGTGATTTGTAAATCATGGTGAGTTGGCTTAACTGTCTTCCCAAATATTTTCTCATAACTGGTTTTATATTCCTATCATTAGATAATATTTTGTACATTGAAATTGTAGTAGGAAAAACCAACCAAGCCAACCAGTTCTGAATATAATTTGAAGAACTTTCCCTAAAGGATTGTAAAATTCTTTAAGAAATAGAAGCCTCATACTGTTACTTAAACACTTATTGTAAGCACTAATGATCTGTTGATATATATATATTTTAATTTGCCAGTTGGATTTTGTTTTCCCAGCAAAGGTTAACCTAGACTATTATACCTAGATTAAAATATATAAAGGAGTGTGGTCAACTGATTAATGTAGCAGTAGGCAGTCATATGACTTCAAAACTTTCAAATAACCTCTATTTGAGGTTAGGGGCTGCCAGGTGGCACATTGGGTGGTAGAGTGCAGGGCCTGGAATCAGGAAGATTCATTCATCTTTCTTAGTTCAAATCTGGCCCCAGACACTTTACTAGCTGTGTGACCCTGGGTAAATCACTTAACCCTGTTTGCCTCAGTTTCATCATCTGTAAATTCAGCTGGAGAAGGAAATGGCAAGCCACTCCAGTATCTTTGCCAAGAAAACCCCAAATGGGGTCGTGAGAAGTTGGACACGACTGAAATGACTGAGCAATTGAATGCTAGCCTCCTAAGACTTTTGCAGTGAGTAAATCCTGTTATAACTAACCTCGAGGAAATACTCACAGTTGTTTGTTTTCACTAGAAATTTGTTGTCTAATATTGCTTAAAATAAGGAGACCATAGAACGGGAATCTTTTTGTTAAATATTTTGTTACAGTAGAACTTTTTGTAGCAGGATCTGACTTTTAATATGATAGAGCATGATGTAGTATAGTCTAGTGGGTAGAACACCTTAGAGATAGGATAACCTGGTTTCCTATCTCCTTGTGAGTCTCTAAGACTATAATTTATAGACTATAAGTTGACAATTTTCATTCTCCCTGTGGCTCCCCACCCCTTGGCAGGGTATGTGCATTTTAAGTAAATAGGAATTTTGGAGTTACAGATTAAGTATTTGATTCTATGTTATTCTCTGATTTTTTTTTTTCCCCACAGTAAGACTGAGACCCCTAAGAGCCCTAAGATTCTTTCATTTTGCGCAAAGGGGAGAGATTTATGAATAGGGTCCTTTTTAAAAACTAATGACACTTTTTTCCCAAAAGAAGTATTAAAAGAGAAAATAAAAATTCCTTTGCAAGTTGGAGTCATTAAACCCTTAAAGTTTTGAAAGCCTCTGACTCCTTTGGTCTTCTAAACTTTGTATTGTTAGAGATCTTAGGATAGAATCCAGATAGATTGTGCTTCACCTCTCTTGCATCATTGTTTTGGCGAGATTCACTATGTTCCCGGTTCTGATCAAATTTAGTTCTAATGTAGTTCATTGACTTTTTGTTCCTGGAATCTGAGTCTCTCATGGAAGTCTGAAGAATTCTTTGAAGAATTTGAAGAATTCTTAATCTTTCTGGACAGTGCCAAAAGCATATGCGTTATGCTGGATGGCTAGACTATTTAAACTATTTGTAACTATATGTTAAATATTTATCCAGAATGAAGAAAATACCCTTTATTGATTATTGGCTGTCAATATTGTTACTTGTTTCTTATTGAGCATATTTTTCTTTTTATCCTCTTTTCATTCTCCCCAGATAGGAGAGATTAGAATTTGTTAAAAAAAAAATACCTCGAACCAAACTTCATTGTATGACTTCTATTTGTCATTATGACTATTATTGTTTTCGTTAAGGTTAGGAGAACTTTCATGTTGATACTGGGGAAACATATTGATTTTTCTCCCATCCTTTACACAATATGAAAACCTTCAGCGGCTCCCTGTTATCTCTAGAATAAAATAAAAATATCCCTTAGATTGGCATTTAAAGCTTTCTTTTGGCTCCATCTTATCTATCTGTCTTTCTAGCTCTGTCTCATCATTCTCCTACACGTCCTTTACATTCTAGTCTAACTACTAGTTATTCCCTCAGTTAGCCATGTTGCTAATCATCTCCATGCATTTATATGGTTTTCCCTTGAGTGTGGAATGTAATCCCTCCTCATCTCCTCCTTTTAGGATCCTTACCTTCCTTCAAGATTCTGCTCAGGTATCACTTTCTCTGTGAAGTCTTTCCTGATTTCCCCTCCTCCCCTAGTTGTTAGTGTTCTGTTTCTCCTCATCTTATCCTAGTGTGCTTTGTTCATCCCCCTTCCCCTTTCTTGTTCTCCCTTGTTATTACACAGCTAATTACACAGCTCCCTTGCAGGGAGGGACTATTTCATTTTTGTGTTTGTTTCCCCAGGGTCTCACACAGTGCCTGGGACATAGGCAAATAACAAATATTTGAATTTAATTGAATTGCATTCCAAACCAGCAGTAGCCTGTGTGTGGTATGTTAATCTTGGTAGCTTTAAATAAGCTCCTTTTTGACATTTTTGGAACTAAGCTTGCATCAGATTCACCTTGTTTTGAGGGGCTTATGTGTTTTTATCAGAGTAAGCTGGAGTATACTACAAACCAACTGTCTGTGTATACGTTGTGATCAATATAGGATCTTGATCTGTTCTGTGGCAAGTGGATGTCATTGTCTTAACTGATTAGTTGGAAAATGTTCTTATTGTCATTTAATAATCTTTTTCTGCTTGGGTCCTCTGTGTGTGTGTGTGTGTGTGTATGTGTGTGTGTGTGTGTGTGTGTGTGTGTGTTTTTCCTGACTGATCTAGTACCTCATTAATATAGTCTGTGGGCATACTGGGGCTTGTCTTACGCAGATACACCAGTATATACATTCTTGTTGTTGTTGTTACTTTGCCCTTGTAGCATCTAGGGCTGATCCACAACTGAAAAGAATTTGTGAATGTGCTTTATGGCAGGCACACTGATTATAGCTGCTGCAAAAATAATTAAAATTTAAATCACCCCATGGTTTAAACTCCCTATTCTCCACAAAGCCTGAGCCAACCAATTCATCTTGGAACCTGTGAGGGGCAACTGAATACAAATAGGAATGGAGAGAGGGATGGACTACTAGGGGATAGGCCAGGGGTGAGTGGAATGGTCAGCAAATGCCCCCTCATAAAGATGCACTGAGGCTTATCAAATTGATTTCAGAAATGTCCTTGATGGAATCACCTACAGTGTTTTAAATGTTGGCTTGATATTCAAAGTAACCAATAGAAGCCAACTCAGAATGTGAATGTAGAAACTATAATGAAGGAAAACAATGAAGGAAAACAATACTGCCGCAAAAATAATGTATATTTGCTGCATATGTGTATGTGTAACGTATATTGGTTGTAGTATTGTTTTCTTTTGCCTACTTTGTGTGTGTGTGTGTGTATACGCTATGTACTTTGTTTTTGTTTCCTCTATTAGAATTACAGATAATGCTTTCACTTCATTTCAGATAGATTCTTATCATTTCAAGAAATGCTCCATTTATTCTTATGCTTTCTAATCTTCTTAATAGGAATGAGCATATTGTTTTGTCAGAAAGGTTTCTTAAGCATCTATTGAAATAATCGTATCTGTTTCTGTTATTGATATGGTTGCTTATTCTTATAGCTTTCTTAATTTTTGAACTAGCCCTTCATTCCAGGGCAATTTCCAGTCACTCCCTCCCTGCTCTAACTCTGCAAGTTTTTGACCTGGGTTTGGTTCTGAACAACAATAGACTGCTATCTGACCCGGCCATTGTCAGCCAGCTGGGAAAGCTCTGCTGGTTCTCAGGATCAGTGCTCAGGCTTTGTTTTGGTCTGGGATTGCTGCCCTAGTTATTCCTCTGTAGGCTTTTGACTAGGCTAAAAGTTGAAACTAAGATTACATTCTGCTCCTTGAGTCATAGTCACACTATGTTCATTTCTAAATTTTCTCCTTTCAATCTGTTGCCAACCAGTGATGTTGCTCCCTAATCCAGGAATTCCAGATGCTGCCCTGGATCTGCAACTTAACACTGGGTAATGGGTAACAAGTAGCATCTCTTCCTGTACCCCCAGATCATTGTTTTCTTGTATGGGTCTAGGATCTTTTTGCCTCTGCTTGAGTGCTAGAGTGTTATAAGCTAATACTCCAGGCTCCATACCTAGTGCCTGCAGACTTCTCTGTCTGTCTCTCTATGCTGATCTGGTCTGAAAAATATTACTCACTGGGACATTTTTCTTGTATTTCTCCATCGTGACTCAATTTGGTGCATTTTCTAAATGTGTTTCAAGGAGTTTAGTAGGGAGAACTAGGTGTAGTATTTCCTGCTACTGGTTCTGTCTCCCTGTTTATATATTTGAATCTTTTCCTTATGTGTTTTGGATATGAGTCCTTTAGTAAAGAAACTTTTTTTTTAATAACAGCTCATGCTTATATAGAAAATTTAAAGTTACAAAACAGTACAAGTATTACTATCCCCATTTTAAAGACAAGAAAACTGAGGATCAGAGAGTTGGATAGCTGTAGTTAGTGAGTGACAAAGCTCTGACTCAAAGTCTCCTGATTCCTAATCCAGAACATTTTTTTTCCTATGATGTCAAACTGCAGTTTTCAAAACAGGAAAAAACCTATTACTGTGAACAAGACTTGGGTCCAAATATTTTATATCTTTAGCTATTTCTAGGAAAAAATTCCAATTTTTTTTCCCTACTAGATTATAGCTAGTAGTGGGGAGGTAGGTGGTGCAATGGATAGAGTGCCAGGCCTGGAGTCAGGAAGACTCATCTTCCTGAGTTCAAATCTGGCCTCAGACACTTATTAGCTATGTGACTCTGGCTGAGTCACTTTTTTAAAAAAAATTTTAATTTTTTCCATATACTTTTTAGTTGAAAATTTTTCTCCCTTTTCCTCCCCCCCCCACCCTCCCATAGACAGCGCACAATCTGATATAGGCTTTACATTTACATACCCATTAAACATATTTTCACATCAGTGAAGTTGTAAGTACCAGTTAAAACCAATAGGAGGAACCATCAGAAAGATGAAACAAAACTCAACAGAAGGTAAAAATAAGTGATAGTGATTCGACTTCCATAGTTCTTTCTGTGGATGTGGACAGCCTTTTCCATCCTGAGGCCTCTGGAGATGTCTTAGATCCTTGTAATGCTGAGAAGGGTTCAGTTTAACAGTCTTGGTCATTGCATAACGTGGCTGTTATTGTGTACAAAGTCCTCTTGGTTCTGCTCACTTCACCCAGCATCAGACCATATAAGTCTTTCCAGGTTTTTCTGAAGTCAGCCTGTTCATCATTTCTTATAGCACAATAGTATTCCATTACATTCATATACCACAACTTGCTCAGCCATTCCCCAATTGATGGGCATCCTCTCAATTTCCAATTCTTTGCCCCCACAAAAAGAGCTGCTATGAATATTTTTGTACATGTGGGTCCTTTTCCCATTTGTTTGATCTCTTTGGGATATAGCCCTAGAAGTGCTATTGCTGGATCAAAGGGTATGCACATTTTTGTAGCCCTTTGGGCATAGTTCCAAATTGTTCTCCAAAATGGTTGGATCATTTCACAACTCCACCAACAATGTATTAGTGTTCCAATTTTCCCACATCTTCTCCAACATTTATCATTTTCCTGTTTTGTCATGTTGGCCAATCTGATAGGTGTGATGTGGTACCTCAGAGTTGTTTTGATTTGCATTTCTCTAATCAATAATGATTTAGAGCATTTTTTCATATGACTATAGATGGCTTTAATTTCTTCATCTGAGAACTGTCTGTTCATATCCTTTGACCATTTATCAATTGGGGAATGGCTTGTGTTCTTATAAATTTGTCTTAATTCTCTATATATTTTAGAAATGAGGCCTTTATCAGAGAGACTGGTTGTAAAAATTCTTTCCCAATTTTCTACCTTCCTTCTAATCTTAGTTGCATTGGCTTTGTTTGCGTAAAAACTTTTCAATTTAATGTAATCAAAATTATCCATTTTGCTTTTCATAATGTTCTCTATCTCCTGTTTGGTCATGAATTCTTCTGTTCTCCATAGATCTGATAGGTAAACTATTCCTTGTTCTCCCAGTTTACTTATGGTATCAGCCTTTATATCTAAGTCATGAACCCATTTTGACTTTATTTTGGTATATGGTGTGAGATTTGGGTCTATGCCTAGTTTCTGCCATACTCTTTTCCAGTTTTCCCAGCAGTTTTTTTCAAAGAGTGGGTTCTTATCCCAGAAGCTGGGGTCTTTGGGTTTATCAAATAATAGATTACTATAGTCATTGACTACTGTGTCTTGCATATTTAACCTATTCCACTGATCCACCTCCCTATTTCTTAGCCAGTACCAAGCAGTTTTGATGATTGCTGCTTTATAATACAATTTAAGATCTGGAATTGCTAGGCCACCTTCCCCTGCATTTCTTTTCATTAGTTCCTTTGATATTCTGGACCTTTTGTTTTCCAAATGAATCTTGTTATTATTTTTTCTAACTCTATAAAATAATTTTTGGTAGTTTGATTGGTATGGCACTGAATAAGTAAATTAGCTTAGGTAGGATTGTCATTTTTATTATATTAGCTCGGCCTACCCATGAGCAACTGATGTTTTTCCAATTATTTAGATCTGATTTTATTTGTGTGAAAAGTGTTTTGTAATTGTGTTCATAGAGTTCCTGGGTTTGTTTTGGAGGTAGACTCCTAAATATTTTATAATGTCTACAGTAAGTTTAAATGGGATTTCTCTTTCTATCTCTTGCTGTTGGGCTTTGTTGGTAATATATAGAAATGCTGATGATTTATGTGGGTTTATTTTATAGCCTGCAACTTTGCTAAAGTTGTTTATTATTTCAAGTAGTTTTTTACTTGATTCTCTAGGATTCTCTAAGTATATCATCATGTCATCTGCAAAGAGTGATAGCTTTGTTTCTTCTTTGCCTATTCTAATGCCTTCAATTTCTTTTTCTTCTCTTATTGCTAAAGCTAAGTTTCCAGTACAATATTGAATAACAGTGGTGATAATGGACATCCTTGTTTCACCCCCGATCTTATTGGAAATGCTTCTAGCCTGTCCCCATTACATATAATGCTTGCTGAAGGTTTTAGATATGCTATTTATTATTTTAAGGAAGACTCCATTTATACCTATGCTTTCTAGTGTTTTTAATAGGAATGGGTGTTGTATTTTATCAAAAGCTTTTTCTGCATCTATTGAGATGATCATGTGGTTTCTGTTGGTTTTGTGTTGATATGCTCAATGATGCTGATAGTTTTCCTAATATGAATCAACCCTCATTCTGGTATAAATCCTACCTGGTCATAGTGTATTATTCTTGTGATAAGTTGCTGCAATCTACTTGCTAGTATTTTGTTTAAAATTTTTGCATCTATATTCATTAGAGAAATTGGTCTATAATTTTCTTTCTCTATTTTGACTCTTCCTGGTTTAGGTATCAACACCATATTTGTATCATAAAAAGAATTTGGTAAGACTCCTTCTTCACCTATTTTCCCAAATAGTCTATATAGTGGAATTAATTGTTCTTTAAATGTTTGATAGAATTCATGTAAATCCATCTGGCCCTGGAGATTTTTTCCTAGGGAGTTCATCAATGGCTTGTTCAATTTCTTTTTCTGAGATGGGGTTATTTAAGTATTTTACTTCCTCTTCTGTTAATCTGGGCAATTTATATTTTTGTAAATATGTATCCATTTCACTAAGATTGTCAAATTTGTTGGCATATAGTTGGGCAAAATAATTCCTAATTATTGTTTTAATTTCCTCTTCCTTGGTGGTAGCTTCACCCTTTTCATTCTTGATACTAGTAATTTGGTTTTCTTCTTTTTTTTTTAATTAAATTAACCAAAGGTTATCTATTTTATTGGTTTTTTCATAAAACCAGCTCTTAGTTTTATTTATTAGTTCAATAGTTTTCTTAATTTCAATTTTATTAATTTTTCCTTTGGTTTTCAATATTTCTAATTTGGTGTTTAGTTGAGGATTTTTAATTTGTTCTTTTTCTAGTTTTTTTAGTTGTATGCCCAATTCATTAATCTCCTCTTTTTCTATTTTATTTATGTAAGCATTTAGAGATATAAAACTTCCCCTAAGAACTGCTTTCGCTGCATCCCATAGGTTTTGGTATGTTGTCTCATTATTGTCATTCTCTTGAATGAAATTATTGATTGTTTCTATGATTTGTTGTTTGACCCAATCATTTTTTAGGATTAGATTATTTAGTTTCCAATTATTTTTTAGTCTATCTTTCCATGGCCCTTTATTACATATAATTTTTATTGCATCATGATCTGAAAAGGATGCATTTAATATTTCTGCCTTTCTGCATTGGATTGTGAGGTTTTTATGCCCTAGTACATGGTCAATTTTTGTGTATGTGCCATGTACTGCAGAAAAAAGTATATTCCTTTCTATCCCCATTCAGTTTTCTCCAGAGGTCTATCATACCTAACTTTTCTAATGTTCTATTCACCTCCTTAACTTCTTTCTTGTTTATTTTGTGGTTAGACTTATCTAGTGCGAGAGGGGGAGGTTCAGGTCCCCACTAGTATAGTTTTGCTGTCTATTTCTTCCTGTAACTCCCTTAGCTTCTCCTGTAAGAATTTGGATGCTATACCATTTGGTGCATATATATTTAGTAATGATATTACTTCATTGTCTATGGTGCCTTTTAGCAGGATGTAGTTTCCTTCCTTATCTCTTTTGATTAGATCTATTTTTGCTTTTGCTTTGTCTGAGATCAGGATTGCTACCCCTGCTTTTTTTACTTCAGCTGACGCATAATATATTCTGCTCCAGCCTTTTACCTTTACCCTGTATGTGTCACTCTTTTTCAAATGTGTTTCCTGTAAACAACATATTGTAGGATTATGGTTTTTAATCCATTCTGCAATCCGTTTCCTTTTATGGGAGAGTTCATCCCATTCACATTCACAGTTATGATTACTATCTGTGTCTTTTTCTCCATCCTTTTCCCCCCATTTATGCTTTTCTTTCTCCTTTTTCCTTTCCCCCTTCACTAGTGTTTTGCTTTTGACCACTGCCTCCTTCAGTCCCTCCTCCCTTTTATTATCCCTTTCCCTTTTCTTCCCCTTTAGTCTTACTGCTGCTTCTTCCCTCTTTCCCCCTCCCTTTTCTTTCCCCTTTTCCCTCCTACTGCCTATAGGGCAAGTTAGATTTCTATACCTAACTGATTATATTATGCCCTTCTTGAGCCAAATCTGATGAGAGTAAGGTTCAAACAATGCTCCCCCCCCCCCGCTGTAATAGGATTTTGTGTCTTTTCCTGTAATGTAATTTACCCTTGTCTGCCTCCTCCTTTCTCAGTACATTTTCTAAGATCAGATTGATCCACTTATTTGGATCCATTTAACCCACTTGATTAGATTTTTTTTTATCATTACATCAAAGTCAACTAATATCCACCCTCTTTATGTATACTCCTTTAACAAGGTGTAATAACAATACAGTTCTCAAGGGTTGCAAGTCTCATATTCCCTTGTAGGGGTTTAGACAGCTGCGCGCCCCCCTCCCCCCCCCTTACAACATATTGTATCCTTCTTGAGTCCTGTACTTGAAGATCAAATTTTTTGTTGAGCTCTGGTCTTTTTATCAGGAAAGTTTGGAAGTCTCCTATTTCATTGAATATCCACCTCCTCCCTTGAAAAATGATGCTCATTTTTGCTGGGTAATTGATCCTTGGCTGCATTCCAAGCTCCTTTGCCTTATGGAATATCATGTTCCATGCCCTGTGGTCTTTTAATGTAGAAGCTGCAAGGTCCTGTGTAATCCTGACTGTGGTTCCATGATATTTAAATTGTTTCTTTCTGGCTGCTTGCAGCACCTTCTCTTTCATCTGGTAATTTTGGAATTTTGCTATTATATTCCTTGGTGTTGTCAATTTGGGATCTCTTTCAGGTGGTGATCGTGGATTCTTTCTATGGTTATTTTCCCTTCTGGTTCTAGGACTTCGGGCAGTTTTCCTTTATGATTTCCTGAAAGATACTGTCCAGGCTCTTTTTTTCATCATGATTTTCAGGTAGTCCAATAATTTTTAAATTGTCTCTCCTGAGTCGATTTTCCAGGTCGGTTGTTTTACTGATGAGGTATTTTACATTTTCATCTATTTTTTCATTTTTTTGTTTCTGTTTGACTGATTCTTGCTCTCTCATAGAGACATTAGTTTCCATTTGTCCAATTCTAGTTTTTAACAGATTGTTTTCTTCTGTTAGTTTTTGTACTTCCTTCTTCAATGGCCAATTGTGTTTTTTAGGGACTTGTTTTCTTCAGTGTATTTTTTTTCCAATTGGCCAATTGTATTTTTGAAGGACTCTTCTACCTCTCTCATTTGACTATTAAAATCCTTCTTGAGCTCTTCTAAGAAGGCTTTTTGGGCTTCAGACCAGTTCATATTCCCTTTTGTTGTTGCAGATGTGGGTTTGTTGACAATGTTGTCCTCTTCAGAATTTCTGTCTTGATCTTCACTCTTCTCATAATATGAATCTATGGTACGTTTCTTTTTACTCATGGTGTTTCTTTATTCCCTGGCCTTTAAAGAGATTGAGCTCTCCTGCTGGGGAACAGAGGTACTGACCCAAGCTTCTTGTGTTGGGAGCCTAGGTCTTGGTCACTGGCTTTGTGTGCTGGGGCCTCTTATGTGGCAATTGGAGGCTGTAGGTTTCTGGCAGCTTACCTCTGTTGGGCTGGAATCAGCAAGGCTGGAACTTTCAGGCAATTCTAGGTTGCCTGCTTTTCCTTTCCTTTAGCTTTCTTCAGCTCCTTTTAGATGGGTGCTGCAGGGTGTTTATCTGCCTGGGGCCCCTGCAGTGTTGTCTCCCTCTTTCTGCTAATGCACTGGGAGATTCCTTTGTGTGAGTGCCGAGGCTCCTGGTGGTTTTCTGAGCTGGTTTCCACCGGTTCCCCCCCCTCACTGAGGCACTGGAGGTCCAGGTGTTGGTGTTTGCCTGCTCTACCACCTGGGCTTCAGGATTTCTTCACAATTGGAGGCTGCAGGGCTCTACAGCTCACCTGGTGTTGGGTTGGAATCAGCAAGGCCGGGCTTTAGGAAGCCTTTAGGTTGTTTTCTTCACCTCCTTTCAGATGAATGCCAGGGTACTTATCTGCCTGGGGCCCTTGTAGTTCTGCCTCCCTTATTTTTGCTGAGGCACTGGGAGACCGTTTGCTGGGCTGCTGCACTGCTGCTCCCTCTTTCTTCTAGTTCAGGTGTTCCAGGGTTTTTTTTTTTCTGGGGTGATATTTTCTGGGTTTTCAGAGGTTGATAAGGGAGAGTGAGAGCGAGAGCCTTTTCACTCTGCCATCTTGGCTCCCGGAAGCGGAACCTAATAAAGAAACTTGTTGCAAATATTTTTTCAATTTACTTTTTTATCGTCTAATTTTAACTGTATTAGATATGTTTGTATAAAAACTTTTCAATTTCATATAATCAAAATCTTCTACTTTATATCTTATGTTCTGCTCTGTTGCTTGTTAAATCCTGAATTCTTCCCCTCTCCATACATCTAAAAGGTCTTTGCTTCTCTAATTTGCTAATGATATCAACTTTTGTGATTGTCATGTTTCCATTTGGAGTTTATCTTATATGGTTTGAAATGTTGATTTATACCTAATTTCTACCAAACTGTGTTCCAGTTTTTCTGCCAATTTTTGTCGAATAGCCTGGTTACTAGGGTCTTTGGTTTTATTGATCACTAAACTCTTGTCTTTGTTTACTTCTGTATATTTTATACTTATTCTGTTCCACTGACTGTTCCACTAGTCAACCTCTGTGTAAAAATAGATTTTTATGGATACATTTTCTTTTTCCCTTGCTTAGATCTCCCATTGTATCTGTACACCTACCTATTCTCAGAGATGCATCCCTTATAATAATTATTTAACAAAGAAAAGTGTTTCCAATGCTTTTCTGTATTTGTTTTGGAATTATACAAACAAAGTTGCCTAAACCATCTATGTCCTTTGACCTAGTGATTCTACTGCTAGACATATACCTCAAAGAGGTAATTTTTCTTTTTTCTTTTTTTGCTTTTTGGTGAGTCGATCGGGGTTAAGTGACTTGCCTAGGGTCACGCAGCTAATAAGTGTCATGTGTCTGAGGCTGGATTTGAACTCAGGTCCTCCTGACTCCAAGAGCAGAGCTCTGTGCACTGCGCCACCTAGCTACTCCTAAAGAGGTAATTTTTCAAAGAAAAATTACATATCCATCAAAATATTTACAGCAGCACTTTTTGTGGTAGCTAGGAATTGAAAACAAAGTAGATGCACCATGCTTCTAAGAGATCCAGGCAGTTTTTGCTAATAATTTCTTGAAATATGGTATCAAGGCTCTTTTTTTGAGCTTTTAATTAAATGTTATTGTTTCTAGTTGTTTCATGGAGTCATTGCTTTCTTTTTGGTCAATCTTAATTTTCAGGGAGTTGAATTCTTGGGTAATGTTTAAAAGCATCTGTTGTTAGCTATTTACTTTTCTTGCAGTTTTTCCCCCATTGCTATTTTTTCCCCAGTAACATTACATTTTATCAAAAAATAAATATGGCCTCAAAAAAGGGATATGGGAGGACATTCGTTTTTCCCCTATTCCTTTTTAAAGTTAGGAAGTCCATGGATATGGAACGTTGCGCATATTTTCAGACTTTTTTTGATGTATTGATCAGTTGTCTTGATTTTTTCCCTTTTTTTTTGTTAATTTTTTTGTGTCATGAGATGACTCTGCAAGTTTGGAGGAGGTGAAATACCGAGAGAAAATTGTGAAATGAAAAATAAAAGCAATAACTTTTAGCTTTTTAAAAATATATGTATATTCATTTTTTTCTTATTTAATTTTTTCTAGGTACTCTTCTAGTCTTTGTGGCCAGGGAAGAAATTCTTTTCTCTGAGGCCCTACTTGGACTTGTTAAAAAAAAAATTATTTTTGGTGGGTTTACCTTTTGGACTTCTCTTGGTCCTTAATATTTTTTCATTGTGTTAGTGTTTTTCTTCTGTTTACTCGTGTCTCTAGTTCTAAATTAGGGCTTTATGCTAGGGTGATACTCTGTTCCTCTCCCTCCTCCTCCTTCTCCTCCTTTTCCTCCTCTTCCTCCCCCCTCTCCCCCAGGGTCACACAGCTAGTAAGTATCAAGTGTTTGAAATCAGATTTGAACTCAGGTCCTCCTGACTTCAGGGCCGGTGCTCTATCTACTGCACTAGCTGCCCCTAGGCTTCACTTTTTAAAGTAATTCCTTTGTTTTAGTTTAGTCTCCTTGTGACTTAACTTAGCTTTTGCCTTGCCACCTTCTCTATCTCCTTCTCCTTGCAGATGTCCAAACCCATAATTGTCTTCATCTCTCATGGGCCCCAACAGATGTTGATTGTGCTGATAGCAAGTCTTTTTTCTGTTTTTAAAATTTTTATTTAGTGTTTTATTTTTCTCCTGTTACATGTAAAAACAATTTTAACATTCATTTTTAAAACTTTGAGTTCCAAATTCTCTCCCTTTCTCCCTCCCCTCATTGATAAGGCAAACAATTCAATATAGGTTATACATGTGTAATCATGCGAAACACTTACTTAAGTTATGTTGTGAAAGACTAATATTTCCCTCCATCCTATTCCCTCCTTGTTTATTCTGTTCTCTTTGTCCTTTCACACTGTCCCTCCTCAAAAGTATTTTGCTTCTGACTCCCCCCCCCCGCCAATATCTTCTCTCCCTTATATCACCCTCCTTTCTCTTATCCTCTTCCCTCCTGTTTTCCTGTAGGATAAGATAGATTTCTATACCCAATTGATTGTGTATGTTATTACCTCTTTGAGCCAGTTCTTATGAGAGTAAAGTTCACTTACTTCTTCTCTCTTCATCTCCACTGTAAAAGGTTTTTCTTGCCTCTTTTATGTGAGATAATTTACCCCATTCTACCTCTCCCTTTCTTTTTCCCAGTACATTCCTCTCTCATGCCTTAATTTCATTTTTTAGATATCATTCCTTCATATTCAACTCATACCTCTGTGCCCTCTGTCTATATATACTCTTCTAACTACCCTAATAATGAGGAAGGTCTTGTGTTACAAATATCATCTTTCCATATAGGAATGTAAACAGTTTAACTTTAGTAAGCTCCTGCCTCAGTGCTAGCAAAGAGACCTCTGTAATCTCCTTTTGACGAATTGTTTGATCCCCTTACCATCTGTGGGCTGAGAGCCCCAAGGTCTGCTCTTAGTTTGATGGGGCTGGGGTTTTTCTGGCACAGCCTGCGCTGGACTGTGCTCCTCTTTCACCCAGGCCCAACAGACCTTTCCTGCTGACCTTAGAAGTTGTTTTTGGCATCTGTGAGCTGAGAAGTCTGGAAACTGCCACTGCTGGCAGTGGTGATTCAGTCGCCCTGAGCTCTGCTCCAGGTTCACTGGAGCCTGGTCTGCTTTGCTGTGCCCTGAGCTGGACTGTGCTCTTCTCTCACCCTGGTGCAACACATCTTTTCTGTTGAACTTCCAGGTTGTCTTGGGCTGGAAATTTGTTTCACTCTGCCTTTTTGTGGTTTTTGCTGCTCTAGAATTTGTTTAGAGTCATTTTTTTGAAGGTTATGTGGAAAGTTTGTGGGAGAGCTCAGGCCAATCCCAGCAGGTCTTTTTCAAGACTCCAAAAGTAGGTACTTTGATTCCCAGGTCTGCCCTGCCCCTTGCTTCTGTGTGTGCCACAAATGTGGGCTGCCTGGGTGCTGCAATTCCTGAGGGCTGTCTGGGCCTGTGTCTTGCTGTGCTTGACTGTTGAGCTGACTGGGCCTGTCACCAGCAGTGTTTAGAGAGGGCTACCCGAGTTTTGTTGACACTTGTGTAGCCATCACTCTCGTTATGGTCTCTGATGTAGCCTTTTCCCCTGCTTTGGATTGTCTCTGCTCATGTTCTTGTTGCCTTCCATCTTCTTTTGACCTAGTTCTACTCGGAGCATCCATAGAATTCTTGATATCTTTTTGTGCAGTTCAGATGAAGGCATTTATAGCTGTTTCTCTTTGGTTTTCTTTTTTACTGCTCCTTCTATGCATTTTTAGAGCTTTACTGGATTTTGTGAGAGTTGTGGGGTCCTCTACATCCTGACACACTGGTATTTGATGTGGGGTAGGCAAGCTAGCGTAGATGAAACTGGAGGGAACGGCAGCTAGGTGGCACAGTGGATAGAGCTCTGGCCATGGAGTCAGGAGGACCTGAGTTCAAATCCGCCCTCAGACCAAACACTTGACACTTACTAGCTGTGTGACCCTGGGCAAGTCACTTAACCCCCATTGCCAAAAAATAAAAAACACTGGAGGGAGCATATGCCAGGTGAGTGAAACCACCATGACCACCTTGACCATTATCTCCCCTCAGACCCTGGTAGAACTGGTTCAGGATCCTGTATCCAAGAGTCTTGGGAATAGCAGTGCCCCATAAACTCTCCAACCTGCTTTCAGCCTAGACTCATAAGCCATCATTGGAAGAAGATGTAATTTTGTAGATGAGGCCCTCCTTCATCACCACCAGCAGAAAGTGTTGACCAGTTATCACTAACACTCAGATGGGTACGGTCATCTGGCAGTGGCAGCACCACCAGTCCAGCTTCCTGCGAAGACCACATAGCCATCACCTGGAGAAGCCATCTCCACCAACTGCCACACATAGGGCAGCAAGCTGGAGTAGTACAGCACCCTGACAGGAAGCAGCATGTATCAGGCAAGTCAGACCACCAATTTAAGCACCATTTCCCCTCAGATCCTGATGGAGATAGCTCAGGACCTTGAACCCAAAAGCCATGGAAATCGCAATGCTTCCAGGAGCCCAGTGCCTCAGCCATCATCCTGGGAAACAACTCCTATGGAGATATGTAACCTGGCAACTGCCCTTGCAGGTGCTGCAGCCCCTGAAGTCCTAGGGGAAAAAAATCTATGCCACTGTCAAAAGGTTCAATATCAGTAATTGATACAATTTTATTAGTAGAAATGACTTGAAAGAGGAGCTATGAACTTTAACTTTTCTGTGTGACTTGCAGCTGAAACCTTCCGTGTGTTGTCTCCTCCATTAGAATGAGCTCCTTGAGACCTAGGACTGTGTTCCTTTTCTGTTTGTATCTACAGAGCTTGTCCTGGTGCTTTGCACGTAATAAGTGCTTAATAAATGCTTCATTCATTCTTCCTCAATTCTCAGTGTGTTCTGTTAATTGATATTATGTTGAAATCCTTCGTGTATTCTAAACACTTTGTTTTGAAAGACTGATCCACAGATCATAGTGGTAAAAGCCCTGTTGTGTTACTTTATGTATTTCCTGTGAGTCTTAGATTTGATTTTTTTCCCCCTAACAAACACTCTTTTGATAACAAATACAGAAATGGGTGAGAAACACTGTGGCAAATGTGGCTAAAGTAGGAGTTGGGATTTGACCACAAATTTGGTAGATTGTTGGGGAATTTAATTAAATCATTCCCTCTGTTGTTCTTATCCATGTAGTGGAAATAAAAATTCTAGTCTCATAAAGTAGCTTAGTAGGATTAAGTCTAACTAATAATTTACTATGTTTTGTGAACAAAACATTAAATATTTGTGTCTAGAGATCATTTTAGATATTATTTCAGTGAGATAGACGGTACAGTGGATAGATAGAGCTTTAATTTTGAGTCAGGAAGACGAGTTCAAATCTTAATGTCCTAGAGGTAAGATGCTTACCTGTCTCATTCTTTGTTTCCCCATCTGTAAAATAAAGATAATAATGGATTGGCTTCAGGATTAAATGAGATAACACATATAAAGTACTTTTTGAACCTGAAAGCACTATATAAATTCATTATTACCACCACCACTGCCACCACCACCACGACCATCATCATGTTGATAACAAAAGGTTACTAAGTTGATAATAGTTTTTTTATTCTCTTTATTAAATGATAGCATTTAATACAAAATATTGAAGATAAAAAGCACCATGGTAAATTGGAAAGAATCCTGGGTTTAGAGTCAGGCAGCTTGAGTTTGGATTTCTGCTCTGCCATTTACTGTTTCTGAAATCTTGGGCAAATCACATGACCTCTCTGGGCCTCAGTTTCCTTATCTTTAAAATGAAAGTGTGAGACTAGATGAATATCATGGGCCCTTTTATCCTAAATTTATGATCCTGTAATCTTTCTAGTCCCCCTTTTGCAATATCAGAAAAGGCTATACTTTAATTTTTGTCAGCTAAAAGTGAGAGATTTATGACAATTCATCCCCACCTTGTGCAATCTGGAGTGCTTTGTATACTTCTGAAGAACAATATTGATATTTTGAATGCTCTTGAAGATCTGCGACTTCCAAATATGATGGAAACATCTATGTAGTGGCTCAGATATTCAAATAAATCTGTGATCTCATTAATTTGGAAGTTCCTTCCAGTGGTGTAGTTTGTTATCCATCCATGCTTCCCCATGGACCCTTGTTTATATTTTCTTATAAGTTTGCCACAGAGGAACTGCCCAACATACAGGAAACCTTTCTCAATTTCTTCTGATCCTGTGAGTGTGGAGTTTTCTGGATCACCTCCTGTCTTCCCTTGCCCATTTGCTCTTACTAGTATACCATTTCTTGATGATATCTTTGATTCCTGTTCTTTAAAAACATGAGGAAAATGAGGCTCAGAAGAGGTATGACTTCCCATGGTCATCTAGCTACTAACTGTTGACAGGAGAGTGGGACTTAGTTTTTGTGACTTGGAAGTCCAGCAGTGTTTCCCACCAAGCCATGCTCTTCTGCATTGTGTCTCATGTTGGCTATTTTGTCAACCTTAAGAGTCGCAGAGTTCTGAAATGGTGCCTCTTCTTTTAAATTATATTCCTACTGGTGTCTCCTTTAACATTTTAATATTGACCCCTAAATAACAAATCAGAAGTAAACATGGCTCATTCTTTTTTTTTTTTTTTGGTTAGGCAGTGGGATTAAATGACTTGCCCAGGATCACACAGCTAGTAAGTGTCAAGTGTCTGAACCCGGATTTGAACTCATTTCCTCTTGACTCCAGGGCCACTGCTCTATACGCTGAGCCATATAGCTGCCGGAGAAATTCTTAAGTAAACAAAGGGAAGGTCTTAGTGCTAGGCTCTGCTTTGTGGTTAAGTTACTGATTCCACCTAGCTGCCCCAGTCTTATATTTTTTAAGCTTCTTAATGGGATTGCTGTTTTTTAACTTGATCTATCTTTTTCAAAACAGACTACCTACAGAATCTTCCCTGATCTCCAAAGCTGCTAATAACCTTCTCCCTATAATTACCCTGTATTCATTTACATAAATTTTATGTAAACCTTTATATATACATAACATCTCCCCCATAGAAGGTAAACTTGAGGGCAGGGACCGTCTCACTTTTGTGTCTGTAGCCCTGGTATTTAAGATGGTGCCAAGCAAATAGTAGGCTCTTCATAAATATTTAATAAGTGGGGGAAAAGATATTAAATAAAGCTTGATGCCATTATGGAACTCTTTCAAAGACTCTTTAGTTTGTATAGCATATTGCAGCTAGATGTCATGGTAGAATCTTTTTCAAATTTTTCTAATTTGTTGGCTGAATCCCAGCAATGAAATGCTGCAGAAGTAGCAGTTATACAATCTAATGTTAATGTTTAGCATTTCAAATAGAGTGGCTGGTTTTAAGCAAAGACTGAAAATTGCAAACAGTAATTGCCCTTACAAACAAAGAACTTTTCCCCAGGTACGTATTCAAATATGAATGTTATCATTAAGGGCAATGGTTCTAACTTAAGGCTTCTGTTTTCAGCTCTGTACAGTTACTTTGATTGTTGATTTTCAGGTGAATATACCAGTGAGCAGCCAACACAAAACATGTCTATAGAAGTAAAATAGAGTTTTAAAAATTGTGATGGCTATTTTTTCATTTCTAATAGCTCTTTGGGGAACTTGAGAGAAAGCTAGTTGTCAGTAAACTAGTACTTGAATCCTCACCTGGTACATACACACTGGGTTATGCTCTCCACTGACACAACTCCTGTCTTGGTACAGGTCCTCATCACTTCACACCTCGGGTATTTCATTATCCTACAGATTATTCTTTCTGAGTCACCTCTCTCCCTATTTGAGTCCATCCTTCACTCAGCCCTCAGAATGATCTTATAAATTACAGGTGTGATCATGTTACCCCTTATTCAGTAAAGTCCTGTCACAGTCAGGACCATATAAGAAGTCTTCTATTTGCTTTTCAAAGCCTTTTACAACCTGGCATCTTCATAGTTTCCACCTGTTGTTCCTGGTTCTGTCCTCTAGGGCTCAAGCAGAATATCCACTTTTCCTCCAACAGTTTGTTGTGGTTGAGTCGTTTGTCATGTCTGACTCTGTGACTCCATTTGGCTTTTTCTTGGCAAAGATACCAGAGTGGTTTGCCATTTCCTTCTCTACTTCACAGGTTAGGAAACTGAGGCAAATAGGTTTGAGTGACTTGCTCTGGTCACACACCTAGTAAAGTATCTGAGGCCAAATTTGTCAGGACTTCTTTTGGGTAGGCAGTGGTGTTAAGTGACTTGCCCAGGGCCACACAGCTAGGAAGTGTTATGTGTCTGAGGCTGGATTTGAACTCAGGTCCTCCTGAATCCAGGGCTGGTGCTATATCCACTGCCCCACCTCACTGCCCCCTGAGGCCATATTTGAACTCAGGAAGGTGAGTCTTTCTGACTTTAGGCGGGGTACTCTATTGTGCCACTTCATTTCCCTATGCACCAATACTTGAAAACAACTATTATGCCAATCCTGAGTCTTCAATATTCTAAATATCCCAAGTTCCTTCAACTAATCCTCATATGGCACGGACTTGAAGTTCTTCATTGCCCTGAATACTCTAATCTGGATGTCTTGAACTGAGCAAAGTGTTGTAGATGTGGTCTCACAAGGAAAGAGAACAGCAAAAGTGTTACCTTCCTAGTCCTGAATGCTAGGTCATTACTTATGTAGCCTTTCATTACATTTATTTGGCTACCAAATCACATTCTTGACTCACTGAGCTGGAAGTCCAATAAAACCCCTTAAACTTTTCCACATCAACTACTGTCTCAACATGCCTATACCATCTTGGACTAGTGAAGTCGGTTTTTTGAACCCCAAATTATCCCTATTAAATTGCTTTCTATTAGTTGCAGCCCAGTTTTCTAGCTTATAAAGATCTTTTTAGATACTTTGTATTGGTTATTCTTCAAAGCTTTGTGAAATCTGCTCATTGGATAAGCATGTCATTTATGCTTTTATCTATATCTAGGTCCTCAATAAAAGTCTAATCCAGTCCAATCTCATAAGCACCATACTGGAGACTTCTTTCAATTTGACATAGAATCATTAATGATTGACTGTTCTTTAAATATTTCTAAATTCATCTAATTGTACTGTGGTGTCATCCATAGCTCTCCATCATTTCCGTAAGATTAGCACAAGAATAGTAGCAAAGTTCTAGCATTTTCTATCTAAATTTATTCTGACCAAAACCTTTTTTTTCCTGAATGCTTATGTAGTCAACAATAAAACACTTCACCCAGTAAGCCTCAGTTTTCTTCTCTGTAAAATGAACAGGATAATACTTACTGTACATAACTCTCAGGATTGTTATCAGGAAAATATACCATATACTGTGAGGTGCTACCTAAATTTAAGCCATTATTGTTTTTCTAACTCACTACCAGTTCTTTTTTTGTTTTGTTTTATTTTATGGAAAGTTCTCAATAGCTGACTATTTCTTCTTCACATATTGCTCTACAGCTTCCTTGGCCCTTTTTACTCAAATTTCAAAAAGGTGGGCATTGGTTCAGGCCATTTATGCCTTGAAATTCTTTTTATCTTCTGTAATGATGGTATAAGCTTTTTCTTTCTTATACACATTTCTGATGGGCATAATTTGACCTGAAAAGCTGCATGGCCACTTTGAGTTCTTCAAGAGAGCTATCTTACTTCTTAGGGGCAGATGGTTTTCTTGGGAAGAGGATAAGTTTGGAATGATACTCTTTCAGCTATCCCACATTTGCCTAGAGGTACTCTGCAGACTTCCGCAGAGATACTTAAGGTTCATACCACTTTTTATGGCTACTAGCGAACCTTAACTCTTTTGATCTGAATCTTCTACCAGCATGTATTTTGTTGTGGTATTGGAACAGTATGGCACCTCATTATTGGCAGGATAGAACAAGATTCACAATGAGGGGCAATTTGCTGAGCTTTTGCTTAATGAAACTTTCATTTTACAATCTCTCTGGCTGACTAATTAAATCATGTGGAAACTCTTCTTTGCCATTCTTTGTGGAAATGGGACTTTAGAATCATGTCCCTTTGGTTGGATGTCATGTCTGCTTAGAGCCATATTCACCAACATCACAGCTGAGTGGAAAAGAAGTCTCTGCCAATTCTAAAAACAGTTTTAATTAAGAGTTTGAATTTTATCTGTTACCCAATTTACTGTAGTTACTAATAAGTAGTGGAATTGACTAAAGAAATTAAATATAAATCTAATTTTTATACCAAATTGTTCACTTCTGCTTTAACAGTATTTCAGATAACATCATATTCCAACAGCTAGTATAATATGCTAAGAGCATATCCCACTATTCATTTCAGAGAATCAGGGAGCATAGACATTCTCAAGATTTCTGCCAATTGTATCATATTGTATTTGCTCTTTTATAAAGTAGAGTCAGGGGCAGCTAGGTGGTGCAGTGGATAGAGTACCGGCCCTGGATTCAGGAGGACCTGAGTTCAAATCCAGCCTCAGACACATAACACCTACTAGCTGTGTGACCCTGGGCAAGTCACAACACCATTGCCTAGCCAAAAAAAAAAAAGTGGAGTCGTCTAATGAAAAGAACTTGGGCTTAGAGAGAAGAGCTATATATTTAGTACTTTGTCTGCTCTGTAATAGTCAGGTAGTCATTATTAACTCTTACTCAAAATTTTATTCTCCAAAGATAATGTCATTCTTGGACCTATGTAGGTATAATTTCCCTTGCAGCTTGCACTAGTCCTGTTTGAATTTTGAATTGATTTTTTATATGCCTATAGGAAAAATCTATATTGACTGTATAATTTTTTATTTTGTGATCTTTTACACTTAAATCTTAGTTAAATTTTTATTTCAAATTATTTTTATTAATTATGGTCATGTTAACATCTAATTAAGTTTGAATATTATCATTGGAAATGTTAGTAATGCATAAACTTTTTAAAAAGAAAAACAGAAACTCTTATTATTAGGTCACATTTGTATGATTTTTTGAGTTTGTTACACATGGTGCTCTCTTATTTATTTGTCTCTAAATTTAATATTTTATTCCCCCCCATTACATATAAAAACAATTTCTAAAATTTGTTTTTAAAAATTTTTGAGTTCCAAATTCTCTCCGTCTCTTCTCTCCACTCCTTGTTGAGAAGGCAAGCAATTAGATATGGGCTATACATGTGCAGTCAGGCCAAACATATTTCAGTATCAGTCATGTTGTTAAAGAAAACACAGACCAAAAAACCCAAGAAAAATAAAGAAAGGAAAGAAACAGTATGCTTGGATCTGCATTCAGACTCTATCAGTTCTTTCTCTGGAGATGGATAACATTTTTCATCATAAGTTCTTCAGAATTGTCTTGAATCATTGTAATGCTCATAATAACTAAGTCATTCGCGGTTGATTATCATACAGTATTGCTGTTACTATGTATGGTGTTCTGCTGATTTCACTTTGCATCAGTTCATGTAAGTTTTCTAGGTTTTTCTGAAAGCACACTGCTTGTCATTTCTTATGGGACAATAGTATTCCATCACAATCACATACAATAATTTGTTCAGCCATTCTTCAATTGATGGACAGCCCCTCAATTTCCAATTCTTTGCCACCACTAAAAGCTGCTATAAATATTTTTGTACATATTGATCCTTATGCTTTTTTATCTCGTTAGACCTAGTGGTGGTATTGTTTGGTTAAAGGGTATGCATGGTTTTATAGCCCTTTGTGTGTAATTCCAAATTTTTTTCTCAACAGAATGGTTGAATCAGTATACAACTTCACCAACTGTGCATTAATGTCTCAATTTTTCACATCCCCTCCAGTATTTGTCATTTTCCTTTTCTGTCATATTAACCAATCTGACAGGGGTGTGTTTTTGTGTGTGTTAATTTGCATTACTCTAGAGTATTTTTTCATGTGACTATAATAGCTTTGATTACTTTGTCTGAAAATGCCCATTCATATCCTTTCATCATTTATCAATTGAAGAATGGCCCTTATTGCTATAAATTTGAGTCTGTTTTCTATATATTTGAGAAATGATACCTTTATCAGAGAAACTTGCTATAAAATTTTTTCCGTTGTGTTTACTATGTACTTCCCTCCATCCTGTTTTCCCCCTATTTATCCTACTTTCTCTTTCTTTTCACCCTGTCCATTCTCAACAGTGTTTTGCTTTGGACTTTTATCTCCCCCAATCTATCCGGCAACCCCCTACCACTAACCCCAGCCTCTTATCCCCTTCCCCTGTAAGTGTGTGTGTGTTATTTCCTCTGAACCATTCTGATGAGAGTCTTGCTCCCCCTCACTAGTGGGTACCCAGGACTGTGATCCAGATCCAAATATGGGCAACGCAGCAGAGTCCTGCCCCTGAAAACAGGTCCCGGAAGATAGATTCCTGTGCTCTTAATTCCACAGGAAGTCAGTAACAGCGCTGGGATCATTTGGATTCTAGATCTCTAGGTTGTTTCACTCTACTGTGAAAAAAAAAGCTGTTACTAGATTCTGACTCTGGTGTTGTAGTACTCCTCTGACGTGTACGCTCATTTTAGCCTGTTATAACATTTTCTGCTTGAAACATCCATTAGAGTCGAGACTGATAGGGATTAATTCCATTTTACAGCTAAAGAAACCAAGGCACAGGTAAATTACTTTCCCATGATAGTGAAGTCTGAGCTGTACGCAGAGGTAGAATTTAGGTCTATTGACTTCATTCGGGTCTCCAGCTATTAGATGTAACTCCTTTAGTGGGATTTAGATATCTTTCTAGTATATTCTCTACCCAGATTGTGGAGTACTAAGCATTTCCATTTGGTGCAAAAATGCACAATTGTAAATAGGTAGTTTTATGTTCAAATTAGACTCTATCAAGATCTAGTTCCCTTGTAAATTTTTTCACAGTTAATTGTTGACCCTGGGGAGGCAGACATTGTGACTTTTCTGTCTCAAACTATGTATTATCATTAGCAGTTTCATGAAGGGCCTTTCAATCAACATATTGTTTCAGTTTACCATGCATATCCTACATGGTGCATCAGAGTTATGATGTACCCATTTTGTTATCAACGTGGCTGTAGTGTGGTGGTTAGCAACTGCTGTTCTACTTTCTACAGCTATATATTTTTTCTTTCTTTTTTATCTGAATAATAACTTACTCTTAAAGCCTGAGGAAGTATGCCTTGTATTTCTTTGTATTTAAGTATAGTGATACAACAGAAAAAAAAATTTTCCATTGAGTCTTTTTTATGATTCCTTATTTATGGACTAGAGATAATTCTGGCCTTCTTCCCTCCCTCCCTCCCTCCCTCCTTCCTTCCCTTCTCCCTTCCCTCCTTCCTTCCCTTCTCCCTTCCCTCCCTCCTCCCTCCCTCCCTCCCTCCCTCCCTCCTCCCTCCTTCCTTCCTTCCTTCCTTCCTTCCTTCCTTCCTTCCTTCCTTCCTTCCTTCCTTCCTTCCTTCCTTCCTTTGCAGTTGGGTTTAAGTGACTTGCCCTGGGTCACACAGCTAGTAGGTGTCAAGTGTTTAATCTGACCCTGGATTTTAACTCAGGTCTTCCTGACTTCAGGGCCAGTGCTCTATCCACTGTGCCACCTAGCTGCCCCAAATTCTGGCTTTTCTAAGGTTGGCCAGCAGAATACAAGTTTCACTGGTTCAGTCATGCTTCACACACTCCATGCAATAGATGTTCTGTTTTCTGAAGATCTGCCTAAGTTAATTAAGAAGCTAATCACCAAGAGGCTTGAAGATAACTTGTTTTGCCGTGGCAAAATGGTCCTCAATCCATTGGGTTCACTTCTTCAGCAGTATCATGGTGGTTAGTGGTAAAGGGGGCAAAATGTACTGAGTCATCCTATTTTAGATTACCTATAATCATTAATTGTAGATGCTCTAAATATGAGGTAATTGTCTAGTGACTGAGTCAGTAAAGAACTAGAGGACCTAAATTATATTAATCTTGTCATCCTGAAAAGGAATGAAAAAAACAACCCAACAACCATAAAAGTGGATTGCAACTAAACTGGAGAATGGCTTATTGGTTCTTCTTGGAGAAACAAATGAAGGAGTTGATGGAGTAGCTTTTATCATGTGTCTAAAGTGCACAAAAATTATCATTTCATGGGACACTTGATCATCTTGTATTGCGTTATTCATGATAAACATTTCCAAAATGCGTACTATGACTTAAAATAAAAGTTTATGTGCTTACATGATGAGGAGCAAGGAAATTCAACTGAAAACTCAACACATTCCATATTAAATCAACATATACTTATTATTTGTTGACTTAAATGCAGTGGTGGATATGGGGGTGGGGAGAAACAGTAGAAAACATGGTTCAGAGATAAGAAATTAAGAAGATCAAAGGCTTATAAACTGTACTGAAGTGTATTGACTATTTCAGCCTTTTTTCAGTAAGATAATCAGAATGGCGCTGTAGATGGAATCTCCATTAATTACTTATTTTTGTCATTTCTTTGAAAAAAAAAGTTTTATTGATGCATTTTGTTTTTGTACCAGTCGTTTATTTCTCCTTAATCATTTCTGTACTGTAAATCTTCCACTCTTTGAACCTTTCCTTGTTACTAAGAAAAGTATTTTGTAATGTTTGAACATATCTTGACAGCATATGCATATTTCATGTCCTCAGTTCCTGACTCCTCTTGTGAAAAAGAGGAGGTAGAATTCATCATCAGTTCTCTGGTCCTGTATTTATTGGTCAGTCATTGTTAATCAAAGTTTGACTGCTTTTTAGTGTTTTATTGATTTACATGATTGTAATGTTTCTATTGTAGTCCTAGGTCTCTTTACTTTGATGTGCATTGAGTCATATAAGTCTTCCTTTGTTTTTTTGGATTAATCATATTTGACATTTCTTACACTACTGATGTTACATTTTTATTCCTATATCATGAATTTTTTATGTGCATTACAGTTGATGGGTATTCACTTCCCCACCACCGAGCAGGTTTTGCTACTTGCCATCAAAAATGTTTTTATGAATACACACATATATCATTCATACAAACATACATACATATCCTGCATGCGTGTGCACACATACACACACACAGTATCTCCTTTCTAGAAGTCTTAGACTTCCTGATGGCATAAACCCAGTAATGAGTTCACTGTATCAAAGAATATGAACAATTTACTGACTTGTTGCATGATTCCAATCTCCCCCCCCTCCCCCCACAAACCGGGCCAGTTCATAATTTGTGATGTAATTAACCTCATTTCCAGGTGAGGAACTGAGACAGATAGTGTTTCAGTGACTTCCCCAGGGTCACACAGCTAGTAGGTATCTGAGGCTAGTTTGGAACTCAAATCTTTCTGACTCAAGGTCCAGTCATCTATCTGCTCTGCCACCTTGTTGCCTCAAAGATCAAGAGGGAAATGAGCTAGTGATACTTGTAGGCTAGATGTAATATGTTCTCAGACCTGTTTCCTAATTGTAAAAGAAAAAATGAGTAGCAGCAGACCTTTTAAAATATAGCAAAGATTTTCCTGGAAGTATAATTGGAAATTAAAGTTTGCTGCCGTTACTGCCTAAACTTGAAGATATAATCAACCCTAAACTCTGAAGTAATGGTTTCTGTTATTGTCCTGCTTCTTCCGTGTCTTACTTTATTGTTTCACAACTGAAATAATCTTTTTCTTTCCTTTCTTTTAGGTGATCTACTGTTCATTTGGTGGAACATCCAAAGGGCTACATTTCAATAATTTGATAGTAGGACTTGTCCTTCTTACAAGAGGCAGAGATGAAGAGAAAGCAAAATGTAAGTAGTTAGAGCATTAAAATTGTAGTACTTTGTACTTGTACAACATTTTTACTTATAGCTCTTACAATTCTGATGTCTATCATGACAAAGCCAGACGTTACATTAGTTAATTACATTTAAATTATTTTCAGTAAATTGCTTTCTGCTGTATCTTAGTAACCAATTGTTCTTTAAAATCTTTTGCATAGTATAAGTCTAAATTGGGGAAGTATGGAGAAGGAAATCTCAGTTCCTCTGTTTTATTTGTAATGTATGGTAATATTGTTCAAATATGTAGAAACATATACCAAGTTTTCTAGTACCTCCCAGGTTTAAAGGAAATATATAATATGTCTTAACCAGGTTTCAAGTGCATTTCTTGGTTAACATTTTAAATATATATTTTTCTAAGGTACATCTGGAGTATACTTGTTCTATATACTCAACAGTTTACATAGAGAGTAAAAATGTTTAGCAGTTATTAAAAATTCCAGTAAAGCTGTGTCAGCTATCACATGGAAAACAGAATGAGGTTGGATGAATAGCTATACCTCAGAAAATTTTGCATTAGAAATATATTTCTAAAGAAATGTTTCGATTTGGCCTTATTGTCAATGCTTTTAATTTCTTCTGTGTTTTTTTTTTTCTTTTTTTTAGACATTTTTAGTCTTTTCTCAAATGAATCTGGGAGTTATGTTGTACGGGAAGAAATGGAAAGGATGCTCCATGTCGTGGATGGAAAAGTTCCAGATACTCTTAGGAGGTGCTTTTCAGAGGTACTTTTAAAAAGTTAAATTTGTATATACTCTGTTGACAGATTTTGAACTACTTTTGCTTCCATGTTGTTTCAGGTGTGAGTGAGTAATAAGCTATACTTCTGGATACTCTTGACCTAGGAATAGTTAGATGATTTCTTAGCAATTTATATGATTAAAAGACTGCTGCCACCCCTGTTGTCAGAAATCTCTCAGACCAAAACTACAGAAGTTGTCTAACTGCTTGAGCTTTTACTTTTTCTCTGTTGGGCATAAAAGAATGTGGAATTTGGAGTTTAGGATTCATAAAGTCTTGGTACTTGGGTGATGTTATTCTATTATGTTCAAAGATTTTATCTATTAAATTATTTTTTGTGGGCTGGCTGAGGAACCTAAACGTCATTTGTAACATTTTTGCAGTGTGAAAAAATGCCCAGAGTACAGACATAGACATGAACTTTTGGTATACATCCTGTTAATAAGTTGAGAATTTGTGTATCTGCTGGACAATAAAATCTTTTTTATCATTAACAGCCCCATTATATAGTGGTTATTATTTTTGTGTTTAGTATTTTCTCTAACATAAGTAGTGTGAAATAATCACAATTGTACTTTGTAGGGTTTGACAATGACACAATTGTTTTGAACTGTTTTGAGTGAATTAATACTTCATTTTATTTTCTTTATAATTTGTTTATTTTTAGCATTCTTTTCTTTTTAAATTTTGAGTTCCACATTCCCTCTGTCTTATTCCTTCTTTACCCACTGAGAAGCAAACAAAATATCAGTTTTTTTATAGATATAGATGTGGATATATATGAAATCATGTAAATCATTTCTACATTAGCCATATCATTAAAAAAATCAAGAAAGTGAGAAAATTATACTTCAGTTTGCACTCAGAGTTCATCAGTTCTCTGGAGGTGGATAGCATTTTTTTTTTATCATGAGTCTTTTAGAATTGTCTTGGATCACTGTATTGATCAGAGTAGCCACTTCTTTCACATTTGATCATCCCATTCAGATTCACAGTTATGATTATTGGGTATTTCCCTCCATCCCGTTGTCCTTTCTCTCTGTATGTTTGTCTTTCTGTCTGTTTGTCTCCTGTCCCTCCTCAAAAGTCTATCTTGTTTCCAACCACTGCCTCAAATCTGCCTGTCCCCTTATCTTTATCTCCCATATCTCTTATTCCCTTTCCTTCCTATTTCCTTGTTGGGTAAGATAGCTTTCAATACCCAACTAAGTGTGTATGTATATTCTTCCTTCTTTGAACCAATTTAGGTGAGAGTGGATTGCAAGCATTGGTGCCACACCCCTCCCCCATTTTCCTCTTCTTTATAAAAGCTTTTCCTTGTGTTCTTCCTTTATGTGAAGAATTTTCACCTGTTCTACCTTTCCCTTTGTGTGGGACAGAGACCACCTACCCAAATTAAAACCAGAGTCTTGACAAAAGTTTGCAAAAGAGAAATCTCTTTATTGACTTTCTCGAGAAAGGGCACCCCTGTGCTGCCTAAGCTGCCCCAAGGGTGTGAGCGCTCTTTGTTTAAGGCAAGGTTATATATAGACCCTAACGCAACAGCCCACCCTAAACCCCTTCCCATTGGCTTATTGGCTGAGCCTCAGGTGTACAATCTATTCGTGTAAAAACTGCCCCAGTAATAGAGAGAACAAAGAGGTATAGAAATTATGTTAGCATGTTCCCCTTTTTAGGGCCTCACAGTTTCAGCAACCTTTTACCCACGGTCATATAACTAGCTAGAGGATGAGATAGACAGGATGCTCTTATGGCTCAGGAATTTCTGCTGACACTATCTAAGGGTAGGGGAGGGAGAAGGCTAGGGGAGGGGTCTTATATTCTGAGGGTCTTCACTTAGTGTTGGTACACATGTGCCACTCAAAAGCAACAATACCAGAACCATTAACAAGAACTAATGACCCTTTCAGGAGGCTTCACTTCTGAGAGATCATCTCTCACACCTTCTCCCCTCTCTGAGTGCGTTTCTTTCTCATCCCTACATTTTTTTTTTTTTGGAGATTATCCCAACAGTATCAACTCACAACCATGCCCTCTGTCTTTGTAGGCTACTTCTAACTGCCTTAATAATGATAAAATTCTTAGTTGTTATATGTATCACCTTCCCATATAGGAATGTAAGCGGTTTAACTCACTGAGCTTCACCCTTATGGTTATTCTTTACTGTTTACCTTTTTATGATTTTCTTGAGTCTTATGTTTGAATGTCAGATTTTCTATTTAGCTCTGGTCTTTTCATCTGGAATGCTTGAAAGTCCTCAATTTCATTAAATTTCAGTTTTTCCCCCCTAAAGGATTCTATTCAGTTCCACTGGGTAGGTTATTCTTGCTTATAATATTCTTGCTTGTAATCCTATCATATTTTAAGTTCCCACTCCTTTAATATGGAAATTGCTATCTTGTGTGATCCTAACTGTGGCTCCACGATGTTTGTGTTGTTTCTTTCTGGCTGCTTGCAAAATTTTCTCCTTGATGCAGGAGCTCTGAAATTTGGCTATATTACTGGGACTTTTCATTTTGAGGTGTCTTTCACGAGGTGATCGGTGGAGTTTTTCAATTTCTATTTTACCCTTTGGATCTAAGATACTGGGACATTTTTCTCTTTATAATTTCTTGAAATACGGTGACTTGGCTTTTTTTTTTTAATCATGACTTTCAGGTAGTCTAGTAATTAATAAATTATCTCTCCTTGATCTTTTTTCCAGGTCGTTTATTTTTCTGATAAGATATTTCATATTTTCTTCTATTTTTTCCATTCTTTTGACTTTTTAAAAATTGTTTCTTGGTATCTCATGGAATCATTAGTTTCCAGTTGCTCAATTCTAATTTTTAAGAAATTGCCTTCTTCAGTGAGCTCTTGTAACTCTTTTACCCTATGGCCAATTCTGTATTTTGAGGATTACTTTTCTTCATTTTCTCCATTTCTTTATTTCTGTGAATTTTTGTGCCTCTTTTACCATTTGACCATAAGTTGTCTTAGGTTGGAAAAAATGACTCCTTCTGATCTTTTGTTGGCTCTGTCACTTCAAAATTTGGTATGAGGCATTATTTTAACATTTTTTGGAGGGGAATATTGGGACTGTACCATCTTGGATTATTCATTTAGAAGTGCTTTGGATCTCTTTGGGGAAAGAAAATAGAGGTATGGTATTTGTGGGTACTACTTATGGATCTTTTTGTGTGGTTTTATTTTGGTAGGTGTTTTTGGAAGCAAATGGGTGTTGTTTAGAAAGGGAGGGATGTTTCAAGTCTAAATCAGTATTTATTGAGTGCCTATTAAATCTGGCATGGTGCTAAGCCGTGGGGGAAAGAGTGATAGCAATTATCTTAGTGATCAAAAGCATATAAAGTGCTACCATACTTTAAAAAGTAGATAACGAATAAAAAGAAGCTCTTATAATTATTCATTAAACAATTATTAAGCACCTACTATGTTCCAGGCACTTTTCTAATCCTGGAGCATTCAAAGAAAGGCAAAAGATAGTCTTTATTCTCTAGGTCCTCACAATATAATGGAGCAAGACTGCAACCAATCACTAAACATTTATTAACACATTAAAAGAAGCTGAGTGTGGGAGAGGATTCTGGGAAGATGCTGGAGTATGTCAGAAAATTCCAAGCCCTCCAGATTTCTCTCACAAACAAGATAAAATAGCGCCTGAGGGCAAATGTAGAGCAGTAAAAATTTGGGGCTATAAAGAGTTGGGGCAGAACAAAGGTCCTCTTGGAGCAATTGGAGATCAGAAGAAAAATCCCTGGACTAAGGTTTGGGCCCTGTGAAGAGTAAACACCTCCAGCTAGTTCCATTGAATCACCCAGAGGCTCACCTTGGGGCTAGCTCAGTGGACTCCAGCCACAGAAACTTTTATTTTCGGGACAGTGTGGGGAGTCCCGTGTCTGAGCTGGGGAAAATGGAAGGAACCTCTGCTGATAAGGGTTGCCAGACTCAACTGTGCTGCTGAGACATAGTTCTGGGCTGGAAAGAGCCAGCACACACCTGGTGATTGCAAAAGCAGTAGGGTGGGATCGCTGCTGTCTGTGGGCACTTACAGGAGAGCAGAGTTCTTGGTTTTGATTCCAGGCCAGAGGGGAGGGTCTGAAGAAGGAGGATCTGAGAACAGAGATGTCATCCACCATACCCCAGGACTGGAGGTGATTATAAATAAGTTGCTACAAATAAAAAAAAATGAGCAGGCAAAGGAGAAAGAATCCAACTATAGAAAGTTACTATGGGAATAGGGAAGATTGGGGTTAATTCAGCTTTGCTCACAGAGTATGGTACCTTCTCTGATGAGAGCACACCATGGTGGGTGTTTTGGTGCCAGTGTCTTCCATGTCACTCAATCATTTCCAAAGTTCTTAAGAGAGATCTTGAGAATGTCCTCATATTGCTTCTTTTGACCACCATGTGAGCGCTTGGCCTGTGTGAATTCTCCATAAGATCGTCTTTTGGGCAAGCGTACGTTTGGTAATCAAGCAACGTAGCCAGCCCATTGGAGTTGTGCTCTCTGCAGTAGAGTTTGAATGCTGGGCAGTTTAGTTTGAGAAAGGACCTCAGTTGCTGATAACTTATCCTGCCAGGTGATCTTCAGAATTTTCCTGAGACAATTCAAATGGAAGTGATTCAGTTTCCTGGCAGGGCATTGGTATACTTGTCCAGGTTTCACAGGCATACAGCAATGAGGTCAGCACAGTGGCTCTGTAGACCTTCAGTTTGGCGGTCAGTCTAATACCTCTTCCCTGCCATACTTGCCTTTGGAGCCTCCCAAACACTGAGCTAGTTCTGCCAGTGTGTGAGTCCAACCTCATTATCAATGTGTACATCCCAGGAAACTATACTGCCAAAGTCAATGAACTTATCCACAGCATTCAAAACTTCTTCATTTGCTATAACCAGTCGTTCCACTTATGGATGGTGTGGGTGGTGGCTGATGGTGAACCTGTGTTTTCTTGCTGTTAATTGTTAGGCCAAAATTAGCACAAGCAGCAGACAAATGATCCATGCTGTGTTGCATCTCAGCTTCAGAGTCTGCATTGAGTGCACAATCATCTGTGAACAAAAAAACTTGCACCAGCACTCTCTCCATTTTGGTCTTGGCTTGTAGCCTTTTCAAGTTGAAGAATTTGCCATCAGTGTGGTAGCTGACCTTGATGTGGTGTTCATCCTGATTGAAGGTGTTTGACAACGTGGCTAAAACCATCATGCCAAAAAGCATGAGAGCAAGGGCACAGCCTTGTTTCACTCCATTGGTGATTGGGAAAGCTCAAGAGCATCATCCATTATTCAGAACCCAGGGAAGCATGCCACCATGAAATTGATGTACGATACTGATGAGCTTCTCCAGGCAACCAAGTTTTGTACAGACTGCTGTTCTGATCTTGGTATTTCTCTTCGATTTGTTGGGCAGCAAACAACATATTTACAATTCCTTAGCCCTTTCTCAAGCCACACTGGCTATCAGATAGATGACCATCTTCCAGGTGAAGGATCAGCCTGTTAAGGAGGACTCTGGCAAGACCTCCCTGTGATTGTCATAGGACAGTCTATTTCCTTTGCCTTTATATAGATGACAATGGAGGTGTTCTTGAATTCCTGGGGCATAACCTTCTTTTGCTATATAACCCAGAAAATTTCAGTCAGCTTTTGTGTAAGCAATGGATACCTGCCCCTACCTTGTAAATCTCAGCTGGAATAGAATCAGCACCAGGTGCTTTGCCACACAAAAGGAGCCTAATGGCATTTAGAACCTCTTCTTCAGCTGGAACTTCAGTTAGAGAGGGATTGACTTCAACCTGAAATAAATGGTCTGTGGCTTTAGCATTGATTGATGACAGACTGTTGAGAACACTATGGAAGTGTTCAGCCCGTTTCTCTAGGACAGGCCTTTAACGACCTATGGCCTGCCAAAGGATTTTGGGTGACCTGCGAAAAATATAGAGGATGTTTTCCTCCATGGTCCTCTGGTATCATGTCTTTATCATTAATCCTTGTGGCTCCATCAGCACTGAGTAGTTGAGATATAGCATAGGTCTTTGGCCCTTAAGTAGCCTTCAGGGCATCAGAAAAACCACTTTGGATTTTTACTATCAGCATAAAACTGAATTTTGTATGCCTTACTTTGGATTTTTACTATCAGCATCAAACTGAATTTTGTATGCCTTCTTACTGAGCCAAGAATCCTGCATCTTTCTAAGGTTTGCTTGTACTTTTGATGGAATTAAATGCTGCCTTCTTAGAGATGGATGAACTGTCCTGTGGAGTTCTCATTTTTCATTTAGCAACTTCTGAATTTCCCCATCATTTTCATCAAACCAGTCTTGATGTTTGTGAGTGATCTGACCCAGAAGAGCAAATGCAGTGCTGTACACCAACTCTCTGAAATCTGCCCACTCCTTTTCTGCTCCTCTGTTGCCAACTGTGTGTTGGGTCAACTTTACCTCCACATTCGCAACAAACTGTTTCTGCTCGGAGAAGTGCTCTAATCTGTTGACAGTAATTCTTCTGGTAGTCATTTGGGCTTGGGGGTGCCACTTTTGTTGAATGCGAATATTTAACTTGGAGAGGATAAGTCTGTGATCAGTCCAGCACTCTGCTCCACACATCGCTTTCATCACTCTCACATCCTGTCTGTCTCTTCTCCTTACAATAAATAGTCTATTAAAAGCCAGTTTGCTGCAAGGATGCATTTATGAAGTTTTATTGCATTTAGGTAAATGGAAGACAGTGTTGGTGATGAGAAGGTCATGAGATGCAGAAGTCTTTAGTAGTAAGTGACCACTGCTATTTCCAACTCCATTCTTCCCAAAGACTCCCTGCCATATCTGATAGTCTGAGCTTACTCTGGCATTAAAGTTACCCAGAATTATAAGCTTGTTCTTTTTTGATACATTGATGATAAGGGTTTCCAGGTCTTCATAAAAATTTTTATTTGACTCATCAGGGTTGGTCATGGTGGGAGCATAGGCGCTGATGATGGTGGTATGGCATTTTCTTGCAAGTGGCAATTGCTTTGTCATTAACTTGTTGTTTACTCCTTTTGGTAGGCATACAAACTTGTTGACTAGATTAATTCTGATTGCAAAACCTATGCCAGCTTCATGACACTCCCCTTCACTTTGGCAACTCCAGAAAACCATGTATCCAGCTCCAACTTCAGTAAGCTGGCCTTTGTTTGCCAGCCTTGTTTCACTCAGGGCTGCTATTTGGATGTAATACCTGCTGAGTTCTCTAGCAACAAGAGCTGTTCATCTTTCAGGTTTACTGGATTTTGTGTTGTCTATAAGTCGTGCACATTCCATGTCCTGATAGTGAGTGGAATCATCTTTTTAGAAGTTTTTGTACTTTTTTTTGTGTTCCAACTACAGGGTGGGATCCCTGCCTGCTGTGGTAATCAGGCCAGGGTTGGGTAAGCAGACGGTTTTTTAGAGCACCTTTTCTAGTTTCTTCCTTATACCAGGAGGTGAGAAGTGTAATCTTTAAAAATCTGCTCAGACACCCAGGGGGCTGCTGAATTCCACTGCTGCTTCCAGTGAGAAGACAATCCTATAGCCTGGGCTGCCTGTGTGTAGGATTGTGATCATGGCTCCCAGAGTATCCTCATCTACTGCTTTGTCACTTGCCTATCGCCATATGATTTTGAGATAGGTAAAATGGTACAGGTAATATCTTTTGATTCATGTATAAATTGGATTTAAGTGAGGCTGAACTGCAGGAAGTTGTTGGCCTCACTCTCTCTTCCAGAGTTATCACAGTCCAGTGGTAGGACAGAATCAAGACAGCTAGTGATGGCTTGGGATGCAGTGGATGATCTTGGCGTCTTCAATGTCTAACCAAACTCTAAGTGCTCCACAGCGCCTGCTTCAGCTGCCTTTGTGGCTGTTGGAACAAATTGTTCTCATATGCCCATTCCACCAGAAGAATTCTTCACATGCTTGGGGTAGACACACCCCTAACTGACCGAGTTTGAGACCCCTTCTCAACCTGGTTTAGCCTGTCTGCCGAAACAGTTTATCGGGGTGTGGCTCCAGGTGAGAGTTAGGTGGATCAGGTGGACACCAGAGATGGAAAACAGCCCTAAAAATGGCTTGGCAACCCTCACACCAGAGGTACTAGTCTTCCCTGAACACCCCCTACACCCCAGCCATATTAATTAATGTTATTTTAGACTATTTAAAATAACTAGATAGTTTAAGGTTAGAATATTGCTGTGTTGTAGGAAATGATGAGTGGGTGGAGTTAGAAAAATACAGAAAGACTTGGACTTATGAAGGAAGAGGTTATCCACCTTCAGAGAAACAGAAGACAGATAAGTATAGTATGGTCATACATAGATTCATATAAATGTATATGTTTACATATGAGTATGATTATAGATATCTAAGTATCTGTGTATGTAAGTGCACATATGTATGTTTATATATGTATAGGTATGTGGATGTATACGTGTGGGGGGGCATTTAAGGTTGCCTTTTTGGGGAGAGGAAGGGGGAAAAACAGATGGACAGCTCTGTACACAATGCATAGTATTTATTATAAAGAGTTTTGGAAATTTATTGGTGTGCATTTTGTTATATCTTTTTTTTTTTTTTTGGTGAGGCAATTGGAGTTAAGTGACTTGCCCAGAGTCACACAGCTAGTGAGTATTATGTGTCTGAGGACTGAGTTCAACTCAGGTCCTCCTGACTCTAAGACTGGTGCTCTTTCCAGTGCATCACCTAGCTTCCCCTATTGCTGTGTATTTTGAATCTTCTCTTATGTTCTACTGTGCATATGGCGATGCTTTTTTTCTTATTCTGTATTTAGTTTTTAATATTTAAATTTATAATACATTTCTTTTTCTTTTTGCATTGTGTATTTAAGTTTAAAAATAAATTATAGATAACAAAAAAAGAAGCTGGGGCTGGGGAGGCAGAAGAGGATGACTGGTGGGGGGCTTAATGAAATCAGAAGCCCTGCAGGTAGAAAATAGTGAGGTAGCTGCCCTGGGAGTTTTCTTAAATGAATATGGGAGGAGCTCTCAGATATCCATTCTCTAGCCTCTACTCTCAGAGGGTGGTGGAATGGGCAGGGAGTCCTGAGGAGATATTAGTTTCACAGCTGATGTGATTTGAAGGATGATTTATTTTGGAGACCATGATGAAGTCCAGGAAAGCAGCCAGGTGGGAATTAATTTTATTAATAGTGATTAACTCATTAGCACATATTACACTAAATAAACCTTAAATTATCAGATTAAAACAAACTAGATTAAAAGGCCTCAATCTTGCAGAACACAAAACAAGTAAATATTTTGAAGAAGTGGAGCTCAGGAAAAGTTCATTTGGTGATAAGCTCTGTGGGAAGTTCTGAAGGAGAGAGGTAATCTGAAATATTTGGGGATGAGGAGTGGTATTAAGAGGGGCAGTGAAAGAAGAGGTGAGGAACAAAACACAGAAGACAAAAGTTCTTCAACTTCCCTTTTATTTAGATTTAATTTGAAATCACCTCAATACAGTATTATTTTTGGTGGCTCTCTGCCAAAACCTTAGAAGTAGTTTTTAAAGTAGAATTCTTGTTTTGTAATGGAATTCCATCTTATTAATTTTACTTTATTTTTGTAAGTGACTATCAGAATTTCCTTTTTTTGAGTAATGCAACTGAATTATGAAAGAGGTGAGGGAGGAAATGAAATTCAGATTTGATATGGATGATCTACATGCACAAAATTGAGAAGTTATAATATTTCGAAAGATTTTTTAGGGTTGAGAAAAATAATCTGAAGGTTCATAGTTTTTCACTGTGTATGAGATTCTTGTTAATAATTTAATGAATAATTTAATAACTTAGTGAACAACCATTTCATAATTTTAGAGAACATTCCTTTGAGGGAAAGATAAAAATTATCATTCTAAATAGTTTCTGAACCATATATACATTGTGATTTTTGCTCCTAGAAACATAAGAAAGTAAGTTACAGGCACCGTATGAAATGAGGGAGAGTTAGCTAATAGTCTATCCACTGCATAGATGTAATTCTGCCATCTGAGACTTCCAGTGACTATGCCTCCATTGTAGCTGTCTTAGCGCCAATTGCAGATTTTCTGTTTTGTCAGTTGGTTGGCTAGCATTTGTTATGCCCTACTATGTTCCAGGTACTGTGCTTGGTACACTTGGTACACTTGGGTATGCAAAGAAAGGCAAAAATGAATTCCTGCTCTCAAGAACCTCATGGTATAATGGAGGAGACAAAAGGCAAACAATTATGTACAAATAGGATATATGCAGGATATATTGGACCTAATCTCAAAGGGAAGGCACTAAAATTAAAAAGGATAAGACTTCTTTCTGGAGGTGAGATGAGGGAGAGAAGGGAGCTTTCTCAGTTTTTTCTGTAAAATATGAGGCAAGTTTTTTAGCTGAAGGGTAGAGGCAGGGGCAGTTTTGAGGAGGGATCAGAAGGTTTGGAAGAGCCTCTGTGGAGATTGGAACACTGGTTTGATAGAAGTGTAGAAGGATTGCCTAGCACCATTGAGAGACTAGTTGAGGTTGTATAACATAAATTTGTAGTGAAGCCAGTAAAAGTGGTTATATGCAGTCTGGAACAAAGAGGAAACAGAATAATTCCACTTTCAGGAACTGTTATCGTGACAAGGAATGTCAGGACTCAGACATGGAAGAATGACTACCTGCTGCCTCTTAACTTGTAAAAGGCTCTAAGTGCTAAACTAAGGAATTGGTAGTTTATATTAGAGATACTGGGAAGCTTCAGAAAGTATGAGATTGACATTATTAGAACTGTGCTTTAGGAATATCAGTTTGGAAGTGGTCTAGAGGATGGAGAGGAAAGGCTAGAACAAGGAACTAGTTAGGAGGAAAGCCTCTGTGATAATCCAGGCTAGAGGAGATCAAGGCTTGAACTTTGGTGGTAGCCATGTGAATGGAATTAAGGTTATGAATTTGAAGGATATTGTGGAAGTAGAATTAATAACATTTCACTGTTGTTTGGATATGGGAGATGAGTTAGAGTGAAGAGTCAAGGATGACTCCTAGATTTATAATCTGGGCACATGGAAGAATAGTTGTGCCGTACACAGAAATAGGTGAGTTAGGAGTGGCGATTGGTGTAGGATTAGAGAAAAGACATAGTTTTCAGTAACTTTGTTCTTAGAACATTGAGGAATAAACACTGCACAATACTTTGTAGGTAATATTTGTATGACTTTTGACATCACAGTATTCTTACTTATATTCCTTTAGCACTTTGTCATTTTGGAGAAAGAAAGTGTATATCTTACTCTTTAACATGTTAAATCGACATGGTTATCAAAATGGTAGTCTATCTTCACCCATTTCCCATACTTAAGAGACAAAACTTCAGCTGTACTTATTAATTTAATCTTGGGCTAATAATTTACTCTTCAGGCTTCAGTTTCCTTAGGTGTAAGATGAAATCAGGTATACAAGTATTTATTACATATGTATTTATGTGACTGGCACTGTGCTAAACATTAGGGATACAAAGAAAGACAGCCACTTCCTTCAGGGAGCTCACAGCTGAGAGTGTCAGAGGGTTGATGGTGGTGGGAACATGCAAACAACTATGTACAAAAAAGATAGGTAATGGATAAATTGGAGATAATCTAAGGAGGAACACACTAGCATTAAGGAGTACCAGAAAAGACTTCATACAGAAATGTGGATTTTAACTGACATTTGAATGAAGTCAAAGAAGCTGATAGGCAGAGGGAAAGAATTTCAGGCCTGAGGGATAGCCAGAAAGATGATTAAAGACATATGGTCCTATCATCTTCTAATTTTTAATTCCTTGATCCTATGATTTTTATATAATAACAATAACTATGATAGTAAGATTATAAGTTCCTTGAGGGACTATATTTCTTATTTGTATCTCCAGTTCTTATTACAGTGCCTGGCACATGCTAGGTGCTTAATAAGTGTTTATTGCTAATGCATGTTTTTCCAAAGCATTTTCAGTGTATTTAAGCAATTCATCAGGTTTAATAAGACTTGATTTATCAGTAAAAATCTGTCCTTTTGAACTCAGCAATAGTTTGAGTGACTGCTATGTGCAAAGAAGTGTGCTATATATTTAGGAATAATAAAGTCAATATATCACACTTTCTGTTCTCATAGGGTCTAGTAGGTGGATAAGGATAACATACTGATAACTATTTCTCTATTTAAGTTTATTATATATTCAAATGAAAATAATGTAAAACAAAAGATAACCTTGTTTTAAAAAAGGAAAAATATTTGAGTGAATTTGTTAATAATTTAGGTACTCAAGTGTTGTGGATCTCAACCTTTTCAACTCTTGTGCATGATTTTATGTGCTACATAGATTTTTGTTGATCAATAAAATCTGTTCATCATTTATCACATTTTTTCTACGAGGAAATGTGTCCTTGGTACTGGCAAATAGATTAACTTTTGGAATACAACCTATTAGTAAGTTGAGAACTCACTTTAGTTATTATGTAGGTAAAATTCTTTTATTCCTTTGTATCTTATGAAGTATGGATTTTATTTTTGGCTCTTTATTCTTAGCTTCTAGCACAACCTTGCACATTCTAGTTATTTAATAATGCATATATGATTGAATATGTACAGTTCAGTTTAATTCTAGAAATATTTGTTAAGAGCCTATTCTGTACAGAGACACAATTCATATAAAACACTACCCCAACCCTCATGGAACTATGGTAAAAAAATATGAAATACAGACAATTACAATATTAAAAACTATGTAAAAATTATTAGAGAAGTACAAAACAAAAAGCTACGTGGAATGTGGGAGTAGAGAAATTCATTAACAACTTGAAAAATCAGGTCTTTGTGAGAGGTAGCATTTCAGTTGGCCTTTGGAAAGACTTTTCAGGGTAGGTAGGAAGTCAGTGGGTTGGGGAGAAGAGGAGAAAGTATTCTAAGCATATGGAATAGGATAAACAAATTCATTTTACTGTTGCTTATTGTGTTATGCATCTTCAGGGGACAAAGAATGTGTTGGTGGAATAGAGAGGAGGATGCAGATTCAGAATACTGTGGTTGTAGAATGAATGGTATTTGTTAATTTATTGGAGATGAGAAATGTCAAAATTTGCTTCCCTATCCCCCTACCCCCTTTTTTTGAGGCAGTCCGGGTTAAGTGACTTACCCAGGGACACACAGCTAGTAAGTGTCTGAGGCTGGATTTGAACTCAGATCTGCCTGACACCAGGGCTAGTGTTCTATCCACTGTACCACCTCGCTGCCCAAAATTTACAATCATAGATTTAGAATCTCAGATTCACAGAATCTTAGAATCTCAGACTTAGAATTTTATTTTATTTTTTGCTTTTTGGTGAGGCAGTCGGGTTTAAGTGACTTGCCCAGGGTCACACAGCTAGTAAGTATCAAGTTTCTGAGGTCGGATTTGAACTCAAGTCCTCCTGACTCCAAGGCCGGAGCTTTACCCACTGTGTCACTTAGCTGCCCCACTATTCCCTTTTTCATGCTATTCATATATTGTGCTTCAGCCAAAATGTATCGTTTTTTAAACATATACATTCCAACTTCTCCACCCCTTTGCCTTAGCTCATACTATTCACTGGGCTGAGAATCCCACTCCCTCCTTCCCTGGTCTCACACCTATTGAAATCTTTCAAGGCATCCCCCCAAATAACCATTTCCTCCAGGAGGCCTTACTCGATCTCACAAATTGTTGATCTTTCCTTGGGCCTCACATACTATTTTGTTTCTGCATTTTAATAGTAGTAATAACTAACATTTAAGCAGCACTTTAAGGTTTTCAAAGTACTTTACATATGTTGTCTCATTTGATCCTCACAAAATTCCAGTGAGGTAAGTACTGTGATTTTACAGATGAAGAAACTGAAGCTGGGAGTGGTTAAGTGACTTGCCCAAGATCACATTTAGTATTTGAGGCATAATATAAATTCAGGTCTTCCTGGCTACAAGTCCAATACTCTGTTGTCTGTGCAACCTACTGATGTGCTCTTTCTTTACCTTAATTTAAAAGAGTAAAAATGTATGTGTTCTGTAGTTTAAATTTTTTCCTTTGGTTCACGTATTCTTATTTTTATTTCAGGGTGAAAAAGTCAACTATGAGAAATTTAGAAACTGGCTACTACAAAACAAAGATGCTTTCACTTTTTCCCGATGGCTACTGTCTGGAGGTGTTTATGTTACTCTCACTGATGATAGTGATACCCCTACTTTCTACCAAACTCTGGCTGGAGTCACGCATTGTAAGTAGATGCTGTTTGTTTTTGTTTTTGGTCATTTTCTGCTTTGTTTGCTATTTTACCATTGCACATTTTACAGTTTTTAGAAAGAGACCTTTGAGTTTCAGTGATATTGGTGACATTTTGACTGGTTGCAATTTTACTTGTGGCTTGAGTCAGATTCTTGGTAGTCAAACATTGTTCTGGGGGAGTGATGGATTTCATGTTTGACCCAGCTGCAGATCTAGATGGGAGTGACGTGAACTTGTGTATTTTTCGGGTCTTTTTTCTGAAATAGAAATACATTTTCTTTGGTTTATCTTCTTTCTTCATTCATTACTACCACTGTCTAGGGGATGTACAAGGACATCTGTTGATTTTCTTGTGATAGATGGGTTGGAAACACTTGCTTTCATTTTGTGATGTACAGTAAATTCATGTTTTCCTCTGTTTAATCTAAGTATGAGCGAGCACTCTGTTTGAATAAGTCGTGTTTGTGGCCTAAAGTAAATGTAGTATCTATGGGTGTCATCTAGGTTCTTCACAAAGTATAGCTTTCCTATGTTGATGTCTTATTGAAAATGACATAGTCAAATCTTAGGTGAGGTCTAGCTGACTTTTCAGCCATTGTAAGGATTGGAATGCAAGTACTTCTTTCCCTTTTGAATGTTGTCTCCATGTGTTGGAAATATGTCAGTTTTTTGGAAGTTTGCTTTTTAAAAGGGACTTAAAAGTAATATTTCTTTTTTTCATAAATTTTACCTTACATTTTAATAAACAAAAAGAAATAGAAATATTCAGTATTTTTCCGGTTTTTTGGTGACATTTTCAGAATTATCAGTGAAGTTTGTGTGTGTTAATTATGATATCAAAATCTCTTGAAGCTAAATATGTGGTGAAGTTTTTAAGAATGTAAGATTAATTTCAGGCTCTAATTTCAGGATTAGGGGCTCAGAAGAATGTTAATTTAGATTAAATGCCATTCATTTAGTCAGCAAGCATTTATTAAGCCACTACTGTGTATTTGTGACTGAGATATGGTATGAAGATATGAAGACAAAAGTGGCATAGATTCTAAGAAAAGGAGTTGTATTCCAGGCATGAAGAAAAGCATGGAAACAGGAGGTAGAATGTCGTGTGTGGAATAGCAAGATGCACGATTAGTTGAGTTAATGAGGTCAGAAGCCAGATAGTAGAGATTGAGAAGAGAGTGAGAGATCAGAAAGTAAAGGCAAGGAAAGCACACATCTTGTTCTATGAGTTTGGCCTTTAGAAAAGGATGGAGAGATATACAATAGTTTCTTCTGTTAGGGGAAGGATGGCAAGGCCTCTGGAGTGTTTTTAAAGGAGAGTGGAGACTTAACACATTGATAGACAGTAAGGAAGGAACCAGTGGGTAAGAAAAGTTTGAAGATGCAAGAGAGAAGAGGAGTTGTTTGATTTTGGAGGCAATTGACTTGAGGAGATAGGAAGGAATGGGGTCAGTGGTATCCTTGGAAAGGTTTGCCTTAGCAAAGAAAGGCCATTTCTTCAACAGAGGCTGGAATAAAGGAGGAAATGATGGGGGACATGTCATGAGGTCATCAGAATGCAGAGAAAGGAAGAAGAGGGAGCTCACAGCAATGTCCTGTGTTTTTACAGTAGAGGAGTATAGAGAAGCATTAAAGCAATATGTATTGCCAATATAAACAATATGTAAAAATAAGAGTGAGTTAAGTTATTGATTAAAAATAAAGAATGTTTAAGATTGTAGGAACTTTCATTATTTATCTAGTACCTTGATTCAGAATTTTTAATTTTCAAGGCAGTTTGAAGTATAGAAGGTTGGTTATAACTTACTTAAGCTATATAGAAGATAGGTGAAAGAAAGTTATTGTCCGTTTTGTATTAACTTTTTCTTTTTCCCGCATAATACAGTAAATAATGGCTTAATTTTTACATCTGAGTTTTGTCCAGTTTCGCCTCTTAATTTTACTAGTGAGCTTTAGTAGGCTTCACTTCTTTGTTTTCTTAGGGTATTTTCAGGTGGATCAGCTAAGTTTTTTTAGTAGCATTCTTTAGATCGGTGGTCTGCAAATGGTAAAGATAGTGAGACCTAAACCCAAGGTTCATGTCTTCAACCCACTAGACGGTAGGAAGGGAGATCACATTCCCCCTACCCTGTGATACCCAGTTTTGGAACTTGTTGGAACACAGCCAAACCTATCTTTATCCCCTGACTTGTTCCCATGCTCCATTTTCCCTCCTTCTGAAAGTTTGCATCCTCCTCACTTCTGCCTTGTATTTTAGTCCTTCAGTATAGTAATAACCTGACTGCTACTCACATGTGTCCCCTCAAGAGCAGCTGTGCAGCTTCCTTTGGGAAAATCTGTCTGTCTTCCCCGCCATTTCCCACCCCAGTATAACCACTTTGTTGTCTCCCTGATCACCTTGTGGCTGAGCAAGGCATAAACAGGTCTTTTATGGCTCCTGCTTCAAGGAAGTCAGTGACTGATGAGTAAGAACTCCATCTCCCTCCTTTTAATTTTGGGTGGGACAGAGTGAGTTGTAGAGAATGAACAGGCATGAGTGGGTTGAGATCTGCATGGCAGATACTATTGCATTCTCTTCTTCCTCACCTACCTCTCTTCCAAACTGCTGTTTTTGTCAAGTCATCCAGATTAGAAACCTTGGTGTCATCTTCGACTCTTCATTCTTTCTCACTCCACATGTACAATCTGTTGCCATATCTTGTAGTATCTCCATAACATCTCTCTCACATCTCTTCTCTTCTTTCTAACACATATAACTTCTGTTCTAGTTCAGAGTCTTACTATGTCTGGTCTGTATTATAGTAGGAACCTCCAAAGTGCCCCAGGTATTTGTCCCAGTTAGCTTGGTGACATTCTTTATAGAGTACTGGAGTCAGGAAGTTCTGAGTACAGATTCTGTCTGAGACACATTTACTATGTGATCTTGCGCAAGTCACTTAACCTCTGTTTGCCTCAGTTTCTTATCTGTAAAATAGGGACAAAAATAGCACCCACTCACCCAAGATTGTTAGGATAAAATGCTATATTTGTAAAGTGCTTTGCAAACCTTAAAGTGGTATATAAATGCTAGCTATTACTCCTTTTCCTTCTCTTCCTCTAATTTATCCTCCACAGAACTCTCATAATAATTTTCCTAAAGTGTTTAAGTCTGATCATGTGACTGCCTTTAATTCAGTAAACTCCAGTGGTTCCCTATTGACTTGAGGTTCAAATATTATTTTATCTTTAATCTCTTCCCTTTTAAATATCTATTTTTGGTATAATTTTTAGTATAATAGTACATGTAAATAATTTATAAGTAAATATGCTATACATTGGCAAACAATTCTTTAGATAAAGCACAAAAATTTAATTCTCTGAAGAATGAGGAGCTTATTTTGATTTTATGCTAGACTTCTTTCCTTAAATTGTTAGTAAAATTTAATTTCTCTCATTGCTTGCTCAATTGTTGCTGCTCAGGGAAGCTGCCTTGTTATATAAAAAAAAATACCACCCCTCCAAAAAGCTTCTGCTTACAAGATTATTTCTTGTAGAAATATCAAGATAAAGCCAGCATTTTAGTGACTGGTGATGAAGTTATCAGCTCATCTGTGTACCTTGGTTCTAAAGCTCACTCTGAAGATATGCTCACTCTGCAAATAGACTTTCTCCACATACAGAATACGTAGTAAATTAAACTTTTATCAGGAGTGTGTAGATTTGCTATGGTTAACTATAGGGAGTATTAACTAATTTAGAAATAGAAAATATCTGTTGTAAGCATCAGTAACTCCTTTTAAAGTTGTTTAATGAGCCAAGGCATCTAGGAAGCATAAAAAATAAAAATTTTTCATTTCTAAATGACATTTATGTTAGAGTGCTGCTGGTTTTAATTACATGTCTGCACAGATTTATGAAACATTTTAAAGTCACATTAAGCTAAGCACACTGTCATTTTTAATCAAATTTTGTTTCTTTTTGCTTAAATCACAAACAGAACAGCAGTGTAGCCATTTTAGACTAAAGTTAGAATAATTTACTGATTTGCTTTGCTTTAGTTTTGGGGTTTATCATGGCAGTGTCTATATTTCACTCTTGTGAATTTAGACCTTTAAGAACTGCTGTTAGTTCACCTTTCATTTTAATCAAATTTTTATGTGTATTACACAAAACTTAAACTTGAGCCAGAGGTTCGAGGTATAAAGGCTTGAGCTAAGCTTAACCAGGCTTTTGTCACAGGAAAATTTTTCTGTTGTTATGTCTTAACTTTTCAATTTAATTATATACAGTCAGATGGCTTAATCTATTATGGCTTTTCATCTTTATTCATTTTTTGGCTAGGCAGTGTAGTTAAGTGACTTGCCCAGCATCACACAGCTAGAGTGTTATGTGTCTCAGGCCAGATTTGAATTCAGGTCCTCCTGAATCTAGGGCTGGTGCTATATCCACTGTGCCACCTAGCTGTCCCTTATTATGATTTTAAAAACAGTGTTCTTGTTTGTAATTAATTTATATTCAGTATAAATGTGAATGTTAGAATTGTTCCTTTTTGATTCAATATGCAGAAAACCTTTCTAAGAGAACTTTTAAGAAGCAGTGACTATATGTGTTATATTTATATATTCGTGTGTGTGTGTAGAGCACTGGGATACAGTGCTGGGCCTAGAGTCAGAAAGACCTGAGTTCAGTTGGGACTGAGACATTTACTCGCTATATGACCTTGGGCAAGTTACTTAACTCTGTTTACCTCAATTTCCTCAACTGTTAAATGGGTCCCAGAGTTGTTGTGAGGATCAAATGAGATAATATTTGTAAAGCTCTTAGCACAATGCCTGGCACAAAGTAGCCACTGTATAAACCCCTAGGGTTTTATATAAAATGATATTTACACATACATACATATATTCATACATAATATGTTGAGGTATTTGAAAGAGATTAGTGGAAAATATTTTCTCAAATATGAACACTCAAGGTGAAACAAGGCCCTGTACTCAATTTTGTCTTGTTTATATTAAAGCTTGGAAGGCCATTAAAACTCTACCATCTCTTCAGCCTCCCTGGTTCATAACTTCAACATTATCCTGTACTTCTTCATCCCACTATATCCATTCATTTTCCAAATTTTGTCATTTTTAGCTTTACCACCATCCCTTGAATGTAATGTCTTCTCTCCAGCCACACAATTACCACCTTATTTCAGGCCTTCATCACTACATGCCTACTTTTTTGTAGCAGCCTCCTAGCTGGTCTCTCCCTGTTCCAATCCATCCCACACATTGTTGCTAAACTAATATTCCTTAAATACAAGTCTGATCATGTAATTCCTGCTCGTTCAACTTCATTGGCTTCCTATTGCCTCTAGGAGAAAATATAATCCCCTCTGTTTTGGTGTGTTAAAGTCTTTATAACATCAACCCTACTTATATTTCCAGTCTTTTTAAACACACACTGCAGTCAGTGGCACTGTCCAACTTGCTATTCTTCATACATGATGCTCCATCTCCTTTCTCCATGCCTTTGCACTAACAACACCCCACATGCCCCTAATGAGCTCCCTCCTTACCTCATAGAGTGCCTCTCTTTAAGCACTGTCTTTTGCATCAAGCTTTTCCTCATTCTCTAAGTGCTGTACCCTCCCCTCTCCCAAACTATTTTTTATATATATTTCTTTTTATCAACATTATATTTATTCTGTATTTATGTACACATGTGTATCTAAATATTTGTAAATATGTAACATTCAGCTGTACATATCTGCATATGTGTAGGCATGCGTGTGTGTGTGTGTGTGTGTGTGTGTGTGTGTGTGTGTGAATTTTGTTTTAAATGAGGAAACAAGCTGTGAAGTGCCCTGGCTAAAAGTAGAATAAAAGATGTGTGTATATGTTTAAGTTGTGGATCTCCCTTCCAAGATTAAACCTCAAGTTCCTGGCCTTTTCCCTAGCCTGGCATTTTCCAGCAATATACCCTTTTCACTTCTGTCTTGTATAGTTGTAGTTCAACACACAGAAACAGTTTAGGCAGTCAGTCAAACTTTACAACATTATGGAATTTTGTAGTCAAGATTAATTGTTGCTTGTAGTAATTCACAAGTATAATTTGTTGCTCAATTTTTTGTACCTTACCACAATATAGTTGCTAGTAACAACAACCTTTTAATGTTTACAAAATAGTCCCTTCTACTTATTACCTCTCTTCCTTTAATCCAGTTCTGTAGATTGGCTGCTTTTCTAGGCCCTGACCCATAGTGTTACAGTTCTTGTGGCTTGGCCACTCTAACACTATGCTGTCATATTCCCGTGAATACCCTTACCCTCTATAATCTTTGGGATAGGGCTGTTTCCCATTTTCTTGTCTTTTCTTTTAATCTGTGATATAATCACTTTAGAGCCTATTCTTTTTCCTGTCTTTAAAGCACGCTAAATACTTTTCTGTCCTCTTTCTCCCTCAATTTGAGATTCTTCCATGGTCCTGGCCTCATCTCTCCTCACTTCTGCCCTTAGTTTTCCAATAATACTCTCTGCTTACTAGAGAACAGTCCATTTAATAGGAGGGAGTGATTGGTATTGATTAGCATATACTATTTGTATTTTTGAATATTTTAGGAGTAACTCAAAATCACAAAAAGACCAGATATGTGGTGGTAGAGAGCCATTTTCCTTAAGACCTTTAGTAAATTAGTTTTTGCCTTTTTCCTTTCTTTCTTCAGGCTACTTTCAAAATGATTGTTTTCCATCACCCCTCTCCTCTGTTAATTCTTAATTTCATTTGATTTTGGCTGAATCATTGAAGGATTGCATATTTACCAAGCCAGAGACTTGAATGATTGAACAAGCTCCATGAAACTTGAGATTTACTTGAATGAGCTCTAGGTACTATCATTGAGAGGTACTTTGCCCTAGTATTGAACTCCATGTTATTCCTCAGAAATCAGCTGTGTGTAATTGAGGAAAACTTCTGTGGCTATTCTTTCAAATTTTCTTCATGATTTTAGGAGGCTGGAAAATATTTTTCAAATTTTCAGAATTATCAGGGTTTTATGAAACAATAGATTCATTTGTGACTAGTAACTCTTGAGTTTATTATAGTAAAACTACTTTGGGTAAAGTATGTTAGTGTATACTTCATTTTCTGTGTTTGTTTTAATGTCTAAATAAGGAATTAGCTTTTCTGACCTATGACATTCAAGTCTTATTCTTAATGAAATTATCATATGTGATTTCTTTGCTACATATTAATTTGTGATAAAAAAAATTCTCTGCATAAATGTGAAATTCCCTAACTGGCAAATAAATCACTTAGTGAATTTTATTCTGCATATCCTTCATTATCCTCTTAGCTTCAAGCTGTCATTATATCAGTCAACTATTTTAAGCAGATTACAGAAGGTCACTGATTTTGAATACTGTTTTATGTAGAAGTGATTTTTAGAAAACCCTTTGTTTAGATGAAGATATTTGGATTTTCTGCATAACATTTTTGATGATAATCTGTGTGGCTTTAGGAAGCTTTTTCTGCAGTTGGGACCTTGTGACTGGGTAGAATTTGACTGTGGTTAGCCAAAGTACAGGCCAAATTCTAGTTGAGAATATGGTGTGAACTGGAGAGAATTGAACCTATAGGTAGGTGAAGAATACTTATTCTTGTTTCTGATAGAGTACATGTTTTGAGTACTGCTTTTGTTTGTTTGTTTTGTTTTGTTTTTGTTTTTTTGGTTAGGCAGTTGGGGTTAAGTGACTTGCCCAGGGTCACACAGTTAGTAAGTGTTATGTGTCTGAGGTCGGATTTGAACTCAGGTCCTTTAATCCAGGGCTGGTGCTGTCTCCACTGCGCCACCAACTGCCACTTGAGTACTGGTTTTTAAAATAAAAGCAGAAATAGTAGCTCCTAAAATGATTACCAATATAGCCTTTGACTTCTTTAAATACAGATATAATTTAGTTGTGTGGATTTTTCTCCAATAATTCAACTGTCAACTCAAAATAATCTTTTTGTGTAGTAAGAATAGAATATAATCTTTTATAACTTGAGCTTACTTATAAGGTTTCTGGAAAACATAAGAAAATTTCCAAAGTCAGGAAGTAGGCTGGAAGAATGTTCAAACAAAAAAACGAATCTCACTAGAAAAAGCCATTTTGGTGATAGCAGATGCTCAAGACACAAACCCAGAAGAAGATATTGACTTCAAAACATCTATGAACAAAACCTCTAAGAAAAACACAGTTTATGCACAAATTCAACTAGAATTGCTAGGAGAGATGAACAAATTATGGTATCTAAATGTGGTGGATTACAGTTGTGCTGTAAAGAATGATGAAGGAAATAGTTTGAGAGCAGTGAAAACAAAAATAGGGGGAAAAAGCAAGTAAGGAATTAGTAACTAAGGAACAAATAACTAGTGAAGAAAGATGAAAAAAATAGATTTAATAAAGTTAAAAACAAAGAAAAATAGAAAAAAAAATGAAGGATCTCATTGGAAAAACAACTGACCTCAAAAACAGACCTAGGAAAGATAATTTAAGAATTATGGGCTAAACCATCAAGAGGATTCTGGGAAGATGGCTGAGTAGGTCAAAAAACTTTTGGCTCTCCAAATTTCCTTCACACACACAAAAAAAGACATAACATTACCTCAGAGTGCAGCAGAAATAAACAGGAATTGGGGTAAAGCAATTGTACTCCAAAAGACAACTTGAGAAGATCCCAGGAAAGACCGGACCTCCATCTGAGTGAAGTCTAAACACCTCCGGGCTAACTGCGGAATCAACAAACAAGCCCTAGGGACAGCTGGGTTAGGAGGCAGCCTCAGCCTTAGACCTTACACCCGCAGAAGGTGTAGGGATTGGAAAGCTGAATAGGAGAAGATTGAATGACCTTCCACTGTTGAGGGACTCCATGCACTGCTGTGCTAACCAGACGTCTCTCAGGCTGAGGTGGTGGGGGAGAAAGAGCTAACACCTACATGGTTAGTGTGGTGGTAGAGGGTCGAGGGCCCTGCTGGTTGTGGGCATTTGCAGGAGAGCAGAGTCCCTGGTTTTAGTTCCTGGGCAGAGAGGAGAGCTGGAGGGAGGACAAGGAAGGGAGCAGGGTGTTTTGGGGAGGGCATGGCTTGAAGCCCCAGCAAGGTTGGGCCCTGGGTCAGATCTCAGAAAATAAAAGTAAGAAAGAGCTGAAGTTTGGGACTTCATTCCCCACATGTTGGGACTAGAACTTGACTATATCAATAGCTGCTAAAAACAAAATAAAAGTAAAAATGAGTAAGCAAAGGGGAAAGAATCCAACTATAGATAGCTACTGTCAGAATAGAGAAGGTCTGGTTGATATTCAGAGGAAGATCTTGGGGCTAAAAAAGCCACTCCTTTTCCAATAAGAAACATCAAGTGGTCCCAAGCACAAAAAGAGTTCTTTAAAAGAACTTTAAAAAATCAAATAAGAGAGACTGAGGAAAAATTAGAAAAAGAGAAGATTTGTGAATTGAACGAATGTGAATGAAGAGAAAATTATTAAAAGAAAGTCAACCAGCTTGAAATAAAGAATCAAAAACCTAAGGAAGAAAATAATTCCTTGAAAACTAGAATGGGGCTAAGAGAAGTAAATGACATTATAAGACACCAAGAAATCATAAAACAAAATAAAAAGAATGAAAAAATAGAAGAGAATGTGAAATATTCCATCAGAAAAACAATTGATCTGGAGAACAGATTAAGGAGAAATAAATACAAGAATAGTCAGATTACCTGAAAATTACAGTTAAGAAAAAGATTTTTGACATAATGTTATAAGAAATTATCAAGGAAAATTGCCCCAAAGTTCTAGAGCAGGAAGGCAAAGTAAAAATAGAAAAAATCAACTGATCACCACCTGAAAGAGATATCTATAGGAGGAAAACTTACAGGAATATCATAGCCAAGACTCAAAGCTCCCAGGTTAAGGATAAAATATTGCAAGCAACAAGAAAAAAATAATTTAAATATCCTAGAGCTACAATAAGGGTTACACAAGATCCAACAGCTACTAAGTTGAAGGACTGTAGGTCTTGCAATACTATATTTCATAGTGCAAAAGAGCTGGAGTTATGACCAAGGGTAATTTACCCAGCAAAATTAAGTAGAATCCTGACTGGAAAAAAAATGGACATGTAATAAACTGAAAAACCTTCAAGTATTTGTGATAAAAACAGCAGACCTTAATGGAAAATTCAACATATGAGATCTAGGAGAAATGTAAACATTAAAGACCAATTATAAAGGGCTCAATAAGATCAGATTGTATACTTCTTATATTAAAATGTTATCGATACTCTTATGACTGTCATCATTATTTGGGTAGTTTGAAAGAGAGGCTGGGGCTGAGCTGTGTATGATAGGGTAATTCTAAAAAAATAAAACTGTGTAGGGAGAGATAAAAAGGAGTAATAATCTCATAGAAATGAGGCATGAAAGTAAGAACTGATCCAGAAGAAGCAAGGGGGGTAGGATAGGTACTGGTAGAACATTACTCTCATTGGGAATGGGTTAAAAAGGGAGCAGCATATACATATAGAAGGTTATAAAAGTCTTCTAAATTCTGAAAGAAATAAGAGGGTAAAGGAATGGGATATGGAGAGAGTATAAGGGAGGAACTGGACTCTTAGAGGGCTGGGTAGGTTAAGAATAGTAGGGCAAGGTGGAGGATAGAAGTAAATTAGAGGACTGAGGAGGGATAGGATAAATAGTAAGAAGAATAGTGAGGAAAAAATAGGGAGGAGGGAAATACACAACAAGTAATTATAGCTAAGAATGTGAATGAGATGAATTTACTCATAAAATGGAAACAGCGGATTAAAACTTTGAATTCAGCAATATGTTGCTTTCAGGAAACACAATAAAAATGAGAGAGACACACAAAGGAAAAAAAAGAGCTGTAGTAGAATTTATTATGTTTAAAAAAAAGCAAGGATTGTAATTGTGATCTCAGACAAAGTTGAAGCTAAAATGGATTTAATCAAAAGAGAAAAATGGGAAACTATACTATATATCACCAATGTAACCCAGTGTTGTTTTAGACCATTTAAAACAACCAGACACTATAAATACCTGCCAAAACAGACACAGGAACTACATGAACATAAATATAAAACAATTTTTATATACATAAAATCAGATTTTAAAAATTGAAGTAATATTTATTGTTCATGGGTAGGTAAAGCCAATATAATAAAAAATGACAATTTCACCCATTTATTCAATGCCATTCCAATTAAATTGCTAAAAAATATTATCTTACTGAGTTAGAAAAAATAGTAACAAAATTCATTTGGAAGAACAAAAGGTCAGGAATTTCAAAGAAACCAGAGGAAAAGGAAGGAAGGAGATTTAGCAGTATCAGACTTTAAATTATATTATAAGACAATAACATTTTTTTTGCAGATCAAAGCATACTTTATTTTTCTTGTTTTTAATTAATTTATTTTGAATTATCAGCAATCATTTCCATAAGGTTTTGAGTTTTAAATTTTTCCTCCCCCTCCCTCCCCAAGACGGCGCATAATCGGATATAGGCTATACATACATATTTCTATTAAACATATTTTCACATTAGAACCAATAGAAGGAACCACCAGAAAGAGGAAACAAAACACAATAGAAGAAAAAAAAATAGCAAATAGTATGCTTCGATCTGCATTCAAACTCCATAGTTCTTTCTTTGGATGTGGATAACGTTTTACATCACGAGACCTTTGGAGATGTCCTAGATCTTTTTATTGCTGAGAAGGGTTAAGTCTATCAATATTAGTCATTGCACAACGTGGCTGTTACTTGTGTACAACATTCTCCTGGTTTTGCTCATTTCACTCAGCATCAGACCATACGAGTCTTTCCAGGCTTTTGTGAAGTCAGCCTGTTCATCATTTCTTATAGCACAATAGTATTCCATTACATCCATATACTACAGCTTGCTCAGCCATTCCCCAATTGATGGGCATCCTCTTAATTTCCAATTCTTTGTCACCACAAAAAGAGCTGCTATAAATATTTTTGTACATGTAGGTCCTTTTCCCATTTGTATGATCTCTTTGGGATATAGCCCTAGAGGTGCTGTTGCTGGGTCAAAGGGTATACACATTTTTATAGCCCTTTGGGCATAGTTCCAAATTGCTCTCCACAATGGTTGAATCATTTCACAACTCCACCAACAATGCATTAGTGTTCCAATTTTCCCACATCTTCTCCAACATTTATCATTTTCCTGTTTTGTTGTGTTAACCAATCTGATAGGTGTGATGTGGTACCTCAGAATTGTTTTGATTTTCATTTCTCTAATCAATATTGATTTAGGGCATTTTTTCATATGACTATAGATGGCTTTAATTTCTTCATCTGAGAATGTCTGTTCATATCCTTTGACCATTTATCAATTGGGGAATGACTTGTATTCTTATAAATTTTACTTAATTTTCTACATATTTCAGAAATGAGGCCCTTATCAGAGAAACTAGTTGTAAAAATTCTTTCCCAATTTTCTACCTTCCATCTAATCTTAGTTGCATTGACTTTGTGCAAAAGCTTTCCAATTTAACATAATCAAAGTTATCCATTTGCTTTTCATAATGTTCTCTATCATGTGTTTGGTCATGAATTTTTCTGTTCTCCATAAATCTGATAGGTAAACTATTCCTAAGCAATAGCATTATTGAAGTGTAAAATGGATAATTTTGATTATTTTAAACTAAATTTTCCTTGTATAAACTAAACCAATATAGCCAAAAATTGAAGGAGTGCAGAAGATTAAGGAAAAACTTTCATAGATAGTCTTTCAGAGAGGATATGATTGAGTTGGAATATTGTCATGGTGTAGGAAATGATGAGCTGGCTAATTTAGAAAAACATGGAAAGACTTAGACATAGAAAGGAAAATGCTCTTTACCTCCGTAGAAAGAGATGACAAGTGGAAATATTCATAATACAGTCTTGCATGTATGTATATGTGTAGATTTATAGACGTGTGTCTGTGGTGTGTGTGTGTTCAGCTGTAGCTTTCTTTGGGGCAGCGGTGGGGGGGGAGGGGAAACAAAGTAAAAAGTGAACAGGAGAGAACAAAAGAAAACTTAGAAGGAAGCAAAGAAAAGCTTGGTAACAACCAAGAATAATGTACCTGAAAAACTGAGTATAATTTTGTAGGGGGAGAAATGGACTTTTAATTTAATTTTAATTTTATAGAAATACAGAATTTCCTAGTATTGCTGAAGACCATAGATGTGTAGAAAATTTCATGTACAAACACAGAAATGAAGAGAAGCATAGTAAGGTAAACATTAGTGAGCATTCATAAGGGTCTAAACAAACTGTTGACATTCATATGTAGGGAGGAACTCTCTCATCGCCTGGGGTCATAAAGGCAGTATGACTAGGTGGAGGGCCTGAGAATGAATCTGTTATGTTTTGATGCCTTCAAAAGAAGAATGGAAAGGGTGGGGCATAGGAACTCACTTGAAGAAGGTGGAAGGGAGAGGAAGAAAGGGGAATGTTATCTCACACAAATGGAAAGATATTAAAAAATATATATTAAAAAAAAGTAAATGTCATCTCAATAGTTGCTCCCTCAATGACAGGGCAACAGAGGGAGAAGGCAGAGCTTGATTCTCATTGTCATCTGAATTCATCACAAATAGTTTGGTACAGAAATAGATCTTATCCTTCAAGGAAACAGTAAGGGAAAGGGGGTGAATAAGAAAGGATATAGTTTATGGGAAGGATTAGAGAGAAGCAAAATTTGCTTTAAAGAGGGGGTGGGAGAAAAAGTGGAGAAAAATGTGAGAATAGGGAGGAGTGAAATTCACAATTTTTAGTCATATCTGAATGTGAATGGGATGGATGTGTTCATAAAACAGAAGAGGATAGCAGAATCAATTAGAAATTAGAATCCAGAAAATATAATTTTTACTAAAAAACACGTGAAACAAAAAGAAACACAGAGTTGAAATAAGGAGTTGGAGCAGTATCTTTTATGCTTCAACTGAAGTAAATGCAGTGGTAGCATTTGTGATCTCAGACAAATCAATAGCCAAAAAGAGGCTTAATTATGAGAGACAAGCAAGGAAACTATATTTTGCTGAAAGGCACCATAGACAATGAATTTATATATGCCCTAAGCATGTATGCACCAAATAGCATATCATCCAAATTCTTAAAGGAATAGGAAGTCATTTAGAGTTATAGGGAGAAATAGACAGTAAAACTATAATAATAGGGGACCTCAATCTACCCCTCTCAGACCTTGATAAATTTAACTAAAAAATAAACAAGAAATGAAGGATTTTAATAGGATTAAAAAAGTTAGATATTGTGTACCTGGAGAATAATGAATGGGAATAGAAAAGAGTTTACCTGTTTCTCAGCTGCATATGACACTTTAATAACAATTAACAATGTTGTCATTTTTCAGTTGTATCTGACTTTGTGTGAACCCATTTGAGTTTTCTTGGTAGAGATACTAGAGTGGTTTGCCCTTTCCTTCTTTGGCTCATTTTACAGATGATGAACTGAGGCAAAGAAGGTTAAGTGGTTTGCCCAGGGTTGTGCTGGCCAGAGTCTGAGGTCCAATTTGAACTCATGAAGATGAGTCTTTCTGTATCCAGGCCTGGTGCTCTATCCACTGCGCTACCTAGCTGCCATAAAAAAGGACATAAAAACCTCACAAATGCTAAAAAGCAGAAATATTAAGTGCATATTTTCTGACCATAATGCAATAAATTATTACATTCAGTAAAGACCATTTGAAGCAAGGATTCTGACCATAATGCAATAAATTATTACATTCAATAAAGACCATTTGAAGCAAGGATTAAAAATTGATTGGAAACTAAATAACTTAATCCTAAAGAGTGAGTGGGTCAAAGAAGAAATTATAGTAATAATAATAATAATAATGTCTGTGAAGATAATGGTAGCAATGAGACAGCATGCCAAAATTTGTAGGATTCAAGCAAAGTAGTAGTCAGGGGAAAATTTATGTTCCTATGCTTCATAAGTGGAAGGAAAAAAGAGCAGATCAATGATTTTTTTTTTTTTGCTTTTGGGTGAGGCAATCTGGTTAAGTGACTTGCCCAGGGTCACACATTAAATGTCAAGTGTCTGAGGCTGGATTTGAACTCATGTCCTCCTGACTGCAGGGCTAGTGCTCTATCCATTGTGCCACCTAGCTGCCCCTCAGTGAATTGTTTGTGTAATTAGAAAAAAAAAACCTAGAAAACCAACAAATAAATACTCCCCAGTTAAACATGGGGGACAGGGGGAACTGACCTTGAAAAACAAAGGATAGATAACAGAATTGAAAGCCAAAAAAACCCCATTGAATTAGTAATATAACACTAGGAACTTAAAAAAATATAGGGGCAGCTAGGTGGCTCAGTGGATGAGTACCAGCCCTGAAGTCAGGAGGACCTGAGTTTACATCTGGTCTCAGACCAAACACTTGACACTAGCTGTGTGACTCTGGGCAAGTCACTTAACTCCAATTGCCTAAAAATAAAAAAACATGAAAAAAAATACAAAAGGATATATAAGCAGTTATCTAATTTGATGAAGAAGAAAGAAGAAATGAAATTACCAGTATCAAAAATTAAAAAGGTGAATTCACAACCAATGAAGAAGAAATAAAAGCACTTATGAAGAATTACTTTGCCCAACTTTCTACCTCTAAAATTGACAGTCTAAGTGAAATGGATGAATATCTGCAAAATATAAATTACCCAGTTTAATAGAAATATGATATGCCAGTCCAGCTGGTCCTGGGGTTTTTTCTCTCTGAGAGTTTATGGATGATTCAATTTCTTTTTTAAAGGTTATGTAAGTATTTATAGATTTGTGGACAATTGTGATTTCATAAAATTAAAGTTTTTACATAAACAATCCAGTGTAGCTGAAATTAGAAGAGAATCAGGAAACTGGGAGGAAATTTTGCAACAATTTTCTCTGATGAAAGGTATCATTTCCAAGATATATAGGACAGTAATTCATATTTATAAAAACAAGAGCCATCCTATAGCTGATAAAATGATCAAAGGAGAAGCAGTTTTCATAGGAAGAAATCCAAACTATCAATAATTGTATGAAGAAATGCTGTATATCAAAGGTGTGTCAGACTTGGAAACCAGATTAAAATGCAATTCAGAAATGTTTAACAAAATAAATAAAAATAACAGTCTAATACAGATAATGTTAATTTGTGGTTTTCTAAAGTCAATATGTGGCCTGTAGGGATCAATTTGGAGTTTGACAGGTGTTCTAAATCATTAATAATTAGATAAATTCAAATTAAAACAACTGTGATGTACTACTTTATACCCACCAGACTGGTAAGGTTGACCAAAAAAGGGAAACGACAAATGCGTAAGGGGCCTGTTATTAAAATAGATACTTTAATGCACTTTTGGTATGGCTGTGAACTAGTCTAGCCATCTTGGAAAACAATTTGGAACTCTTTCCAAAATGCTGTTTAACTGTGCATATCCTTTGACCCAGTGATACTGCTATTAGGTCAGTACCCTGTTGAGGTCAAAGAAAGGAAAAAGACCCATATGTACAAAAATATTTTTAGCATCTCTTTTTTGTGGAGGCAGCAAATTGGAAACTGACAGATTGCTCATCTGTTGAAGAATGGCTGAACATGTTATAATATATATTGCATGAATTGATTCAGAATGATATGAGAAGGACCAGGAGAGCAACTTACACAATAAGCATAACAACAGTATCTCCCTCCAAAAAAATAGTTTTTTTGAAGCTTCAGAACTCTGAACACAGCAGTGAAGAATAGTGAATTCCGAAGACTAGTGACATAACATAAGTGTAAGGATCAAGGCATTAAGGGAATAAGCATTTATATAGTGTCTTCTGTTAAGAGGTCCCTTGAACATTTCTTTTGAGTTGCCATAGTCTCAGAAACATTGGACCTGGAGTATACAGGAGGCTCTGAACGTGTCAAAGGCAAAGCACTCCCCAGGAGCTGACATAATTTGTTGTTTGCATACCAAGCTGGATTCCCTCTGTGTCCTGGGGGAGTCAAGACTAGTCTGTTTTAGAGTGGGGAAGCTGCTTGTGCCACTAGAACTCTGGTAGATAAGCAGACCATCCTGTCTTCATAGTCTAGCTGTTAAAAGGGTGAGGAACCTGCTGCCCTGGAAGCCAGATTCCCAGCCCCTGGAGCAGTTCCCCAGGGAAAAGTATGCTGCTTTTGCTACCTTAATTATTGATTTCTCCTCCCCTGACACTCCTATTCAGGTGGAGATTTCTGTTTCTCCACCTCTTTTTGTCAGTGTATAAATTTGCAAGCTTCTGTTTGGATTGCGAACTCTTTGCCCTGGCTTAGCTTTCCACATGCGTGGTTATTTCTCTTATAAAAATTAGTTGCCACGCAATGTCTCATGGACTTATGATAATTGTTTTTTTTGTTAACAACACTATGTAACAAGCACTATGCTAAGCTACATTTATAAATATTACCTCACTTTATTCTCACAACAGCCATGTGAGGGTAGTACTGTCATTATCCCCATTTTTACAGTTGAGGAGACTGAGACAAACAGAAGTTAAGTGACTTGCCTAGGGACACATATCTAGTAAATGTCTGATTCTGGGCCCAGTGCTGTACTCCCTATAGTACCAGCTGCCTCCTACCTCTTCACAGAGAGGTAATGTACTTGAGATGCACAATGAGATATGTATTCCCAGACCAGGGCCATTGTGTTGATTTATGTCATCAGACATAAAGTAAGGGGATGTCTACTAAGGGAGGGTACATGGGGGAAATGGTGGGTTAGTGACTAGTGACAGACAAAACAAATGTCACTAAAACTTTTTTTTTGGGCTAGGCAATGGGGTTAAGTGACTTGCCCAAGGTCACACAGTAACTGTTGTGTGTCTGAGGTCGAATTTGAACTGAGGTCCTCCTGAATCCAGGGCCAGTGCTGTATCCACTGTGCCACCTAGCTGCCCCCTAAAACATTTTTTGAAGTGCATGGAAGAAAACAAAAAAGTAAAAGAAGGGAACAGTTTTTTTACTACCCTGTTAAATTTTGTTTGTATGTGTACACATACACACACATAAACTGTACATTATAGAAGTTTTTGTTTATACAGATTATTTTCATTTTCTTTGAAAACTTAGATAAGTTTATGTACTGTTTGAGAAAGCGCAATCCTGATCTGAGCTTTATACAAAGGTGAAAATTATTTTAAGCATTTTTTTTCTTTCCTAGAATCATTTTTACAAAATAAAGAAAAAACTTATAAATCTACTCTGATAGTGGTAAGCTGACTTTTGTTTTGCCACTACACCTTGATGACTGGAGGAGGGAGTGAGGCTGATGACTTTGCACGGCTCTGCCTCACTTAAATCCGATTCGTGCACAAGTCAAGACATCACTCTCATAAAGTCACTGGTCCTTTTCAAGAAAAGAATGATGAACAACAGCAGCAACCCGTACACTCTGTGAAAAGCACTGACACTCATAGACACTTTAAAAGGTCTGTTAATTCTACTTCAGCAAACCACTTATCTTTCCTTCTCATACCGAATTTCCCACTGCTACCACCTGAGTTCACATTTCTCATACCTTTCACCTGGATAATAATAGATAGCTTCCTAACTTATCTTCCTAACCCATCTCCCACCTCTTACTCTAATCTATCCTTTATTTAAAATTTTTATTGTTTACATTTTTGGTCACAACTTGTGATTTCATTAGTGTAGAGAATTCCCAGTGTGGAGACTTCCCCTACTGAAGCGCAGGTTAGCTACTCATTTACAATTTATAGTCATCTACCTTTCCCAGATAAATTTATTATTTACTTTTTTAAGAAAGCAGTCTCTTTTAAATTTCAAGTTCCAGATTCTCTTCCTTCTTCATCTACTGCAAAGGCAGGCAAAATTATATATGTGAAATCATAGAAAGTAATATTTCCATATTAGCTGTTATCACCAAAAAATAAAACAATAAAATGAGAAAATAATATTTCAGTTTGCACTCAGAGTTCCCTTGTTCTCTCTTTGGAAAGGTGGATACCATTTTTCATCATGAGTCCTTTGGAGTTGTCTTGGAGTATTGATAGAGTAGCTAAGCCTTTCACAGTTAGTTGATCATTATTGCAGCGTTACTATTACTATGCACAGTAATCTCCCAATACATACATTTTATTTTGCATCAGTTCATGTAGGTCATGCCATATTTTTTTCATAAACCTCTCCCCTTGTCATTTCTTATAGGACAGTGGTATTCCATTATAATCATATGCCATAACCTGTCCAGCTGTTCCCCATTGATGAGTGTCCCCTCAATTTCCAATTCTTTGCTGCCACAAAGAGCTGCTATAAATATTTGTGTGTGTTTATGTCCTTTTCCTTTTTCTTAATCTCTCTTTGAGCTAGTAGTGGTAATACTGGTTCACAGGGTATCCACACTTTTTATAGCCCTTTGGACATAGTTCCAGAATTTCTCTTGAATGGTTGGACTAGTTCGCTACTCCACCAACAATTCATTAATGTGCCTATTTGCCTTCTTCCCTTCCAGCATTTGTCATTTCTGATGGGTGTAAGATGGTATCTCATAGTTGTTTTAATTTGCCTTTCTCTAATCAATAGTGACTTAGAGCATTTTTTCATATAATTGAAATAGCTTTGATTTCTTCTTCTGAAAACTGCCTGTTCATATCCTTTGTCCATTGGGAAATGGCTGTTATTTTTATCAATTTGACCCAGTTCGTTATTTGAGAACTGAGACCTTTATCAGAGAAATTTACTGTAAAATTTTTTGGTATTACTTCATTGTCTGGTACCTTTTAGCAAAATGTTGTTTCCCTGATCAGTTTTAATTAGGTGTGTTTTTATTTTTGCTTTGCCTGAGATCATGATTGCTATCCCTGACTTTTTTACTTTAGCTGAAGCATATTAGATTTTGCTATGGCTCTTCATTTTAACTCTACGTGTTTCTGTTTCAAATGACTCTTATAAATAGCATATTGTTGGATTCTGGTTTCTAATCCATTCTATTCTCCACTTCTGTTTTATGAGTGAGCTCATCCTGTTCATATTCAGAGTTGTGATTACAGTGTTTCTCTCTCCTATTTTCTTCTGTTTATTTTTCTCTCTCTTTTTTCCTGCCCCTCCTGAAAAGTCTGTTTTGCTCCTGACCACTGCCACCCTCCCTTTTTTATCCTTCTGAATCAGTTCCAATGAGAGTGAGGTTAAAGTGTTACACACACACACACACACACACACACACACACACACACACACAAGCTCTTCCTTGTGTGTCTCTTTTATGTGAGAAAATTTTTGCCATTCTACTTTTCCCTTCCTCTTTCTCCTACTGCATTTCTCTTTCTCACATCCTTATTTTTTTGGGGGGTGGGGGGAGAGGAGATCATCCCATTGACTCACACCCATGCCCTCTGTCTATGTAGCCTCCTTCTAAGTGCCCTAAAATATAACACTATGTTTTGAGTTAGAGGAACTGAGTTAAAATCCTAGATCTGCTATGTATTGTCTTTGTGTTTTCTCCACTGTAAAATCAGGGATTGGACTAAATGACTTTCCATATGAATTAGGCAAAATTGAAGAGAGAATTTAGAGGGAAGAAAAGAAGACGAATTTTTGGGAATCATCCATGTTGAGTTAGGAAGAGAATGAGCAGAAAGCAAAAGAAAAAGAAGGGATATGTAGAAGTAAGAAGAGAACTTCTTGGATATCATGGAGTTTCTGAAGTAAAGGGAGACACTAGAAAGAAGGAGTTGAAAAGGTCTTAGATAAAAAAACTTTGAAGGAAGCAATAGAAAAGTCATCTTTGAAAATTTTTCTTTAACCCCCATGGACAGTTAATATCCAATTTTGTCATTTGCTAGTAATTTCCTTTGTTTATGTATCATATCCTCTTCTTCCTTTCCATTTTCATTACCATAATTATTGTGATAATTTTTTGACTGGCCACTCATTCTGCTATGTATTATTACTAGATTAATCTTCTTTGAAACCTTTTTATCATAATCCATCAGTGGCTTCCTGTTGCCTATAACATAATGTTCAAACTCATTCTGTGTTTTCAAGGTCTCAGTGTACTTCTCTTGCCTTATTACAGTGTTAACCAACTTCCTGAATAGTTCTTAGCTGTCCTACAAATGTCAAGCCCATTCCCACCTTTGTAACTGTATTTATGTGGTTTCTATCACTTGATGTTACATTTTCCACTTTACCTATCTAAATTCTAATTATTTTTTTTAAAGCACAGTTTAATTACTTTCTCTTCCATGGAGGCTTTGCCATTTCTGGACATCATTTCCAAATCATTTCCAAATCATTCTGCCTAGCATCTTCATCTCCCTCCTGTCCACCATTTGAATCTTGGTGTCATTCCTTGAGATGTCAGGCTCCAGTAGCTAAGCTTTCTCCTAATCTTAAACTAGAACCAGTCCCCTACATCACTTCCTAGCCACCATTTAAAAACCATATAGTTATATGTGCAGCTTGCCCTACCTTCCCTTTTCCAGCTTTCCTTTGTGTGTTGTCTCCCCCCATTAAAATGTAAACTCCTCAAGGGCAAGGACTGAATCCTGCTTGCTTTTTATTTGTATTCCCAGAACTTCACATAGTGTTTTACCAAAGGTGAGCATTTAATAAATGCTCTGTCTTTAGATTTCCAGTTCTTCTGAACTTTAATAATATTTATAATCTCTGTCACACAGTTTACTATTTTAATTTTACCTTATGCTACCTTCTTTAATTATTTTATGTATATTCATTTTGCCTTTCTTATTAAATTATAAACCCTTGGAAAGCAGGGACCATGTCTTTCTGTACCTAATATATTTCTTAGAATATAATGGCTCCTGGATTAGTACTTTTTTGATTTGACCCCAGATGCATTTGTGCTTTTTTTTCCCTTTTATCATTGATGTAACTATAAAATGTAACTATAACTACATCTATTCTGTGGCTGTTCTCCTGTATTCACTGATGAACAAGGGAATTATTGTCATTTCAAGACATACTTATTTAAAAGATATTTCCTTGGTTTCCTGGCTTTTTAATTCTACCATTTAAAAGATTATGCATATTTTATTGATTTTAAAATTTAGGTGCCAAATAATTTATAAAATGAGCAATATAGTTACCATGTTATTTTTGTATTCTCGCATCTTGTAGGTAATTTTAAAGAATTTTACAAATTATTTAAACAGCCCATGCTAGCAAGTATATTATTTTTCTGTTTTTTAAGCCTATTTTCTTTCTTGTTCTTTTTAAATCAGTTTTCTTACCATTTAAAAAAAATAATTTTAATTTTCCCCCAATGATTTTTTTTGTCCTATTTAATTTGAAGTGATGTAGGTACCTGTTTTTAGCAACATAGAAAACAAAATGTTTACTTTTAATTTGTCGCCAAAATAAAATGACTATCCAGGCCACCAAATCTAGCTGGTTTACTTTTTTGTTTGATTTGCCTCTGTCAGTGGAAGAATCAGACATCATTGATCTTGAGAAACGCTATTGGCTGCTGAAGGCTCAATCCCGGACTGGCCGTTTTGATTTAGAGACATTTGGCCCTTTGGGGTTTCGCCACCCATTCATCCATCTCTGAGTGAAGGTAGGAGCCATTCTCATTGCCTGTAAATGTCCATTTGTTGAATTTTTCTCTTCCCACCCCCATCCCCAGATCAGTCTTCATCCATGATCTTCCTGTAGCATGTTTTTTATCTGATTACTTTGTGATTGAAGGCCTGTTAATGTGTGAAATCCTTTAGGGGGTAATTTTCTCTTCTACACCTCACCATCCCAATTTTACAAAGAGTATTTTGAATGATTTATCAAAAATTTACCAGAATAATATTCTAAATGTGTCATACTGTCTCATATGGAAATACTAGTTCCATTTTACTTTTTCTTGGTCTGATCACATCTGGAATACTGCGTTCAGTTCTTGGTAAAACATCTTAGAAAGGACATTGAAAAGGATTGAAAATTATGCCATATGATTATCTCTCGAAACACTGATTGGAGATGTTTAGTCTAGAGAAAAGAAGATTTATGCCATACATTATCTCTGTCTTCAGATATTTAAATTTTGTCATATAGAAGAGGAAGTAGGTTCAGTCTGCTTGGGTCTCAGAGAGCAGAACTAGGCCCAATAGATAGAAGCTACATGGAGAAAAATGTTGAACTAAGTAGAAGGAAGTAGTTCTGATGAATAGAGATGTCTAAAAATTGAATGTGGGTTGCCTGATTAGTAGTGAGTTCCCTGATACTGAGTGTCCAGTAGAGGCTCAATGCACACTTGGGGTGTTGTAAAGGGCATACATCCTTCATATTAAGAGTTAAGCTTACCTCTGAGGTCCTTTCCGACTCTGTGATTTGATGATTCAAGTCCCTTCAGACAAATTTTGCTCTCTTGTAATCCAGTAACATGAAAGGAGAGTTTTTAGAATACTGGAGCTCCAAGAGATCTTAGCATCTAGTTCATCTTCCTCATTTTGTAGGTGAGGAAAGTGGGGTACCTGGAGGATAAAGTGGCTTTGTCCAGGCTAGAAAGCTAGTAGGTACCAAATCTAGAATGTGAACCACGTCTTTTGACTTCATTGGTTTAATAATGTTTCCACTATACCACAGCTGCTGCTCACAACAGCATTTTACTTTATCCCCAAAAGAATTTAATTTCATTTATTTTTTAAAATTAATTTATTTTGATTTATCAACAATCACTTCCATAAGCTTTTGAGTTTTAAATTTTTCTCCCCTTTTCCCTTTGCAGGATGGCACACAATCTGATGCAGGCTATACATATACATTCCTGTTAAACATATTTTCACATTAGTCATGTTGTAAGTAAGAATTAGAACCAATAGGAAGAACCACCAGAAAGAGGAAACAAAACACAACAGAAGAAAAAAAATAACAAATAGTATGCTTCGATCTGCATTCAGACTCCATAGTTCTTTCTTTGGATGTGGGTAACATTTTCATGGGACCTTTGGAGATGCTTTAGATCCTTGTATTGCTGAGAAGGGTTAAGTCTATCAATATTAGTCATCGCACAACGTGGCTGTTACTGTGTACTATGTTCTCCTAGTTCTGCTCACTTCGCTTAGCGTCAGACTATACAAGTCTTTCCAGGCCAAAAGAATTTTAATGGAGATCCTTAACCGTCTATAAACATTCTTATTATCTTATATCTAAACAAAGCAGATAAACTGATTTAATTTTTATTAAATTTTTTATTTATTTATGAATTTTTTCCCTTCTGTTTCTTCTCAAAGCCATTTTTAAAAAGGACATTATACTGACTCCCTTGTTAAAGTGGAAGAAAAAAAAATATTTCAGTAGATATGAGAGAGATCCCACAAAGTAGCCATTCCAAGTCATTGTAGCTTCATGAAGAATATTGGGATACTAAATCTGTTTGAGGACTAAAAGTTAGCCTTCAAGCTCCAGACCATTAACTGTAATTTCTTATTGTTTGGGAATTTTATTCTCAATATTTTTACAATAGTAATCATAACTATTGAGATATTAACATGTAATCAATAAGCAAGATTATTATAATTGTAATACAATGAATACATGCATATAAATTATATGTTCAGTTTAGCATCTGAGCTGTGAATTCTTTATCTACTAAGTTATTTCAGGTCAGGTAGAGTAGCTTTAAGGAGCCTTGTAAAGGTATAAAATATCATATACCTTCCTATTTCTCTTCTGTCTGGAGAATGCCTTTCTCCAAAAAGCCTGAAATACTTTCTTCTTTCCAGATTCTTAAAAAGTTCAGTTTTTAGTTCTTTTGTAATAGTTTGCTTGATACTTCCATGGATCTGTGATCTAATTAATGCAGATACTCTCTTATGTATCTTGCAACCCTATCCTGTCCATGCCTTCTTATTCTTTGTGTTGCCATTTTGCTTTCCCGTAAATATTCCACAGAGAATCCACCTGATATGCTAGAGGCCTTCCTCTGGGACTTTTAACACTTACCAAGTACTATTGCATCACTTACTCTCTATATCTGTTAATCCTCTCACTATATCGCAAACCAACCTTCTCTCACAATGGTTCATTTATTTGGTGATATTCTTCAGAAATTATTATAACACTGTAATTATGCTTTAGCCTACTTCTATCCCATATTTATCTTCAATATACTTTTGTTGCCTGCAACCAGATTGTACACCGAACGGAGAGGCGTGAAATAACTTATGACATGGGCCAGGCGGAGTAGAATTACTGACTCAGTTTATTCATCTGAGGGCACAGAATATATAGGGAAAATCTAGCCTAACTTCAAAGAGTCCTCCCTGTGAGATACTCCCCAGAACATCTGCTGAGGATGTAACAATCATGAATTTCCTCCTTATCAGGGTTCCTACACTGGGCTGTAGATTCCAAGGTTTTCCCAGGCGCCTAGGCGCCACCTGCATAGAGGAGTAAATATGTAAATCTAAGGTTCAAAGAGAGAGAAGGGATATCTCAGAGACCTCTTTATCAGGAAGGAATTTGGGGAGCCGTACCACTTAATCTTTTGAGCCCTTTGGGGTGAAAACCTGAGCAGAGGTCAAACTCTGCCTTGGATCTTAAACTCTTATCAGACTCTTAAGATCGGCCCTCAACATACTTTGAGTTGTCTGTTATTTTCAGTCTTTTGGGATTATGCTGATCCTTTGATATTCAGCATGTCATTGGGAGAATGGTAGTATTAAAAAAATGAGTTATTGTGTGAGGAAATAGTTTAGAATCATGGAAGGTGCAACATAATTCCCTGAGCAATTCATCCATCTCCTTTACGTATTTTAAATTTTGGGGCAAATTCATTTTCCATTTTTAGTCCCTGTGCAAGATAGATATGGTGATAGAAAAATTCATTCTACTGCCTATCCAACAGCATATCACAATTTCTTCTACTTGTTTTTGTTTTTTTCCCTTCTGTGGATTATTGTTGGGTTAATCTCTTTTGAATAATCATGGATCCCGTTTTGGAGGTGACTGTAGAAGCCTGAGGCTTCATGCAGTCAACACAATGTTATCCACAAACAGGAACATTTGGAGGACCTTGTCATGTATAAAGAATCTTTCTTTTGTTAGGATGACTTTCAGAGCAGATCCTTAATGACAGTGTAAACACCTTTGGCTTCCATATTATCTCTCTGTTTTTTGCCTTGCTTGATGTCATTAATCAGAGGATTTCTAAATAAAATTGTCACTGTGTTGCATTTCTAAAAGAATCATAAATAATTTTAATGTAATCAGGGGAGCTACTTTGTTGAAGTGTTTTTAATGCTATTTTCCTCTAGAATCAAACTTCCTTATAATCAGCAAATAATTGCAGCAGAATCTAGTCTTCTGCTGAAAATCATTTGTGAAAGTCCACCTATTCCCCTCTCCGATTTATAAGAAAGGGTCTATAGGTCCTCAGTCATTTTGTGTTTGTGTGTGTGTGTGTGTGTGTGTGTGTGTGTGTGTGTGTGTGTGCGTGCACGTACACGTGTGATACTGTCCATGCTTTTTTTCCCCCTTCTATTTGGTATGTGCTGCTGTTTGACATATTAAAAAGTCATCTGTGAGTGCATTCAGAATTCTGTGTTAACCTTTAAAATCTCATTTTACTGTTACTGTAGTTTTCTTCTGTATATATTTGTGCAGGTCAGCTCTTTTCTCAGTTTCATCCTCTTAAATACCATTTCTACTTTTTAAAGTATGCCAGGTACTGAGGTGTTAAAATTAAAAGGCATGCCTCTGTCATCAATGATGAGAAAAAAAATTGCTGTAGAAATTCTGACAGATCTTTTTTGTTGTATATCTTTTTGTTCTCCTTCAAGCTTCATCTGTCATTACTCTTAGAATAAACTGACTTGATTGGACCTCAAGTCAAGCTTCCTGTGAATTTATGTGTCCATTTTATACGGTTTTGTAATCTGCTAATATAATATTATTAGCTAAGTTCCCTCCTTTTTTTCTGTAATGTTTTGCAAATGAGCTTGAGCTTATGACTCAGATTTATATATAAAACACTTAAAGGTTTGCAGTGCTCTTATGTCACATTGTATGGAGTAGTTATCTTACTCATGTAACGTAGTAAATGTCAGAGGTGGCATTTGAACCTGAATCTTTACTCACTCAAAGTCCATTATACTGTACTATTTTTTGTTTTTTTTTGGTTTTTTGGTGAGGCAGTCGGGATTAAGTGACTTGCCCACAGTCACACAGCTAGTTAGTGTTATGTGTCTGAGGCCGAATTTGAACTCAGGTTCTCCTGACTCCAAGGCCAGAACTCTATCCACTGCGCCACCTAGCTGCCCCTGTACTATCTTTTAAACTATCATCAACCTTTGCTGCAATGTTTTTACACTTGGCAAGGAGGTCATGTGTTTTGCTACCCGAGATGGTTCTAGAAACTTGGCTTTATGGTTGTAGCAACTGTTATGTTTGTTTAAAATCAGTTAAACTTCTCTAAGAAATGGTAATAATTACAAGTCCGTGTCTTTACATCTGTTTCCCACTTTATATGTCATTTTAGTAACAAGCATATCTGGTCCATTTTGCACCTGTTTTTGCTCTCCTTCTTGTTAAGTCTGTCACTGCTTTTGAGGTGAGCTGGCTCAGTTAGATCTCAAAGCAAACTCTCTGCGAGCTCATGTCTGGAGCAGAAGTATTTAATATTTGCGTGTAGCCACTAAAATAAGTTATTTGGCCATAGCAACCTGTGAAATAAAGAGAAAAATGTGAATAAGAAAAAGAAAAAGTAGTAAGATCTTTTTTGGAAGTTAAAAAACTTGAAATATATGTTTATATGTACAAGTATATGTGTCTACATATACAAGTATGTATATTTATGTCTCTGCCTACACATATGTGTGTGTAGCCTGGGAGTGGTTAAGGTTCCACCCATATAAGCAGTATAGCCTGTGAACATGGTCTCCAACATGGCACCCTTTCTCTGCCTCAAGGCTTACTCATTCATCCCAGCCTATCCTCACTCTGGAAGGTTCACTCACATCTGCTGTGTTTTTCCCAGAGAGGAGCCAACCACAGCAATGACCCCATGGCTACCACTCAAACTGTCTCTCAAGATCATAGGGATAGTTTTGGTTTGGCAAGGTCAGCGATAGAAAGAAATATACCCCAACTGCTTGTCACTGTAGTTCCTGAGCCCTTACCAGTGTCCGTCCCATAAAATAAAATTCAGTAACCACAACATCACTGACTCTTAAACATAAAACATTTACTACACAGTAAGACAAAAATAATAATACAGCTATTTTTACTCAGTAGAAAATAAAAGCACAAGTAAGTAAATATAAGTTGCTAAGTAGGAGGCAGTCAGCAGTAATCAAAATATCACAATTCCTTCATAAACGTGTCTCACTCTCAGTGTCTACAGGGAGAGTGGAGAGGCACATGAGTGGGGAAATCCATATCTCTAGGGAAACTCAGGTCTGTATTGCAAGCCTTGATATCTCTGGTCCCTTCGGGAAATATCTGAACCTCACAAGGTCATTTCTCTGCCAGCTATTCTTTTTCTCATTCTTACAGCTTTCCCACTAGGCAAAGCTTATCCTCTTTTGTTCTAAAGCCAGTGGACCAGTGATAAGTACTTTTAATTCATAGCCCCTTAACTGATTGCTGAGAAAATACTGTATTCTTATAGGAAAAAAACATATCAACATTGCATTTGTTCAGTGACAAGCAGTTCCCTTAAGCCAAAGAGCTGCAGAGCTCCTCATTTGGCTGTTTGGGCGATATGGAATAAACTCTGCCTTTTCCATTCAGCTTTTAGCAAGGTAAAGCCTCTTCTCCAAAAAGAGAGCACACACCAAAATAGACAAAAACTTATGTTTTCCTCCTCTGTTTCTCGTCAAACCATAGAGGACAGATGGAGACAATCAGTACCCCAAGTAGTTTACTTTCTGTCATGCTGTAGGTGATGCTAGAGAGCAGTAAGCACAAACAGCTCTCTACAGCAGCAGAATTCAGCTCTCTTCCAACTAGCATAGCAGCTGAAAAGCTGAGATGACCCAGCCTTTATTCAACCAGGTATCAAAGAAATACCTTTCTTCCAGTCAGCAGATTCTTAGCAGAGCAGATAAGAGCCTCTCCATGAACAATTAGTTAGCTATCTGAACTGGGAGCATCTTTGTCCTTTGTCTTCTTTTCCCTGGCTTCTTATGATTTCTACTCTTCTCACCTTAAGCTTCTGCTTTTTCTCTCCACTTTCTAAATACCTCAAATTAATGCCTTCTTGTAAGCGCTGAGTTAAGACTTGAAATGTGAAACTCACCAATCCCACCTTTCTGTCAGATATAACTCCAGGAGCCCTTATATAACTTCCTGTAGTTTATAGTTATGTGATTTATAATTTCTCAGTTACAACCTTCGAAACTTTCGAAAGTCACATACAAATAAACTGATGAACTATAATGCCTGTTAGTCATCATTACCTCAGTTATTATATCATATTCAAACAGGTTCTTTCAGTATATTTATCTGAAAGACTGTTTTCTCTCTTATCGTCAAATAGGCTGTTTTTCCTTGACATTTTCATCCAGGAACTGTTTCTTCACAAATTGATTACTACCAATTTCCCTGACAGATGAAAAATTTCTTCCCTTTTCTGCAACCAAACGTCATATACAAAAGCAACATTTACATTTATATCATGATGAACCAGTGACAGTTGTGAGAATGACATTCACTTTCTTATTTTCCAACTTGTTAACTATCCATTAATGACTTAATCACATTAGTGGTTTGTCTTAATTTTTGTTTATTAATTCTTTCACTTTCCAATCCCTTTTCAATTTCTGTACTCACAGTACTTTTTATTTTCAGAAAAAAGTATGTCTGTTAGACATTGAATAATTGGGGGAAATGATAGTGTCTCTTCTCTTTGGGGATGGGACTGGGTCAGGAGGGATTGTGAGAATGAGAGAGAATGTGTGGAGATTGTAAGGTGAGATTAGAGACTTAACACTCACTGGTAAGGACAAAAAGGATGGAGAAAGAGTAAATTTGTATTGGCACTATACCCCCTGGGAAGTGGACAAACCCGAGGGGAGGTTAATAAGGTAGCATCCATGGTGATGCCTTCTAAAAGAATCTAAGGCATTTAAGAGATGTCTTCTATACTGTCATCTTGGTGTGTGCGTGTGTGTGTGTGTAAAATTGTGCCAGGAAGCTTTTAAAAGAAGCAGTTGTGCTCCATAGCCATCTATGTCCCTAGTTCTCTTTGATGGCTACTGATAGAAAATGCTTTACATCTTGCCTGTTTTGTGGCAAAGGGACAAGTTAATGAATGTCATACAGAAGTATCTATAATTACATGAAATCTGCCTAGACATAGGTTATCATGGCAGTTTCCTATCTTCCAGGTTTGTTTAATGCCTTTGATGAAAATCGTGACAATCACATAGACTTTAAAGAGATATCCTGTGGGTTGTCAGCATGTTGCAGGGGACCTCTGGCTGAAAGACAAAAATGTAAGTGTACTGAATGTTATCTATCACCAAAACTTCAAACCAGTAAGTCTCTAATTTAGATTAATTGAAAACTATCTTTTGAGTAAGACTTGAATTTTTGGTAACTTTATCAAATTGATGAGAATCTTTTCAGTAAAAATTACAGAAATTAATAGAGCAGTTAGATAATACTTTAAGGTTTTCCAAGTCCTTTACAGATATTTTCTCATTTGATCCTCACAACAATCTTGAGAGATAGGTGTTATTATCCTGATTTTACAGGTGATGAAACTGAGGCAGAGGGAAATTAAGTGACTTGACCTGGATCACACAACTCGTAAGGGTCTGAGGCTGGATTTGAACTTGGGTTTTTCATACTCCAGATCTGGAACTCTTAACCACCTAGCTGTCTGGTTTATTTCTCATCATATGGAGGGTTAAAACAAATCATCATGACATTTGGCTTGAATGAGAATAGATATTTTGCATGATTGTTTATGAATACATTTTTACCAGTTTAATGCTTTTAATTTAGTTTTGTTATATGATCTTTGTTGTTAATGATGAGGTCGATTTTTAAATTTTATTTTATTTTTGCTTTTTAGTGAAGCAATCAGGGTTAAGTGACTTGCCAGGGTCACAAAGCTAGTAGTTGTCAAATGTCTGAGGCCAGATTTGAAGTCAGGTCCTCTTGACTCCAAGGCTGGAGCTCTATCCACTGCACCACCTAGCTGCCCCTTGAAGTTGATATTTCAAATGGACTTTTGATTCCTGTTAAATGAAGTAAATGGCAGAACTGTATTGATCCTGATAGATTTGAAATTTTCAAACAGAATATTTTCTTTTAGTTTCTACAGTATTTACTGTTTCTTGAGTCATCTGGAGGATAGGTATTAGATTAAAAAATAAGTTTTAGGTGACTTTATGTCACTTGTATTCATGAATATTTTATTGACAGTAAAATTTATTGGAAAAATACAGTTTTCTTAGTTTTTATTGAATACTAAAAGTCTTTTTAGCCTAGAAGTGTTTAGCCAAAATACAATTACGGTATAAATTCACAAGCATAAATATATTGTATTATTAAATCTTAAGCATATTTTAAGAAAATGCAGGCAGTTGACGTTTAATTAATTTAGCTCATATATATTTACTAGTTATTTTTCTGTCTCTTTCTAAAAATATAATTTTGTGGTGGTTGCTTATGGCTAGCATTGAATTTTGGTTCTTTGATCTTATCTAATAACATAAGCCATGAACAGCTGAAGTTCGTTGTTTCTCAATAAAAGTTCATTATTCTTTTCAAAAATTTTTCCTGATGTATTAAGGGAAATTAATAAATCAAAGTAAATCATTTGGAATTAACAATGTAGCACTTTTCCAATTTTTGGCATGATACGTTCAGACTTTTGCGGAGAGTTGAAACTATTACACAATGCATTTGAGTTTAGTACCACAAGACAGACGTTTTGCTTTCAAGAAGTAAATGGAGAAATCAGTTGTCTTTAACACTAGACTAGAGCACTATTTCTTTCTATAAAAAGGCCATTTGCATTATGTGCACCTGAAGAAACTGAAAAACTCTTCTGTGAGATCACCTTTTAAAACTTTAGAAATGAAATATCACCCTAAAGCAGCACCATGGTGACAAGTCAGGTGATGTGGGTCAGATCCTAGAATTGCCACTCACTGCCTTTTTAACTTTATTCAGTTCATTTGACATCAGTGGGTCTCAGTTTCTTCATTTTTAATATAAGGAGGAATCATTGACCTTTAATAAACCTGCCTGCTCTCAATTTCTGATCCCATGGTACTATAAACTAAGAATAGTGTGTTTTTAAAGCAACTTAGCTTTTTCATTTCAACTGGGAGGAAAAGAGGCCCTGTTTAGAGTGAAAGGATGATGCAAACCAAACCCTGAATTTTTAATAAGGTATTTTGTTTATGTGTGATATAGCATAATTCCTGCTCACCCAAAACACTGCTAATACCATTTTAAGTATTGTACTGTCTGACAACTTTACCCAATCATATAGTTGCCTGAAAACTTTCTTGATTATCTGGAAACAATGGCCAGTATTTTGCCATGTACTTTTGAGCATAAAAATAATTTATCTTACTTAAGAATTTCTCTTCATTAGTTTGTTTTAAGGTGTTTGATGTTGATCGTGATGGAGTCCTCTCACGAGTTGAACTGAGAGACATGGTTGTTGCACTTTTAGAGGTCTGGAAGGATAACCGCACAGATGATATCCCTGTAAGTTCTATGCTGTGAACCTGTTGTGGCAGTTTTTCCCCTGTAAGTTGGGTGACAAGGGGAGTTACTTACCGAATGATGTCAGTGTGGCTACTTCTCAAAGTGTATGCAGTTGGGGAAGAAACAGATTTAAATGCATTGGATTAGCTTTGGGATCTATTAGCTTTTTTCAAATCTCGACTCAAATGACATCTCCTGTAAGATACCTTTTCTTCTTCCCCTAATTGTTAATTCTCTAGCTTCCTCTTCAATGTATTTGTTTTGTGTCTCTCAGTAAAATATAGGTTCCTGAAGACAAACATGATTTTCCATTTTTGTCCTTTTATCCCAAGAACTTAACACAGAGCCTTGTCCATAGGGTGTTTAATAAGTACTTATTTTAAAAAAAAAATTGTGACTGTCTTTTGTTTTTAAATCACCTTAATTTCCCAAAATGGTTTTCCCCAGAGAGCCACCCCTCATAACAATAAAATAGAGGGTGAAAACAGTTTCAGTAAAACTAACCAACATATCAACCAATACAGACATATTATAGTGTCCATACCCATAGTGTCCAACTCTTCTACAAAGGAGGGATGGAAGTGCATTCTCTTATTTCTTTTTCAGGGATACACCTAGTCATAGCATTTAGTTTCAATTTTTTATTTTGTTTTTGGGTATTTTTCTGTCCATTTACATTGTCCGTGTGTGTGTGTGTGTGTGTGTGTGTGTGTGTGTGTGTGTGTGTTGTTTTCCTAATTCTTCTCCACTCACTTTTCATTCTTCTTATTCTTCATTTTGTTCAGTGTAGGGATGATACTCCATTCTATTTGTGTACCAAGATTTCTTTAATTATTCTCCAGTTGGTGAACATCTACTTTGTGTTTCCAGTTCTTGGCTACTACAAAAAAGGCTGTTATAAATATTTTGGGGTACATTCTTTTGCATCTTAGAGCAATTCCCCAGTGGATGTGTTCTAAGGAAATAAACAATTCCTAAAAGATTATGAACTGCAAAATGTGAAAAATTCTTCCAAATCACAACAGAAATGCAAATCAAAACAACTCAGAAGTTTTACTTTACACCAAGCAAATTGGCAAAGACAAAAGATGGAAACAGTCAATGTTGGAGGAATCCTAGAAAGACAAACATACTAATAAACTGCTTATGGAATTCTGTATTCGTGTAGCCATTCTAGAAATCAATTAGAAATAATGCTAAGAAAGTGACTAAATTTTTAATAACTTTGTTGAATCAAATTGAAGATTTTTATTGAGTGTGATTTTTAGGTTTATTATTTTTGTCAAAGCAAGTATCAGAATCTGTTCATAGTAAATTAAAATTGCCATCCAAAATGACAAAAATAATGTATATTCATTATTTTTCCCTGTTGCTGCATAGTATAATAAAATTTGTGTTTACTTACCTGTTTTTAAAGGAACTGCACATGAATTTGTCAGACATTGTAGAAGGCATATTGAATGCACATGACACCACAAAGGTGAGTTTTCAATAGAACTGATTTATTTTCATCTAAAAACATTTGTCATGTGCCTTTCTGTTTTTGTTGATTTTAGAAATTTTTATAAAATGTATCTAAATTTACTTGACACCAGAGTTTATAATGTTCTTTTTTTCATTGGTGTAGGGATTTACTTTGATGTAGATTGGCAACTGATCTGCAGTGTGTAGTTTTAGAAAGTTGCTTGGAGCATTGAGATCTCAAGTGACTTGTCTATTGTCTCACTGCTGGTATGTGTCAAAAGTAGAATTTGAACTCTATGCTTTGTCAGGTCAGGGCCAGTTATCTACTATACCACATGCTTTAGTTTTCATGAATGTATTTAAAATATGTAATTAGGAAACTATCAACTGCATGGGCATTTTTATGTAATCTACCCTCAGGAAAAATAATAAGTGAGCTAGAATTAAAGGCATTACAAATCAGGATATTATTCTTTTATCCTTATTGGTTAGCATTATCTTAGTTAAAATTAATTCTTCTGTCATACTCTTTATATGTACTTGCTAAAAGAGTCAAGATAAACATTTCTTTGAACTAAGATTACACCCTTAGGATCATAGAATAATAAATTTAGAGCTGGAAGGCACTTGAAAGGTCATTAAGTTCAACACCCTCATTTTATAGATTAAGAATCTGATGCCCAGGAATATTAATGCCCAAGGTTACAAAGCTATTAAATGGAAGAAATGGAATTTGAACCCGTGTTGTTCTCTGCTAAAAAATTGTCATCTCTGTTTGTTACTATCAGTGCTTTGAACCTTCACTGGACCACTTATAACAAGACAGCCCCAAATAAATTTACATGTGCCATGGGAGTACATTTTCTGGCATTAAATATATGTGTGCATGTATAAAAATTAGCATCCTAAAGTATTCTTTATATGGATTGTTGTTTCCCTTGCATGTGGTATTCTAGCCATCTGCTTACCTTGTCTCTAGGCTTAATTCTTTGTAAATTCTGATGTCTCTGTCTGCTTGGAAATATACATACGAGGCACCCTTGCTTATGAGCCTTTCCACTCAGAAATGAAATGAAGTGGTTGACTAGCAAATTGGAATAACTTACAGCAAACTGAAAGGAAAAGTTTGAGGGCTGTTTATTTTTAGTTTAAGTATTATTTCTGCTTTAATGGATGACATACTTGAGGAAAAAGAGTCCTTTTGGCCTCTGTCATTGACCTACTTGGTCTACTTTGCCTCCGGCCCTCTGTTGGCAGTGTTTTGAGGTGTGACAACACCTAACTAACCACAGACCTGTTCATGAAGGCAGTAACCATGTGACTGACCACCCTGTTTGGTCAATTTGATATGCCTAGTTATTGATCTTCTTTGGTATATCATTGTTGGTAATGTGCCAGATTGTCGGACCTTTAGAGGCTGTCATTGGTTACGTATTTCTTGCTTTGTCAGAATGTCTTCATGGCCCTTATCTAGTCTTCCTGGACTTCTTAGCTTTTGCCACTGTGGATGGCCATGATCTCTATGCCCTTGATTACTCATGGATAATATTTCCTGTTTCTAATTTTTTCTTTGATAATCAGCCCTGGCACACATGTGGGCAGTCATTTTTTTTTTGCTGGTATTCTAGTAGGTATGTCGCTTTTGACTCCTCCTTCACATACTGTACCTTCTGAAAGACCTGCAGAATGACACTATGTTGATGGTGATGCATTTTGTTAAGGACATTTTGGCCAAATTTTGGGTCTTTTGTGAGAATGTTAGTGATATACAATCACGTCAATAAGTATTTATTATGCGCTAAGCATTGTGCCACATGCTGGGGATACAAAGAAAGGCAAAAAAAATAGTCCCTTCTCTTAAGGAGCTCACAGTCTAATGGGGAAGATAACATTCAAACAACTATGTACAAACAAGATATACACAGGATCAATTGGAGATAATCAACAGAGAGACGGCACTAAGATTAAGGAGGATAAGGAAAGGCTTCTTGCAGAAGATGGGACTTTAGCTGAGATTTCCTGAAGGAAACCAGAACATAGAGACGAAGTAGGAAGATTCCAGGCATGGGAGACAGCCAGAGAAAACGTACATAATTGGGAGATGATGGCGTCTTGTGTGCAAGGAAAAGAAAAGACGCCAGTGCCACTGGATTACAGAGTCTTTGGAAGTGAGCAAAGTGTAAGAGGAATGAAAAGGTAGGAAAGGGCCAGGTTATGAAGAGTTTTAAAAGCCAAACAAAGGATTTTATATTTTATCTTGGAGGCAATAGGGGAAAGCACTAAAGTTTGTTAATAACAAGGTGATATGATCAGATTTATCCTTTAGGAATGTCAGTTTGACAGTTGGGTGAAGGTTGAACTGGAGTGAGGAGAGATGTTAGATAGGAAAATCCACTAGCAGGCCACTGCAGTAGTAGAGATATGAGGTGATAAAGGCCTGCATCAAGACTATGTCAGTGTCAGAGAAGAGAAGAGGATGTGTATGAGAAATGTTACAAAGATAAAATTGACATCCTTTGGCAACACGTTGGATACCGTTAAAGAATGAATGTGGGGTCCAATCTTGTCCAGTCTTCAATAAAAGAAACTTAGGCAGGACTCTGAGCTAATAGCACAGAGCTAGCTAGAGTCATGGCCCCCTCTAATAAAATGGACCTTAGATCTTCCTCATGATATGAGATGCCCCCTGGTGGGGGTACAGTCAAAAATAGCTGGAGTCTTTCCATACCATTGAGTTTACCACACTGGACTTGATCATTTACTTATCAAACATTGGTTAAGCAAGTAGATTCACTATGGAGTCAAACTCAATTCAGTTTCTAACCAGTGACCTAAATAAAATAGGGCTCTAAATTAATCATTTCCCACATGAGGTTGATGCCTACATTGCAAGCCTTTCACCAGACAGGATGGTGGTACTCTTGATAGTTAGGAGAAGGAATTTTGGGGAATTTAATGAGTTTAATTTTTGATATGTTGAGTTTAAGATGTCGTTGAGACATCCAATTCAAGATTTCCAAGGGCAGGATCTGTTATTTTTCCTCAGAGTAGGAGCAGACAGTGTATATGATCCCCTCAAAGCCTCTGAATTTATCAGCCAGCCTCTTCCAAGACTAGGAATCAGCAGATTACCAGTCTTTCCATCTTCTTTTGCAGTAAGTTTATGAGATTCCCACTTACGGATATCATCATGTATGCTCCATGCTAGGGAGTCTTTATCTGTTCATTTACCAACATGGTCTGAATGCAGAGGGCATAGCAAAAAGATTTTATGTTTGTCAACCTGCAGTTGCTGACAATAATAACCCAAAATTCTATGGATCTTACAGGACAGTTTTCTGAAGTTGTTGGTAAAATTGTAGGTCCCCTCCATCATTACAAAGGTAATTTTTTTTCTTATACCCAACATAGAATATAATTATAGGCAGAGATCTGCTTGATCCACTTAAAGTAATGCTAATGACATACTAGTCATAAAGAGTGGTCAGGTTGCCCTGCATCTGGGTAGGATTGGAGTAGGGAATACCTTTTCTCAGGCACCACAGAATGGCCACAGAAAACTTCATCTCCTTTAAACTGTTGATGAGGGAGGCAGCTAGGTGGCTTAGTGAATAGAGCTCTGGCCTTGGACTCAGGAGAACCTGAGTTCAAATCCAGCCTCAGACACTTACCACTTACCAGCTGTGTGACCCTGGGCACATCACTTAACCCTGATTGCTTCACCAAAAAAAGCAAAAAAACCCCAACAAAACTGTTGATGAGGGGCGAGATCCCTTTTCCTAGCAATATAAGATACTTCCTGTGCACATATTCATGCCTGTGTTGTTTCTCCACTACTTTTTGCCTTTATGGCATGAAAAGATGAAAATAAATTCTTTGGTGTTTGTTGCATTTTTTTCTATTTAAAAATTTTTGTAGTTGTATTATCATAGATCTAGAGCTGGCAGTGACCTTAGAGACCATGGAGTCCAACGCCCCTTATTTTTATAGATGAGAAAGCAGAGGCTCAGATGTTAAATGATTTGCTCAGGGTCACACACCTAGTAAGTGTCTGGGACAGGATTTGGATCCACATTATCCTTATTCCAAGTCCAGTATCCTATCTGCTATACCTTGCTTCATTTCTTTGCTTTTTTTTAATCTTGAAATTTACAGATACATGCATAATTTTACTTGTAATTAACCATTTATCTTTATTTTGAATAAATGGTGCTGTGACTTACTTTTTTGGGTATTGATATTTAAGTACACTTTTTTTTATTAATTTATTTTAGTTTATCAACAATCACTTCCATAGGCTTTTGAGTTTAAAATTTTTCACCCTCTCCCTGCCTGCCTCCCTCCCCAAGATAGCGCACAGTCTGATATAGGCTGTACATGTACATTCCTATTAAACACTTTCACATTAGTGATGTTGTAAGGAAGAATTAAAACCAATAGGAGGAGCTGCAAGAAAAAGAAAGCAAAACAAAACAAAAGAAAAAAATAGCAAATAGTATGCTTCAGTCTGCATTCAAACTCCACAGTTCTTTCTTTAGATGTGGATAGCATTTTCCATCATGAGACTTTTGGAAATGTCTTAGATCCGATGCATTTACTGAGAAAGGGCTAAGTCTATCAACGTTAGTCATTTCACAACGTAGCTCTTACTGTGTACAACATTCTTCTAGTTCTGCTCACTTCACTCAGCATCAGTCCATACAAGTCTTTCCAGGTTTTTCTGAAGTCTCCCTGCCTATCATTTCTTATAGCACAGTAGTATTCTATTACATTCATATACCACTACTTGTTCAGCCATTCCTTAATAAGAATAATACACTATGACTAGGTAGAATTTATCACAGGAATACAGGGCTTGTTCAGTATTAGGAAAACTATCAGCATAATTAATCATATCAACAACAAAACTAGCAGAAGCCACATAATCATCTCAATAGATGCAGAAAAAGCTTTTGATAAAGTACAACACCCATTTCTGTTAAAAACACTAGAGAGCATAGGAATAAATGGAGTCTTCCTTAAAATAATAAGTAGCATATACCTAAAACCTTCAGCAAACATCATGTAATGGGGACAATCTAGAAGCTTTTCCAATAAGATTGGGAATGAAAGAAGGATGTTATCTCCATTGTTGTTCAATATCATACTGGAAAAGTTAGCTTTAGGGGCAGCTAGGTGGCACAATGGATAGAGCACCAGCCCTGGAGTCAGGAGGACCTGAGTTCAAATCTGGCCTCAGACACTTGACACTTACTAGCTGTGTGACCCTGGGCAAGTCGCTTAACTCCATAGCCTAGCCCCCGAAAGAAAGGAAGGAAGGAAGGAAGGAAGAAAGAAAGAAAGAAAGAAAGAAAGAAAGAAAGAAAGAAAGAAAGTTAGCTTTAGCAATAAGAGAAGAAAAAGAGATTGAAGGTATTAGAATAGGCAAAGAAGAAACAAAGCTATCACTCTTTGCACATGATATAATGATATACTTAGAGAATCAAGTAAAAAACTATTTGAAATAATAAGCAACTTTAGCAAAATTGCAGGCTATAAAATAAACCCACATAAGTCATCAACATTTCTATATGTTATCAACAAAGCCCAGCAGTAAGAGATAGAAAGAGAAATTCCATTTAAAGTTACTGTAGATATTATAAAATACTTAGGAGTCTACTGCCTGAAACAAACCCAGGAACTGTATGAACACAATTACAAAACACTTTTCACACAAATAAAGTCATATCTAAATAATTGGAAAAACATCAGTTGGTCATGGGTAGGCTGAGCTAATATAATAAAAATGACAATTCTACCTAAGCTGTCTGTTCATATTCTTTGACCATTTATCAACTGGGGAATGACTTGTATTTTTATACATTTGACTTAGTTCTCTATATATTGTAGAAATGAGGCCCTTATCAGAGACACTGGTTGTAAAAATTTCCCAGTTTTCTACTTCCTTCCTAATCTTGGTTGCATTGGCTTTGTTTGTGCAAAAACTTTTTAATTTAATGTAATCAAAATTATCCATTTTGAATTTCATAATGTTCTCTATCTCATGTTTGGTCATAAATTCTTCTATTCTTTGTAAATCTGACGGGTAAACTATTCCTTGCTCTCCCAGTACAGAATATTTATAGAAGCATTTTTTTTGGTGCTAAAGAATTGGAAGCTGAGGGAGTGGCCATCACTTGGAAAATAGCTGAGCAAGTTATGGTATATGAAGTTGATGTAATGCTCTTGTGCTGTTAAGAAATGATGTGATAGTTTCAGAAAAAACTTAGGAATACTTGTGTGAAGTGATGTAGAGAGAAGTTCTCAGAATTAGCAAGGCTTGTATAGTCACAACAATAAAGATAAACATTTTTGACTTGGGAAGTCTGACCAACCACAGATCCAGGAGACTTGTGATGAACTAAGCTATCCATTTCTGGATGGACAGCTGATAGGCTCAAAGTACAGATTGAGGCATGTTTTGTTTTCCGTATCTTCTTTTTGAAATTTTTGCACATAGCTAATTGGGGAAATAGTTTTATTTGACTGTATATATAATTTGTAGCAACGTGTTTTATTTTTTTATCAATGGGTAGGATTAGGAGAGTTTGAAACTGCATAAAATAAAGTTGAATTTAAAATATTAAAAAAAATAAAACCTTGTCGCTCCAATTTTTATTATCCTATGACCTTTGGTAAGTCACTTAACCTCCTTAGGCTTCAGTTTATTCAACTATAAAATGAAGGGATTGGACTAAATAGCCTTCAAAGCCTTAAAGTTCTAGCTTTCCATGTGTCTAAATATATGATTCTATGATTTTAAAATATTTTGTTACTATGTTACACGTAAATGTAACTATTTCTTCCTAACAAGAAGAATGCATCGGTTTCTAGCTAAAAAAAGCCTGAAAGGATTCTGGTCTCTTACTCCTTCTGTCAGAAAAGGAAATGTTAGATTGTGTTATGCAGAACTTTAAGAAAATCATTGTACCAAAGGCAGTCATTTTTTTCATTATGTTCTTCCTCAAAAAATTCATTTTTTTTGAAAGAGCATAAATTCAGATTACTTAGGTGAAACGCTATTCTCAAGTGTCTTTTTTTTTTCTTGAATAAAATTTCCTGTGTTAAATTGCCACCCTATCTACTTAATGCTTTGACCTGGTTTATATGCATTTCTTACCAGTGTATGTTACTTTTAATCTGATTCTACTTTCCCTAGTTTTCAGATAACGCTTAGTATTTGGAAATTGAACATGAGTAATAAAAGTTTTGTAACTTAGCTTTGATTTTCATTTCTCTTTTAAAAGCAAAATACTCTAAAACAATTTATTTTAAGTGTTGTCCTTCTTCCAGAAGGGGCATCTTACTCTGGAGGACTATCAGATCTGGAGTGTGAAGAATGTTCTTGCCAATGAATTTTTAAATCTCCTTTTTCAGGTATGTGTGCTCATTATAAATAACCTTTCTTTGGTGGCGGGGGGCAGTGTGAGGTGCACTCCCAGTAGTGTTCAGTCTTTTCTGTTGTTATGGAATTCATACTCAAGTTCTTTTCTTTTTAGGTACAGGAGTATAGACTTTTACCAACTAAGAGAAATTCAGTCTCATTATGATGACATGTCTTTAAAGTGCCTCAAAACCGTGACCTAGAAAATAGAAAACTGGAGTGCAGGCATTTAAATCAGTTGTCTTTCTTACCCATTATGAAGCCTCTCACCATTAACTAAGTAACTTAAAATTCAAATGTTTCTCTACTTTTCTGTGCTAACCACCTTTTTCCCAGTGTTATTAGTTTAAAACTAGATCATAAATAGAGTTAGGGGTGTATTGTCCATTAGTGGATTATCGCAGCTTGAAGGCTCTTTCAGTTTGGCTGCTCATTAACACGTCCAAGAAAGATTGGATGGGGAAGGCAGGAACAAATATCCAGGCAAGTGAGGTTTTTGAGTGTTTGTGGTCTATACTTGACCTCTTTCTCTGTAAAATATGATGAATCAGAGATGGTTGTTCATCATCTCTAAGGTTTGGTCTCCAAAACAGTCCGGGAAAGTCATCCTTTCTGAGCATGAGCATCTGCCAGAACCCCTAAGAAATAAGTGTTTGAGCATATTATGAAATATTAATCTATCACATTCCTTTCTGTGTGTGCACGTATGCATTCACACACATAGATAAGCAAGATTGAGTAATGACTGATTGCACTAAAATGAGTGGTTCCACTGCACATATGTCTAACACGTGCTAGAAATACCACATTTTATTTTCTGGTAAAACAAAAGGCACAATTTATATTTTGTTAAATGTTTCCCTTTCCTTTTCTTCTAGTTCATGCCATTATGGTGTGCTTATTAAGGATGCAATTCATAATTCAGCATATTTTGAGAATTTTCCAAGAAGCTCTCTAAATCCGGGGTGTGACGCTTTGAAGAACATGGAACTGATATACTTATAAAGTAGTATTGTACAAATAGAAAATCAGTCTTTCCTGAAAGTTAATGACAGATGTTCTTTTATTTAGACTGTAGAACCCAATCTCATAAGCCTGGAATATCAATTTAAATCTATCAGTTGTTCCACAGTCTATTAAAATCTCCTCCTGACATTAAAATTGATGGCTTCATAAAGCATCTTCAGAAATGTTATGCAAGTCATTACCAGTAATGGAATTGAACATTGATCAGCAATTTAAATCTCATTTAAATTTTTCCTTAGTGGTATATATTGTTTATTGATGTTTTGGTGTTTTCTTTCTGCTGCTTCCCCCTTGTTTTAATATAGCAGTTTTCTCATCTAAGTCTTCTTGTCTGTCTTCTTATTCTTTACTCATAATGTACTGATTTACCTACCTCTCTTCACCTGGTTGGCTTAAATAATTTTTTTAAGCCACAGTAATTCTGGAAGAACATATTTGAAGTCATGAAAAGGTTGCAGTCTATGTTAATGAAGGATAGAGTACCCTAACTCCTGAAAAATAAGGTTTGAAATATTTTCCTACTTTTAATTCCAAAGGTTTTCTTTCCTATATTTTGTTTATTTATTGCCTTTATGTAAGCTATGTAAGGTTTGCAGGGTATTAATCTTTTCCTGGGTAAACACACATTTCAGCTGCATTTAAACTCTCACACTCACTTAATATGTATTTAAGTGGCAGTTTTTGTGCTAGGGCAAGCTGAGCAGCTTCGTTTCTAACAAAAAGTCTACTGTGGTAGATTTTCATTTGAGGAGATCACTCTGGTCTTGATATTCAAACTAAGGGTACATAAAACAGAAAGATAATTATAGACCAAATTCCACTAATGAATCAACGTAAAACTTTTAATAAAAGATTTACAAACACATGATGGCAATATAGGCAAGAAATTTTTCACTATGACCAAGTAGCTTTTATTCCATGGACACAAAAATGGTTTAAAATTAGAAAAATATTGCATCTGCACCCAAGAACTAACATTAATTAGCCCATTCTACCTCTCTTTTCCCCTTCTCCTAATGTATTCTTCTTTCTCAGCCCTTAACTTTATTTTTGTAGTTATCATCCCATCATATTCAACTTACAGTTGTGTCCTCTGTCTATATATACTCCTTCTAAATGCCCTAATAATGAGAAAGTTCTCAGGAGTTACAAGTATCATCTTTCCATATAGAAATGTAAACAATTTAGCCTTATTGAATCCCTCATGATTTCTCTTTCCTGTTTACCTTTTAATGTTTCTCTTGACTCTTGTATTTGAAAACTAAAATTTCTATTCAGCTCTAGTCTTTTCATCAGTAGTGCTTGAAAGTCCTCTATTTCATTGAATATACACATACCCTATGCAGGATTATACTTTTATGATGGGTAGGTTATTCTTGGAGGAATATCATATTCCAAGCCCTCTAATTCTTTAATGTTAGAAGCTGATAAATTTTGTGTTATCCTGACTGGCTCCACAATATTTGAATTGTTTTTTCTGGCTTCTTACAATATTTTCTCCTTCATCTGGGAGCCCTGGAATTTGTCTATAATATTTCTGAAATTTTTCTTTTTAGGATCTCATTTAGGAGGTGATCAGTATTCTATTTTACCTTCTGGTTCTAGAGTATCAGAACAGTTTACCTTGATAATTTCTTGTAAGATGATGTCTTGGCACTTTTTTTGATTGTGGCTTTCAGGTAGTATAATAATTCCTGAATTATCTCTCCTTAATCAATTTTCCAGATCCATTGGTTTTTCTAATGAAATATTTCATGTTTTCTATTTTTTTCATTTTTTTCCCATTTTTAAAAAATTGGTTTTTGATATCTTATTCAGTCATTAGCTTTTACTTGCCCAATTTTAATTTTTAAGGAATTATTTTCATCAGTGAGGTTTTGTATCTCTTTTTTCATTTGACTAATTATGCTTTTTTAAGGTGTTCTCTTCAGTGGGCTTTTGTGCCTCTTTTTAACATTTGGCGTATTCTGTTTTTTAAAGTATTATTTTCTTCAGTACTTTTGTGCCTCATTTGCCAAGCTGTTTATTCTTTTTTTCATTATTTTCTTGTATTGCTCTCATTTCTTCTCCCAATTTTTCCTCTACCATACTTATTTGATTTTTAAAATCCTTTTTGAGCCCTTCCAGTAATTCTTTTGGGCCCTGAGACCAATTCACATTTTTCTTTGAGGCTTTGGATATAGCAGTTTTGACTGTGTTGTCTTCTTCCGAGTTTGTGTTTTGCTCTTCCCTGTCACCATAGTAACTTTCTATGTCAAGTTCTTTTTTGTTGTTGTTTGGTCATTTTTCCAGCCTATTTCTTGACTTCCTAACTCTGTGTTAAAGTGGGGCTGTGCTTTCAGGGTGGAGGGGGCATTGTCCTAAGCTTTAGGTCTTTCTTCCTGTTGTCCTCAACTAGTTCTTGGAGATGTGTATGTTTTCAGTTTTTTCAAGGTGGTATGGTCTAAGGGAGAGGTGTGGTCACTGCTCTCCTGGCCTGTACTCTGGTTTGTGAGTGACTGTAAGCACTCTTTTTGACCCTTGAACTATATTCAGGATTCCTGCTCCACTGTGGCTACAAGCCACAAGTGTGTTTGTGGTCTTCCTAGCCACCTAGGTTGCCACCTCTGAGACCTTGATTTATATGTGGGCATTGCAACAGTGTCTTAACACCCAATGCCAGCAAAGGGACCCATGTAATTTCCTTCTGACCAGTTGTGTCAGCCCCTTACCTTCTGTGGGCTGGGAGATCTGGAAACCTCAGCTCACTGCTACTACCCACAAGGCTTGCTACATCCTACCTTGTGCTGGCACAGCCTATGCTCTACTGTGCTCTACTCTCACTCTGACGAAATAGACCTTTCCTGCCAGGTAAGTTGTCTTGGGCTGGAAAATTGTTTCACCTTGTCCTTTTATGGGTTCTATTTCTCCAGAATTTGTTTTGAGACATTATTTAAAGTTGTTTGGAGGGGAATTTGGGAGCTTGTAGATGAGTTCCTGCCTTTTCTCCACCATCTTGACTCAGCCCCTGACAGCTAAATTTCTTAAAAGGAAAAGAGAAAGAAAAACAAAACAATTCAGCAAAATCAACCAACATATCAACTAAATTTGACAACATATTCATTATTCAGTGCTGCTAGTTGCACACCTCTTCAAAGGAAAAAGAAAGGTACATTTTGTCAGATCTCCCAAGTGAGGCTTGATTATTTATAGTTATATTGTGTTCTGTGTAATTTTTTATTGTTATTCCCATTTACATATTTATAGTCATTGTATATATTGTTTTCCTGGTTCTGTTTACTTCATGGTGCATTAGTTTACATAAGTATTCCCATACTTATTTGAATTTTTCAGATTCATCTCTTTTTAAGCACAATGCTATTTCATTACATTCATGTCCTGTGGTTTTATTGAATGAAATTGGAATGGAGACCCCTTCTAGCTCTAAGTCTGTAGTACTAAAACGTGGGAATGAAATTAGAGGTATGAACACTAGGAGAGACAAGGCAAAATTACACCCTACTTACAATGGTATTATACTTACCTATCTGATACCTTTTTGGCAAACCCTAGAGAATCATCTAAAAACGAGTTTCTTCAGTGAAGTAGCAGCATACAAAAAGTCTTCATAATTTCTATTTTAAATTCTGGAGGGAAACAACAGAAAGAAAAATTCCATTCAGATAAAGTATGAAATGTGCAGATTACCTGGGGGTGAGCCTCCCTTTTTTTGTGGGGGGGAGGGTTAGGCAATGGGGTTAAGTGACTTGCCCAGGGTCACATAGCTAGTAAGTGTTATATGTCTGAGGCCAAATTTGAACTCAGGTCCTCCTGAATCCAGGGCCAGTGCTCTATCCACTGCGCCACCTAGCTACCCCTGGGGTTAGTCTTCTAAAGCACACTTAGTCTTAAATTAAGCTACAAAATATTTGTTACACAAAGGACAATTTAAATGATTGGGGAGATATTCATTGTTCTGGTCAGATCTCACCAGTTTACCTAAACATAACCTAAATTAATTTACAAATTTAGTCTTGTATTAATCAAACTATGAAGAAGTTACCTTATAGAATCAGACAAAATTACAATACAACTAATTTTCATAACAAAAGGTCCCTAATACAAAGTGAAAGAGCAAAAGAAACAACATGTGCGTAGAAAATTAAATGCCATACTATTGTGCTATAAGAAATGATGAGCAAGATTGCTCTCAAAAAAACCTGGAAAGACTTACATGAGCTGATGTAAAGTGAATTGTATTATGTACAAAGTAACAAGCAGTATTGTACGAATATCAGCTGTGAATGATGTAGTTGTTCTCAGCAAATGTAAATTAAAATGACTCTGGGGTACCACTTCACACCTATCAGATTGGCTAAAGTGGCAAAAAAGCAAAATAACAAATGCTAAAGGGGATGTGGAAAAATAGGGACATTAGTGCACTGTTGGTGGAGTTGTGAACTGGCCCAGTCATTCTGGATAGCAATTTAGAACTATACCCAAAGGGCTATAAAACTGTGCATCCCTGCTGATCTAGCAATACCACTACTAAATTTGTATCACAAAGAGATCAAAGGAAAAGGACCAATATGTACAAAGGTACACCATCTTTATATGGTGGCAAAGTATTGGAAATTGAGGAAATGTCCATCATTTGGAGAGATGACTGAATAAGTTATAGTATATGATTGTGATGGACTACTATTGTGTTTATAAGAAAAGATGAACGGGATGGTTTCAGAAAAACCTGAGAAGATGTATACGAACTGATGCTAAATAAAGTGAGTGAGCAGAACCAAGAGAACGTTGTACACAGTAATAGCAATAATGTAATTATGATAAGCTCTGAAAAACTTAGCTACTCTAATCAATGAAATCCAAAAGACTCACAAAGAAAAATATTATCCACCTCCAGAGACACTAATCAACTCTGAGTGCAGATTGAAGCATGTTTTCTTTGTCACCAAAGTAAGATTCTGTAGTCTGAGTTTTTTCCCCACTGTTTGCTTGTGTTACCAGCCAATTACTTGACTTTTTTAACTCTTTGTTAAGGTAGGGTGCTGCTTGCAGTGTGGAGGGTGTGGTGTCCCAAGTTTTAGGGCTTTTGTGCAGCTATTTTCAGAGATATTTCTAGGGACCTGTAAATTTTCAACTTTTCCTAGGTGATGTGATCAAAAGAGAGGTGTTTACTCCACCATCTTGCCTCCACTTCCTGAAGTATCTTTAATTTTTCTCCCTCCCCCTTTTTTTTAACAACATGGGTGATATGGAAATATGTTTTGCATGACTTCATGTATAATTAACATCATATTGCTTGCCTTCTCAATGAGTAGACAGAGGCTTGAAGAAGGGAGAGAATTTGGAGCTCAGAATTTAAAAATTAATGTTAAAAAATAAATGTAACTTTAAAAAAAGAACAGGTTTATATGAAGAAGCACAGAAAAGTCAGTATACTGAGAATTGGACTTCCAGCTTAGGCAGAGATTCCTTAAATTTCTTAGAGGAAAACAGATTTCTAAATTTCCCTGTGATTATGACCCTGGGCAAGATACACAGAAGATAAGTTAATAGGGAAATGTGTGATATGACTGCTTAGCATCACTTTTAATCATTATGTTCTAGTGGTCTGCACATTCAGGTATTGCTCTCACCTTCTCTACTACTGCTGCTACTACTACTACTACTACTACTACTACTACTACTACTACTACTACTACTACTACTACTACCACCACCACCACCACTACTACAACTACTACCACCATTAAGACTGGGATCCCTTACCACCATTAGCACTCCTGCCCTTCTTGGCTGTCAAAAATTTAGGTTATAATGTACGCAGTAACAGCCACATTATGGGATAACTGACTTTGATAGACTTGGCTTTTCACAGTGATTCAACAATCTAAGGCAGCTCCAAAGGTTCGTGATGGAAATTGCTGTCCACACTGAGAGAAAGAAATATGGAGTCTGAAAACAGATGGAAGCATACTATTTGCTCTCCTTTTCCTTTGTTGTTTTGTTTTATTACTTCATTTTCGTGGTTCCTCCCATTAGTTCTAATTGTTCTTTATATCATGACTAATGGGAAAATATGCTTAACATTAATGTATACGTAGAGCCTATATCAGATTGTACACCGTCTAGGGGAGGGAGGAAAATGTGGAGGGGGGAGAAAATTTAAAACTCAAAATCTTAAAGGAAGTGAATGTTGAAAACTAAAAATAAATAAATTTAGGTCTTAGGTAAGAGAAGAATGGTAAGAATATAATATAGTCATTAATAAAAACTGAAAAGGACTCATTTTTCCCATCCTACTTACTCAAACAAATCTGTTATCTCATTGAATTAGGAGTTTGCTCCAACAGTGGAGATTTCCCATGTGGTTTAACTCTTGTCCATGTTCTCTCAAAAATTCACCATTGAGCCATCCACGTAATGTGCTAGAGGGCTTCCTTATTGTTTTCTTGGCCTCTGAGGAGGTACCAATACTCTGGCTGTCTCCATGTCATTCCTCACTCTTGACCAGCCCATCTTCTCCTATCATATGTTGTTATCTTTGATGACATCCTGTTTTTTCCTTTTCTGTAGAGTTCATATTTAGACATATGTTGCAGCTTACTCACATTCATCATCCACATCCCCATTGTCCTTTGTATAATACTCATCTTTAGCTCTTTGTATGTGATGATGTTCCTTGTCACTGCCATTTAGCAACATTGGGAAAATATTAGTTTTGAAAGATGGGATTTTGTTTTGATGGAAAGCTTTGCAATTTCCTGAAAGCAATTCAAGCCTGCTTTCTTCCTTTTCAGCAGCTATGAGCCATCTGATTGTCTATCTGTGCTGTCTATCCTAGATAAACATATTATTGACCTATCAGATTGGCTGCCATTACAGAACAGGAAAATGATAAATATTGGAGAAGATGTGGGAAAATTGGAACCCTGATGCATTGTTGGTGGAGTTGTGAACTGCTCCAACCATTCTGGAGAAGAATTTGGGACTATGCCCAAAGGGCTATAAAACTGTGCACACCCTTTGATCCAGCAATACTAATACTAGTTCTATATTCCAAAGAGATCATAAAAAAGGCAAAAGGACCCACATGTACAAAAATATTTATAGCAGCTCTTTTTGTGGTGGCAAAGAATTGGAAATTGAGGAGGTGTCCATCAAGTGGGGAATGGCTGAACAAGTTGTGGTGTATGAATGTAATAGAATGCTATTGTTCTGTAAGAAATGATGAGCAGGCTGATTTCAGAGAAACCTGGAAAGAGTTACATGAGCTGATGCTGAGTGAAGTGAGCAGAACCAGGAGAGAACATTGTACACAGTAACAGCAACATTGTGCAATGACCAAGTTTGATAGACTTAGCTCTTCTCAACAATACAATGATCTAAGACAATTCCAAAAGACGGAATGATGAAAAATGCTATCTGCATTCAGAGAAAGGACAATGGAGTCTGAATGCAGATGGAAGCATAGTATTTACTGTCTCTCTTTTTTTGTTTTTGTTTTTTCTTTCTCATGGTTTTTCCCTTTTGTTCCGATTCTTCTTTTACAACATGACTGATGTGGAAATATGCTTAGTATGATTGCACATGTATAGACTACATCAGATTGCGTGCTGTCTTGTGAAGCGGTGGAGGGAAAAAGGGGGGAAATTTTGGAACTTAAAATCTTACAAAAGTGAATGTTGAAAACTATAAATGAAATGAATGAATGAAAATTAGTTACTCTTTCCCAAGCATTATCCCAATGGAATTTTTTAAGTACATAAAGGAATTCATTTAAAATAAAACAAAAAACCCAACAACATATTATTGGAGAAGTCTTGGGACTTCAGGCATTCAGCATGCCACCTGCAAGCAAGAATGTCTGGAAGACTTTGTCATATATAATAATCAACTTGGACCTTACACTGGAAAACTCCTCCATCACAGTGGCAGATAACTTTGACAAGCTTACCACCACCAGCTTTATATCTTTCCTGATGCTAATTATCAAAAATTATTCAGCACAGCTATTTCTTTTGTTAAATGTCCCAAGGAATCCTGAATTATCTTAATGTATGGATGGGAGACACTTTGATGTAATAAAAGATTTTTTTTTGCCAAATCAAATGATTTTTTATAATCAACAGTCATTATTGACACAGTAGAATCTCTTTACATCTTTCAGTTAATTCTGATTGTGATCCACTTTTGAATTTTGCCTGCATGTTCCTTCTTAATGTTCTCATTGCAGATTCCCTTAATTCATATGTAGATGACTCATAAAGATTTTGTATAGATGGGACAGCAGTTATTATTGTTCTCTTGGTCACCTTTTGGGGGGGGCATAAATAAGATCTGAGCTTCTGTCCACACCTTTGATATCTTCCCCTTCTTTGGATCCCTTATGTATCGCTCTCTCATTGCCTTCACAATTGTAAACTTCCAGCATGGAGCTCCATATATACAGTACTTGTTCCAGTCTGACTACTTTTCCCATCTTTGTTCTCTTTAGTACCCTTTCCACTCACTGTATAAGCACTTAAAGTACTGTAATATAGGATCTCCTTTCCTTGGTGGAGAAGACAGTTTCTTGAAATTTTTTTTTGCAAATCTTTTCCATTTCCCTCTGTAGTCCTTCCATTTTAACAAATCTTTTCCTTTCTCATAAATGTCAGTTTTATTCTCTACATTTTGATTTTAAAATCAGCCTCTGTTGTGTTAGTTTTTCTGAAAACTAGCTAAAACTTTAATTTATTTGAATTAACTCTTTAGGTTTTATAGGTAATTCATCAGACTAAGGCTTTGGCCTTATTAGTCCAGGATCCTGTCTGGGAAGCCAGCCTCCTGCTTTGTACTCTTAATGCTTTTGTAATGTCAGTGATTGGCATATATTGGTCAATTTTTACTTCCCCTTCCTTCTTCCTAGGTGTGCCATATAGTCCTGGGTTTAAGACCTGCTACTCCAGAAGAAGAAGGACAAATCATTAGGTAAGTATGGGGTTTTTGCTCTATAGTATTCATTTCATTTGTGGCCAGCTCTAGTGAGAGAGAGGGACAAGGAATAAGGAACAAATGTAATCAAAATTAGTTGCCAGTTAACATTCTTACCATTTACTGTTGGCTCCTATAATTAATAGTATCTAATGTTTCTTCTCAAATTGTCCTCTCAGATGGTCAGGGAATGAGGTATTCTGTTCATTTTTGCCTAATTTTGAGTTAGCACAGATTATATATGTGTACTGGCTGTTTAGAGAATTAGGACATGAAATATCTTTAATTTGAAAATTAATGCTGAATATAATTAAATCTCCAGCAATTCAGAAGGCCCTTCAGGATCTTTCAGCACTTTGCAGTTATTTTGTGAATATCAAGTTATCAGTGTATAGTATAGTTGAGGCTGGAGGAGGCTTGGCTGAATCTATTGTGGCTCTGGCATATCCTGAAAATTGCATTTTTGAACGAATAAATGGTATAGTATTTTCTTTGTCATTTTTGTTTTCCATAATACGGCATAGGCGAAATATATAATTATTTGAGCATCTAATCTAAGGAATTCTGAATAATATACCTCATATTCATGTAGTGCTTTATACCTTATAAAACCGCTTAATTATACTTTACCTCATTTGTTCCCCACAGTACCCTTGATAAGGTAGCTAGAAGGAGGTATTATCTCCATTTTTTTAGGTTAGGAAACTAAAATTTAAAGAAGTTAAATGATTTGGCCAAGGTATCATAAGTAGGAAGTTCTAGCGGTTCATAGTATTTAGGTTGTTTGGAATCTCTTGAGGTCACTTGGTTGATCTAATGGATAGAGTTCTAGACCTTGAGTCAGGAAGTCCTGAGTTCATGTCCCACCTCAAAAACCAACTCACTGTGTAACTCTTGGCAAGTTGCTTAACTTTTGTGAGTCTCAGTTTCCTCGTCTATAAAGTAGAGACAGTAGGGTTGTTCTGAAGAGGAAATCAGATAATATGTGTAGAGTGCTTTCCAAACCGTAAAGTGCTTATGTAAATGTTTGTTATTTTTTCTTATACACTCATTATTTGAACATAAAAGTACCAGTGAAAGCCCAGATTGTCGCCTCTACAATCATCTGATCACCTTTTGTGCTTCAGTTTGCCTCATATAATAAATATGCCTCTTCGGTAGTAAATATGATTAATTAAAATGCTATCTTAAAAAATAAAAATACAATTTATCTTTAAAAAATTTTTTTTTAAAAAAATTCTATTTTTCCTCTGTTCTGGGCTTGTTTGAACCTCACATTTTCATGACTTCTAATGTACCTATTTATAGCTTTGTAGTGTTGGCAGATGTGTTGGAAGGTTTGTGTTCATTTTCTTTATTTTTTTTAAACCATTGTTGGAAAAAGAAGACAATGAGACATAAGACTCAATAGAGGCATTTATAGCAATACTAGTTTTTGTTATGTCTTAAAAGTATTTCAGTTTTTCTTACATTGTATACCACCCAACTATGGTTCATTAATATAATCTTTCTTTTTTTAAGATTCATTATTTACAATAAAAAGGACAACTGAAAATCATTTACCAGCTTCTTCCTTGATTTCCATTTTTTCCACTTGTTTTATATCTAAAGAGTTAATTTGCTGAGCATTATCTGAAGGAAAGTGTATTTACTCACTTGCAATCTAATGAAGTCAAGTTTGTTACTGACATAATCACTTTTAAACATTTATTCTTTTAATGAATTTTCAGTTTTATAAAATCTTTCAGCCAGATTGACAGTGGAGACAGTGATTTTTCTCATTAATTATACTGGTTCTGGATACTCTTAATTAGGTGTAGGAAAATTAATTTGAAGTTTTTCAACTTTGAGAACTCTTTATTGTTCTTGATTCCCGGAGTCCAATTTTCTATTTGACATAAGTACATTGATTTATTTTTGTATGTGCAGGGGTTGGTTAGAAAGAGAGAGCAGGTATGGCCTGCAGCCGGGACACAACTGGTTTATCATCTCCATGCAGTGGTGGCAGCAATGGAAAGAATATGTCAAATATGTAAGTATAATCCCTTTTTTATCTACACAGTTTTAAGCGCATATTCAGATCAATTTACACAACCGCTATCCATTAATAAAAATCTTTAATTATATGATGACATACATATAACTCGTTCCATCTTGTATAAGAGAAAGACCTTTATGTAAGATAGTTTTTCTAACTTATACAAGACTTTGAAAGATGCTGATTTTGGATAATATCAAGCTTCAGACATCCTTGTCATTGTCTCAGTTAAAAGGGCGGATTATAGAGCACATCCCCTTTTTAGGGGGATATCTTCCCATTTTAGAGTATGCCTATTTAAACATAAGAAAAAAGCATATAAATTTAAAAGAGATTTAGATGTCGTCTAATCTTAAATTCTTTTGAAGAATTTACTCAAGGAAATTAAGAAAGGATTCTAATCTAATTTTACTGACTTGGAATGAAGTACTTTTTCTGTTATAGGAATAGTGAGTGGATTTATTGGCATTAACATTCAAATCAGTAGATAACTGATTTGAAGGGTATTATTTCTAGGTAAATAGTTAGCTAAGAAAGAGAATAAGTTGGAAATAGCATTTCAGTTAGCAAGCTTTTAATGAGCTGGTTCCTATGTAGAGAGTACTATACTAAGCAATGAGGTGGAGTAGTTATAAATTTTAGATAAAACAGGCTCCTTGTCTTCATGGAACTTACAGGCTATTTGGAGGGATAAGACACAAACACATTTAACTATAATATGCTACATTGAATGAAAACTGCATTAGAAAGTTAGAAAAGCGTTGTCTTATGTGAAGGTAGGCAGTTATGAACTAGGGAGATCAGAGAAAGTTTAATTAGGGGACTTTATTGGACTTTAAAAAATGGATAGGAATTCAGAATGAATAGAGAAAGGAAGGGCATTCTAGACATTATAAGTAGGAAGAGCAGCAATTTTGGAGGCAAGAAGACATTAGATTGCTTATAACATAAGAATACATGAAGGACTGTCATGTGAGATCAGACTGGAAAGATAAAATAATACCAGATTATGAAGGGCTTTGAATCACAGGCAGGGGAGTCGAGGCAGTAGGGAGCCATTAGAAGGTTTGGAGCAGAGTTGTTACATGAATTGATAGATTATTCTGGTTATGCTACGAATAATGCATGTGGTGATGAAGTGGGAAACTTCTGGCCAGGATGGCTGATTGAAGAGAAGCACACACCTCACTCCCACATGCTGACTCCAGCAAAAACCTGAAGTTCACAGCAGACTGAATAATCATCCATAAATATAATTGGAAACTACAGTAAATAACTACTTCTACACAGAACTGCACAGAATGTCAGTCAAAAGCCCATGAGCAATAGAAAAGGGTTTACCAGCAAAACTCATGCCAACATAGGCAAATAAACTGAGAGCTTCTCAACCCCCAGTGAGGACCAGGTGTAGGCTGCTATTCAGGCTTCATTACTGGATGCAACAAAAACTGAAGCCTCCCCCAGGAAGTCCCCAAAAGTGAAAGCCCAAGATTGGTCAGAAAATACAGTCAGGACCTTGGAAGCTTGTAGTAGCCACAACAACTGGTACAAGTGTGGCAGTACTCATCTTGGATAGCTCAGTTGCCTAAGGGCTCCAAGGTCCCTAGTACCTTGTTCTGAGATGAAATAGAGTGCCCTGAAGATCTAGTGCTCTGAACTGCATAGATATGTAGAGGGATCTAAACCTGGTAAGTGGAGGTCATTTCAGCAATCTAGATGAACAAGATTAAAGAGAAGCAAGGCCACCCAAAAACATAGGAGGGAGTGGAGTGTGGCCCTGGTAAAAAGGCTCCATAAACTATCACTAAATAGATGAATAAACCAAAGAAGACACTGACCAGTATAAAAATTATTATAAAATCTGAATGTGCCTAAAAATCTAGCTTAGAATGAGAGAATAAATTCCTAAAAACTGTAGGCAGAGACCCTGTGAAAAATGGATTTTTCACAGGGACTACATGAATACCAAAGAAAAGATTTTCTAAAAGTTTTTTTAAAAAATCAAAACTCTAAAGAATTGAAAGAAGAATAAATAGCTTAGAAAAGAAAATAAATGTTACCCAAGTAATAGACTCCCTGAAAACTAGAATGGACCAAACAGAAATAAATGACTTCATAAGACATCAAGAAATATCAGAACAATATCAAAAGATTGAAAAGATAGAAAAAAATGTAAGATTTGATATCAACAACTGTCCTGCAGAATTGATTGTAAGATATTTTAAAAATTATTGGACCTTGGGAAAAAAACATGATTAAAAATTTTTTTTTATTAATTTATTTTTATTTATCAATAATCACTTCCATATGCTTTTGAGTTTAAAATTTTTCTCCCCCTTCCTCCCCACCACCCTTCCCAAGATGGTGCACAATCTGATATAGGCTATGCATTTACATTTCTATTAAACAGTTTCACATTGGTGAAAAAACATGATTTTTTTTTAAAGTTTGGACACTGTGTTTCAAAAAATTATAAATGAACTCAGATCTATTCGAACTAGAAGGCAAAGTAAAGATGGAATAAATCCACTAATCATCTTCTTAAAGAAACTGTAGGGGGCAGCTAGGTGGTGCAGTGAATAGAGCACTGGCCCTGGATTCAGTAGGACCTGAGTTCAAATCTGCCCTCAGACACATAACACTTACTAGCTGTGTGACCCTGGGCAAGTCACTTAATTCCATTGCCTAGCCACCCCCCCCAAAAAAAAAAGAAAAAAAGGAAAGTCCCAGGAACATGACAGACAAAATCTAGAGCTTTCATTTCAAAGAAGAAAATACCAGCAAAATCTAGAGAAATGCATTTCAAGTTCCAAAGAACTACAGTTAAGATCACATGAGTCCTGGCTTTTTCTATCATAAATGAGAAGAAAGCTTGAACACATGGTATTTCAAAAGGTAAAATATATTGACTTACAATCAAGAGTAGTTTAAACTATAAAGCATAATGGAATCCTACAGAAAAAATAAAACCAGAACTTTAACCGAATACAGAATTTCTAAGCAGTTCTGATGAAAATAGTAGAAATGAACAGGAACTTTAAAATACTAACAGCACTACTTCGTGTCGGTGAGTCCTGGGCTCCAGATCATGAAATGGGCAAGTTCATGAAACCTGGGAAGGTGGTGCTGGTCCTGGCCGGATGGTACTCTGGGTGCAAAGCCGTCGTTGTCAAGAACATTGATGATGGGGCCTCCGACAGGCCCTGCAGCCATGCCTTGGTGGCAGGTATTGACCGCTACCCTCGCAAAGTGACTGCAGCAGTGGGCAAAAAGAAGATTGCCAAGAGATCAAAAATCAAGTCCTTCGTGAAAGTTTATAACTACAACCACCTCATGCCCACCAGATACTCTGTGGATATCCCCTTGGACAAAACAGTCGTCACTAAAACGTAAGGCGAGGAGGAGGCCAAGGTCAAATTTGAGGAAAGGTACAAGACAGGCAAAAACAAGTGGTTCTTCCAGAAGCTACGGTTTTAGAACTACTTTGTTGGTCAGTAAATAAAATGTTTATTAAAAGTGGAAAAAAAATACTAACAGCAAAATCAGGAGATACCTAGAAAGGCAGATTTATTTGAGCAATTAAAAGGGACTGTGATGATGAATGATAACACCTAATTGAAGGAGAAGAAACAAGTGTCCCTTCAGAACTTGACAATTAAATAAGAAAAAGCATACCAATAGATGGTAAAACCTTGAGGGTTTTAGGTAGGAAAAGAGAAGGGAGGGTAAATGGAGAGTAAATTTAGAACAAAGAATAAGAATAATAAAATTAAGAAAAAAGTATAAAGGGATTAAACTTGATGTTTTTCATAATTAAAGGATAACATATGAACACGGAGTAAGTGGTGGGGAAACTGATATCAAATGAACTTTAGTGTTATCTGAAACGGACAAAGGAGGGTTGAACATGCATATTTTGGTGTAGAAATACAGCAAATTTAACAGAGAAACAATTGGGGTTGGAGGGGTGGACTAAGTTTAAAAGGAATGAAAGTTCTAGGGAGGGAATAGTTGCAAGCAAAACAGATATCCTAGGGAAGGAGGGATTAAAAGGAAAAGCAAAGCAAGGTGAAAGAACTGAATGCTAAGGGAGATGTCCATCAGTTGGGGTATGGCTGAACAAATTGTATTGTGTGAATAGAATGAAATATAATGTTGTAAGAAATCATGAAAGATGATTTCAGAGCATCCGTGGTAGTATGAACTAATGCAGAGTGAAGTGAGTACAACCATGAAAACAATATTTATAATAACATTATAAAAATAGACAATTTTGAAAGACTTAATTCTAGACAAGGCAGTGATCGACCAGTCATCTCTCCAGAGGAGTTATAATAAAACCTTTTACCTACCACCTGACATAAACCTAGGTTATGTACTCAAGGTGCAGAAAGAGACATAACATTTTTGGATCTGGCCAATATGTAGATTTGTTTTGCTTTACTCTTCTTATTCGTTATAAGAGTCCCTTTCCCCTTTTCTTTTTAATTAGGAGTTTGGGGAAAAGAGAGGAACTAGCATTTGAGGTTTTTGTTTTTGTTTTTTTGGCAATTAGGGTTGAGTGATTTGCCCAGGGTCACACAGCTAGTAAGTGTCAAGTGTTTGGTGTGAGGCTGGATTTGAACTCAAGTCCTCCTGACTTCAGGGCTGGTGCTCTATCTACTTTGCCACCTAGCTGCCCCAAGCAATTGAGATTTTTAAAAAGAAAATCATTGAAATATATTTTTAACAGGCATTGAAGAGCTCAGAAGGAAGTTCAAGAGGAAGCACAGACAAGCAGAATGGTTTTGAGAGCAATGATTAGAATTTATATATATTTTTTTAAAAAATCAGTCATTATGAAATTGAACATCAATTTCATATAAAATGTTTTTTGTGTTCTGCTGTATATATGGATATTTTTAGGTGTTTTAAGTTCAGAATTAAATTTGTTTTAAATGAAAAGGGGGAGAGTGAAGGTAGGAAAATCTTTGGTTATTTCAATAGTTACCTCAAGTGGTAAGTAATTACTTGATTAGAGGCAGTGGAAATAGAAAGGATGGTTCAAATGTGTGAGCTTTTTTTAAAAAAAAATATTTTTTATAATTACATGTAAAACAATTTTTAACATTTTTTTTTAACTTTTGAATTCCATGTTCTCTCCTTCCTTCCCCCCCCCCCCATTGAGGAGGCAGACAATTTTATATAGGTTATACTTGTTCAGTCATGCAAAACATATTTCCATATTAGTCATGTTGTGGGGGGAAAAATGTGAACTTCCCTCCACACCCATCCACCCCCAGAAAACAAGAAAAATAAGGAAAGTTTAAAAAAGTATACTTCAGTCTGCTTTCAGACTCCATCAGTTCTTTCTCTGGAGGTAGATAGCATTTTTTTCATCATAAGTCCTTCAGATTTGTCTTGGATCATTTTATTGCAGAGAATAAATGTGTGAGATTTTATAGAGTTAGGCAGTTGATTGAATATGAGAGTGGAGAATGAGGGAGGGGTCTAAGATGTCACCAAGGTTACAAACAGTCACTGAATGATGGTTCTAAGGACAAAATTATTGAGATCAGAAGGAGGAAAGAGGTTTTTGGGAGGAAGGAATGGAAATCTTTGGATTGTTGAGTTTGAAGTGCTGCTGGAATTTTAGCTAGAGGTTATCTTAAGATGGCTAATAAGGGCTCTGGGAGTCAATCAGAGGAGAAATTAGAGCTAGAGATCTTTTTGAGTTATCTAGATTTTTAAATAGTTTTGTAAATTAGTTTGACTTTAGGATTCATATACATATTCATTTTCACATCAGGCCTTAGAATTGGTGGTTATCCTCTTCCTGCTCATAACCAGGACTGAAGAAGGTGACTGATCCTTATAGTCTATTCTTGGGTTACAGTTTAAACGATGACATCCTTTTCTTCATGTATGGAAATGTATGACACACAATGCTGGGACTATATCTCTTCACAATATACCCCTCCCTGGGTAGGGAAAAAGGCACAGCTGAAAATTGGAGTCCAGTCAATTCTTCATCTGCACACTCCACCAAAACCCCTCGCCGCTAAGTTTTATTGCTATTTGTTTTGACATGTCATTTTCCCCTTACAAAACAAAAACAAAGTTCTCTTTGTTACCAGAATCTCTGTCACAGCCATTTTCAGAGACACTTCTTCTACCACCTATCTAGTGAGCCTCCCATAAAACAAAGGAAAAAAAAAATCAAGCCAAACCAACTGACACTTAAACCAGATCTAACCATACATGAAACACAGCACACACACACACACACACACACATACACACACTCTCTCTCTCTCTCTCTCTCTCTCTCTCTCTCCCTCTCTCTCTCTCTCTCTCTCTCTTCCGGGGCCAAGTGGTCATTGTAATTATCCAGCATTCAGCTTTATCTTGCTGTCATTTTTGTTTATCTTGTTATAGTCATAACATTAATCATTTCCAGATATACATTCTTCCCTTATACAAAGCCTTCCCTTATAACAAAGGAATAAAATAGCCAAGTATAACCACATAGTACAGTCACAGTCACTGTTTCCAACTGTGCAACATTTCACACCATAATTCCTCACCTCTCCAATGCCAATGAAATGCATTTCTGCATCCCTTCTTCATGACTGTAGTTAGTCATTTTAATTATATGGCATGCAGCTTTATTTTAATTTTCTTTTTATTTACATTGTTGTAATTTTGTTTTTTACTCGATCTTATTACCTCACTTTTTATCATTTCCTTTAAATCTTTCCATGTTTCTCTCAATTTCTCATGTTTGTCATTTCTTCCATCACTTTCATGTACCAGTTTGTTTAGCTATTCCTTGATGGGTAGACACCTTTTTTGTCTAATAATTCTTTACTGCTATAAAAAATGCTGCTTTGATTTCTTTGGTATATAAATTTCTGGGTCAGAGGCTAAAAACAATTTAGTCACTTTTTCACATAATTCTTTATTGTTTACTGGAGTGATTGGACAAATCCATAGCTTCACCAATAGTCTGCCAGTTCTTATGACTCCTTTACCATTGATTGTTTCTATTTTTTTCATTATTGTCAGCTAATTAACAAACATTTATTATGCATCTGCTATGTACCAAGCACTGTTCTAAGAGAGAGGAAGACAAAAAGAAAAAAAATACAGTCCCAGTCCTCAACTTGTTGAATGTGAGGTGACCTTTCACATGGTTGTTAGAGTTTGTAGTTCTTTTGAGAAAGAAATCAGTGTGGTGCAGTGGAAAAGGACACATTTGAAATTTGAGGGATGAGTTCATTCTGGCTCCCCTCTACATGTATGAAATTGGGCAAGTCACTTCACTTTTCTGGGATTCGTTTTCCTAATCTGTAACATGAAGAGGTCTCTAAAATCCCTTCTACTCTAAACCTACGAGCCTATAAACTGTTTTATGTCCTTGACTTGCCTGTGGGAGAATGGTTCTTCATCTCAAATGTCTGTGTCAGTTTTACAAATGTCTTGGATATCAGAAATGCTAATTGTAGCAACTTAGACCAGAGGAAGAAATTAAAAGCATAAACATCAGCAAAGAATATACAGTTTTCCCTATTTTTAGGTGAAATGATGGTTTTCTTAGAAAACCCCAGAGAATCAGCAAAGAACTGAGACAGTAGCTCCTATTGTAAATTATTAGCAGTATTAGTGTTAGTATTGTATAACAGAAATCCCCTAAAATCATCAGTAGGGTTTTTTTTTTTTTGGTGAGGCAGTTGGGGTTAAGTGACTTGCCCAGTGTCACACAGCTAATAAATGTCAAGTGTGTGAGGCTGAATTTGAACTCAAGTCCTCCTGACTCTAGGGCTGGTGTTCTATCCACTTCACCACCTAGCTGGCCCCCGTATTTCTTTATAATAATAACAACAAACCCATGAGGAAATTTTAGAAAGAGAAATCTATTCAGAATCACTATAAAATTTATAAAATATCTGGAAATCAGTCTACCAAGTCATATTCTGGACTAAATAAATTTTAAAACAAGCCAAATATGTTCTTCTCTACCCAAGAGCATGATTTTTGCCTTAGTCCATTGCATCAGAGAACAGTTAGGTCATTGTAGAATCAGGCTAACTAAGGCCAGTCCAGTGATTTAGTGTTGGGAATTAAACTGCAATGTGGTATTTGAAGATCATGAAATGAAATAAAACACTTTATGAATAACAAATTAAAAGCGTACTGCTCCTAATGTTAAAAAGAATATTAAATGCTACACCCCTGTCTCCACATTCACCATGGCAACTAGCCATACCAAGTCAGGAAAACATTCCTTTAAGGCAGTAGAAGTTCTGATAAAATTTTTGATGCCACCTTTCCCCTCATTTGGGCCTTTTATTCCTCTGGCTACAGGGAAGCCAAATCCCACCCCACTCCTACCCACTCAAATTCAGCCCAGCCTATATAAAACACATATCCCTCCTACTACATAGGTAGAAGCATAGAGAACAATATACAGAAACATGCCTCTTAGTCTTCCTTTTCCTCCCCCTTACCCTAACAGCCTTAATGGCTATCTGAAAAAAAAGCTGCTATAAGAAATGTTAAAGCTTTTTTAAATTTTGTACTTTAAAAAAAAATTAAAACAACTGACCAATAAGAGGAGGCGGAGATTGGAAGAAATTGTTGAACAATATTAGGAAAAATTATAAATATGCTAATAATGGTTTCCAAAGGATACATCAGTAATTATAAAAAGCAAATATCTCTTAAATAAAAATGACTTCCCTCTGAATACAGATCACTAAACAACACACAAATGCATATATTATTTAATTAATGATTTACATGATGAAATACTTATTTTTTGTGTTTGATAAACAATGTGATAATGTATATTTCAGCATGCTTGAGGTGCTGGATAATGATCTTTACTTCGAACTTGTATCCTAAAGAATATGCTATCTGCCTGATAACTTATTTAACGTTAATGTGTTGGTTCTTTACTAAGTACCGCATCCACTGGTGTACTAATTTTCTCAGATGGAAGATTTACAGGATTCATGTAGTAGTAAAAGGGCTTTATGAATTCCTAAATGGAAGGAACAAAGGGCAAGGGAATTATTGTTTACACTGGAAAATAAGCAGTTGCAGCTCAAAATGATTTATCCCAGCTTGCTATGATCCACTTGGGCTTTTGAATACTTGATTGTTTCTCTGTTCACTGGGTTCTAATTGATGTTTTCCCTTTATATATAACAAGCTAGGCTCCCCCCCATCCCTACCCTGGCCCTTAATGAAATCTCTCTGTGTAGAAATGTAAATGGGGATAAATGGGGAAATCTCTTTTGTTCAGTCCCATTGTGATATGTTTGTGTATTTTTCCTACTGCTTGAGAACTTCCAGAAAATCCACCAACACCCTACTAGATTCTTTGATGCTAGAATATAGATTCTGAAACATAAAAGTTATAAAATTTGGCCACTGGGAAGACATTTAAATACATCTTTTTCAACCCATTCATTTCCTGATGAGGAAACTGCAGCTTGGGAGTAAGTTAAAGATTTTCCCAAAAATTATTGACTGAGATAAGGTCTAGAACCCAGGTCTCATATCAGTACTTTTTCTGCTACTCTATACTGCACTGCTTCCCATGTTGCCTAACCACTTTTTTTGTATGCCTCAGAAATAGAAAATTGACAATTCTGAACAATTGAGGTCGATATATTTTAATTACATAATTTGGTTCTCTTGTAAATAAGGCCTTAAAGACCCGGAATTGATAGGTGATTCATTTAACAAACATTTATTATGCTCTTGTTATGTGCTAGACACTATGCTGGGCAAATGGGGAAGCAAAGAAAACAATGAAACCTGCACTAGTCCCAATCTCCCATTATATTTCATACATTTACTATACTGGGGTAGAAAGACAGAAAAGAAAAGAATCCCTCACCTCAAGTAACTGATATTTGAAGCATGTACACAGATAAGGAAATACACTCACTGTCCCTGTCTCCTTCTTTCTCTCTCTCTTTCTCTGTTACAAAATAACTCTGGGGGAGGGGAAGGCAATAGTACAAGGGCCAAGGGTCAGAATAAGCTTCTGTTAGTCTAAATTTTTATGAGAGTGAGGGAATCTTAAGAGGTAAAAGTGAGGGAGTGCATTCCCAACATAGTCTGGGTAAAGGCATAAAGATGGAGCACAGAAAGAACCTGGATACTTGGGATGGAATATAGACTGTGTTAAAAGGAACAATATAAAGGCAGAGAGTGGTATTTTAAATGCCGAACAAGGGAGTTTTATCTCAGGTAGTAGAGAGCCACTGGCACTTCTTTAGCAAGGTGAATGAAATGGTCATATCTGTGTTTTAGTAATATCGGTTTACCAACTATGTGAGGGAGGATTGGAGAGAAGAGAAACTGGATCTTGGAAACCAGTTAAATGGCTATATAAAAAATCTAGGAAAAAACAGTAATAAGGATCTGAATTAGGTAGTTGTGAAGTGAATGGATTAAAAAGAATGGGTACAGCAGATACTGTAAACATAATCAATAAAACTTAACAACTAATTGAATAGTGGAATGAGGGAGGTAGAATAGTCAAGGATGACTTTAAGGTTATTAACCTGGTTAAATAAAAGGTTAACCAGTTCAAAATATCCAATAGGCAGTTGGCAAAAAAGCACTGGATCTCAAGAGAGAGAATGGGGTTGGCTATTTTGATCTAGGAGTCATCTCTGTAGAGATGTAGTTGAGGGGCAATGTGGTACGGTGGAAAGAGCACTGATTTTGGATTCAGGGGGCAATACTGCTTTTGTCACTGCATCTGTAAGACCTTAGGCGAGTTGTCTAACCTCTGTGGACCTCAATTTCCTTATCTGCAGGGTGAGGGGGGTTGGACTAAATGGCCTTGGTCCCTTACAGTACTAAATCAATGATCTGATGAACCTGTGGAAGATGATGACCAAGACAACACGTAGGAAGAAAAGAGCAAACAGAATAGATGTGAATAATATTCTCCCTACCTCCCCTCTCCCCAAGCTAGAGGGTACAACATAGATGATGATCCAGCAAAGGAGACTGAGAAGGAGCATCCAGGTAGGTAGGAAAAGAACAAAGAGGAGCATATCACAAAAATCCAGGAAGAAGAGAATATTCAGGAGGAGTGAGTGATCGAAAGTGGTGTGTTATAAAGAGGGCAAAAGAATGGAGACTGAGAAAAGACATCAGATAGGCAATTTGAGAACTTTGGAAATACGGTTTCATTTGAGTGATGAGATCAGAAGTCAGCTTACAAGGGATTGGCTCTATATACTGTAAAGAAATATCAAAATTTGAAGGAAACTTTATGTAGGGCCAACTATAAGATATGGTCAGGGGGTACAAAAGAAATAGGGTTCTTGCCCTTGTAGGGTTTATTAATATTTTTATGTGTAAGAATGACTTGAAATGACTCCCATTTTGCTTATCTGAGTTTTATAAGTAGTTTTGTGATTAATAATTCTAAGTCATTTGATTAGTTGTTTGTTTTTTTTCACTCCCTCCTCCATATCTTGGTGGGGTTAGGATTCTCACCCTGTTGTGATTGAGCCTGCTTCTGTTCTGAATGGAGGGAAGAATTCACTTAGTGCAGCAGTGCATCCCATGGAGCAGGGGGATGAAAGAATGGGCGGAAGTCTCAATTACATGAGTCCCACAGAAGAAAAGTTGTCAGACAATATTTCTACTGCATCGGAAGCCTCAGAGACTGTTGGCAACAGTAAGCGTAATTTTTTGTTTCTGCTTTGATTTAGTCTGGGTCATATGTTAATGAAGTCTACACTTTGAGAAATTCTAAAATATAGGACAGCAGGCTATAATCCTCAAAAGTCAGTTGTAGCTGTAAATGTAGCAGCTGAACCACAAGATTCTTAAATTCTTTATTACATCTTTATTTATATACAGTTTGCATGGTCTTTTGCTATGATTTCTTTTCACAGTCTCATCTCTTTACATTACAATGTGTTTCTGTTAGGTTAATCTATTAATCTATGGACCTAGATTTTAGGGACCAAAATTTACAAAAATGGGAATATTTAGCCCCTTAGGTTGTATTGATCTTATAGTTAATACTCAGGCAAGTGTATCTTAGGTCATCTTCATGTTTGACAGCAAAGATCTTTGACAAATTTGTGGGAATTGTTTTGTCAAAATACAGTGACAATTGAAAATGTTTTTATTTGTCCCTGTGAGGTGTTGAGATCACACAAAAATTGCCATTGTGACATGCCATCTTTTGTTTATCTTTGACATTTATATAGCAGCTTAAAATTTGCTAAATACTTTACATATGTTATCTCTCATTTCATCCTTACAATATCTTAGACCCAGGGTGGGGAACCTGCAGCCTTGAGGCCACATGTGGCACTCTTGGTCCTTAAGTGCAGCCCTTTGACTGAATCCAAACTTCATAGAACAAATCCCCTTAATAAACAGATTTGTTCTGTGAAGCTTGGACTCAGTCAAAAGGCCACACCCTGTCTTAGATAGCCCAGAGAGAGGGTAACATACTCATAGTTTTAACCTTCTAGAAATTTATAATAATCTAAGACAGTATTGGCGTGGATACACAGATAGACGTAACACATTAAGTCTATATTACCTGGACAGTAAAGCTGCCATTACTAGAAAAACTCTATTTAAATTTATCTTCATGTTTCTGTTCAAAGTAAAGTTAAAAAAAAAGAAAAGATCCCATCCTTTCTTTCCTTCATAGGCTTTCTGTATTCCGGTACCCCAGGGACTGATATGTGTTTTGCTAGACAACATAACACTTCAGACAATAACAATCAGTGTTTACTTGGATCCAATGGGAACATCTTACTACAACTCAATCCACAGAAACCAGGGGCTATTGATAACCAGCCTTTGGTAACTCAAGAACCAGTGAAGGTAAAGAATTTGGCATCTTAAATAAAGACAATTATTTTTTAAGTTAACAATTTATTTAGTTGGGCAGTAAGCTGAAATGTTTTTGGAACGAGCATTTAAAGACCTTAATAGAATTTGTTAAGACTTTTAGCTACTTAAGTATATTATCCCTGGAAATATGTTGATCTTTTTGACATAGCTATTGGGAAAATGCAGCCTACTCTAAATTTTGAGAAGTTTCTCAATTACATCAAAAAATAGTCTGCTCTTATTTGCAAATGCGCAGATTGAAGTTTTCCATGATTTACCTTGTGACTATAAGTGATTTATTTTGGAAGCCAAATATTTCCCTAAAAACTAAACACTTTAACTGTGTGAAACCAGCTTTAGGAATCTGAATTGATCTTTTTTCCCCCAAAACAAAACAATCTTCTCCTGTCATGGTGAAAAATAACATTCATAGTCTGTCTTTCTAAAGGCTACATCTCTAACACTAGAAGGGGGACGATTGAAACGAGCTCCACAACTGATCCATGGCAGAGATTATGAAATGGTCCCCGAACCTGTATGGAGAGCGCTTTATCATTGGTATGGAGCTAATTTGGCCCTTCCTAGACCAGTAAGTACAGCCACTAGTTTCTTTTCATGCTCTTCCAGTATGGGTAATGGAACTGTCAGTAAAAGATGCTTTGTTTGCTTTCCTGTTTCTCTATAGATACAACCACATTGTCACCTCACTGAAGTAGCACTCTTAGTGCTATATATTGGTGTGTAAAAATTGAGAGTTTCCTTCTCAAGCCCTTTTATTCCCATTAGACACAGACACTGGTGGCAGGAACTAGAGCTCACACTGTTATGAAATGTCTTTTTCTGGCATCTAGGCAGGGACATTGGCCTGGGGCATGAAAGACTAGAGTTGTAGTCCTGACTCTGCCATTCACAACTGTATTAGGATAGTCTTGTCACCTCTCTGGGCCCTAGTTTTCTCATCTATAAAATGAGGGGAGGGAGTAGATACCTTTAAGGGCCCTTCCAGCCTTGGTGGTTTTTCTGTCGTTTTTCTTCTTAAAATGAAGATTACACAAGCAATTTGCCAATAGTATGTAAATGTTTCCAGTTCTAGAAATCTTAGAAACTTGAACCTACTAAATTGTCTTCTGCCTTGCCCCTGTTTTTCAAGGCATACTATCATTTGACTTTGAACTTAGAGCATGTCACATGAAAATATTAGTGATCTGTCTCTACCAACATTTTAAATTATGGTAATAAAAGAAAAAACCCATTTGTTTGTGACTCCTTAGTGCCCTAGGGGCTTACTGTAACACTGTCCTGAGGGTACTTGGTGTACAGTTGTCTCAGTAGATGAGAGAAGATGACCTTGTAACAAGATGGTTTCGGTATATAGTAACTTTCTTCCTTTGTGTTGACATCCAGGCTAGACCTACCAATAGTCATATTGTTGTAGCAAGGTTTTGTATAATGTGAGTTAAATCAGCAAATGTGTTTAGTGCCTTTTCTGCAAGGCATTGGAGATACAAAGATAAAAGATCACGGATAACATATCTTTTTGGAGCTTACTTAGAATCTCGTATATGAATTAAAGTAGAATGTGATCATTGAAAAGATAGACGCCACATCCTGGATAAAAACAATTTGAGGAAGGAAAAATTATTTTCAGCTGAGGACATCAAGGAAGTTCTTAGTGGAGTCTGTATAAATGGTAGGATTGCACCATTAATCAAATTGCCTCTTTCTCCCTCTTCCTACTCCCGTAATAGTTATGTACAATAAAAGCTTGATATAACATCCTATAAATTACATGATAGTCCACATGGACATTAGTCACCATAGTGTTATTCCTCTCTCCTCAAACCTATTTTCTTCAAGTTCTACTCTATTTGATGTCAGGGCACCGAGATTTTACATGTTTTTATTGAATCTCTGAACCTTCATTGATCTTTACAAAAAATATTTCCCCTGTTCTTTTCCCTGGGGACATATTGCATTTAGGGTGGATATTTGTTATGAAAAGTGTATTATGAAAAGTGTTGCACTTGGAGTCAGGAAGACCTGGGATCAAATCCTGCTTCAGACACTTTTTAACTGTATGATTCTGGGCAGGTCACTTAACATCTAGGCCTCAGTTTCTTCATCTGTATAAAAAGGGTGTCAAATTCAATGACCTCTGAAGTCCCTTCCAGCTCTAACTTTATGATCTTATGTTTTTGTGATTTTGGGGGGGGTAACCAAATTAGATTCTCTAATTAGCTATTTCTTTATTTTAAATAGTATTTTATTTTTTCCAGTTATATGTAAAGACAATTTTTAACATTCATTTTTACAAAATTTTGAGTTCTGAATTGTTCTCCCTCCTTCTCCTCCCCTCTTCCTAAAATGGTACGTATTTCCCTATTAGTCATGTGAAAAAAGAAACAGACCAAAAGGGGGGGGTGGAAATGAAAAAAATGAAAGTGAAAGTAGTATGGTTCGATTTGCATTCAGAGTCCACCAGTTCTTTCTTTGGATATAAATAGCATTTTCCAGCATGAGTCCTTTTGAATTGTCTTAGATGATTGTATTGCTGAGAAGAGGTAAGTCATTCATAGTTGATCATCACACAGTGTTGCAGTTTTCCTGGTTCTCCTCATTTCACTTTGCATCAGTTCATATAAGTCTTTCTAGGTTTTTTCTGAAATCCACCTGCTTATCATTTCTTATTGCACAGTAGTATTCCATTACATTCATATACCACAGGTTGTTCAACCATTCCTCAATTGATGGGCATCCCCTCAATTTCCAGTGTTTTGCTACCACAAAAAGAGTTGCTTTAAATATTTTTGTTCATGTAGGCCCTTTTCCCTTTTTTATGATCTCTCTGGGATAGAGACCTAATAGTAGTATTATTGGATCAAAGGGTATTATGCACAGTTTGGTTGCCCTTTGGGCATACTTCCAGATTGCTCTCCAAAATGGTTGGATCAATTCACTACTCTACCAACAGTGCATTAGTGTCTGAATTTTCTCACGCTGTTCTTGCGATCTTAAAAATAAGGGCTGTATTAGTGTTGAGAGTATCAAGTAAATATTCCTTTCATTAAGTCATGTTAGCCTCTACTTGTTATAATGGTTGGCTTGACAAATTAATGGTATTCATTGTCTTTTTCTCTAAATTTAAGAAATAAGAACTTACCTAAATCAAAAGAATATAGAAAAGAACATGTTATGCCTTCCCAAGTTTAGGAATACTAAACATCAATATTATTTCTGAATAAAATGCCTTATTCCGGTTGAAACGAATAATACTCATCTTTGTACTTCTTGGAAAGGGAAAAAAATGGTTTGTAAATGAAAGGACTTGTTTGAATCTATTGTCTAGGTCTCTTGGGTGACATTATAACAAGTACATAGAAGAGAATAGTAACATAGTAGTAGCTAAAAATAGAAATGGTTTTGTCTTGAAGAGTTCACTAGTGCAATCTATAATTTGCTTATGAGATCCTGTGAGATCATAGAAAGTAAAACATGTTATATTACAAAACTACTTTATTAGCAGTTCAGATTCTGCCAGAGGTATGCTATTATGTAGTTTGATTCCTGAAGATTTTATAGTAATAGTGGTTTACCAAAATTCTGCCTACAACATTAGGAGTAATTAGGGTGGTTTTCCAGGTGCATATGCTTGCCTAAGGAAAGGAGGATTTTTCATTAGCATACATTGTTCTGAAGAGGAGTTGAGATGAATTTATAGATTTGAGGTTAAGTTGAAAAGACTCATATATTGAGTGATTCTGTTGACAGAGTGTAGAAAATTTAACATACAAAATAGTTTAAGAAGCAATCCTGATGCTTTAGTTTATAGCACTCTTTCTATCACTCATTAGTGTCTCCTCATGATATTCAGAAATGAACTGTTAAAGGAGTCATTAGTTCTCTGGAAAGAGAAAATACACGGTCATTTGTGGCTATTAGAAATTTTGTAGGACTTCAGTTTGCAAGATTTGGGATGTTAATCTTCCTGTCATTACAAAATCCTGAATTGACATCATCCTACCAAAATTACCATCTAATGGTAATCAATTTGCAGATCCTACATCATATATTTAGAGCTGGAAAACACCTTGGATACCAGTCCAACCCCCTTATTTTACAAATGAAAAAGGTGAGGCCCTGGAAGGTGAACATCAGCCCAAAGTCACATAGGAATTAAAACTCAGATGTCACATTTGAACCCAGGTCCTCTTAATCTAGAACTGTTGCTTTTGCCATTGTACCACTGAGCCTTAGGGGGAATCTCATGTCTCGTCTCTTAAACCTGTGTCAGCTGTGCCAGCAGTTGTAGTGATGTATCTTAGTGGCATAGGTTAGGATGATATTTTAGCATCTTGGTGGATAAAAGGTTATATGTGTAAGAAAAACTTTTTTTTTCCTTTAAAGCAGAAAGTTATCTATTTAAAAAACTTTATTTTGTGGCATTTGTAAGTATGTTTCAAATGTTACCACAAAGGATAAAGAATTTTGTAGGAATAGGAATAGATGTTTTTAAGTCAGAGTTCCTCTAGGAAACTAATACAGTCATATTGTAGATATTTGTGTATGTGGTGTACACACCTAAACTGTAAGCTCCTTCAAGTCAGGAACCTTATGTTATATAATTTAGTATCATAAACAGTGCACAGCCTGTGGTAGGTACTCAATAAATATCACAGATAAATGACTTGAATTTGACAAAGCAATAACACTGACTTCTGGTGCCTGCTTTTGCTTCTCTTTTGTGGCTATCTGGAGTCTTAGAGTAACTTAGAGGAAATATAAAGTTATCTAAGTATTTTTATTGAATCTCTATCACCCTTGGTAAAATCTGTCAGAAACTGCCTTTCTGTAGATGCATAACTCAAATCTCACTCCTCTTCATCGCACCCTCCACCACTGCCTCACTTAACCTCAGTAGAGGACATTAAATTTAGTAAAACTTCATTCTATTCTTTTCCTATTCCCATGATGCTTTCACATGTTGTTTTTCCCTTATCCTTTCTAAATGTCACTCAGTCATCAGTAGCAGATGCCCTGTTTGAGTTATTGGCCCTTGTTCATTAATTAGCATTATCAGAATACTCCTGTCCCATCTCTGCAAAAAGTGAGCTTCACATGGAAACATCTTTGAATTCATATCTAGATCCTATTGCCCTTTACCCCTTGACGGTAGCTTTTGTTAGTTCTCCTTACCGTCTTTTTCATCTTCTATTCTTTAGACGAACCTGTTTCCCATTTCTTACCTTTTGTAACCTTTCCTTAAAGAGTCATTTCATCTTGATCCTGAGGTGAAAAAAAGTACCCTAAATCAGAACCAGGCAAATCCTGGATGCCAGTTTCCCCTTGGCACTTAATACTTGGAACAAGCTGCAAGGGAAAGGGTAATAAAAGGGTAGAAGGGATTATCGTACCAGTGGTTTTCCACCCCACAAGTAGGCTTTCTTTCAGTGCCTGTTTAAGATGGTCTTTATCCCCTACTTAATTATGTATAAAGTCTAATTTGCTTATAATTCTCATTAGTAGCAGATGCTCATTTATATTAATTTTCAAAATACCAGGTGATCAAGAATAGCAAAACGGACCTCCCAGAGCTAGAATTGTTTCCTCGTTATCTTCTCTTTCTGAGACAGCAACCTGCCACCCGGACACAGCAGTCCAACATCTGGGTGAATATGGGTATGATGAGCCTGAGAATGTTTCCTCAACATTTACCTAGAGGTAACTTAAGAATGCAGCAAGAATACAGTACATTTTCTCAAAAGTGAAAAGCAAGTTGCTCCAAGTCTGGTGCCACTGTGCTGATATGCGTTCCCATCTGCTTTCATGCAAAATCATTAAATACTCTAATATATGGGGCTTAGATCTAAGATCATGCACAAGTATGAGTTAGGTAGAATAGGAAGTACAGCAGAAACAAAGCTGAAACAGGGTCAAGTTTGTATAAGCACTTAAATATTTCTTAATAATACCACCTACCTTCCAAAAGTTCTTGTGAAGATCGAAAGAGATATTTATAAAGCACTTTGCAAACCTTAAAGTGCTATAAAAATGCTATTATTATTCCCCTCTGCAGTCATTATTGTGATAAACGGTCCCTAACCTCTTAAAACTTTTCCACTTTACCCATATGCATAGCTCGGTAATCCCTTTGGCAGTAGCACTTTTAAGTACTGAGGATAACACCTACAATAATTTCCTGATGATAGTTAAGAATCTGTAACAACATCAGTTTTGTTGTTCATCAGTCTAAACATTAGTCAGATTAACAAGATAACAGTCTAGGTTGAGAAAAGTTCTGTTCTTAAACTTGAAAGATATGCTGTCATTGATAAACAAATATAGTGCATTCTCTTAGACCTCTCATCATATTGAGTTGATTTTTTAAAAAAAAATTATAGATTAGAAATATGCAAAAAAGCACTAATTCCAGTGTATTGTAGAGGTGAAAGGACACGTTTGTGACAGTGGAAGTGACCAGACTTATTTTTTTAAATTCCCAAGCTTATCATAATCCTGTGTAAATATTTCTCCATTTTAATTTCTGGGATTCAATATATACTAACTTTGCTATTGTTTAAGGTTAAAATCAGCACACTTCCTACTGGCATTCTTACATTAAAGAAACAACAGTAAACAACCATCTAACCCTTTAATTTTTGTGTCTGGTGGTCATATAGCCACAAGGTTCTTTGTTTAGTCAAAGGGTTCCTGTGAAAAACAATCCTTGTGTCTACTTACTATAATATTGAATTTTTAATATCAGTGATAGGCATAATTTACTTTTATTATTCACCCTGCCAAATGTATGTTATTCTAAAGTTGTGAAAACAATTGTATTATGGAGCATCCTTTTGTATTGAGTTGGCAGACTTTGGATTTTTCTCCATTACCAGGAATTCATGTTATGGAATAAAATTCAACAGTAAAATTAAATATAAGGGGAAAACTTCTTTTGAACTGAATACAGTGCAATCAATGCTATCCCAACCCTGGAAACTCCAGAGCATGATAACTTTATTTATGTAAAACTTATTTAGAAGTGACTTTCTTATTTTATGTAAAGGCCCCTCTATATATGCCATCCCTTTTGAAGGTCAATTATATTAAACTTTGCCTTTAAGAAGAAGTGAAATGAAGAGAAACAGTAAAATGGCATCAATAAAATCTGTTCTCTACTATATATTCTTGACAAATTATGGTTTCATTAAACTTTCTCTCAAATTAAATGGATATCATTGGCCTTCTCTAGCACATAATATAATCCTATATTTTTTGCTATCAATCTAGAATAGAAATTAGGCATTTACAGTATTGCTCTTTAGTAAGTTTTCTTTACAAGTCTTGTGCTGATCCTAGATTTTTGCTGCTTTTATAAATTCTGCTAGATTAGTGGAAGCCAACCAAAGGCATGAAATTACATGTAATCAGTGGCTGCCTGCTTGAAGAGTTTTGCTACTGAAACTATCTAGCACCCGAATAATTTTGAGTATTTGGCTTATGACTATGGAGATTGTTTGGTGTGGACATTGGAAAATGCTTCTTATTCTTATTAATGGATAGTTCTGATGTGCCAAATTTGTTCTTAATTCAAAATTTTGCTCCGCACTAATTATTTGTTAAATTGATTATTAATCTTGTTGAAGTTTACAAGAATTTGCTTTCTTGCTGTAATCTTATAACTAATCCTCTCATCTATAATTGCAGAGATTTGCTCTTTTTCTTTAAGAAGTTATCCTTTGCTCTCTGAAGGTAAAAGGAGTGCTTTATTTTTTGTTGTTGAGAAATTTTTAAATTTGGTTTTGCTCCTTTTACTATAGCATTCATCATTCTCTCACTCCATTTTATTATTGTTGTTTATTTGATTATTGTGTTCCTTTTGAGATTGTGGGTGTTAAACACTGCTGCTGTTTATGACTTAGTCATACTCTTCATTACAGAAAAGGCTGTGGCAGTGTATCTCATACAAGTGAATTCTTTTAAGAAAAGTATATGATATGTATGCTTCGGGTACAATTTTCCTCAGTTTTCCCCTTATTTATTTAGCTATTCATTGGACAAGCTAGCTAGTGCCACTGCTGGAACCTTTACCTGGGTACAGCGTTAATGTGGCTAATTAAAGAATTAATAGTACGAATCAGAAACTGGAATCATAGTCATCTTCAAGAAAGACAGCACTGATGTGTTGTTATATTTTTATTTTCAGTTGTAGAAAAATTAATCTTCAAAGGGGTGTAATAAATTTTGTTACTTTTTATTTTTTATTTATTATCTGTGTTGTTTTTTGTCTATTTGGAGGCTAAGTATCAGGCTAGATTTTGTTAAGAAAGGTTTTTAGTAATGTAGCTATTTCACATGGTGTTCATTGTAAGTTTAATAACCTATGTGATTTTCTCTAACTTTTTGTCAAAATCTTGCCTTAACTCATTCCACTATTCCTCCTTTCAAGTCCCCGACTAGGCTTGGGGTAGTCCTCAGAAGTTTTTTTTTTCTATTATTGTTGTATTGTATTTTCACCTCAAGCTCCTTTGAAACTGTATCATGTCAGTCATTCACTTAGGAACATCGATCTAGAGCTGAGAGGCCATCTCTTCTTAGATCTAGACCTCAGAGGCCATCTGTTCCAACTTTCTCATTGGAAGAAACTGGGCTACCTGACTACTTACCTGATGTCACACAGTAGTAAGTGGCAGAGGCAGTTCATCTAACTCCAAAGTCTGTACCCTTTCCACTATACCAAGCTTCCTCCCGTAGCAATTGAGGATTGATATATTGTAAAGAGAACTTCTCATTTTGCCCTTGAGACAAAGTATACTATATACCCAGATCAGGACCAAACATCCTTAATTTTAAATAATATTTTCCATTCCCATAAGATTTTACTATTCCAGAAGGGAGTTAAGCAATTTAGAAGAGTAATGTTACTAGAAATTTGACTTATTTTGATAAAGTGTGACTTAAGTCAGCCCTATTTATTTTTTTCAGGCATTAGCCAAAGTCTTAAGGAAGAAAATACAGCTTCCAAGCAGTACCGTATTTCTTTAGGCCTTGATACTGCATGTTTTTTAGACTAAAAATACCCTGGGGCTTCTGTTGTTTTCTCTTCCAGAGGTATGACTTTTGTCCACTTCTTGAAAGTGTAGTCTCCTCCCCTGTGTCTGTCTTCAACTTAAAACTTTTGTCTCATGCATGAAATATTTTCATCCGGGAGCTCTCATTTGTGATTATTGTTTCCTAAGCTAATATTTTAATTGTTGAGATGAATATTTTTTGACACCTGCATTTTTTCTTTATTGTGATTATGATGACCACAGGGAATGTGCCTTCTCCCAATGCTCCTTTAAAGCGAGTGTTAGCCTACACAGGCTGTTTTAGTAGGATGCAAACCATCAAAGAAATTCATGAGTATCTGTCTCAGAGGTTACGCATCAAAGAGGAGGACATGCGCCTGTGGTTATACAATAGTGAGGTAAGAATGTGTAAAGGTGGTTATGAATCAACCATGTCACGTGTTAAAAACATTTATTCAATATTTACTAGTCATCAACTATGTATGAGATGCTAGAGATAAAATGAAAAAATGAAAATCATTACTGTTCTTAAGGAAAAGGATTTCACTGGGAAGAGACCAGAGGTGGGACAATCTGTTGTTCTAAGCTTTAAGGTTTATATGTGCACTTGCAGAGATGGAGAGGGTAAGACAAGATTTGGAAACTGCAAGTTGTCTATTTAGGCTTGGCAGCCTCCCACCCTCCCACTTTGTTTTGCCTTCTCTCTCTCTTCAGGAAGAAAAGTATTAGGAAATAAGACTATGAAAGTATGAGATGATACAGGGCCTTAAGTGCAGAGATAAAGAATTTATATTTTATTGAATGAATGAACATTTATTAAGTACTTACTATGTATCCAGCACTTTGCTAAGTTCTGGGGATACAAATAGAAAAATCCAGACAGCCCCTGATATCAAAGAGCATGCTCTCGTAATTGGAGGGGACAACATGTAAAAGAAGATTCCATTGCAGGGCAAATGAAGAGGCCCTTGGGGTCCTTAGGTTACATAAATAAGTGAAATAACAGTACCACAGGACTGAAGGGTTTAGAGTCAGGGAAAATGGTTAAGTCTGGAAAATGTTGGAAGTCAGTGGCAGTGCAAGTGGAAAGGCCTGCCAGTCTTACCTGTCAGTGGAAGAGATGGAATCATTGAATCTCATCCCATTATTCTGTAATAATAATTATCATCATTTATTAGGAGTAGGTAGTTGGATAAGGCCAGATGTTTTTGAGCAGAGCAGTGACATGCTTGGACTGGTGCAGTGTGAAGTATTATTGGCAGCAGAATTTAGAAGTAGTACCATCTAGAGGAGAGACTTGAAAAAGGGAGACCAAGAATGGTAGTCAGGGAGGGAAATAATAATGCCTGAACTAGGCTGATGGTGGCAGTAAAAGAGTGAAAGATGTAATGAATATGAGAGAGATTTTTTAGGTAGAAAAGGATTCAGCAACTTATGGAATGATAGAAAGGGTTAAGGGCAATTCTTATGGATTAAGCCTTTGTAGTTAGGAGAATTGTGATATCATTAATAGAAGGAGAGAATTTAAGAGGAAGAACAGGTTGTAGAGAGGAAATGATGAGTTTAAGTTTTCTTTAGGAAATGGGGGGCTCTGGAGATCAGGAATAAAGATAAATATTTGGAAATTACAAATAGACGCAATACTTGAAGTTGTGGATGGTGAATGAGATCCAAGATTCACAGGGTTAAGGTTTTTGTTCATAATAGTTCTCATTCTGTAGCATGTGTCTACCCTGAACCAGAACTTGAATATATACATAGGTTTACCTGTCATCTAGGCCTTGCCAAATGACACTTGAGGCTATTAAAAGTGTCTGTTTTAAAAATTAGCCAAGGGGTATTGTTTAAGAGTGATATAGCTCCCAGCAATAGAGAGATGGTAGTCCTTTCTCTGTAGTCTGCTTTGGAAAGACCACTTCTGGAGCATTTTAGTTTAAAGAACTTGATATGTTGTAAAATGTACAAGGAAGGACAACCAAGATAATGAGGAGCCTTATATTCATGCCATATTATGATAAGTTGAAGCCTGGAGAAAGAAGACTCTTAGAGAGAATAGGGAGACATGATAACTGTCTTCAGGTATTTGAAAAACTGTCTCATGGAAGGAAGATGAGTCTATTTGCTCCGGAGGACAGAACCAGGAACATTTAGAAAGAAGTTGCAAAGAGGAACATTTAGGTTTGATGTAAGGAAGAAATTCCTAATGATTAGCTTTATCCATAATTAATTAGATGGGCTTCCTCTAGAGGTAGTAGGTTTTCCCTCCTTGAAAGTCTTCATGTGAAAGCTGGATATCTTTTTGTTCAGATATGTTACAAGGTGAATTCTTTTTCGTGTATGGGCCAAACTAGCTGCCCACTTCAGTCTTTTCCAACTCTGACATTCTGTGATATGTTTTGTAATGCCTAGGGAGAGTAGGCCTTATATTTGAGCATGAATATACTTGTTAAATCTTCTCTTTTTAGTTCTTTTTTCTTTTCACCTCCTTTGGTCACCTTTCTTTGATTTCCTTTTAAAAGTTAACAAGCTGTGTGTTTTTAAAAGTGTGAAAGGAAGTAACTTATTAAAGAGAATGTCTGTTATTATTGTTGTTGTTATATAGAGTACATCACATTTAGTGTAGTTTTTTTACTTTTGAGTATCTGATTAAACTTGATTTCTGTACATTTTTCTTTTTCAATCAAAATCAGAGTGAACTTTGACTTTGTATATGGTGAATTATAAATATTGTGATGCTTTCCAATGTGATTTTTGTTTTAGACACAGAGATAGAGACTAAATAACTTACTTGCTCTCACATAAACAGCAGTATGCAACTATGTTGTATCAGATTTCTATGACTAGAATTATGTGAATGAAGTTTTAAATGGTCACATTCATTAGGAGAGATTATGCTTAAATATAAAGAAATCTTCAAAAGTAATTTCCTTTTTCTTACAGAACTACCTTACTCTTCTGGATGATGAAGACCATATGTTAGAATATCTGAAAATTCAGGATGAACAGCACTTAGTTATTGAAGGTAGAAGCCTACAACATGTTGATATTGAGGGTGGGACAAGGGAAGTATAAGGATCCAAGGTTTCTTCCTATTCAGCATGTTATTTTATCTTATTTTTCAAGAGAATTAATTTATAGTTGGTAATTTTCTTATGTTAAAGAAATTTCTAAAATACATGAGATCCTAGAGCAAACCTTTAAAAATACTTCTCAGGTTTTTAAAAATAAATTACAGAAAATTTTATTATTTGAAAAAAAAATACCTCTTGCAGCTCTTGCTGGATTCTGTAAAAAGTAAATGCTTAATTAGAAACTTAATATTAAATATCCAGGCAGATAGCTAGATACATTAAAAAATTTTTTTTAAAAAACAGACACATTCAGATAAGATGTCCTTTGAAGATTGACAGATGATTTAATTCCTGTTAGCCTGAAAAATGCCAGCAACCATTTATTGAGGTTTTAGATTTTTGGATTTCTTGGAATTCAGGGATAAGGGGATCTGTTGTAAGCTTACTAGCATTGCATCCATACAGACCAGCAACCAACAGACTTACTTTTATCTTTTTTCCTTCAGATTGTATTAAACAAATAAGCAACCCATTCTTTGCTCCCTGCTTGCTACATGGAAGTGTTTATATTAAGATAGGCAGGTACAATACCTCACACATTGACACTTAAAGTAATGTGTTTTTAAGGTAAAGTGTAAATATTACTTTTCAGCTTAAACCCCTTTTTTAGATAGATATAATGCTGATTTTATTTTTAGCATTTAGTTCATTGTATAGTTCATTATTAACCCTAACTTAAATACCTGTACCATATCCAACAGTACAGACAAAAGTAGAAAGAAATGAAAATGAAAAATAACTTCCCATTGCCAACATTTACTTTATTTTCCATTTTTGTCATTTTTTTAAGGTATAGATTGATTTAGAGAAAGGAAACTTTTATCTCCTCTCCCATGTAGGGGATTGAGTTGCATGACTTAGAGTACATGAGGAATGAATGCATTAATATCTTTTTCTTTCTAGTGCGGAACAAAGATATGAGCTGGCCAGAAGAGATGTCATTTATAGCAAATAGTAGTAAGATAGACAGACACAAAGGTAAGTCTCTGGTGTGTTTAATGTCTCTAACATGTAAACTAAAATCTGCATGAAAGGAGGGTAAGAAATTGGTGTTTATAATGGATTGATTCCATAGTACATTTAGATAATGTTAAACTGGTTTATTACTTTGTTTATACTTTTCTACCATTCTTGAAGACTATAGAGTTAGAAGCCATGAAAAAACTAGCTTTTTCATTTTTATAAACAGTTGTATATATATACTTCTGATGCAGCATTTTGTTTTAAATGGAATGTTTATTGAGTATTTGCTATATGAAGGGCACTGTCCTTGGTGCCAAGGAAAATACAAAGATAAGAGATAAAGTTCCTGCTTTGAAATTAGTAACAATTCCTACACCTAGAAATTGAATTCACTTTTTATTAAATCAGCCACATAATCTTTGCCTTGAATGTCATCCATTTTTAAGAAGAGTGATGTGTGAATTATTGAAAAGTAAATGCAATATTAATTACTAAATGCTAATTTACTTTAATAAATACTAATTACTAAAGTGATTACTGAATCTGGGGCAGAAAATAATATGGATTATACACACTGCCCACTAAAGACTTTGCAGCAAATTCAGTGCAAAAATATTTTTTCTCATGGATTTTGTGAGGAGCTTTGGCTCCAGCTGCAGAAAAGGCAATGGAGGATGACCACTTGTGGTCCATGCTCATTTCTCTGAGTTGTAAAAATCCTTACAATAATTAGTGTTAGCAAAGTATGATATATACCTTTTTGATAAAAATGAATGTAATTTAACAAAATGTTATGATAGGCAAATTTAAAATTATTACTTTGACTATAATTGGATTCAGCTCACCTATTAAAAGCAAAGAGATTAGGAATTGAGCCAAAAAAAAAAAAGACCCCAACATGTTATTTAAAAGAAATATAGTATACATAGTAAAGGTAAAAATTCCCATTTAATTTCTCATGCCAACCTGTGCTATATCAAAACCACGATGGGGAAGATAGTGATGTGGAAAGGATAACTGTATTATCCCCATTTTACAGATGAAGAAACTGAGGCAGACAGAGGTTAAATAACTTGCCCAGAGTCAGAAAGCTGTTAACTGTCTTCAGGCAAGATTTGAACTCAGGCCTTTCACATTCCAAGATTTGTGTACTATCCACTGTACCACTTGGCTGTCTCTTTATTATTACTTAATTTTAAAAATTGTTAGGATAATTACATAGTATGACAAAAGGGGAGCCAGAGCCAAATCTCATATCTTATACTAAAATAAATTCCAGACAGATCTTTGATCTAAAAATTTTAAATAATAAAAAGAAGATATTAGAATATTATTCATCACAGTTATAAAAAAAAAGAAATTTATAAAGAACAATACAAGGCATTTGATTATATACAAATCTCTTCAGCTGTGGTATACCGTATTTCACCACATAATCCTCACAGATTCTATGCCAAATTTTTTTTTGAGTGGGGTGCCAGTATTACTTGTCTTTTAGTTTCCTCCAGTCATTCACCAACTTTTCATTCCCTGAAAATGTCTTTCTGCAGCTCTGTTTCCAAGCTATTCAGTGAACATAATCACTTTCAGCTTGAAGCCCACAGAATAGTTTTTATATTTACCCAGGGTGTGATGATTATGTGGTGAAACACGGATTTCAAGTTGAGGACCTTGGTTCAAAGCCAGCTCTGCTCACTTGCTCTTATAATTTTGTACAAGTCATTTAACTTATGTAGACCTGAGTTTCCTCATCAGTTAAATTAGAGGACTGGACTAAATTGTCTCTAAGCTCCCTTCCATATAAAAATACCATAATCCTACAGAAGAGGTCTCATACTACCAAAAGTAATCCATATAGTATAAAAGGGAAAACTCTGTTATGGAGAGGCTAATCTTGGCAATAAATACTTCTGATAAAAGTTTGGTATCTGAATGAAATATTAAAGTATCCAAGGAATAGTTGGACTATATAAGAAATTCATACAGGTTTATAAGAATAAGACCCATTCCCATCACCAAATAAATGATCAGAAGATAAAAACAGACAATTTTTGATATGATACAAAAAATTATTAATAGCTATATGAGAAAATATACATACTCTTTAATAGTTAGAAAAATGCTAATTAAAGCAATATAGGATACCATCTTATATGCATAAATAGATAAAATTAAATTTAAAATTATAAAGCTTAGAATTAGCAAGTCTGTATAAAAGCTTTTGTTGCTTGATCCACAAGTATTTTTTTTAAGCAGCATAGAATGATATAAGACTTTAAAAGCTGTTTATACCTTTACCAATGATCCCATTGTTTCAACTAGGGATATTACTGATAAAAAAAAATTCATTTGTATAAAAATATTTTGGCAGCCTTAATAATAGCTAGTATTTATATAGTGCTTTAAGATGTGCAAAGTGCTGTAATTATTATTATTATTAATATTTTAGTTAACATGTATATAGTACTTACTATGTGCCAAGTACTGTCCTATGTACTTTACAATTATTAGTTCATTTGATCCTCATAACAATCCTGGGATATAGGTGCTATTATTGTCCCCTTTTTTACAAATGAGGAAACTGAGGCAAACAGAGATTAAGTGACTTGACCAGGATTACACAGCTAGTAAGTGTCTGAGGGTGGATTTGAACTCAGGTTTTCCTGACTCTAGGTCCAGCATTTTATCCACTGAACCACCTAGTTGTCTTTATCCAACAAATAATTGGAATATATGGTTCATAATAACAACAAAAATTAAAAACTCAAGTGATAAAATTGTGATCTTGTTAAACAGTTCATTGGCATATGATTGTAATAGATTATTATGTATACCACAAGAAATGACAGATATGATGAGTAAAGAGAAATATTAATCCAGGAGTTGTATATATAATCCCTATATATCCCTGCTATTAGAGCGGCTTAGACTGATTGGTCACTTGAGCTGAGGAGTTCAGAGCTAAAGTGGGCTAGACATATCACATGACCACACTAAGTCCAATTTTAATATGCTGAGCCTTGAGAAGTGGAGTGGGGTAGAGGGTGGGGATCATCCTGCCAAAGGAGAAATTAACAAGTCCAATTTGGAAACCAAGCTGATTAAACTCCCAGGCCTATCTATTGTTATTGGCATCAGGCCCATGAGTGGCCAATATGCTTCCAGCCTCAGCGGGATAGGAGAGTATTCTCCAAAAGGAAAAAAAAAGAAAGAAAGAAAGAAACATAGAAAGTGGCAGCACTTACAGGAATTAATACAAAGCGAAGAGGGTACAATCACATAATCATGTTGATTATAACTAGGTAAAAAAAATGAAATCTAGAAAATATACAAAAAACTGAGGATGCAGGAAAGAGGTTGCATATAAACAGGACAAGTCTGTTACTACTTTGTTTGGTGTATTTTACATATTTTTAAAACTGAAAATATTAGAAGGTTATGATTTTACATAAAAATATTAATTTTGTGTATTTCATGATTGATATTTGGTTGTTGAGATTATGATTTTTAAATTCTTAAATTACAAGCTCTCAGTGATTGTTTTGAATACAGGATGTGCTGTGTTCTGTGACATATTAACTACTAGACTTATGTTTTAGTTTTTTGGGCTTTTTGTTTTGTTTTGTTTTGTTTTGCTGTAGTTCCCACAGAGAAAGGAGCCACTGGCTTAAGTAACCTGGGAAATACATGTTTTATGAACTCCAGCATCCAGTGCGTCAGTAATACACAGCCACTAACTCAGTATTTCATCTCAGGGAGACATCTTTATGAACTCAACAGGTAATTATTATCTAATACATTCCCTCTCAAATATGCTTGATATAAATCCCATTATAACCTAAATTCCCTTCTTTCCTCCCATACCTCAAAAAAATTATTAAAACTGAGTAAAATCCAATTAACATTTAGGGGATAGTGGGAGGACACATTTTTAACATAAAAAATGCTGTGTGTGTGTGTGTGTGTGTGTGTGTGTAAAACCAAAAACTAGCATTACTTGCAAAGAATGGTAAATCCCAAAAAGGAAGGATGCCTCCCTCCCAACTGCTGTTTGACATAAGGGATAGAGGTGACTAAATGGAAAAATAGACAATTTAAATTACATAAAATTGAAAAACTTCTGTATGAGCAAATTCAATGCAGCAGGAGTAATGAAGGAAACTATCAATTGGGAAAAATATTTTCATAAAACATCTCAAGAAAAAGGTCTGCTATCCAAGATATAGCGGGAATTAATTCAAGTGTATTAAGACCAATAGCCATTCCCCAATAGGTACAAATGGTCAATTAATTTAAACAAGAAGTTCTCCAAAAAATAAAATGACTCGCCATAAAAAAAAATCACGCCTAAAAAATTGGCAAGAGACAGGAAGAGTCAATGTTGGAGAGGCTACAAGAAGGCAGGCATTTCAGCACACTTTTGGCAGAATTGAAAATTGGTCCAACCCCTTAGAAACAAATGTTCAGAATTATATGAAGTGATTAAGCTATTGATTCCTGCTGACCCTTAGATTCCAAAGAGGTCAGCAGCCAAAGGAAAGGTCCCATGTGCTCATAACAACACTCTTTGTGGAAACTGGTAGCAAAGTGGGTGTGTCTTGATTGAGAACTGGCTAAACAAATTGTGGTATATGAATGTAGTGGAATATTACTGTACCATAAGAAATAATGAATATGAAGAATTTAAGCTTGGAAAGTCTTACAGGAACTGATGTGTAGAGTAAAGAGAACTAGGAAATTAGCACACACAGTAACTCCAATAATGTAAAATGACAAGGACAATAAAATAATGCTGAATGCTCTTATCATTATGATGACCAATTTTGTCTCTAGAGGAGAAAAGAAATGTATTGGAGAGGCAGGGACTATGGGTGTGGAGTACGTGTGCTGTCAGATGAAGGCTCCTTGTTGTTTGGTTCTATTAATAGTTTTTCTTTTCCTTTGTTAAAAAGACTCACTTTGGTGTATATCTAGAAATTACTGATGTCAGAGTAAAAACCTTCAATAAAACTTTTTAAAAAATAAGAATAAAGTGTTGGTCTGAAGAATAGGGGCTGTATAGGGCATAGTTGCACCCAAAAGCTTGTAAATTCTTTCCCTGAGGGGGAAAAGTCTTTTGTTATAAGAGTTACTCTCAAACTTCCAGGACCAATCCCATTGGGATGAAGGGTCACATGGCCAAGTGTTACGGGGATTTAGTACAGGAACTGTGGAGTGGAACACAAAAGAATGTTGCCCCCCTGAAGCTTCGGGTAAGTAGATTATGCTCTTAAAAGAATAACATTCCTGTCCTTCTTATAAGGTCTCTGTTCAGAATAGCTTTTCTATATATAGCTTTTCTTTTCAACACGTCAGCTTCCCAGTTCCTACGTTTTTTTCTTTTAAATGAATGTAATGGCTTCTGATGTTTTATTTATATTGAAGATACTGAACATTTATTGGCCTGGGGCAAGTGCCTTAACTTCTTATTCTTATTGTTCTCATTTGTAAAATGAAGAAATTGGACTAAGTGATCTCCAAGGTCCCGTCTAGATTTAGATTCCAATTGTAAATAAATCACTGTGCTAGGCTACACAGTTGCTTAATTCAGAATATATTTCATCACAAGCCTTTTAAGTATCTTATTTAAATATGTATAGTAACTTTTTGACAAAATGTGAAACTAAAAACCTTAGAAAATATAGGTATAGAAGAACCTTTTTATTAATATGATAAAAATTGTGTGTATAAAAGCAAAAGCTAGCATTATTTGCAGTGGGGAAAATACAAACCTTTTCAGTAAATACTGGGTTAAAGAAAGATATCCCTTTTTCCTTTTATTTTATTCCTGGAAATGCTAGCAGTAACAAGACAAGAGAAGGACATTAATAGCATAAATACAGGAAGAGAGGAGACAAAACTGTCCCTGTCTTCTGATGACATGGTTTACTTTAGAAAATCCTAGGGAAACAGCAAAGATGCTAATTGGTGTCCAGTCTTTTCATATGGGTTTCTTTTATTATTAGCAGTATGGCAGCTCTAAGGTAGGTTATATATGTGCTTCACAAGCTGTGAATGTAAAATAATCTTTTTTTTTTCTTTTTTTGGGCAATTGGGGTTAAGTGACTTGCCCCGAGTCACACAGCTAGTGGCGTGGCAAGTGTTTGGTCTGAGGCCGGATTTGAACTCAGGTCCTCCTGACTTCAGGGCTGGTGCTCTATCCATGGCACCACCTAGCTGCCCCAAAATAATCTTTCTTTACAAACAAGATTCATGGTATTTGGAATAGGATTAGATAAAAAGAATATTAATCCTATGGGTTACTGTCAACCAAGAAGTAGTTAGAGGATTTTTAATGTATTTTGGGTAATTATAATCTTCAAGAAACCAGCAGCTTTTAAAAATGAAATTAAAAGTTAGGATGTTATGTTAGAAATGTCAAATGTGAAAAAATATCCTGGTTGTCCTTGGTGAGTGAAAGAGAAAGCACATGAGACCTGTGTGCCTGAGCACTGGACAGGCTGTGCTGGAGTATTTTTTTATCAGCCAGAATACCTGATGCTTTGTCTAGGGCCATTTGTGGTCTAGGAAAATTTAGTAATTAGCATAAACATAGACAAACTATATAATACCTTCCCCACTTGCATGCAACATGGTCTGTTTTAATTGTGAAATGTTTTCAGGTGGACAGGACAAAACAGTGAATGACTTTAGTTTTTACTAATTTTATAGTGGACAATAGCAAAATATGCTCCCAGGTTTAATGGTTTCCAGCAGCAAGACTCCCAGGAACTTCTGGCTTTTCTCCTGGATGGTCTTCATGAAGATCTCAACCGAGTTCATGAGAAACCATATGTAGAACTGAAGGACAGTGATGGTCGTCCAGACTGGGAAGTGGCTGCAGAGGTTTGTCAGTAATCATTGCTATTTAATGCAAGCAGCCACTTAAATCATTTTGTTTACTGATTAAAAACCAGCCAACATGTTAAAAAAAATTTTATTACACGATTTAAAAAAACGTTTATTCCTTATATATAGTAAAACATCACCCTTCCTTCTAAAAGAGTAGGAAATTCCCTCAGTCCAGTGGCCATGTTATCATTTTTTCTAGCCAGACTTCAAGTAGAATTGCAGGGGGGAAAAAAACCCAAAAAATGACTAGATATTTGCTGAGATATTATGCCTTATGACTGAAGGGCATTTTTTTTTTACATCTTCATTGGCAGTTAAAGATATTAGCCCAACAGCATTTTAATGACCCCTGTGTAATTATGAAGGCCAAACTTGTGCCCAAAGAAGAGATGAAAAAATGTGTTTTCTTCCTTACTTTGCAGTAGTGGAAGACTATGGATATCAGATATTGCATATGCTGTCAGACTTGGTTAATGTGTTGGCTAGTTTTGCTAAGCTTTTTTTCTTTTTTAGTTTTTCATGCAGGGGATGGTTTCCTGCTTGGGGGAAAGGGGAGGTATAAGTTGGAAACTAAGGTGAAATTAAAAGTATATATCAATAAAAACTTTAAATTTAGAATATAAAATTATATAACCACTTAACTCTGGTTATTGCCATTTTTCTTTGCTTTCGTCAGACTTTTGAAATTTTTTATTTCCCACCCATATTTTAAATTGTTAGCATTTTGAAGGAATACATTTAAAGATTGTTACATGCTAAATGAAGATCCAAAATCATATTTCAGTTTCCTTGATGTCTGCCAGGTACTCAGTCTGAGTGAGGCATTTTTCCCTTTTCATGGTCATTAAACGTTCTCATCTCTATTTCGCCACAGGCCTGGGATAATCACCTGAGAAGGAATCGATCGATTGTTGTGGATTTATTCCATGGACAGCTAAGATCCCAAGTCAGATGTAAAACATGTGGGCACATAAGTGTTCGATTTGACCCTTTCAATTTTTTGTCTTTACCACTACCTATGGATAGTTACATGCACTTAGAAATAACAGGTGGGTCACATAGTTCTGAAGAATCAGTTAGTTCCAAAGAGTCATTTTATCTCATTTAAGCTTGATTGATGAGAAAAAGTAATGGTATGCTACATTCTAACAAGTATAAATATTTTACATACTTAATTTAGCTATCTAATTGCGTGCTGGGGGGTTGGAGGTGGGGCTGAATATTGCAACATTCAAGCTTCCATCTAGTGAAAAGGTTTGTCAAGGCTCTTCAAAAAAAGTGGTGCCATAGTCTTTTTTTAATCTTTCATTTATTTATTTATTTTTACTTTTTAGGCATTTGGGGTTAAGTGACTTGCCCAGGGTCACACAGTTAGTTAAGTGTCAAGTGTTTGGTCTGAGGTCAGATTGGAACTCAGGTCCTCCTGATTTCAGGGCCAGTGCTTTATCCTTTGTGCCACCTAGCTGCCCCCATATTTTCAATATGAAGGTAGCCTCTCTCCCCTATAATACTGAAAATATTAGTGGAGGCCGTCAGGGAGGTGTGAATAGTAAGAAGGAGATGTTCTAACACCATTTGTACTGATTGCACATATGGTATGCTTTAGTGTGCACCTATAAGCTTAGGATATTGGTTCATTTGTAGTTGTGGCTGTTGTATCTCTTTAGTTTCAGAATGTTAGAAACTGTGTTGGAAATCTTGCAGAAATTCTCAATCTGAGCTTATTTTTGGTGAATGGGAAAAAATTTCTTTTTTACTTTATTATTTTGACACCTAAATAGTGGAATACATGCTTAGGGCTGGGACAGGATAGATTCTGGGTCTCTAAATGTCCTATACTTACTTGCATAAGAAGCAAGTCTAGAAACATTGTTGGACTTGTAAGAAAACCCAAATTTTACTTATGATACCTCTTCTCCTAGTTATCAAGTTAGATGGTACTACTCCTGTGCGATATGGGCTAAGGCTGAACATGGATGAAAAGTACACAGGTCTGAAAAAGCAGCTAAGTGACCTCTGTGGACTTAAACCAGAACAGATTCTTCTTGCAGAAGTACATGGTTCTAACATAAAGGTAACAAAGTCTACTTATTCTTAGAATAATTTCCAGATTGTCATGCTTCGAAAGTCACATTTTTCTTGACATTCTCAAGGTTAAACACTAGTAGAATTCATCATTTTATTAAATGACCCAAAGAGGTAATGTGGATAAGATTTTTGATTTCTGTATTTTAAGTTATCTAAGCTAGCAACTTGAAAGTGTTGCCTAACATGTAATTTCATTGGTGGCACTATTCTTAAGAAAAAACAAGCCTCTAAGGCATATTCTGCTGCAAACTGTTTAAAATAAACCCTAGCTATGAGGCTAACGTGATAATGATGGGAGAATTTTTTCAGACGCTTCTAGGTATAACCTGTTTGAAAATTCCCCCCCACACACACACTATTTTCACTAGTACTCTTCCAAAGTTAGGATACCTTAAAGAATGTTTACAGTGCCTGCCTACCTTTTGAATACACTTAAATCTCCCCCCCCCCGCCCCGCCCCCGTTAGAATGGATTAAGGGAAATGGACATCATTGATCATTTCCTACAAAGAGGAGGAGTATAATCCAAATATATATTGCTTGCCATACATTGGTTTTCTTTCATTAGCATTGTTATCTTGGTCTAGGAATCAGAACAAATCCTCACCTTTCTGAAGTTTTAGGGTTTAAATGTTTGAGAACTCATATAATGATAGGGAACAAAATCTCATTGCAAATTACATTTTCCCTTCTATAGCTAATTGAGGGTATTAATTTTCTGCTAAGTTGTATTTCACTCATTTTATTAGATGTTGAAACAGCCAGCTTTTTTTTTATACTGGTGAGAACAAATATAGAACTCATATGATATAGTATCATAGAAATGATTTTTCAGTTTGTCTGAAACATCTTGCCATCTTCTCTAACTTATTTTTCCACAGAACTTTCCTCAGGACAACCAAAAGGTACGGCTCTCAATGAGTGGATTTTTGTGTGCATTTGAGATTCCTACCCCTGGATCCCCCACCTCAGCTTCAAGTCCAGTACAGACAGGTAAAATAAAATTAGAGTGCCCCGTCATTTTACAAATGAGGAAGCTAAGGGAGGCCCAGGGAGGTTAAATGACCTGTTTGGTGTCACATTGTGGCTAAAGTAGGGTTAGAAGAGAGGTCTCTTCACTAATGCAATGTTGGTGGAGCTGTGTACTGATGCAGCCATTCTGGAAAGCAATTTGGAACTATGTCCAAAGGGCTGCATACCCTGTTATCCAGCAATACCACTGCTAGGTCTATATCCCAAAGACATCCAAAAAAAGGGAAAAGGACTTATTTGTACAAAAATATTTATAGCAGCTCTTTTTGTGGTGGCTAAGAATTGGAGACCAAAGGAATGCGCATCACTTGAGGACTGGCTAAACAAGCTGTGGTATGTGATTGTAATGGAATATTATTGTGCTATAAGAAATGGCAAGCAGGATGACTTCAGAAAAATCTACATGAACTGATGCATGGTGAAGAGAACAGAACCAGGAGAGCATTATACACAGTAACAGCAATGTTGTTCGATGAAGAACTGTGAATGACTTCACTACAATACAGTATGATCCAAGACAATCCCAAAGGACTAATGATAAAGCATACTATTCTGCCTCCAGAGAAAGAACTGATACTGTTTGAATACAGACTGAAGCATGCTATTTTTTGCTTTCTTTCTTTGATTTTTTTCTTTCGTTTGAGTCTTTTTGTACAAAATGACTAGTATGGAAATGTTTTACATAATTGCACATGCATAACCTATATCTAAATGCTTACCGTCTCAGGGAGGGGGATGGGAAGAGAGGAAAGGGTAGAACTTGGAACTCAAAGCTTTGAATAAAAATATTAATTTTTTTAAAAAAAAAAAGAAGTCTCTTGACTCCCTATACAGTGCTACTATCATGGAAATAGGTAAGAAAGGGACTAACCAAATATCAGAAACTGTCTATAGATCTCAGAAAGTTAAAAATGATAAAAGAAAATTTGTAAATGGGATTTAATTTTTTTAAAGGGGGTAATGCAATGAAAAATTCCTTTTTTTTTTTCAGCTGTAATGTTTTTCTGGTTTTTTTTTCTCTTTTTTTGGTGAGGCAAACGGAGTTAAGTAACTTGCCCAGGGTCACACAGCTAAGAAGTGTCTGAGGCCGGATTTCAATTCAGGTCCTCCTGACTCCAGGGCTGGTGCTCTATCCACTGGGCCACCTAGCTGCCCCTGTTTTTTTTCTATTCTTTAGGTTGCTGATAACATAAATGCCTCTCATAATAAGTTACTTGAAGGCCAGGAAAAAAGTGTCTTATCTAAACTTTGTCTATCACTTGATACAGTGCTTTGCACACCACTGGCTTTTAATAAATGTTTATTGTTGTAATACCACCTAAAAATAGAATTTCAGAAAGTAAAGTCTTAAGTATTATAGAGATGCCATCTTCACTGGAACTTAATAGGAAGGATATATGTAGACTGGAGAATGGTTTAATATTGTATTTTGGCTTGGAAGAATAGAGAAACTCTGTTAGTAAAAAGCATCCTGGAAATGATTATGTTTGAAGGCTATAGCATGATGATGATGTAGGTTTTTGTATGGATCTTTATGGTATTCACTATTATTTAATCAATTGTATTATGGAAATAAGCCTGTGGGTTGCATTAGCAATTTTGCTTTCCGTCCAGTCATATCCATATAAAAGAGAACCACTTTGGGCAAGGAAAGCCCAAATATGGGTACCATGTATATATAATACTTTTCTTCTTTGTAAATTTATAGATTTCTCTGGCCCATCTACAAATGGAATGCTGAATATATCCACCAATGGGGATATGCTTCGACCAACTCTCATTCCCAATGGAATGCCAAACACTGTTGTGCCATGTGGAATTGAGAAGAACTTTGCAAATGGAATATTGAATGGCCACGTGACATCATTTCCTGACAGTCCTTTCATAGGTTACATCATTGCAATCCACAGAAAAATGGTTAGTTAAACGTTAAGGAGTATAGATTTGCTGGCATAATGGGCCTGGAGAGTTGCCTTTGTCTGAAAATGCTCTATTAAATTTATGTTCTTAAAATTATTCTGGATGATTAGAGTTAAAGATTTAGGATATGTAATGCCTGCAGTGGAAATGATTCTCCTTTGCTTAGGAATCAAATGGCAATTACAAGGCAAGCATTTTACAAGAAAGCATCCATCAGGTTTTACTAAACTAGGAGAGTTTAGGCTCATGTCACATAGTCTTGTAACTATATATTTCTCATCTTTTTGCTATTATAAGACAAACTTGTCCATAATCACTACCTCCTAGCCCCTGCCAAGAAATTATTGTGGCTATTCAGCAAATATTTTGTAAAGCGCCTTCTATATTTTAGGCACTGGGACTGCAAAGAAAAAAAATTTAAATCTCTGGCCTCAGTTTACATTCCTTTAGGAGGAATAGAACATGTACCCAGATAAATAAATACAAAATATTTATGAAGCAATTTCAAAAGTAAGAAATCATTAGCAACTTGGAAGGCCTCTCATGTAAGAGGTAGCATCTGTGTTGTTCTCTGAAGGAAGATAAGTGTTCTAAGAGATGGAGATGAGGATGAAGAACATTTCAAAGATGTGGGAACACTTGTACAAAATATGAAGGTGGGAGCTGTCATGTCATGTGCAGGAATAGCTGGTAGATATATTTGAATGGGGCAGAGAGTATGAAGGAAAATGATCTAAAATAACACTGGAAAATTATGTAGGAACCATACTGTGGAGAACTTTAAACATCAAACAGAAGGGTTTATTATATTTGAGCCTAGAATCACATAGATTGAAGGAAGATGAAAGAGAATCACATGGTTGGATCTACATTTTAGAAATATCAGTTCGTACCTGTATGCAGGTTGAACCAGAGCCAGAAGAATTTGGGAATAGGGAGACACCAGTTAAGAAGCTATTGCAGTAATCCAAGCAAGCAGTAATGAGCAGACTGAACTGGGATAGAAGCTGTGTGAGTAGAGGGGACAGATACAGAAGATGTTGTGAAAGTGGAATGATCAAGATTTGGCAGTTTGATTGGATGTAGTATAATTAGATTGCATATGGGGGAGAGGAAAGAGAGAAGAGTCTAGGGTGATTTCAAGGTTATAAAACTGGATGATTGGAAGGAAAGTGGTGCACTCAAAGGAAATATGGAAGGTTGGAATGGGGATACGTTTGGAAAGAAATATAATACCTATGAAGGGAAAATTGAAAAAAGGCCATTAGATTTGATAATTAAGAAGTCATTAGTAAGTTTGAAGAGAACAGTTTCAGTTTAATGATGAAGTCAGAAATCAGATTACAGAGGGCTTAGAAAAGAGGAAGAGGAGAAGAAGTAAAGAACCTAGTGTAGAGTATCGCCAAAAAGAAGAGGTGAAATATAGGATGATAGCTACCAAGAATGGATGGATCAGGGGAAAAAAGAGATGGGTGTGTTTGTAGGCACAAAGAAGGAGCAAGTAGATAACTAGAGATTGGATATTAAAAAGAGAATGGACAAGAAAATGGGGACCTTCTCCTGAAAAAGAGAGGAGATGATGAGATCAGGGATACATTAGAGGTTTTGGCCATGGTAAGGAGAAAAGCCATCTCTTTATCCAAGACTGGAGTAAAGGAGGAGATAATGTAGGCTAAGATATCTGTGTGTTGTGAGATGAGGAAGAAGAGAGAAAAGGTGGTTCTTAGCAAATGGCCTCAATCTTTTTGGTAAACTACGAGGCAAAGTATTAAACAGAAATGGGCTAAGAGGTCTAAAGGAGGCTTGAGGAGAGAAAGAGAAGGTTTAGAATTGCCACTGTAAAGAAGGGAATCGTTAGGGAGGAATAGAATGACTGCTTTGCTACATTGAAGGCCCAATTGATATTAAATAACATATATCTGTAGTGGATCCAATCAACACAGTTTTGTGATTTCCTCTAGCTCCATTCAGCAGGGCATGGAAAGGAATAAAGGAAGCACATGGTAGAAATAAGCTAGGGTTGGGGTTTGGCAAGGCATCAACAACCAAAGGACAAATAAATAAGGCATTTGAGAAGAGAGGATGGTATAGAGTTGAATTGTTTCACCAAAAGATTGAGATAGGGAAAGAAGGAGATTGTAGGCAGTGCAGGTGTGATTGCCTGGGAACGAACTGAGGGATGGGGAGGTCACAGTGAAGATTAAGAATAAGGGTAGGATGATAAAGGTGTAGGAAAAGATGGAATGATAAAAGATTATGATCAGGTAGTGGAATTTTGGAGTTCTTGAACATGGAAGTAGAAACAGTTGTGGTTGATGGCATGATAAAAGGGTATGACCATGTGTGTAGCTGAGATGGATTGGAGAAATATGTTATATGAACTAAAAAGATTGAGAAACTGAGGGAACTGGGAAGGATTTGAGGGAATATTGAAGTCCTCTAATAGAGCAGGAAAGAGATACTGTGAAGTAGGCACTGAACTCGTAGAGGAATGGAGAATGTCTTGGAAGTTGATAGACAACAGCCACCAGGTTATGGATTGGGTGAAAGATATGGATAGTATTCATCTCAAAGGAAAATGCCTGTAGAGGAAAAATCTAGAAATGACAGTGAGGAGCAAGGAGTATTCCACTTCAGTCAGTGAGTTGAGGGGTATTATTGAAAATTCAACCATAGTGGGAGGGAAGAAGCAGTGTCATCAGGAGGGAGCCAGGTCTCAGTGCCAGAAGATTAAGAGTAGAAAAGGAAGAGGTTTAAGGATGAAAAGTTTTTAAATTATATAACAGTTGTGCAAGGAGCAGGGAGATTTGAAGTGGGAGATTATTAAGAGGCTTAATTGGAGGTGAATGGTAGGAAAGGAGTGACCATTTGGGAATATGGAGAATGGGATTTATGCATCAGTAACAAGTGGTTTAGACTTACTGAGATGGGATGTGGGATTCCCATGCAAAGGTGTGGTAATATACTATTGAGTAATGAGTATAAACAGAGTATTAGTAGTTGGATAGAGGTCTATTGAGGGAGAGATATGATTAGACTCTTTAGGGTCCTCCCTTGAGGTGTTCAGCCTTATGTCAAGTGATAATGTTGATCACAGGAAAGAGAAAAACTGGAATTGTGAAGTGTCACAGAAGAGAGGAGAAAATTTCCAGAAAAAAAGGCAATTAGAATGAAATTCTGCAAAAATGTCAAGAAGTCTGATATAATGCCCTTGTATTTCATAATTATGACCTCATCTGAGGAATTTCAAAACTGCCATTTATAGACTCATCGGGCTCCAAATTAGATTTTAGATAGATGGTGAGGAAATAAATGTAGAGCATTTGTTCATATAGTTTGGCAGTGAAAGGAGAGCACTAGGACTATTCAGTCACGTCAAGGCTTTTAAAAAAGTTGGAAGGGAATTGTTTGAGAATAAACGGTCATGAGAGAGATGGTGCTAAGTATGGGAGCTAAGTCTTTGAGGATTCAGTTATTCGTAAGAGCTACAGCACAAGTAGAAAATTACAGACACTCTAACCCTTCTTCTTAGGCAAGAAAGTAAGATTGAGAGAATAAGTGTGGAGATGTATTGGGGTGGAAAGGAGAATCAGATGAAAGGACATCATAAATGAATGACCTTGATCTCAAAAGGGCGGCATACTGGAGTAGAGAGTGCTAGGCTTAGTGGTAGGATAGCGTAGGTTCAAATCCTACTACTAATATATGTCTAGTGACATCAGGTACAAGTAACTTAGCATCCATGAGCCTTAGTTTCTTTGTCTGCAAAATGGGAATGACAATAATAACCTGTAATTTGTACCTTACAGGGATATTGAAAACCTCTGTTAGTGTCAGTTTCTATAGTGTAGGTCATCTGCTATCAGTAGAAATAGAAAGCAAGTTGGTACTTGGGAAGAAAGGAACTCCTCCAGGCTTTGATTAATTGTGTTTAACACTCATAACCATTGCAAAATAGAAGATAGTACTTATGGCCCAAAATAATGACATGTCAGATATGGTCCTCTCCCCCCAAGCATTTTTGTTTTGTTTGGCTTATACTTAGTATTTCATTGGTTAAAAAGAACTTCCAGTGACGAAATTCCCCCTATCCATGCAGATCAGCAAATGATGAACCAGTCAACAAACTTTTATGAAGGACCTACTTTATACCATGCCCTACACCAGCCACTGGGGATACAGAGACAAAAATTGAACAGTTCCTATCCTCAAGGGCTTTACATTCCATTAGGATAAAGAGCATGTTTGTACATAAGTATATAAAGGAAATATGCCTAATAGATACAAGGTAGTTTTGGAAAGGAGTTATTAGATAAGGGGATCAGAAAAAGGCTTCATGGAGAAGGTGGTGCTTCATTAGAGACTTTAAGGAAGTAAGACATTTGACAAGGCAAAGGGAATGCATTCCAAACAGGTGGATCTGCTAATATAAGGGCATGGCATCAGGACCATGACATCACAAAGACTTTGCACAATTTGCAGATAAATTGGATTTAAATGTGGGAGGGCTGTACAAAGTCACCAACCTTGCTTTCTCTTCCAGAGCCATCTAGGTCAATGGCAAGATATAGATCAGGAAAGACTGGAGATGGCCACAGGTGCAGTGAGAGACTTTGGCCTTTTTAAACTAAGCTCTTTCCCAGGTCTCAGTTTGACTGAGGCAACTCCCATTTAGTGATTAAAGCTAGGTAAGAAATGAGGCTAAGAATGGCCTCTTTTACCTAATCAAAAAAAAAAAAAGTCAATCTGGGAGGGAAAGACCCTCAGGGTTTCTGGACAAAACAGAAACAATTGCTATTTACATTCTGAGGACTCAGGGCCCAAACAGTGACCCCAGTGGGCCTTGCCTGGGACCTATTGTTGGCCAGCTCATGAAAACCAGTCTTTTGGATTTAAGGCATGGTCCTTAAGAAAGAAATCTAACCTGTAAACCCCAAGATATCTTTTGAAGTTTCAGTGATCAAAATTTATATTCCTTTGGGCAGAGCATCCACAAGTAAGGGTATGATACCCTATGTGGACAGAAGGAGAGGAAGGGAAGGGAAGAAGGAAGGAAGGAGCTGTGTTTCCCAACTGGCCAATTCCAGTGGAGCAGCTGGTACTGCTACTCACAGGTTGTTGTTTATCCTTCATTGCCAAGAGGATCTTGACATCAGGAAGGTGATTTGCAAATGAATTGGATTTAAGTGAGGGAAGGCTGTGCAAAGTTACCAGCTGCACTTTCTCCTCTGAAACCATCTGGGTCCAGTGGCAAGATGTAGATCTAGACTAAACCTCACAAAATATCTTGATTATTGCTTGGGCACTAATTATCTCAGAGTGAACGTAAATAGCAGTTGTTTCTGTTTTGGCCAAAAACTCTGAGGGTCTTCCCCTCCTAGATAGATTTTTTTTCCCTGACTGGCCATTCTTTTCTTCATTTCTTACCTACCCTTAAATTACTGAATGGGCTTAGCCTCAGTCAGACTGAGACTTGGGAAAGAGCTTAGAAAGGCCAAGTACAAAGGTATAGAGAGAGATGGAACTTCATGTTTGAGGAACTACAAGAAGGCCATTTTGAGTGAACTACAGAGTACAGAAGGGGAGAATAATGTGTAATGATTAGGCTAGAAAGGTTGGTTGGGGCCAAATTGAGAACACCAAACAGGAATTCACAATTTTCTCAGAGAGACAATATGGAACCATGGAGTATGTTGAATGGGGGGGTAATATGGTCAGACTTGCAGTTCAGCAGTTTTGTGGGGGATGTATTGGAGTGAAGAGAGACTTGAGGCAGACCAATTAGGAAGATAGTGTAATAGTATAAGAAAGAGGTGATGCAAGCCTGAACTAAGGTGGTGGCTGTGTGAGAGGATAAAGAAGGGATTGAAATAAGAGATGTTGTAGAGTCTCAAAAAATTGGTTGGTCAACAAATTAGATATGTATGTGGGCTGAGGGAGTTGAGAATAATGCTGAGGTTGCAAACCTGCAAGACCAGAAAGAGAGTAATCCCTTCTATAGAATGGAAAGTTAAGAATGGTGTGTTTGGGATATGTTGAATTTGAGGTGGCTATAAACATGCAGTTTGAAATGTCTAATAGGCAGACTGAAGCCCTGAGGAGAGAGACTGAAACTGAAGGAATGTAGAGGTTAGAGAAGAGGACCCAACACAGAGACTTCGGGGTACACATAGAAGCATGATATGGATGATGAGCTAATAAAAGCAGCTGAGAAGGAGCAGTCAGGTGAATAGGAGAACCAGTGGGGAGTAAGGTCATAGTAACCCAGAGAAAAGAGAATATCCAAGAGGAGAGAGTGTGATCAACAGTGTCAAATGCTGTAGGGAGGTAAAAGAGGATAAGAACTGAGAAAAGATCATCAGATATGACAATTATTAGTAGTAATTGATAATTTTATTAGTAACAAATAAGTTGTTTTAGGTGAGTGATGAGATTGGAAGTTAGATTGCCAAGAGCTGAGAAAAGTGAGTAAGAGGAGAAGTAGAAGCAATGAGCAGACAGCTTTTTCTAAGAGTTTGGCTATGAAAGGAAGATGAGCTTTAAGACTTGAAGGAAAGAGAGGTTCTTATAAAGGTTTTTTTGGTTTTGTTTTTTTAAGGATGGGAGAGATGTAGGCATGTCTGTAGTCAGAAGAAAAAAGATTAGGAGATAGGGAAAGATTGAGGGAGCGATCTGGTAGAGACCAAAGAATATAGGATCAAGCACATATAACAGAGTGTACCTTGTCAAGGAGAAGGAGCACTCCCACTATTAGATACTGAAGTAAAGGAGAGAATAGTGGAGAGTAAGTGATGTCAAGTGATTCTGACATGTAAAGAAATGGAAAAGAGCATACTCAGATCTTCTAGTCTTAGATGGTTGCCCTGAGGCACTGAAAGCCTGCATGACTTGCCCACATTCACACAGCAGCAGTGTTTCAGAAGTGAGACTTGAATTATGGCTTCCTGACTCCAGGTTCAGCTCTAGGTCTGATAAGCAATTCTACATCTCTTTCCAAGCTTTATTAATGCCATTTGGTTTTTACACCACTACCATTGAACCCTCTCTTGTAACAGCTAAAGTCACTTAAGCAAAACCTATCATCAAAATGACTGTCAGCACCATAAGTAATATTTTACACCCTATTCCTTCACCTAGAGGAAGAATGTATATTTCTTTATCTAATACCTGGGACCAGGATTGGTCATTTGTGTTTGGTTTCCCTTTATTATTGTTTCTGTTTACGTTGTTATAGTCATACATATTGTTATCCAGGTTCTGCTTACTTCACTCAATAATAGTTTGTACAAGTCTTTGTTTCTTTGAATGCTTCAGATGTGAACTTCGAACAATATCTCTGTTACAAAGCCAGACAATTAGGGTAGGGTTTGAGGGTTTCTGGTTATCAAGTGTTCTGCACAGCTCTTCTTGACTATTAGAAAACTTTAGTAGTCCTTTCTTTGAAACTTATAAAGTGTAGCCTTATTTGATGCTCACTCCAATTCTAAGGTAAGCTGTGTATCTGGCATTTACAGATGAAGAAACTGAAAGCCAGAGAGACCCCACGACTTGCTCAGTCACAAAGGTAGATAGTGGAAGAGTTGCAAGTAGCTCAGATCTCTTGGCCATTGGTCTATATAAGACTTAGCTTCTTTAATGACTTAATTTGCGTTTGTTTGGTAACAGATCATAAACACTTGAATTTTTTCTTAATGAGAAGCCACCAGCAAACTTTCTGTTGGGCTCAACTTAAATTCTCTAAAACAGTTCTTCCTGAGCCTGACTATACACTGTTAGGATATTTGTATTTATTTAAAAGGATATCATCAAATTATTTTTACATTTTCAAACCCAAACTACTTTTAATTCACCTTACTTTTAGGAAAAATAAATTTACACTATATGTTGCCCCTTGAAAGAGCTAGAATGTGTGTGTGGTAAAGTCAGACCTAAGAAAAGGTACCATATCTCTTAAAAAGGTGGGACAATTTTATGTTTACTGAACCTCTTTATAAATGATTTTAAACAGTTGAGAGTTTTGAGGTGTAGAGCTTATATGAGTTTTTATGTTTAAGTAGTTATGTTCAAATGAGAAATGTTTATCAGAGGAAGTACTAGATGGAAAGTTGACTCAAGCAGAATAGTTTCCCAGCAAAGAATGTGGTAGACCTTTCATTGATTCATTCAGCTTTAATTACCATTGTTTTGATACTAGACAGAGAATATACTGCATAATTTATTCCTCAAGCAATTCTGCCAGAGAGAGGAGGCAAACCATGAAACTTGTTATTAGTATTTAGAGAAAGAGGAAAGGGAGTGCTGCTCCTTTGGGTACATCTCATTTTTGAACTTTCTGTTTTCTTGATTTATACACATAGATGAGGACAGAGCTCTACTTTCTGTCATCCCAGAAGAATCGTCCCAGTCTCTTTGGCATGCCATTGATTGTTCCATGTACTGTGCATACCCGGAAGAAAGACCTCTATGATGCAGTTTGGATTCAGGTATCCCGACTAGCCAGCCCACTTCCTCCTCAGGAAGCCAGTAACCATGCCCAAGATTGGTGAGTGTGGGGGACTTATTTGAAGTGTTTTGTTGCCCAGGGTTCTGAAACAATAAGCAGTGACTTATATAAACTTTGCATAATTTATGGGGGTACACCTGAGAATCAGATTAATGAATGACTACTAGCTGAAGGGCTATCCAAAGAACATCAAATCTAAATCTTTGCCTTTACGTCCTGGAAAGAAAATTGTAGCCCTTTCCCCATCCAGCCTAGTCCAGTGCTGAATAGCCCTTACAATAAGCTAAGTATAAACTGAATCTCTTGCTATAGCTCATTTTTTCATTATTTTTCCTTACCTTGCATATACATTCCACAGATGGATGTTTTTCACAGTGTTATGAAGCTCAAAATACGACTCATTTATTTCAGCACGTATGCAGTATATACTCTGCCATGAGAAATTAATCTGTCATTTCTATGTTGAGTCCTTTTAAGCTTCAAAAGCTGGAAAAATGCTGAAAGATATAAGCAAGACTTGATTAGTGTCCTTGCATTTTCAGTTTAGCAAACAATGTCTTTGTACATTAAATGTCTATTAAATTGTCTGTGTTAAATAGACAATGAAATGTTTATGTGCAAAGGCTCGGAGTGTAATGCAGAGGTAATTAAAATATAATCCCTTCAGGGCAGCTAGGTGGCGCAGTGGATAGAGCACTGGCCCTGGATTCAGGAGTCCTCAGACACATAACACTTAGCTGTGTGACCCTAGGCAAGTCACTTAACCCCATTGCCTAGCCAAAAAAACCAAAACAAAAAAAAACCCTCACAAATAAAATATAATCCCTTCCCTTAAGAAGCTTATAGACCAGGAAGAGAAAAAGGAGATGTATGTAAATAATTACAAAATAGGATATGAGTGTGTAAGAGAGTTTACAAAGTATTTTACAAATTTCATGAGTCCTTGGAGACCATCTAACTCTACTTCCCTCATTTTAGAAATGAGGCAATTGAAACCCAGAGAGAGAGAGGTTAAGTGATTTGCCTAAGGTCGCATACAAATAGCAGAGGCAGAATTCACGCACACCATGACTCTTCAAGGCAGAACCCATGGTCATGCCTGAAGGGCAAATCTCTCTCTCTGTCACTCTCCTTCTCTCCCTCTCCGCCCCCATTCCTGTTTACGTCTAAGGAAAATGAAGTTTCACATGACCATCCACAGAAGCTTCGAAAAGGGGAAAGGTATTATTAAAGATCAGCCTTCCAGTAGATAGCAGGGGAGAATCATAGGATTTAGAGCTGGAAGGGATCTTAGGGATTATCTTTTTCAGCCCTGTCATTTTACAGATGAAGAAACTGGCAGGTTACATAATTTGCCCAAGGTTACAGGGCTGGTAAGTAGCAGAGGTAGGATTTAAACACAATTTTTTTTGGACTCTACATCAAGTACACTTTCCTGTAGGTCATGCTGCTTCATACGTCATGCTGGTTCAGTGAATTTATTGAGTTTGTTAGCATCATGATGGTTTATTTGGTCTCTGATTTCAACTGTGTACTGAAGGTGGGATCATTTTACTGGTGCTGAGGAGCACATGAGAAGTCTGCTTCCTAAGTAACTGAGTAACATGAAGCATTATGTTCAGTGATTGCCATTGGTGGTTCAGGATCATTTGCTATATAACTAGGCTCAAGATAAAAAGTGAAAGAATGGCAAGTACATGTGGACCAGGAGGAAACCTGTGAGAGAACTGCCATTTCTCAAAGCAGAAAATGAAATTCAGAGACTTTTCTATTTCAGATAAGAGTTGTGTAGTTTTGTAATTTTCGAAGGAAATGCTGAGAAGAAGCCCATATCATTCTACTCTAGCAAGCTACTGCTAATCAGTCAGTCAGTCAAGGTTTTATTAAGCCCTGCTATGCACCAGGCACTCTGCTAAAGGGCACAAAGACAAAGATGAAGCTGCTCCTGCCCTTAGGGAACTTACAGTCAGAGAACACGTACATAAGATTACGAAGAAAATTAGCGTGGACAAAATAAATACAAAGTAATTTGATAAGGGAGGCACTAGCAGCTGGGGGGGATCCAGAAAGGTCTCCCATAGGCAGTGTTGTTTAAGCTGAGCTTTGAAGAAAGATTAAGCATTCTAAGAGGGTGAGGTGAGGACGGCAAGTACCCTGCTTGGGGATAGCAAAGAACCAGCGTCTGAGATAGTGCTGTATTTTGTACATACTTCCATATTTACATATTGTGTCTCTTTAGAATGTACATTCCTTGAGAGCAGGGGCTATTTTTTTTTGCCTTTTTTATACACCCAGTATTTACTTAGCCCAATGCCTAACACATATTAAGTGCTTAATAAATGCTTATTGATTTACTAACAGGAGATCATACGTCATAACTTACTAGAAAATGAAGATTAGTTTGGCTGAATGAAGGAAAAGGCACTTATAAAGTGCTTACTATTTGCTAAGCACTGAAGATAGGTCCGAGGGACCTAGCCCCTGCCCATAAGGACCTTATATTCTAATAAGGAAGATAACTCATGGGGAAGGGTAGACAATAAAGGTAGTTCATTGATAAGCCCTTTCCAGTAGGAGTGGTACTGTTGATTTCATTGTTGTGCCCAGCATAAAAGTTGGACTATGGTAGGTTGTAGAGAGGGTGAGAACCAGAGGGAGCAAGCAGAAGGCATGATGGCCTGAGTGGATGGCTAGATGGGATATGGTGGAGAAGTGTGGTCTTGGACCATTTAGATATAGTGGGCTAAATGGACAGGTTTACATTCACTCACCAACATCCTAATGTGAGAGTTGTAGATTAGAGTATTAACTTCCCCTGAGACTAGAGGCATGGATTCTACAGGTCCAGGGTACAGAGGTTCAGGTCCACTCTGGAAGAGTGAGACCAAGTGAGAAGCCAGGCAATGACAGGTGGCAGGATGGCCTAGATGGACAACTGCATAGGATGTGAAGGTGAAGCATGGACTAAAGAATGCGTGAAAGGCAGTAATGTGTAAGTCCAGAAAGGTAGATTGGAGCCAGGCCGGAAAGAGCTTTAAGGGTCAGAGAAATTTGTATTTATTCCTAGAAGTAATTAGGAGGTGTTGGAGTATATTAAAGTAAGGAGTGTGTGTGTGTGTGTGTGTAGGGGTGCAGTTTACATGGTCAGACGTGTGCTTAACAAAAATTATTTTAGCAGCTCTGCAAGAGGGATTGGAGAGGAGACTTGAGACAGGGAAACCATTTTTTGCAATATTATATCACTCCAATTTTCCTGTCAATCTTCAGCCTCCCTTGGAAAGGGGAGAAATGCTGTTCCATCATGCTAAGTCTCCTTCCTGGTTTCCAGTCACGAAGGAGAAAAGAAGAAATGCCACTTCATCAGACAGGTCTCTTGTCCTTGAGGTGTGGGAAGAGGCCTCCATTCCATCCAGGGTCCCCTACCTGGTCTCTAGCCTCCCCCAGGAAGAGGCTCAATTCCATGAACACCAGCCTTCTCCCTTTCAGGGAAGAGGAAAAGGTCACTTCATCACGTCTCCAGCCTAGTTGCCTGCCTTTGAAGAAGGAGAGTACCACCACTCCTTCAGGATTTAGCACTTGTCCCATTGCTTTAGGAACCTTAAGTTCTGAGAGAACTCCTGGCTGAGGCCATTGCCTCTATGGACTGTGGAAACCTATCTGAATTCATTCCTCATTGATTTACAGTCTGTCTCCTTCCATACTCTCTCCATCCCAGTGATTCCAAACACCTGCTGTCATTCAAACCTGATTTTTTTTTAATTTTTAAATTTTATTTTTTTCTCAATTACATGTATACAAAAATTTTTAACATTCTTTTTTTTTTTTAATTTTGAGTTCCAGATTCTCTCCCTCCCTCCTATATCTTCCTCCTCCTTGACAGAGCAAGCAATTTGATATAGGTTTATATGTGTACAGTCAAACCTGATTCTTTATCCCTCACTGCCAGATCCTTTATTCTCATACCTCACAACTCAGTTCCCCCAGAGTGTTCTACTCTAAAGCTACCACCTTTTCCACTGTGCTCTCTGGATTGCCTACTGCATAGACAACAAATGTGCTTTCAACTTAAATCTTTTCCGTTTCTGCTCTTTCCATCTTTTGGCTCCCTCCTGATTATATAGCCTCTTGAGAACACTTCTTACTGCCCATTGCTACTTCCAGGTTCTCCCGCTATCACTATCACTCAGTAGCTTCTCCTCCTTTGAGATTCTCAATCCATATCTACCGTCTAATCAAAATCCTAGCAGATGTCGTCTACAGACCTCAAAGACCCTGTGTTTTTCCTCAGTGAATTGAGTGCCTGGTTCAGTCTTTCATCCTTAACTGCTGCCCCTATACTAGGGGACTTCAGCATATATTGATATTCTAACTGTATCTCACTATATCTACACTTTAATGTTACATTAGTTTACTAATTTACTAATTAGTTTATTAATTTCATATAACTCATTCTTCCATGCCACCTCAGCCACACATAGAGATGGGCATGCCCTTGTGCTGTCACCCACAAATGTACTATTTTTCCATGTTCATTAACTCTGAAATTCCCTTATATGATCACAATCCAATGACATTCCACCTCTTCCTCTGCCTTGCAACTCCAAACTTTGTCCCACCATGACCTCTAGTCCTTCTACCACCTAGTTCAACTTAACCCTTTCCTCTTCTCTTGAATCCCTTGCTGTTATATTGCCAGGCTTGCCCTGCCACTGGTCACTCCCACCATTCTGCTGCCTTTGCTGTTATACACATACTGCTGAATGAAGCTAGAGAGAATCACAAAGTTGTACTGCCTGGATCCACCACAGATTTGTGTTACAAAATGTCAACAAGGCAATCCTTTTACACTACCTCTCTACTTAACTCATTATCCCACTCACCATAGCAGGTCTTCCAAACCCTTTAATTCCTCCTTAAATCTCCCATGTCTTTCCCTGCTCTCACCTTCTCATCTGAGAATCTTGCCTCATTCTACTGAAAAAAATTGAGGTCATTTGCCAAGATCTCCCTCTTTTCCCTTCCTCCGTATCTCACATCATTTATATGCCTTCTACCACTATCTCTTCTTTACCCTGTCTCACAGAATGAGGTAGCCCTTTTTGCCAAGGCAAAACCCTCTGTATGCACAAGTGATTATATTCCATCCTGTCTTCTCTAACAGGTTGCCCCCTCTATCATTCCCATTCTCTGTTACCTTCAATCTCTCCCTGTCTACTACTTCCCTCCTACTTACAAACATGCCCATGCTCACACCCTATTCTCAAAAAACCCTTATTTGATCTATACATCTCCACTAATTATCATCCCATTTTTGTCCTCCCTTTTGTGACTAAACTCCTTGAAAAGGCCATCTACTGTAGATGTTGTTTCTTGGCTTCCAGCTTCATCATTTGGTTGAAACAGCTCTCTCCAATATTACTAATGATCTTTCAATTGACAAATCTAATGGCCTTTTCACAACCCTTATCCTTTTTGACTTCTTTGCAGCTTGTGACACTGTCAGGCTTCCTCTTTTTGATACTCTCTTCTTTATAGGTTTTCATGACATGACTCTCCTGGTCTTCTCCTACCTTTCTGACAATGACTTCTTAGTCTTCTCAGCCAGATCTTCTTCCGGTTCATACCTACTAACCAATGTGTGCCTTCCCCCAAGGTCTTTCCTGGTTACTCTTCTCTTCTTCCTCCTTCCCTTCTGAGCTTATCAATGATTGTAACAGATCCTGTGGATTCAGTTATCATCTCTGTGGTGATGATTCTCTGTTTCACTTATTATCTAGCCCTACCATGTCTGCTAGTCTCTAGACTACTTATTAAATATCTGGAAATAGATATCCATAGACATCTTAAACTCACTATATCCAGAACTAAACTTGTTATTTTCCTCAGGAATCCATTTCCCCTTTCCAAACTTCTCTACTGATTCCTGTTAAGGGTGCCATCATCCTCCCATTCGCCCACACGCACAACCTAGTTATCACCTTTGACTCCTCACTTTCTTCTCCTCCTTCCTCCCTCCTACCCCGATCTCTTACCTGATACACCCCAGCTTCACATTCAGTCTGTCGCCAGGGTCAATCAGTGTTACCTTCCTAATGTCTCTTGTATTTGTTCCTTCTCTCCTTTGACATTACCATCATCGTGATACAGGCCTTTATCACCTCATCCCTGAGCTATTACAATAGCCTGCTTGTTTTGCCTGCCACAATCCTCTCTCCATTCCAGTCCATCCTCCACTCAGTTGTCAAAAGTGCTCTTCCTAAAGCACATGATGGATCATGTCACTTCCCAACTCAATAAATTCCAGTTTATTATGTAGTGGCTCCCTATCGCCTACAGGATTAAATATAAAATATTTTGTTTGGTATTCAAGCCCCTCATAACTTGCCTTCTCTCACACCTTTCCGGTCTTCTTATACCTTATGCTCCCACATACTCTACAATCCAGTAGCCTCCTTACTGTTTTCAAACAAGATAGTCTATCTCCACACTCAGGAGATTTTTATTGGCTGTCCCCTCATGCTTAAAATGTTTTTTCTATTCACCTCTGCCTCCTGGCTTTCCTGGCTTCCTTCAAGTCCCAACTAAAATCCCACCTTCCACAAGAAGCCTTTATTTCCCATAATTTTAGTATCTTCCCCCTGTTGATTATTTCCAGTTTATCCTGGATATAGCTTGTTTGAGTAATTGCTTGCATGTTGTCTCCCTCCATTAGACTGTGAGCTCCATGAGAACAAGAACTGTTTTTTTGCCTTTCTTTGTATCCCCAGCACTTACCACAGTACCTCACACAGAGTTTGAATTTAATAAATGTTTGTTGACTGATTAAGTAGTATAGGAGAGAAATGATGAGGGCTGAACTAATGTGGTAGTCGTGCGAGTAGAGATAATGAGTGCCTTGAGGCAAAGAGACCAACTGGACTATTGCTGTATTCCAGATGAAAAGTCAGGAGGTCCTGAATGAGGATGGTGGTGATAGAGTAGGTCATATGAGTAGAGCAAGGAACAGGGATGAATGAAATACTGTAGAGGTAGAATTGATAGACTGCTATACCTTGGCAGCTCATTGAATGTGTTGAGGTGAGGGAGAGTGGAGAATCAGGGATGTCTCTGAGGTTGTAAACCTGGGTGACTGGGAGGATGGTGCTGCCCTTGACAGAAATAGGAAAGTTGGGAAAAGAAGTATGTTTGTGATGTCAAATAATGAATCTTCTTTTGGAGTTTGAGGTACCTACAGGACATCCAATTTGAAATGTTCAAAAGGCAGTTTGTGACAAGAGACCGGAGGGAGAGAGAAACAGAGACAAACACTATGGCTGGATATATAGTTCTGAGAGTCATATATAAAAAAATCAACAGTCCACTTGTACTACCAGGCATCAAAAATTATTCATCTGTTGGGTGTTTATTTTGCAAACTTGAGATGCTATACACTTATAAATAAGTTTTCTAGTGTTTAGGGAAATGAGGACTTGAATACATGTTATGTGAGTGACTAATTGGGTGAAGGAGTTAAAAATACTCCCAGGAGTAGATGTTTCTCTACCTCTCTTGAGAATTGCTATGGCTCTAGAGGTCTGGTGCAGAATACTTAATAATATAATGTATACAGCAGACATTTCACAAAAAAAAATGTAAGTTGAATTATAAAGCAAGGATAGCAGGCAATATGACTTAGAGATATTAACACAAGAAAGCAAATATTTGAACTCATAAATATCACTGAGAGGAAACCATTAATTAGAAATAGTTCTGGAAAGGTGTATACCTTATTCTAAAGAAACAAATATAAAAAATCGGGGGGTGGTAGTGGTGCCACATTATACTAAGAAGGTAAGACTCTTGAGAGAAAATCCAGGAAGGTTGATGGAGAATTTTGAGTGAAGGTCAACTGAGACAAGAACAGGAGAATTATATTGGAATATATTATAGGCCACTTGAACAGAAAGAAGAAATAGATGAGAAGATCAAGTAATAAATATCACAAGCCTGGTAATGAAAGTATGAAATATATTAGTGATGGGGGAGGTAGGGGCAGTTTTATTTATCCAGACATATTCTGACATACTCTCTGCCGAAAGGTAGAGCAGAGAATGTCTTAACTTGCCTCAGTGATTATTTTAACCTCAAGACTAACAAAGGGAAATTCTGTTCTCAACAAGGAGGATCATGGGATCATAGATTTAGAGCTGGAAGGGACCTAAAAGGCCATCTAATCCAACTTCCCTCATTTTAGAGAGGAGAAAATTGAGGCCCAGAGAAGTTAAGTGATTTGCCCAAAGTCACACAGGCAATGAGTAGCAGAGATTGGATTCAAATCAGAGTGACATTTGAGCCAAGGTCCTCATTATCCTTTTTACTGGACTCAACTTCATTTCTGGTTGATGAAGTGAAAATGATAGGACTTTGGAGAAGAAGTCATTATTCTATCTTAGAATTAATGCTAGAGAAGAGGAACTGCACTAATATACCCATGAGATTTTGGTGGAACACATTTCAAAGTGTTCAGTGAAGGACTGGGTAGTCCCACAGATTGAGATTCTAAAGGGGAGGTCAGCCCAAGAGGGATGGCAAGTGCCCACAAGTAACATTCTTGGGACACAAAGGTAAGGAGGAGAAGGGGGGAGCTGTCTAAGGCTATCTAAGCTATCACACAACTTGGATTTTAAAAGATGTGTAAAGGAGATGGAAGAAGAGCCTTGTAACAAAGGCATAATAAAAAGTCATGATATGTTTCTAATAAGAATAGTGCCAAGAATGCAAAAGCTCAGAATGGACTGAAATTCACAAGGAGTGCTGTAGGTATAGTTTACCTAGATTTTAACAATGCATTTGATGTGTCTTATGCTATTTGTATGGAGAAAAGGTAAAGTTGTGGTCTAGGTGGTAGTACATTTTGTTAGATATGGACCTTGTTGAGTTGCTAGATCCAAAGAGTGGTCATTAATAGCTCAATGTGAGATGGGAAGCAAATCTCCTAAGTTGTGTCCTTGGCCCTGTTACTATTTAACATTTTTGTGGATGATTTGGATAAAGGAATATGTAAATGGCATGCTTATTAAATTTGCAGGGGTGAGAGTCAGGATTCAGAAAATTCTGAATAAGCTCTAAGGGCTGAATTGAATAAGGTGACATTTAATAGGGATAAATGTAAAGTCATACATTCAAGTTCAAAAAAGCATCTATTGAAGTGTAAGATGGGCCAGACATGATTGGACAGCAATTAATTTGAAAAAGATCTGGGAGTTTTAGTGGACTGAAAACTTAATTTTAGTTATGTTTTAGGAAGGACATTAATAAGTTGAACAGTATTGGTCCACAAGCATTTATAAAGCATATTATGTTCCAGGCACTGAGAATACAAGGTGGGGATAAAAAATCAAACAGTACCTGTTCTTAAGGAGGTGTTCTCTTGGAGGAAATGACATGTGTATATATGATTACATAGAAGATATCCAAAATAAAACCCAGGTAATTTGACAGAAGAGGCACTAGTGTCTGAGAGGATCAGGAAAGGTCTCATGGAGAAGGTGATGCTTGAACTGAGCTTTGAGGGAAACTAGGGTGACAGAGTTAGTGGTGATTTGGGAGTCCATTTAGGCATGTGCAAAGATGACCTTTGATCGTTAGTATTTACTTTTTAAAAAAAAACATCTTTAGTCTTTTCATCTGCTCTTTGAACTGTTTGGTCAGAAAATATACGTTATCACTTAGCCACCTGAGCTTTATACTATCACTTAAAACAGTTATGGTACCAGTCCCATTGTTATGTCTTAAAAAACCCTAAAAGAGGTAACCAAAAAACAATTAACACAGTCGACTTGCAAGATGTAACTAAATCCGTAGAAATCATCAGCATTTCTATATGTCATTTTAAAAAAAACCAAACACATAGCAGGAAGAGCTAGAAAGATAAATACAATTCAAATATCTATAAAAGCTATAAAATATAAAATACATCCAACTATAAAACGTTCTTTCCAGGAATAGGGATATAAATAATTGGATAAGCTTTAATTGGTACTCAGTAGTCCAAACCAACATGCTACAAATGACAGTACTTTCTAAATTAATATATTGAATGCTTTACCAATCTAACTGCCAAAAGCATATTTTGTAGAGCTTGAAAAATGATAATGAAATGCATATGGAAGAACAAAAGATCAAGAATCTCAAGGGCAGTAATGAAAAAAAGCAAGGACTAGGTTTACCCATGCCTCAAACTGTACTACAAAGCAGTAAGCATTAATGATTTGGTATTTTGGTACTGGTTAAAAAATGGAGAGATCGATCACTGAAACAAATTAAATATGCATTATACAGAAGTAAAAAATGCAGACAATAGCATTATGTCCAATAAACCCAAAGATCCCTGTTACTGGGGGAAGGACTCACTATTTGACAAAAACTATTGGGAAAACTGGACAGCTAGCTATCTGTCAGAAATTAGGGTTAGACCAACAACTCATGTCATATTTCAAGACAGTTTCCAAATTAATGCATGACTTAGGTATAAAAGATTACATCATAAATAAATTAGAGGGCCACAGAAGAAATTAGCTTTCAGATCTATGGATACAGAAAGAATTCATGACTAAACAAGCAATAGAGAGGGGAGGATCACATAAAATCAGATATACAATTTTGATTGTCCATTACAAAATTACATAAATCTAAAGTAGTTACAGTTAGATGGAAAACAGGTAAATGTCAGGGGTTAGGTGGGTGGGGAATGACTTTGCAGGAAGTTTTTGTGATAAAAGTCATATCTAAAATATCTAAGGAACTGGTTAAAATATGTAAAAACTAAGAGCCATTCTCCAGTAAGATAAATGGTCAAAGGATGTGAAGGGAGTTTTCATAGAAGAAATCCAAGCCATAGTCACATAAAAATGTTCTAGATCACTAATTATAGAAATGCAAATTAAAGCATCTCTGAGGTTTTACCTCACAACCCTAAAACTGGCGAAGGAGGATGACAAAACAGGGAACGACATGTTGGAGAGGCTGTAGAACAGTCACGCTGGTACACAGTTGGTAGAGCAGTGAATTGATCCCAGCCATTCCAGAAAGTTTGGACCTATGCCTCAAAAGTTACTAACCTAGGGGCCGCTAGGTGGCGCAATGGACATATCACTGACCCTGGAGTCAGAAGGCCCTGAATTCATATATGGCCTCAGACACTTAACTTGCTGTGTGCAGTCACTTAACCCTGTTTGCCTCCAAAAAAAAGTTACTAACCTGTTCATACCCTTTGACCTAGCCATACTACTAGTACACCTCTACCCTAAAGAGATCAAAGAAAAAGGAAAAATGCAAGTGTCCTGATTGGGGGAATGGCTAAATAAATCATGTTGTGTGAATATAATGTAATATTATTATGCCGTAAGAAATGACAAAGTGGACAATTTCAGAGGAAAGTGGGAAGACTGCTATGAACTGATAACAGAGTGAAAGCAAGCAGAATTAGGAGAACAATTTATATAAATGACAACGTCGCAGAGAAAAACAACTTTAAAAGACTTTAGAACACTAGTCAATGCAGTTATTAACCACAAGTCCAGTGGACTGAAGATGAAACATGCTACTCACCTCCTACCAGAGAAGTGATGAATGCAAAGATTGACATATTTTCAGGCATGGCCAGTGTGGACATTTGTTTTGCTGGACCACGAATGCCTATGATGAGGTCTTTATTTTTCATTTAACCACAAAGTTTTGCCATCTTTATCCTGCCCCAGAATCTAACAAGTGGGTCCCCTCAAGAAATGTGGGGATAGTTGAGGAGGGCAGCAGGACGGAAGCAGTCGCCAGCACGTGCAATTTGCCTTTAAAAACCACACCATATTGCATGCTGCTACTTTTCATAACGATTCCTGCTTTCAATTTCGGCTTGGTGGCTGTGGTCAGTTTTGTCCCTGTTCCCAGTTTGGTCTTCTCATATCTTCCCCTTTGCTATAAAAAACTACCAAACTCCAAATTTAGGCAAGCCCCATTGCTTTCTAGACCATTAGAAAGTGACTAATTTTTTGTTTTTGTTGTTGCTTGTTTTTTCAGTTTGGGAATTAGTGGAGAGTTGCAAATGCTCTTATTTGTATTTTTTTGTTATTACCATGGGCTCCCTTATATTTGTGGGGAGTTGAATCCTGGCTCTAGTACTTAACCTGTGTGACTTCAGACAGGTCACTTCATCTCTCTAGACCTCAGTTCTGTCATCTGTGAAATCAGAGGATTGTACTAGATCAAGGGTTCTTAACCTGGGGTCCATGAGTTTTCAGAAAAATAATTTGATAACTATATTTTAGTATAATTTCTTTCCTTTTCATCCTGTGAATTATATGCATTTGAAAACATTCTGAGAAGGGTCTGTAGGTTTCACCAGACTGCCAGAGGGTTACATGACACACACAAAAAAAGATCAAGAACCCCTAGACTAGATGGTCTTAAAGATCTCTTTCAGTTCTAAATTAACTTTATGTCAATGAAGTCTTCAGATTAAAGCTACTACTGGTTCTTAAATTAATTTAACAGCTTCTGTACTTTGAGGTATAGAAGATTACTAATGGCCAAGATCTGTTAGGAAAAGGCTCACTAATTAAAATTCTTAAAGGGTGAGTCAGAGTGGAGAAAATAGGCATATCCAGAATTGTATCACTAGAAAAGATAAGAATTTTAATCTATGTTTGATATGTAGATTAAAAAAACAACAAAAAGTGGAATAACAAAAAAGATCAAACTAGAACATCAGCACACCTCCTAATTACCAGTTTTGGTACTTCCATTAAATAAGGAGATAACTTGAAAACAGGTTAAATTAAAGAAGGAAATTTACTTTAGTCAGCCCCTTGACATTTTGACTGATCTCTACCTGTTTGGAATGTTTTTCAAGGAACTTTTGACTCTTCAAACAGAACTACCACCTTGGAACAAATTGGGTTTGGTAGTTACTTTCAAGCCCATTTGTTCTCTTTTGGCTCTTATCTCATTTCTCTCTGCTATTGGGTTTTGATGATCAGTTACCATGGCTAGACCTAGATATGGTGGTTTAGTTTTGTCCTTGCTGTGATGTAAAATTTGCTGCTATAAATATGCCCTTTATCAGATGATGAAATAACCAAGCAAAAGTAAAAAATTATGTCAAATGAATCTTAAAAAGTGTTTTGGTTTATCTGTCTTATTCCCTATGTACTTCCTGGTGAGAGAGTAAATAAATTAGATAAATTGATGGTCTAGTATAACTTTTCTACCACCCGCTGCTTCCCCCCCCCAATTTATTTATTTATTTTTAGTTTTCTACATTCACTTCCACAAGATTTTGAGTTCCAGATTTTCTCCCCATCCCTCCCCTCCACCCACCCCATGACGGTCTACATTCTGATTCACCCTTCATCCAATCTGTTTTCCCTTCTATTTCCCCACCCCACCACCCTCTCCCTGCACCCCCCACCATCCCCTTCCCCTTCTATTTTCCTATAGGGTAAGATGGATTTCTGTACTCCTTTGCCTGTGTATCTGATTTCACAGCTGCATGCAGAAACAATTTCTAACATTCATTTCTAAAACTTTGAGTTCTAAATTCTCTCCCCTCTTCTTTCCACTTGCCCTCATTGAGAAGGCAAGAAATTCAGCATAGGCCATACATGTGTAGTCATGCAAAATGTTTCCATAATGGTTGTGTTGTGAAAGACTATTATTTCCCTCTATCCTGTCCCAGTCTTTATTTATTCTATTCTTTCTTTGTACCTGTCCCTCCTCAAAAGTGTTTGCTTCTGATTGCCCTCTCCTCCAATCTTCCCTCCCTTCTATCACCCTTGCCTCTCTTATCCCCTTCCCCCCTATTTCCTGTAGGGTAAGGTAGATTTCCATACCCAGTTGGGGTGTGTATGTTACTCCCTCCTTAAGCCAAATTTGATGAGAGTACGGTTCACTCATTCGTTCTCACCTCCCCCCTCTTTCCCTCCACTGTAAAAGCTTTTTCTTACCTCTTATATGTGAGATAATTTACCTCATTCTACTGCTCACTTTCTCCTTTTCCCAGTACATTCCTCTCTCATTTTCTTTTTCAGATATCATCCCTTCGTATTCAACTTACACTGTGCCCTCTGTCAATATATATTCTCTCCAGCTACGCTAATACTGAGAAAGGTCTCATGAGTTACAGATATCATCTTTCCATGTAGGAATGTAAAGTCCCTTGTGATTCCTCTTTCCTGTTTACCTTTTCATGCTTCTCTTGAGTCTTGTATTTGAATGTTAGTTTTTCTATTTAGCTCTGGCTTCTGAAGAATGCATTAAATTCCTCTACATCATTGAATATAAATTTTTTCCCCTCATTGATTACACTCAGTTTTGCTGGGTAGGTGATTCTTAGTTTTAAACCTAGCTCCTTTGACCTCCGGAATATCATATTCCAAGCCCTTCAATCCCTTACTGTAGAGCTGCTAAATCTTGTGTTATCCTGATTCTGTTTCCACAATACTTGAATTGTTTCTTCTGCTTGCAATATTTTCTCCTTGACCTGGGAACTCTGGAATTTGACTAATTTGGAAATTTCTGGGTGTTTTCCTTTTGGGATCTCTTTCAAGAGGTGATTGGTAGATTCTTTCCATTTCTATTTTACCCTCTGGTTCTAGAATATCAGGGCAGTTTTCCTTGATAATTTCTCTCTCTCTCTCTCTCTCTCCTCCCTCCCTCTCTCTCCCTTTCTCTCTCTTTCTCTCTTTCTTTCTGCAGTTGGGGTTAAGTAACTTGCCCAGGGTCACACAGCTAGTAAGTGTCAAGTGTTTGGTCTGAGGCTGCATTTGAACTCAGATCCTCCTGACTTAACGGCTGGTGCTCTATCCACTGTGCCACCTAGCTGCCCCGGTAATTTCTTGAAAGATAATGTCTAGACTCTTTTTGATCATGACTTTCAGGTAGTCCAATAATTTTTAAATTATCTCTCTAGATCTCTTTTCCAGGTCAGTTGTTTTTCCAGTGAGGTATTTCACATTGTCTTCTATTTTTTCATTTTTTTGGTTTTGTTTTATAATTTCAAGGAATTATTTTCCTCAGTGAGCTTTTAGACCTCTTTTTTCCATTTGCTCAATTCTGCTTTTTAAGACATTCTTTCATTGGCTTTTTGGACCTCATTTGCCATAATTTTTTAAGATATTATTTTCTTCAGTATTTTGGGGGGTCTCCTTTAGCAAGCTGTTGACTCATTTTTCATGATTTTCTTGCATCACTCTCATTTCTATTCCCAGTTTTTCCTCTTCTTAACTTGATTTTCAAAATCCTTTCTGAGCTGTTCCGTGACCTGAGACCAATTCATATTTTTCTTGGGAACTCTGGATGTAGGAACTTTGACTTTGTTGTCTTCTTCTGGTTGTATGTTTTGATCTTCTTTGTCACCAAAGTAAGATTCTATAGTCTCTTTTTTCCCTCTTTTTGCTCATCTTCTTAGCCAGTTCCTTGACTTTTTAACTCTTTGCTAAGGTAGGCTCTGCTTCCAGTGTAGAGGGTGTACTGTCCCAAGCTTCATGGGTTTTGTGCAGATGTTTTCAGAGATACTTCTAAGGGCTTATAAGTTTTCAGTTCTTCCAAGATGGTATAATCTAAAGAGAAGTGTTTACTCCTTTTCTGACCTGTGCTCTGGTCTGTGAGTGACCATAAACACTCTTTTCTGCCCTGGAAATGAGAGGAGGCTTCCCTCTCCACTGCTGCCACAAGCTCTGCTATGCCAGTGTTCCTCTTCGCCCCAGGACTGGACCCAGATCCAAACAGGCAAAGCAAGAGAATCCTGCCTCAGAGCCAACAAAGAGATCCTTGCAGTCCCCCTCTGATCAGCCACTGAATCCCCCCACTCTCTGTGGGTTGAGAGCTCCAGAAGCAATAGCTGCTGTTGTGGCTGCTGCCCTGGGGCTGTGCTAGGGCCAGGAGTGGACCGCACTCCTCTCTCAACCAGGTCCAACAGACTTTTCCCACTGACCTTCTAAGTTGTCTTTGGCATTTGTGGGTTGAGAAGTCTGGAAACTGCCACGGCTCCCCTTGATTCAGTCTCCTGAGACCTGCTCCAGGTTCACTGAGGTCAGGTCTTTGCCTATACTGCCCACACTGAACTGAGCTCCTCTCCCAGCCTGGCACAACAGACCTTTCCCGTTGACCATCCAGGTTGTCATGGGCTGGAAATTTGTTTCACTCTTGTGTTTTTGTGGGCTCTGCTATTCAAGAATTTGTTTAGAGTCATTTTTTTACAAGTATTTGGAGGGGTTTCGGGGAGAGCTCAAACGAGTCCCTGCTTTTACTCTGCTGTCTTGATTCCGCCTCCCTGCTTTTTTTCTTTAGAAGAAGGGTACCCTCAAACTCATAAAATGTAAGAGCTGGAATGATCTTAGAGATGAAATTGTCTGACCCCCCCGGCATTCTAATGAGCAACCTAAGGCCTGTGGAGGTATTGTGATTTGCCCATGGTCACATAATGAGTAGAGCCGGAACGAGGACCAGAATTCAGCTCTGCTTATCCTCAGTATTGTCTGTTTTCTTCATGTTTTGGTCAGATTGCCATATATCATTTTGTCATTACACAGCAGGTACACTTCAGCAAATTTGATTATGGAGCTATAAAGTATATTAGGCCTAGTGCTTGAGTTGTCCAGCTTTAACAGGACCACATCCTCATCACCAGAAAAGGGATTGCTTTGTTTGGATATCAGTAAAAGTAGGCAAAGGACAAATCAGCTTCAACATGCCAGTGTCCTTGCTTACTCCAAAATTACACTAGACTTAACTGCATCCTAATATTAATTCAACATAAGCCTACAGAAAGTTAAGAGGAATGCACATACTAGCAATGAGTCAAAACTTCTCTTGCCATTTATAACAGAAGGGCTTCTGAGTGTGAAGAGTTAACAAGCACCTTCAAAAATAACTTTATTTCCAGCATTCTGTAGTGTTTTACTGCCCTTGTCATGAAAGGTTTTATCAACTTTGCTTTAATGTGAATTTAATCTGTCTTGATAGATTGATTGCTGTAGAACTGAGTGATTGATTCAGTACATAATATTTGTGTAGACTGCCTTGCACGTAAATGGTTACAGCCTAATGTGGTTGGTCTGCTAAGCTAACTTATAAAACAAACATTACAGTCTCACTGTCATGTGTTACTAAAACTGTACTACAGTTTCTAAGCCATTAAGTAATCGTTGGTTTGGAGTGAGCTTCATTGAGCCATGAACTTGAATGCCATGCCCTACTATTTTAATAGGGCTAAAGGAGCTGTCTTGCTTTTTCTGACAAATATCTCCTCTAAGTGTTAGTCCATGGGAAGATAGGGAAGAGTTGGGCAGAAAACCAGAACAGTTCTCATGTTGTGTGTGTTTGTGTGTTCTGTTTTAGTGATGACAGCATGGGATATCAGTATCCGTTCACACTAAGAGTTGTGCAGAAGGATGGAAACTCCTGTGCTTGGTGTCCATGGTACAGGTAAATTGTCCCTCTTGCTACCCAGTGAAAGAATATATAGAGTGACCGCTTCAGATAATAAGTTTTTAATAGGCTTCAAGGTTTCAGAGGTTAATAGTAAGCAATGAGAAGCTTGAATTAAACTTAAGGACCGCTCATCAGCGCATCCTTGCAATCTGTACTGACATCTTACACAGGGACAGATTGCTTTTGTGACAAATTAATATTGTGAGATCATTGTTTGGCCCACTTCACTTTTTATTCTCAAGCTCATGTTAGTTTAGCAAAACAGCGTTACTACCTAGACCTATTCAAGAGACTACTTTTACATCCTACATTTGGTAGGATGTAGAGGGATTGTTTTAATGTTACTAGTCCAAAGAAATTCTAAAAATTAAACTGATAGACAAGAAAATCACCTTGTTACGTAGGTATCACCTTGTTATATAAATACAGATTTAGTAAACTAAGTATATGCTAGGAAGCAGAGGCCCTAGTTTAGCCCCTGACTCTGTTTTTAACAATGTTAGGTACACTGTTTGACATGTCTGTTTCCATATTTATAAAATAGTATTGCTAGTACTAAGTAAATCCTTCTGTTTCAGAAAATTAAGCAGCAGAATGTAAAGTTTGCTTCAGGGTTGTTCTGCTTCAGATCTTCCAGTTCAGCTGTCCTCTCATTTGCTTAGATTCCATATTTTTATTTGGCTTACCAGATGATTGCTACATATTTTGGTAATCCAATGTTAAATGATCTTGCAGTTGTCAGTAGTCTGTTAAGTGTGTTAAGAAATTACAAGTGAAGAAAGTGTAGAGGCAGAAGATGAGCCTTTATAACCTAAAAACTAAGTTCCTTCACAATTTCGCTTTCTTCACCAAATTTTTATCTTTAGATTTTGCCGAGGCTGTAAAATTGATTGTGCTGAAGACAGAGCTTTCATTGGAAATGCTTATATTGCTGTGGATTGGGACCCAACAGCTCTTCACCTTCGCTACCAAACATCACAGGAACGGGTAAGAACAAAAGACAGAGCCTTCTCAGTACCTTATAAGATCCTAATTCTGAAAAGCATTTTTATTAGCTTTGAAATTATATCTCTGGCCTGACTACATTGTGCCATTCTGTTGTGGGCATATCTTAGTACAAGAAAGAGAGTCAGCGATTCTCTGAATAGTACTCAGGCTTTGTGTTGTCTGAGGTTTTCTGTCATCTGCTATACTGCTTTAATACTTATACTTGGCTATTAAAAATTATCAATAATACTAAAAAGAAATTCCAGAATCAAAACTTTGGGTTGCAAATGCCTTTTGCCAGTTGATTAAGGGCCAGTGTGAGGCTGCAGTTTTTGATAACCAAAAACCACCTAGCTCAGTTGTACTCAAGCTTATAGTTGCCATCTTTGATTTTACAGTGTATTTTTTGTTTTGTTTTGTTTTGTTTTTTGGTGAAGCAATTGGGCTTAAGTGACTTGGCCACGGTCACACAGCTGGTAACTGTTAAGTGTCTGAGGCTGGATTTGAACTGAAGTCATCCTGACTCCAAGGTCAGAGCTCTATTCGCTGTGCCACCTAGCTGCCCCAGATTTTACAGTGTAGTACAGTCTTCTGTAATGGCTAATTCCTGCAGCTGATCTTGTAACTTGGACTTAAGACCTTCCACCATGCTGGTTACCTACCTCTAGACAATTTCTGACTTAACAAAGTAACCATTGTAGCCAGAAGTGAGCGGTACTCCATATGTGGTCTGACCAGGGCAGAGCGCAGTGGCACTATCACCTCGAAGCTATGCTTTTATTCTTATAGCCCTGTATGTTATTAGCTCTTTTGGCTGCCACGTCACACAGCTGACTTATTGAATTGGAAGTCCACTAAAACTTCCAGATCCTTTCAAAACTCTGTACCTCCCTCTTCTTATATTTCTCTCTGAACTCCTCATCTGATAAGCAGTCTAATCTTATACTTATGAAGATGATTTTTTGGAGTCAAGTGTAAGACTTTATATTTATCCCTTATGAATGTCATCTCATTAGATTTAGCCTAATGCAATAGCCTGTTGAGATCTTTTGGATCCCAACTCTATTGGTCCTTGTCTTAGCTATTAAAAATTGATTATATCAGTGTTCCATGTTTTCAAATTGCTTTCATTAACTATTTCTCCAAGTTAGTTCCATAAGTTTGGTTAGTAAGTTGATATTCAGCTTTCATCGAAGGTAATTAATCATGTTTTGTTGAAGTCCATCTTAAATTACTGAGAATTGGGAAAGGTTTTTATTGGCTATTGTTCTTAAATTGGTGAAAACCTAGGGAGCTAGCTGAAAGAAGTATAGATATTTGGACAGGTAGTGTTCATCTGCCTCCGATGGTGGTGCAGTTTCTTGGCTCTGCAACCTCCAGGAAATTTAGGTTGTCAGCAATGACAGAAATCAAACCTCTCCACTCTTACTGAAGAGATACTGATACACAAAATTAAAGTAATAATCAGATTTCTGGCAAGCAGATCAGCTCCTCTATTCCTACTCCAGTCAAAATTTGCACCAGATTGGTCAGGAAATATAATGGGTAAAAAAAAGAAATATAATGAAAAACTACAGTAAGTTCTTCTTCCCAAGAACTGTACAAAAAATCAGCCAGAAGCCCACAACTCCCGCCCCCAGCCCCCCACACACTTAGGAATACAAGCCTCTACGCAGGACCAGAAATGGTCCAGAAACACTAGTAGCCTTTGAGACAAGTCTTGTCTGAGGTAACAGGGGTAGAGGCTCCTCAGGGAAAGCCTCAGAGTAGTTTGAAACCCATGGCAAGAAACTTTGAAACCACCAGGAGCAGCTGTGCTCAAACAAGGGTGGTCCTGCACTCTGTGATCCCTAGCCCACTGACCTGAAATGCCAGAGGGCCCTGATGTATGCTGAACCTCAAATCTGGATGGACCCTAACCCTAGGAGTCACAGAGATCAGAATGGGAAACCTAGTGATAATGGGCTGACCACTCCACCTAAAAGCCTGGCCCTTGGACAGTACCCCAGCTCAGGAACTAAGGCTGCAGAGACTGCTATAAAGAATTGTTGTAGCTCCAGAAGTGCTTCAAAATCTAAACAAATGGGGGCAGCTAGATGGCACAGTGGATAGAGCACCAGCCCTGGAGTCAGGAGGACCTGAGTTCAAATGTGGCCTCAGACACATGGCACTCACTAGCTGTGTGACCCTGGGCAAGTCACTTAACCCCATTGCCTTGCCAAAAAAAAAAAATCTCAAACAAAAGGAGATGATGCTGCCGTAACAATAGCAAGCCAAGGATTTAAGGGAGGAATATGGATTTTCAACAAGAACTACGTGAATACCTAGAACAAACGAAGCAAGAGATTTTAAAAAGAAACAATGAAAAAAACTCGAATAGAATTAGAAGACAAATGTATGTCTTAGAAACTGGTAAACCTCATCCAGATAATGGACTCCTTGAGAATTAGAAGAGAACAAATAAATCAGTGACTATAAAGTAATAATAAATATTAGAACAAATTAAAATATTGAAAAATAAAAGAAAATTAAAGATATCTGAAATAAAAAACAATTGACCCTTATAAAAGGAGAATAAAGACTTTATAAAAAGTCGAGAAAGAATTTAAGACTCATTGGACTCTTGCATAACTCTTATTTGTTTTAAAGGTTTTGTTTTTCTTTTCTTTTGTTGGGAGGAGGGTATGAGAAAGAAAAAATAAATTTTAGTTAATCGATATCCTTGGACACCCTGAAAATGATCATTTTAAAGATATAGCCTAGATACTAATCTTTCAAGAAATCATAAATGGAAACTACTCAGATCTATTAGAACCAAAGGGCAAAATGACAACAGAAGGAATCCATCCATCACTTCCTGAAAGAAAGTCCAAAAGGAAAAGTCCCAAGAATGTCATATCCAAAATCCATAGTATTCATGTGAAAGAAAAAAGTGCCACAAGTATCCAAAAAGAATTTCTGGTACCAAGGAGCTTTACAACTAAGTTATCATGATTAATCCAGGTTCTATTGATGCGAAATTGTTCCATGCAAATTATAAAATGATAATAGATCGCATTTATTTCAAGCCAGAACTTCAAATAATGTGATACATTGTGAGCTAGTTAAGGGTTTTAATACGCTGCTATCTCATCAGTCCACATTTGCCTAGTCATGTGTGGATGTGATGTGCTATGACATACCATGTTACCAGCAGTAGTTGTAACTTTTTTTTTTTGATGAACCCTTAACAGAATGGACAAAAGGAAGAATACTTGGGGCAGCCAGATGGCACAGTGGATAGAGCACTGACATTGAAGTCAGGAGGACCTGAGTTCAAATCTGGCCTCAGACACATAACACTTACTAGCTGTGTGACCCTGGGCAAGTCACTTAACCCATTGCCTAGCCAAACTGCACCCCCCCCCCAAAAGGAATACTTCAGAAGGAAACACTGTGAGAATAACAAAGAAGAGGCTTTTAATTACATTGGAACAAAAATTTGTTATAATTGGATGGCATGAAAGTAGTCATAGTGTAGATGATAAGATGTTGGAATGCCTGGATCTATAGTATGAAATACTATAAAGCATGCAGGTGAAATAAGAGGCAAAGACAAAGTTGCATCAGCTTTTTGTGGTTTGCAAACAACTATCAGAAATAAAAGTGTTACAGTGATAGAAATGGAGTGTCTTTTAGCTGTATGGATTGAGGATTGCAACCAAAAACATGTGCTCCTAGAGCACCCATTCACACAGTGATTCAAGTTTATTTGAGGCAGTAAAAGACAATGGAAATGAAGTGAATAAAAAAGAAACTTTTACTGTAAGAATTTGTAGGTTTGATCACTTTAAAAATCAAATTCAGTTGCATAATATTAAAATTATCATAGAGACAGCAAGTAGAGATGAGGTCACAGCAGCTAAATATCTTAATGTTTTAAAGAAAACAATAGAAAAAAAGATGAATATATTGATTAACATATTTTTAATGTGGTTACAACAGGCTCACTCTGGTAAAGGATTCCTTCTAGAACATACATTACCAAGAAAGAAAAAAACTCAACCTGGATTTAGTATTTAAGAATTGCCTAACACTTTTATTGGAGAGTAATGTTAAAGTATATTTTCATGAAAACCAATGCTTATTTATTATTCTCAAAATCCTTGCACTTCAAGAAGCTACAAACATTGATTGTTTCCAGTTCTTTGACCTGGAAACAATTACCATATTTTACATATAATTATGATTTCAAATAGTGTGAATTCAGATAATTCAGACACTTCAAAGGGTTAATTGTTCATACTAATCAGGATCTGGCTATACAATCAGGCTCATATAAGCCCTGGCACTTCTCCTAAAAATGAGGGGAGGGCTTGAAACATAGCATTTCAAAAGGCAAAAAAAGATAGAGGCTTAGAACCTTTAAGAATTTAGATGTTACACCATTTGGTACATATATGTTTAGTATTGATATTACTTCATTGTCTATGGTACCTTTTAGCAACATGTCATTTTCTTGCTTATCTCTTTTAATTAGGTTTGTTTTTGCTTTTGCTTTGTCTAAGATCATGATTGCTACCCTTGCTTTTTTTTTACTTCAGCTGATGCATAATAGATTCTGCTCCAGCCCCTTATCTTTACTCAATGTATATGTCTCTGCTTCAAGTGTGTTTCTTATAAACCACATATTGTAGGAATCTGGTTTTTGATCCACTCTGCTATCTCCTTCTGTTTTATGCAAACAAAAGAATTCAAGAGAAATCTCAAAAGGTAAATTCATTTGAGCAATTGGAAGTAGCTGTGTGATGTAGTGCTAACATTGTAATGAGGTAGAAGAAGCAAATTTCTCTCCCGAACTTTTATGTCTTCAAAGGGTACTAAGAGAGTTAAAAGAAGGTATATCTGTTTGGATTTGAGGATTTTAAGAATGGAAAAGGTGTGTGGGGGGGTAGTGATAAAAGGAATATGCAAATACTGTATTTCACTGCATAATCATCACACTGTGGTGGGTTTTTTTTCCAGTCCAAAAATTGGTTATAACCTTTTATTGTGTAATCTCGTTGCACAGTGTAATTCTGTTCCTCACTCCACTTAAAAAGTAAACAGAGCAGCAATGTATGCCAGTAGTGTATGGATACTTATTTATCTCTTGCACATTGCGAGCTTTGAGCCTAGAATTCTCAGCATACATACATTATCAGTATGTTTCCTATACATGATTTGTTTAGAGCACTGCAGTACTAATGGCATTGTCACTCAGCCTAGTGAAGAGCCATCGGCACAGGGGGAGCAGGCAGGCGAAGCTGCTATGAGTAAGTCACGTGATATAGTAAGACTCGCATCTTCCCACGCTAGCTAAACCGTATAGTTCATCTGCTAGCAATACATTAATGTGCGAAGCATTTCTTTCTAATTATGGGTAAATATAAAAACTATTTTACGGCTTCAAATTGAAAGTGATTATGTTCACTGAATAGTATGGAAACAGCTGTGGAAAGAGTTTTCAGTGAGTGAAAAGTTGACGCACGAAAGACGGGTAACTGAAACACACTTTTTTAAAAGTTTCACGTAATGGTTGCGCCCCACTCTTTTGCAGAAGATTTGGCATAAAATCTGCAACGATTATACGGTGAAATATAGTATAAAGGGGGGAAGGGGGGATACAATTTGCTATTTCTCATAATGGTGCTTCATGAGAAGACACATATATAAATATAGCAGAAGGGTAAAGGGAGCAGGCATCAGATGAACTCCTTCACTCTTGTTAAACAAATGGTTTAGACAACTGATTGAAAACACATACACATATAAAGTTTGATATAGAAATAGATCAAACTCAACAGGAAAGTAAAGGGGGGGATGGGGAGGTGAACCATAGTGTTAATTGGCAGGATAATATGAAGGAAATGGTCCTAAGCAAAACAAACTTCCCCTTGGGAGAATAGAGGGCGGAGAAAGTATTATAGTGCTGGTTTTTTGTTTTTGTTTTTGCTTTTTGGTGAGGCAGTCAGGGTTAAGTGACTTGCCCAAGGTCACACAGCTAGGAAGTGTCAAGTGTCTGAGACCAGATTTGAACTCAGGTCCTCCTGACCTCAAGGCCAGAGCTCTATCTACTGGGCCAACTAGCTGGCTCTTGGGGGAAGGATTAAAAGGAAAAAAGAAATGAACATGGTACCCATCAATTGAGGAATGGCTGAACAAACTGTGATATATGAATATAATAGAATATTTTTGCCCCTTAAGAAATAAGAAAAGAGGTGGTTGTAGAGAATCCAGGCCAGTATGAACTGGTATAGGGTGAAGGAGCAGAACCAAAACAATTTATATATTTTTTTAATTTGTATTTTATTTATTTTGATTTATCAACAATCACTTCCATATGCTTTTGAGTTTAAAATTTTTCTCCCCCTTCCTCCCCACCACCCTCCCCAAGATGGTGCACAATCTGATATAGGCTATACATTTACATTCCTATTAAACATATTTTCACATTAGTGAAGTTGTAAGTAAAAATTAAAACCAATAGGAGGAACCATCAGAAAGAGGAAACAAAACTCAACAGAAGAGAAAAAAAAAGATAGTGATTCAACTTTCACAGTTATGATTACTATCTGTGTCTTTTTCTCCATCCTTTTTCCCCCGTTTATGCTTTTCTTTCTCCTTTCTCCTTTCCCCCCCTCACTAGTGTTTTGCTTTTGACCACTGCCTCCTTCAGTCTCTCCTCCCTTCTATTATCCCCTTCCCCTTCTTCCCCTTTGCCCCCACTGCTTCTTCCCTCCCTTCCATCCCCCTCCCTTTTCTTTCCCCTTTTCCCTCCTACTGCCTATAGGGCAAGTTAGATTTCTATACCTAACTGATTATGTTATTCCCTTCTTGAGCCAAATCTGATGAGAGTAAGGTTCAAACAATGCTCACCCCCTCCCTTTTTCCCTCTGCTGTAATAGGATTTTCTGTCTTTTCCTGTAATGTAATTTACCCTTGTCTGCCTCCTCCTTTCTCAGTACATTTTCTAAGATCAGACTAATCCACTTACTTGGATCCATTTAACCCACTTGATTAGATTTTTTTTATCATTACATCAAAGTCAACTAATATCCATCCCCTTTATGTATACTCCTTTAACATGGTGTAATAACAATACAGTTCTCAAGAGTTGCAAGTGTCATCTTCCCTTGTAGGGATGTAAACAGTCTACCCTTATTAACAACATTTTGTATCTTTCTGTCCCATTTACCTTTTTATGTCTTTCTTGAATCTTGTACTTGAAGATCAAATTTTTTGTTGAGCTCTGGTCTTTTTATCAGGAAGGTTTGGAAGTCCCCTATTTTGTTGAATATCCATCTCTTCCCTTGAAAAATCATGCTCATTTTTGCAGGGTAGTTGATCCTTTGCTGCAATCCAAGCTCCTTTGCCTTATGGAATATCATGTTCCACGCCCTGCGGTCTTTTAATGTAGAAGCTGCAAGGTCCTGTGTAATCCTGACTGTGGTTCCATGGTATTTAAATTGTTTCTTTCTGGCTGCTTGCAGCACCTTCTCTTTCATCTGGTAATTTTGGAATTTTGCTATTGCATTCCTTGACGTCAATTTGGGATCTCTTTTTGGGTGAGCAGTGTATTCTTTCTATGGTTACCTTACCCTCTGGTTCTAGGACTTCTGGGCAGTTTTCCTTTATGATTTCATGAAAGTCCAGTGATTTTTAAATTGTCTCTCCTGGATCTATTTTCCAGGTCGGTTGTTTTACCGATGAGGTATTTTATGTTTTCATCTATTTTTTTGTTTCTGTTTGACTGATTCTTGCTCTCTCATAGAGTCATTAGTTTCCATTTGTCCAATTCTAGTTTTTAACAGATTGTTTTCTTCTGTTAGTTTTTGTACTTCCTTCTTCAGGTGGCCAATTGTATTTTTTAAGGACTCTTCTGCCTCTCTCATTAGACTTTTAAAATCCTTCTTGAGCTTTTCTAAGAAGGCTTTTTGGGCTTCAGACCAGTTCATATTCCCTTTTGATGTTACAGATGTGGGTTTGTTGACAATGTTGTCCTCTTCAGAATTTCTGTCTTGATCTTTACTCTTCTCATAATATGAATCTATGGTATGTTTCTTTTTACTCATGGTTTCTTTATTCTCTGGCCTTTAAAGAGATTGAGCTCTCCTGCTGGGGAACAGAGGGCACTGACCCAAGCTTCTTGTGTTGGGAGCCTAGGTCTTGTTCACTGGCTTTGTGTGCTGGGGCCTCTTGTGTTGGCAATTGGAGGCTGTAGGATTTTGGCAGCTTACCTCTTGTTGGGCTGGAATCAGCAAGGCTGGGGACTTTCAGGCAATTCTAGGTTGCCTGCTTTTCTTTTCCTTTAGCTTTCTTCAGCTCCTTTTAGATGGGCTCTTCAGGGTGTTTATCTGCCTGGGGCCCCTTATAATGCTGCCTCCCTCATTTCTGCTAATGCACTGGGAGATTCCTTTGCAGTAAGAGTACCGAGGCACCTGGTGGTTTTCTGAGCTGGTTTCCACCGGTTCCCCTGCCCTCACTGAGGCACTGGGAGGTCCAGGTGTTGGTGTTTGCCTGCTCTACCACCTGGGCTTCAGGATCTTCTCCTGGTTGACAGTTGAAGACTGTAGGATTCTGCCAGCTTGCCTGGTGTTGGGTTGGAATCAGCAAGGCTGAGACTTTAGGAAGACTCTAGGTTACTTTCTTCAGCTCCTTTCAGATGAATGCTGCAGGGTGCTTATCCACCTGGAGCCCTTTGTAGTGTTACTTCCCTTATTTTTGCTGAGGCGCTAGGAGACCCATTTGCTGGGCTGCTGCACTGCTGTTCCCTGTCTTTCTTCTAGTTCAGCTGTTCTAGGGGGTTTTTTTCTGGGGTAATATTTTCTGAGTTTTCAGAGGTTGATAGGGGAGGGTGAGAGCGACTACCTTTTTACTCCGCCATCTCGGCTCCTGGAAGCGGAAGTCCAAAACAATTTATATTGACAACAACATTGTAAAGAAAAATAATATAAGAATTCTGAGCAAAGCAGTGACTACCTATGTCTCCAGAAGTTACATGATGAAAAATTTTACTCACAAAGAGGTGATGGACTAAGGATGTAGAAAGAGACATCCATTTTTGGACATGGCCATTGTGTGGAGTTGTTTTATTTAACTATTTGTTGTTTTACTCAACTATTTGTTGAAAGGTTGCTTTTTTCCTGTTTTTAATTGGAGAGGGGGGGCAGGTTAACAAGTGATGGAACAAAAAGAAGGCCTTTGTAACATGTTGCACAGAAGAGAATAGAAAGAAATTCAGAAGAAAGCATAGACAAAGTTTTTTTTTTATTTAGTATTTTATTTTTTCCCCAATTGCATGTAAAAACAATTTTAACATTCTTTTAAGAAAAATCTTTTGAGTTTCAAATTCTCTCCCTCCGTCCCTCCCTTTCTCTCCCATTGGGAAAGCCAACAATTTGATATAGGTCGTACATATGCAGTCATGCAAAACATGTTTCCATGTTAGTCATGTTGTGAAAGAAAACACAGACCCCCCCCAAAAAAAAACGCCCGGGGGAGGGGGGGACAAAGAAAGTAAAGAAAAAATATGCTTCAATCTGCATTAAGACTGCATTAGTTCTTTCTCTGGAGATGGATAGCATTTTTCATCATAAGTCCTTCAGAATTGTCTTAGATCATTGTATTGCTGAGAATAGCTGAATCATTCATAGTTGGTCACGATACAATATTGCTGTTACTGTATACAATGTTCTTCTGGTTCTGCTTATTTCACTTTGCATTAGGTCATGTAAGTCTTTCTAGGTTTTTCTGAGAGCATCCAAGTAGGACACTTTTGAAAGTTATATGTGTAATTTATTTTTTATATGTATGTGCATGTATATATATACACATTTTGAAATGTATGTCTATATGTGCAATTATATGTATTTAAATGTGTGTGTGTGTGTGTATACACATACATTTTAGAAAGGCAAGCCATGTAAAATGGAGGCTTGCAGTCTCTCATATATAATCCTCTTTATGTTCTAATGTGTATAGGGAAATAATCATTTATTCTTGGTGGTGGTGAACTTTAAGTATTCTTTTAAAAGAAAGGCAAAAAAAGATAATTATTCTCCATTGTTATTCCTGACTTTATACATCCCCTCTTGTTCCTTTGGAGTGTGTCACAGGATGGTAGACTAAGATATGTGGTGGTATGTCTGGAATAATGATGAATGAGATGTCAGAAGGTTTTACTAGTTAGTTAGCAAGAGTTAGCTATTGCTAACTTATTCTATGACCATGGGGAAAGAATCCAATCTTTTTTTTATTTAATGTTTCCTCATCACTAAAATGAGATGATTGAACTAATTGACTTCTCTAAAGGCCCTTCCAGCCCTGATATCTGTGGTTCTTCTTAACCTGATATCATAAAACCTGTTGGTTCATTCTCTACCTTTAGTATAAGGCAGGTGTTCTTAGCTTTTTTTGTGTCATAGATTCCTTCCACATTCTGTGATATCTTATCAAGCAGTTTAGGCTATTTGCATGACAATGGGTGATCTAGTGGTAGGAAGTGTGCGCAAAATGGTTTATCATGTAAGAGAGCTTCCAGATAAATGTATCCATGTTTTTTCCAATCCTCTTCCTTCCCCATCTGCATCTAGCTGCATAGGATAAGGATAGTGACTGGATCTATGATTTCATTAACATGGGGAATTCCCAGGTGAGGAAACTTCCTATACCAATGCAGATCAGCATGTTCTATCTATTTAGGTACATAGCTTATACTGAACAGAGTATAAGCAGTAAAAAGAAAAAAAAAATCAGCATTCTTCATGAATTTGGCATAAGCCATAAAGGATTGGCTTGATAAATGATATATATCTGGGGATGGGGGAAGGCAAACTATATCTGATGCTCATTTTTTTATGCTTATTTTTTAAAGAAGGAAGTAGATACCCTTATACCAGCAAAGAGTATATAAGAATTTCCACTATATATTCTTTCCTTAGACATTAACCAAGAATTTTTAGTTGGCAGTAATTTTTTTTGAAACATGTAGCCTTTTCTGGTGGATGAATGGCTCGGAAGATAATGAAAGCCTTGGATGTTCATAAAAGAAGTAATAGCTGTTAAAGTCCAGACCCAAAGTCAAGCCAAATTTTTCTTCAAATTTTGTTTCTCTTCCAAAATCCTCCCTTTCAATAAGTCATTTCACAGGGAGGACCATTTCCTGTGATTCAAGTTCCCTTTAATATTAAGAGTCTTAGCAGGAGAACATGTTCCATCCAAAACTGTCTAAATTTTGTAAATTTGTAAACAAAGACTGCTTGGGCTTCATATTTACATAAAATTCTCATCAGAGACTTCATAAAGTAGGAAAATATGGGCCTTTGTGAACAAAGCAATGCGGGATGTGGACTAAAAGAAAACAGATAGGTAGGAGCAGCCATATGTTAGAATGGTAATATGGAGGCAGCTAGGTGGCACAGTGGATAGAGTACTGGCCCTAGAATCAAGAGGACTTGAGTTCAAATCCAGCCTCAGACACATACCACTTACTAGCTGTGTGACTCTGGTCAAGTCACTTAATCCCAATTACCTCACCAAAAAAAAAAAAAAAGATAATATGTCACGTATGTGTGACCTTTCTCAAAAAAAAAAGTAGTCATTGCCCACAGGACTTTGGGCTTAGCCCTTGGGCAAGAGAATCTTCATGTTACTTGGTAGAAGTACTAGTATTTTTGCTCTGGAGCATCACCTATCTCTCAATTTAGAGCAGGGTACATCCTGATTTTGTAATGCTCAGTTCATCAAATGATAACCCAGGTATAGGGAAAGAATACATAAATGTTTGTTTTTTCCTTCTCTATCAATACGTATCTGCCCTTTCTCTCTCCCTTACAAACAAACGAGTAAGCAAGCAAACACAACTTGCGGGTTAACAAGACTTCTTAGGTTTGAACTGATGTGCCTGGAGGAGTTCTCAGCAAGTGTAACTCTGATTTCTCAGTGAATTTGCTGTTCCTTTTATCACAATCTCTTATCCCACAGGAAAGTACAAGTAACATTTCACATAGTGTTTTAATAACCCTGTAATACATGGTACAAATGTGCAAGTGAAGCACAGTGCTTTGTTATGGGGGGCTTAATGCCTTGGTAGATTATCTTCCTGTTGTGTTTTTATCTATGCCCTTTCCTGATTATTCTGAGTTTGGTTTTTGTACATCTGTATGATGTGCTCTCCGTCTGGCTTCTAAAGAACCTACAGCATACATTTGTCTGCTCCACATTCCAGAATTGAGAGCCATCTTATGCTTAATTTGTAAAATAGAAACTCACTTCTTCCTTCCTCCTTTTCTCCCTCCCTCCATCTCTCTCTCCTTTTCTTCCTTTCTTCCTTCATCAGATTTAACCCTACTGCATCTCAGAACTCTCAAATTCAAGCATTCCACCAGTCTGATAGCAGGTATTATAAGTGTACACCACCACGTCTAGCTCAGTTTAACATGTATTAATAATAATAACAGAATTCATATAACACTTGAAGGCTTGCAAAACACTTATATGTTATCTTATTTGTTGATATATGTTATCTCATTTGATTTGGTAAGTGCTATTATTATCTCCAGTTTTACAGCTGAGAATACTGAGACTGAGAAAGGTTAAGTGGTCACATAGCTAGTAAGTGAATGAGGCCGAATTTGAATTCAGGTCTTCTTTTTATATAGTTGTGGTTAATGTGTATGTTCTGATTTTGGGGTGGGGTTTGCGCCACATTCTTTTTTTTTCTTTTTGGAGGCAGTGGGGTTAAGTGATTTGCCTAGGGTCACAACAGTGTCTAAGGCTGGATTTGAACACAGGCTGTCCTCACTCCAGTGCTGGTACTCTCTCTGCTGCACCATCTAGCTGTCCCACTCTGCATTCTTATAAAGCTTCATATTTTTGTTTTTGTTTTTTAATTAATTTCTGTTTGTCAGTTTTGGTGCAGTGATATTCCATTACAATAATATACCACAATTCATCCATTTCCCTACTGTTGAACATCTAGACTATTTCCAGATTTCACTATCATTACAGATAAAATCTAAATGAATATTTTTGTGCAGGTAGAGGTTTTTATTTTCTCTTATAATAACATCCTTAGGATATAGCTCTAGTGATCCCCTGGGTCACAGAGTTCAGTCAGCTTTGTAAATATGATTACAAGTGAGCACTGACATCCTGCACACAAACAGATTGGTCCAACCTTCTTAATGACCTGTTTCTATCTAGATTGTGGAAGAGCATGAGAGTGTGGAGCAGAGCCGGAGAGCACAAGCAGAGCCCATCAACCTGGACAACTGTCTGTGTGCCTTCACTAACGAAGAGGAGTTGGGAGAGAATGAGATGTATTACTGTTCCAAGTGCAAAACCCATTGCTTGGCCACCAAAAAGCTGGATCTTTGGAGACTCCCCCCAATTCTGGTATGTTCTTGGCTTGAGCAAACATAAACAATGAATGAGTCAGGTGACCATTTTTACTCAACTTGGGAAGAAAACTTCTTGTAGTAGTACTCATTCATTTATTCATTTAATAAATATCTGTTTGAACATTCTTAGGTAAAAAGTATTGTGCAAGTTATTGTGGATAATGTAAAGCTGAATAAAGCATAGCCTCTGCTCTTAAGAAACTTATAATATAGGCAATATTTCTGCAAAAGAAAGAGTTGACATTTTTTGAAGCCGAGTTCCTTGACCTTTACAGAGGAGTAAAAGAATATCTTCACATCTCTTGTTTTTTTCTTCTCTTATCAAAAGTGTCTTTTGCACTCACAGTTTGAAACCTGTCCCTAAGAAAAAAAATATACTTCAAGGCTACAACTGGGGCTTTTTCCTTCCACAGGAAAAACCAGCCTTTAGAGAGAATTTTGTGACACTGGCCTATGAATTTTGTTTTCAAACACTTGGTGTGTGACCTAGGATCATGAAAAGGTGTATGTGTGATTGTTTTTCATGTTACAAGTAGCATTTAAAATTGAGCCATGGGGTATAGGTATTGTGTGACCAAACTTCCAATTCTTTAAAGAATATAGCCATGGCAGTTCTTAACATTCAAGGAAGTTGAAATTTTCTAAAGTATTCTTAGATAAGGTTTGTAGTGACATATTAAAAGTTCTTAGTCTTGAGGTTGTTTTTGAAATAGCACAAAAAGTCACATTGTATTGGTAAGTGGAAAATAACTTGTGAACACACCATAGAAAGTACAATGTTATAAGTGTGAATATTAAAGCTCTTTAAGGAAAATTAAAGTCTTGCATGAAAACTATACTTGATGTTTTGCTGTACTTAAAGAGCAATTGTTATTTCCAAAATTTCCAAATTGTTTTCTTAAAATTTTGTTTTTAGAAAGGTACCTTGATCACAGCCCTTAAATACAGATGCTTTTTGCTATTTTTCCTCCAGATAATTCACCTAAAACGATTTCAGTTTGTGAATGGACGATGGATAAAATCACAGAAAATCGTTAAATTTCCTCGTGAAAGTTTTGACCCCAGTGCTTTTCTTGTGCCAAGAGATCCAGCTCTGTGCCATCGAAAACTGCTCACACCCCAAGGGGATGACCTCTCTGAGCCCCGGATTCTACAGAGTGAAGTGAAGAAAGTGGATCCTCAGAACACATGGGCCACTGGGGAGGGGGATATGCTCAGCAAGAGCCCATCCTCACTCAGTGGAAACATCATCAGTAACACAAAAGGTAGGGAGATTTGTAGCAGAGATAACACAACCTCTATAAGTCACCTTACCATGACACTAGGTGAACTTTGGTGGGAGTCCTGGAAACAGTAAGCTTTTCTTTTAATGTGTGCCTTCAGTTTAATCTAATATATTGCAAGAGAGAGGAGTGTGTAGATTAAGTGTTTTGTTGTACTGAATTGAAACGTAAATATTTCACTTTCCCATCCTTATGTAGAACATTTTCGGGATACTCTCTCCTTTGGACCATTATGTCTTAGGTTTAAAAAAACCTAATTCAATTTGGAGAAACCTGATGGTACAGGAAATGAAATTGTTTCTTCTGTAGCATACCAAATAAACAACTGTAAATCTGAGTATTTTCATCATCCTCTCTATAAATAGGAATTTGAACTGGCTCCTGAATTAGCTGTAGTAGATAAATTAATTCTTGTAAATTTATCCTCTTTTACAGGTTCTCCATCTTTAGCAAGAAAAAGTGGAACCAGTTGCCCTTCAAGCAAAAGTAGCAGCCCAAACAGCAGCCCACGGACTTTAGGAAGGAGCAAAGGGCGACTCCGGCTGCCTCAAATTGGCAGCAAAAACAAACTCTCAAGTAGCAAAGAGAACTTGGATGCCGGTAGAGAGAATGGCACTGACCAGACTTTTGAGCTGGCAGATGCCATGAGTAGGGGACATGGGCTAGGTGGCAGTCAACCTGAACTATTCACTCTTCAGGATCACGAGGCCACCTTGGCGAACGGATTCCTTTATGAGCATGATGCCTGTAATAATGGCTGCAGCAATGGTCACATGGAAAACCACAGTGAAGAGGACAGCATGGATGACCAAAGAGAAGATATCTGTGTTAAACCTATTTACAACTTATACGCAATTTCAGTAAGTAGGCTGTGAAGTTGGGTCTTTGGGTCATCCTAGTTTGGCACGTCTCAAAGAGAGATCCAAGATTCAAGTCACTCAGAATTGTAGGGTTTTGTGTTTTGGTGTGTTCTTCGTGTACTTTGCCAGACAGATTTTAATCCACAATATAAAGTAAAAAATAAACTTCCCCCCTCCCCCCAAATTTAACCATATTGATAGTTGTTTACCCAGGTAAAAGTTCCACAAGATTTACAGGGAGCATGGAGGGATGAGAGGATTAGTGGTGTCACGTGGTTATAATAGATGGTCCCCAGAAAGTCTTCCCCCTACTGAAATAGTCTGTTGACCAAGTAGTTTAATACCTACTGATTCTAGACCATTTTTTCATGACCTAAACGTGAGGAATTTTAGTTTCAGCTACAGTGACTTTTAACATGCCTTCACTTTTCTCTTTATTTCTTTCAGTGCCATTCAGGAATTATGGGTGGGGGCCATTATGTCACTTATGCCAAAAACCCAAACAACAAGTGGTACTGCTACAATGACAGCAGCTGCAAGGTAACTGTCTCAGATGTTTGGTAGGAAGGCAACAAAGAAACAGGGCAGGAAACACTCAAAATGATGCATTCTTTTGAATTGAAAAATAGCTTCTTTTAATACTATAGCTACCTTTACTATAGATAGGAGAGGGCCAGGGATGAAGTTACTTCAAATGTCACATTTTACATTTAACTGTAGTCAGAATGTTTTCTGAATAATTGCATTTTCCTCTTACAAATTAAATGCTCATTTTAAAAGCAGATAACCTAGCTAAAGTGTTATGTGGATTCAGAGAAACCACACTTTCTTCCCTAGAGAATCCAGGTTTCAGATTTGGTTTCAGGGTTTTTATTGAATGTGTCTATTTCCCTTTCAGGAACTCCACCCAGATGAAATTGACACTGACTCTGCCTACATTCTTTTCTATGAGCAGCAGGGGATAGACTATGCACAATTTCTGCCGAAGATCGATGGCAAAAAAATGGCAGACACAAGCAGCATGGATGAAGACTTTGAGTCCGATTACAAAAAGTACTGTGTGTTACAGTAAACCCATGGTTCTTCCTGTCAGGCAAGGGGAAATCAGAAAACAACTCCTTGCAGCTGACATTTGTCAAAAGCATCACTGAAGCGGGCAAGCTAAATGTAGTTATTTTATCCTGTGACCCTGAAGCACAAAATGAAAAGCCTAATTAAATAGCTGTTAACATAATGATAAGATTGTTTTTGTTTGGGAATATCTCACTACAAGCTCTGACAGGTTCTCTGATGGGGAGTGACAAAGGCTGCCCTTGTCTGGTAAACAAAGTGGTTTGACATGCCAGCCAATTAGGACCAAGTAAGAGCTAGTCTGTAGTGTAGAGTCCACCGGTTATCCTAACAAAATATGAAAGGTCTCCTTAGAATAAGAATAAAACAAAAAAACTTGTAGTGTTGTCTGGAGACGACATGATTTGCTACCTCCTTTTTCCTGAAGTTTTATTCCATTATATTGGCAAGACATGGAAAAGCAAGATCATGAAAAGGTGTATATGTAAGTCTCGTATGGACACTTTTTTTACACCATCTTGCCACTATTTATATGTCTATCTTGCTTTTTTGTTTTGTTTTTGTATTTAGAACACAACTAAATCATTGGTAGCAGAAGCGTGTGATGATCTGCCCCAGAAAGGATTTCCTTTCACTTGTGTAACCTCCGGCCAGTGGCTGGGTGGCTTTTGGGTAGCTGTGTGTAGGGAGAGGTATCTAAGAAATGGTTGTCCAGGCAGAGGCACTTTGGTTTGGGATACACCAACATGCATCTATTTCTTGACTGATGCTGGAGGAATGTTTGTGAATTTTCACCGTCTATCAAAATGCACATATTGCACAGAGGGTTCCTGGAAGAAAAGTTGCATCAAGAGCTAGGTTGTGTTTTGTGATTGATGTTTTTTTTTTAATTTTGCACTTTAAAAAACAAAACAAAACATAATTCATACAGCTTAATGTTCAAAAGCCTCGTATTTGATGGCTCTAAAGTGACTAGAGAGTATTTTTGTTCCCTACTATGAAATTTAAAAATAACACAATACCGAAACATTGATAGTTTCTAGATAGTTCTCATGAAATTGGTGAATATGTTTTTATCATTCAACACTTGGAATAGAATAAATCTTCTGTTGGTTTGCATTATTTCATTTATAAAGAATTGCTGTACCCATTTTGGCATTTGTCAACTTTTAGGGCTTTTTTAATTTTATATTTACGATTTCATAACATTTTGTGACTCCCTTGGTCTTCATTGTTTCTCTAATTATTCAGGACTGGAAGAAAGGCATATTCATTATTTATGTGAGACAGCATTTTAACATTTTTCCAGTGTTAATGTTTTTAAATATATTTGAAGTAAATGTTTTATTTTTTTTCAGCCTTCCATTGTTTGACTTAATCCTGATATGTTGAGTCATTAATCACCACACTACCAAATTCTATCACCCTTCCTTAGAGTTGGGGGATAATTATTGATGTGATCAACATTTGTGTTCTGATTTCTGAGGCTAGTTAATATACAGTTTCCCTTTTTGTGCATTTTGCAACATCTTAATCTGCCTGCAATCTTTTTTCCAATAAGGATTGAAAAAATTGTGTCATTGCACATGGAAAAGATATTCTTACCAATTCAGGGTGAAATTTTATTTTAATAAGGTGATATAAGTAAACAGCAGGATTTAGAGGCTGGTGAAATAAAACAAAATGCAGACTTTCTTGTTTTAGAACTTTCAGTACATGAAAATTTTGTCTATTCCTACTTGGACAAGCTCCATGAAAAAGTAAAAAGATTTTTCAGTAATTTCCTTACCAGTGTTTTATTTAAGCAGGTAGCACAATCTACTAATGTTATTTGATCTGTGTTTGTTATATTGGTTGTAATTATTTTTTAATTAAATTAATTCATGAATTAGCAGAAAATTTATTAAATTAACTATTAATATTAATTACATTCACTTTGTAAATTACTGTATAAAACTTATTGACAATGCACTGACTTTAGAAAGATGTCAATGTATATAAATGCAGTGTAAATAAAATAGTGTTGATGGTATTGAAATATGAACTGTATAAAAAAGCATCAGTAATTGTATATGGAGTGAACCTGTTTATCTGTAACTATTATTACAACAAATTAAATACTGTGGATGCACCTGTGTGTGGCTTTTTTTTATGGTTGTTGAAGTGTAAGTAGAAAGTCACCTAAGACCTTTCTCATCTGTGACCATGTGCTAATCTTCCATTGTGAGTAATGTTATCTGGCATTTAGAGTCTATACTGAGTCCTCCAGTAAGCCACCCCTAATTAGCTGTATTGGGAGAAGAACAAAATGCAGGCAAGCACAAAGAGTCTGTTCCCCTCTTAGGAAATGCCAGAAGAAAAGCAGAGAGGCTAGAGCAGAGTAAGATATCTGAACTGACCTGAGAAGAGCTGAGGCCCCATTCAGCCAGCTCTGTGCCATTAATAAGTAGGTTCTGAGAAGCTGTCTGCTATATACCTTGCGTAGGGTGTAGTGGAGGAGATGCAAAGAACAAGCCCTGGACTCTACTCTCAGGGAGCTTACTGTCTAGAAGATGAGGCAGGGCAAGGAAAAAATTCTCGTTTCCATAAGTGCTTAAAGTAGCTGAAGATTGGGGGCAGAGGGTACTCTGAGAGATACCTCAAAGACTCTGACGTTGCCTTATATCTGTGATTGTTAAGAGTATATAAATAGAGGGAGATGGAGCCAAGATGGCAGAGTAAAAGCAGCGACTTGCTTCAACTCTCCTCAGAATACCTATAGAAAATGATTCTAAACAAATTCTAGAGCAGTAGAACCCGCAAAAAGACAGAGTGAAACAAATTTCCAGCCCAAGATAACTTGAATGGTTGATGGGAAAAGTCTGTTGCACCAGTCTGGGAGAGGAATGCAGTTCAGCATGGGCCATACAGGCAAAGACAGGCACCTAGCAAACTGGGAGCAGGCCTTGGAACTGAATCATGGGCATCTGTGGCAGTTTCCAGACTTCTCAAACTACAAACGCTAAAGACAAGTTAGTAGGAAAAGTCTGTCGGACCTGGGTGAGAGAGGAGCACGGTCCAGCCCTAGCCCTGGTGCAGCCCTGGGGTGGTGGCTGGGATGGCTGCTTCTGGAGCTCGCAGCCCACAGAGAGTGGGGGGATTGAGTAGCTGATCAGAAGGGGATTGCAGGGATCTCTTTGCTGGCTCTGAGGCAGGATTCTCTTACTTTGCCTGTGCTTAGATCTGGGTCACAGTCTTGGGTGGCAGTCCTGGGGCAAAGAGGACCGCTAGTATAGTGGAGTTTGTGGCATCAGTGCAGAGGAAATCCTCCTCACAGTTCCAAGGCTGCTTGCAGTCACTCATAGACCAGAGCACAGGCCAGGAAAGCAGTAAACACCTCTCCTTTGATCATACCACCTTGGAAGAAGTGAAAATTTACCGGTCCCTAGAAGTATCTGAAAACAGCTGCACAAAACCCCTGAAATTTGGGACAGTACATCTTCCACATTGGAAGCAGAGCTCTACCTTAACAAAGAGTTAAAAGGTCAGGTGATTGGCTGGGAACATGAACAAACAGTAGGGAAAAAATTCATACTATAGAATGTTACTTTGGTGACAAAGATCAAAACATACAAGAAGAAGCAGACAACAAAGTCGGAGTTCCTATATCCAAAGCCTCCAAGAAAAATATGAATTGGTCTCAGGCCATGGAAGAGCTCAACAAGGATTTTGAAAAGCAAGTAAGAGAAGTAGAGGAAAAACTGGGAAGACAAAAGAGAGTGAAGAGAATATAAGTAGAATTATAAGAAACGCACGTCAAACACATGGAATAGTTAGACCTTTCCAACACGAAGCAGTAGTCAGACCAGGGAGCTTGGACAAGGGGCAAGTCTACAGCCCTGTTATGCTAACCACAGAACAAAGTTGTGTGGAATAATATAAAATGTAACAGCAGCTAAAACCCCTGTTTGTTAGGGGGAAGAACATTCTATTTCTGGGTGGGAGGGAGGCAACAATTCGTAAAAATGGAAGTCCCCAAAAACTTAGCCCCCCCCACTAGTTAAAGAATAATCTTGAAAGAGGCAAGTGTATAGAAACAGATGTGTTTTATTTGTAGTTCCTGAATGATGACAGTATAAATTAGGAGTCTCTCTTCTCTTGGTCATATACATATACATGTACATGTATGTGTGTGTGTGTGTGTGTGTGTATATAGAGATATGTAGATATACATAATACTCTACTGAACTGCTGGTGGCAATTGTAATTTTGTAAGCACTAGACTTGCCACAGGGTGGTGCTGTTCACTGGATAAAGGAAATGTTCTAGTGCTTGCTTTTGGCTCCACTAACCTGGCTGTCACGTCTAATTCAATATTCTTTGGCAGTTATTTATACTGTAGGCTGGGACATATCCCCGCATGAACAATTGAGGACACAGGGAATTGGATAACAGGCTAGATGTAGGAGAAGCACAAGCTGCCATATGGACTTGGCACTTCCTATCATTCTTTGTCATGTATCCCATATTGAGCAGATGCTACTATAAAGCAGTAACAGAGGAGTTCATGAACTGAGTTGCTTCTCTTCTGGAATCAGTGTGGTATGGATAGAGCAAGCAAGAAATCCCTGCCCTTTGGTAACAGTACTTTGATGTGGCGTACATTCAAAAGCTGTTTTTGAATCTTTGTTCGAAGTGTTGTGTCATGGGGAAATCAAAGAAATATAAGATATTCCTTAAGGAATTTAGTCTTATGAGAGACAAGGCATACACTTATAAAGGGGATACAGGGATAGAGACTAGACAGTGTGTCAGACACTGGCCTTGATATGCCATTTGTAAGTAGAGTCTCTCTATATGATAGGATTTATAAGTAGAGTCTTTTTCAAGATTTTTAAGATGATTGCCAAGTGCTGTGTCCTAGAGAATAAATACTGGGAGTGTTTAAGAGGAAGTAACCATTGGCTGTAGTTAGGAAAGGCATCAGGGAAGAAGAAAGTGAGCTGGGCCTTGAAAGAGGACTAGAAATTGTATAGATGAAAAGGAAATGGAAAAAAAATAACCTAGGTAGGTAAGCAGAAAAGATGTTTTTGTAGGAGTGAACAGATTTTTTAAGAGACAATAAATAGACTTCTGGTTAAAGTGGTGATATGAAGATTTGTAGAGGGAGGAGCCCAGCTCTCCAATATTCCCCCCATCAAAAATCTAAAATGGCATCAGATAGAATGATGATCAATAAGACCAAAGATAAACAGCAATAATTTCCCTCTAGAATCACACAAGAAGGTGGCCAGGAGCATGTAGATACTGGGAGAGGGGTCCCACAAAGGAAGGCAGAAGCCAGAGGAAACTACAGTAAACAGGGACTAAAACATACGGGTCATCAGGCACTTCGCACCAAGAGATAGGAGTTGATCTCTCTTGAGAGAATATGATGGAGGAAAAAAACAGGTTTTAGTTAACCATGAATAGGAATGGAATGAACTTACCCCTGAAATGGAGGGAAGGTAAAGTAAAGAGACCTATAAGGATGCATAAGACAATAAAGTTTTAAATAAGACATTAGGGATATAAAGGCATAAATGCAAGAGATGTTACAAAGGCAAAACTGGTAGTTGCTAATTGGATATGGTGGTGAGATAGGGTTTAGGTATGCCAAATTATAGGTTTACAGCAGGATATCCAAGCAATAGACTGTTGGAGAGGCTTTGCTGCAACTCAGGGGAAAGGTTAAGAGGAACTAGAGGTTTTGATTTGGCAGTCACATTGAAATTGAAATTGAAACCATAAGAGGAGATGAAAAGAGCAAAGGTCAAAAGAACTGAGCCAGTCAGGAAGAAGAGGCAGAAAAACTGGAGAACCAGGCCTTGTATAATCAGAGTTGGGTGGAGCAAAAGAGATAAGGAAACTGAACTAGAAAAGATGATTCTATAGTATTTATTGAGAATAGGACCTGGGAAAGAGAAGTGAGCCTTGACTGCATGATGGACAATGACAAGTTTAAAACCCTCCCTGTACACCTGTCCCTTTGGCAACTGATAGCTTACCTGACTCATCCTTCAACATTCTCTGGGTAGTAATAGCACCAATAGTGTCCTAAAGGACTGATCAGATTCTGAGGGGGAAAAAGTCCAGCCCATGGAGGGGGACGGAGTCCTCCAAATTACACTGGAAGTTGATGAGTGACTGTGGATGGCCGGGCAAGGTGTCTAGGGTGTGTTTCTAAGGACTAATGGTCAGGGTCAGCCATAGCACTGAGCTCAGTATGAGGCCATGTCACAATGTTCTCTATGGAGGTTGCATGATAGGAGCCAAGGAGTCACAGGGTCTTATTCAGGCCAATGGAGGCCCAGGACCAGGGCATAGTGGGGAATAGGATATGTCCAAAGGCACCTTACCACAGAGAATTGTATTTCTTCATTTATCTCTACTCAGCAGACAGGACAGAAGAAAGGAGGGAATCTAGCTATTTAGGAGGCTGATAATGGGCCTTTATAGTCCAAAGAGAATATTCAAGGGTCTAGGAGCGGTAGGGTCTAGACCACTTTCCACAGAAGATGAGTAACATGTTGCTGATTCAATCTAAGGAGCAGCAAAAAACCATCTCCAGCCACATGGCTTTCAACACACAAGGGTGTGTAGGAAAAGCCTGGCTCTGTTTCCCTTAAGCTGAGTTGTCCTTTTGGTTGATGGAGAGCATGTCCTCCTGGGAACATAGGAGGAACTACAGAAGAGACATTAGTGATTATCTAATCCAACTCCCTCATATTATAAATAAAGAAACTAAAACCCAGAGGGGACCCAAGATCATGGAGGTAATAAGTAACAAAGGCAAGATAGCACCCAAACTGTAATCTATTGGCCTTAGAGTCACTCTTCCTCTTTTCTTGAGGGAGCACTTAGCATAATACCTGGAACACAGTGGGCACTTGATAAATCTTTATTGATCTGCTGATTGAGTTGTACTTGTACTTGTACCAGTATTTGGCTCACAGTTTTCCTCTCCACCCCAACCTCTGCCCTTATACCAAGGGACTTCTCTATTCCCCCAAGTACCTTAGCCTCCCAGTTCCTAAATCTCAATTCCCGTGACTCATTGCTTTCACAGCCACACACAGGATAAGTCACACCCTTGATCTCACTGTCACTCACAAGTATTCCATTTCTATGACCAAGAATTCTAAAATGGCTTTATTCAACCATAACCTGCTGTCATTCCGTATTTCCATATGCCTTATTCCTCTTAAACCTACTATTTGCCCTTACCTTAACCTCAAATCTTTAACTCAGGATTCTCTCCCTGCATAGGCTTCCCTTTCCTCCCTTCGCAACCTTGACACTGTAGTTAACCAAACATATTATTCTCAACTCTGAAAGCCCATGCCCCTTTGTCTTATTTCCCAACCCTGCATTGCTTTCACCATCTACTAAATCTGCCCCTCACTTGCAGCTAAATAAATCGTTGAAGAAAATCACAACCATGCTGAGTGGGCCCACTACATATAATCCCTTTTATATTTATATATAATTATTTATATGTTATATAGAAAGTGTTTGTTTTTATATATTTACTTATATAATTTATATTTATATATAAACTTACATATAATTATTTTTATATATTTATATCATATATAATATATTTGTTTATATATTTACATATTTTATTTATCTGTTATAGAGAATATGTTTACTTGTATAATATAATTTATATTTATATAGAATCTTACATTTATATAGACTCAACTGGATTTTCACTTTAGCAAGGAAATCCTTTCATCCTCTAAAAAAATGATTCTCTATCTCACTCCTACAAGACTGTTCCAAACCTCTTTCCTTAAGCCTCCTTCACCAACATCTTCCCCTTCCCTTTGAATTGAGGGCTTTGCCTCCTACATGTTGGGAAAATAGAAGCCTGGTGTTTTGCGTTCTCTCTTCTCTAGTCTACATCATAAAACCCTTTGATATCGTCTCTAATCTCCGTATTTATTTCAGTCTCAGAAGAAGACATGACCCCTTTCCTTATCAAGTCCCTTTTGTCCCATTCCCACTCCCACCTCTGGCAAATTGTCCCTACCATCACTTCCCTTTTTTCTCTAATCTTTAATCTTTCCCTTTCTACTGATTATTTATTTCCCTGCAGCCTACAAAAATACTCACGTCTCTCAAGTCCTTTAAAAAAAAACACGCCTCATCTGAACCTAACGTGCCCTCAAGCTATCATCCTAAATCTCTCTCCCCTTTCACATCTAAATTCCTAGGAAAAGCTTTCCACATTCATTATCTCCTCTTCCAGGTTCTCATTCTTTTCTCAACACTTTGGAATGTAAATTCTGGCCTCATCACTCAACTGAAACTTCTTTCTCCACAGTTGCCAGTGATCTTTTTATTGCTACATCTGATGGCCTTTTCTCAACCCTCATCCTTCTTGACCCCCCTGCAGCATTTGACACTGTCGTGTTCCTGGATGTTGTCTCCTCTCCGGATTTTTGTGACTTGCTTGTCTTTTGGCTCTCAACTTGCTCTTTCTCAGTCTCCTTTGCTAGAGAGATGAATCAACCATATCTCACCCCTAAACTCTGTCCCCCAGGGAGGGTTCTCTTCAGATCCAGCTTGAGAATCTATAAAGATTCAATATGTCCAAAACAAAACCCCTTTCTCCCCCAAAACCTTTCCCTTCCTCTGAACCTTCCTATCTCTTTTGAGAATATCATCACGTTTTACTAACCCAGTTTAGTAAACACTCCCACACAAACATGTGCACATACCTGGAGCCAACTCTTCATTGCCTCTTACCATCTTACCATCATAACTTTCCCCATCGTGGTTTCAATATATTAGCAGGTTGGCATAAGAAATTAAATGGGGAATTTAAGGGAGTTTTGGAGAAGCTGCAGATGACATGCTAAGGCCAGCAGACAACACAGAAAAAATTTAGAAACTCAGAAATGCATAAAATAAGCACATAATATTATATAATATCAACCCAAATTTTACAATAAGGTACTGTAAACACCCAATAAAAGAAAAAATTCAGACTTCTTCTCTGGTTCAAAGGGAGGGCCAAAAAATTTTACTTGAATTTTCCAGATGGGGAATGGGGGGGGTGTGCTATGCCCCTAACCCCCTTCATGTGGAAAACATAATTGTAAATCCAATTAGTTGCCAAATCTTGTACATTTTGCATCTGCAACAACTCTGATATTTATCGCCTCTCTCCATTCATTCCACAATCTCCTGAATTCAGGGTCCTCCTCGTCTCTAACCTAGATTATCATAATAGCCTCCAGATTTATCTCCCTGCCTCAGGGCTCTCCCCTCTCCAATCCACCTTCCACACAAATGCCACTCAGATATAAACTCCTCTGTTTGATATTAAAACCCTTCACCACTTGTCTGTAGCTCAACTTTCAAGGCTTATCACATATTATTTCTTCCACAAACTCTACTTACCAGCCAAATTGTCCTTCACTATTCGTCATACATATTCCTATCCCCAGGCCTTTGCAAAATCTGTTCCCATGCCTGGAATACATTTGCTTCACATCTCTACCTCTTAGGGAAGATTCCCTTGTTTCTTTCAAAGTTCAATTCAACCACTACCTTCTAAATGAAGTCTTTCTAGATCTTCCCAGCTGCAAGTTCCTCTCCCTTCTCACTCACCCCAGGAAAAAAAAATTAACCATATATTTATTTTATATATGCTTATAATTGTATGTGTTGTCTCAAGAAATAGAATGTAAGCTGTTTGAAAGCAGGGATTTTTCCATTTTTGTCTTTGTATCACCGTGCCCTAGCTGAGCACCTGGTATATAGTTTCTTAATATATGCTTGTTAAATGATTGATTGGGGGGTGTAAAGGGTGGTGTCTTGGCCTCCCCCATCTTGAAGTTGACTTCCTCCTTCCCAAACTTCAGAGGAGTAACTTATGTTTCTGCACAGTAATTTATTTTCCTTCTCTATAAAACAAGGAGATTGGAGGAGAGACATCTAAGGTTACTTCTACCTCTAAATCTTATGATCTCAATATATTAGTCATTAATGACCTCCATGAGGACAAGGACTTGTGTCTTTTTTAAAGTTCATGGCATCCCTTCCCCTAACCTCTACACACAGTAGGTGATTAATAAATTGTTGAATTGAATTGAATTCAATCAGGTACAACGTGGCAAAAATAGCAGATATGAAGTCAGAGGACCTCACTTTGAATCCTGCTCTGCCATTCACTACCTCTGTGACATTGGGCAACTCACTGGACTTCTCTGGGCCTCAGTTTCCTCATCTACAAAACGAGGATGTGGGATGAGATGACCTCAGAGGTCTCTTTCAGCTCTAAATCTCTGATACTATGACAAGCATTTATTATGTGCCAAATACTCTGCTGGATATTAAAAAAAAAAAAAAGGAAGTGAATCAGCCTCTGCCTTCAAGAAGCTTATACTTCAATGAGGGAGGGAAAAAAAAATATATATATATATATATATGTGGGAAGGCACCATCAATCAATCAATACATATTAAGTTACAGCTGTATGCCAGGTACTGTTCCAGAGGCTGAGGAATATAAATAAAAAGAATGAAACTATTCCTACTCATGAGGAATTTAAATTCTTTTTTTTTCTTCATATTAGTCATGTTATGAAAGAAAACACAGACCAAAAAAAAAAACCCATGAAAAAAATAAAGTGAAAAGTAGTATGCTTCAATCTACATTCAGGCTCCATCAGTTCTTTCTCCATAGATGGATGGCATTTTCATCATAATTCGTTGGAATGGTCTTGGATCCTTGTATTGCTAAGAGTAACTAAGTCATTCTAAGTTGATCGTTGTACAATATTGCTGTTACTGTGAATGACGTTCTGGTAGGAACTTTTAGGAAGACAAATAGTACATATACGCATATACACAGCAGAAATATGAATAGAACAAACACAAACAAATACAAACATATAGTTAAATACTAGATTGTTCAGGAGGGAGGACACTAGCAGCTGAGGAGATTAAAAAAAAAAAACTTCTTGCAGAAGATGGTGCTTGAGCCCCATCTCAAAAGAAAAGAGATTCTAGGAGGTGGAAGTAGAGAGAGAGGGATACATTCCAGGCATGTGGGACAAGTGCAAAGACAGAGCACCATGCATGGGGAACAGAGAGGCCAGTTTGGCTACATCAAAGAGTACAGGAAGGGAAGCAATGTTCAAAAGGTCTGAAAAGATGGGCTGTGGCCAATTTGTGTGGAGCTTAACGTAAGAATTTCTATTTTATCCTAGGCCAATAGGAAGACACTTAAGCTGGTTGAGTAAGTAAGTCAAGTGGTCAAATCTGTGCTTGAGGAAAATTACTTTGGCAGTAGGGTGGAGGAGGGATTGGAGTGGACTTGAGGTAGATGGACCAATTAGAAGGTTGTTGCAATGATCTAGGTAACAGGTGACGAGAGGCGTGGACTAAGGTGATAGCTATGTTGAGTGGAGAGAAAAAGGGTCATGGTGGAGACAAAGATTTAGTCATTGATTGGATATGTGGGGTAAGAGAGAGTGAAGGGTTTAGTAATTCAGAAGTTACAAACCTGAAAGACTGGAAGGATGGTGGTTACAAAAAAGGGAAGTTTGGAAGAGGGAGGTAGCTTGGGGAGAAAGATGATGAGTTCAGTTTGGACATGTTGAGTTTGAGATGTCTCCAAGACATCCTGTTTGAAATGTCCAAAAGGAAATTGTGGTGCAGAACTAAAGCTCAGAGAGAGATTGGGACTAGACGTGTAGATCTGGAAGTCATTCGCTTAGAGGTGATAGTTAAATCCAGAGAAGCTGATGAGGTTACCAAGAGAGAACGGGGAAGGAAAAGAGGATCTAGGGCAGAATCTTGAAGAACACCCATAGTTAGGGAGTCATGATACATATGATGAGCCAATAAGGGAGACTCAGAAGGAACAGATAAGTAAGAAGAGACCCAAGTCTCATCATCGTATCATTTTATCATATCAACCTAGAAGGGACAAGGTATACAGGAAAAGGATATGGTCCACAATGTCAAATGCAGCAAAGCGGTTGAGAACTGAGAAAAGACCATCAGATTTGGTAACTGATTTTTGAGGCAATCGGGGTTAAGTGACTGGCCCAGGCTCATGCAGCTAGTAAGGGTCTGAGGCCAGATCTGAACTCAGGTCTTCCTGACTCCAGGGCTAGTGGTCTATCCACTGTACCATCCAACTTCCCCTGGGTTTGATAACCTTGGAGAGAACAGTTCTAGTTGAATGATGAGATCTGAAGCCAAATTGCAAGGCAATCAGAAATGAGTGGGGAAAAATGGAGGCTGGCAAAAAACCGGGTGGGGACAGCTAGGTGGCACAGTGGATAGAGCACCAGTCCTCGATTCAGGAGGACCTGAGTTCAAATCTGACCTCAGATACATAACACTTACTAGTTGTGTGACCCTGGGCAAGTCACTTAACCCCATTGCCTAGCCAAAAAAAAAAAAAGAAGAAGAAGAAAGAAAATGGTGGCTGGGAGTGTAGATAGCTTTTTCAAAGAGTTTGGCTGAGAAAAGGAGGAGAGATATAGGATGACAGCTTGAAGGCATAGGGATGACACGGTCTTATGGAGTTTTTTTTTTTAAAGTATCAGGGAAACTTGGGCACGTTTGGAAGCAGCAGGAGGAGAATCAGTGGCACAAAAGCCAAGGAAGGTTTCCTGGAGAAGGTGGCATTTGAGCTGGTGCAGGTGAGGAGGAAGCAGAGTATTCTAGACACAGGGGAAAGTCAGTGCAGAGGAGATGGAGAGTTCTGTGCATGAGAGATAGAAAGTACACCACTGTAACTGGGCCTTAGGGTGAGTAGGAAAGCGTGATATGTAAGACGATTGAGATGATTAGAGAGAGGCCAGACTGTGAAGAACTTTAAAATTCAGAACCCATAAGTTTCTTTTTGATCCTGAAGGTAATAGGGAGCCACTGGAGTTAATTGAGTAAGAGGGAAAGTGACATGATCTGATCTGCCCCTTAGGAAGAAAATCACTTTATTAGTTCTGTGGAAGATAAATCAAAGTAGGGAGAGGCTTTAGTAAAGCAGACCGAATAGAAGAATATTGCAAAAACCTAGGCAAGAGGTAATGAAGGCCCAAACCCAGGGCAGGTAGGTGGCGCAGTGAATAGAGCTCTGGCCTCAGAGTCAGGAGGACCTGAGTTCAAATCTAGCCCCAGACACTTAACATTTACTAGCTGTGTGACCCTGGGCAAGTCACTTAACCCTAATGGCCTCACCAAAAATAAATAAACAAACAAACAAATAAATAAATAATGAAGGCCCAAACTAGGGTGTGTCAATGACGGGGTGGGGATTTGGGTCTCATATTGAGTGGTAGAGAGAGTCACCCAGGCCCTGATACCACCTGTGCCCACTGCCCCCTGAAGCTCTTGCTCCCAACTTCAGTTTAGGGAACAAACACCTTCTCACATAATGGGAGAGAAAGAAGGCTTGTGTATATGTAGATTGGGAAGAAGAGGCAGGGATTTGTAGCAGAAGCCCAGAAGTAGGCCTCTAGGATTCAGATGAATAACCAGGAGTGCTTCTTCCTCTTCATTCTCCTCTTCTTTTTCCCGTTCTCCTCATTTTCCTCCTCTTTCTCTTTGCTCAGGACTCCAGGCTTGGAAGGTAGAGAATAGCACAGTTGCCTGGGAAAGAAGCCAGGGTAACTACCTATAGCAATCCAGCCTTCTCTATCCTTTGCTCTGGGGGGCAATCTGGGCCCTTGGGGACTTAGAAGTCAGGTGAGAAATTCTTAGCATCACAGAAAGAAAAAATTCAGCGAAATGGTCTGAAGCTTTGCACTCTCAATTTCAGAGAGCATCTTATCGGGGATTTAACAGATATTGGGCCAGATGGTAAGATGGAATGGATCAGAAAGTCAAAGTCTGGATTAACTGCTCCTGGGACAGCTTCCACTGTGGCTCTCACTAGGCCTCTGTCCAGACTTAGCTACCTGACAATGTTTAATCCATTTAGTACAATGCCTCTCCCCCGAAGATGTGGGGCTTTTTCCTTCCTGGCCCTTCCTCTGGGAGGGAGGGAGAACAATTGAATTTAATTGAAAAGCCTTTATCTCCCCAGGTGTTTGCATCCCCAGCAGTGTGGACTCTAAACCAAATACCACATGTCCATTAGGCCAGGATCCCAGATCTGCTCTCACATGTATCTTTCTCCCCAGTCTATGCCTCCTCCTTCCCTTTTATCCTCCCTCAGAGCCTAGATTCTATCCTGATTAGGCAGGGGCAGAGGACAGAGGCCTATCCATCTTTTTTAATCTTCCTCTTTGACATTTATCTGCTTTCTCAGGCCTGGGCCCAAACCTGACAATAACAGGGATATTGAGTAATAACAAAGTTGTTCAGAAGATAGAATGAGATAATATCTGTAAAGGGCTCTGTAAATCATAAAATATTATGCAAATGTAAGGTATTGATTGACCTTTTGTCCCAGTGATTCCATTGTTGGGAGTGTGACCCAAGGAACTCAGTGACAGAAAGAGAGGTCCTGTGCACACACAGACACACACATACATACACATATACAAATATACATATATATGCGCACGCACACACACACACATACATATATATACACATATACAGACACAGACATATATACATAGATGTGTCTATATGTATATAACACAGCACTCCTTGCAATAGCCAAAATAGCTCTGCCCCTCCCTCCAAAAACTCCCAAAAGACTGAAAACAAAGTTGGCACTCATCATTGAGGAATATCTGAACAAATGATGGCATGTAGATGTCATGGGATTTTATTGTGCAGAAAGATATACATATAAAGCATATGAGCAATCTAAAGACTCATGGAAAGGCTCATATAAAGTAATAAAGTAAAGAAGGAAGAAACAAGAGAACAATACACACAGTGACCGTCATCGTGTAAAAGATTGCAGTGCAGAAAGACAGCTGAACTCGGGTTAGTTGCATTGAACAATTCTTGGTTCCAGAGCGCAGAGAATAACACACATCTGTGTCTTCCACGCTTGAAGTGCCTGGAAGGCTCTCTCTCTTCATCTCCACCTTCTGGCTTCTCTGGCTTCCTTTAAGTCCCATCTAAAGTCCCATCTTCTGGGGACAGCTAGGTGGCTCAGTGGATAGCGCACCTGCCCTGAAGTCAGGAGGATCTGAGTTCAAATCCGGTCTCAGAACAAACACTTGACACTTACTAGCTGTGTGACCCTGGGCAAGTCACTTAACCCCAATTGCCTAAAAAAAGAAAAATAAAATAAAATCTTCTCATTTTTTTTTTGCTACTTGACACTAGAGGAGATTCAAGTATCTTTGTTTTTTGGGAGGGGTTTTGTTTTTTATTTTTGTTAGGCAATGGGGTTAAGAGACTTACCAGGGTCATGCAACTAGTAAGTGTTATGTGTCTGAGGTAGGATTTGAACTCAGGTCCTCCTGACTCCAAGGCCAGTGCTCTATCCACTGTGCCACCTAGATGCCCCCAAAAATCCCATCTTCTCCAAGAAGCCTTTCCCAACTCCTCTTAATTCTAGTGCTTTCTCTCTTTGAATTATTTCTTACTTATTTTGTATATAGCTTTGCTTGTACAAATTTGTCTACTTGTTGTCTCTCCCATTAGACTGTAAGCTCCTGAGGACGGAAACTGTCTTTTGTCTCTTTTTGCATCCCCAGCACTTAGCACAGTGCCTGACATATAATAAATGCTCAATAAATGTTTATTAATGTTTTGCATAATTGTACATGTATAACCTTTATGTCAAATTGCTTACCATCTCAGGGAATGGGGAAGTCAGGGAGGAGGGAGAAAATTTGGAACTGAAAACTTTTTTAAAATGAATGTTAAAAATTATCTTTATGTGTAATTAGGAAAAAATAAAATATTTTTAAATAAACAAATAAAATATTATTTTAAAAAATAAGTATTTATTGACTGATGTCTCTCCTCTTATTGGAGAGGAGGTGAAGGAATATGAGTGCAGTATGTTGCTATATTTGCTTGGAGGTGGAGGAATATGGGTATAGTATGTTACCTCCTCTCATTAAAGAGGTGGAGGACTATGGGCGAGGTATGTGGCTATATTTACTTTTGAATATGTTTGGTCAGTCAGTCAACAAGTAGTTGTTAAACACCTACTACTGGTTTTACTTAACTGTTTTTCTTTGTTACAAAGGGTTCAATGTCAGGGGAGGGGGAGAATATATTGGGATATGATTGAGATTTAAAAGGAAATTATTAAAAAAGAAAAAGGCAAGATGTTATTATTTCCAAGTGCCAAAAGTACTCCAACTAGTAAAGGTCTTACAGGGCCTGCTTTAATAAGTATGGAAAACTCATTTGAAATGGATAGTATCCATGTTGTACACATTGGGCCAACATCTTTAGTGAGACATTTCACATGTGCTTTTGCTTATACTCTTAATTTCCTAAGGTTACTCTTTCTCCTCACAGTCCCTCATGCTTGGATTCCCCCATGGATCCTGAACCAGGGAGCTTCAGTTGAGAGAGGTTTCTTGCAGCAACTTAGGAGACAGTAGCTCAGGCTTGATCCCCCATGGGGCCCTCCATGAAGAGATACAAAGGCTACCCACATTGCCAAAGACAAAATGGCTAATGGAGAACGACAGAGACAATAAATAGGGAAAATCAGAAAATCAGGCTTTTTCCTTGAGGAGCCTTTAGAGAAGATGACTACATGAGGTCCATGTTTCATCCTGACCTTGGATAGCTGGTCATCGTACTGATTTTGTGGTCTGGAGGTCTGTGAATCAGGCCTGTGAAAGTCTCCAGTACTCAACCCTTCATAAAGGTTTTGATCAAGGAAGCGGCATCTGTGACTGATCTGGAAGGGCGTGGAGAGGCCATCTAATCCAACTGAACTCCAGAGAGTTCAGTGAAATGAGGTTGGAAGGTCCTAGAGAGCAGGAACTGTCTTCTGTCTTTCTTTGTGTCCTCGGCACTTAGCATGGTACCTGGCACAAAGGAGGTATAATACATGCTTGTTGACTTCTCTGGAAATGACTTGCCCAACATCACAAAGGTAGTAAGTGAAAGGGGCAGGACTCAAACCCAGGTCCTCCAATTCCAGTGAAACCACACTGCGTTGTTAGTGGGGAAAGAACAATGAACTGTGTCAGAAAATCTGTCCTGGCTGTGCTACTTACTAGCTGTATGACCACAGGCTTTCCTAATTTTAATGGTCTCATCTTAGGCAGCTGGGTAGCACCAGAGAGAGAGAGCTCAGATCTTAGAGTCAAGCTAGACCTGAGCTCAGATTCAACTTCTTCTTCTGCTTCTTTTTTTTTGGCAATTGGAGTTAAGTGACTTGCCCAGGGTCACACAGCTAGTAAGTGTCAAGTGTTTGGTCTGAGGCCAGATTTGAACTCAGGTACTCCTGACTTCAGGGCCAGTGTTCTATCCACTGCACCATCTAGCTGCCTCCTCAGATCCAACTTCTGAGACTTACTAGTTATGTGACCCTGGGCAAAGTCATCCCTTAACCTCTTTCTGCCTCATTTTTCTTCATCTGTAAAATGGGGATAAATATAATACCTGCTTCACAGAGTGGTTGCAAGAATCGCATGCAATTATGTATGTAAAGTGCTCTACAGCCCTTAGTTTAAAGGCTAGCTATTATTATTGTTATTATTATTAGCTTGTAAGCTCCTTTGAGAGCAAGTACTGTTTTTTGCCTTTTTTTGTATCCCCAGAGCTTAGCATAGGGCCTGGCACACAGTAGTCACTTAATAAATGTTTATAGATTGAGTGATTATCTGTATATAAAGTGGTGGTTAATAATACACAACTACCTGGTAGGAGCAGAAGGCTGATACCTAAATGATACTCTTCATCTGCACTGAAGCACTTTGTCTCCCCCAAAATGCTACAAAAAGGCAAGCTAGGGCTACAGTAATGAGGAATGGGACAATAAAGAAAAGAATTTCCCTAGGGAATTTCAGGTTATTGTTGAGTGCACTTAAGAACAGGGCTGGAGCAATAAAACAAGTGAGAAAGCTGGGAGGGTGCAGAAAGGGCGGGATGGGTGGGAAAGGGCCACTTGCAGGACTCTCCCTTATGTCAATCACTAGAGAAAAGGTCCCCCCATTTGACCTTCCTGGTGAATGGGTTAGCATTCATTTCTTTTTCAGGGTTAATTGCTGGGATGAGATGAATCACCTACAGGAAATATTACCTCCCCAGATAAAAACCTGGTAAGGATAAGGCTCAGCTTCCCTTCTCAGGTCCCAGGGGATGGGTAAAGACAACTCTAAGACTCCACACAGAGTGGAAGGCTGGGTGGCAGCACCCCCCAGTCCCCCAGTGTTCTGATTTGGTGATCCTTGGGGGTCCACTGCTTCTTTGGAGCCTTCTAGGAATGTAGAGGTCTTCCTGTCCATTGAAATAACCTTGGATTTCTCTTCCTAAGACCTGATGCTTTCAGGAATTATAGATTGTAGATGGGTGTCTGACTCCTCTCCGTATCTAAAGGGCAAAAGGGGAAAAAGCTGGAGTAAGCTAGAGCAGGAAGGGTTTCGGTCAGTCTCAAGAGGCATTTCCTAGCCAGCAAAAAGGATTTAAGGAATCTGTCCACTCCCCCCCTTTCCCCACTACCTGGTTCAGCTCCTAGATTCTCTATACCCGTGAAAGGATCCAGGAGTCAAGAAAGGTCAGTTTCCAGGGCAACCTAAAGATAGGGAAAAAATTCTTCCTGAGGTTGACCAGCAGATGAGACTAAGGAAGGCATTATCCCCCATCACAGCTTTGGAGTCTCCTATCCTGGGACCAGGACCCTTCCCGCCACCCTGGCTCCAGTAACTAAAGGGGGAGGGGAAGGGAAGACACTGTCCAGTGGGTGTGAAGGTTTCCCAGAGTCTCTCTCCATGCCCCCCCCCAATTCTTTTGTTTCTCTACTAGATTTGTAATAAATAGAGCCAAAGCAACCATCTCCTCCCTGGGTAGCCCATTGGGAAGCAGGGATTTTGGAGGGTGTCCTTCCTGCCTGTAGCAGGACCAGAGGCTCTAGAGGCAGATCTGATGCCTGTAGAGTAAGCTTTTAATTGACATTTTATCTATCAGCCCCTTAGTTAAAGTGATCAAGGGACGGGGCACTTGTCAATTCAGGGAGTGTCAGGTTACTGGAAGCAAGAGGGAAGGAAGTCAGAAAATGGGGGTCAGTGAAAAAACAGATTTCGGAATCAGAGGATATGGGTTCAAATACACTTCTGAGACTTACTGTTCTTTCTTTGGAGCCATGTTCACTCTGTAACACTTACTTTGGACTGATTTGTGGCTGTTCTTTCCATTTATATCATTATGTCATTGTGTGATATTGTTTTTCTTGGCTCTCCTTATTTCCCTCTATATCAGTTCATGTAAATCTTTCCAAGCTTCTCTATAGTCATCATATCACTTGTCCCTTACAGATCAGTCATATGCAATAACATTTATGTTCCACAAGTTGTTTAGCCACTCCTCAGTCTGTGGACATCTGTTTTGTTTCTAGTTCTTTGCTACCATTAAAAAAAAGTGCTACTATAAATATTTTGGTGTGTATGAGGGACTTTTTTCTTGTCATTGATATCCTTAGGGTACGTGCCTAGCAGTGTGATTGATCTCTGATCCAAGGGTATGGTTGTTTCAGTCACTTTATTTGCATACTTCCAAATTGCTTTTCAAAATGGCTATGCATAATTAGGGTAGTTGGAGGGGAAAATTATATATATATATATATATATATAATATATATATGCATATAGACATAGAGATAGATAGGTAGAGGGCACGGGGGTGTTGAAGATTAAGGGGTCATATTTGGAGAATGAAATTAAGGGGTGAGAGAGGATTATACTGGGAAAAGGAGAAAGGGAGAGGTAGAATGGGGTAAATTATCTCACAAAAAAAACAGGAAAAAAAAGGCTCTTACAGTGGAGGGGAAGCAGGGAAAGGCGAGAGGGAAGGAGTGAATCTTATTCTCGTAGGATTTGGCTTAAGGAGGGAATAACATACATACTCAATTGGGTATGGAAATATGTCTTACCTACAGGAAAATAGGGGGAGAAAGGGACAAGAGAGGAGGGGAATGATAGAGAAGAGGGCAGATTGGGAAAGGGGGTCATCAGAAGCAAACACTTCTGAGGAGGGGCAGGGTCAAAAGAAAGAATTAGAATAGATGGGAGGGGTCGGGATAGGATTAAGGGAAATAAGAGTTAGTTTTTCACAACATGACTACTATGGAAGTGTTTTGCATAACTGCACGTGTATAACCTATATTGAATTGCTTGCCTTTTCAATGAGGGTGGGTGGGGAAGGAGGAAGGGAGAAAATTTGGAACCCAAAGTTTTAAAAACACATGTTTAAAAAAATGTTTTCACATGCAACTGGGAAATAAGAAATACAGGAAATGGGGTACAGAAATCTATCCTGCCCTACAGGAAAGTAGAAGGGGAAGAAGATAAGAGAAGGGGGGAAGAGATAGAAGAGAGGGAGACTTGGGGATGGGGTATTCAGAATGCATGCCATCTTGGGGTGGGGGAGGGGTGAGATCAGGTGAAAATTTGGAGCTCAAAATCTCGTGGAAGTAAATGTTGAAAACTAAAAATAAATACTTTTTTTTAAATGGAAAAAACCCCCAAATGGCGTACATATTCTCAGTTTTACTAACAATGCAATCAGTGAGCCTACCTTCCCACAACCCCTCCAAACATCAACTATTCCCATCTTTTGTTGTCAACTTTGCCAATTTGCTAGGTATGAGGCAAACCTTAGGGGTTTTTTGATTTGCATTTCTCATTATTAGCCTTTTACATATGGCTGTTAATATGTTTCTTCAGAGAACTGTGTGTTCGTATCCTCTGGCTACCTCTCTATCAGGAAATAGCCTTTGGTGATATGCCTGTATATAAATATACATGTGTGTAAATATGGTTATGTATGTACATATACACATATGTATTATATACTTGGTCGTATACCTAGATATATAAATATCTTAGAAACCAAACCCTTATCTGAGCAAAATGATAAAAGTAATAATCATTTTCAATTCAATTCACTTTTAACAGTTGTTCTTTCTATTTACATTGTTTGTATTGTTTTCTTGGCTCTAGACTACCCTAATTGCTAAGATTTTCCCTTAACATAGAGCAGAAAGCTGCAACTCCTTGTCTCCTAATCCCCCCACCCCACCTTTTCCTGATCTCCTCTTCCCCAACATATATATGTACAGTTTTTAGAAAGTAACAGAAGCCAGTCATGGTGACCCATACCTATAATGCCTATTATGGGGAGGCTGAAGTAGTGAATCATCTGAGCTTAAGAGTTCTGAGTTATAGTAGGGCTAAAGCTGATGGAGCATCTGCACTAACTCTGGTACCAATATAATGATCCTCCAGGAGCATGGGCCACTAGGCTGTGCCCAAGGAGTGTTCAACCATTCCAGGTCAGATACAGAATGGTTTAAAGCTTCAGAGCTGATCAGCAATGGATCAGGCCTATGAGTGGCCACTAGACTTCCAGCCTGGGCCAGATAGGAAGACCCAGCCTCAAAAAAAAAAATGACAAAGGCAGAGAATGATAAGAATAAAAAAGATACATGCACGAGTCCTGGTTCTGCCCCCCACCCCTCTGTGACCAGGCACAATGTTCACATCTATTTCACACAATAGCCCTTTAAATACCTGAAGACAGTTATCATGTGTTCTCTCCACCCCACTCAATACACACACCTAAGACTATCTTCTCCAGGAGAAATATACTCAATTTCTTCAATTGATCAATCTTTTTTATGGAATAGCAGTTAGTCCCCTTAACCATCCTCATTGCCAAGCTCTGGGCATGCTCCAGTTTGCTAATGTCCTTCCTAAAATGTTTTGCCAAGAATAGAGTATAAGCCTTCTATAGGTGGCCTGACAACATCTGGATTGTCCTAATTTTCTAAAAGAGAAATTTCTCCCCCAGGAAGCCTTCGATGGTAGAGTATGTTTGTCTACAGAGGCAAGATAGCAGGAAATATCTGTCCTAAACAAGGCAAGGGTGGGGTAAACCAGAGAGGGGTATGGTGATAGAGAGGAAGGAAGAGACAAAGGCAGAGAGAGAAAGAAAGAGAAAGCTGTACACATCCCAAGAAAAGCACTGGCAAGGCTCTTTATAGAGCTTAAAACATTTCTACACACAAATCCTTTTACTCCATGGTACCTTTGGTCTGATTGATCGATAGATATAGATACAGACATAGATACAGATAGATAATAGACAGATAGGAAGATGGATAAATGAATAGATGGGTGGGTGGATAGATAGATGGATGTGTGGATGGATAGATATACGGATGAACATTTGTTAAGTGCCTACTATGTGCCAAATAGTTTGCTTAGTGCTGGGTATAGAAATACAAACAAGCAAGATAGTCCCTGCCCTCAAGGAATTTATGCTCTAAGGGGAGAAGACTAAACAGCTGGAAAAGAAAGGATAGCAGAGTGTGGAGATGGCCTGGAACTGGCATGGTATCTTGATTCCAGGCAAGATTAGTTGATAAATCACCCATTGGAGCTCAGTCACCCAGAGTCATCCAAAATGGGGGTGAGGAGTAAGGAGGGAGAGTGATGGGGATGATGGTTGGAGTAGGATAGAAGGTTGGCTATTAAAGGATAAAAGGTTTCTTTTCTCTCCTCCCCCATTTCATAGCTAGGAAAACTGAGTCCCAGAGTTTCATCAGTAAGTCAGGAGGGATCTCTGAGGTAAACAAGAAATGTGTCCCTTCCACTGCGGTGACAATGACTCATGAGCCCAGAGAAGTTATTTCTATCCTCAGCCTGAGAGCCAGTGTCTGCACTGAGCTCTGCTCTTCCTACTCCTCCACCTCCTGTGTAGAGATGGGGGTGGAGGGCAATGAAAGAGATGTGGGATGAAGTCCTGCCCCCCTCTTCATCCCCAACAATTCAGGGAAGTGGGAGCTGCCAATGCTACTTCAAGGCCCTTAAACTAGTGTTCCCAATGACGCAATGATGTGCTGTGTGACCTTGGGTGTCTGGCTGCACCTCTCTGGGCTAGTTTTAGACAGTTCTTCAGGCTTCTATAGACTGCTCAATGTGTGTGTGTGTGTGTGTGTGTGTGTGTGTGTGTGTGTGTACACATTTCTGTGTATGTGTATGTGCTAGGGGGAGGGAATAGAGAAAAATGATGATGTATTCTGGAAGCAAAAGTTCTGGAGTTTATAGCTTGGTCTTGGTAAAAGTACCACCTTGAGGTTTCCCAAGGCAATAGAGCTACCAGACTTTCAATGCTAAAGAGGAAAAAAAGATATGTCTTGGGGCTCTGGTGACCTGAGTTCCAGTCTCTTAATAAATGTTTATTGATTGATTGATAAACTCATTATGTGGCTTTGAGCAGGTCACACCATCTATTTGGGCCTCAGTTTGCTGCTTTGGAAAAGGAAAGTGCTAGATAACTTGATAGTGTCCAGGTTGCCTTCTAGTTTTAATATTATACTGAACTAGTAGATGAAGAAATACTCTCGATGTAGTTTACCTAGATCTTAGAAAAGCATTTTAAAAAGGAAGGCATCTTACATCGTTCTCAAGGAAAATGGAGAGATGTGGACTAGACAAAGAGAGACACAGAGAGAGAGGGAGAGAGAGAGAAAGAGAGACAGACAGAGACAGAGACACACATAGAGAGGCAGAGACAGAAAGAGACACAAAGAAAGGGAGAGACAGAGAGACAGAGACATAGAGAGAGACAGAGACATGGAGAGAGACAGAGACACACACGTAGAGATATTCAGAACAGACTGAATGTCTGGATCCAGAGAGCACTGGTTAATGGTTCAATGTCAATGTGGTTAAAGATCTCCAGGGGGGTAACATGAATCTGTGCTTGACTCTTTGCTAGTTAACATTTTTCTGTCAGGGACTTGGATAACAATATAGATGGAATGCTTATCATAATGGTAGATGGCATCAAGCTGGGTAAAATGGCTAACACTCTGGATAACATTCAGGGTCCCTGAAGGTCTTGACCTAATTGAGCACTACCTGAATCTAAGAAGATGAAATTCAATGGGAATAAATGCAATGTCTTACCAGGGTTCAAAAGACATCATAAAAAAGGATGGAAGAGGAATGTTTAGACAATTTGTCTGAAAAGGATCTGAGGGTTTTAGTGGGCTGCAAGCTCAATGCTATTCAGTAGCATGTTGAGGCAGCCCCCCAAAAAAAAAAGCTAATGTCACATAGGATGGCCCTAAGAGAGGCATCAATAATTTCCAGGAATAAATTAGTGAAAATCTCTCTGTCCTCTGTCCACATCAGACTACATCTGGACTATTGTGTTTGGTTGTAAGTGCCACAGTTTAAGAACACTGAAAAGCTAGTGGCACAGTGGATTGAGAGATGGACCTGGAATCAGAAAGACCTGAGTTCAAATCTATCCTTTGACATTTGCTAGCTGTATGACCTTGGGCAAGTCACTTCACTTCTGCCTGCCTCAGTTTCCTCAACCATAAAATGAAGGTGATGATAATAACACCTACTTTCCAGGGTTGTTGTGAGGATCAAATGAGCTAATATTTATGAAGTACTTTGTAAACTACTTTAAGTGCTGTGGAAAAGCTAATCATCAGTAACATAAGCAACAGCATTATTATTGTTATCATAAGGCAGAGAGTATCCAGAGGAGATCAGGGTGCTCAAAGATCTTGGGCCTGTGGCACATGAAGACAAATTAAAAAACTGAGCATGTTTAACATAGAGAAGAGAAGACTTGGGAAGATGGAGAGATGGAGAGGGAACATTATAGCCATTTTCTAGTATATGAAAGTCTGGAATATAAAAGAAGGATTCAGCTTGTTCTGTTTGATTCCTGAGGGCAGAATGAAAAGCGATGGATAGAAGTTGCCAAGAGGTTAATTGAGGCTAGATGTCAGGAAAAACTTCCCAGCCATTAGAGCTGTCCAAACTTGAGATGCATTGCCTTCAAGAGATGGTGGAAAGATGTTGATTAGACAGAAGTAATTAGATGGATTCAGACCCCAAAGAGAAATGGTTCGATGCCAGTGTGTCCAGAAATCTCCAAGAAGTACCATAGAGATACAACCCAGGTTTCCCCACACTGTAGGTCTTCTCACAGAGCTTGGGGAGCACTTGCCAAGTGTATGCTAGTGGGGATCCCTTTCAGATATTATTAGTCAGGTGAGATAGTTACTAGGGCAGCTAGGTGGTGCAATGGATAGAGTAGGAAGACTCATCTTCATGAGTTCAAATCTGGACTCAGACACTTACTAGCTGTGTTACCCTGGGTTAGGTGACTTTCCCAGGGTCACACAGCTAGTAAGCTTTGAACTTGCTAAGATTTGAACTCAGGAAGATGAGTCTTCCTGACTCCAGACCCAGCACTCTATGCACTGTGCCACCTAGCTGCCCTGATAACCTTTTTGTTATTGCTGTTGAGTCCTCTCAGTTGTGTCCAGTTCTTTGTGACCCCATTTTGGGTTTTCCTGGGAAAGATAATAGAGCAGTTTGCCGTTTTCTTCTCCAGCTCATTTTAGAGATGAGAAAACTGAGCCAAGCAGGGTTAAGTGACATGCCCAGGGTAACACAGCTAATAAGCATGGGAGGCAGGATTCGAACCTAGGTCTCTCTAAGTCCAGCACTTTATATACTGTACCAAATTGCCTTTGTAGAAGGGGCAGCAGAGTGGAGTCAATAGAATGTTGGCTCCAAACTCAGGGAAATCTGGGGCAAATTCCTCTCTGGCATTTTCTTAGCTGTGAAACTATGAACAAGCCACTTGATTTTTAAGATCTTCAGATTTCTCATTTTTAAAAACAAAAACAGGGTGGGTGGGGAAGGGTGGTGATAAGAATGGTTTATAGAAACTACTTGTCTTGAGGCTGAAATTGGATAAAGTATTTAAAGTGATTTACAAACTTTCCTGTTTTTCTTTGTTTCAAGAGAAGGTTCAAAGGAAGAGATCTGACAGTGTGTCTCCTTCCCTTCTCTGTAGGGGTATACTATGGACCCCATAGACAGGGATAGGGGGGTAGGGGGGCGGGGGAGAGGTACTTGACTGGTACACTAATTAGTTTTGCTGAATTGCTTTGCTTTCCTTTTTTCTTTCTTTCTTCTTGGTGGTAAGGGATGGCTCTCCCGGTGAAGGTGGGGGAAGGGATGCATTGGGAAACAGTCATTGTAATAACAAAAAATATCAATAAAAATTAATTTTTAAAAAGGTAGGGTTCAGTGGGAAGAGGTGGGGAAGAGGGGAGCAGATCTAGAAGTGACTGTGATGTAAAAGGAAATCAATAAAACTTACTTTTAAAAATTACATCAAAAAAATAACAAACATTTATTTTCTTTACTTCCCATCTCCTCCTGCCCAAAGTGGAGGTGGGGGAGGACCAGCCCATGCAACAAATATGAATAGCCTAAGCAAAACAAATTCCCACATTGGCCGTGTCTAAAAATATGTTTCAGGCTTCATCTTGAATCCATCACCTGTTGATTGGGAGATGGGTAGCGTTCCTCATCACTGATCTGAAATCATGGCTGACCATTGAAGAAAGCATGATGTAAATGCTAGTTATGATTGCTATTTTCACATTTATCTGAGAATGAAATATGCCCAGATTCCTGCCCTCATTTGAATGTTTGCTCTCATTCATGATGACTAAGTTTATCATTTTAAGATGACCCTCAAACCCCCAAATTCCTCCTCCCACCCTCTCCAGCCCTGCTCCTTCACTGTCTGGGGTTGGTTTCTCCATTCTCCCCCCTCTCTCCATTTTCCCAATCCTTCCCCAGTCCCCTTCAGATTCCTAAACCCATGTGAAACTGGTCTTGAGAAGACTGGAACCTGAGCTTCTTGGATTATACCCGCTCTTGGACCTTGGAAGGAATTGTGAGGACTCCTAGTCACTCCCCCTCCCCAATTTGGGGAACATCCTGGATCAATTATTTCTCTCTCCTATCATCCCAAACAAGCAGAAGATTCCAACATGTATATCCTCCCACACCCCCTCCTCCAGTTTTCCTGTGTCCCCAGGGATGGCCATTGTCCCCACTTCTGTAAATAAACAGAGCAGCTGAGACATGTGCAGGACACAGGCTTGGGACAGGAACCCCAACCTTTAAAGATCCAGTATCTCCATTCAGTCCTCCACACTGTCCCCTCCCATTTTGTATTCTCCTCTTGATCAAGGTCACGATCAGGCGCCTGGGCAAGGATGGGGCCAAGCATGTCTGGTTCTTATTTTTTGGAGAAAAAAATTAAAGTCCTTAAAAAATTTTTTTTAGAATAAATATTTTTAAAAAATTAGAGTCCTGCTCTGAGGCTGGGAATTATAATAGATCAGAATGTTAGAGCTGAAGGCATTAAGTTATTACTGTGGTAGGGATCAGTGTTAGAAACCACTAGAGTACTGGATCATAAATTCAGAAACCACTGAATACAGCCCCTTTATTCTATAAATGAGGAAATCTAGGCAAAGAGAATTAAGTGACTTGTCCAAGGTCATACAATAGGTGCCTGAGATGATATTTTAACCCATCCACAATGCCACATATCTTAAAGATAAGGGAGATCAGGCTAGAGAGGGCAAATGACTTAATTAAAGTTACACAGTTAATTAGTGGCAAAGTTGAGACTTAGAACCCAGATCTCCTGACTTCTGTTGCAGTATTCTTTTTACTACATCAAGATGTCTCTTCTAGGGGTCAGAATGATCAGTATCCAGCTTTCTAGTTCAGCAGGTACTCTGACCCTCTAGTTTCATCTCTCTGTTTTTCTCCCCGCCTCTTCAGCCTGTTCTCCTCGTCATGCCCCGACCCCAAAGCCCTCCAACTCCCCAGGGGTGGGACACAGAGGATACCTGGGTCTTGCTTCTTGCAGGCAGACGGCTCACCCTCCCCACTCCACCCTCTGCCTCAGGAAATAGGGCTGGTGAGGATGGAAACCAAGAGCTAAGGCAAGGAAGTTTATTTTCCAAGAAACATCTAAACACATGGAGGGTATTTTTAGCGTGTGGCTCCCTTCCGGATTCCTGATCTAAACAACAGGCTCCAAGAGAGAGGTCCCACCAGACAGCACTGAATCTGTAGACAGCAACTCTTGGAGTAGAGGAAGAGGAGCCTGAGTTTTCTAATCTTGATTCCATTCTGACCCATGTCAAGGGAACCTGGGTTGTCTGCCCCCATCTCCCCTATGTCGATTACTCAGATTCCCTTGCTTGTCCAGTAAAGTCCCCCGGGTAAAACAACAACAACAAAAAAAATTACCAGATTATTCTTATAGAATCATAGAATTTCAGAATTGGAAGGACCTCAGAGGCCATTTAGTCTAGCCTAGACAAAGAATTGCCTCTACAAGACCACCAAAGAGTGGCCAGCTACTTTTTTTTTTTTTGAGGCAATCAGGGTTAAATGATTTGCCCAGGGTCATGCAGCTAGTAAGTGTCTGAGGCTACATTTGAACAGAGGTCCTCCTGACTGCAGGGAGTCTTTCTTCTGTGCTCTCTAGCTGCCCCCGCCTGCTACTTTTTACCTTGACTCCTCCACCAAGGGTAAACTCTACCTCTTGAGACAGCTCATTCTAGTTTTCAATAGCACTAATCAATTGGAAGTTTTCCCTTTACTATGACATAAATTTGTCTCTCTGCAGCTTCCATGCAATCATTGCTTTTAGTTCTGCCCACTGGGGTCAAACTAAACAAGCCTAATACCTCTTCCACAGTGTTTCAGGACCAATAACATGTACTCCCATAGTACTTTCTTAAAGTATTGGAGGCCAAAAATAAAGTCTTTCCAAAGTCTTCTATCCTCCAAATTCAGTGGTTCCCACCCAGTTCATCTGACTTATCTTCACATGGCTTTTGAGATCATTCATTATTCTAGTTGGATGCTCTCCATCTTCTTAATTAGTCAGTCAGTAAACATTTATTAAGTGGCTGCTTATATGCTAGTCACTGTGCTAAGCACTAGGGATACAGATATGAAAAAAGATACACAGTTCTTGTTCTCAAAGAGCTTACAGTCTAATAGGGGAAGACAGTACTTAGGTGGAAGCTGAAAAGGAAGGGGGGAATTAACTGGAGAGAGTATGGTGGAAAAGTCTGAGAAGTCCCAAAGTAGTACATTAATGTCTTGAACGTGATACTCGAGATTACCTGATTAGGGCAGATTTTATACAGTAGGACACTCACTTCTGCACTCCTGGATGCAACGTTTCTTTCAGTGCAGCCTGAGATCATATTTGTTTTGTTTGGGTTTTTTGGACTACCATATTGCACTATTGATGCATATTGAATTTGCGTGAGATGCATGAATGAGTCTATGGTACATTCAAACCCCAAGATCTTTTTCAGACAAACTGCTACCTAGTCAAATATCTCCCATCTTTTACTGGTGAAATTGACTTAATGAACCAAAGTGTAGAAATTGACATTCATCCCTATTAAATTTCATCTTATTAAATTCAACCCCATGTTCTAGCTTGGAGATAGCTTTTAGATCCTGATCCTGTCATTCAAAATGTCATACTATTTATTCCTTTATGAAGGGCATTGATAAAAATATTAAACAATGTAAGGTCAAGGGCAAATCCTTGGGGACCTCCAATAGAGATGTCATTCCAAGTAGACAATGGACCATTAATAACTTCTCCTTTAACTGGCTATCCAAACAAGTGCTGATTCTACCTAACTGTACTATTGTCCAGCCTGTATGTCTCCATTTTGTTCACAAGAATAGCGTGAAAGATTTTGTCAAACGTTTTGATGAAATCTAGGGAAAACATGGCTATAATATTTCCCTACTGTATACAACTAATAACAGAAATGAAGTTAGTCTGTCATCACCTATTCTTGATAAAGAAATGCTAAATGTTTGTGGCCTCTAATTCCTTTTCTTTTAAAAATTTTAATCATTTTTATCTCTCCCTCCTATTTTAATTAACATCACAATAATTTCTGAACATGCCCTTCCCTGATCCAGTGGTCTTATAACAAAATTGTAACAAGAAAGAACAAAACAGCAGTTCACCAAAACTAACACACATTGACCATGTCTCACAGTGTATTCAATATTCCAGAGCCACAATCTCTCACCTCTGCAAAGAAGAGAAGAAAGTGCGTTTTCTCAGTTCTCCTCTGGAACCAAATCTGGTCATTATAATTTTTTTTTAATTTTACATTCTTTTTTCAGTTTGAGTTCCAAATTCTCTCCCTCCCTCCAGCCCCCATCCACCCATTGAAAAGACAAGCAATATGATACCCATTATACATGTGAATTAATGTAAGCTATATTTCAATATTATCCAAGTTACCAAAAAAAGCAAGAAAAAAATAAAGAAGGTGAAAAAATATGCTTCAATTAACATTTGAGAGTTTATAGTTTTCTCTCTGGAGGTGTACACCGTTTTTCATCATGAGCCCTTTAGAATTGTCATGGATCATTGTATTGATCAGACTAGCTAAGTCTTTCACAGTTCATGGTTACAATATTACTGTTACCATGTACAATATTTTCCTGGTTCTTCTTACTTCACTTGGCATCAATTTTTTTCTAAAAAAAAAAGCCCTAGTTTTTCTAAAAGCGTCTTGCTTGTCATTTTTTATAGCACAAAAGTACTCTATCACAATCATGTACCTTGACTTCTTCAGCCATTCCCCAATGGATGAGCATCTCCTCAATTTCCAATTCTTTGCCACCACAGAAAGAGCTGCTATAAATGTTTTGTTCCTTTCCTTTTTTCTTTTATCTCTTTGGGATACAGTCAGTCATGATAACAATCCAACATTTTATTTTGGTTTTTTGTTCTTTCAGTTTATACTGCTGTAGTCATTATGTACATTGTTTTTCTGGTTCTACTCACTTCACTCTGCATCAGTTCCTGCTTCCTTTTCTTGACATTCATTAAACATCCCTTTAAAATATATTCTAACATTTTGGCAAGAATTAGTCACTGAGGGCAAGAGAAAAGATAAAGGACACTAATCTGAAGAAATGACAGGGCCAGGGGCAGCTAGGTGGCGCAGTGGATAGACCACCGGCCGTGGAGTCAGGAGGACCTGAGTTCAAATCTGGCCTCAGACACAAAACACTAGCTGTGTGACCCTGGGCAAGTCATTTAACCCTGTTGCCTAGTCCCCCCCCAAAAAAAAAAAACTGGCAGGGCCAAATGAAGGTTTCTTTGAGGATCAGGGATACCTGGGTATATCTGGAGGAAGAATAGAAGGAGTCAATGTATAAGGTGAAGATAGAGAAAATGAGAAAGAATGGTTGAGAAGGCAAATTTCTGGAGGAGATGAGAAGGTAGAGGATTGTGGAAACAGCACTAAGGGCTCTTTTTGTTTTACAGAATATTAAGAAATAATTTTTGACTGTTATAGTCTAGAGTCCTAGGTCTCATCAGAATGAAAAAGCTTTGCAGAACTTTGTCAGTCTTCCTTGAATAAAAGACTTAACCAGGAGGTTAAAGAGGCAAAGTCCTAATCTAAAGTCTGGTTTCATTTAATCAGTTTTCAGAATTGAAATCAATCAAATCAGTCAGTCAATGAGAATTTAGTAAGGGTTTACTATATCCCAGGCACTGAGTTGAGCTCTGAGGATACAAAGAACAGCAATCTCAAGGAGCTTACATTCTAATAGGGAAGATATCACGCAAACGACTATTTGCGTGGTGGTGTTCAATTGTTTCCAGTAATGTCCAACTCTTCATAAGTCCATTTGGAGTTTTCTTGGCAGAGATACTGGAGTGGTTTGCCATTTCCTTTTCCAGCTCACTTTACAGATGAGGAAACTGAGGCCAACAGGGTTAAGGGACTTGCCCAGGATCACACAGCTGGTAAGTCTCTGAGGCTGGATTTGACCTCAAGGTCCTCCAAACTCCAGGACTGGCAGTCTAACCATGGCACCACCTAGTTGCCCCTAAACGATTATGTACATACAAGAAATATATAGTGTAAATGGGAAAGGAACTCAGAGGGAATGCATTAATAGCAGAGGAGGAGAGTTAAGCCCTAGGAAAATAGGATTAGACCTGAGTCTTAAAGGAAGCCAGGAGCGAAAACACTCTAGACAGGGAGTACAGTGCAAAGGTTGGGAGATGGAGTGGTATGTGGAAGGAATACCAATTAAGAGGAATATTTCTTTGTCCGCCTTTGACCAGGTTGAAAGAGAGTAGTTCTCTCTTAGAGGGAAAGGTTCATGATGAGTGATTGATTTCAAGAAAATATTTCTCTAAGGGTGCTACTATATTCATATTACTATTGTTACCTATAAGCAAAAACTTTTTTTAGTAAACATTAATTTGAAACCCTGCATTTTATCTTGTGGAATCTCCCCTTTTGTTTCCTGAGTACTATGAAATCTAAGTTGATATTGCTTGGATCAGAGAGAATTCCAATGAAGAGGGGTGGAACTCTGCCCATTTGGACTGTTCTCCATGGAGAAATGCTTGTAAATATTAATAAGTTCTCCCTGACAGACTTCGGCTAAAATACAAAGTACAGAGTTTTTCTCTCTCAAAATCAAGAGCGCAGGAACACCATCCTGGTTCAGTGGAAAGAGTGGATTTGGATTCAGAGGTCCTGAGTTTGAATCCTCCCTCTGCCACTTATTAGCTGTGTGAACACAGAAAACTCGCTTGACCTTTCTAGTCTCAGCTCTTTATCTGAAAAATGAGGGGTTTGGACCAGATGGCCTAGAGCTATGATTTTACAGTTGACCTTGGCAAGGAGATCCACCTATTTATCTGAGATTGGTGCAAAAGAGACAATAAGAGATGCAGAAGGGGTGTAAGATATGGAGCAGATGGGAGCTTCATGGCTGGCCTTTATACTTAGTAAACTAGGAGAAGTCCTTTGCTGAGAGAGAAGTTAGAGGAAGTACTCCAGCAGGGATGGGCAGAAAAGAAGTTTAAGATAACTACTAAGGAGGGGGCAGCTAAGTGGCGCGGTGAATAGAGCACCAGCCCTGGATTCAGGAGGACCTGAGTTCAAATTCGGCCTCAGACACATAACACTTCCTAGCTGTGTGACCCTGGGCAAGTCACTTAACCCCATTGCCTAGGCAAAAAACCAAACCAAAACAAACAAACAAAAAGATAACTACTAAGGAAAGTGAAGCAGAGGAAGCTCATCACATTCCCAGGCAGTTTGCCACCGACTTTGGCCTTGAAGAGAGTGGAAGGAGAGGTTTACCATGGAGACTGAAAGGTGTTATAGGACTGTGAGCTAGGATTATTACTATTAAACTAGGAATAACAGACTAGAAGGGTCCTGTAATTTCTGCTTGGCCTTAGAAAGACAGAGCTAAGATCGAGGAATACTAGAAAGGAAAGTCAAGCCTTTTTGAAAGAAAGCATGTTTGATTATAGCAAAGAGCTAAGATGGTGGAGTAGAGAAGCACTCAGCTGAGCTCTCCCAAATTCCCCTCCAAATTAAAATAACACCTCAAATCAAATTCTGGAGTGGCAGAACCAACGAAAAATTAGGTGAAGCAATTTTGCAGCCCGAGACAAGTTGGTAGATCAACAGGAAAGGTCTATCTCACCAGGGTGGTGGTAGTGGTGGTGGGGTAGAGCAAAGGGCAGCCGCCACAGCACAGACCCCACTCCCGCAAACCAGCAGTGGACCTGGGAAGTGGCTGCATTGGCTAGAGTAGTAGCTTTGGGAGCCCTCAGCCCATTGCAGGGGTGGTGGTAGTGAGAGGGGTCGAATAACTGGTTGGCAGGAGATTGCAAGGTATCCTTTGCTAGGGCTGGATTCAGGTCCTGTTGTATTGCCCATACACAGTTCTCAGTCACAGTCCCAAGGCCAAAAGGAGCAATAGTAATTGTGGTCTCAGGAGAACAAGGGCCCTGGTCAAAGTTCCAAGGTGGAGAGGAGTGCTTGTGGACACTCACAGGGGAAAATGGGCCCCTGGTCTGATTTCCAAGACCGAGGAAAGAACTAGCAATTGTTACTGCTGGAGATCAACAGACCTGGTCGTGGCCTCAGGACCTGGAGGAGTACTAGCATTGGTGGCAACAGAGGAACAAAGTACCTTCCTGGGTAAAGGCCAGAGCACAGACAAGGAGAGCGGTGACTACACACTTCCCTAGAGTACACGACCTTGGAAGAACCAAAAAACTTACAGACCCTTAGAGCTAGTTCTGAAGACAACAGCAAGAAAGGCCCAAGGTTAGAATAGTACACCTTCTACTTCAAGAGCAGAGCCCAGCTTTAACATAAAATTAAAAGTCAAGAGATAAGATGGAAAAAGAGCAGACAAAAAAAAAATAATCTGACCGTATCAAATTAACGTGGTGACAGGGAAGGGCAAGACACAAACTCAGAAGAAGATAATGATTTCAAAGCAGATACAAACGAAGCCTTAAAGAAAATTTTGAAATGAATACAAGTCCAACCAGAACTCCTTGAAGAGGTCAAAAAGATTATTAAAAAACCAAATAAGAGAGGTAGAGAAAAAATTGGGAAAAGAAATGAGAGTGACACAAGAAAATTATGAAAAGAGAGTCAATGACTTGATAAAAGAGATATAAAAATCCACTGAAGAGAAGAATGCCTTAAAAAGTAGAACTGGCCACATGAAAAAAAAGCAGTACAAAAATTCACTGAAGAAAAGAACTTAAAAATTAGAATTGGGCAAATGGAAGCTAATGACTCCACTAGACACCAAGAGACAATAAAACAAAATAAAAAGAATGGAAAAAAATAGAAGAAAATGTGAATTATCGCATTAGGAAGACAACTGACCTGAAAAACAGATCAAGGAGAGATAATTTAAGAATTATTGGACTACCTGAAAGCCATGACCAAAAAAAGAGCCGAAATATCACATTTCAAGAAGTTATCAAGGAAAACTGTCCTGATATCCTAAAAACAGAGAATAAAATAGGAATTCAAAGAATCCACTGATCACCTTCTGAAAGAGATCCCAAAATGAAATTTATATTTCAGGAATATTATAGCCAAATTCCAGAGGTCCCATGTCAAGGAGAAAATATTGTAAGCAGCCTGAAAGAAACAGTCTGGACATCTTGGAGCCACAGTCAGGATAACACAAGATTTAGCAGCTTCCATATTAAAAGATCAATGGACTTGGGATATGATATTCTGGAAAGCAAAGGAGCTAGGATTATAATAAAAAATAACCTATCCAGCAAAACTGAGTATAATTCTTCAGAGGAAAAAATGAAAATTTAATGAAATAAAGAACTTTCAAGCATTGCTGAGGAAAAGACCAGAGCTGAATAGAAAATTTAACTTTCAAACATGAGACTCAAGAGAAGCATGAAAAGGTGTAAATGGAAGAGAAATCATAAGAGAATCAATAAGGGTAGATTGTTTATACTCCTATGTGGGAAGATGATAATTGTAACTCCTAAGAATTTTATCATTCTAAGGGCAGTTACCAGATCTAAAACTGTATTACAAAGAAGTAATCATCAAAAATCATCTAAATGACAGCTAGGTGGTACAGTGGATAGTGGGCTGGGCCTGCAGTCAGGAAGATGAGTTCAAATCTGGCAAATCATTTAACCCTGTTTGCCTCAGTTCCTCATCTGCAAAATGAGCTGGAGAAGGAAATGGCAAACCACTCCAGCATCTTTGCCAAGAAAACCCAAAATAGGGTCACCAAAGAGTTGGTAATGATTAAAATGATTGAACAACAACAACAAATTATCAAAACAATGTGGGGCTGGCTAAGAAATAGAATGGTAGATTAGTGGAATAGACCAGGTACACAACACACAGTAGTAAATGACCATAATAATCAAGTGTTTGGCAAATCCAAAGATCCATGATTTTGGGACAAGAAATCACTATTTGACAAAAATTGCTGGGAAAACCAGAAAGCAGTTTGGCGGAAACTAGGTATAGACCAATACCTCACATCATATGCCAAGATAAAGTCAAAATGGATGCATGATTTAGACAAATTAGGGGACGGAATATTTAACCTGTCAGATTTATAAGTAAGGGAAGAGTTTATGACCAAACAAGAGATAGAGAGCCTTACAGGGTGTAAAATGGATAATTTTGATCACATCAAATTAAAAAGGCTTTGTACAAACAAAACCGAAGTATCCAAGATTAGAAAGAAAACAGGAAAATGGGAGAGTTTTTTTTATAGCAAGTCTCTCTGATAAAGGCCTTATTTCCCAAGTATATAGAAAACTGTCAATTTTATAAGAATACAAGTCATTCCCCAATTGATAAATGGTCAAAAGATATGAACAGTTTTTAGAAGAAGAAATTAAAGTTATCTAGTCATATGAAAAAAAATGATCTAAATAATAATTAATTAGAGAAATGCAAATTAAAACAACTCTGAGGTTCCACCTCACACATATCAGATTGGCTAATATGATGGAAAAGGAAAATGACAAATGTTAGAGGGAATATGGAAAAATTGGGACTCTAATGCAGTGTTGGGTAGCTGGTGGCACAGTGGATAGAGTGCTGGACCTGAAGTCAGGAAGACTTGAGTTCAAATCTAGCCTCAGACACTTACTAGCTGTGTGACCCTAGACAAGTCACTTAATCATGTTTGCCTCGGTTTCCCTCATCTGTAACATGACTTGGAGAAGGAAATGGCAAACACCCCAGTATCTTTACAAAGAAAACCTCAAATGAGGTCATGAAGAGTCAGACATGACTGAAAAACAACTAAAAACAAATGTGCTGTTGGTGGAGTTGTGAACCAATCCAACCATTCTGGAGAGCAATTTGAAAGTAAGCCCAAAGAGCTATAACTCTTTGCATGCCCTGTGACCCAGCAATACCACTACCAGGTCTGCACCCCAAAGAGACCAAAGAAAAAGGAAAAGGACTAATATGTATAAAAATAGTTATATCAGATCTTTTGTGGTGACAAAGAACTGGAAATTAAGGGGATATCCATCAACTGGGGAATGACCAAACAAGCTGTAGTATAAGATTGTGATGGAATACTATTGTGCTGTAAGATATGATGAGCAAGATGTTTTCAGAAAAACCTGGGAAGATTTCCAAGGACTGATACATAGTGAAACAAGCAGAACCAGGAGAACATTATACACAGTAACAGCAAAATCGTATGATGGTCAACTGTGAATGACTTAGCTATTTTCAGCAATACAATGATTCAAGATAATGCTGAAGGATTTATGATGAGAAAAAATGCCATATACCTCCAGAGAAAGAACTAATGGAATCTAAATGCAGATTGAAGCATATTTTTAAAATTTTATTATTCTGGGGGGGGCGGTGTTGGTCTGTATTTTCTTTTGCAACATGACTAATGTGGAAATGTTTTGCAAGACTCCACGTGTGCAATCTATATCAAATTGCTTGCCTTCTCAAGGAGGGTGGAGGGGACAAAGGGAGGGACAGAATTTGGAACTCAAATTAAAAAAAAAGAAAGTTAAAAATTTTTTGTTTACATATAATTGAGAAAAGATAAAATTAAAAAACAGTAAAAGAAAGAGAGAAGAAGAAAGCACTTTTCATTGACTGGAGCTATCCAATAGGTTTGCCTCACAGGGAACTTCTTTCTCCATTACTGGAGATTTTTGAGGCTTCCACTTTTGGGTTTCTCATGGAAGATATGTAAGTATATAGATAGGTTGGCTAAATGTGGCTCAAGGGAATCATGGACAGATTTCTCAGGAATCTGTCTCATTTTTCTCTTAGGAAACTGAGGTTTCTCCCTTGAGGAAAGCCTGAGACAGGAAGGGCCATGGCTGGTTTCTTGAGTTCCTTCCTCTGCCTATGTCCAAGAGGTGTGTTGGACAAGAATTGTCATCTATCTGCTCCTGCCCCCAAATATTGCTGGTCTTGGAGTATGAGTCTAGTGTAGAACAAAAGACAATGACTAGGTCTTTGCTACTGTTCTTCTTTTGTTCTCAAAGAGGACCAATGACATCCTGAAAGTGATGTCTTGACTTGCAAGTAAACAGGATTTAAATGAGCACGGTATGCAAAGTCGCCAGCCTCACTCTCTCCTCCAGAGTCATTGGAGTCCAGTGGCAAGATAAGAGTCAAGATGACTGGTGATGACCCCATTAGGTCTCTAGACCTTAAAGGGAGGGTAGCCCCAAGCTTCTAAACTCTGGCTTGGTCCCTCCCATCGAACACTGCTTATACCAAATAGCAAATAAGAAGTAGACACATTCATCTAAGCAAACAATAAACAGAAATCAGAGCTATTACACAGATAACCAGAAGATATACTAGAAGATGAATAGAGTGAGTGAACTCTACAGCTGGGAGTGAGATATGTGGGTTCAAGCCAGGAAGAAATCCCTAATCTCACCCAAGGGGAAATTTCCTCAAGTATCTAGAGAGACAAGCTAAAAATGTGTTAAGGAACAAGCTTCCCATACATGTCTGCAGCTTCCGAAGTCTGTGTGTTTCTTCTGAAGAATTCCAGAACCACCTCTAGAATCATCTCTGCCCCTTATGTAGGTCCTCTGGTTGCCTGGCATTCAGTATTTTCTCCAACAATTCTGAGTCAAATCTCCGAATACACAGCTGCATGTAAAATGTATCAGATGTAGGTAAAAGTCCAGTTACACAAGCTAAATCCCTCTGTATGCACTCTCTCAAAGTCAAAAGGAGAGCCAATAAGAGTCATCCCAAGAATAGAAACAATGAGCAAATTAACATGTCCTGAGCCTTTGAGAACCCAGGCGAAGGGCCTAAAGGCATGACTTTGCTTGGGCCTGACTCTGGGTTGCCATGGCTCCTGTGAGTTTCTGGATCTGAATTTTGTGTATTTGTTACAAAAAGATGATTTTGGGGAGAGGGGAAAACATGTACTCTCAGAGGGGGACGAGATGATTGAGAAAGCCGAGTGGATAATAGACTGGATAACAGAGAATGCTGTCAGTCCTGCCTCAGACACTGACTGGTTGTTTGTCCATGGGCAAGTCACTTATCTTTCTCAGCCTTGTTTCCCTCTTTGTAAAATGAAGGTGATAGATGTATAATTGATATCATATTGCTTTCCCACTCAAGGGGTGAGAGTTGGGAAACTCAAAATATTAAAAGTGTTAAAAATTTTTACATATAATTGGGAAATATTTAACAAAACAAAAATATATTTTAAAATGGAGATGATAATAAGAGCACCTATTTTATAAGGTGGTTGTGAAATGAGGTATTTATGTGCTTTGTAAACCTTAAAACTATATGTGTTTTTGTTATTATTATGTTGATGCTTAATAACAAACAGAACAAAGTGGAGAATAAAGCATGATGATAATCACAACAGTGGATGAGCAGAAAGAGATATACAATAATATCCCCATCAAACTGTAGCCCAGTGCCTGGCACATAGTAGACACTTAAGTTGAATTGACTGACTACTGTAGCTTTTCCAAACATGCTTTTTGTAGGTCTACAGAAAATAAGCTTATATCCCAAAACTTTTATTCAATTACAAAAATCAATTATTTTCCCCCCATGCCATGGTTCATCAAACACAAAAGAGCAGTAACATTGACTATTTCTATTTAAACTCCGTGGAACGTACAAATGAGCAAAATGAAATGACAAGCCCTAGGTAGCAGGCCAGGGCATCACTATTTGGCTTGCCGTCGTCTCCAGGACTCAGGGCTTGGCACATGGAGAAAGTTAGCCCCACACATGGACACATCCTTACTGGGAGGAAGAAGGTCAGGACTGAGGCACCAAGTGGTTGATCCTTTCTGAGGAGAACTGGGAGGCGCTAGAACAGTCAGCACTGCCAGGGGATGTGTGTAATTTCTTTCCTAGGTGGGGAGACTTAGGGGGCTTAATCTCTTCGATGGGAAAGAAGGTATTTTTCAAAATGAAAAAGATTCTCTTCCACTTGGTCTAACTGGGAACAAAAGGCTGAAAGAGCCACACACCAGCTGGGGTAGTCATTCCAGGACCCCCCGGGGGAGGACATTTGTCTCTTGCTTCTGACAGCTGGAATTCCCCACTGGAAGTAGAGCTAGCAAGGCCAGACCACTCCTGAGAACCCCTGCGCTGGGAGATAGGACCCCCTGGATCCCCTCCCCCTCTCCTGGCCTCTCCTTCAATGACCTTGGGTGAGAGTCAGTGAGTGAGCTGGCATCAGTTATTGCTTCCCTGGCCCAACACGCCTCCCTTCCCCCCGCCACCTCCCTCCTTGATTTTCTCATGTGCACCATAATAGAGCCTGGCTGGTTTGTTCCCTGTCACTGGAAAAGCTGTGCTCATTCCAGCCCCTGGACTGTCCCGGCCCCACACGAAGCTGTGATGGGGAACTCAGGGCTGATTCTGCAAGTTATTATCGAAGGGTGACTCCCTGGAGGTGACCAGGGGCCTGGTGGGGGGGTGGGGGTCTGGCTTGGGGGAGGGGTAAGGATCTCTTGGTCAAAACTGCTTCCCAGAGACATTGTGTTGGTATCTTGATCTCTTCTTCTCACTGGGACTGTACTTACTATATTAACTGAGTTCATATTGAAGTCAGCGGTGCTAAGGATGCTCTCTCCCAAGATTTCTGAGCGTCTTGAGCACCTGAATTGTTTTGTTGAAAGAGGCCTGATCCAGGGTAAAGGAGGAAAATAGGATTCACCCACTTTGTGGCTCTGAAATCAGAGGATCACTGGAAGGAACCCTAGTGGTCATCCAATACAACTCTTTTATTTTATAGAGGAGGAAACTGAGGCCCAAGGAGCTTGTGACTTGCCCAAGATCATATAGTTACTAAGTGACAGGGTCAGAATTCGAATTCAAGTCTTCCCACCACAATTCCAGCCTAGAGCTAATGCATTCCATTGGGGAATGGGAGGAAGAGGATCCATTTATCCTCAAAAGGGAAAAAACTGACTTCCCAGGGGCCCAACCCTGAGGATCTCTAGGCCCCTGGTGTTGTCCTAGCTGTCACCACCACTTCCAACATGCACACACACACACACACACACACACACACACACACCCCCCAACTATAACCATCCCCCTATCCCTCATAGGCTGGAACCTAAGCTCAAGGGAGAATGGAAGTCAAATGTTCAAGCCTCCAGGCTCTCCCTCACTACTGCCGCTGTTATGGAAACCAGGCTGGTCACTGGGAGCTCAGCACACGTGGTCAGTGGGTGACTAGAGATTGTGGATGTGTGAAGAAGGGGGGCAGGGTGTGGAGGTAGTGAGCTGTTCCCATGACTATTTATTGGTAGTCACGCCAAGTATAGATGGTGGTAAGGTCAGCGAGGAAAGAAACTATTTATTGCTTTCGAGTTCCTGCTGGGGCTCCCTTCTGGCTGAACCAGAGAAACCAAGGCATTTGGGAAGACGCCAAACAGCCTCTGCCCCTGCTAAAAGAGTCCCTAAAGATCACCTACCTCAAATTCTTCTTGCTATCAGCTCCCCAGGGGGATGGTGGGGAACCCTTCAGGATCTCACAAATGTTTGCAAGACCACACAAACTCAAGCTGTAAAATAGTATACCAGACAATTGGTATGCTCCCATCAAATGCAGAAATCTTCTCCACATTCCTGAAAGGTCATCATCCAATCTGCTTCAAAGTGGCCATTGACTTAGAGCTTACTACCTTTTGGAAGGGAAGCCTGTTTGTTTTTCTTTCTTTTTTCAATGTGGGAGTGAAAAGAGATTGGGGGTGGGGGTGGGGATGAGGATTGGGATAGGGTAGCAAAAAGAAAAAAAGGAGAAAGAGAAGAACAGAAAGAAAAATAAATGAAAAGAAAAAAAGGGCCATTGAGGCACTTCTTTTTCAAAAAACGAAGAAAAAAAGATGGAAGGAAGGCTAGAGGGGAGACCAGACAAATAGCACAGCTTTGAAAGCTACACAGGTTTCTCTTACAATATACTTTTTATTTTTGAAAGCAAGCTCTGTGGAATAGAGACTTGCAGTTTCACATACAGTCCTCTGCTTCTGTATTATGTATATGCAAATGCATGTTTTATTTGTTGTCAGGTTCAGAATAAAAACAGAATTTTAAAAAAAGAAAAAAAATTTGTCACAGAGTCAGACATTTAGAGCCTTAGAGATCATCTGGTTCAACCCTCTCATTTCACAGATGAGGAGCCTTCCTTCTGAGATTACTTTTCATGGACTTTGTATATATTTTATATGGACACAGTTGTTTCCATGTTATCTCCCCATTTAGAATGTGAGCTCCTTGAGGGCAAGGGCTGTGCTTGTTCCTCATGTAGCACAGTGCCTGGCACGTACTAAACTGTTAATAAACGCTTATTGACTAAGTGACTTACCCGAAGTTACACGACTAATAAAAGGCAGAACTGGGATCAAACCCAGACCCCCATAACTTAAAATCCAGTGCAGCAGTTACAGTGCCAGGCCTGGAGTCAGGAAGACTTGAATTCAAATGTGACCTCAGATACTTGCTAGCTGTGTGACCCTAGGCAAAGTCCCTTAACCCCTGTGTGCCTCAGTTTCCTCATCTGTAAAATGGGAATAATAATAGCATCTACTTCTGAAGGTTGTTGTGAGGATCAAACGAGATAATAATGGTAAATGGCTTACTTAGCAAAGTGCCTGGCATATAGCATGCACTATAGAAATCTTAGCTGTCGTTGTTATTACCATAATTGTTAGAAATTTCTTTATGCTAAACCAAAACCTGCCTCCTTGTCCCTGTCTCCCCTCACTCCACGACCCTTCAGAATCAAGCAGACCAATTCTGTTTACATGTCTGAAACAATCCTTCAGATATTTGAAGACCCTTCTCCCTCTTTCACCCATATCTTCTCTTCTTTTGGCTAAAGGTCCACAATTCTTACCACTGTTTCTTAAATGACTCCATCTCCAGTCCTGTTCCTCCCTGTTGGGGTCACCTAGGACCCACCAAGGTTGCTAAGTTCTTTCTTCAGCTGTAGTCCCCAGAACTAAGGATTTCAGCTGCAGGATGTGTAGCCCAAATCCTCACATCTCACTCCCGCTCTGACCCCCATCCCCACCCCCACCCCGGGGGCGAGCAGACAGGCTCCCTTGGCCTGGGCTCCAAATAAGAGCCCTCTCCTTCCCATGCTCCCTCAGGGGCTCTCCCAGGGCTGTCCCAGGTATGGAGGGGGTTGGAAAGCTGAAACAGGAAGTGAAAAACTGAAGAGAAGAAGGTGTACCTGTGACCTGAGGAAATCCAGGCAAGTTTAGGAAGGGCAGTTTCTATCTCTTTTATTTTCCATCTTCTTCTTCCCTTCACTCTCTAGCCTTTTTGCTTCCCTGGGATCACCTCTTTCTCTTTATCTGTCTGGCCCGTTGACTTATATCCTATGGCTCTCCATTCCAAGCCTCTTCACCACCCCTACTCTTCACCCCATGAGTCTTTCTTCCCACTGAAAGAAAAGGAAAGAACAGACATCATCTAGTCTGGGGAAAGAGAAAAAACAATAACTCACATGCTCCCTTCAGGGGCATTTTGGGGGACAATTCCCTATTATCCACAAAAATTCTGATTGTGTTGTTGAGAGGAAGCTAGGTGGCATATAGTGGTTAAGATACTGGAGTTAAAATCAGACTGATCTGAGTTCAAAGCCAGCCTCAGGCACTGATTACTTGTGTGACCCTGGACCAGTCACCTAACCTTAAAGCCTCAATTTCCTCATTTGTAAAATGGGGATGACAATGACAATACCCACCTTGCAAGTTTGTTGTGATTCTCAAAGAAAGTGTTTCACAAAACTTAAATTGATGGTTAGCTATTCTGAGTAAGCTGTTGTTCCTCTCCTCTCTCTGCATTCCCTTTCTCTTCCCTCCCTGGCTCCTTTCATGATGGTATAGGAAGAAGGAATTGCATTGCTGCTGGAAGTCAGGAGACCTGAGTTGTGGTCCAGACTCTGCCTCTAACCATTTATGTGACCTTGCGTAAGTTAATTTTCGTGAGGACTTCAATTTCTTCCCCTATAAAATGATGGGGTTGGACTACAATTTCTAGGGTCCATTCCAACTCTAACATCCCAGAGTCATCAAAGGTGAGGGGGTCACCATTGTGGGAGTGGCATTGTCCCCATGACATCCTCTGTATTTGGAGGTGGTCTTCTGACTGGCAATGTGTCCCATAATCAAGTTTGGTTTTGTATCACCAGCCTGGTACAGGGTAGTTAAGGGACTGAGTAAATGCTCATTGTTTGATCAATTGAAATTGGTTAGCTAGATGTTTCATTGAGTTAGATGATGGAGATTCCCTTGCTAGTGAAATTGTCTAATTTTTTTCTATCACCTTCTTTAGGGCTTGATGTTTTTTATGGTGTCACAAGGATCTTGATAAAGTAGAGCTATCCCTAGCAAGAGATATCTTATCAGCTAACACTTCAGTTAGATTGTCACCCAGCTTAGAATTGGGCGTGCTGGACAAGGCAGCACAGGGTGGAGTCAGGACAATGATAGGCTGACAGGGCAGGTGAGAGCCAGGCCATCAAAAATAAACTTTAGTTGTTCACAATAGGGCTTGGGAGCAGGAGGAGGGGAAATCCAATAGATATGGTGGCCTGGGGTGTAGAAAACTCTACCTGAAGTTCATCCACTCCAACAAAGCAAGGGCTGGGGCAGCTCTGAGTTAGACAATGGGAAGCGTTATTAAAATAAGACATACCTGTCACAGTGAATAGTGGCAGTCAAGGTCAGCAGTACGGTGCTGAGGAAATGTTTATCTAAAAAATATATACACCTATACAGTATATTTATGAAAACCCAGAGTCCAGCAGGTCAAATGTCCAAGGATGAGAAGGTCCCAAGTCCAGGCCTCTCAGCAGAGGAAGACAGCCAGAAGGTAGGTCAGCAGAATGGCCAGAAGCGTGGGCCAGGCATGGAGCAATGGTATGCCGGCCCAGAGGTAAAGACCTGGCGGTCCCCTAGTTGCTGTGTTTTCCGGCTGTTGTCTACCATGGATATCTGTTGGTCAGTTTCCAGGTTATAGTACAGCTTTTTGGAGAATTCCAAGATCTATAAGGGACCAGGAATTCTGGTGACTTTACTATCCTTCCAATAGCCACTTAGGTTCCCTAGCTTCCTTTGAAGCCCAGCTCAAGCACCCCCTTCTATGAAAAGCCCTTCTTACCTGCTCCCCAAGTTCAAGTGCCTGCCCCAGGTTATCTTGTATTTATCTACTTGTTTGGTATATATGTGTATATATGCACACGTGTATTCTCCTTCACCCAACAGAACGCAAGGTCCTTGAGGGAAGAGACTATTGCTTTTTTTGTATTTGTATTTCTATAGCCTGTGAGAGTGCCTGGCTCAGGGTTGGCGTTTCATAAATGCTTGCTGATTGATCCCTCTTCAAACTTTAGAGCCCCAATCTCTTTGGCTGAGGTCTTTGTATCCATTTCTTGATGACCTCTTTCACTCTTCCCTGATTAAGATGGGTGGGAGAGATGAAAGTAAAAGTGATGCTCAGCCTGGGTTGGGTTACCTTTTCCCTGTTCCTTCAGCTTTCCCCACTCAGATGGAATTCAACCCTCTCTCCTCTACTCCCCCCCACTCTTCCTATGAATAATTTCCATTGTCTTCATAGACGATAGCGACTACAAAGCATCCCAGACATGACTCAGTTGAGACTGTGTGGACATAACTCAGCTTTTGAGCATGGTTGGAAGAGGGGAGGTATGGCAGGAGAGTCAAGGTGCAGGGTCACGTCACTGCTTCTCTTGCTGGGGACTGGTTAGAGATTGTTAGCCTGACTAGAAAGGCCCTACAATGACAGTTTGGTGGCCAGCCTTCCATGCATGCTGAGCCTCTCTGAACTAGATTAGCCCTCAGATGACAGACACTCAAACTGAACCTAGTAGAGAGGCCAAGCACCGTCAGCTATAAACCTGTGGCTTATACTCACAGCTTGCTAAGGACCTTCCCAGCTCTAAATCCTATGGACTGTTTGAGTTCTCTGACTTCTACATGTTGCAGTTTGGTTTTCCTAACCAGACTGCAAGTTCTTTGAAGGCAAGGACTATAATATGTCCTTGTGTATCCTTAAAGCACATAACACATGGCTGGACATAGAGCAGGTATACAATAAAAGCTAATCACTTGACCAGCATGTTGATTCCATTCCTACCTTGCCTTGAGTCTCTCATTTAGCCCCACAGTCCCCTTGGAGACCTAGTCTAAGCCTGAAGATCCCCAAATTATTACCTGATTTACATGGAGTATGATAGGCTCATGAAACACAGTCCAGATGACCTTCTCATTGCAATTAGGAGTAGTGAGGGAGCCCCAGTATCGGTAGTAATTTTTCAACTTATCAATCTGTGGTATGAGGTCAAAAAGGCTGAATTCTTTTAGGGTGGTATCTTGGTCTAAGGGAGACAAAAGACCAAAGGACCTGTTAGCATGAGGTTTGGGAGAAGAGTCTCTGCTTCCCTCAGAATTATCCAAACCACACACACACACAAACATTCCCCTGCGACCTTTTCCTTCTAGTCCCCAGGATTATTCTTTTAGTCTTGCCCATCACATCTTTTCCTAAGGGCAATTCTCCTCTATCACAGTCAAACTCTTGATGACTACAGATAGAGGAGCCCTAGCTCCCAATGTCTGAGCCTCTGATTTCCAATACAGACCCACAACCTTAACCTTTTACCTTAATCACAGATTATCAGAACCGTTATTCCCCAAAGCTCCCTTGACCAACCATTTTTTAGCAACTTAGATAAGGACAGGATGGCTCAAACTTCAGGGTCCTATTCCTTGGCTTCTCCCATCTTATTCTTTCACTTCTATCCTCTCCTCCCTACCACCACTCACACATGTGCACACGCACACTTATCCTCCCCCAGGTTCCTCCCACCATCAATCCTCTTTCCACCCAGGTCCCTAGCTAGGGCATAGTAGGTGCTTGTGATGACTCACTCTGGTATTGGACTTTACTCAGGCTGTCCACCAGATTGGTGAATCCGGTATTATTTGTATACGAAGCCTGGAAAGAGAATCATCTTGTTCAGACGGGCTAGAAGTGAACCTTGGATGGGGGGGATGTTAAAGGGAAGGATGGGAGGAATCTTTGTGTTCAGTTTCCTAGGCACCCCTTTTAGTCTCAGGGCACCCCTTGTTTGATGAGTGAACGAGATGCAGCATAGTGTTCTGATTTATTAGCAGGAGGAAGGTCTCCCTGTCCTCTGTCTTAGGCTTGACCCTTCTTCTCATGCCTGTAGGACATGGAGAGGAGAGAGACAAACACACCTAAAGGGGGACTGAGTGAGAGATCAAGAGAGACTGAGGTGGGGCAGCTAGGTGGTACAGTGGATAGAACACTGGCTCTGGAGTCAGAAAGACCTGAGTTCAAATTTAGCCTCAGACCAAACACTTGACACTTACTAGCTGTGTGACCCTGGGCAGGTCACTTAACTCCAACTGCCCCCCCAAAAAAAGAGAAAGACATAGACTGAAGGAGAGGGTCTGAGGGAGGAAAAGACAGAAAACCTTTCTCCTTTTCCTCCATTGCTGCAATTCCTAGTCTTCTAATGGTTGGAGGAGGAGAGTAGGAAAAGGGAAAGGCAGACTCTGACAGGTGGGTAAGGATGGGAAAAGGACAGAAAATGGATAGTAAGTTCTAACCTTTATCAGGAATCCCAGCACAGCGATTTCATCATTGCCATTTCCAGCGAGTGCTTCTGACATATTTTTATACTTGTCCTTGATGTGAACAATGTGCAGCTGGGGCAAAAACAACAGAGAAAGGGTTTAGAATGAGCTCCTCCTATGTCCTAGGTCTCCCCCAGAGCCCTTTCCTCAGGCCTTAGTGATGTCTCAGTTCTGGGCTGAGGACAATAGGATCAGGGATTTAGAGGAAACTGATAAGGAAATGGGAAGGCCAGAGAAATGAAATAAATTATGAAATAATAAGATCACAGATTTAGAGCCAGAAGGGACAGCAGAGACCATCCAGTCCAATTTCCTCATTTTGTTGTTGTTCATACTTCATTTTTGAAGAGGCCCAATGTCATCCTGGGATGATGCTCATCCTCATTTTAGAAATGAGGAAACTGAGGAAGCCTAGAGAAATGAAATGACTTGCCCAAGGTCACATAGGTAGGATTTGAACCCAGCTCCTTTTACCCCAAATCTAGCATTCTTTCCACTGTGCCATGAGTAAGGAGGTATAGGGCAGTCAATGCAAGAAGATGAGGGGGACCACAGAAACATGTATGGAGTGGGGTGAGAGGATTTTCATTATGGCTCCAAAGAGAAGATTGGAAAGGAAGTAGGGGCAGGAGCATATCTTTGATATCTAGGTCCTAATCCTTGCTCTGCTACTAATTAACCATGTGACTCTGGGCAAGTCATTTCTGCTCTCTGTCTCAATTTTTTCATATGTATATATATATATATATATATACATATATATATATAAAAGAAAGGGGATAGCCCTCTAAGATCACTTCCAGCTTTATGTTTTATCATTCTATGATCTAAGCAAATCCCAGAGACCCCAGGCCCGGCCCTACTCCAGGTTGGGAAGGGAACAAACAAAGGAATGGGATTTTGGCTCTCCAAACCTTGGAAGCATGAACCCCTCACCTCCATGGCATAGGACTGCCCATTGATAGTGTGTTCAGAGCCCTCGTCCAAAGTGTCCGACCAGTGCAGATGAAATGCGATTGCCTTGTAAGTTGTCGGCAAGCCACCTCCAGAGATCTTGATTGAGTCATTAAGCTCTACTTCCACTTGGTGGGACAAGAGTAGGTGAAAGAAGAGGGTGAAGATCTGTGGTCTACTCTAGGTGTTTCATCTCCCACCTTAGAGTCATCATCCTGACCAAATTCTCTGTCCCTGACCAGAATCCTTCCTTGTATTTTTTCCCCTTCACCTGAAGAATACATATTTCTCATTTCCCAGATTCAGCATGAAAAACTCACTTTAATAACACTGATGAGATAGAACCTTCCCGGCTCATCCTACATCTGAACTCAGCAAAAGCTAAGAGCAGATTGTCACTCACTTTTTCCTACCCACTTGTAAAACGCTTTACAAACAGGAGCTGCCAGAACATGGAGAGCATTCACCCTCTGAATGTAAGCCAAGTGGGAACAGAGCAAATAATAATGGAGTGGAGTGAGATGGAATAAACTGGAGAAAGATGGAGTAGAGTGGAAAGGAGTGGAATAAACAAAGGTGAAATAGAGTAGAGGAGAATATTGTAGAATGGAGTAAGATAAAATGGAATGCAACAGGATAGAGACAAATGGAATAGAGTAAGACAGAGTGGAGTGGAGAAAGATGGAGTGGAGAGGAGTGGAGGGGAGTGGAGGGGAGTAGAGGAAGATGGACTATAGTGAAGTGGAATAAGAGAGAAAAGAACATGATGGAATGAAATCAGATGGAATGGAATGAAATTGGATGGAGGAGAAATGGAGCAGAGTGAGATGGTGTGGAATTAAGAAAGATGGAGTAGGGTGTAATAAGAAGGGATACAATGTGGTGATGTGGACTTGAGCAAGTTGAAATGGAACAGAATAAGATAGGGGAGAACAGAGTAGTAAGGAGAAGAGTAGAAAAGGATACAGTGGAAACTACCAATTTCTTTTTTTCTCCCTCCCTTTCCAGATAGTTCCCAGGTACCAAGAGATGCTGACCTTGTTGGAAGGGACAAAAGAGTAATGCTATTCCTCTAGCCCTTCCCTGTAACACTGAGAAAAGACTAACCTGAATGCCCATTGTTTTCAAGCTTCCGTAACTCCCTCTTGTCATAGTTGGTGAACTGGAAAGGGACCAGCGAAACATTTAGCACGATTTTGTCAGTGTCGATGTCAACTGGGGATTGTTTATTGTCTTGGCAATATCCAGGCCAGTTGTCTGGACCTGAAGGATTAGAAAGGAGAGAAGGAAGGGTGGGGAAGGAAGACTGGTGTCAGATCTCAGTTACAGCAGAGGGGTTTCGGGTAGGGGAAGATTCCTTAGTGACGGATGTATCTTGTGTGATCCTATCACTTCCAGGGGCCAGTGCTGTGGCTTTTCACTGGCTCGCCTCCATGCCCCAAATGCACTTCTTTCTCATCCTTCTCTCATAGAATTCCATATTTCCTTCCAGACATAGCTCTAGTACCACTTTCTACACAAGTGTTTCCAGATACCCCCAGCTTCTGGTACCCTCCCTTCTTAAACTACCTTGTATTTATTTATATATGGTATCCCAGAAGTCTAAGTGAATCTACAAGCTATAAGATTAACATTGCACTAAGACTTTTGGAAAACCCTATATACATACACATTGTCTCCTGACTGGAATGTAAGCTCCTTGAGATCAGGGAACTGTTCAATTTTTTCCTTTTTGCATCCCCAGCATTAAGTAGAGTTCCTGGCACCTAACTAATATTTAACATATGTTTACTGATTGATCATTGATTAATGTAAAGCTAAGCCTGTAATAGCTGCTACATAGATACTTGAGGGGATGTTATTTTCCTGTTAGATTAGTTTCCCAAGACTCCTGCCTACCGCTTCTCCTGTAAAATAGAATTGGCTGGACCTGGACCTGCTGGGCTACTGAGTGAGAAGAAACAATGAGAGCAAAGCATCATAGAAATCATCTAATTCAAATCCCTCATTTCACAGAGGAGAAAAAGAAAGTCCGGAGAGGGAAAGTTATTGGTCCTCCACACAGCTAGAGGATAACCAAACTGGGATGAGGACTCAGGCTCCTGATTCTACCACCAGTGTACTAGACTACACTAAGTGCTGGCTGAGTACTTGGAGAAGTGGGGTGCATTATTCTCATTACATCCCTTCCATGAATGACAGTATTAATTACATTCTACTCTATCATCTTAACCCTCTTCAGATTTTAGAACAGGGATCTCTGAGGGCTTGAGGGGTCTGTGTTTTGGGACTGGAGAGGGATCCAGGTTGTTCTGTAAAATGAGGCATTTGCGTAATTATATGACCAAGAAGCTTAGCCATGGAGAAGAATTAAGAAAATGTACCTCTCTCTGCTCTTTGCATAGGTGGGGGACTACAGATGTAGAATACAGGATACATGGTCAGACTTGATGGATATGTTTGTTGATTTTACTAAACTATTTTTCTTTCTTTTGGGGGCAGTCTTTGTTATAAGGGATGTTTCACTAAGCAGGTGCTGATATATTCAGAAATGAAAGTGATTTAAAAACAAGATATCAATACATTTTATTTTTTCTAAAAGATGGGACTAGAAGATCCCAAAAATACTTTACAGATTTGACATCCTATGAATCTATGATTCTGCTTGACTTCCCTCTACCCCCACCCCTCCACCTCTCCCTAGGCCTGGCCCTAGCTATGTTCCTGACACCATAATCGGGGGGGGGGTGAAGAAGGGAGGGAGGAAAAGTCCTCAGTGGAATACAGTCAGCTCTCAATTAATTCTCTGTTTGAAACAATGGAAAATCCTCAAACTGCTTTCTGCTTGATTTTTATAGTTTATCACTGAGTATGTTTGCTATCTTGCACTTGCTTTGTTTTTATTTTAGTAGCTTTACCTCTTGTAAGAGAGAAAGGCTAGGCATTATTTGACTGATTCAGAAAAGCCTTCATTCTCTGAGAACCCCGAGTGGTTGTAGAAGGAGTATACTGAGAGGGATGGGGGAAAGGAGCCAGGGATTATTAGATATTGGCCAGAGGTGACCTACAAAGTGCATCACCCATCCAAAGATTCAAGAAGTGACACTTTTCAGAATACGGTAGCTAGCATTTCTATAACACTTGAAGATTTGCAAAGTACTTCACAAATATTATCTCATCTGGTTCTCACAACAGCTCTGGGACATAGGTGTTACTATGAACGCCTTCATTTTACAGAAGAGAAAATTGAGGCAGACAGGGGTGAAATGACTTTCTCAGTTGCTCTGACCCCAGCTAGCCATGTTGGATCATTGAAGGGATGGATTCTGAAGTCCCCAACTTACCTTTACATGTTATTATCTGGCTTTGGGATTGATAGCACCAGTCATCTGGAAAAGAGAAAGAGGACACAGTGTCAGTTAAAGGGAGTGAATGGGTACAGGTGGGGTGGAGTGGATGTGGGGAGAATGGGAAGTCTTCTATGATACCGAACTCTCGTGGCTCTTCTACATCTCTAACTGCTGCTCCTTTAAATCCTTTGCTGGCTCTTCATCTTCCTCTCATTCCTTAAGTGTGAATGTCCACCAAAGCTCTGTCCTTGACTTTCCTCCTTTCTCACTGTACCGTCTCCCTTTGTGATGGCAATCATTCTCACAACTTCAATTATCTATAAACTCTATGCAAATGTCACCCCAAATTCTGTCTCCTTAGGACTCCATTCCATAGCTCCAATTACCATCCTGGGCATTTCCAACTAGATTCCTACTGAAATCTCAAACTCATTTTATCCAGAATGAAACTTATCACTTTCTTTATTTTCTGCTGATAGAATCACCATCAGGCTAGCAACCTCAGAGGGATTTCTCCTCCTTCCTCTTCTCTTATAGCCCTGCCCCTCTTTCACATCCAGTCAGCTGTCAATTTCACCTGTATAATATCTCTACCCTTTAATTCCCACTCCTATAGCCATAGTCCAGCCCCTCAACTCTTCTTTCCCAGACTATTGTAATAGCCTCCTACTTGGTCTTTTTGACTCCCTGTTTTCAAATTCACCTTTCGTCCAGCTCCCTGAGTCATCTTCTTTGTCGACTGTCCTGATCACAAAAATTTTCTACTCTTTGGTTTCCTCTTATCATTTACACAACAAAACATACACTTTCAGTCCTGAGATTCTTGGTCCTGAGATTCTTTACCTTCCATTCCTATCTTGTACTTTTCACATACTTTACATCCAGAGAAAGTAGATTATCCTCCACCGCGGTTCTATTCCTGTCCTCTCCAATTCTGTGCTTTTTGCTCACTCACATCATCTCATCATCCCCTATTCTTGAAATGTATCTCCTCCTCCCTGCTTTCCTCCCCCTAACCCTCACCATGGAAACTTCTCTTTCTGCGAGGTCCAACTCAGGTAGCACCTCCTACTACAATGTGCTTTTTCTGAACCCCTTCTTCCCCCCTTTGGTTGTAAACCCCTGGAGAGTAGAATTTGCATCATAAGTTATCTTTGTATTGACAGTAATGTTAATTATTTAATATGTGTGGAATTGAAGTGGGAGTGGTAAAGAAGATAAGGGGCTGCCCTTTCCCTCTGAGATTAGGATAGAGTTTGATCAGCTAGGAGGAGGATGGATGCATTGCCTGACTCTGGGAAGAATGCAGGTTGGGGTAAAATGTTGTAGGGGTAGAAACAGAGATTCCCAGTCTCCTGAGAACTTTCTTGCTTCAGTGCACTGATGGATATATGCAGAGCTGCATGGACAGACCTCTATGGACCAGAGGGAAGAGAAATAAAACAGATTCTAGTTCAAGTCCTATTATCTCTCCCTATCTCCCAATCCATCCTAAATATATATATTTGCTACATATTAAAGACCTTCAGATGATGTGAGCCTCCCACCCCACCCCCATCCACCAGCCAAGTGTCCTAGGACATTTAATTCTGTCTTTCTTTTTTGCCAGTAGGCTTGCTCTGCTAAGGAGGTTTAACTTTGCGGGGGCCTCCCCCTTTCCTTAACAATCAGATTTGCTGGCTCAGCCTTGGAGTTTATTTGACATGTTGGAAAGCTAACACAAGTCCCTCGAGCTGCTCCCTCCTCCCCTCCTCACACCTCCTCCCATTGTATTATAAAAGTAAATTCTTGGCCAAGCTCTCCTCTCTATGGTGCCAAGTCAACTCTCACCTCTTATCCTCCCCAGGGCGGCTGCTTCATTCTCTGAGCCCTCCCAGCTCTGTGTCTATGGACCTGTGGTCGGCCTTCTCTGACAGACCTACATACATATGAATCATTGGGAGTGGGGAGAAAATTGGGCTGGTCCAGAAAGTAGGGACTTCTGTTAAAAAACTATCCTCTACCTCTTTTTGAAGGGCCTGGGCCTGACCTTTTTCCAGGTTCATGTCTCTCTCTGCCTCAGTAAGGGCTGGGAAGAGGGTGTTAGATACTCATGTGTCAAGGTCATGGGAAGATGATTTCATGCAGCATGACCTTGAGTCTGGGTTGGTGTCTCTATTGCAAAGTCAGAAGGACCATTTCTTCTGGAAACCAGAAGGAATGGAGAATGGGGAATGCATGGGACAGAGAAGGTCCTCTGGACCCCTAAGAACAATGAATCCTTCCAAGGTATCAGAAAGAGTGCCAACGAGGAAGAGTCTTGACTCATGGTGACGGTACATGAGGGACCAGACTACTTGGACACCAGTATATTCCTGGCTTAGCCAGGGAAGGGAGAGGTTTGAACAGTGGTGTAGCCTGGAAGTCTCAGCCTCACCCAGGTCATGGTGGTTGTAGAGGTGACAGTAAGGAGGGTTGTTCTACCCAAATCTGACTGAGCCTCTTCCCAGGAAACTAATGGGGTTCAAATCTTTGGGGGCTTCTCCTCAACTCCATGCCTGGAAAAGGCACAGGGCTTGGCCATGTGTTCTGTCATCCCTTGAGGGTAATACATTCTGGGAGGAAGCTATGACTCAGAGACTCTTTGGGGTTCCTTAATGCACATGTAGCACACTTCTGATGCTACAGCTCTTCTCCTGCCCTGGGGGTCTTTCTCCCCTTCTTTGACACCTGGGTCTGGGACCCAACAGATGTACAGATGGCAAGCTCTTTTTCCTACCTTCACCCCCTCCCCCAATAGCACATATTCCAATAGTCTACTTTGGGAAAGGAAACAGCTGGGAAAACTTTTCCACATGTATCCTGCAAACAGATGTTTGCTCCTCTGCCTGCTGTCAGTTGAACATAGAATCATAGAATCATAGATTAAGATTTAGAATTGGAAGGCATCCTAGAAGATCCAATCCCTTCATCTTAGAGGTAAGGAAACTGAGGCCCAAAGTAATAAAGTGGCAGAGACAAGATTCAAACCCAGGGTCCCTAATTCCAAATTCTTCACCTTTTTTGCTTAACCATTTTTCCTTATTACAAGAGATTATTCAGTAGTGGTTGTGGAACATATTGGGAAACTATTGTGGTATAGAGATAAGGGAGTCAATAAAACAATAAATAGGAAAAAAAAAGAAAAGCAAGAAAGTGGGGGTCTCAGCCCTCCTTTTCCAAGGCAGCCAGACTGGTCATGGCTAGGGAAGAGTGGGGAGCTACACATCACTTCCCATCTCTGGGAGAAGTGCCCTCACTAGGAATTTGCTCTCCTGGTCTCTAGCCATGACCTCTGCTCTGTTCTTAATCATACTGACTTTTGAACTGCTGTATGCTTTTACCTACTCATCTCAAAAGGAAGTGAGCCAGGGAAACAATAGTGTTGAAAGAGGCCAGGACCTTGGGTGTGGGGTGTGGAGTGAAGGGGGGGTGTGGAGAATGAGAGGGAACAGTTAAGGTACTAGTAGTTCGGAACAGCAGACAAATCTGAGTCTCAGAAGAAGGACAACAGCACCTTAGGCTTCAAGAGGCACCAGCTTAATCTTTCTGACATTTTCTCTGAAACCCAACCTTGCCAAAATCCACCCCTACTGCCATCCCATGAGAAACATTCAAGCCCAGTTAGAGAGAGGGTTGCTAACATTCTATTCCTTGTCCCCAGGTCTTTGCACATCTGTCCCAAGAAGGGATGGAGTCAGAAGTATGGAGGTATTTGTACCCTCTCTTCATTCCAACCCTACTGCAGAGCTCTGTGTCCCATTCAGCTCACACAGCATGTCCCGAATGCTGATTGACAGCAGACTAAAGAAGTGCCCCTGTGGACCTTGCCCATCAACTCCTCCCCACCTCCATTCCTCCCCCAGGGTTCCAGAACTCCAGGTCAGCAAAGCCCATGTTTCTGAGCAAAGTCTCAGCTTCTCTTGGACAGAGGTCTGGACATGGAATAGAATATGAGCCCCATTCTTCTCTTTCCCCATCTAAACCAACACTGGGAGGGGAACAATTTGACCTCTCTCCAGGCTTCAGCTTCTTCCCTCAACAAATTGAGTTTATTGGGAGAAAGGCCCCTGATTACCTCTCCAAAGGGCCATGAGACTTTTGAAGGAGAAGTGTGAATGAAAAGGGGGTAACACCAAAAACAGCTACGCAGATATCCAACCTGAACCCTGAAGCTCTGGAGGTAGTGGAAAATGGTAGCCTTGTTGGTGAGTTGTTGAGAGGAAAGAGACCAGATGTTTGGGAGGGAGGGAGAAGGGTTTGGATTGTAAGAATCTAACCCAGGGTTTTCTGAGATGTGGGCAAAAATTCTATCTTGTGTATGAGTATGTGAGTGAGTATGTGGGGATGTGTGTATTGTGGGGTTGAGGGAAAGGATGGGGAAAAAGAGAAAAGAGGGCATCCTACAGTCCTTGTGTAGATGAATTTTCTTCATTGCCCCAACCCACAAGAAAGAAAGGGCAGAAAGAGGCTAGATGGCTGGTTGATGCCTAACCCAATCCCAGCTTCCCTCAGAAGTCCTGTCCCTCTCAGTTCTAATTCTCTCTCCACCCTTGTCCTATGCCCCACCACCCACATAGGCTTCCCCAGGCCCACACATCCTCTGGCTCTTCCCGGAACACAGATAGAAAGGAAGAATGAGGGAGGTGAGAGGAGGCGCTAGTTTAGTGATACCACTAGCATCTAACCACTTAACAACCAGGAGAAAAACCCCCATCCTCAATCTCCATTCCATTTCCCAGAAGAGAGAGATGGCAAACTACAGGAGTGGGAAAGGCTTATTGAAAGGTTTAAAGGAAAACCTTGACCAGAGTCCCCAGTAATAAAGCTCCCAAATCATATTCAAGTAAAAAGTTCCAGTACTTTGATTCCCTTCTTACAAATGAAGTCACTGAGGTTCAGAGAGGTTAAGTGACTTGTCCAAGGTCATAGAACTAGTCATTGTCAGAGGCACACGCAGTTCGGTCTCAAATTCTGGTGTTCTTTCCACTATATATTGCTGCCTGGGAACCTCAACTTTCCCGGAAAGACTACTGGGGAGGGGGGAGTTGAAGAAGGTAAGGGCTACCTGAAGCTGAAAGAGGGAGTGAGACCTATTTGACTAAAGTTTTCCCTTCAGGAAAAACGTGTGCGGTGAGGAAAGAGTTGGGGAGATGGGGTCGGACAGGGGCCGACTCCGGGCACGCGATAATCCCCCTTCCGGGCCCCCCAGCTGTGTGGATACTGGCTTCTCATCAAATATTAACACCCTTCCCCTCAACCTGATAATTAAGAACCTTGCCTCGCTATTAATCTTTAAACGAAAATCACCCCGGCTGGAAAGACCGGCTGAGCCAGGACCTCTGAATTCCTGGGACCGTACCTCCCCACCCCCTCTCCTCACTCCCCTCCCAGAGAAGTTAGCCGGCTGGCACAGCAGGGAGCGGAGCTCAGCTGTCCTTCAGGAGACACCCCTCCCCCCGACAGGAGAACTCCAGGTCAGTACCGGGAGGGCCACATTGCCAGGGGAACCCGCAAACCAACCGTGGAGGGTCCACCCTCTCCCTCCACGAGACCCATCTCCCACCTGGTCACAGATCAACCTCGTATCCTAGAGACCCTGACGCACCTAGAGGTGTAGCGGCACCGAGACTCAACGCGAACTCTGCCGGTATCGGCAGACCCTGGGAGAAGCGGGGTTGCAGGGGTAACCAGCACGGACAGGGAGAGCAACAAAGGCACGGTGGCTGGATGCCCGAGACTCAAGAAACTTGCCCACTCCTCTGACTCTGTTTTCTCTCAGCGGTTCTGGGCTCACTGTTTTCTCTGTATCTCGGTCTTTATCTCTCTGTCTCTGTCAGTCACTGTCTGTCTGTCTTTGTCTCTGTCAGCCTCTATTTCTGCCTGATTTTCCCACTGTCTCTCATTTTTTTGCCTCTGTCTCCATCCCGCTATCTCTTCTGTCTTTTTCTCTGCCTCCAACTTTGTTTCTGTCTACATCTTTTCTTTTAATCTCTGTCTCTCTCCGTCTCCGTCTCTGTCTGTCTGTCTCTTCCCTGTCTCAAACTTTGTTTTTTCTGTCTTTGTTATTTCTTTTTGTCTGTCATTTCTGTCTACGTCTATTTCTCTTTATCTGTTCTAGTGTCTTTGTCTCTTTATATCCATTTCCCATTTTCTCTGTATCTCTTTCAGTTCCTCTCTCCTCCAATATATTCTCTCTAGTATTTTTCTTTTCTGTCCCTATCCGTATGTTGTTTTCTGTCTCAATTTTCACTGCATATGACTATCTCGTCTCCTGAAGTTTTTCTCTTTCTCTTTTTCTCTATTTACACCTGTTGCTTTCTGTTTCTCTCTCTTTTATCTGACTGTCTATGTCTGTCTTCTGTCTCTCAGTATCTCTCTATTTTCTATCTCTCTTTGGTGTCTCCCTTCATCCCCACCTCTTCTGTGCTCCCGAGCCAGTGGATTCTTCTTACCCACCTACCCAGCTGACGGGGCAAGGGGTTCTGTCCTCGGAATAGATCCGAAATGGAGGATGGGGCCCCAGACTGGGGGAAGGGTTAAATCACCTGGGGCCACTGGCTGGGCCAAAGTGAGGGCCAGCAGCATTAGAAACGAGATCATCTTCTGCTACTCAGCTGTCGGTCCGTTTGTCTGTCTGTCGGCTTGGCCACGTGTCCAGCCAACAATGAGCCGCGGTCTGTCCTGCAGTCATGTTTCTGTCCCAGGGTTTTTATAGAGGAACACCGAGCCTGGGCCAGATAGCCAGGAGAGCTGGACCCGGTAGTCAGGCTCCTCCCCCTCCTCTGTTCTTCCCTCCCCTCCCCACCCTTCCTGGAATCCTTCCTTTCCTTTCCTCGATTTTCTACCTCCTCCCCAGTTCTTCTTCCTCCTCTTCCTCTCCCTCCCCTCACTTATTCTCTCTTCCATTCTTCCCTTTCTCTCCTCGATTTTCTACCTCTCCCCCGTTCTTCTCCCTTCTTCCTCTTCCTCCCCCTCCCCTCTCCTATTCTCTCTTCCATCCTTCCCCATCTGTTCTCTCTCCCTGTCTCCCCTTCTCTTTCATTGCTCCCACTCTTTCTCCTGTCTCCTCCTTTGCCCTTCTTCATTTCAGTCAGTCATCCAGTCAATAAACATTTATCAAGCGCTTACTAAGTTCCAGGCACTGTGCTATGCGCAGGGATACAAAGAATGGCAAAAGAGAGCCTCTACCTTCCAGGAGCTCACCGTCTTTCCCCTCTCTTTCTTCTCCTTTCTCTCTTACACAAATTCTCGTTAATACTTGCCTCCCCCATCCCCACCTTGGTTACTTTCTTTGATGGATGGCATGTTGGAGAGGCAGGGAGGGTCTGACTCGGGGTGTCCTCCTTCTTCGGAGCAGAGGAGGGAGGATGGAAAGGCGGTCTTAGGAACCGGTCCTGAAAGGCCGTTTGATTTTCCCATTAATGAATTCCGAGCTGCTCAGCTCCTAGAGGGTCCGGGTATAATTGGAACTGGGAGAAAGGTATCCCGACGGGTAGGACACACATCTAGCCTGCACAACCACTGAACACAGTCCTTTATCAACTCCCTCCTCCTGGTCATTCTGTTCCTGGTCTCTGCCGCTGGAAAGGAGAGGGTGGAGTGGTACTCACATTCACACTCAGGATCCTGGTCTCCAGAGCCACATACATAACAAAACCCTTTTAAAGGGTCCCAGAATCTTGATGGTCCTCTTCATCCACCCCGCCCCCCATCCGCTCCGATGCCATCTGCCCAGACTCTAGCGCTGACCCTTAGGCTTCTAGCTCACTTCGGAAGCGGACGAAGTCTACTCAGGCTTAAAACTGCGAGGGTGTACCCGAAGGCCCCTGGAATAAAGATCTTGCCCTCCTTCTTCTCTTTCTCTCCCTCCTTCCTCTCCTTGCCGGAGAGACTTACGGGTCAGGACGCGGTGACTCCCCATCTCAGCCTTTGGAACTGTGTCCTAGGTGGGAAAGCAAACTGCCCATAGAGACCTGTGGGAAGGGGGAAGGGACAGTAGTAGCAGCGGGGCACAGAACGGACTTCGGGGCGTAGGAGCTGGGTGTTTGTCCCTAAGCTTCGATCTATCTCTTTTCTCTCTCTCTTCTTCAGTCTCTTTACCTGTTCTTGTCTCTGTCTCTCAGTTTCTGCTTCAATCTCTGTCTATCTCTGCCTGTTTCTATCCTTTGGGTCTTTTTCTCGGTTTTGGACTCAGTATCAGTCTGTATATCTTTTTAAAAATTCATTTATAGTTTTCAACATTCACTTTTATAAGATTTTGAGTTCTAATTTCCCCCCTTCCTTCCTCTCCCCCCTCCCCAAGACGGCATGCAATCTGATACAGATTATAGATATACAATCGTATTAAACAAATTTCCACATTAGTCATGTTGTGAAAGAAGAATCAGAACAAAAAAGAAAAGCCACGAGAAAGGGAAAAAAAAAAGGAGAGTGAGAGAGAGAAAATAGTATGCTTCAATCTGCATTCAGACTCCATAGTTCTTTCTCAGCATGTGAATGGCATTTTCCATCAGGCATCTTTTAGAATTGTCTTAGATCATTGCATTGCTGAGAAGAGCTAAGTCTGTCAAAGTTGGTCATTGAATAATGTTGCTGTTACTGTGTACAATGTTCTCTTGGTTCTGCTCACTTCAGTTCATGTGAGTCTTTCCAGGTTTTTCTGAATACTGCCTGCTCATAGCTTCTTATGGGACAATGGCATTCCATCACATTCGTTCACTACAACTTGTTCAGCCATTGCCCAGTTGGTGGGCATCCCCTCAATTTCCAATTCTTTACCACCACAAAAAAGAGCTGCTATAAATATTTTTGTACATGTGAGTCCTTTTCCATTTTTTATGATCTCTTTGGGATACAGCCAGTCTGTATATCTTACCCTGTGTCTGAGTCTTTATCTTGCTATCTCTGTCACTCAGCTTCAACTTCTAGTCATCAGTAACAGCTTCAGATCTGAAGTTTTCTATTGGACAGATGATAAGGGCATTCCTTGAAAAACAGGCAAAGATGCCTTTCTTTCCACCATCTACAGCCTCCTAATTTCTGCTTGGGATATATGAGGTCAAGAATGTTGAGAACAAAGGAAACTTCTGGGGTTAACAGGAGTCAGACCTTTCATCCCTAGGAGACCATGTGAAGAGGGGAAATTTAAATGGGGGATCAGAAGCACCTGGAGAAGTCCTTGGGAAGTTTCTTCCTGCCTTCCTAATCTCTCCAAAACCACTGTCCTCCAGGATCCCCCAGGGCCCTCTACCCAGAGACCCCATAGGTGATGGGAACAGTGTGGGAAGCAGAGAGGTCTTTAGACAAAGGAAGAGGAGAACCATTTGGGGAAGTGAAGCTTGTGGAAAAGGGGAGGAGGCAGCTGGAGGGCTGCTGTCAAATTTTTTTCCTCAAATCTCAAGAGAACCCATTTCCTGGATGCCAAATGCACATACTGAAATGATTTTGTGAGGAGAGGAGCCTCTAACATCTGGAACCCTCTAATGCTGGACAGAGACTGTATGTGCAATTCCTTCTTCCCCTCCCTACCCCCAAAATACTACTCACTTTTACTGGACCCAGAGTCTACTTGTTTGGGAAAGGGAGGGGCAGGGAAGAGTGGGTAAGTGGGTAAGAGGGGAGAATCTGGCAGTCCAGACATACGTAGTACAATCCAGGGCCTTGCCAGATAAGCTTTGGACAATCTAACCCCACCACCTAACCCCTTGGGACATACCCATTTGCTGACAGCCCTCTACAATCCTAGAATAGAAATCTTCCCCACCCCTCTCAAGCCTGAGAAAGTGAGCTTCTTTGAACCATATGGGTAGGGTCGGGGAATCTGACTTATTGAATTGTTCCCCCCATTCATAACAATGCAGACTGGAACTCCAGGTGAGGAGGTGCCTCCCTCCACAGATATAGACCTTCCTTGTTCCAAGGACACTGGCCCCCTCCCCTCCACAAACACATGAACAATGAACATACACACATAAACAGCCTTACACTCCAGTAACCTCTGGCCCAGGATTACACAGCTCTATGGAGTTGCTTTCATCTTCCCAGATGTGTCGAAGAGGGAGCATCTATACCAGTCCCCCACCCCACCCCTGTAACACATCCCCCCTCTTCACTTCTGGTTTCTGTCACCACTCCAAGCCCAAAGCCACTGGGGTTATTTATGACCCTGTAACTAGACAGACTCAGAAATCCAAGAAAGCTGGGTTTGGAGGCAGGGCACCTGGACTGAAATTTTGGCTCTGCAATTTACTATTTCTGTGATCTGGGGGAAATCACATCAACTCTATAAGCCTCAGTTTCCTCATCTGTAAGGTGAGGGGGGTTGTGCTAAATGACTTAAGGTTCTTTTCTACTCTAAATCTTCGATCCTATGTTTCTCTGTATTCCTTCCCACCAAGAGGATCTTGGGTGGGAGGAGGAGAGAGGAAGAACAGAGGGAGGGGGTCTCAAAGCTAACCACTTCTGCTCTCTTCCCAGTGAGCTTGCAAGGATGATGCTCAGGGGAGGTTCAGCTGCTAAGCTGAGTGACAGCTGAAACACACCAGATGGAAGAGGAGCTAGAGACAGGGCTTGAAGAGAAAGAAAACAGGAAGTTTTGAATCTTTAAGAATGCAATTTAGAACTCAAGCGGTTGCTGAACAAACTCCTTCATTAAGTTTCATGTTGCTGAAGAGGAAATTGTACATACATGAGTATTCAAGTCTCTCTCATGAAAACAAGCCATTGGCTTTATCCAGTTATCAAACCAGCAAGGTCAAGAGTGATGAACTGGTCTATTTTTAATGCACCATTTTGAATAGTGGCCCTTTGTTCTTTTATATGGGTACATTATATCCACCATATGGGCGGGTATTAAAATTTGGGACAGCAAAAGAAATCTGATCTTGAATAAGTAGCTTCCTATCTTCTATCTCTGATATATGTCCACAGATTATTTCATTGTTCATCAGTGATCTTATGTAGAAATACAGCTGAATCTTCTCTGAGTCTGTTTCCTGCAGTTCAGTCTTTCCATTTGTAAAGGATTCATAACATTCCTGAGAAGAACATGCTGGAGAACTCATCTTTACTTTTTGGTTGCTGGTCAGGAGGTGCAGTTCATAGATTTAGAGATGATCTAGTTAACCCCTCCATTTTCACATGAGGAAGCTGAAGCCTGGAGAAATTAAGCAACTTGTTTAATTTCCTACAGATAGTAAGCAGCAGCCCTAGATTGATCTGGTTCTAAATTCAGTGCCCTTCCCACAATGCCTCTTCCCACCAGGTAGTTGTGTGCTGATGAGTTAATCCAGCGGGTTGGGTACCCTGCAGGGACCTGCATATCTTTTGGCATTAATTATATCCACACTTAACTGGTTTCTTTTTAGTTGCCAACATTGACATTTTCATGTGTAGCAGAGTAAGGCTTTGTGAGCTGTCATGTGTGAACCACCACTTCACCATTTCTTTCCTGTCTGCTGAGGTGGTGTGATAGGACTTTCCATCTTTCTCTCTACTCACAACATGGAGAAGGTCCAGGTCCCTCCCCTTCTCCTTCACCATGCATTGTTGTTGTTATTTATTGTTGCTTTTTAGTTCTATCCAACTCATTGTGACCCCCATTTGGGGTTTTCTTGGCAAAGATACTGGAGTGGTTTGCCATGTCCTTTTCCAGCCCATTTTACAGATGAGGAAACTGAGGCCAACAGGGTTAAATGACTTGCCCAAAGTTACACAGCTAGTAAGTGTCTGAGGCCAGATCTGAACTCATATCTTCCTGATTCCAGGCTCAGTACTCTATCTACTGTGCCACCTAGCTGCCCTTGTGCACCACAGATTAGCTTTCCCTAAAAGGAGGCAAGGGGCATAGTGGATAGAGTACGTGGCCTGGAGTCAGGAAGACTCATCTTCTTGATTTCAAATCTGGCCTCAGATGGCTGACTAGCTGTGTGCCCCTGGGCAAGTCATTTAACCCAGTTTGTTTCAGTTCATCTGTAAAATGAGCTGGAGAAAGAAATGGCAAACCACTCCAGTATCTTTGCCAAGAAAACCCCAGATGGGGTCACGAAGAGTCAGACACAACTGAAAATGATTCAGCAACAACAATGTAGTAGTAGTGCTGCTAAGTCAAAGGCCATGCATGTTTAACACCTTTTTGGGCACAGTTCTACAACTCAACAAGGAGGAGGCAAGGCTTCACCCTGGACTGATTGGCCCCAGCTTTGTTGATATAACCTCCAGGCCAGCCTGGGAGCCTGAAAAGTTCTAACCACACGTAGTCCAGGCCTTTTGGCCTTGGTGAATTTCTGAAAACCATGCAAATCACCATGTCCTTCCCCATCTCCTGTCCCGATGACCAGACTCCCAGACTCGTTTCTATATGGACAGACATCCAGAGAAGCTAAGGGCTACTGGATCCTTGTTGCATGTCCCTGATGTGTTAGGGCAAAGCAAACCTCTTTTTCAGACTGTTCAGTGACTCAGGTACCTCATTTTGTCTCAGTATCAAACCCTAAAGAAAGAGTGCTGGCATTAGAACCACCTTCAACAGACGGGATAGCAGGTTTTGGTATTCTCTCATTGGGTCTACCATAGAACTGTCAGGCAGACATAATGTTATATTCTTTGTGAACATGGACCAAAATACACATAAAATAAGACATAGCATGTCACACATTAGTGGAAAATGTTAGGGGATCTCAACTTATACCTGCATAGTACCTGTGACACCAAGCCTGACAAGCTGTCATATTGCCTATATTTGAAACTCCATTTACCGGTCTTATTGCCTTACCAGGGGCAGCTAGGTGGAACAGTGGATAGGATATTGGGCCTGGAATCAGAAAGAGCTGAGTTGAAATCTGGCCTCAGACATTAGCTGTGTAACTTTGGGCAAGTCACTTAACCCTGTCTGCCTCAGTTTCCTCATCTGTCAAATGAGCTGGAGAAGGAAATGGCAAACCACTCCAGTATCTCTGCCAAGAAAACCTCAAATAAGGGTCATGAATAATTGAACACGACTGAAACAACTGAATAACCCATTTATTAAATTTTTCATTATGCACAGGAACATTACTATCTATAATTTCTGCCCTTTGAATAGAATGTAAGCTCTCTGAGGACAAGGATTGTCTCATTTCAGTATTTGTATGGGCTTAATAAATTGTTGTTGATTGATTGATCCCAGCTCTGGTATCTGGGTCCAAACCAAATATGGCTGTCTTCCACATACCAGCCCTTCAAGTAGGTGAAGTCCCTAGGTTGCTTAGCAGATAGAGTACTAGGCTTGGAATTAGGAAAACTTAAATCTTCTATCACTTGTTAGCTCTATAATCCTGGAAAAGTCACTTAACCTTCTTGTCCCACCTATAATAGCACCCACCTCCCATGGTTATTGTGAGGATAAAATGAGATATATGTAAAGTGCTTTGCAAACCTATGTAAATGTTAGCTATCACAACTTAATAATAAAGAGCTCTACCCACTACTACAGTATGGAGGTTGCATGGACTCAGGTGCCCAAAATGAGGCATTTCCAGGAGGTCTCTCTGCAGCTGGGAATTCATCCCTGTTCTCTATACAAATGCCAATGAAGGGGCCAAATACAACTTAATAATAAAGAGCTCTGGACTTGGAGGAAAAAAAAAAGTTAACTACTGCAGCCTGGAGATTGCATGGGTTAGCTCCCCAAAGGAGGCATTTCTAGGAGGTCTCTCTGCAGGGGGGGATTTATCTTGGTCCTCTATACAAATGCCAATGAAGGGGCCAAAGTAAGAGTGAATTTCTTCACCTCTTCCCTTCCCCCAATTCCAAAACCCTTGGTGTGTTTTCCCTACCCCCAAACCCCCTCCACTGGCTGTTCATCTTCAAACATACATTAAGTGCAAGCATTCTTCTAGCAATGAGATTTACAGGGTAGGATTAGGGTGCCCCTGGGTTTCCTATTTCTCCCATGAGAATTCTGACCTCTGTAAGCCAGGAGGGCTCAGGGACCTTTGTCCGGAGCCTGAGGGGGTTTGTTCAGGACCTTTGGCCCAACATCAAAGCTTTATTCCATTGAACTGATCCACCCAGGGAGCCTCAGCTCTGAATGCGGGAAGAGGAGGGGCAGCCCCCCCGAACTGGGTTTCTCCAGTGTGCCTCAGAGTTACACTTGCTCCTTCCAAACAGCTCCCCTAAATATGTGCATGAAAAAGGGATAAACATTCCCAGTTTCTTTTCTTTTGTATTTCAAGTTAAGGGGGAAAATGAGGGTGGGACAGAATTATAAAACTCTGGGCTGAAATAAGGTTGTCAGAACCCCTGGGAGGTTGGAATTATTCTAAGGAGGTTGTGTGGGGCAAAGCCATCCCGTAAACTTGGCTCTGCAGTTCCTGAAGAGAGGGCAGTCACCCTTTGCCCTGGCATCAGAGTTCACCCTGTTCTCGTAACCATAATTCTAGAGGAGTGACCATAGCTCTTAGGTGGGTCACTCTGTGGGTTTTTATTTTATTTCCCACTCTTATCTCTGAACTCTCTTCTCTTTCCTGGTTCCTAGCCATTAACAGTCACCTGCCTCTCTTTCTCCCCTACCTCTAAATCTTACCCAGAAGACAGCAGGTTCTGATCTCTAGGTATAATTGCTGCAGGGCTGGGCTGTTACCCAATGATATACAGCTACCTCACTCATAAAATTGTAGAGAGCGTAAATTAGAAAGGGCCAAGCCCATGGGTACTGGAGGGACAGATAGGGTCTGTTTACATTTATGTTAGGGTTGTATAACAGGGGTCATCCTTTAGTAGAGGGACCCAGTTGGGACTACAGGCAGATGAGTGGGGTTTGGGGAGGTTTGCTCTCTTCTGTAATTTTTTTTCCATACATAGATTTTTTTTATTTTTTTAACTTGTTTTTTTTTTATTAATTTATTTTGATTTATCAACAATCACTTCCATATGCTTTTGAGTTTAAAATTTTTCTCCCTCTTCCTCCCCGCCACCCTCCCCAAGACGGCACCCAATCTGATATAGGCTATATATATACATACCTATTAAATATATTTCCACATTAGTGATGTTGTAAGTAAAAATTAGAACCAATAGGAGGAACCACCAGAGAGAGGAAACAAAACTCAACGGAAGAGAAAAAAAAATTGCAAATAGTATGCTTCAATCTGCATTCAAACTCCATAGTTCTTTGGATGTGGATAGCATTTTCTATCATGAGGTCTTTGGAGATGTTTTAGATCCTTGTATTGCTGGGAAGGGTTAAGTTTATCAATATTAGTCATCATACAATGTGGCTATTATTGTGTACCATCTTCTGTAATTTTCCCCTTCCCAAACTCTTGCTTTCCACCCCTTTGCACACACCCCCTTTCTTTTTTCTGTTCCTATCATTGGACCCGGATCCAGGAATTCCAGGCTCCAATTCCAGGTCAGCCACTTGCTAGCTATGTGACCTTGGATAAGTCCCATAACCTTTCTGGGCCTCAGTTTTCTCATCTACAAAGTAGGAATAATGATTTTATGTGCCTTGTCTACCTTATAGTAAAGCTTGCCTTAAGACTCTCTAAGGAAATGGTAGATATGAGAGTGCTTGGTAGTAGGAATTGACATTTGTATACATATATGACATAGTTTACAGTTTTCATTATTCCTTCTTTAGAGCTAGAGGCAAACAGATGGCCCAGTGAACAGAGCACACAGACTGGAGTCAAGAAGACCTAGGTTCAAATCCAGCCTCAGACATTTATTAGTCGAGCAAGTCAAATAACCTCCCTCTGTTTTAGTTTCCTCATCTGAAAAATGGGGATAACAAAGGCATCTACCTCTCTCACAAGAATTTGAGGATCCAGCGAGACAATATTGGTGATGTGACTGGCCTAGTTGGTGTTTAGTAAATGCTTTTTTCCTTCCTTTTTTTTCTATCTCTTCCTGTGTGTTCTCCTTCTCGGAAGTGCCCTGAACCCTCCACCCAATCCCCAATTCTTCCACCAAACCTGGATAGGTCTAGTGGCTTTGGGGCCGCCCCATCCCACCCCCACTCATTGCCTCTTGGAGTTTAAGTAATGTGGTCTTGCTGCCAAGATGACTGAAGTCACCAAGAGTCAGACACGACTGAAAAAATGGCTGAGCAACAGAGAAAAGTCTATCCACGATAATAAGAAGCAGGTCAATGATCTGCAGAGAAATTAGGATTAGACTTGGAGGAAATGCTGCGGGGGATGGGGCAGGGAAAGTCAGAGTTGACCCTGAGTATTTGCTCTTGAGAGATGTGGGGGTGCTCCAGAGCCCGGTGTGGAGGGGACAGTGTTTGCAGCCTGAAAAATGAGTGCTTGGCGTGCTCAGTTCCCTTATACCATATGAAGCTATTCACGGTGGAAGGGCCTTGTTTTACTTTTATCTCCTAAAAGGTGGGGGAAGCTGCTCCATCACTCACATCCGGGAATCCCTAGAGGCTTATGGTAGGACATCATTTAGGTAACTGAGATCTTGGAGGCCAACCCCTTCATTGTGTTGTCGTTGTTCAGTTGTATCCAATTCTTTGTCATGATCCCACTTAGGATTTTCTCTGCAAAGATATTGGAGTGGTTTGTCATTTCCTTCTCTAGCTCATTTCACAGATATGAGGAAACTGAGGCAGACAGGGTTAAGTGACTTGCCCAGGGTCACACAGTAAGTAAGTGTCTGAGACCAGATTTGAACTCAGAAAGGTGAGCCTCCCTGACTCCAGGCCCAGTGTTCCATCCACTGCACCACCTCAGTGCCCCACAGGAGTTTACTATGGAGATCTGATTGAGGGGCAGTACCTCCCAGCACTCTCTCCCTTTCCCCAGACCACTGTAAACCTCTCACTAAAGTTCTGGCTCCCTGGTTGTGGGCCTGGATCCCCAACCTCGCTATTCATGAGTGGTAAGAGAAGAGACAGTTAAGAAAAGTCCAGTGTCCTGCACACGTTCCCTTCCTAGGAGGGGCTTTTAGCTGCTTTCCCCTCAATTCCCTTAGACAGCAGAGTTAATCTGGGAGGAAGAGAGTGAGAGTTGTCCATCAGGGTGGAGAGGACATTTTCCAGGGGGAGGGTGAGAGGAAGGAGGGGGTGGGAACCTTATGACATCAAACCTTCTAAAATAGAAATAAAGCTAAGAAACATGGCCATCACAATGAGGAAAAAACCAAACAAACAACCATGTTCCTCACCCCAGCCTTGCAGATATGTTCAAACATTCTCCTAGCCAGCCCCTTATAATATCCTGGCTGCAAAACCTATGTCGTGTAGATAAACAGGGAGCTGGAACTGACCTGTTATGGGTTCTCTTATTTGTACTTGTTCTTACCATTTGCAGGGAATGATACCTTTCAGGTGCTAAATATTTCATTGTTAATAAAGTAAGGACGCCTGTAAGGGCATTGGTTGTCTAGGAGGGATTACTGTCTTTCAGGGCCAGCTCTTTGGGGATGTTGTATTGGGAGAGAAGCATCGATGGTCAAGGAAAGGGCTGAAGGATTTTCAAAGGTTGCATTGGGAAGAGAAGAACCCAGAATTCATTGCACCTCCTCCTCAGACCTGGAAGGGACTTCAAAGAGCATCCAGTCCAACCTCTTTATTTTTTACATACAGAAGCTGAGACCAGAGAGGAAGTCTGAAAGTAACCTCTCTTCCTCCCTTTGCACAAGATGGAAAGAGTACCAATGTGTATCCTTGGGGAGAAGACTTTTTTCTCTTGCCATGGAGTACTTGATACAGTACACATCAATACCCTTCTTTTTGGGGACTAACAAGCGTTTCAGTGACACAGAGGAGACAGGAGTAAGCACTGAGCTAGTCTGGGGACACAGACTGCATTGCCATGCCAGTCACGGGTGCAGCCTGATAAAATTAACAAGAAATGGAAGTCTGCTGAACTTGACATGATGCATAAACTAACGGGGGAGAGAGAGACAGAAAGACAGAGACAAGAGACAGAGAGGGACAGAGAGAGAGAGGAGGGAAGGAAGGACAGAAGGGGGAGAGAAAGAGAGAGATGAGGAAGGAATGGAGAGAGAGAGATAGGAGGGAGGGAGGGAGAGAGAAAGAGATGAAGGAGGAAGGGAGGGAAGAGAGAGAGAGGAAGGAGGGAGGGAGAGGGGAAAGAGAGAGAGAGAGAGAGAGAGAGAGAGAGAGAGAGAGAGAGAGAGAGAGAGAGAGAGAGAGAGATGAGGGAGGGATGGGGAGAGAGAGAGAGAAATTAGGGCACCTAGTGTAGCTGCAGCATAGGAAAGCAAACGAACGAACTCAGGGAGAGTAATATGAAAATGGCCATGAGGTGCTGTCCCTTCAAGGAAGTCCTTGAGACTTCTGTGACTGCGGGTTAGGCTATGACTAAGTCCTGGACTACAAGTTGTAGCAGTTCTCAGAGTGTAGTCTGAGGACCCCTTGGGGTCCTTAGGACCCTTTCAGAGGATCTACAATGTCAAAGCTACTTTCAAATAATAAGATGTCTTAATTTCTAATATGGTAAATATCAACAGATGTAACCTACATAAACAAAAGCTCTTTGGGAGCTCCTTAATAATTTTTAAGAGTGTTAACTTTAAGGTAACTGTTAAACACTAAGGGAGGGAAGACTGCTTACTACTGTTAGATTATTATCAGTAGGACTATTTCTTTTATTTGTTTCTGTGTTTTTTCTACCTTTAATAAATATGTTCCCTGTTAAAAGTTTTGTCAGTTTGTAGATAATCATGCAGAGAATTGGGACCCTTATAGAAAGACATGAACCACATTCTAATATACCTAGGGGCTGAACTCTGGTTGAGTTCAGAGCCATTAAAGATTAAGAGAGCAGACAGTTTAGAAATTGATGCCAGTTCATGGGAGCTCAGACCTTGAACCACAGATTACACAGATGAAGAAACCGAAGCCCAGAGAAATGAAGGGACTTACTGAAGATTATAGAGACAGTAAGTAACTAAAACAGATTTAAGATCCAAATCTTATGACTCTGAGTCAATACTCTTTCTACAACATCACACTAGAGCCAAATAGTAAGCCACAGCTGGTGAATTAATCCAGTGTCTCCTGATCCCATGAACTTCCTTTGTGTGTTTATTCATACATTGCTGTGTTGTTGTTCAGTTGTGTCCTACTCTTAGTAACCCCATTTGGGGTTTTCTTGGCAAAGATACTGGAGTGGTTTGCCATTTCCTTCTCCAGCTCGTTTTACAGGGGAGGAAACTGGGGCAAACAGGCTTAAATGACTTGTCCAGAGTCACTTAGCTAGTAAGTGTCTGAGGTCATATTTGAACTCAGGTCTTCCTAACTCCAGGCCCAACACTCTATCCACTGCACCACCTAGCAGCCTTTACATTTATGTACCTCTGCGAATTTTTTTTTTTTAGAATTCTTCCTCCAAGGCTCAGGTCAGGTGTGACCTCCTCCACAAAGCCTTCCTTATCTTCCACGCTGAAAGTGTTCTTTCCCTTCTAAAAATTTCCTATAACATTTGGATCTTTCCCTTAACACCAATTATTTTGTATTATATACATCTATGTACATGTCATGGTCTCCTCTCCTGCTGGCTAAGTATAAGTTCATGGAGGGTGGAAAGTTTAATTATTTTACTGTAATTGTGTAATTATTTCATTTGTGTATCCCTAGTGCCTACCACTGCATCTTTATATGTAATAGATGTTTAGAGTTTAAATTTACGAACTACGTGTGTGGGGAGCAAGGAAGTAGGGGTTTAGATGTGTGTTTCTGAAACAACAGTGACCTCTGCTGGCCATATTCACTGCACAGGTTGATTCCATAAATTCTGTTGTGTATTCGCTCTCCCTACCTTCTTCTCCTATTAGTAACTGGAAGATTCTCCCTGAGGGCTAGCTAAAATTTCTCTTGAAAACTCCATCAATTCTTTCTTAGTTCTCAATTGGCTGTGGATACTAGCAAGTTTGTGGTTTGAAGAGATAACATTTAGAGAATTTCTGACCAACTTCTTGGTTTCCTCCACTCAGCCAAAACCTCCCTCTAACTGCTCTGTGAATATTATCTCATTTATTCCCCTGTATTACTCAGACAGATCTTTACTGGGTAGCAGAGGTATGTTGAATGAACCAGGATGTTTCCAAGCTTCTTACACAGTAAGCTTCTCTCAGACCTTATTACCCTCTCTCAGTTAAGAGAACCCTAGTCTGTCAAAGAAATTTCTACTTAACAAAATATCGATCTGATTGCTCCAAATCCATTGTGGATGATACACCTTTGGTCCCTGATAAGGGTTCCCTGTGGGAAGACTGCTGGCTGGTGATTAGACCTATTTTGCCCTGTGGGTTATCATAGCAACCAGGAGGTGGAGGTGGGCAGCAGCTATTTTCCTTGGTTAGTAACCCAAATGCTCCAATGGGCAGGTGGTTAAAGTTTAATCAGACACTGGTAGGAAAGGGGAGTAGGGGGTGCCACCTTCACTCTTCCATTTGCAACGGTGTGGAGTGGGACTGTGTAGCTCTGTGACATTAGTGTGGGAGGCTATGATGACTTTGCATGAGAATTGCTCCTGGAATGGTAGCCAACTGTGGAGCCCACAGCTGGTATTGGTACTAGGCATCCCTCAGGTAACTCTCAACATCCTGTCCCTGGTCTCCAATGGGATTGTCATCATAGTCATCTTGGCGTCCCGTGATCTCCACCACCCCATCTTCATGCTCTTTGGCAACCTGGCCTTGTCGGACCTTTTGTCCAGTTCATCTGGCCTCTGGATCTCCGTGCTATTTCTGGCCCATCCTGACAATACCATTCGTGGTTCCCGTGATCTGCTGGTACCATATGCTCTTTATGCGACCTCAGTCTTTTCCACCATCTACAACCTGGTCAGTATTGGCATTGAGCGGTACCTGATGGTGGTGGGTGGGGGACTGAGGGCTCCAGTGAGGGTGTCCAAAAGAAAAGCAGTCACTGTGGTCTTGGCTAACTGGACCCTTGCAGTCACTCTGGGTTCATTACCTCTGCTATCTTGGAATGTCCTGGACAGTAGTTGCCAGCCTTCGGAACTCTATGGTCCCTTCTGTATAAACTACCTAATCTTCATCACCATCCCTCACTGTGTGGTGGCCTTGGCTCTGCCTCTTTTCAGCTACCTGAACATCGTGTTGGTGCTGAAGAAGCAGGAGGCTGCCATGGAGAGTCATGGAGGAGGGGGGTCCAGATTAGCTGAGGTTCCAGTGGTCCGGACCAGCATTGCTATCTGGCTGCTGACTGTGGCTTCCTACACTCCCTTCTTTGCTGGTGTTCTGGTGGATGTGGCTGGATGGCATTGCCCTGAGGATCTATATCCTGGCTTCTTTGTGTTCCGAAATGTGACTGCCATTATGATCACTCTTAATGCTCTAGGGAACCCTGTGCTCTACACTCTCAAGGTGAAGAGCCTGGGCAGCAAGTTTCTTCTCCTGTTCTCTAGGTGCTCTCCCAACAACCAGATCCAAATGCAAGACATTAGGGATGTTAGGACATTTAATCCCTGATGACTTCCTCTTCTTCCAAAACTGGATATTGCCAAGAACAGGAGAGGGTGGGCATCATCTACACTAGATTCATTCTGAGGTGAGGGATAAAGTAGGGGAAGAGATTGCAAACTGCATATAATGCACAGGGGAAATTCTTCAATTATCTTGATAGGATTTAATAATCACAACTAATCTTTGTCATAGTGGGAGTGGGTTAGGGATCTGTGTGCTTTTTCTCCTTGCTATTGAATAGTCCATTTGGCTGTGTAGGCAGCAGGGACAGGGGTTAATTTGGATATAAAATGAGAAGGATTTGAGTCACTTAGGAGAAATCAGGCTGTCTCATTTTGGTGGCTGCTCCAAACTTGTTTAAAGAAAGGCTTAAAGTGTGTGCTTGACTGAGAGGGACAGGGAGCCCTCAGGATTATTGACATGGTGGACTGAAGTCAAGGTCACTTTAACTTTCTGATGGAGAATTCGAAGACAGAGGGAGACAGTAGCGGAAGGGATCTTTCCATATACCCCAGATGTCTCCTAGATGACATCTCCTCGCCTCTGCGAGGCAGAGAACGTTGGACCTGGTTCAGCACTCAGGGGTTGGACAGCTCCCACCTTACCAGCTGGGCTGGAGGAGTTAGTTGCAGGGCTTGAGTCCTGAAGTAAGCGGAGCCAGCGTCCTGAGGTACCTCACACTTTTGCAGTATTCCTCTCCACTCCTGGTGCTCTTGAGAAGGGGCTGGGAAAGAAGGTGAAGGAAGTATTCTCTGGGATTGAATGAAGGAGGGAAGGTAAGAAGGGGAGGGAAGTCTGATTCTTCCGGCCAGATGCCTTCCCTTTTGTTTGTTTTCTCTAGACCTCACCTTAGTATTTTTCACTCACTCTCCCAATAAATTTACTTTCTCTTGATGTAGTTGCTCATTGCACTGCTTGTGTGAGTTCCAGGAGCTATTTTCTCAACTTGAGCAAGTGTCTGGCACTATGATCAGAAAGCACCTGAGGCAGGGATGAAGGGAACACAATCCAAACTGAATTGCTCCAGGCCAGTGTGAACCTGGGGAATTTACAGTGAAGACCACAAACTGTATTTTACTGATGGGAAGATGGAGGTTAGATTTGATAGTGCTCTCAGTCAAGAAGGCAGAACTGAATACTAGTCTCTAAGGTATTTTGTCTTGACGTCCCAGTCCTCCTCTTCCCTCTCCACCCCTTCTCCCATGCTCATAACAGGGATTTCTGTCCTTGGTTGGGGTAGGGGAAGGAGTTGGAACTCAGGGACATGCCTAAGAGGCAAATCACTCCTAACCTTCCCATCCACTCCTATGTATGCATGTATTTATTTTTGGACTTGATCTGTGATTTCACTGGGGAAGGGAGGTCCTGAGGAGGAAACTATTTAAGCAGATTGGTACCTTCTTGGCACTTACGGTCTTAGTTTCATGAGGGACTTTGAAGGGTTAAATGAACTACCCCATGTATCAGTGGCAAGACATGGACCCAGGTCTAAGGTCAGCTTTCTAGTCACAACATCTAGCAAAAACAAGTCACAGGCAAGTCAGGACATCCCCCTGTGATGTCATTGGTCCTCTTTGATCATGAAGGACAACAACAACAGAACAATGAAGAACAGCTTTTAGCCACAAAAGAGACACCTGAGGGGAAGTGAGTGGGATGGGAGAATACTAGAATTCTTATAAGGAAAGGATTTTATAGATTGTCTGGTCCAAATCCCTTCTTTTTACAGAAGATGAAACTGCATCTCAGTGAGGACCTATTTCTATAAAATTGGTATTATCCATAGTCTATGACTCTGAGTGAGGCTCTGGGCATCCCACTAAAGTTCTTAGGCAGTAAATAGCAGGGTTCAAATCCAGGTTCAGCCTGGCACAATCGATGTGATTTTCACCACAACAAAAGAATAGTCTCTCCTTTAGGTCTTTAGCGACAGATTTTGTTTGTTTTTAAAAGAGCCAGTGGAAGCCTTCACCTCATTCTTTCCAATCTATTGACCTCTCTGATATCCCTCCAAAACCCTAAAAGCCTAGAGATCTACAAAGTGCCAACAAGTGAGGGATGCAATCACTTGCCATACCCTAAGGAATGCTCAGGCCAGAACTTGAGCCTCAGCCAAAGGAGCACAAAGAAATGTCACCTAAAAGGCTGGAGAGAGGAGGAGAAAAATAAGGATCAGGAGGGATGGGTGAGGCATGAGGGTCAAGTTGTTTGAGCACTGCATAGGAACAGACCTGAGAGCAGAAGAGAAAGTAGCTACCCAAGTATTTACAGCATTTACTCTGTACAACAGGGATCATTATCATCTCCAGCAGATGGCGAGTGTTCCCTTGGATAGCTTTCTTGTCTTCCAGGGAAAAATCACTAAGGCTCTGTCTTCTGCTCTAGTCATTGGAGTGCTCTTAGCTCCTGTCTTCCAGCCCCTCTTGGAGAGGGGGCAGAAGAGGGGCTATGGAAATGTAGAGGTGCCACCTAGGCAAATAACCCAGAAGGAAAGACCTGAATGTCTATTCCTTACTCACCTTCATCCCTACCCCCTCCAGGTTGTAATCCTCCACCTCAGTTTCTTCAAAGAGACGGCTGAAGAGGAGGGACTCAAGGGAGCTCTCACCACTTCAAGAAAGGAAGGTCCATTTTGGGTGGCCTGTGTGACAGTCAGTGTCCCATTCTAGACATTGGTCCTTCTCTAACTGGCACAACCAAGCAAAGAAAGCCCAAGCAGTGTTTTTACCAGGCTGGATGTGCTTGCTTTAGTTTCACAGAGTCCCAGAAGGCTCTCTCAAACATCTGTCTAATATGTCCCCTTCTCTCCTCCGACACTGCCACCATTCCAGTGCTGGCCCTCATCAATTCCCCTCAATTATTGCAATAGATGGTTTGTGGTTTGCCTTCCTCAAGTCTTTCCCCACTCTAATCCATCCTTCATTCAGCTACTAAATCACTAAAATGATTTTCTTACAGCACAGGTCTGATCATGTCAGTCTTGCACCCTCCCAACCCCAACAAATAAACTCCAGAAGCTTCCACTTGCCTTCAAGAGCAATGCTCAGTTTGGCATTCAAAGTCCTTCATAACCCAGCCCTCTCCAACCTTTCTAAGTCTTCCTACATCTTACTCCAGGATAAGTACTCTTCAGTTCAGTGACATTGGCCTCCTGGCTGTTCTACATATGAGAAATCTCAGCTCCAAACATTCTGTCTGGCTGTCCCCCATACCTGGAATACCCTCCCTCCTCCACTCCAACTACTGACTTCTCTGGCTTCCTTTAAGTCCCAACTAAAATCTCACTTTCTACTGGAAGCCTTTCCGAACCCCTCTTAATTCTAATGCCTCCCTTCTGTTGATTATTTCCTACTCATCCTGTAATACCTTACTTTGTATATATTTATTTGCATATCTTTCCCTTAGACTGTAAGATCCTTGAGGGCGGGGGCAGTATTTTATTTCTTTTGTATCCCAAGCACAGCACTTGGTACTTAGTAGATACTTAATAAATGCTTACCGATTGATTGGATTGATTGATTGATGGGAAAGGGTGAGATGAAAATAAGTTTCATGTAAAGATATATGTAATAAATATATAAATCATCCTTGAACCTGGTCCAAGGACACCCCCTCGACCAAAGACTGGGGAAGGAAGCTTGGGGCTGCCCTGATCCCTTGGCTGTGTTCTTCCAAAGCATGTGATCTTGGAGAAATCCAGATCATAGAATTTAGAGACGGAAGGAGCCTTAGAAATTTAGTCCAACTGCCTCATTTTAGAAATGATCCCTTCTATCATGATCTCCAGAAACTCATCAAGTAGAAAGATGACATCAACTCTGAAATACCTTCTCAGTACCCCGTGTCCCTGCCCCACCCCCATTGGAGGTGAAGGGTGAACTTAAGGGACCTCCCAGTTCCTCCATTTAAGGAGGGGGCCCAGGGTAGTCACCTCGTTTAACCCTGGCTGCAGGACTTCACCGTGCCCTGGCGCCAGGTATCCTCGCCCTTCCCCCTTTCCGGCTTCTTATATAGTGTCTTTCCCCCATTAGATTGTGAGCTCCTTGGGGGCAGATTGTCTTTTGCCTTTCTTTGTATCCCCAGTTCTCAGCACAGTGCCTGGCACACTGTAGGCACTTAAATAGATGTTTAATGACTGTTCACTGTTGTCCATCTCAAGACCCTACGAAAACCTACTAAGCCTACCCAGGTCCCACAAAACTCTGGAGGGACTTGCGTACTTCTAAAGAACTACGTGAGCTTTCCTTCTACCCAGCCTACCCACGTGCAAGATCAAATACTTGGCGCTGTACTATCTGGGTCTAGTAGGTGGAGGGAGCGGGGATCGATTCGTTTTGCCTAGCTATGGCCTTGGCTAGGCCCGGATTGGAGGATCCTGAGGAAACAGATCACATACTTCCGGGTTCTCTCGCGATACACAGACCTTAGGGGGCGTGGCGCGGGAGTTCGGCACGCGCTTGCGCCGGAGTCTCGGAGGTGGCTATGGCTTCTCGAGGAGTGCGGGCTGTGTGTTCCGAGTGCGAGGAGGTACCCAAGTACCGCTGTCCCGCCTGCCGCGTCCCGTAGTACGTGAGGGGAGTAGGGAGGGGGGAGTAGGGAGAGGGGAAAGGAGCGGGGAGGCCCCCGTGGGCTCTGGGCCGGGACTGGGGAGGCTCGTGGGAGGCGGCGGCAGTTCCGGGTTCCAGCCCCAGAGGAGCCCGCGTGCGGAAAGAGGCGCCCGCCTGCTCTGACCCACCTGTCCCTGGTTCTCTTGCAGCTGCTCCGTGCCCTGCTACAAGAAGCACAAAGGTAGGGAGGGGTGCGGTCCCCCAGACCCCCAGCAGAGCCCCGTGAGCTCGCCCTGCGGCCCCGCCCCCCCCCGCCGGTCCGTCCTCTCCTGTGGCATCTGCTTTGTCCTGTCTTCCCTTTCCTGTTCCCCATTCTCTCCTGTTTACTCTCTCTCATCATTTATCCCGTCTCTCTTCCCTTCTCCCTGCCCTGTCTCTTTCCCCCATTCTCTTCTGTCCCGTTTGACTTTCTTCTCTTTCATCTTATCAGTAGCTTTCTCCTCATTCTTTTCCTCTCATCTTTTTGTCCCTCTTCTCCCTTCCCCCTTTCCCATTTCTGTCCTTTTGTTCCTTTTCCCATTGTCTCAAAATCGAAGAGTCATGGTGCTTTTTTTTTTCTTTTTACTGTCTCCTGCGTTTTGAATGGTAAGTAAGTGAAGGCTATAGTTTATGCCCTTTCTGTTCTTTTCCTTTCTCCTTCAATCCATCCAGGCTCAAGCTTGCATGGGGTTTGCCTGCTTTGTAAAGAGACTTTGGTATTTCTTAATTTTCCAGAGCAGTGCAAACCCTCTCATGTTGTGAAAAATGGAGACTCAGATACACATTTTGTGAAGACAAAGATTTCGGAGGACAAAGGTGAGTGACTTTTTGGAATGGTGAAACTGGGAGGCTTAAGGACTAGATAATGGACATTTTGATAGGAAAGAAAAAAAGTTGAAAAGAGTAAGGAAAGGAGAGAATAACAAACATGTAGGTGATAAAATTGTGCTGCATTTTTGTGGCAGGGAGAACATTCCAGGCAGTGCATAGGGACTGGACCCGAAGCATCCAGTGTGAGGAAGGAGACCAGTACCTGGGCCTTAGAGAAGGCGAGTAATGTGTAAAAAAAAAAAGTGTAAAAAAAAAGTTTAAGAAAAACCTAGAGACATAGAAAGGAGCCAAGTTATGAAAAACTTTAATTCCAGCTAGAGGGATTGATATGTGATCCTGGAGGCAAGGGGGCTACTGGAGTTTTGAGGTGGGAGTGGGGCATTGGGGTGACATGGTCAAACCTGTGCTTTAGGAAAGCCACTTTGGTGGAGGATGGATTATCATAGGGTGAGATGTGAGGCTGGGAGACCAAATAGGAGGCTTTTACAGTAGAATAAAGGAGACCTGAACTTGCTTTTAGGCAGAGGGGGATGAAGGCAGGACAGAGAATTGACAGAGAAAAGCTATAGGATGGGATGGGATCTGGACCATGGGTAAACATAATTTTGAAAAGTAGGAGAGAAGGTTTTTCTTCTGAAATGTTATGGAAAGAGGAAAGGACAGGTAAAATATTCAGAATAACATTAAGGCAGAGGAGGGAAGTTGAGGGAGCTCACATTTGATATTCTCAGTAGTAGGAAGTGAGGTCACCCAGAAGGGGATAGAGGGGGTAAAATGAGGTGTTTGAGAGAGGTTTGGTAGAGTCATTGTGGGAGTGATATAGTAGTAGGATAAAGAGTATTGATTAGTAGTGGAGATGCGTTGGCCTAGTTATGGGACTTTGTCCATTCAGCTACTTGGGCATGGAGAAATCGATTGAGAGGAATTCCCAAGGGTTCAGAATTGGCAAAGAGTGGGGTTTGGCCAAAAGTCCTGGGTAGTGATGGATTCAGGGATGCTACAGACAGTGAAGGTTGGCTGACATCTTTCTGCCCTTTTAGTTAAGGGATTGAGAAGAGTCCCATGGTGTATTAGAAGCCCCACACCCAAAGCAAGGGGTTGTGAGAGAATTGTGGGAATTGAGTTAACCCTACAAGCTTTTGACTCGATTCCAATTTTAGCTCAGTTTCCTTTCTGTTCAGTTGTGGGGATCTAGTGCACTTTGTCTAGTGAGAAAACTTTGTTCAGTTATGGGAATTGTGAGAAAACTTTATTGCATTGTTTTGAACTAAGCCCTTCGTGGCTAGGAAGCTGGACCACCTCTACCTGTTGCTTAGAGATCTGTAAGTAAGGGCCTGGGTTATGCTGACCGGAAACCTAGTCAGATCCAAAGACAGATGTGTAAGGAGTTTTCTCACAGTTATACATCTCAAGTAACTCATGTCTTATCTGAAAACTGCCCTGTACTGGTCAGTCAGTTACTGTTTCCTTGTTCCCTTGATTGAATCCAGACGTTTGTGGGAAGGGGGGGAATGGGACATCTCTTTTTCTGATTTTGGGGAATTGCACCTGTTTGCTCTCCCCGTCCCCTCCCAACTTGGAAAACTCCTAATCTTTCCTCCAGTTAGAAGTCAGATTACTTATCTTGCATCTTGGTTTATATCCCATTGTTTGCTTTATTGCACCAAAAATTTGCATCCTCCTATATTTCAGTTGAGGAGGCCTGGTTCTGATTAATTTGCTATGCAATTGGCATGCATTATGTACTAAATTGATATGCTTAGAAGCTCCAATTTGTTTTCTCCGTTGTTTCAGGTTTCACTTGACACTTGACACAGGGGCAGACATAAGGATGGAGAGTTCAGTTAGGTGTTTAATGAGCATCTACAGAACTGCATGCTGGAGCTGTTTTAAGTTCTTCAGTGGGACACATAAAATTCAGGCCTCTGTCAGGAGGATGGCAGGAATTGATACAGTGGGTACTCTTGCTAAGTTATTCCTTATAGGAAGTTTTCCCTGATCCCCTAAGTGGGGTATTCCCTTCTTCCTCCTTAGAACTTCCTGAGGACATGCCTTCTGCATACCTCCTTTCCTCTTTTCACACTCTACCTTGCATTCATTGATTTGTTCCATCTTCCAGTGTGGATTGTAAACTCCTAGAAGGCAAAGATTTGTTCTCTGGTGGGAATGGAGCTGGATCTGACTATTTCCTTTCTAGAAGTTTTCCACCCATAAAACTTCATAGGCTGAGTACTTTGGGTTCCTAGATTTGTAATGTTTGTTCGCTGACCATAAGCCCCCTTCCCTAATATTGATAAGGCAGGCAGTGAGGCCCCAGAGAATCATGGGATCATAGAGTCAAAGCTGGAATGGACCTCAGAGGCCAGAAGCTTAGGGAGTTGATTGTGAGATTATACTGGCAATAACTATCAGAGGTAGGATTTGAATCTAGGTCCTGTGGGTTCCACTCTTCTTTGCAGGACCCTTCTTTTGGGCATCGCAAGTGGCATTGAAGACATTTCCATCTGTTTAACTGGGGAAAAAACTGAGCAAATAACAAACACTTGTCTTCTAGGTAGTGATTGGTCAGTGGCTGATATTCTGGACAGTGATGATGAAAAGGATAGAGTCTCTGTTGGGAAGCTGAAGGACCTGGGTAAGTCAATGTCCTACCTCACATTTAATCCTGTATGTGGTTTTGTAATCTGATGGGCCCATAGCATAAAAAATGTTTGCATGTATTAAGCCGAAGTATGACTGTTGTCTATGAACACAGAACAATTATTGACAGATTGCTTAATTAGGATCCTCTTTATAGCTAAGCAACTGTTTGTTACAATTACATACAGACCCTGTGGCTGCCTGAGAAATTGCCAAAAAAAATATCGCCAGAGTTTAACTCCCAATGAGAAGAGCCTTTCCATATGGTGGAGAGGACACTACCTATTTGTGTGGCAATGGACGAACTGTTTACTCTCTCCAAGCCTCAGTTTCCCCATTTGTAAAACGAGGGGGTTGGACTAGATGACCTCTGAGGTCCCTTCTGGCTCTGGGATCCGTGACCCTGTAGGGCTGGCAGAATATCTGTGTGACATTCGAGTCTGTGCCTGCCATCTCTCTCAATTTCAATAATGACTAAAGGGAAGGAGATGTTTATTAAGCAGATGTATGCCAGGAGTGTCAGAGCGTAATCCTGTTCAGTGAATGGGAAATTATATGTTTAGCATCTATTTCAAGCACCTGTGGGGTTTTGTGGTTTTTTTTTTCTTTCTGCCAGGCAGTGGGGTTAAATGACTTGCCCAGAGTCACACAGCTAGTAAGTGTAAAGTGTCTTGAGGCCGGATTTGAACTTGGGTCCTCCTGATTCCAGGGCCAGTGCTCTATCCATTGTGCTGGTTTTTTTTTTTTTAAATCGGTAAGGATACTACCCTTCTCCTTTACACACACACACTCACACTGTCTCTCCCTCTCTCTCTTTCACTTTATTTTTAACATGGGATACTGGGCCACAGCAGTAAATTCCAAACCAGTGTCATTGCAAATTTAGGCCTTTTCTCTCTATGGTGGTGTGACTTAAAAGTTCTGTACCATCTGGTGCTCCCCCCCACCCCCCATGAGGGATACTCAGCTGAGCACAGGATAGAACCTGAATGCCTAATGATAACAAGGTTCTATTCACTCTTGGCCTTTGTGGGTTTGCTGAGGCAGGATAATGTTGGAGGACGTCGGACTCCTCCACTTAACTAGTGCTTTCACCCCACAGCAACTGTCTCCAGGTGTTATCTTCATTGCCTCCACTCCTTACTGCCTCTGCTGTAAGGAGGCCTTGGAAATGAAGTCATTTGTAAGGTGTGCATTAAGCCTGCTCAGTCACACCTAGCCCCAGCACTGATAAAATGCTTTGTCCTTTCTCAAAATTGAGTTGTAATTCTTTGCTGGCTAAATGCCAAAAAGGGGCTAAGAACTGGCTTCTGAAATTTTTGCTTGACTTCCAGGTGCTTCAGAAGTTTTTTGTCTTTATTTTTTTAAGGATACTGAAAAGATCCTTACTTTACAATTATCCCAAGAGTCTTAACATGGTTGATTTTGTATCTTTGATGTTGATGGTTAATCTTAGGACATCTAGTTTCACCTTCTATGTGGATGTTGTAATAGGCAACAGGAGGCCAGGTAATCAGGTAGCCATGTGTGTTTAAAGCTTTAGCCCTAGTAAAAGCTGTGTACTTCCTTACATTGGATTCCCTGAAACTCCAGTGGAAGGGGTAGTGCTTTTAGTACTGTTGTGCTTGCCCTTCACGTTCATTCTTGTCTGTTTCTCAAGGGGACTGTAAGGAATTAAGGAACTTACTGACCAATCCCCACCTCCGCCAGTTGCTGGTCAGCATCGACCAGGCAGAAGACAAAGAGACCCTCATGAAAAGTCATATGCAAGAGCCCTTGTTTGTGGAGTTTGCTGACTGCTGTCTTAGAATTGTTGACCCTCCTGAGAAAGAAAACTCTTTGGATGTGGAGGGGTGAATTGGGCTTGCTATGAGTTCCTGCAAACGTGGAGAAAGAACTAGGCAGCCTCTTGGAAGGAGGAAACTGGAGGTCGGTGCTCTCACTCTGGGGTTTAGAGTGGAGACTGGATCACAGGCAGTTCCAGGACCTGATGAACAGGGCTCTCCCCAAGGGAGGGGCTCAGCTGGGAGGCTGGCTCTTGTCAAAGGCCTGGGACTCTCCAGCCTCTACTTTTCATCTTGCCAGTGGACACAGTGTGCTCAAGCCCAACAGAGGTAACTTATTTGGTGGGAAGAAAGACTGATAGTAACGTGGACTGGTTCTTTAAAAAGTTTTATTTGTTCATGGCACACATCAAAACAAGCCTAGGAGAGGGGGTTGTTTGGCCAAGTTTCCCTCTCCTACATGTCTGAGTAAAACATCGGCTTGGCTCAGCTTGGCTCAGCTTGTTCTTGGATGCCACTAGTAATGACATTTAAATAAAATGGAGAGTTACTGATTTTAGTGCAAGCTGTTTTCATTTTCTCCAGATCATCATCTTTGGTGTAGAACAAACTAATCATCTGAAGTAACTTTGGATGGTGTCAACATAACACTATTATCTAGACTTTATCAAGTAACAAGTCTCTGCCTTGATTTCAGCCACATTCCTACTGCTTTCACCCAGCACGATTTGCAGAATCCCACTCTAAAAAACCTGCACTGACCCTTCTCCCTTTCTACCTGAAGGAGCTGCCCTGTGCCTGGGGAGCATGAGCCCAAAGGCTAAACTGCCGAAGGCCCTCATCACTGCCAGGGCTGCTAACGTGCTTAGAATCAGTGCTTCTAAGAGTTGGGCTCGGGGAGGTATAGTCTCATGTATAATTGAGGTCCCTGGGGGAGGATGATTGGAATACTGTGTTTCATAAATGCATCAAGAGGCCGAGTCCTGAAGGAAAACAAAGTGCAGTGCAGGGAGACTTGCCCCACCTCAGAGGGTGGGCAAGGTTCAAGGGCAAGAAGAGTATCAAACTGGAATCAATCTGTGTCTGTCCAGCAGGATCTGATTAAAGCCAGTGTTGTTGTAGTTCTGTGGCTCAGGACTGATGTTGGCATAGAGCAAGGGGGACTTCTTGCAGTGAAACCTGATGGAGCCCTAGAGAGACAGTCAAATGGCACTTGGCTGTATTCCCTGGAAGAACACAGGCCCTGACCACCCACGTTCCAGCCCTAAACCTCTTTCCACACCACATCCTAAAGGATGTACAGACGACCCCCCATCATTATATTTTCACCCCCTTGTAAATAGGCCCTGGAGTTGCCAACTCATTTTCTAGTGACCATTCTCTCCTACTTACCTCATTAGTCTTAACTAGTAAATGAAAGCTCACATTCATTTGGTTAATTAGCTGCCAGACTAGGGTGTGACCTGACAAAGCCATAGATTCCAGCCATCTGCCCAAGGCGAGGAAGGACAGTTGGGAATTCACAAGCTGTGATTCTGTATATTTCATTCTTGCTAATTCTTTGGTGAGGGGAAGAAGGCAGTATTTAAATGAAGATATTTCACTTTGATAATTAAAATGTATTTGTGCTTTCCACAACCCTTAATAAGGTGTAAAATGGGGTGGGGGAGCAAAGCACAAGAGGGCTTTCCTGATCCTCCCAGATACCAGAGCCTTCTCTCCCATGAATTAATCAACCAACCAAGAAACATCTATTTTTATTTTTTATCTATTTACACCACATCTATTTTTATATACTTATAGAATGTAAGCTGCCTGAACACAAGGATTATTTCCCTTTTCATAGCAGGCACATTAGTAAATACTTATTGAGAACTGGGGCTGTGAACCAAATTATTATGGAAGTACTGAACAGTTTGAGAGCTTACACAAAGAAACAGCTGGAGTGAAAGAGACTTTCTGTAAATTCTCAGCTGTAGCTCTGGAAAGGAATCAAGCCTGAATCAGATGAAATGCTACTAATGCCTGTTTCCCCTTTAAGGAAAAGCAATCCATTGTCCTGGCATGTAATTTCTTTAGTTCTCCCCCAGCAGGTTCCTGGAATTCTTGTGCTCCGTGTGTCCAAGAGTGAGCCTACCCAGAAGCATTATAGCTCGGTGGCTAGAGAGTTGGTCTTAGAGTCAGGAATTAGTTTGAAACCTGCTTCAGGTCCTTGTTAGCTGTGTGACCCTGAGCAAGTCACTTAACCTCAGCCCCAGTTTGCTCATCTATAAGAAGAGAACAGTAATAGCACCTACTTCCTATGGTAGGTAACTTAGTAATAAAGTGCCTTACTAAACTCATAGGGCTATATAAATGTTAATTATTATTGTTATTGCACTGCTTTTAACATTGGCAGTGGTAGCCACTGCCCCAGAGTGGTCATGGGCAGAATCTGCTACTCTCATCTCATCTTAATTTAATAGAGAGCTCTTCCTTACCTGGGGCAGTGCTCTGATGGAGGTGATGCCAGCCTGGTCACGCTGGGTGGCCTCTACCTTGTAGATGTTGCTGTGGCAAGGAATCTGCAGACAAGCCTGCAGGGACAGGTTCCTCCGCACCCCGATTACACCCACAGGTGCATTTGACAGCAGGAGTCCCAGGGGCCACAGCTGGATTGTCTCACGTGGGGGCCGTGGCAGTGTGGTAGAGAGGGTGGGGCAAGGCACTTTGGCGAAGCAGTTTTCTTCCACACCATCCAGTTCTATGGATACTAGGGAATCCATTTTGGCCTTCAAAGAACACCCACACAAGAAGCCTTTTACCATCACAGGCCCTTCCCCCGCCTTGCATGCACCAGCAACTAGAACTGTCTTCTAGTATATCATCTGGCAAATCATTCCAACATTTCAAATCTTTGGGTGGAGTTCCGAAAGTGGAAAGTTAGGCCACTCCTCAGAGGGTCGGAGCGGGTGGGAGTCAGGAGACCCAAGTTCTAGGTCTGCACCTGTCACTAAGTGTGTAGCCTTCCCCTCTGGGGAAATGAGGGAGAGTGGATGAGGTAATTCCTAAAGTCCTTTTCCATCTCTAAAACAGGATTTCCTAAGGTGGCTTTGGATGGTAAACAGAAATAATTTTATGAATGTGAAAGTCCCCAGGAAGCCCCCAGAATGCCCTTCTCCTCTTTCAGGGTGATGGGGTAAGGCTGGGCACAGGGGAAGGCACTTACCCTCCACTTCCGCCAGGCACGCTTGATAGAGGTCGCAGCAGCATGCAGCCTTTGGATGTGTTTCCGTGTTAGCCAGGAGCGAGTCACTGGGGGGGGGGTGTTGTTTGGTCACAAATGAGAGAAAGGTAATAAAGGGCTGTTCAAGACCTCAAGTTTCTATGTGCTGAGGGCTTGCTTCTGTTGTGACAGCACCTTACTGGGTAATCTCGCACTTGATGCCTTGGGGCAACTACCGTAGCTGTCCGGGATGGGGGGCAGCAGGGTGCAATGGCCCTGGGTTCAAATTCCACTTCTGATACCTACCTATGTGACTCTGGGTCAGTCACAAACTCTTGGGCCTCAGTTTTTATCTGTAAAATGAGAGGGCCTAGTTGGCCTCTGAGACCTTTTCCGGCTCTAAATCCATGAGTCTTGTGATCCACAAAGGGAAAGAGCATGCCAAGACTTCTGGGAGATCTGGTCTGTGGACCAAGGAATCATGGCCCACTGTCATTTCTCCTTTGTCCTCTAGATCAGGCCCTTCACCTGCCCAACCTAAATGTCGATGGATAGGGTCAACACGAAAAGATCACACCAGACTCGGTCATGGAATCGAGGGAGCTGTGTCTGTGGACCGACCAGTGGTGTGCAGACTTTCTTCAGTGGGGATCTCTGTGCTTTTTTTTTTTTTACTCTACAAGTAGTGGCTGGGAAACTACCACTTTTATTTTTCCCTAGTTACATGTAAAAACAATTTTTAACATTTGTTTTTAAACTTTTGAGTTCCAAATTCTCTTCCTTCTTCCCTCCCCACCCACCCTCCTCAAGAAGGCAAGCAATTAGATATAGGTTACACATGTATAGTCATGTAAAACATCCATAATAGTCATGTTAAACATATCCATAATAGTCATGTTGTGAAAGAAAACATAGACAAGGAAAAAAAACCCTCAAAAATAAAGTTAAAAAAGTATGCTTTAAACTGTATTCAGACACCATCAGTTCTTTCTCTGGGGATGGACAGCATTTTTTCATCCTAAGTCCTTCAGAGGTGTCTTGGGATCCCTGCATTTAAATCTTAACCTCTCGTGTCCTGATGACTCTCTCTCATGATTATTGGTGGGAGGAGAATGGATGAAGGAGGAGCCTTAGTAAAGTACTTGCTATTTGGGTTTTATATAGCTGAACTGAAGTCAGTTAAATGCAAAATGGTAAGAATCATTGCGGGAGGAATATCTGGCTTTTTACCCAGAACCACCAGCAGTTGCTCTGGCTAAAGACCAGAAGAAGACCAGGGAAGCTGTTTCCCTGGAAAGGCCACCCTGACCAGTGCTGAGCCCTACCTGCTTGTAGAAGAGTGGCTGCCCATCTCTGCTTCTCCAGCTTTCTGCGCTGGTGTCGTCGCCAACTGAACTGGATACATCTAGCACACTTATTCAGGGTTTGCACTCGCCGGTGTTCTAGCAACTCCAGCTGTGGGGACAGGAGGAAGGGAGACAGTAAGGAAGGCCAAGATTTCCATCCTGATCAGATGGAGTAGAACTCACAGTTGGACAAGATAATTAAGGGTTCTTTCACCTTAGAAAACTGATTTTCATATACTTTTACCATTTATCAATTGGGCAATGGTTCTTATTCTTTTGTGTGTGTGTGTGTGGGGGTGCAATTGGGGTCAAGTGATTTGCCCAGAGTCACACAGCTAATCAGTGTGTCTGAGGCCGGATTTGAACTCGGGTCCTCCTGACTCTAGGGCCCATGGTCTATCCACTTCGCCACCTAGCTACCCCAGTGGCTCTTAAATTTGATGTAGTTGCTTATATATCTAGGAAATGAGACCCTTAATCAGAGAAACAGGCAACAAAGATTTTTCTCTCAAATCTACTTCCCTTTTAATTTCAGCTGCACGGGTTTTGTTTGTACAAAACCTTTTTTAGTTTTACGTAATCAAAATTGTCCATTTTATCATCTGTGATCCTCTCCTCCATTTGGTCACAAAGTGTTTCCCTACACATGGATTTAGGAGGTAATTTATTCCATGCGCCCTCTAACTTGTTTATGATGTCACCCTGTAAGGGCTTTTTCAGTTCTCAATCCTCTGTAATAATGTGGCCAGCCTATGACCGCCATGGTCATGTCAAAAAGGTGGGATCCTAGAAATATCAGCTGCTAAAGTGGCTGGCTAACTTTGGAGCTCTTTTTAATTGGGTGCTGCCAGGGGAAAGTCCTGACAGGTAGCAACTATTAATAAAAGCAAAAAGCTGGAAAAAAGAATTTATGTGCCCTCTAACAGGAATAGTTGAATAGGATATATGAATGGAACAGGATGTCATCACGCCATAAGGACAATGAGTATGAAGAATTCAGATACATGGGGAAACCTGCATGAAGTGACCGTGAAGAAAACAACTGAAAGAACAATGAACACAATGCTATGCGTTAAAAGGCAAGAGCATCATAATGGCCGATGCTAGCTCTGGAGGGGTTAGAGGTCCAGTAAATTACGGAAAATTAGTATTATTGTGTTTAGATGAATATGACAGATTCAGAGGCTCATGGGAAGATCTGTAGGAACAGAGAGAGGGGAAAAAAGCAGGGTCTGGGGCAGCTAGGTGGCACAATGGATACAGCACTGGCCCTGGGATCAAGAGGACCTGAGTTCAAATCCAGCCTCAGACACTCATTCGCTGTGTGACCTCAAGCGAGTCACTTAACCTCAACTGCCGCCAAAAAAAAGAGAAAAAAGCAGGACCAGATGAATATCCATAACAACCCCAATTAGGTAAATTAAAAAAAAACCCTCAGAAGGCAGCCAAATTCAGCTTGAATGAGCGGCCTGCAGATGCCAAACATTATCAGACACGGTGACTGTAGTTGACTTTGTTTGACTGGTTTTCTTTATTAAAGGAGGGGGAAGGTATACTGGGAAATGATTATAAAGCAAAAACTTCCCACAATAACTCATAAACACATTAATATTACTGCCTTTGTTTTAACATCACCTTCGTTTCCCAATGTACCTCAGACCTACCCAGTGTTCCTTCCCCGGTAACCAAAACTTAAAAAGCAAAACAAACCATTTTGGCAAAAAATCAGCCCCAACACTGACAGCAGACATATGCACATTCTACACCCATCATCCCCGTTCCTAATCCTTTCAAAAAAATGAAGATGGCACCATCTCTCTTTTCTGGGACAACCTTCCAATGCATCTTCACAGGTAATTTTTCATAATCTCAAAGAGCAATAAAGTAAGGTAACAGACAGCATTATTCTTAATGCACGAGATGCTAACATTTAGTAGGCCAGGGTCCACATATTCCAAGAGCTTTCAAGGTTCTGTTCAAGTCCCATCTTCTTCAGGAAGGTGCTACCCCCTGTGGCACCACCCCCCCTCCCCATTCCAACCTGTATGGAATGATTGCTTCTCTGAATTTCTTCAGTCTTGAGCCTGCCACAGAAAGGGTGTTTGATTTCATGCTGTCTTGTATTGGTCATTGCTGCATGGACATAAATTATGCCTCCAACTAGACCAGAGGCCTCCATATTACTTTGGCATATGGCAGGCACTACACTACCAACTGCACTGACTTGCTGTCATTATGCTGGATTATGAAATAGCGTGTGTGCTTGTCTGTATACATGTGTGCACATGTGTAATCCTTTTAGTGTATGTACGTGAGAATAAGAAAGGGGAAAAATGACTAAGGAAGCTGTTTCTTTTTGCTTTACAGGGAAAAGGCCTATTTTAAAACTGTTCTTCCTCTTTGGGGGGGGGAGGGGGGGCGGTTCCTGGAGTTCCCTTAGTCTTCTCACCTGCTTTCTCCCCAGGTTCCTTTGTATTCCTCATTTTTGCAGCTGCCCCGACCTCGCCCCGTAGAGCTGCAGGAGAAAGTACTTACCACAGAGTCAGTCATGAAAACCTTGGTTCTACCGCAGTGGATTGGGCTGGGAGTCAGCCTGGCCTCTGGGTGGTCTCTGAGAGTAACCACTGTCGGAGGCAGAGTCAGAAGAATGTCCCTGATGAGGGATTGAAGCATGGCATCCTTCTCAGGGGTTGGCTGCTGTCCTGAAAACCAAGACAGAGGCCTAGATCAGCCCAGCCCCGTCCAGCAGATCCTGAGACTCCATGTATGTCCACAAGGTTTTGGGGAAGACCCATGTGGGCCATGTGACTGTCCTGTCATTGTCATGTTCTCTGACCATTTTCTAAACAGAAAGGCAGGAAGGCAACAGGGTGAGGGTCTGGAGAGGGCCCTGGCTGCTCTAGGCGAGTCTCTCCAGCCACAGCCGTCTCTGCAGACATTCTGCTGACCTCATTTCTTTGTTGGTTTGCTCCAGGTACCTGGCAACCTCCAGCCACAACCGTGTTCTCTCTTACAAGTCAGGCTTGTAAAGTGTTTGGATGCTGACCCAAGACTTCGACTGTCCAACTGAGCAGTGCCATCTTACTCAAGAACCCCAGCCAACTCAGCTGAATCCTATGGGCCAAGAGCATCGTGGCCTACAGATCACACAAATGGAATAGGAACTGAGCAAGCCCATTATTTCTGCCCCTGCAGCTCCCCTACCCCCTGCACAAACTAGAAGACAGAAGCACTAGAAATTACAGCATTTTTAGGAGGAGGGCCTGACTGGCCTAATTCACCCAAGACTGACTCAGAGGGAGACAGAGAATTAATTACCTGATCAGTCTGACCGCACTTAACACCATCGCCTCTTTGGAGACAGATTGGCAAAGGGAGAAGCTGTGGAGGAGAGGCAGAGGTGACAGAAGAAGATCCTTTAAAACTAATAATTAGGCCAGAGTGTGGTTTTGGCAAGAGAGACAGAACAGGAAGGCAGACTATGGAGAAAGGAGAGGAGAGAGAGAAAAAAAAAAGCAAGGAGAGTAACACAAACCTCTGAAAGGTGACAAGAAAAAAACCTTAATTTGGTAACCCGCACCCCTGGCAAAAAGAGGGCTCCAGCAGTCTCAGAAGAGTCACTAGCCCAGAGGTGGGGATGGGCCGGCCCCCCAACCGGGTAAGGAGCAAATGGCCCCATTATTCCTAGCCCCAGTGGAGATGCGGCCTCAGCACTAGGGCTGCGGTTGGTCTTGGGGTCCTGTGGAGGCTCTGAAGTGGGACACGGCTCCAGGTTCCCCCAGCACTCACCTGAGTGCTCCTTTGTGGGCGAAGAGCTGGGCAATCTGGAGGAGGGTCTGGGCTGGGATGGGTAGGACTTTCTCAGCAGGTCATACCGTTCAAGGAAGCTTTGAAAGGAGACCCTGAGAGCCAAAGGGAAACCGCATCAGCCATTTTGTTGAATTTCTGATTGCTGAGGATTCGTACTCTACCCCTATGAGCAGTGAAGGGGACCATGGAGGTCGGCTAGGCCAACCACCACTCAAACTATGAATCTTCTCTACATCACCCATGAATGGCTGTCATTCAGCCTCTGCTTAAACACTCCTCCCAAAAGGATTAGGGGGAACTGCAGGACTGAGGAAGAGAGGAAGCTTGTAAGCAAAACCAGACAGTATCAGGGCTGCTGCTGCCTATTGTGGGGAAGGCCCGCCTTCCCACAGCTTCTTTGTTTAACCTTCACAATGTTCCTGTACCCTCACTTTGGCACTTGGGTATATAGATAACTATCCCAGAATGAAGTGACCGCATCTGCTCCTAACAAGGATGCTAACTGGTAATGCCGCTCAGTGGCCTTTGGGTGATCCAGGCTGCCCAGAGCCCTCCTCGTGTCAGGGCTTCTCCCCTCCCTGCCCTGGATTCCCAGGGTTATCCCTCAGCAACAAGCTCTTGCAAATGATGTCATTGTGGTTCCCTAACTCCTCCCCACTCCTACATATACCCTTCCTGATCCGTGAATCGCCACAAATCCTCTCAACAGAGAGGCTGGGGCGTAAGCATTAGGTGGGTGTCAAGCCACACCCTCAGTGTATCTTAACTCTTCCCTCTCCCTCACTCCCCCAAATTGGCTGCCGAGTCTTAATGACTGCACCCCCACGATGTCCTTGCCATTCACCTGGCCACCACCCCCTCTCTCCTGGACTCATGCCAGAGCTTCCTAACTGGTCTCCCTGCCTCTAGCTTCTTCTCTTTTCAATCCATCCATCCCAGCTGCCAGAATAACGCTGGGAGACACTAACCATGGAGTCATCCACCCTTCAGGCACTTATTAGCTGTGTGACCTTAGGGAAGCAGTGTACAAAGGGGGGGGCCATCGCCTGACCCCAATGGGGGTGTGACCAATCAGATGGGGAAAGAAAACATCCCAGTCAGCTCAATACCCTTTCACCCAATTCTGGGCTTGGCCCCCCTTTAGCCATACCTCCCCACTCTCCTTCTCAACTGCTGGCCTTGTGCATAGGGAAAATTCCCATTCTATCCCCCTCCCCCCCATCCCCATCCCCCATACTACAGTTCACATTGTGGCTGCTGCAGGTACCCCAACAGGTGGACTGTATGCTCTGGGGCTGTGACAGGTGAGTCATGCAACCTGTGCCCCCCGCCCAATGGCCAGTTTTTCAGTGAGAGTGTGTCTCATCGGATGAACAAGTACAGATGGATTTTGATCTGAATCTTGGGAGTTCCTTACATAATCTTTTCCCAAACCTAACCCTCTTACTAAATTCTCTATTTCCCTCAAAGGCACCACCAGCTTTCTTGTCTCTAGGCTTGCGGGCCTCCTTCATCCTTGGGGTCTCACCCTCAACTGAGACTGCTTTTTCTAAAGAGACCAATGGATCTCTCAATGTACCCAAGATCTAACGGCCTCCTTTCAATTCTCATTCTCCTTGGCCTTCTGGCAGCCTCCAACACTGTCCATTCCCCTCTCCTCCTGACTACTTCTCTCCTCTCTGGCCTGCTGAACACTATAGAATTACGTTACTTATAAAAGTTCCTATCTTCACACAAACTCAGAAACAGCATTTTCCTAATCAGTTTTAAAAATCTTCCAAATGAAGAGTTACAGTGGGTCCTGAATCCATGTTTAAAATGTCAAAATGTACAACTTTCTTATTATTTTTCAGGAACAATTTTTGACATCAGTGAATATGGAAATTTACTAATTCAATTCCAATAAAAACCTCTGCATAATTGATGGAGGGGTCAAAAACAAGTTGAAAGCACAGCTAATGATGCACTTTTCCTATCTGGATCTATGGATCTTTGTAAGATATCTTTTTCACTATAACAGCTTTAAAACCAAGTATCAAAATAAAATGATAGTGGGGCAGTGGATAGAGCTCTGGCCTTGGAGTCAGGCAGACCTGAGTTCAAATGTGACCTCAGACACTTGACACTTACTAGCTGTGTGGCCCTGGGCAAGTCACTTAACCCTTACTGCCTCACAAAAAAAAAAAGAAAACATGAAAAAGAACATAGAACTAGATTTCTGAAATACTGTCACATAAAGTGTAACCAAAATTTTTTTTCAGGCAGTTGGGGTTAAGTGACTTGCCCAGGATCACACAGCTAGTAAGTGTCAAGTGTTTGGTCTGAGGCCTATTTTGAACTCAGGTCCTCCTGACTTCAGAGCCGGTGCTCTATCCACTGCGCCACCTAGCTGCCCCTCAAGATTTTTTAAAAAAGCATTTTCAATAACAATGCTATCACCTAAAAATATCTTTATTTTAGTGAGCAAAAAATTTTTTTGTATGGTTAATATTACTTTCAAAATGTTTTCATTTCTATCATCCTTTTTTGATTTGCAGCTTTTGTATACATTTTATAATGCATATAATTATTAATACAGGAGTAAAAGTATGTAATTTAGAAGTACACATATATTTGGGGGGGGCACATGGCTCAAAAATTTTTGACTGTTTAGAGTGATGATTGAAAACAGTCTGAGAGCCTTAGTGTCTCTGTTTGAAAATGGAGATAATAGTTAAGATTGCTGTCTTACAGAAGAGTTACAGACCTTCCCTGGGGCTCAGTTCAGGTGTCACCTTCTCTATGAAGCCTTCCTTGGAGCCACCCCAGCTGAAAGGGTGCTCTCCTGACTCCAATGTTCCTAAAGCACTCTCGACATCTCTTTCCCTCACACAGGCCAGCATCTACTTATCTGGGTACTGACATGTACAGGACCGTACAATGAGAATGTGAAGCTGCTTGAGGGTGGAGACTACATCATCCTTTATATACCTCATCTCATAACACAGGAGGTGCTAAGTACTTGGTGTTGGTTTGAACTCACCTGATAGGAAAGCCAGCAGCACTGATGTGAACAGTCTCCACAATGCCACAGGCTTCAAGCTGGCTCAGGACCTGCAAGGGATGTGTCAGATTGGGGGGAGGCAGGAAGAAAAGGAAGAAAGAAGGAGAGGGAGGAGGAAAGAATAAGAGGAAGAAAGAGAAGGAAGGAGGGGGAGGAGGAAGGAAGAAAAGGAGGAAAGAAGAGGGAGGAGGAAGAGGGAGGAGGTCCTTATAGTCACAATCACCTCTTTTGCCCGGAACCTCTGGGCGTGGCCATGGCTGTTGGGCTTGATACAGCGAATGTAATGGGGCGTGGTGCTGTGTAGAACCTGCATGAGCTGCTCCAGGGAGCTCTGTGGAGGTACCAGGTGAGCAGAGAGAGAGAAAGGAACCAGGCTGGACAGAGCACCAGCAGGGGACCTCATTTTCCTCTTGGTTCCTTGAAGCTTCTCTGCCCCTCACTACCCCTGAGGTACCTTGAGCCCACCCCTCCAAAGAGCTGCCAGCATGGCCCAAAGGAGCAAGCAGCCATGGTGTAATGGTTGTGTTCCTGGGATGCTTCAGGACAAGCTAACCCCCCGCCCCTTCCTCTGCTCTGGGTTCCTCCCCCCATATCCTGCTCCACTGTTTCGGGTCTCTCCCCTCCCTCTCTGCTGTACCCCTCCCCCCCAATAATCCATATACCTCCCTGCCCATCCCTCTGCTCCAGGTCTCTTCCCTCCCTATCGGCCCCCCTCCCTCCAGCCATTCTTCTGCTTCCCCTCCCTCCCTGTCCTCCACTCCTAGGCTGTTCCTCTTTCTATGCTGTTCTATGTCCCCTCACCACTCAATGGGTAGGTTAGATTTACAACATTCCCTTCTATTTGCTTTGTAAGTATCAAGAGTTGTCTTTGAGGGGGTTTTCTCTTCCCTTCTTCTCTCCGCAGATGCCATCCAATCCCAACCAGTGGCTAGGTCACCACAGGCCTCTGCTCAGTAAATAACTAGCTGTTCCCCTGGGGTATCTGAGATGAAGACGGGTGCCCAGGAAAGCTCCAAGTCCTAGGTCTTACAAGGAGACGTGGGGGAAGACATGCCTTTCATCTTTACCAGACCTACCTTGAACCTGGAGACCACAGTAACCACGGGGGCTCTGCTCTGGCCTAAAAGGTCATTCGGTTCCTTTTCTTGGGAAGGAAACAGTTTCTGGAGCAGAGAGTCCTGAGAATGCTGCAGGAGCCGCGTCAGCTCTGGTGGAACTGGATCCTGTGGGGGCAGCCCGAGACGGTCGAGGATGACCACCCTCCCCATCCTTCTGAATGGGGCTGGGTATCACAGGGACCCTCAGAGGCCATCTAATCCAACCCCAAGAAACTGAGACCCAGAGAAGGGCCTAAAAAGATGCAGGTTTTAAAGAAGAAAAACAAACCCTGCATGGCCTAAATCCATGTTTGTCTGGGTTACTGGAGGAGTTCTAGGGACCAGGAGATAAGTTAGTGAGGTGACAGTCCCATTCTACTTGGCCCAGCTCAGACCACATCTGGGAAATAGCATTCTCATTGTGCACCATCTTTAATGGAGTTGCCCCCTTCCCCTTCAGCTTCTCTGGCTAGCCACCATCCTGGCCAGCCACATCTCCCGACTCTCCTAGATTTTCTCTACCATTCCTTTCTCCTTCTCCCCAGTCCTTCAGCTTCCTTTTAGGTACCGTCTTCTTGTCTTCTCTCATTAAAATGTAAGCTCTTTGAAGGCAGGAACTATCTTTCCTTTTGCTTGTATTAGTATCCCCAATGCTCAGCACAGTACCTGGCACATAGTAAGCACTTAATAAATACTGGTTTACTTACATTTGACCAACTCCTACCGCCTGTTACTTTCCCAGACTCCATGATAATAAATTCCTAGCTGCCGAGGAGTACCCCCCTCTTCCCCACTTCCACTCTTTCATCCGCATCCTTCTGAAGCCTACCTGTCCACTTCTCTTTGCTCCCTCACTGTGCCCTTTGGAGCTCCTATTCCATATCTAACAAACTTCCCTTCATTTTGTGCTCTGCCCCCTTCCACCTCCCGGCTCTCACAGCCCCTGGTTTTCCCCCTCCCCACCGCTGCAGCCCCCATGGTACACCTGGCCATCCTCTCCATTTCCTCTCATACCCTCCTCCCCGTCTCTATTACACTGATCTTGGAAGGGAACTTAGAAGATTCCCTGCCCCTCGGTGCCTCTTCCAGATTCTCCCTATGTCACCATCACTCAGCAGCCTCTCCTTTGAGGTTCACTCTACCTAAGTGTATCACCCAATCCAGAGAACAGTGGCTATTGCTACAGTTTGTTTCTCAAGCAGTTCAATACCTAGCTCTCCTCCCCAACTCCTGCCCTAGGGCGATCTCACACTCATGGGGATGCTCCCTTAAACTCCCCAGAATCCCAGTTTCTCCAGCTCCTCTGCTTGATCCTGTGATCTATTCCTTCAGGCCATCTCAGCCACACACACACAGAGGGACGGTCGCAGGTCATCATCATCACCTACAAGGGTTCTACTTTTATGATCAAAACTTTGAAATGCTTTGATCTGACCATAACGTGTCGTCTCACCTCTCCCTATGCCTTTCCCCCATCTAAACCTATTCTTCAGCCTCACTTGCTCTTCCAATCCCATCACCCCTTCCAGTCTGGAGCTGTTCGTTACCAGCTGGACTCTACACCATCCTCTACTCTCCAATCTTTTGCCCCCTTGTCCGGTTGCTGATCATGTTTTCCCAAACCTGATTTCAAATGACTCCTACCACACCCTCATCCATTTCAACTCACAAGCTGTCCAGAACAGCTGGACGACACACGACCATGCTGCTTCATTTCTTCCAGGCCACGACTTGCAGTTCTTATGACCAAGTCATTCTTTTTCTCTGAATCTGTTATTATAAGGGCTACTCTCGTCTTTAGAGTTTACCTCTGGGCTATTTTTTTCATTGTGTTTGGTGTTTCCTTCTGTTTACTCATATTTCCAGCCTCCAGATGTTATGCCCTCATGAAAGGCCTTGTTTGGTCCTGTCCCTTCTAAAGTTTGGATGCCAACACTGCTGCCGATAGAGGGTAGAGGTAGGGGGTGGGGTGATTGGTATTAGACCCCACCCTCTACCTTACTCCCTGGTTTAGGTCTCAATCTCCTGGTGGTCCGCTGTGGAGTCTAGCCTTGACAAGCATCTGTCTTCTCCTCACACAATCCCTAATCAGGAGTAGGTTCTACCCCCTGGTGTAGTTTTGGCGGGCTCTAGTGGGTATCACATTGGTTTCCCCGTACAGCAGCCCCAGTCTCTCCTATGCTGATTCCCAGCATGGAATTATCCTGGTTCCAGCAGGCAAACCTGGTCCCCAATTACTGGAGCTCACACTGGCCTGCAAACACCTGTTCAGAGTGCTGGCTGGCTCCTAGATGGTTTACCTTCCTTAGCATGGCTAATCTCTGTCTCTGTCAGCTTCAGGCTGGATTACCTGCACATATGCTGGCTTCCCAGGTGTAACCCCTTTCTTCCAGCTTCTACCAACTTCTGGATATGTTTTTGTGCAGTACTGAACTGGAGGAACTCACTTCTGTGTGTTTCAATCTTCATCTCCTTGACCTTTCTGCTGCATTTGACACTGCTGTCTATACTCTCCTCTCTCAATTTTTTGGGATGCTGTTTTCTCCTGGTTCTCCTTCCACCTACCCTGACCGGCCCTTCTCAGTCTCTCATTCGGTGGCTCCTCACTGCATCACACCCCAAAGCTCAGTCCTGGGCCCTCCCAGGGTTAGCCGTCATTCAGACATGAAGATTCTCGGATTTACATATCAAGCTCCAGTCCTATGTCACTAGCTGCTTATTGGACATTTCAAGCTGGGTGTCCCATATACACCTCAAACTCAACATATATAAAATACAACTCATTATCTTTCACTGAGTCCTCTTCTGATCCTTCCTACGTCTGCTGAGGACACTCATCCTTCCAGGGCTTGCAACCTAGCATTCTCCTCCATTCTTCACTCCACTTATCTGATCAATTGCCAAACCCTGTCATTTCTACCTCCACAACATCTCTTGAACCCATCCCTTTCTATACCCACATGAGCCCCCGTTCACCACTCACACTGTATTAAGCTCCTCACTAGGGTTCCTTCTTAGCCTGGCTGCACAATTCCCAAGGTGACTTCCCTAAGGGCAGATCTTACCAGGCCACTCTCCAATTCAACAAACTGCAGCGGCTGCCTATTGCCTCTAGGATCAAACCTACACTCCTCTGGCTTTTAAAGCCATTTACGACCTGGCCCCAACCTATATTTCCAGCCCTATTAAACATTATTCCCCTCTTGTACTCTCTGGTCCAGTCAAACTGTCCTTCAACACATAACATTCCAATTTCCGGCTCCACATCTTTCCAGGCTCGCCCCACTCCCTTCACACCTCCACCCTGGAGAATCTTGGCAGCCTCCAAGACTCAGCTCAAACACCATCATCTCCAAGAGGCCTTTCCTGACCCTCCCAAATCACCCTGGATTGAATGCAAGTTTCTGAAGGGATGGGCCTGTTTCACATTTGTCCCCAGAGACCAGGACAGCGTCTGGCACAGAGCAGGCACTTAATAAATGCTCACTGACTAACCTGATTCAGGTCTGGGGCCCATATTTTAGGAAAGACATTCACAAACTGGAGAGCAATCAGAGTAGGTGACTAGAGAATGGGCCAGATGAGGAATTAGGGATGATTGGCCTGGGAAGAGAGGGCTTGGGTGGGTACAAGAGAGCTTTTGCTAAGTATCTGAAAGGCTGCCACCCCAGTAGCACATTAGATGTGTTCTGCTTGGCCCTAGAGGACAGGACCAAGGTGAGTAGGTGGAATGTGCTGGGAGTTGGGACAGGCTGCCAAAGGAGGCTGGAGTGCCCTCTCCCTAAACGTCTCCATGTCAAGGAGGCTGAATGGCTACCCTTTAGGGATCTGGTAGAACAGACCTATGCATTACCTCAGAGGTCCCTTTCACCTCTGAGCATTTGTGAAAGCCCTCTGTAAAAGTTCTACGTAAAGGTCATTGAGCACCGTGAATAACCCTGTCAACAATCTCCACAATTGAGTGCACAGCCTGTAGCTTCTGAGATCTTGCTGCAGGACCCCCAACCCCCCAAGGATAGAGCTGGGCCATCCACAGTCTCAGGTCACTCATTCTCTCTCCTCCAGAGAAAGCTGCCCCTCCTCTCCCAACTCCAGACTTATGAGAAACCCACCCTCCGTGCCCTGTGCTCTGAAGATTCAGGTTTCCCTTGCTGTTTTCTGACCTTATTTTTCTCTACCATGCCCTCAATCTGATATTGCACAGGGCCAGCATAGTGGGCAATGATAAAGTTGGGGTCCTTGCTGAACTTGTTTCGGTTCAGGCTGGCATTGCTGGACAGGGTGCTCTCAATTCGGGTCTGGAGCTGGGTGGCATTGGACGGCCTATTGAGACGACATTCCTGCACACAAAGGGCTGGGTCAGTGAGGAGAATGAGGAGAGCATAAGAACAAAGACGGTTTACATTTACGTTATGCCGGTTGCTTTCTGTGATTTTAACCAACCTTCCTTCCTTCCTTCCCTCCTACCTTCCTTTAACCCTCTCTTGCAAGTGCATCGGCTGGTCTCGGGCCAACCCCACTGCTGACAGACAACAAAGCTTCAAACTGCTCTGTCTCTGTCCTCCCTGCCCCTGCCCCTGAGCCTTCCAACAGTGAACTCAGTTTGGATGTCCATTTGGATTAGTCAAAACTTCGGAGCTCAAGTGATCCACCAGCCCAGTGACCATTGCCCTCTTCCCTTCTCACCTCATTTATGAGGGAACAGATGCTGACAGGGCTCCCTTCAATCAGGTCCAGGCAGCTCTGATTGTCCTGGTAGCTGATGAAGGACCACTCTAGCCCCTCAGCAGCATATTCCTCCTGGTGCAATAAAAAAGCAGGGTTGATAACGAGCATGAGGAGGGGAACAGAAGTGGCCTGGGCTCCTGGACAGGCTGCCTTGTGCTCTGGACTCTAGGGAATAGGTCCAGTCAGATTTGGGCATTTAAGGAGGCGTTTAAGCAGCTTGGGATGAAACCCTGCCTTGCTACCAGAAGGCTACAGTCAGGAGCACAGACACCTAAAGCCATGAACCAGCTGCCCTCCCCTGCACTACTCCCCCACCTCTGCCCGCAGCTCTGTACCTCCTGTACAGTGAGGGGCACAGAGCTGCACAGCCCCAGGCCAGCCGCCCTCCCTGCACTATGCCCCCACCTCTGCCTGCAGCTCTGTACCCCCTGTACAGTGAGGGGCACAGAGCTGCACAGCCCCAGGCCAGCTGCCCTCCCCTGCATTACTCCCCCACCTCTGCCCGCAGCTCTGTACCCCTGCACAGTGAGCGGCACAGAGCTGCACAGCCCCAGGCCAGCTGCCCTCCCTGCACTGCCTCTCCCTCTGCCCTCCTCCCCCACCCTGGCCAGCTCCATACTTGCTGGGCCCGAAGGTAGTGAGCCACAAAGTGCTGCTGCAGCTTCTCATTGGCGTAGTTAATGCACAGCTGCTCCAGGTTGTTGTTGGGGAAGCATTCAAACCCATACACATCCAGCAGCCCTGGGGTAGAGACAGGCACAACAACAAGGGGCGGGGGAGAAAACACACAGTTACTACGGAGGGTGAGGGGATGGCTGCCTCCCCAAAGTCCAAAACTGCAGGCTGCCTTCAGAGAGACTAATGATATTGCAACCAGGTGTCCCCAGGGCCACCCAGTAGCACGAGTCTGGTGCAGTGGATATCAGAGTCAGGGGAGCGCTTCTGGTCTAGGATGCATAAAGCAAGTCCACCTTCCCCAGAGGGAGCACCTTGGCTCTCTGCATGCCCAGGGCTGACATCGGACACCCAGGCTTCTCTGGGGAGTTTTCATCTCAAAGCTCCCATTCTGCCACGAAGGTAGGAAGGAGGAGGACCGGCAATGCTGTACCCACACTGCCCAAAGAACCAAGACCTAATGCAGGAACTCGTAACCTTTTTTTTTTTTTAAAGCACAGACCCATTGTCAGAATGTTTTAAATGCTGAGTGTTTAAATGATGAAATAAAGTACCAAGGATTACAAAGGAAACCAATCATATGAAATGCAGTTTTAAAAATCTAACACCTCCCCATCCCAAAGTTCACAGACCCAGGAGAAGGCCCTCTGGGAGAGGGGGTACATTTTGAGGTGTGGGAGAGTGGAAAGAGCCCTGGATTTGGAGCCAGCGTACTCCAGTTCAAATCCAGATAACCCTGGCAAAGTACCTTCATCTCCTCCTCTGTAAAATGAGCGGGTTGGACTAGATGACCTTATGGTACCTGCCAGCCCCAAACTTGTGTTGCTACAATGAGGAGACCCGGTCTGAGGACCCTGGAGTTAAGAGGATGGCTCCTAGTTGGCCTCCCGCTTTCCTGTGGGTCTACAGAAGCCGGATAATCAGTCAACTAGACTCACCAATACCTTTTTCTTTGGTTCTCCTCTCAATTAAATACTTTTTTATTAAGTTTTCACTTTACCAAGTACTACCCTGGGTACCAAGCATACAGCAAAAACAAACCCCACAAAATAGTCTTTGCCTCAAGGAGTTTATATCCTATTAGGGCGATAACATAGTATGTTAATTAGCAAACATGAACCTGGGGAAATCAAGGAAGGCCTCTTGAAGGAGGTCATGTGAGCTGAGCCTTGTGTTTCAAGAACTGGAGGTGAAGAGGCACAGAGGAAGGGCACAGGCACTGAGCAGGAAATGGAAAGTCATTCAATTTGGCTGAAGCAGAAAGTATGGGGAGGGAATAGTGAACAATTAGCCTGGAAGGAGACACTGAAGCCAGATTGTGAAGGGTTATAAAGGCCAAGCAAAATTTGTACTTTTAAAAGACTTTTGTATCCTAAAAGCAACAGGGAGCCACTGAAGCCTCTTGAGTCACAAAGTGTCACGGTCAGACCTAGACTTTCTCTAACTTTGTTAAGTGTGTGGGAGACTTGTCAGGAAAGACTACACTAGGGTGGTTGCAGCAGAGGAGTGGAGAGAAGGGGACAGGGCCAAGAGATGCTGTAGAAGAACTGCTGAGACTGGGCAGAGGCGGAGGCAGCGAGAGGACACCGTCCAGTCTAACATCCAGGCTAGGCTTGGCAATGCACCAACTAGAACCACCCACCCCGAAGAGCTGGAGAGATGCCTATTTCTTCACTAGAGACACCTGTGCCTTTCTGGGTGCTGTGTGGAGCAGAGCTGGGAAGGCTGCAGACCCAGGCTTGTAAAGCTCGTCACCACCTGGCCTCTCCCTTGCCCTCCAGTGACCTGGCCACGGGGCCTTCTTGCCATTCCTCACACACAGTGCTCCACCTCTCATCTCCATGCCTTTGCAATGGTTCCCCATGCCTTGAATGCCCTCCCCTCCTCATCTCCACCTCTTTGCTTCAAGATTCAGCTCAGACCTCACATTCTACAAGGGCCTTTCCCTTTCCCGGGATGACCAGCAGCTCATACCTCACCCTCTGAGATTACTTTTCATCCTCTCCACATAGGCCTTGGATGTATCTTGTTTTTCTTATGTTGTCTCCCCATTAGAATGGGAGTCTCTTGAGGGCAGGGCCACTGTTTTTACCTTTCTTTCATATCCTCAGCACTGAACACAGTGCCGGGCACATAGAGTAAGCCCTTAATAAAAGCTTGTGGATTGACATCATTTAGTCTAAACCCCTCATTTTCAAAAGGGGAAACTGGGGAAATGACTTGCCCGAGGTCACTTAGGGAGTTCATAAGCACGGCTGGGACCAGAACCTGTTTCCTGATTCTTGGTCTAGTGCTCTTTCCAGTCTCCCACACTGCAAAGCAAAGGCCCTTGGGAGGGCCCGAGGAGGGGCAGCAGAGTCAGACAGGAGAGGAGGCAGAAGAACACAGTACCAATGAAAGTGGTCCAGGTGGAGGGCTCTGCACAGATGCTCCCATTGATGACCGACACCAACCAGTCAAACAATCTGTGGAGGGGAGGGATGGTGAGCTCTGAGGGCAGGGGCCTAGTGAAGCAGTGCACCTGGGGAGGAGCAGGGCTTCTGCTTTCCCTGAGGTCTGCATGACTTCAGCGAGGCTAGAGCCGCAGCTGTCGGGCAGAGGTGGGGGTGGGCTGGCCCACTCACCGGGCATAGGTGACTTTGGCCAGACAGTCCCTCCGGGTCTCACATTCAGCCCGGGAGCAGGGCTTCCTGAAGACCTGCTGCTGCTTCCCGGCTGTGATCGTTCGGACTCGAAGGGTCTCCATCAGCTCCTCCTTGGGGATCCAGAGCAGAGAGGCCGTCGTCATCACAAAACCTGGTTTGGGGACCACAGCTATGGTTATCTGTAGGCAGTGGGTCACTGAGGATGGCAAAACCCCCAGGGTCCTGCTGGAAGTACAGGTACTGGAGGAGTTGGGGGAAGGAGCTCAGATCCCCGGCAGCCCCCTGACGGAGGGCCCACTCCAGCTGACTCCTCATCACCATGCCATCGCCTACCACGGCAGACTAGAGTAGCAGTGGGAAGGGTGGGAGATGGTGTTCTCATTGCTCATTTGTGATGGGCTTCAAGTGCCACCTTCTCTCCCCACCCTCTTTTCCCAGATTCAGCAGTCCTCCCCTGACATTAACTTTCCTTTCCCCACCCTGCAGGGCACTGGCCCGCCGTGGCTCCATGTCAGACGCGTCCTATCTCATTGGCACGCAAGCTTAGCTCTTGGGAGCTAACCCTGAATTCTCAGAGTCCCCAGTCAGGGGGCAGTGAGCTCCTTCCCCTCTTACATTTAGCATCTTCCTGTGGCTGGCAAACCTGGGATTCATCCTCTGAGTCATCAAAGTGGATATTCCCAAGGTGTAGCAATCCTGATAAGATCTGTAGGAACAGCAGAAAGGAGCTCAGTTTGTAGAGGATTGTGCCTCCGGGAGATCAATCAAAGCCCTGGGCCTAGGAGATGCCCACCTGCAAAGCCTTTTGTGCACACGTACCCCAGTTTTACCACCAATGGTGGACAACAGGGAGACCCTATGACCTCTCGGTTTGGGGGAAGGAGACTGTTCTCTCTTTGCTCTAGAGGCTGCAGGGGCACGCTGATAGAGCTGCTCCTAGCTGGCCAAGTCCCAGGTGGTTACATTTTTAAACTCTGCTGTGGGATGGGATGGGATGGGCTGGGCTGTCCCTCCCTTGCCCTCTTCTCCACCACTGTGTGCCTCATTTCTATTGAGATACAGACAGAGAGAGTTTGACAGCTACAAGGAATCCTTTCCTCCTAGTAGAGCCTTATTGCTTTCAGTCAACTAAGTGTGACAACCTTGTAGGCATCACCCCTAGAGTGAAAGCTAGCTTGAGGGTGCCCAGGCCCGAGTACTTCAGATCCGCCATGTCCGAGGGGGCCCAGGGCATAATCCTCTACTAGTTTTCCGACTTCTTCCTTGATAAAGTTCCTCAAGGACAGTGGGCAATATTAAAAACAATTCTGAGGGTGCACCACCTCTGCCCTAGGACCAGCACTGGACCCTGTTCACTAATGCCCTGAACCTGCCCCACCTAAGGCGACTTGTCTCCTCCTCTGAGTCTCAGCCTTCTTATATTGGGCCTGTAGTAACCAGACCCCTCTTGTTCAGGGGGACTCCTGCCTCTCCCTGGGCTGCTGCTACCCATACTCAGGCAGGCTCTGCTCATTCCAATGATTGCCAGGCAATCTTTATTGGCTGACTGACTGAGAAGCCCAGAACTCCATGGGGCTATGTACCTATTGGCTGGCCCCAAGGCACTGGCAGAGGCCTCATCATGGCCATCATGCATCAGAGGGAATACAGACCTCCCTGGAGTTCAGCTGCCCTAGCTCACTGGGTGATCCTACCACCTCAAGAGGGGATAAGTCCCCGGCACAAGTCAGGAAGGGAGGTGTTTCCAGCTGTAGAATCTCCTGTCCAGGGGGTTTCTAATCTCCTTCCCTAAATTAAAGGACTCATTTTTCTCTCCTGACCTTAAAGATGTTGTTCTGTGTGGAGTGGTCAATGCCTAGGTGGAGCATTGCATCTTTGGTCACTTCAAAGCAGTCCTCTGGAAATAAAACAAAACACCCATGTCAGACATGGGCTTCAACTTACACTGTCCCAGAACCAGCCCAACACTTCTGGGACTCCCGAGTTCCAGACTCGAGGAGACAAGGGGACGAGGCATAGAACCCAAAATCCAGATGCCAAGTTGCCCCATGGAGTCTGGGTGTATCAGGCTCAGTTCACATGCCTGTTGCCACTCCAGGGCCCAGAAGCCCAGAGCTTTCCCTACCTTCCAAGGTCCTGTCAGAATTGGGCAGCCAATGGAAAGCAGCTCCCTCGGGCAGGTGCCACTCTAACCTTTCACTTGAACTGGCTCCTTTGGTAATCTGGGGAATCAGAAATGTGCAATGAGATGCCTGGATGCATCACTGTATGTGAACCCCATAGATGAGGGCCTGTAGGCAGAAGGCTGATATATTCACTGAAGGCAGGGCACTGTAAGAGACACTGAAGGATAAAAAAGAAAGGAAAGGATAGCTCCCAATGTCACACAGGGAGAACGTCTGCTCCACATCGTACTCCTGATGTGGTAAACAACTGCTCAATAAATACTGAGGTTAATCCCCATCCTGAGTTCACCGTCTTGCTTTGGTTGTCATTTCCCCATTCCCAAGTGTATTCTTTCTCTCTTTTTCCAGCAATTTCTTTCCATCTGTCTCCAAATATGCATGGTCTCCTCAATCCTAGGAAAGCTTTTCCTTACTCCTTCTAGCCTCGAAGCAGCTATGTTTCCACTTCTCTCCTCCCCTTTTTGCTCATCTTCCCCCAGTGCCTCCATTTCTTTACCAGGCCTGGGGTCTCCTCCAATCCCTGTGCATCACGCCTTTGGTCCCCATCACTTGACTGGATCTGCCTTCTCAAAGGTCACCCGGGACGCCCGATCACCAAATCTCTTTGGTTTTTTCAGTCCCCGTTTTCCTTGACTCTGCAGCTTTTGACACAAGTGACCACCTCCTTCTCACTGGACACTTTCTCCTTTCCCTTAGCTTCAGACCCCATATTCTCCTTGTTCTCCCCTGGAATGCATGATGTGAATATTACCCAGGGCCTTTCTCTCACTATGCTTCAACTACCACCTCTATGGAGATGACTCACAAATCTGTACCTCCAGCCTGGAACTTCCCCAGAAGCTCCAGCCCCACCTCTCTAATGGGTATAGGACTGTCCCCCTGACTGTTGCGATGACCACTCAAACTCAACATCTTCTAAATGGAGCTCATCTTTTCCCCAATACCACCATTTATCCAGTCTGCCCATTTCTGCAAGCTTGGGGATATCTTTGGCTCTTTCTCATTCACCTGCCAAGGTCTGCTGATTGCACTCCTTTCTGCACCATCTCCTACACCTGTTTCTTCCTTTTTTTCTCCCTCCCAACCAGCCTAGCACAGGCTTTCATTTCTACCCACCTAGACTACTGCAACAGCCTCCTAATAGGCCCACTTGTCTCAGTCCTCCTCCTCCTTCAAGCACCTTTACGTGGCTGCCATAATACTCTTGTTTGGGCACAGATCCGGATGCGAATGTCACCCTGCTCCAAAACATCTTCAGTGGTCTCCACTGAATCTATGGAATAGTTTCCACACCTTTGCTCAGCTTTCAGGGCCTCTCACAATCTTTCCATTCATAGGATAACATATTTAGTCCAATCACTTCATATTTTCCATCGAGTCCAACTACTTTGTTTTACATATGAGGAAATGGAGGCAACTACGAGGGTTAGAGACTTTTCCAGGATTGCACATTTGGTGAGTGTTGGAGCTAGCAATTTGAACCCAGGACTAACTGACTCAAAGTCCAGTGCCTGGACTAGCCTCCCATCTCTTGCCACCCTGCCTTCACAGAGTCTTAGTATTAATTTTACCACCAGCTGCTTTACTTGGTTTTGCCTCCATGAACATCATGTTTCCTCTGGCGCTCTCCCCACCCCATTTTCCAGCTCCTTTGAGGGTAGGGACTGTCTTTTTAAAAGCTGTATCCCCAGAGCTTAGCATAGAGCTTGGCACATAGCAAGGACTTAATAAATGTTCACTGAGCAATGACTACTACCCTGGGCCTTATAATCTGCATTCTGGTCAAACTGAACTATTTCCTGCTCCTGAGTAGGCAACCATTCTTTCACACCTCCAACGTCTTTGCTCAGGCTGGCCCCTATGTCTGGAATGTCTGAATTCTTTCTCTCCCTTTCTTTGCCTCAAGTAGTACTATCGATCCTTTAAACGTCATCTAAGATGTCACCTCCTCCAAGAAGCTCTTCCTGATGCTTCTGGTCTATAATAGCCTACACTGTCCCTTTCCCTCAAGTCATCAAAGTACTTTGTTTGATACTTCCCCCAATTATGACAAGTGGCAGCTAGGTGGCACAGTGGATTAAGTACTGGGTCTGAAGTCAGAAAAACTTATCTTCCTGACTTTAAATCCAGCCTCAGACCCTTACTAGCTGTGTGACTCTGGGCAAGCCACTTAAATCTACCTCAGTTTCCTCATCTGTAAAATGAACTGGAGAAGGAAATGGCAAACCACTCGAGTATCTCTACCAAGAAAACCCCCAATGGGATCACAAAGAGTCCAATTCAAAAACAACTTATGACATAACACTGGGTAGTCCAGTCACTTGTGTTTATAGCTCCTCTTCCTATTAGTCTGTAAGCTCCTGAGATCAGGGACCTCATCTGATCTAAACTTTGTGTCACCTCCATCTCTATGACAGTGCCCTGTACCCAGCAGACACCTGATAAATGTGGATGAAACATTCTAATAAGAGATTCTTCCTTAGCTAACTCTGGCAATCAGAATTATTCCACAGTCAGAAGTGATCTGCCCCAAGTTCTGCCTCCACAGGCTTTACACATTTTTGACACCCATCAGAGGGGGATCTCCTGGGGCATAAATTCAGTCTGTACATTAAAGGTCTAACAGATGATCCAGGATTCACAACTAGAAGATCTCTACCTAGTCATCAGTCTGCTCCTTATCGCTGTGTGACTTTGGGCAAGTCCCTTAACTACTGAGCCTTAATATTCTCACCTGCAAGGCGGGGATAATATTTGTCTTCCCTACATCACAGTTCTGATTCTGAGGATCAGATGTAAAGAAGCCTGTAACTGTAACACGTAATTTAATGTCAGCTATCATCATTATTAAATATTATGACAGTTAATTGTGCGTAGATCTATATACGAGTGATAGGAAGAACAACGGGACAACAGAAGTGGCCAGAACCAGCTGCAATTCGTCCAAGAAAACATTCTAAAGGAGGTGACTTGCAATGAAGCGGGAGGGGGAGAGCAGCAGATCTCGTTAGGGCTATAAAAATCAACAGCTGTGAAGGATACGGCAAAGAGCATCACTAGGACAGGACCTGGAACCCAGTGCCTGGCACAGACCTGATAGAAGATATGAAAATTCCTCTCCAGTGGGGCCTGGTAAGCAACTCGAGTTTTCTCCAGGAGGTATGTCTGGACAGAGGCCCCAGTCATCTGCTGAGCTCTAGGGAGTAGAAGGTGGATATGTGGATGTAAAACCCAGGGATTGCTAGCCCCCATAGACTGACCATGATCCCCACCAAGCCTGTGGACGAGACTGGGGGAAGCAAGGTAAATAGCCACTACCCCTCAAAGGGTGTAAGGAGGGTCACTTTTCCCATGTGAATTTAGAAATGCTTATATTTTAGTGCCAGAAAATCCTGCTGTCCATGACACAGAGATATCTCTTCTGTGATGAGCCAAGCCATACGTTTCTAGCGAAGGCCTGAGGCTCCAGGGGAGAGCAGCATCCTGAGCGTACCCAGGGCACACATGTGCCTTGTATAAGCCACAAAGTCCAGAACTCAGGGCCAATGGCTGGGAACAGGGGAAGACCAGGGCTGGGGGACCCAGAGCTGTTAAGCAAATGACAGAAAGAGGAGCTTGTGAGCAAGCAAGAACCTGAAAAGAGCAGCTCTGCTTTCCTCTCAAAGTTTTGCTGGTACCCTCTTTGTCTAGACTCCCATCCTTGTGTCCAAACCAGGCAGGCTCCTCGTTTGGAGGGACATCAGCCCAAGCCAAACTGCTGTGTCCTGGCCACGTGCTTCTCTGCAGAACAAGGGCCATCCCAGCAGATCCCAGGGGAGACCCACAGCACGGGCCATGACACAGCCTGCACCCGCGCAGGACCCCAAGGCCCACTTTTACCTGTTCAGCTGGAGCTGGATGTACTTCCCAAAACGGCTGCTGTTGCTATTGCGAAGTGTACAAGCATTCCCTGAGGAAGAAGGAAACTCACTGATATTCCCTCTTCCCAGTCACCAGTCCCTGCTCCCTTTTTCCTCTACGCCTTCCTTCTCTGAGGCCCAGACCCTCCAGCTACCACACCCCAGGGTGAAGTCAGCCGCAGGTCCCTCCAGGCCCTTCCCCTCCCAATGCTCCCATTTGGAGAGAGCTGCCCTCCAGTCAGAAAGGACAAGTCTGGGGCAAAGGAGCACAGGCTGCAAGAAAGAGATTCAGGCTAGATACAAGTGAGGACTTCCTGACCAGCAGAGGCAAGAAGGTCCCCCTTTCTGAGGTAGGGAGGCAGTCTTTAAATCCAGGACTGGTTCAAGTGGAGTTGTGGTCTGCCATCCCAAGAACAGTCAAGTTTCCTCCTCAAGGTCCTTTTTCAGACCTGTGGTACCGTTATCATTGCCAACTACAGCGATATCATTGTGCCTGTGTTTGTCTAAGCTGAGGAGCCCTGGATCACGGGACTCTAGGGTCCTAGATAAGGCAGAGAAAGGCTGTGTCCCCAGCCAGCTGAGGAGAGCCTGATGGTGTTTACCAAAAGCCTCCATGACTGGATTAGAATCCAGGACTCTCTTCTCGATTCTCTCCACTGTCTCATGTGTCTCTTGAGAGGCAGAGGAATTGGCAACTGTGGCATAGAACTTCATCAGGCACCGAGATGTCCAAGTCTGCAGAAGAAGACAGCCTCATGGTGGTCATGCCCAAGACTCTCCCCAGGCCCTGATATGGGTCTGTCTTAAGCACTTACTATGTGCCAGGCATGGTGTGAAGAGCTAGGAATACAAAGAAAGGTAAAACCCTTGTCCCTGACCTCAAGGAATGTATATTCTTTTCTTTTTTTTGGTGAAGCAATTGGGGGTTAAGTGACTTGCCCAGGGTCACATAGCTAGTAAGTATCAAGTGTCTGAGGAACATATATTCTTAACAGATAACATGTAAATGATCAGGTACATACAAGTTACATACAGAGTTGATGGAAGACATTGGCAGCTGGGGGGTAAGGTGGAGGGACCAGGAAAGGCCTTCTGCAGAAGGGGCGATCATGAACTGAAGCCAGAGAAACAGAGGCAGAGGTGAGGAGGCAGAACATTCCAGTAGGAAGGACAGCCAGTACAGGACCAGGCAAGGTCCACCCACACTGGTGTGCTCTGGAGAGAAAGCTGAGGACCTCTGAGGTCCCTTCCAGCTCTGGATCTCTGATCTAATGACCATAGCTTGAAAGCAAGAGGGCTTGGGCACCAGAGCCCTGGGGGGGGCATGAGGAGAGCCACACTCTTGTCTGGTGGAGTTCACTGGGTGGCCCTCTTTGAGCCACTGAGACTCTGCAGGCCTGTTTTCTCACCCTGGGAGGAGGCCTGCCTTGCCTACTTCTCAGGAATGTAGGGAAGGTGTGGTGATCGAGTGAGATCATAGAGTGAAAGGGAATTTTAAAAGTCAAATTACACTGGTAAGGAAAGTAGTCTAGGTGAGGACACTGAAGGAAGTATGCAGCCTGTGCTGGTGGGGATTCTGGGGCAGGCCTGCTCTGACTGGTTATGCCACTCTCTGGCTTTCGCCTTGTGAAATCTTTCTCATCTGCTGGAACTGCCAGCCAGGGGCCTCCGTCTCAAGAGTAACACCCTCTCAGTGGTTCCCTCCCATCTCCATCAGTCCTTCCTATAACCTCGGAAGCTTGGAATCAGGTTGGGAGGAGGGGAGCCTACCTGTCCCCAAGGATAACAATCCGCAATCTGCTAGGTCATGACATTACAGAATGCTAGTGCTAAAAGGGTGCTCAGAAGTCATTTAGGTCAACCCTGGTATTGTACAGGTGAGGAAACTGAAGCCCAGAGAGGGAACTTAACTTGCCAGAAGTCATGCACCTAGTGAGCAGCAGAGCTAGGCCTAGGACACAGGCCTCTCCCGACCTTCAGTTCTTTCTAGAACAGCTGGTACCACAGTAGATAGAGCCCTGGGCTTGGAGTCAGGAAGACCCGAATTCAAATCCAGCTTCTGACACCGCCTAACTGTGTGACCATGGGTAAGTCACCTCACTTCTGTTTGCCTCAGTTCCTCAACTGTAAAATGGGGATAATCATAGCACCTACCTCCCAGGTTGTCATGAAGATCAAATGAGATATCTGTAAAGCACTCAGCATAGTGCCTGGCACATAGCAGGCACTTAATAAATGCTTATTCCCTTTCCTTCCTGACTCTCCTACTACAGGGGTTAGGACTGAGAAAGCAGCCAAAGATACCCCTAAAAAGGGCTGGAGCTTCTACTCTCGGCAGACAATCAAACACCAAGGAGAACAAGGCTTGTCTGTTACCTTTCCTGCTCCACTCTCCCCACTAACAATGATGGACTGGTCGACAGGCTCCAGCAAGCTCTTGACATTCCTGTAGCTTTGCTCACCCACGGTGAAGATATGAGGCTTTAATTTCTGAAATACCCAAGGAACCCAACACATTGAGGGACACACAAAGAAACTCTCTTCTGAAATAAGTGATACACTGGGTGAACACTGAGATGGGTAAAGCTGCAAACATTAAGTTTAAAAGCATCCCCCTCTCCACAGCCCCAGCCCAGCAGGAAGACTTTCTGGAGAGATCAGAGATCCGTGCCACCCCCCCCCCCAGGCCTGCCCATCCCTACTTCCCCTACCCCTTCCTTCACGTCCTACCCCAGAAGTGCAACCCAATCGAGACATTTCTCCAGCTGTTCATACGCTGGCTTAGTAACTTGCTTCTGTTTTCTCTACCTCCCCTCTAAGAACTGTGCTGGACTGCAGACTGTGTGCTCCTCTGGGACAAGAGACCCCACCCGGGTGAGTCTCTAAGCCCAGAGCAGGAGCCCAGGCTTGCTGCTTTGTGATGCCATGACACAAACAGGGTGAGGGTTGAAGGAGTGAGCCAAGCTTGCCTGGAGCTGAGGTGCTATGTGGTAGTCCCTCATCAGCTCAGGGCAGTAGAGGTGAGGGACAGGCTTAAAGGGGTTCAGAGCCACAAGGGTGCAGCCGGCGGTGGTGTAGAATACATCCACTTGGTACCTCTCTTGTAGACACCTCAGGACTGAGACAGATGCATTGTTAATCAAAGTCCCCAGAGCGCTTGAGTGAGTGAGCACATGCACACACACACCCAGAGCTCTATCCCATCCTCCCCTCCCACAATTAGTCAAATGCCATTTTATACACTCTCCCCTGCTGATTCAGCTTAGATCTAATGAAAATGAAGCCCACTTAGGAATGGCCTCAGCCCTGTGAGACTCAAGCTGGAAGAGATGTGAATCAGCAATCTTGGCTTGGGATTCTGGGTCCCACCAACTGGCCTTGGGCAAGATGAACCATGGGAAGACGGGCCAACTACCCCCTAAGGACTCCCACCTCATCAGAGGCTTGCTCTCTACCTGTCGCTGGAGTCACAGGGTTTACTTTCGTGAGGTCGTCCAGCTCAGCCAACTGGAAATCACTCCCCAGGAAGACTTGCAGATCTTCACTGAGAGGGTCATTGCCACAGGAGAGGGGGCTCGTTTCTTGGCCATTGACCTGAGAAATAGAAAGAGAAGGCAGATGGGCATTGTGTTATGGGGAGAGTTCCACAGTCCTTGCTCTTCTCATTAGCGGGAAAAAGCTCAAGGCATTGTTATGGGCTCTGACCAGCTCAAATTCTTGTACGTGCAGACTGTGAAAATAAACAGGCAAGCCACAAGAGCCATTTGTGTAAAAACCCAAACCAGTCCAGTGTCTGGGAGCCCTTCTGTCTTCTGTTTGTAAGTAGGGCTGGCTGGCAAACAGACAGGGGAGAAGAGGAGAAGGGAAGGAACAAGGGGAGGGCAAGTACAAACTCTGGAAAGGTTATAAATCTAAACACACGTTCCCCATATCCAATTTCCTAAACAAACTGGTTCATTAATGACCTCCCCACCTTGCTGCTGGGGCCTAGAATTAGCCCAGCAAGTCTCCTCTGATTCTGTATCTCATGGAGGCAGAACTCAGCTCAGGGGGTCTTAGATCATTATCAGGTGGAGGCAAAGTTCTCCTCTCTCTCCCATCTGGTTGCTGATATTCTTCATGTTCCTGTCTTTCCCCTCCTGGAGCTCATTCACACCAGTTCATACCCTCCCTTCTCTCTTCACTTCATCTCAGACCCCAGGAGTGAAAAAGAAGGGCATAACTGCTTTCCCAGAAATGATGACTTAGTAGGAAGACGGAGAACCCCAAGTTTGGCATGTTCTTGTCCTCCTGAAACCCTTGATCCCTTCAAGATGCAAATGCAAACTTCTCACACAAGGCCTTATTTGACTACCACTCTTCCCCCTCAAAATCCAAAAAGTTATTTCATAATTTAAAAAATCTGTGTACATGAGGCTTCCTCCTGGTAAAATATAAGCTCCTTGAGGACAAGCTGTTTTCCTTTTTGTCTTTGGATCCCCAGAGCCTAGCAGAGTGCATGCCCTGGGTAGGTGCTCAAGAAATGCTTGTGGAACTGAAACGATTAGGCATTAAGGTGCTCAAATCTGAAGACAATGTTGAAAGTCAAAAACAGTTTGGTCATGAGACCTATAAAGGTATGGCAGGTTGAAGGTTGGCCAGCTGCTTTAGGCCCCTAAATTCAAGAGGCCAAGACAATAACAGGTTCCCTTGCAGGGACGAGGGGACATGGGCAGTTAGCTCTGCTATCTGTTCCACAAGCTGTTCACAAGGTCAAGGGATCTGGCTGATGAGAATATGGATAGAGCTGGCCACATCTTTTCCCACTGCAGCTTGGTGGTATCATAATGGCAACAGTCTTAGTCTAGAGGTGACTCTGCAAGTCAATGACTTGTCCAGGGGTCAATTTCCTGCCCTTTTCAACAGAGTCAAGTTATTTTCTACCTCCCTGCTCTTATTCCATCACTTTAAGATTTGGGGACAGGGGTTCAAACAGATGTCTGAGGGCCCTTCAGTTTGGACAGCCTGTTTTCTTATACTCTTTGTAAATGTTTCTTTCCCCCAGAACCTGTGCAGTTAACACCGACCTTCCCCATGCCAACACTGGCCTCTCCAACTGCTCAGTGAACTGAGAAGATTCCCACCCGTTCTCCTCTTTCTCTCCAGAACATGGTGTTCCCTTCCCAGGGCTAGCAGAGAGAGAAAGTCACCCTGAAAGAGGGCAGGGGAGCTCCATGGCTCCCAGCAGACAATGCTGGCCTTATTCCCCAAAGGGGTAGAGCCATACACATACCAGTTAGACCAACAGCTAGACTGGGTCCTTTCCAAGGAATAAGATTTGTTCAGGACCCTCTTGGAGTATTCCTGAATGTCTTTCTGCAATGAATCTGAACTTGCAATGTTAGGCTTCTTGGGGGCCAGACATGTTTAGGTGCAAATGGTACATTCTCTGTTCCAAGTCTTTTTTTCTGGATATCCTGTCTCCCAGAAAAAGGACCTGCCAACCCACTGAGGTTGTTCATAACCCTTTCACCTTTCCTGAATGGAGGTGGCCTCAATTGCCCACTGCATATAGGTCCTACTCCAGTCATGCTTTACCCTCTATCTCTTTGACAATCACCTTGCTGCTACCCAGTGTATCACCCCAACCAGTTTTAGTTCTGGAGCCAAAATCCAATCAACTGTGTCATTGCTCCTAAAAAGGGTATGATAATCTACTTCCCTATGGCTTCCAGAATCATTCCATTAACTTTCTAAACTAAAATATCCCCTAGGGTCACCACATCTCATTTATATTAGACTGTAAGCTTCTCAAGGGCAGGGATCATCTCATTTTTTCTTACTAGAGTGCTTGACAAATGTTTTTTCATTCATTTATTCACTATGGCCCTATCCCATCAAAAACCAAAAGGCTACCCCACATCAGAGCACCATGGAGGAACTTATCAAGCAGATCAATTACCAAAAGAAATGATGACAATAGCAGTAATGGGAAGAATCAACCCCATGTGGTTCATTTGCCACCATCTCTGAAGAGGGTCACCTGGCTCCCCTCTCCCACACAGTGGATGGAAGTAGGGGATTAGAGGTATGAGTATGCAGGAACCCCAGGTCTTGAGGAACCTTCACCATACTCCAGGATGGTTGCTGACCTATCTGCTGCTTCTGGTACCTCACACCACCCCCTCAGTCAAGCTCCTGTCTCTAACTGCTCTACAGAACTACTCCCTACGAAGTGTCTCCAACACCCTCCTTAACCACTAAATCCAATGGCCTTGTTTCAGACCTCATCCCCCTGGATCTCTCTGCAGCACAGAGCACAAAGCACCCTTTTTCCATGGGATACTCCCCTTGAAAAACTTCTGAGACACCCATCATTCTTCTGATGCTCCTTTTTCATGCCCTTGCTCTCCTCTGGGCCCCTTCATAGGGCCACTCCTCAAGACTCTATCTTCAGCCAATCTGCTTCATGTCTATGGCATTAACTACCAATTTAGTGGGAAAGCGTGCCTCAAATCTGCAACTCCAGCTCTGACCACTCCCTACCTCCCCCCACCCCTTTCTTTCAATGTGTCAAATCTGTGATTTCCAACTGCCTCCTAGGACACTTCCACCCAGATGATCCATGGCATTGTACCCCTTGGCTGGTCCCAAACATTATTTTTCTCCAAAATCTGCTCTTCTCTCCTCATCTTCCTATTTATATCAGTGACATAATCAATTTCATTCCAAGCCTTTGATATTTTTGATGACTCTTCTCTGTCATCACCCATGTCAAATTAGTTGCAAAGGCAAACTGATTCTACTTATACAATATTTTAACACTTTCTGCTTCTGTTCCCTCTATTCTTCTCTCACGTACCACTTATTGCTCTAACCTCTTAACTGACCTTTCTACTTTCACTCTCCTTCACTCCCTTCCAACTTAACCTTCATACCACTGTAGGAATAACATTCCTAATACTACTGTGCTATAAGAAACAATGAAGAGGCTGATTTCAGAAAAACCTGGACTTATATGAACTGATGTAAAATGAAGTGAGCAGAACCAGGAGAACACTGTACACAGTAACAACAATATTGTACAATGATCAACTGTGAGTGACTTAGTTATTCTCAGCAATACAATGATCCAAGATAATGCCAAAGGACTCATGATGAAAAATGGTATCTCACCTCCAGAGAAAGAAATGATGGAGTCTGAATGAATATCAAAACATACTAATTTCACTTTCTGTATTTTTTTCCCCTTTGGGTCTGTGTCTTCTTTTACAACATGATTAACGTTTTGCACGGATGAATGTGTATAACCTATAACAAACTGCTTACCATATCAGGGAGGGGGGAGGTGAGGGGAAGAGAGAGAATCTGAAGTCAAAATTTTAAAAAATGAATGTTAAAAATTGTCTTTACATGTAATTGGGGGGAAAATATTCTTTAAAAAAAATCCCTAAAGTACAATTTTATCATGTTACTGCTGCTCAAAACCCTTCAATGGTTCCCTATTGTCTACCAAATAAAGCCCAATGTCTTTCCCCAGCAGAGGACCTTGGCAAAATGGTGCCACTCTGCCTTGATGATCTTACCTCACAATGCTGTTCTCTGCACCCCAAGCTCCAACTGAAATGAATTTACCTATCCCCCCCCTGCCCCTCAAACAGCCAGGACCTTCTCTCCTCATCCTCACTTTGACTATTACTGTGTTCCCCAAACCCCTCACCACTGCTCCCTACCACGTGCTGGCAGCCCAGCAATCCCTTTGAAGGGAAGCTTGGCCTTGAGATTCAATTTCTGAAAATGCTCTCTTGACAAGCATTTCTTGTTTTGTTTTCAATACTGCTATTTAGACACTGTGCCTCATGATCCACTAGGGAGTCAGTACCAACATGGCTGAAAACTCCCATACATGCCTGCCACGGTGGCTCCTAAATAAGAATGGGGAGCACTTTCTCGTGGTCCAAGAAGCAGCTTTCTTAGCCTGTTCTACACTGAACCCACCTCAACCAAAACAGACATTCTGGGGGAGGAGAGGTCAAGGACACCGAAAGGAAGGAGCTAGATGGGAATGTCTGTCACACCTAGGTCTTAGTCACGGATTTTGCTCTTCCCTAGGAACCCCAGTCCTCTACTGTGAAGAGGAAATGGGGAACAACAACTAGGCAAGTTTGCCTGGAATACAGATTATGGGAAGGGGATTAACATGAAATAAGTCTGTAAGCAACTCTGGCTTTGAAGAGCTTTATGTTCATCAAGCTGAGGAATCTAGACTTCGTCTTAGAGGCAACAGGGAGCCTGTGAAAATTCTTGAACAGGGGAATGGCACAGACCTGTGTGCAGGAATATCACTTTGGAATCTATGTGTGTGAAGAATGAATTGGAGAGGGAAGGGAGAACAAGAAAGAGGCCATCTGAATAGCTCAGGGGAAAGCGGATAAGGGCCTGAGTGAGGGTAGAGGCCATATGAATGACAAGAAGTGATGGACACAAGAGACACTGTAGAGATAAAAATGACAAGATGTTAACTGACTGGACCATTTTTTCCAGGAGTGGAAAATTTTCCAACAAATTAGAAGCTGTTGACCTTGGAGACGTGCTATGGATACGGGTACCAGAAATCATATGCTTTTTGACAACTCTCCTTAGGGCTCCCACAGGCTCCTCTGGGATCAGCTGCACTAGACAACTCATGGTGCCCATCTCTGCCACTCTAGATTTGGGGATCAGAACCTGGACTCCCTTATGCTAGACAGTGTACTATGGAGGCCATCGCTTGTCATTTTGTATTTTTTTTGTATTTTTTTTAAGCATAGGCAATGGGGTTAAGTGACTTGCCCAGGGTCACACAGCTAGAAAGTGTAATGTGTCTGAGGCCGGATTTGAACTCAGGTCCTCCTGAATCCAGGGCTGGTGCTCTATCCACTGCGCCACCTAGCTGCCCCTATCGCTTGTCACTTTGGAAGGGCATTGCCTACCTCTCAGAAGCAACTGACCCATGTTCAACTGCCATTCACACGGAAACCTTTTTTATTTCAAGTTCTCATCTACTACCACCAAGAACTGTACCTATGAGCAGCAGCTCCAGGGACTACCATGAGAACCTTCTTCCCATTCCCACTGACCAGGTCAAGCCTAGAAAAATGAGTTCACACCATCCTCCTGCTTGGAAATTCATAAAGAAGCTATTTTTGTTACAGTTGACAGTGAAAGGTTAAAGATGAGTGCAAGGTTATCATGACCATCGGGTGCCTGGACAGCTCAGGCAGCTCCTGGAGGCCAGAATGGATACTTTAGAACCAGGTACTGTCAGGTAGAGGACAAGGCATCTGAAAGTCCTTGTTAAGATGTGAAAACTGTAGCAAAAAACCAAACCAAAACAAAAACAAAAACAAAGTGGCAGCTAGATGGCAAAGTGAATAGAGCTCTGGCCTTGGAGACAGGAGGACCTGAGTTCAAATCCAACCTCAGACATTTGACCCTTACTAGCTATGTGACCTTGGACAAGTCACTTAAGCCCAATTGCCTCACCAAAAAAAAAAAATGTGAAAACTGTGCCCCTGGTACTCATTTCCACTGGATACCTTGGGCTTAAGTCATAACCACCCAACTGTCTTGCCACAAAACAAATGTTCATGTGCCACAAAGAATAGAATGTTCTAGCACTTAAAAATGTATATTTATAACACGATGTGTTAAAAGTTGTCCTTCATTGACCTCTTGAGTACTGAACCCTTAGCAGATGCCTCCTCATTAATGCCACTAGGTTACCTGCTGCAGCATGTTGCTTTGTTTCCAGCTGGGGGTTTGGGTCACCAGATGAAGAGGATTTTATAGTTCTGAACGTGGGACAGCTGGAACATTGGCACAGTGAAGGGGTTTGACCTAGAGGAACCTGTGTAAGGCCAACTGGAGCACCTGAAAGAAGACAATGGAAACAATGAGGGTAAATATCGGAAGATCAATGTGTGTCTACCCATACATAGACGTATGAAGAAGGCATGAAGAGTTGAGCTCAGCTATGCTGGTAATGACAGCTCACTTGGGGATTCTGAGTCAGGAAGGCATGCTGTTCTCCAGGAGGTTGGGAATGAGGTCAGTGGCCCAGCAACAAGAAGACAGAGAGTGAGAGTCTGTCCTGTAAATTGCCAATTAGGAACCCGGGGAGAAATATTTATGAGAGTCCTGCCTGAGGAAGCTCAGGCTATTATTGCCAAGAGCCAATGCTACTTTGGCAACAAGGGTTCAGGTTAAATCCTCCAGGTCAGTATACCAGGAGAAAAATGCTCATCCCTGTCTCAAGGATCTGTGAGAAAGAAATGTCAAAAGTTATGGTGGCCTTCTTTGTGGGGAACTGGACTCAACATCTGATGATCCAAATTGCTTCTGAGCCCCAGTGAGAGGGATGGCCCAGGTGATTTTTAAAGTTCCTTCCAGCTCTAGAGATGGGGAACATCGTAGATGAGTCTGGTTCATTAATAACAGCAACTACAATAACACATTTCTATAGTGTTTCATGGTTTACAACGTGTTCTTCTCAATAATCCTAGGCAGGTAATGTATACATCTCCACTTTACAAATGGGGAAACTAAGGCTGAGAGATTAAATGACTTGCCCATGGTCACAAGGCTAATAAGTGTTGGAGATGCCATCGAGTTCCAGTCTCCCGACTCTGAGTCCAGAGCTCTTTCCACTTCTGCAGCGTTCATCTCTACCCTACCCCTCAAATGCTGAGCTCTTGGCCAAAATAAAAGCTGAACTTACGTGGGTATTGCTTTCCTCTACAAAAAAACCACACTTGGGAAAAGGAATAAAGAGGATATCCAGCCAGTAACTTTTTTTGTAAGAAATCGCAAGTGTCCAGAAGAATTTCCCAAAGATCCCATGATCATAGATCTAGGACTGCAAAGGGCATCTAACCCAATCCTTTCACTTTCACCCGGTGAGAAAATTGAAGTCCAAGACAGTTAGGTGATTTGCTCAATGTAGTAGTGAGTGGTAGAGCTGAGACCCGTCCTCTGGACTCAAAATCCAGCAATTTCAATTGCAGCTTCTCCCCCCCACACCTTCCTCCTCTCAGCCCAATTAATCCATCTATTAATCCATACTATTCACGCCGGAGGGTGGAAAGACCCCTAGACAAGAGTCAATAACAACAGCAGAGTCTGGATCCTAGGGCAAGCCTCGGGAGTTGGTTTCCTCATTTGTCAGATGAACAGTCTCTTACCTAGCTAGCCCAGCCTACCTTTCGGAGGTGCTGGGTGGGTCAAACTTAATTCTATCCGTAACTAACTGGCTTGGTTCAGGTTAGCTTCCCTGGGTTCTCCCTGCTCCAGGTTGGTCTGAGCAGCAGAGGAAGACTACTCGAGCCGGGAGCAGCGCCAGGTCACCCTCAGCGCATTCTTTGTCTGCAAAGAAAAATCACTGGAGGACAACCCCAAGGACAAGAGGCAGCCACACTGACCGTCAATTTTTCTTCCTCCCAGCGGGTCTAGCTTGGGTAGAAAGAACTCCAAGGGGCCGGGCACTGATTCCATCTATGGAGGCCACAGCCCAAGGGCAGGCGGACAGGGCAGGGCGGAGGAAGGAGACCCTGGCCCGGCCCTCCGGCTTCCCCCTCAGCCCAGGTCCGGACAAGGGGCTGTGCCTGGGGCTGGGGCGCAGCTCCCCTGGAAGCACCGGGATAAGGTTCGGGTGAGGCTGTCTTCCGAAGTCCGAACCCCCCGGCCTCTCAGCCCCTCCAGCCCCCAGCCCTCGTTTCCCGCGGCCAGCGTGGATCCCGGCGGCTTTCCTCAGCACCTCCCCCTAGCTCGGCCAGGGTCTCCCCCCGCTCTCCCACCACACCCCTGGGGCAGCCTGGGCCAGAAGGGGGAGAGATGAACCTGCAAGGTCTTAGGCTCCAGCAGGGACCTCAAGCTCCCTCGGGCAGAGAAGGGACAAAGAACCACGGAGGAAAGGGAGCGCCCCGAGCTCTCCGGGAGAGGCTTCCCTCACGCCCCAGCCATACCCAGGACCGCGGCCCCTCCCCCCCAACCCCCTAGGCCCAAGATGGGGGGAGGGAACCTCCCGGTGGGGCCGTGGGAGGGGTCACTTACCGCTTCCGTGGCCCCGGGAAAGGCGCGGATGGAGGTGGGAAAAAGCGAAGGGAGCTGGGGGAGGGGTCCAGACGACCGGAGAAAGGGGGGAGGGGGAGAAGAGGGCGCCGGTAGGCCCCGCCTCCAGGCGGGCGTGCCCACTTGGCGGGCAGCGCACGTGGCCCTCAAAGCACCCGGGCTCCCATTGGGAGAACTGAAAGGGAGCCTGTTACTTCGGGGCACCTCGGGGATGGCTGAAGGGGATGAGGAGGTGAAAGGGGAGGAAAAAGGATAAGGAAGAGAACGCTTGAGTTGCAGAGGAAGAGCAGCAGGAACGAGTCTGAGGCCTGTGAGAAGCCGGTGATTGACTGGGCATAAATGAAAGCCTTTTTCTGGTGTTGTGGGAGGCGAGTCGGACGCCTGGGTCCGCCCCCCCCCCGGGCCCGCCCCTGCCGAGTTCCCGGACCCGCCCCTGGTCTCCGAAAGGCGGGCGCCGGGCTAGGACTCTGGACCTCAGTTCAGGATCTGCGGCTGCGCAATCCTTTCAGTGGCATAACTTCTCGGCTTCTAGTGTCCTAACCTCACCCAGGCCCGCGCGCCCCGAGGCGGGAATCTGGACCGGATGTGCTAAGAGAGGGAGGACGGAGAGGAGAAAAGAGGGTGGGATTCACCCTCGCCCTGCGCAAAACGTGTGGAATCGGGCGGCTTGGATCAGCAGGCTGACTTTTCTGGCGGTCGAAAGCTTAATTACGGAAGGGAAGGCTCGGCCTAGCTGTATCCCCAGCGCCGGGGAGAGGATGCTTCCAGTCTGGCGGCTGCTTTTTCTGCGTGTTTCCCAGAACCTACAGGTCCTTTCTCTTCCCCCTTCCCGTCATCTAGTCCCTGGTACCCCTGGAAAAAAAAGTCTAGGCTTAAACCTAGCCCACTGGTTGAAGATAATAAAGGTCAGAGATGCAAGTGGGGCTGGTGGAGGTTCGAACGCGCGTGCTTGAACGGGAGGGGTTGTGCTGGTGAACCTGGGGATCCGGGCAGCACTGCAAGATTTGGAGGGGGCAGCGTATTTCTTGAGGAGCCCAATTACCAAGATTGGGAGCAGGATCATAATATTTTTTTAAAAGTTTTTTTTTTAAATTGAGGGTCATAGATAGGATTTAGCACCATAGATCCTCTAGTAAAACATCCACATTTCGAGGAGGAAAAATCCGAAGGCTAGGGGAGTGAAAATTTGTTCGAGGTCACTCAGAAAATTATTGGACAAGGAAGCTGTTCCCTCACAGAATGCTCATATGCCAGCGGTACTGTACCTCTTGTGTACAAGTTATTGCAAATATTGTTCTGAAACGCATAACTTAAGTTATTTTTAAGAGTAATTGTTTTAAATCTGTTTTGTAAAAATATAAAGTACAACAGAATTTCCGGAATACTGATTAAACTATTTACATTAACATGTGATGTGCATGATTTAATAAAATTACTCTCCCTACCGAAAAAAAAAAGTTAAAAGCTGAAGCTGAAAACCACCAACCTGATAAGGCCAATAAGGCCCTTCAATAAATGCCTAATTCTCTTTGGATACTGACTTTTAAAATTATACAGTGAAAGCTAGATAACAATTTATGTTAATAGAGGTATATAAAACTCTTTAAATAAGGCTAGTAGTGCAAGTACTACTTTCCATATTTTGCAAATGGTTCAGAGAGGTTATAACTTTACTAGTAGAGGTTTTAAGATTTACTTTACAACTATTAAGTGGATCCACACTTGGCGTTATTAAATCTCAGGTTTGATTTTGTTGGAGATTTTGTTTGAAAGAAAAAAAATCATAACTTGGTTGTAGTCATGGATTAGGTGATTTAAAATGATCTTTTCAGCTCCAGTATTCTGATTGTCTGATGTGAATGCATTACATTAAAAAAAAAGTAAAGCTTTACTATCCACTAATGCCTTTTTTGCCCGAAGTTCAACATATTAACAAACTGCTGAACCTATCCATACTCTATACTTAAGTATATAATATGAAATCAGGGTAAGGATAGGGACTCCTCTAAGCCCATTACATTCTCATTAGGGGAAAGGAAATAAACATTTATATGGGCACCTACTGCATGCCAGGTGCTTTGTTATTCCTTATTTTACAGTCAAGGAAACTGAGGCAAATAAGAGGTTAAGTGACTTGTCCAAGGTCACACAGATAAGTGTCTGAGGTTGGATTTAAACAAGTCTTCCTGACCCCAGGCCTGGTGCTCTATTCACTTACTCTGTCCACTCCTCATTACTTAAGTCACACCATGTATACATATGAATTTTTTAGCATTGGAAGACTTGACCTTAAAAGAGGCTACAAATACATAAAATGACTTGCTCAAAGTCACAAAACTTGTCATAGGTTTCTGTGTAGATGGTCTTTTATACTATGGCTACTAATATATAATGTACATATACACACACACATAACTGAGTTAAAATCAGTTCCTTTTCATTTACCTTTACTGTATTATGTATCATGAAGTACAGAACACTGTACTTTGCTGTGATGATTCACAGAATGTTAAAGCTGAAAAATACTTTAGAAATAATCTTTTAGATTTTAGAAATAATTTTTATAGATGATGAAAGCCTAATTTTGCCATACCAGTATGGATGTTGAACTAAAAGAACCTGAATCTTTTTGAGCTTTAGTCAGGTATTCTTTTTATACTATACTGCCAGCTGTGATATAGGCTCACACCAAGGAATGCCTAGCATTTACCACTGCCATGTAATATAATCTCTCCTTCTCTCTCCCCTTACCTGAGGGGGTTCTGCCCAAAGGAAGGTGAATTTTGATGGCCTAAAGCTACCTAGTTAACTTGAGGTTTACTGGCTATATTTCTTTTTCAAACACCAAGCCTAAAACCCAATTCACTCTGGATCTCATGGATTGGACAATAATAGGTCCCTGACCAAGTACCACTTAATGGTTATTTTTTGGGCCCTCTTGCTCAGACTGAATATAAATAGTAACTCTCTTTTGGCCAGCTGCCTGGATGGTCTTCCCCTCCCAGTTTGATTTTTTTTGTTTTTAATTAAAAGGGGCCATCCCCTCATTACTTCTTAAAAAGGCCCATTCACTGAATGAGTGTTGCCTCACTCAAAGTGAGAACCTGAAAAGACCTTAGCTTAAAAGGGCCAAGGTCTCCCATTGCATCCTGGGCCACCTCCACTCAGCCTGATCAATATCTGGCCAATGGACTCAGATGGCTCTGGAGGAGAAAGTGAGGCTGGTGACTTTACACAGCCCTCCCTCACTCAAATCAAAGTCAATTGCAAGTCAACTCATCATCTTGATGTCATGGCCCTCTTCAAGAAGGAAGGAAAACTACAATCTCTGGAACTCAACTAAGGTTGCTCCTTTATTGTTACTATGCACTTTGCTAAAGAACAGAATTTTTTCTATGAGATCTTAGTAGCAGTGAAATGGCTCATTAAAATATTTTAAAATTATTAAGATTGCTAATTACTTGGCAATATGACATTTCCATAAATCATATTGGACATTTGTAGAATATTGTAAATCTCAACTGTTGCTTCTTTTCTGATGATTGTTATTACCTGGGTGATACTCCCTGGATGATATTCCCAGGAAACTGTCCAATGGAAAGACCAATGTATGGAGAAATAGGTTCTGATTGTGGCTCTGCCACTAACTAGCTTTGTGACCTTGGGCAAATCACTTCATCTCTTTAGGTCTTAGTTTCATTATCTATAAAAGGGAAGGCTGAGTTAGATTTATCTAATAGAATGGAAAAGTGGAGTGACTACTGGGTTTGGAGACAGACAGCCTGCTCAAATCTCTGCTGCTCTACCAATTAATAGCTCTGTTATCCTGGGCAAATTCTTTCACCTCTGTCTCTCAGTTTTTTCAATGAGGGGGTTGAGCAAGAAGGCCTAAGTTCCCTTCCAACTCTCCATCTATGATCCTTTTGATTCAAAACAGTTTAATGCCGTTAGTATTGGGCTGAGAGTGAAAACAGATGGATTCTGATTGTCATTCAGTTCAATTATACAATTCCAAATTTTCTCCTTGTATCATGGTAAAAATTTGGCCTCATAGATATGGAAATTTCATAGTATTCAATTTTCTTATAAATTGATTTATTTGCTCTTTTTATATAGGAAGAAAAAAATGTCTCAAAGGCAAATGAAGGAGGCCTTTGTCAGCAACCTCAATGGAACCAGCCTTCTGGAAATTTCAGCTGGTTTGGCCTTGCCTCCACTTTGTACTATATGTAGAGGTCTGATATTCGTTCTGTCACAACTCCATCATGCAACCATCTCATATAAATGGGGAGCTCATCTCCTCACTGACTTTGTTTTACTTGTAGTGCCCTTGGTAGTTTCTTGCACCATTCTTTCTTCTGTGATCTTTCTTATGCCACCTGTCTTAACCATTTTAGGTACTTGGTTGTTCTACCAGATATATAACAAGAGGACCTATTACGTCAGGGCACCTGCCCGGAAATCATTGATGCATTCCTGAAAATCAGAGTAGATTCCAAAAACATTCCATCTATTACTATGTTCCGTGTTTATATCAATTTGGTCACTGCTATCAGCATCCTGGCTGTGGATTTTCCACTTTATCCTAGACGATATGCCAAAACAGAGCTCTATGGAACAGGACTGATGGATTTTGGAGTGGGAGCCTTTGTTTTTGGGAATGCTATCGTTTGTCCAGAGGTTAGAGGAAAACTTACGCCCAAACAGTCCAGATGTTATTACCCTGCAAAGCAGTTGTTCTCTGTTTGGCCATTAATAGTGCTAGGGCTAGGGCGACTGACCAGTGTCAAGTCCATAGGCTATCATGAACATTTATCTGAATATGGAGTTCACTGGAACTTTTTTTTTACCTTAGCAGTAGTAAAAGTGGTAGCCTCTTTACTCTTGATTCTTTTTCCCCTTAATAAATCTTGGATTGTGGCTGTCATCATTGCCATATTGTACCAAATATCTCTTGACTTTGCACAGCTCAGGATGATTATTTTGCATGGCACTGATCGAAAAGGCACAAGGATCAGTTTCCTAAATGCAAACCGTGAAGGAATCATCTCCACCTTTGGGTACGTGGCAATTTATATGGCTGGTGTGCAAACAGGATTATATGTGTTAAGGGTAAAACCTCTTGTCAGAGACTGGATCAAAGTGGGATGCCATCTTTTATTGACAGCTGCCACTCTCCTTGGGTTTCTTTACATATGTCAAATATATGTAGATGCAGTTTCTCGAAAAATGGCTAATTTAGCCTTTTGCATTTGGATAGTTGCTTACAGCCTAACATTTCTTAGTTGGCTGATAATAGGTAATGTGATTTTGGTCTTCACCAAATTCCTGATTAAAGGAGCTACTTTGCCAAGTTCTTGGGATCTCATCCAGACACTCAACACAGATAAAAAGCCTTCAGAGCCTCTGGCCCACCGAAATGGAAGAGAGCTGCCAAGTCTTTGTTTAATTGCTGCCATTGACCGAAACCAGTTACTTTTCTTCTTGCTGACAAACGTTTTGACAGGCTTGGTCAACCTGACTGTTGACACTCTACATAGTAGCTCCTCTTGGACTTTAATAGTACTTCACCTGTATATGATTAGTAACTGTTTAATTATGTATGTCCTGCACATACAGAATATTACTGTAAAATGCTGGTGATTATTGGGGCAGTATAAATGGGGTAATGATAAATGTTAATAATGGATTTTTGCGATTAGATGATTAATTTCACCTCAAAATTACAAACTGTCACAAATACAGACGTATAGCATCATGCATTGATTCTTATTTATTTGATATACCTTAACATTGCATATAGTACTGGATGTAAGATGAAGCAGTGCTTCTGAAATTCCCCATAGGTTACTTGATAAATGATGGTATTCCAGTCAAGGTGTAGATCCTTTATTATAGCTCAATTTAAAAAAAATCTTATAAGACAATTTTTAGCCTAAGTATAAAAGCAATCATTCAAAACTTGCATTGGTATTCTAAAGTGCATAGTACAGAGTGACATGCAATGAATATTAACAGATAGCACAAGGCAATAATAAGTAAATAGATCATCCTATTTGTGATCTTCAGAAAATGATTCTTACATGACTTTGTATTTATATAAGATAGTCCTGGTTTACAACTAAAAATAGATGTAACTGTGTGGTGTGGTCTACATACCAAATAATTATGAGGCATTAGATGATGTTTTCCTCTCAGATATAACTACCTACTAAAAAAAGAAGTGAGTCTTTAGATAGCTAGAATGCAGTCCAGTTTAATTAAACTGACTTTGGCTTGACACATCCTCTTTTAATGATTTAACATTACTACCTCCCCATCCCCAAAATAAGAGCTGGGTCCCTTTGAAAACATTTATAGGCTTATGCAAAATCTTTTGATGCAAAAGATTGTAACCTCATATTGGCCTTTTGTATTCCTGAATGAAAATTTGTATCTTTCAGAAGCATTTTATTTTAAAATTTTCTATACAATGTCAACCAATTTAGAATTTGTTTTACATTTGCAGAAAACTTTATATAACCAGTTATATCCTGAATTAGTCTATTATTGAGAGGCATTTATTTTTTCCTTTGAGGCGATCCATTCAATGAACTGTTCATGTAGCCACAAAAATAAAAATCATTGAGATTGTTTTCTATTTTCGAATAAGAATTTAGGCATTTAGCTAATAGAATGGCAATATGCAAATTAAGCATGGCAGGGAAAGGTGATTGGCTCACTTGCTGTCTATGTCACAGTCCCAGCACCCACAACCAGTCTCTTCATAGCGAAGGAGAGAAGGGCAAAGAGGCACTAATCCTGTTGGTCTCTCATTTTATAAAGTAATTTAAAGTAAGTTATCCAATGACTTAATGAATATGTTGGTTGAATAGTACATTTTTTGTTGTCAGTAGTCATTCTTTCACTCTCCTATGGCTGGGGGGGTACCTAATAAAGTAATCAATTCCAAACAGTTAACGAAAGAAATCATAATTTGAAAAGATCAAAGTGGATTGTCTTTTTCCCTTTCACTTAGAAAAGTGTGTAAGTAAAACTTAATGAATAGCTTACATAATTAACAGAAGGAATAATACACAGACAAGACCTCTCATTTGGTGATTCCGGTTTATAGGGAGCCAGGTAATTTACAGGAGTTACCTTTCTCTTTAAGATCTAAGTGGGGGAAATGTGTATGTATTTTTGACAGATACAACAGAACCTCCCACTGTCAGCTCATGAAAAAGAAAGCTCAATTTCACAGATTCTACACATTTGGACAACTGAGGTAATTAATATCACATTCTGCTGTTAGATTTTACTAACATGCAAAACCACAAAATATTTTAACCTCTAATATTACAAACAAAAAGCATAATTTGTAAGGAGGGAGGAAAGAACATTATAGTAGGAAGAAAATGAGAGCAGGAATTGTTTAGGAAGGAATGTAGTCTCAACTAGGACATGCTAACTGTGATCTTCAGAAAATGATTCTTGCCTGACTTTGTATTAATATAAAACAGTCCTGGTTTACAACTAAACCAGATTTTACGTGTGTGTGTAGATGTGTATGTATGTGTGTATATATGTGTATGTGTATATGTATATATATTAAAAATGAGTTCAATAGTCATGGGAGTGGAGTGTGTAATGAAGACTAAGAGGTATATACAGCAGAGTGCAGTTATTTTAGGTCAGAGGACCCGAGTTTGAATCCTGTCTCTTATAATTAAGGCTAGTTTGAACTTGAGAAAATTACTTAACCTCTCTGGGCCTCAGTTTCTCTTCCAGGGTATAATTCTAGGATTCTATGAATTTTGATACATACATAAAAATATTGTACAAAGCATACAAAAGAAAAAAACTACCTAAAACAGTAAAATAACTTTCTTTAAAACAGTTGAGGAAAGAGTAGGTTTTCCTTAGTTAATGACCTCTCAAATGCTTGGAATCTCTTCCAAGAAGATAAATTCAGAAAGACTCTTAACAACCCCACTTTAAACAAATATTTATTAATAGTAGTTAAGTGGTCTGGTCTGTTGCTGGCCTTATTTCCCACCCACCCCCAAGTGCCACCCTAGCCTTGCTCATTATGAATTGAATTTTTTCTTTTTGATCCAATTCTTAAGGAAACCAGGGAGAAAAGTGAATGTGCCTTCTTCCCCCCCCCCCCCCCCCCCGTGTTTGGCAAAATCGTGGCTATGATGTTATTCTTTTATCAAAGAATTAACTTGTAAGCTTTGTATGGACAGGGACTTGATTTTTAACTTGTATAATGCCATGCATATAGTGAGCACTTAGTAATGTAAATGGTAGTAAGAGGCAAAAGCAATGCTGGCTTTTTAAGTCATTTAAACCGATAAAGAAAAGTAAGAATCTGCCCTGAAATCAGGGTGGCATACAGCAATCAATGAAATACAGTTGCTACACCTAATTTTTCTCTAGCATCTTTCCCTAAATATGTGGTAAGATTACTCCCTCCTAAACTTCTAGCACCTTATTCTCTGAGAGAGTAATCAACCCAACAAGTACTCCCTCTCTCCTGCAATAGTCAGAAAGTATTTATTGAATGTCTAGAGGATATGAGACACTGTCCAAGGTACTACTCAGTAAGGGGCTCTTATTTGGTAGACCAAAACCCAAGTCAAATGTAGGTCACAGAAAGCAAGCAATACCAGATTGAAGAAATTTTAGTAGTTTTAACATATTATAAGTCCAGATCTCATTGCCTTTTCTAAAGTCTCCAAGGTAAAAGACCATGTTCTTTTCAAATAGCAACATGCCTAAGCTCAGTAATGTTACTAAAATTAGCACCTATGCTGAAGCTTGTCCTTTTCAATCAAAGGTAACCAACCAAAAGAACTTTAACTGATATAATTAGGTCAACTTAAAAGAAATGGTGATAGCTTATTTGACAGAATCACGTCTAGACATTAACAGTTACAGGTAGCTTTTTCAAGAAAATGTTCAGGTTTTTACCAAAATCTAAATTCTTGCACACCACACACAAATTGCCATTTTGTAGAGTAATAATCATACTGTTCTAGATGCTAAAGTGTGATACAATGGTTAGGTGATAGACTCCCTACCCTCTTGAAGCTTACTGTGTGTGTGTGTGTGGATCCACACGCAAATATATACAAAATAACACATGGCACTCCCAGCTGTCCTTCTAATACATCACCAAAGAGCACAAATATTTATTGGACAATCATACCTTTAGGACTGAACAATGCTTCTTCCAGCTTATGTCACTCACCCCACAGTGACCACACAATGTCATAAGTCAACATGGCTGAGGATGCACTGTAGGGTTTTTTTTTGTTGTTGTGAATCTCTAAGACTTTATGTGATGACCAAAATAGCTTTTAAAGGTCAGTATCACAGCTCCAGGCTATTATCTCAGGATTCATATATCTGTCTTTAAGTTAGCTACTATTAGGAACAGTAAAATAGCGTTTATCCTGAAAGGCTCCGGATTTTTCCTTAATAAGACACACAATCTTTTTATAGCAATCCTAAAAGTCAAGTTTCTTTCTGACAGCAGCAAGCTGAATACTAAACTGCCACTGTGGCAGCTCTACTCAAGAAACGGCCAGAAGGGTCTTTTGCCCTTTGCCCAAGTGAATCAGTGCCCTCCATCTGCCTTCTCGAGTTAATATTAACCTAATAGGCTTCTCTGACTTATTCAGAAAAAGCAACTAGGTTATTCCACCCAAACCTGGTTTTGGCATAACCACCATTACCACTTGATATGGTGGGAATTTTTCCCTCTAGGGTATCTCGGGACCCTGATGAAATAAGAAATAGTCTTAATGTTAACCCCTCCTCCCTCCCAGTCCCCATTTAGGTTAAGTCGGTTCACTTTTTCTAGGGCTCGGTGTCCACTTCTGTAAGAAGAGGTTGGACTAGACAACTTCCGAGGTCTCCATTAAGGCTTACACTTGCTTGGAGGCTCCGCAGAGCGGGTCCTTCTTAGTGAGTTGGGAGGCGGGGGAAGGCTTTCCCGACCTTTCTTCCCAACGGTAGGTGGGTTGGGCCTGGGGCAAGGGAGGGATTCTCATTCCCCTAAATTGAACTCTCCAAATCCTCCACGCCGCCCCACCCTCGCCTGCACTTTCCCTTGCCCTTCTCTACTCACCACCTCGGCCATCTCTGCCCTCACAGACCCTCTTCTCTGCTCCCCAGGCCCCAGAGCCGCCGTCGCGGCCTAACCCGGCTTCTCCTTGCGCCCGCCTGCCCGCCTACCCTGGTCTGGCCCCGGTTGGCGGTTCCCACCCCCTACCCCCGCTTTGGGCTGATTTAACGCAGTAGATTTGTGGTACGGACGTGGGTTAGAGCTAAAGACTGGCAGTCCCGGTTCTGAGGACCGCGCTGCAGCTGCGGCCGTTGGGGACGCCCGGTAGGGCCGGTTACGAAAGGAGAGGCTCCCGCCCGCGGCCGTTGGCTGGCGGGAATATCGCGAGAGGGGGTGGGGCTCCGGGAGGTAGGTGTCTTCTCCCTCCCCCCTCCCACCTCCTCCCCTCTGTCCCGGTGCTCTCTCCCTCCCCCTTCCCCTCCTCCCTCCCCACGCGGCGCGAGCGGCTGACAGACCCGGGAGAGGAAACGGCCCTCAGAGCCGCGCTCCCGCCCAGCCCAGCCCGGCCCCGCCCCGGGCCTCGTTAGCCGGTAATGGGGAAGAGTGGAGTGCTAGGCAGGGATAGCTAGTGCCTGGACTGAGTAGGGGAACGGGGGTGAGGAGCTCGGGGCGCCTCCGGCCCCCGCCCTGCCTGGGGCTTCGGGAGGGGGGATGGGAAAGACTCCGTCCCCAGCGCCCCCTAAGGTTCGGGGCGGGGCCCCACCCCTCCCTGGGGCTGGGCCGCGCCTGGGAATGGGGACTGACAGAGCGGGAGCGCGCCTGGTTCGCGGGGGCGTGCCTGGAAGGGGAGGGCAGAAAAGGGGGGGAGGCGTCGCGCGCGGTGGCTGGAGGGCAAAGCGGGTGCTAGAGCGAGGCCGAGCCTGGGCTGGGGGAGCCTGACAACCGGGCCACGGGAGGAGGGGCTGGCCTCTGAACTCTGGGACGGGCGGGGCCCGGGACTGCGGCGGCTCTGACTGGCTGGGGAAGTCCCCTTTCTGGCGGGTCTCTTCCGCCGCCTGGTGTTCCTGACAGGAGGCTGGGTCGAAGGCGTGGGCGGAGAAGAGGCAAGGAGAGGGCGGGTTCGGGCGTTTCTTGACGCTGATTGGCTCCGAGCGTGTTGAATCAGGCGATGGAAAACGCTGAGTCCGTGCGCGGCCGCCCCTCTCCCTCCCCCCGTGGCGAATGTGCGGCGCCGCGGCGGCCTCGCTTTACGCTCGCGGGGTTTGGCTGTTGCAGGCAGGAGCAGGGAGGAGGCGGCAGTAGCAGCAGGAGCGGCGGCTATAGCAGCAGCGGCGGCGGCGGCAGCAGCTGGGAAGCGGTCGTGACGGCGGCGACAGCAGCAGCAGCCACATCGGAGACGATGGCGCGGCTGGTGGCAGTGTGCAGAGACGGGGAGGAGGAGTTCCCCTTCGAGAGGAGGCAGATTCCCCTCTACATAGACGACACCCTCACGGTGAGCGGGCCGGGCCCGGGCTGGGCCGGCCTGGCCTCTCCCCTCCTCTCCTTTCCCTCCGCCGCTTTGGCAGCTGTTCTCCCCTCTCCCCCTCCCCCAGGCCGAGAGCTGCGCAGTGGAGAAAGACGAGGGTGTTGCAACTCCTAGGCGAGGCCTTCCCTCTCCGCAGGCCCGACACTCACTCCCTGCCCCTTGGTTGGACAGGGCCGCTCCGGCCCCGGCAGGCCGCTCCTCGCCCCCTCACCGATTTTCGCTAGCCTTTTCCACATCTCCACCCCATTGGGCTTGTCCCATTCCAGGAAACATGCCCCAATTCAGAGCAGACGCCTTGTAAGAGGAACGCCAGAGCCACGGGCATTTTAGGGCCTATCTCTTTCTGAAACCATCAACCCCCGAGGAGACTTAATGATCATCGGCAACTGTCACAGCTGGGCTGCTGCTACCTGCATGTTTGTGTTTCATTATATGCAGCATTGTACCTGCAGTATAGCTTAAATACTGAAGTTTGTCGGCATGCCTACCCATTCAGTAACACTTTCGCCAGAATTATTTTTATTTAGCTCTTCATTTAACTTCTTACCCTGAGGGGAAGGATTGTCTATAATTTATTCTCTGAATTGTCTAACCCACTTAAGAAACTAAGAGTGATTTATCTCGCCAGGCTGTGACTCCTCAAATAGATGTTCCTGGCATTAAAAACAACAACATTGTGTTTAATTTTCCAGTTATCGTTTATTTAGAACCTTTTTTTAAGATATAAATTTGTCCAAAAAGAGCTCTAGAAAAGCCGCTTCCTGTGTGATTGGGTGGTTTACAGTTCTGGGTTTACGATTCCTTTCAGGAGTTAATAGTCCTACAGTATTACCTGACTCTGTTTTTTAATGTACTGTATGAAAAAAGGTGTTTCCTTTTGGAGGAAATGGCAAAAACTTGCAATTGAATCTTAACAGGAAATAAAGAGTGCAGTTGCTTGTCACTATTTTTAAAGATCTCTGATCAACGTTTTCTTTTTTGAAATCTGTTTTTGATATCCTGAAGTACGTAAGTTTATTGGAGTTTAGAACTAGATTTGGATGAAAATAAACTTGTTTTCAAAAGAAAGGTTTATGTATTTCAAACCTAAATTGTCTGTTAATTGATTTTATGTATAGTTGTGAAAATAATGCCACCTAAAATTTATAATAGCTGTTAAAATGCAAGTCATTGTTAGAGATGCCACTCTTGTTGGCCAGTGTCAAGACTGGATTTAGGTGTTTATGTTTATGTTTATTGAGGATTGAGGTGTTTATGTTTAAAACTGAAAAGTGTGACTGAGTTGACTGGGTAATTTGTTGGAAATGTTCAAGGCAAAAAAGCTATAATCATAATTAGTCTGGTTACTTTTTGATGGGAAAAGAGTGGAGTACTTTCTGTAGTCTTAAGACTTCAGGAAAGAGGATTTATCAGAAAATAGATGCATGTTTTGAGTACCCTTTTAACCTTCTATATGAAAAGTTTAGGGAAACTTCATTTTAAATTAAAATTAATATAGCATCCTTGATATTTTAAATGGTCCATTTATCCGTTAGAATAAATGCTCACGCAAACATTGTGTATACTCTCCCTCTTTTTGTTTATCCCAAAATATCCTTTCCCCTAAGATCTTGAAGTGGAAAAAAAAATTCTTCTAGAGAATAAAGAGGAGGGAGAGAGATTGGATGTAAGGAAGATTATATGGGGCAAATGGCAAAAATTTGAATACTTAATGAATTTAAAACATTCAGTCTTCCAGGTTTACATTTTAATTTTAGCTCTTAATGAGGAATGATAGGCTAATATCTAAATATTTGAAGATAGTATTTGAGGTTTCATGTTAAATATCTGTCAGTGATGATTTGAAATTTTACTTTTTGAAAAAAGCTTTTCCCCCCTACATTTTGAACATTTTATACTTCTCTTAAATCACTTAATATTAGCTTTTCCCTGCTTCTAGTTTTTATCTTGCTTCTTGAGTTCAGAATTAGGAAAAAGAGAGCAGCAAGTATACTGTTTAGGCTTAATTTAAACAACATTTCCTTTAAAGAAAAGCATTTTATATTGGAAAAATGTGAACTTTAGTTGCTTAGGAGAATGAACTTATTTAGGAGTTCGGCATTTTAATCACTAAATGTTTTTTAGTGAAATATTTTTCCCTCAGATGCACTGTAATGGAAGAAATAAGCTGCTTGCAGAGCCCTTCTTTTCTCCCTAATGTGTTAAGAAAAATAGCAAATCCAGTCACCTGTTGACTTGGGGGTGGGAGGACGGGAGATTAGGAAGGAGCAGACCATGTTCTTCTGCAAGAGAGAAGGTATGATAGGCTTTTGTGGGAAATGACTTAGTAATGGTGTTGATAAATTCATTGAGTTTGAGCTTTTGTTCCCTTTATCCTTTGATAAAATCCTGAGCAAAGTATGTTCTCTGGAAAAACATTGGTGCATTTTTAGTAGTCATCAGTATTGATTGCTTCTTGGTAGCCATGTGCTTAGTGGATTCCACTCTTAACATGCTTGTGATCCAGGAAGCAATAACATTGGATGGGAGGGAAAGAAATTGTAGAATTTTAGAAACTTTTCAGTACCAGTGTTCTAGAAATACTTCTAGCACTTTTTAAAAATTGATTTTTGTTAGTAACTAGATTAAAAATCTATCTAGTGAATATGTAGATATCAGACTGAGGATAGAAACAGAAAGGAACTACATTTGAACTTGTTTAGTAGAATGAATTGAAGAGTAATATAACTTTAACTCACATTTAGCACTTGTAGAGTGAAACAAGAGCGAAAACTGACTTCTCTTCCAATGTGGAATGAATTTTTGTTAGATGTTAAACTAAAATCTAGAAGTCTTATCTAGATCCCATCTACAGTTTCAACACTTGAAGCCTTTTGAAAGAAGTAACCTCAGGTACTATTAAAGTAGTACATAGGCCTCCTAATGCTGAATATCATTGTAACTTCAGCATTAGGAGGCCTTTGTACTATAGTAGTTAACAGTGTGCCAGATGTAGGAAGATGGATTTGAATGCTTCAATCCAAAGCTATAATATGTAGGCATTTTATCTTACTTGAGAAAGAATCCTAAAGATTAATATTATAGACTACTTGGAAAGCAGCAATCTGTCTGCATTAACATACTGCTTTTAATTCTGTGAGAATTACAAATTTAAGAAATGCCAGGAACACAGGTTTGAATTTTAGTGAAACCTTTGAAGAGTATTTAAATTTACCAGAAAGATACTTTAGCCTTTGTATATGATAAATGTTAGCTTCTGCTTGGAGGTGTGGATTAGTGTGCTATCAAAAGGTACGTGGTTTTTCATGTTTTCTCTTTGGAATCTTGATTTAATAGCATTGGAATATATTTTGCAGAAGGGATTATGTTGCAAATAAAAGTTGAAAGAAGAAATTCAGGGTGAATGAAGAAGCATTTATTAAGCACTTACTATGTGCCAGGTGCTGGGGATACAAAGAAAAAGTGAGACAAACACTACTGTCAAGGAGCTCAAACTCTAATGGGGGGGGCTGGAGTGGTGTGAAGATAACACATAATGTTCAGTTGCTGGAGAGATCTTAAGGGATAGAGTAATGGCAAAGTCCAGGGGTCCTTTTAGTAGAACATAAATGAAAATGATTTGGATAAATATATTCTCACTCACTGGCAGCACAGCAGGGGAATAATCTTAAGAACAAGGGAGGAGAATAAACATTAAGCACCTACTAAGCCAGGGTGGGGAACCTTCAGCCTCGAAGCCACATGTGGTTGGCCTTTTGGCTGAGTCCGGGTTTTGCAGATCAAATTTTGCTTGGCCTCAAGGCTACAGGTTCCCCACTCCCATACTAAGCATCAAGCACTGTGCTAAGTGCTTTACAAATATCTCATTTGATCCTCATGGCAGCCCTGTGCAGGACAGCATCTGTTCTATCTTTAGGTGAGTGCACATGCAGAATATTTGAATGTACTGTTTAGGTCACTTAAGAGATTTTTAAAGAATAAAAAACAAAACAGTGCCATTTTTTCCTCTTTCCCCTTTAAGTAGTTAATAGTACATAATACCTTATGTAGAACTTGGCCAAAGTACTGCCAAGGCAGAAGACACTGTGTTGGAAATAAGTTATTTAGCTCATGAGTGTTGGAAAAATGGCATAAAACCACTGCAAGGGAAATTGTCCACTGCTGAGACTGCCGTTGCAAGACTGGCACAATCGAGGCTGGACACAACACAGGATATATTGGTGACATAATAACTTGATCTGTAACCAGATGTAAAGGTTCATGAAGCAAGGGTATAACAACCATAATGCTTTCCCTCTAAGATTATCTCTAGTTTTTATCTTACCTGTATCTTGTTTGTACATGGTTGTTTGCATGTTGTCTTCCCCATTAGACTGTGAGCTCTTTATGAGCAAGGACTCACCTTTCTCCCCTTTATATCCTCAGGGCTTACTAAGCACAGTGCCTGGCTCATATTAGATGCTTAATAAATGCTTGTGAATAAATGTTCTGATGAGCATCAAAGTTTGTGATATATTAAGCATTTTCTTTTGTTCTGCTTTCATAAGACTGCAAAACATTATTAGATGGAAACAAAAATCAGTTTCCCTAAACATAGCTAGAACTTGGGGTATCACACACTGGGTCTTCAAGTTTGTATCTTTAAAAAAACAAACAAACAAACCCTCCAAGTCTTTTTAGATTGATATTTCGGGCTCTTAATAAATGCTTATTGACTGACAAAAAAAACCAGTGTAGGTAATGAGCTACTGATAAATTTTGCGTAATTGGACATAAAGCACAGTGTCCAATTACAGCATAGTATGATAATATCTCTTAGTTAAGCAGGTGAAGATACAAATTTTAAGTAGTCCACTTAAATAGGTATGAAACAGCATGTTGCTTCTATTGATTCACATAACTCCCAGAGATTTGTCTTAATGCTTAATTGCTTGCTAACTGAATTTATTTTTATGTAGAAAACAAAACCCTAAAACTGCAATGACTCTAGTATGTGGTCTTGTGTTTTGCTTATCAGTTAATATCATGTGATAACTGGATTATTATTAAATGGCTCAGTTGAAACAACCTCAGGTTGAGTTCAGCCAGTTCTCATGATAAAAGAAACAGGAGTATTATAATTGAAAATTCCTGGATAAAGTAAAGTTTTTGGCTTAGCTTTCTTTTCCCTCAGTAAACCATTTAAAATTACGTTAACCAAATTAAGATAAATAACCTGAGTTCACCTTTATTCTGCTACTTTACATTCTAGTAAAAAGCCTAAACAGACTACCTAGGGGGAGAACTAGACACAAACCAAAAAGGTTAATCATTAAACTGGATAATCAGCCCCTAAGGTATTTAGATTTGACCATATTAAGACTAACATATTTAAGGAGGAAAGAGGACTGGTCTTTTAGAAAGTTAAGGAAACTAGGAAGGAACATGCATGTGGTGGACTTGATGTTTTTATTGCTACTGAATTATTTTGCTTTTAAAATCAGTGTCCTATTCTTTACATGTAGATTATCTGTGAGGTATAATAATACATAATTTTCAGTCACTCTCATAGAAACACAGTGATTGTCTTAATATTGTATTAGTGTACTGAAGGACAGTACTATATATAAATAGAGCAATTGATACCTTGCTTAACTGAATCCTTTGGGAATGAATTCCTTCACAAGAAATTAAAAAAGAAATCACAAATGAAGTTAAAACAGCTTACATTTATGGTAAGTGACAAAAGTTAGTTGGATTTTTTTTTCTTAGAAGTTACCCCAGGTGAAGGTAAACAGGGTTAACAGGTTGTAGTGAATTTGTTCCCTCCAGATTTCCCCTTCAATACCTAGAGCTGCCTTAGTTTCTTCCTCACATTCATACCACTCACCTATAGTTGTTAGTAGACATTCAGTAGGTTACCTCAATACAGCATTTGCATTTTAAGCCAAGTAATTAATTGTGGAATGAATTGTTCCTTTTTAATTAAATTAATTTTTAAGAATGAAAGGAATATCAGTCAGGGACAGGTAGAAAAATCAGAAGGGTTAGGAGTCTCCTGGAAATAACATAGGAATAGAGAAGACAGCAAACATGGTGTAGGGGAAAGAGCATTGAATTGGGAGTCAAACTGGGTTTGAATCCTGTTCTGCTACATGCTAGCCATGTGTCCTTAGCCTCCTTTGCCTTCAGGCTTCTTATCTATAAGATGAGAGGGAGTTAAACGATGACATTTGAGGTTTCTTCCAACTCTAGATCTTTGATCCCCCAGAAAGCTCCTTATTTTTCTGGGTACTGTCAAAGGTTACTTGACCTTCAGCTTCTCCCCAGAACTTATTCTCTCCCCTGCCCTGGCACAGCCTATATGGCAGACTTCCCTAACAGAAGTTGTTATGGTTCCACCCTTATATCCTAGGACTCACGGTTTCTTGTCTGATGCATTAGAATGTAATGGTGACCTTTTCATATCATAACTTATTTTAAAGTCCCGGTCTGTATCTTTTTGCCTCCTCTTAGGTCTTTTTTTTTTTTAAACAAGTTTGCAATGATATCCATGTTAATATAATTATGACTATCATATTCTTTCACAAAATTTCTTAAGTGTTCTGTTCCAAATATTTGGGGAAAACAACTTAGATAAAACATGATCCCTGCTCTTAAGGAGTCATAGGGACCTCTGATTTTTGTCACTATGGGTATTCCTCTATGACTTAATATTTGAATTTTTTACCTATAGTAGTTGATTTTTCACTTAGCAAATCTGATGATGAGCCTCCCTGCACTTAACTAGATTGGTTCTTAGACAAGATATATAGTCAATCACTGAGTATCTGAGATACTCAGATCTTTTCAAGCATATGGTATAGGGTCTTCCAGAGCTTACATTTTTGTTAGTATGGCCTGACAGAATTCAGTTACTAGTATACCTTTCTGAGGCATCAGAGTGTAAGACCTTGCTGAGGAACCTTAACCTGATGTTGGTGTTGCATTCATGCAAATCTATCCTTATATATTACCATTCAGCTCATGAATTAGTAAATATTGTTTTGTATGGGGGCAGCTAGGTGGTGCAGTGGATAGAGTACTGGCCCTGAAGTCAGGAAGACCTGAGTTCAAATCCGGCCTGAGACCAAACACTTGACACTTACTAGCTGTGTGACCCTGGGCAAGTCACTTAACCCCAATTGCCTAAAAAAAAAAAGTGAAAAAATATTGTTTTGTATGTTTCAAAGATGGGGGAAGAATTTTGGCTTGAATGCTTTTTTAAATTTTTTATTTTAAGATGGTGATGGAATTTCCTGATAATGTGCTAAATCTTGATGGGCATCAGAATAACGGTGCACAACTAAAGCAGTTCATTCAGGTAAAGTCTTTAATATTATTGCATTAGGTGTTTGCTGAATGTAATTCTTTAACTTGATGAGTTAATTAACTTGATACAACTGTGTAAATTGTATTAACTTTGTAGTTTTAAATTTATGGTCTTTCTTTGACTGTTACAGTAAATGGTCATGGATGATACTGTCATGCAAAAGAAATTTGGTATTTAAGACTTGAAATTTCCAAATCTACTTTGTTGTCTTTATGTTTGTCTTTTAGAGGGGGAAGCAGACATAATACATGATGAGTTGTTTTTTTGGTATCAGCCTTATGATAAATAAGCTAAATAAATTTTTATAGTTAATTTTCTGATCATCATTTCATTTTGAAACTGACATAGATGTGAACAGAATAACATTGTGTAATGAATTGACCTTACAAAAGGCAGATTGTTAACTTGTATTACAGATCTTAATTCACAGAGTTCCAGAAAATTGTGAATGAAAGCTTGAATGCAAGTGTGAATTGAGAGTTTCTTAACAGTTGACTGTCTTACTCTTCTTACTCTCCATTCCCTTTCGTAATTTTTTGGGGGCCTTTTTAAACGGGGGGGCATTAGTAGTAATAACATAGCATAACAATTTATAAAAACAAACACTTCACTTAGGGGAACAAGGAATACCTTTTACATTGATTTATAGCAGTGTGGTCTCCAAACTTTTTTGATCTTCTGTTCCACTAGTAATTTTTTTTTCTGGTAGGTCTGCTGAGGGGTTGGGGGTAGTGAGTTTGCCAGTGGTACGTGAGTACAGTTGCTGCTGTGGGGAATTAAGTTGTATGCCCTGAGGTGCCATTGCCTGGCTCAGAAAGGGGAAGTTAAGAATTCACACTTTCAGAAAGGGATGAGAGTTTTGTGGGAGAGAAATGAGTGAAGGATAGATGTTGTTTTGAAGATGAGCCCCCTGATTGGCTATCTCAGGGAGGGTAGAATGTGATCCATCTTCCCACTCTGCAGTTGATTGCTCACATAGCCTTGGGGACATGCCATGGGACCATCCTCATTTTGGAGACCATTAATCTGTAGTATCATGTTTATTCCCTTTCCCACATCGGCATCATCTATTGGAGAAGTATTAAAGTATACTAAACTTGTAATTCATTTGAATTTTACCTTAAAAATATCAGCTAAATCTTATTTTTTAAAAAGGTGTTTATTCTTGAACAGTGAGGGATATGTTATTTGGAAGACACTTGTGCTGTTATAGTATAGGTGTTCTTTTTAACACTGTTACATATTACTAACTTTTTTTGCTTTCCCTTTTGCTCTTAGCGACATAGCATGCTTAAGCAGCAAGATCTCAATATTGCCATGATGGTGACATCGCGTGAAGTCTTGAGTGCACTTTCTCAGCTTGTCCCATGTGTTGGTTGTCGTCGCAGTGTGGAGCGCCTCTTTTCCCAGCTTGTAGAGTCGGGAAATCCTGCCCTTGAGCCTCTTACTGTAGGGCCCAAGGGAGTCCTTTCTGTTACTCGAAGCTGTATGACTGATGCAAAGAAGCTTTATACATTATTTTATGTGCATGGGTAAGTTCAACAAAGAAAAATGGCGTGCTTAAATTGTGATTTTTGACAACTACTTTCAGAAACTGAATGAAATCTTTCACATATTTGCCTAAGATGCTTGTCATCGTCTGCCAGTGGGGCATGTATGTGGATGCTGATTTTGAAGTGGTATAATAGTCAAAATAATGCTTAGCATAGTAAAGGTTTTTTACTAGTTTGGGAACATAGCTTTGGGTGACTGTATAGATGTTGATGCTTTTCAGTGTTAGAGAAGAAAAAAACTGTATATATTTAAGTAGTACATGTATTTTCTTCATTAAATCACATTTTGATGTAGTATAGGAGTTCTTAGCCTAGAGCCCATGAGCTTTTTTAAAAAAATATTTTGAGAACTGCATTTTGGTATCATGAGTGTTCTTTATAATCCTTTGTATTTTATTTTATATACTTGAAACATTTGCTTATAGGTATCACCAGACTACCAGAAGGGTCTGTGACACAAATAATGTTAAGAACTCTTGGGTGTACAATAGTAGATAGAGAGCCAGCCTGAGAGCCTAGAAGACCTGGGTTCAAGTCCCTCCTCTTGACACTTACTAACCTCTCTGGGCCTCAATTTTCTTATCTGTAAAATGGGGATAATTATATTACCTATCTATAGGATTGTTGTGAAGACTAAATGCGATAGTATGTGTAAAGAGCTATATATAATTGCAGTCTGTCATCATCTTCATCATCATGATGGCAAAGACTAAAATGATTAAACTCTTCAGAAGAGAAATTTACATTAATAAAAAGTCATCTGATAGTTTAGCCTTATATTGAGTGATTCGTGGATCCAGTGTGGAATGGTATATAGTCTTCAGTATCTGAGTAATCCTTGACATATTTACTTTTATGTAGGTCCAAACTAAATGACATGATAGATGCAATTCCAAAAAGTAAGAAGAACAAGAGATGTCAGTTGCACTCCTTAGATACACACAAACCAAAACCTTTGGGGTAAGTTTGGTTGAACACAAAGATTCTATTTATCATTGTTAGAATTTTAAGTATTAGGTAAACTCAGTTGTCATTGGCCAAGAAAAAAATGAATTTCTTCCCATAGTTGATTATACATTTTCCACAAATGTCAATCTTCTAAGACCTTTTGCCTTGATATTTTGAATACATTTGATCATAAAGTATATTTTTGCATTAGCACTTTTAAGTTTTTAGGAGGGAAATTTATCCCTAATATAATTGTTGTTATTAATTTTATTTTAACCACTAAGAATAGGAATATATTTTTTTGACCGATATGGATCCTGGAAACAGCTTTAAGTATAAATGGTTGTTTCCTTTAATTGTTCTAATGACCTAACTTTTACATGTAAGCCATTCTTTGGAGTTAATAATATCTAAAGCTGCTCCTTCTTGATGATTAAATCACTAGGGACATAGGCCTAATGGATGGTTCTTCTACCTGTTTCCTAGTATCCTTCCATGATCGGACAAAATATCCTAGGTAGTTACTGGGAAGTGGTCCCTGTTCATCTAGGATGGAATATAAATTAAAGTTAGGCTTTTTCTTTCATCTTTTAAAAACCAAGTTATGTCAAGAAAAGAAGTATGACTAGTATCACTGTATTAAAGGTTTAAAAGAAATTTTAAACTTTAAAATAAAATGAATTAGAGTTAATAAATCAGTTTTAATTCTTTCTTGATTTGATCTTCAGTATATTCTCTTATATTGTAAGAAAGGGTTAAAAAAGTGCACCACTCACTTTATATGCCTGTTGTTTTTGTTACTTTTTCTTTCTTACCATCTGAGGTAGACTATATGTGCTGCCTGGTGCAGTTTTCTACTTAGACAAGGAACTAGCTTCTCCATGAGTGGCCTGTTAACCAAAATTGTATTGCAGTCTGGTGTATAGTTTGAGTTTAGAAGTCAGGCCTTCAAGTTATTCTAGTGGTGTTTTTAGTTCATGCTTTTTAGGTGCCACCCAAACCTATTTGATTACTAAATAGAGGGACCTAAGTGTGTTTTAGATCTACCTAAATCTATTCTTACATAGCTTAAGGCAGACCATAAATAAAATCTACGTATGAAGTGTTTGAAGATAAAGACCATATAGCCTGCTACAATCTAGTGAAATTTAATCTGATTCATGACTATTTATAAGTTTCTTTCTAGGTAATACATAACATTTGGACTAATTTTAAAAGTGTGATTTAAAAAATTATTATGAGACTCTTTAGTTAATATTTTGATGTATGATCATTTAAGTAGAAAAATATAATGCATAAAAATGTTGTTGGCCCTTTTGGCTTGATGATAATTCTTATTAACCACTGCTTATCTTAGTGTTAACCTTTTCATACTTAATCACAAATCTTTTGTAGAAAGATAAAATCTTAATTCTTCTTTAGATTATCTCAGTATCACTGAATACTTGAAATGCATTAGTTATTTTAAAGCACTGAAGTAAGGTCAAATTCCATTACAAAAAAAAACTCTATATAATTAAAGACTTATAAGAACCCTTAGCTAGTGACCTACTTATTCTGAGCAGTTGTTGTTAACAATAATATTACAGTACTCCTAACAAATTTGAAGAGTATCTTAGAGTTCATTGTAATAGGGTTTGACCTATATCTCTTAGGTTGTAGTTCAAAACAGATTTAGCTTATTTTATACTTTATAGCTGAAGATTTGTGAGGCTTTGATTTTATATTTGTCTTTTAATATACTACTGTACTACAGTGAAGGGAGCAGTAACAGTGTCAGTTCAGAGAAGCTAAGTACAGATAAGAAAAGTAGTGAAGACCACAGGAAGGACAGCAAGTGTAGGATCATTTTCCATTATGGACCTTTTCAGGGAACAGCCAGGTAAAACAAAGCAATCCTTCACCCTGTTTTTGAATGTGCTGTTGTCCATATGTAGTCATCATTTATATTAATATTCATTTTTCTTTCTGCAGAGGTTGTTGGATGGATGTGTGGGAACTAATGTCCCAGGAATGCAGGGATGAAGTAGTTTTAATTGATTCTAGTTGTCTTTTAGAAACATTAGAAACCTATCTGCGAAAACACAGGTAAGTCTTAAGATAAAATGTAGTAATGTTATCAAATGTCTAATATGCCTATCCCTCATTTGTTCTCATGAAACATTTTCCTGCATGATTTTCAAAATGACTAGCTATAAGTTAACAGCTACAGCCCTTCATATATAATAGCATGGCACAGTGGCTAAAGAGCCAGCCTCATAGCCAGGAAGACCTGGGGTGTAAGTTCTGCTTCTGAAACATACTGGCTGTGTAGCCCTGGGCAAGTCGTTTAATCTCTCAGTGCTCCAGGCACTGAGTGCCCACTGAGACCTTAAGTTACGAAGCCAGCTGCAATCATTCATAAGTAGGCAGCACTCTCCAGGTGTTGCAGATAGCAGAAGGCCAGATATAGTGGTATACCCCTGCTCCCAAAATATAATCCGGGGCCCTGTTTCCCCCATCCCTTCCCTAGCCACACTGGGGGAGCCTTATCACTCAGTGATGTTTATTAAGCTGCATACTATGTTCCAGGCATTGTGCTAGGCACTGGGGATACAAAAATAAAAATGAAACACTCCTTGCCCTCAAGGAGCTTACCTTCTATCAGAAGAGGAGACCACATGTACATAAGTATATACAAAACAAATACAAGGTCATTTTTGAGGTGAGTTACTAGAAGCTGGGAGATCAGATCAGGAAGAGTTTTATGTAGAATGTAGCATCTGAACTAAGCCTTGAAGAAAGCGAGGAATTCTAGGAAGTTGGAGATGTGGAGAGAGGAGTGAATTCCAGGCGTATCAATCTGTGTAAAGACATGGAGAAGGGAGAAACAAAAAATTCAGTTTGGCTTGGCCAAAATGTATGAAGGGAAGCAATGTGTGTTGTTGGAAAGGTATGTTAGATCCAGGTTGTGAAAGGCTCTCTGTGCTAAACACAGTGTTTGATCCTAGAGGTAATAGGGAACCACTGGAGTTTATTAGATCAGTTAAGTGGTATGTCAGATCTCTGCTTTAGGAATATCAATTTGGCATTAGCGTGGAGGATGGAACAAAGGGGAGAGACTTTTGAGGCAAGGAGGTCAATAAGGCTTCCATAGTTTAGGTAAGAGATTAGGGGGAAGACTGTGTGAATCGAGATAAGGGAACAGAAGTGAGAGATAATGAGGTAGAAATGACAAGACATAGGAACTGGTTAGATATGTGGAAAGAAAGAGAATGAGGAATTAAGGATTATTCCAAGGGAAGATGGTGGTACCTTTGATAGAAATAGGAAGTTTAGATGAGTGGATTTTGAGAAAAAGATGAATTCTTTTTTGGACGTGTTAGTTTGAAATGTCTAATGGGCATTTGGTGATATAGGACTGTAGCACAGAAGGGAGCTAGGGCTAGAAACATAGCCATCTTGAATAGAGATAACAAATATATCCATGGAAGCTGACAAGGTCATTGGAAATGTGTGTAGAGAGAAAAGATGATCCAGTAAAGGACACTAAGAAGTAGTCAGAAAGGAGAAGAATCAAAAGAGTAAGTAGTGTCATGAATACTCAGAGAAGATAGTGTGCGTCTAGGAGGGAAAGGGTAGTCAATAATGTCAAGTGCTGTTTAGAAGCCAAGAAGGATAAGGATTTTGAAAAAGCTAGGGTTTGTCTATTCTTAGAGAAAGCAATTTTAGTTGAGTGATGAACTCATAGCCAGATTGCAAAGAGTGGAGAAGAGAAGGCGGCAAAGTAGTTTGGTTGTGAAAGGGAAGAGAGATAAAGGCCAGTCACTTGAAGGAGATGGTAGGGTCCAGTGAGTTGTTGGTCCCCCACTCCCCCACACCACTACTTCCCCCTCCACTCCAAGTTTAGGACAGACCTGGGCATGTTTGTAGGCAGTAGGAAAGAGCCAGGAGAAAGGTTGAGATTAAACATTTGATCTGGAAAGGGGATGGTTGTGGGGCAATCTATTGGAGGAGATGGGGAGGTGATGGGATTAAGTTTGTAGAAGGGATGGCCTTGGGAATAGCAGTGTCTCCTGGCCACCACACCTGCTTTCAGCCCAACCTCTACAACCACCATTGAGGGGAGAAATCATTGTGGAGAAGGGGCCCACCTTCCTCATCACCACCAACTACTGACTGACTGCCACCAACAGCACTGGGAGTAGCAGCACCCTCAGACCACTGGTCCTACACCCCAGCCCTCATCTAGGGAGGCAGCTCCTATGGAAAAGGGGCCAGTCATCCACCAGCTTCCAATCAATTGCTACACACAGGGCAGGCAAGCCAGCCTAGCTGAAGCAGCAAGGCACCCTAAGGGAGAAACAGGAGGCAGCATGTGCCAGGCAAGTCACACTGCCACCTTGACACCATCTCCCCTCAGACCCTGATGGGGACAGCCCAGGACCCTGAACCCACGAGTCTTTGGAATAGCAGTATTTCCAAACCAGTGTCCACAACCGCCAGCCTGGGAAGCAACCCTTGTGGAGATGCAGCTAGGCAAGTGCTCCTGCAGCCACATCTTTGGAAGACCCCAAAAAGAAAGTTCTTTTCACCAGAGTCCTTGGCACTGTCAAATGGTATATCGACAGAAACTGATAAGATACTATGACTGGAAATGGCATTAAAGAAGAGACATTAACATCTGCTTTGCTGATGCACCCGAAGAAACATGAAACCTTTCCATCTGATGTACAGTTGAAACCTTCCATATGTGTTGTCTCCCCTATTAGAATGTGAGCTCCATGAGAGCAAGGACTGTCTTACTTGTCTATTTGTATCCCCAGCAGTTAGCATAATGGTTTGTACATAGTAAGCACTTAATAAATAGATTATTTATTCATTAATTTCTTGTAGAAAAGAAAACAAATGCCTTGACAGGAGGGACTTCTTTGTCTTTAAATACTACTTAAAAATGAAGTTTTAAAGAGACTTGAAACCTCTCCTCTACCTCTTACCTTCATAACTCACCTAAAACATTTATTAAGTGCTTACTATGGGCAAGACCGTGTAGGTGCAAACTATTAATAAGCTATTGTATAGTATTTCTCACATTTATGCCTCTGGGATAGATTTTTTTAGACTTTGTCATTGACAGTAAAACATGATTTAGAATTATTTGAATTCAGGAATTTTTCATTCATCTTATTCTTTCTTTTAAGTACATTTGTATTGAGTATGTGGTCACATCTACTCTGAATGATTCTTAGAAACAATTTGTAAACTACTTCTAGGAAAACTTAGAGCAGATAATTAGGAGTAATTGATATGCAAAGAGCTACCTTTTTCTCCTGTGTTTCCAAAAGAAAAAAACTGATTTTAGAACTAACCCTCTGAATTTTCAGGTTAAGTTTTTACTATAACTGCCTCAGTTATAGTACTAGGTTGTAGAATATAATATCTTTGTGACTTAGTCTATTCAGCAAATAGATTTCTCTTCAGTGAGTTTGTGTTTTGAGGAGGAGTAGTATAGACAAGAGTAGTAGTTCCTATCTTCAGTCATTTGCTCTACTTTTACATATATCTTCCAGTTTCTCTTAGACTAAAGTAATTAATGTATCTATGAATTTTACTGAGATAATCCTTGTCCTGCTTGATCAAGTACTGATTTTCTTTGAGCTCAAGATCTGAAGTATTGTGTATCTGTAGTTAATATCTGCACTGTTTATGTCATGTTTTATATTTACATGAGGGATGCATATCCTCAATTTTAATAGAGAATACAGGATAACTCAAGTCAAGAATTCTTTCTTTTTAAGCAGTATTTTTGGGCAGGTATTGAAATTGAGGACAATTACATTGACTGACTGTAAGAACTTTGTCAGTTCCTTATTCTGATGATTTTCCTGCCTTACTTGCCAATAAGAGAAATTTTCTTCTAAAACCTGCCTTCTGTTTTTTCAGTGTAGTAATCGCTAAAGAGCTGTATCATAAAAGAAATCATTGCCTGTTTTCTAAAACTCCTTGAATTTTAACATCTGTTTCAAATGTAAACTAAATTATTTGTCATAACTAACTTTCTGAATTATATACTGGGGGAGGGAAGGGGAGAATAGCTCAGGTTAATCAGGACTTTATTTTAGCATTTAATTTGTCTTCTGCCCGGCTTTTACCAGTTTCTGAGGTGCAGCAAAGATAGGGCGGAGTACAAGCAAGTTATTGTGGATAGGTTGCAAATTGCATAATTCACTCCTGGAAGAGACTTTTCCCAAGATATGCCCAGTAGTGAGTGGTTGAGTAACTGTTGCATGTCAAATTCTTGATTTGAAACATCTCAAGTCCTTATTTTTTCCTGCGTTTCTAAATCTTACTGAGAGATGGTTTGAATTTTAAGATGTCATTTGTCAGCCTCTTTGTAGAAAATCATAATATATATTTAGTGAATATCCAGATAGTTCACCTCTTTTTTTTTAAGCATCATCTACTTTTATGTGAGCTTTCCTGAGCACAAAGCAGTAAATGTTTCATTGTATACTACAGAGTGTCCCAAAAGTCTTAGTGCAATCTTAAGCTTTAATAGCTTAAAATAGACTTTTGGGACACTCTGTATTAGTGGACTAAGTTCTATGACATTGCATCATTAGAAGACGTGTTAAACTGTAAAACTGTCTTCTTTAAGTGACTTACCAGACTCTGAGAATCACTATTACTCATATGCAAAGTGCCATTTGCTTCTATGCTTACAGTACTGCTATTAAACACATACTTTAATCCTTCCTCTGTATAGCAAAATTTTAAGAAACAAAAATTGTACTTCTAATAGTGTGGTATTTAGCTGTCTACATAGCCTTCTGAAAAAAATAAAAGAATGCTTCACTGTCATTGCTTTTTTTTTTTTTTACTGATTTTTTTTTTAAGGCTGATGAACTTAGGAGTGACAGTGCAAGTGTCAGTCTCTTTACCAGGTCTACTAAAATGCCTGAATTTGAAAAAGTATACTTTGAATCAATGAATGAAAAAGTATTTATTAAGCACATAGTATGTTCTAAGAACTGTGTTCTTGTTAAATGTTGGGGATACAAATAAAAAAGCAAAGACAGTCCCTGCCCTCAAAGAGCTTATATTCTAAATGGGGAAATAACACATAGGAAAGGTATGGTCAGGGAAGGGCACTTTTGTTCCTGATAGTTAAAGGGATGGTGAATGGGACATAGGGGAGTAGAATAATACCCCCCTCCAGCCCCAGAAGTGGAGTTGAGGGCTGGGGTAGAAAAAAGGCGATGCTTACCCCTAGTTGGTGAGGAAGTTGTGAAAGAGGGGGCCTGAGTAGAGGAAGTAGTGAACATAACAGCTATTTCTTTCAATTACATTTACATATACATATACATGTGTAACACACACACACACACACACACACACACACACACACACACACACACACACACACACACACACACACACACACTAGACTGACAGTTCTCAGCCAGATGCTAATACTCCACATTATGACAAGATTTTCAGCTTAAAAAATATTAAGACATAAGGAATCTAATCTTTTTTCTCTTATTTAATAATAATACTACTAGCATTTCTATAGCGCTTTAAGGTTTGCAAAGCGCTTTACATATGTTTAATCCTCACAGCCACCCTGTGAGGTAGGTGCTATTATCCCCATTTTACAGATAAGGAAACTGAGGCTGAGAGAGGTTAAGTGACTTGCCCGGGGTCATACAGCTAGTAAGTGAGGCAGGATTCTAACTTAGGTCTTCCTGACTCCAAGTCAACATTTGTAATAAATTGTTTGTGTAAAATAGAATTTTAAAACCTTATAGAAAATTTAAACTGTTTGATACATTTAAGTGTATATTTCAATGGAAACCAAAATTCATCTGTTCATTCAGCATATTCCTGGAGGCTTGCTTAATGATGCAGATTGAGAAAAATGTCTTCATCATTATGCTAATTTACTAAATGTGGCAGAGTGAAGTAGTAGGACTCTGCAGAATTCAGGAGACCTGAGTTCTAGTTCCCTACTCTATCACTAGCTCTGTTTCTTTGGGCAAGTTGCCTTTTCTTGGTCTCAGTTTTCTCATTTGTAAAATAAGGGAATTGGACTAAATGATCTCTTAAGATCCCTTCCAGTACTAACATTCTTTTGAGTCTACATCATAGCCAATTCTTATTTTGACTGCTTGCCTTTTTAAATTTTTACTAGGTTTTGTACTGACTGCAAAAATAAAGTACTTCGAGCATACAATATTCTTATTGGTGAGCTTGATTGCAGCAAAGAGAAGGGTTATTGTGCTGCACTATATGAAGGCTTGCGGTGCTGTCCACATGAACGACACATACATGTATGCTGTGAAACAGATTTCATTGCACATCTGTTGGGTCGAGCTGAGCCAGAGTTCGCAGGAGGGTATGAGTATGTAATTTGCTAGAATGGGCTATCTAGCGCTTTGCTTCTTTATTTTATTACCGAAAGTTTGTTTCTAAGCCTTGTAAATAAATCTCTTCTGCACCTTTGCCTCATTACATATGCTTAGATATAAAGCCTATGTTTTGAAGTCAGCCTTCATAATACATGTTCTCTTGGTTCTGTCTGTTGATACAGAAATATACATTTCTTTATTCTGACTAAAAATAGGAAGAAAATGGTTTGTGACTATTGGTTCAGTTCCATGCTCCAAGTTGGATCAAAAGGAGATGGACATTTTTTGTTATATGAATGTAATTTTTTCAGTTGAAATGATCTAAAAGTGACTTTTCCATTCATGTGGAATTGTAAAGCTTTAGTCTGGGTAATTGCTGTGAATGGGCCTCCAATAGTTTATGGAAAAACCACTTTTGCTAATGTTGCTCAAGATTATGGGCTTGGCAGCAGGGTGTCAGCACTTTGGATAGAATTGCTCTGTTTTAAAGGTAAGCAATTCATGAACTGTGCATGCTCCTTTAAATTTAAGAAAGGAAAACAAAACCTCCAAACTAGGTATCATGAAACAAAATTTAGAAAAAAATAAAGACGGTCACTTGTTTTAATTGAGCACATTCTTAATCCTTTCATCATTTTGTGTGTGGGTGAAATAGTTTTTCATTTTAGGACCACTTCTCTTCTATAAGAGATATAGCTGAATAATTTAGTTCTTATCCCTATCTTCCTGCTTCCTTAATGTTCCACTTCTTTGAAAAGTTTCAGGTTTTTTGTCATTAGCAAAAACAAAAACAAAAAAACAGTGAATGAGCTGTATTTGACTGGGTAATTCCAAAGTCCTATTTGCTACATAGACTTGTGTTCAAGTGCCAGTTCCTGAATTACCATCCTTTTTAGCTGTAGTAAGATTTAAGTCTCACATGTGTGTTTCTGTGTCCTTGATATCACAGACATGCATGTATGTTTACATATGCATAGATATACACATCTGTGTATATTTATAGATACCTAGCTTTCTTACTACATATTAGTGTTCAGGTTGTGTTAAAATGTAAACTTGATGACGCAGAAAGCATTAATGTACTAGATTTATTGGAAAGTCACTGCCTGATTTTAATGCTTTCTAGGCGGAGGGAAAGGCATGCTAAGACAATAGACATAGCCCAAGAAGAAGTTTTGACCTGCCTGGGCATTCATCTTTATGAACGACTGCATCGAATCTGGCAAAAACTACGGGCTGAAGAGCAGACGTGGCAGATGCTTTTCTATCTTGGTGTTGATGCTTTACGCAAGAGTTTCGAGGTACGGAGGGGAGCTGTTTCAGTACCTGAGAGTGCTTGATCAGAATAGTGGACTGGATCTGAAACTGGGAAACCAGTTCATTTTCCTCTCAGCATTTGTGGCTGACCGGCATTATAGGGGTGTTTGGTCTTTTTGGGGTGGGGAGACCTAGTTTTTCCTCTCTTTTGTGATCTACCTGCTATTTTTTTACTTCCAGTCTACAAAATGGAGACTAGTGATTACTTAACAGGATTTTGTCAGAGAACTAATAAAAGACTGCAAAGCCTTTGGCAATATGCAGCTGTCTAAAAGCATATATAATAAAACCTTAAGTATATTTTGCTCAGTTTAAATTTAAGATGTTTCCCTTTTTCCACTGTTTTATCATTTAGCTTTCTCTGTCATAGTTCCTTTTGGTGTTTTTTTTTTTCCTATTACACTCAAAGTCTCTCCCTTCTACTTCCCCCGCTCCCTTTTAAATAATTTATAACATCTTTTTAGCCTTATGTTAATATTATTTAATTTAACCTTTCAGAACACAGCCACTAGTTTGGAAACTTGTAGACCCTAGTCTGATTTCTTGTTTCAATATTATTAGATGGAAAGCTATTCCAAAGCTGTTAAAAAGTCAAAAATTTTCAATTATACTTTGAGAGAAATAAATTTAGTTATTTAAATACCCCATTGTGATAGGCCTTAGGGGTTGATCTTTTGTTGTTGTTGATCGTTTGTTTTAGTTGTGTCCAACTCTTTATGACCCCATTTGGGGTTTTCTTGGCAAAGATACTAGAGTGTCTTTGCTGTATCCTTCTCCAGCTCATTTTGTGTTTCGTTTTGTAAAAATTTCTTGGTCTTTTAACTTGTTCCCTGTTTCCCTTTTATATCTTCAGAAGTTAGAGCTTTTAACAGAATTTGGCTATCTTTAAAACCCAGAATCTGTGTTTTAAGAAGTAAATTGAGATAGTTATATTTACTTTGTTGTCTTAAAACATTGCAATGTTAAAATATTGTTGATTGAAGTAATATTGTAGGGAGGGGGAGTATATTGTCAGATTATGATTTTTTTTCCACTATATTTGAAGATTGGCCTTATGGGGAATCTTTTGGAAAATTTATAAAGTCTTTAGTGGAAGCTAATTTTCAAAATGCATTATTAGTTTTTATCTGATAACATCTTAAACTGCCAAATTAGAGAAAGCAATTATACAATGGCATAATCTTTTATTTTTCTAAATAGATGGCTGTGGAAAAAGTTCAGGGTATTAGCCGATTAGAACAACTCTGTGAAGAGTTCTCAGAAGAAGAAAGAGTACGAGAACTCAAGCAGGAAAAGAAGCGCCAAAAAAGGAAGAATAGGCGGAAAAATAAGTGTGTGTGTGACATTCCTGCCCCCTCGCAAACAGCTGATGAAAAGGAAATAAGCCAAGAAAAGGTAATTTTGAATCAACTCATTAGTAGTCTATGCCAAAAATTCCTTAGAGAAGTAACTTCCTGTAAGAGTAGTCTGTTTTTTGAGTATTCCTGTTAAGTGTATTATTTTTCTCTTTTCTTTTGGATTTGAATTTTGCATCATTTTGCTACCAAATACCAAAATAGGTAGTAGTAGTAGTAGAGCTTAGTTAGAACAAGAAATATAACATCTTTTTGTTTTGTAAACTTGAATTTTCTAACTTTAAAGATAAAATCAAGTAGATTTGTCAGTCCATCCTGTCATAATGGGATAAAGTGAAAACTCATATGTTTGACCTGCTTGAAATGATTAGGTCTTGAATTTGTCAAGTTCTAGAATATACCTTTTTGTAAATATTTACTCACAATTGTATATTTTGGGGCTTATATTAGTTGAATGTTGTAGAGTATGAAGCCATTTCTTCTCCCTCCTTGCCCCATCCCTTTGTATTACAAATGCTAAGAAAACTATTTAAGTGACTTATATAATCATTTCTGCCTTGATTGTTTAAGGAGACAGGCTTTGTAGAAAACAGCTGCAAAGCTTGTGGCAGCACAGAAGAAGGTAACAGCTGCGTAGAAGTAATTGTTACCAATGAAAACACCTCCTGTACCTGTCCAAGTAGTGGCAATCTATTGGGGTCTCCTAAAATAAAAAAAGGTGAGCTTTTAAACATGTATTGTTTAAGTTTGTTCTCATTTATCTTTAGGTGGAAGAAAATAAAGTCATAGATCTTTTTTCTTAGTTTTGAGAAAATTGTTAACTACAAGTACAAATTATATTGTAACCTCTGATTTATTCTCAGGTTTATCTCCACATTGTAATGGTAGTGATTGTGGATACTCATCTAGCATGGAAGGGAGTGAGACAGGTTCTCGGGAGGGCTCAGATGTAGCCTGCACTGAAGGCATATGTAACCATGATGAACATGGTAGGTTCAGAATGAATTTCTTGTTTATTTCTATTACAGTAGCTGCTTTTCTTTACGAGCACAATTGAGACAGTACTCCCTCTTTCAGGTGATGATTCCTGTGTTCATCACTGTGATGACAAAGAGGAAGATGGCGATAGCTGTGTGGAGTGTTGGGCTAATTCTGAAGAGAATAACACAAAAGGAAAAAACAAAAAGAAGAAAAAGAAAAGCAAAATGTTGAAGTGTGATGAACATGTATGTATTATAACTTGTCTATAGCAAAAATCTCATTTTGCAGTTTTATCTTGTACAATTCACAGCATCTAAAGTGTTAAGTTGATGAGTAACTTGGAATCGTAAAGCAAAAACAACAACAACAACAACAACCTTGAGGATCAGTGTATTGTGATTTTCTAAGGTATTTAGGGAGCTGCTGTGACTTGTATTTTGTGCTCTTTTCTCACGTCAGCCCTCTTTGTCTGTTTTAGTGCTCACCTAAGTATTAGATCCCATTTCAAGGTGCTGAACTCATACATTTTTTCTATAATCTCTCTCTAAGTACCCTTTCTTTTTTTTTGTTTTTGTTTTTTTAGGCAGTTGGGGTTAAGTGACTTGCCCAGGGTCACACAGCTAGTAAGTGTCATGTGTTTGGTCTGAGATCGGATTTGAACTCAGGTCCTCCTGACTTCAGGGCGGGTGCTCTATCCACTGCGCCACCTAGCTGCCCCTAATTAAGTACCCTTTCCACAGATTTGTCAAGGAGTCTCCTGTTTTGAATTGTAATTAATTTGCTTGATAATTATTTACTGTGATTTCAGATCCAAAAGCTTGGAAGCTGTATTACAGATCCCAGTAATCGAGAGACCTTAGGAAGTACCGTGCACACAGTGTTTCACCGTGACAAGACCAAAGATTCACATGCTGAAAATTGCTGCAGCTCAGAAAAAGGTGGGCAGCCACTGCCTTGGTTTGAACATAGGAAAAACGTACCACAATTTGCAGAACCTGCAGAAGTGTCACTCGGTCCTGACTCTGGAAAAGGTGCCAAGAGCTTAGTTGAACTCCTTGTAAGTATCCTGACATGTGGTGGTGTAAAGGCTGCAAACTTGGGGAGAATAATGGAGTAAAGAGAATCTGTGCTCTAGGGTTTTTTTTAAGTGACTGCAGTTCAGCTTTACTTTAGAGAGGGCACAGGCTATTGTAGAGCACCCCTGCTTTGCTTCTCAAAGCTCAGAGTCTAAGTGAGGAGCTGGATTGTCCTCCCATCCCTACCTTCCTGGGGTAGGGTGGAAGAGTTGTTGGAATTTAAGAGTTTACTCTTGTAGTTACTGTATATTCCTACTTCGAGTCCTGGCAGAAAGTTAGCTTCTGTTCATAGCAAAGGCTGTTCAGAATCATATTTGAAACTTGATTACTGCTGACTGTTTCTCCGTTTGTCAGTTTATGGCAACGATTCTTCCAGACAAGTAAGGAATGTGCTACCCAGCCTAAGTAGAATGTGACGGTCCTCTGTTGTCTCTATTTTGTGCCATGAAGGAACATGGCAGAGCCAGGACTACAGGCAAATTGTACCTGACCTCAAATGACCCAGCTTGTGAGATGAAGATTGTGATATTGTTAGCAATGATTAGGGCCCTTTGCGTGGTGCTGAGGAGTCAGATCTTGTAATGGAATTCTTAGTGGGTTTACAATGTAATAACTGTCCTAGGTGTAAATAGAGAAGGCTGAATTTTGTTTTTCAAGAAAGTGGCACGCAAATATTTATTCTGTTAGGGATTTATTGTTGTTTGGTCATTTCCCATTCTTCATGACCGTATTTTGGGGTTTTCTTGGCAGATACTGGAGTGGTTTTCCATTTCCTTCTCTAGTTCATTTTACAGGTGAAGAAACTGAGGCCAACAGGGTTAAGTGACTTGTCCAGGGTCATATAACTAGTAAGAGACCAAATTTTAACTCAGGAAGGTGGGACTTCCTGACTCTAGGCCCAGTGCTCTATTCACTGAGCCACCTAGCTTCCCCTATTAGAGATTCATTGGTTATTCGATAGTTGGCAATGCTTGGAATTATCTTCAGTTATTTGATGTTTTCAGGTAAAGAGATAAGGAATTTGAGCCTCAGTGTCAAGTAAGCCTAGAATTTCAGACCATTTGTTAGACTTATTCTTATTATTCTTGAACCAGACTTAGTATAGGGAGCTCTGAGAGAGAAAAAAATTCCCTCTACCAATGCAGATCAGCCCCTTCTCTGCCACTTAATGTAGGGAATTGCCTGGGGCACTAGGAGAGATTGTGACTTGGCCCTGGATATATAACTTGTTGTATATGTGAGAGTGGAACCCAGGGTTTTCTGGCTTTCAGACCTGCTCTCTAATCCCTACTCCAGGTTTCCGTTGTATTAGTGTTATTATTAATCATCATCTTCTAAAGCAGTGATACTGTATTGCTCATTTTGATAGCCATTAAATATTTTTTATATTTAAGAGTTTGTATTTGAAACTCTTGGATATTAACTGAACTGAAACTTAAAAGCCTGGATTTCTTTTTTCCCCTCTGTCAGCATATCTTATATTACCTCTCCATTCTGTGTTTTACAAGTCCTAATTAACAGTTACTTTCCTTTGCAGGATGAGTCTGAATGCACTTCAGATGAGGAAATCTTTATCTCACAAGATGAAATACAGTCATTTATGGCAAACAACCAGTCTTTCTACAGCAATAGAGAACAGTACCGACAACATCTGAAGGAGAAATTTAATAAATACTGCCGCTTAAATGATCACAAGAGGCCCATCTGTAGTGGCTGGTTGACAACGGCCGGAGCAAACTAAAATAAATAAAATAGCTCTGTCTTTCATTGAAACACTCAAGATGACTACTGCGCCTTCTCTTTCAAAAACTCCTAATTTAGTGACTTTTGGCAGAATTTTATCTTAAATCAATGTGATTCTTTTCTCTTTTTTGTTTTCGGGGACGTTGGTGGAGGTAACTTCATTAATTTGTTCTTTCTTCAGGCTTGTATGTTTAGTTGAGTAGCTGTGCAAGCCTGCCTTATAATTTAAGCCATCTCTTTTCATTAAATGTTTCTCTTACTGTGAGACTTACAAAAGCAACTTAGTGGCAAAAAGTAATGTTGTACTTATAATTCTGTACAGAAATGATGAGCTGAATATAAGGTTTTACAAAGTAGACATCCACTTGCAAAAAAATGTTTGGATGTAATATGTTAAAGCGCAATGTGCAAAATTTAAAAATAAAGAATATTTATTAATACGCATAGTACAATTTGGTGTACATGTTTCTACTTAATGTGTAATAATAGTGTTTAGTTTGCCAGTCACCTGACTTGGTAACTCAACCTGGTTTTGATGGGGTAGATGGTGCGGAAAATCCCCATCAATGAACATTTATAGAAGTGACCCCTAGATTTCAACAAAAGAATAAATCCTTCCCTTGATCACTTATTCTGCTTCACCTAGTTTATTTTATTTTATTTTGTTTTGTTTATTTTGGCTAGGCAATGTGGTTAAGTGACTTGCCCAGGGTCACACAGCTACTAAGTGTTACGTGTCTGAGGCCGGATTTGAACTCGAGTTCTCCTGACTCCAGGGCTGGTGCTCTAGTTGATTTTATAAGACAGTTTTGGTACCTTTTTTTTTAAAGGTCCACTGGAATCCCTTTAAATATACTAGTTACCCTAATTTTCCTAGATACTTCACTTGCTCTTACTAATAGTACCTTAGTACTTCTTAAATTCAAAGGTTCACATTGACCCATAAGAATGAAAACAAAGCTTGGCAGACTTTCAACTAAGGATTGCCTAATAGGGCAATTACTTGCTGTTTAAAGCTTAGAATCAGGAGTTGTACTAAGTAGTTACACTGAAATCTGCATAAATGCATGTTCAGCCTTATCTGGTTTCTCACAATAAAGTCACTATGGCATTACAGCTTATTGCTGTCACAGGCTGTCTGTAAGTACTGAAGAAAGAGAAAGATTCCCTAAGGAGAGGCATTTGGCTGCCAGCTTTGCACTTCTCCATTTAAAAATCTGAGTCAGTAGCTGAGTAAACACAGGCACTTGGGTGTTTTTTGATCTGATGTTGTACATACAGCACACTGGACAATACCAGCAGATGATTATCAGTATCACGATACCCTTGGCATTGTAGGATGGGGTGAATCTGATATTCACACTTGAAAGGGAGATGACAGGCTGTGTGTAATTGTCTTTTTTTTTTGTGGTTCCTAAAATGCTTTTAGTTAAATCCCATAATCTAGGGCAGAAGTTAAATGAAGTCCATGATTCTCCTTTGGCTCTTTTTTCACCCTGCCTCTAAGCTTTAATAATGACCATTGCCCTGTGTACCTTCATTGTCCTGGAGAGGAAGCTTGGCTGAAGTCCAGCATCTAAAATTGAGCTGAAAGAGTTGATGTAGATGGGTAGATGAACCTTCTCATTTTATAGACTGGGAAATGTGAGGCCCTGGAGAGTTTTAGTGACATGCTGGAGGTCATGTGGTTAGTTACAGAGCCAGGCCAATTCCTAGTTTTGTGTCTTTTCCACTATTATACCTACGTTTACTCCCTGCATACGCTATTCCTTGGGGGAGAAGGATCCATTTGCTGTAGTTTTTCACAGATTTGAGTCTTATGCCTGCCTCAGTCACTAGGCAGACTGGCAATTCACTTAACTTTCCCAGACTGTTACCTCATTTTTAAAATGGGGGTGGTTGTGACCTGTGTAATTCATGAAATTGTGAAGATGAGAAAATGTTTGAAAATGTTCTGTAAACTGCAAAGTGATGAGAAGAGTATGTGGTATTGTTACCTAAACATTTTATAATATGTGGATACCTTGTATATACACACACTGCCCTGAGCACCCAAGTCCATGTTCTCCACAATATATCCTGTCTATGGATGTCCCACTGACACCCCAAATTCAACTTGTCTAAAATTGAATTTTCCTTTTCCCACAAACCACTTAACTTTGGTATTTTTCTGTGGTACCACCATTTTACTCAGCCTCCCATGTTTGCAACCTTTTGATCTTTGACTCCTATTCCTTATCATTCCCAGTCAGTTACAAAGTCCTGATAGCTTCCCCAAGTTATCACCACCTCCTTGCATTACTGCATATCCTAACAGATTTTCCTGCCTCCTTTCCAGTCCCTCCTTTGGGATACCACAGTACTCCAAATGTAGAACCATCTCCTCTCTTGTTCTGCCCAAGATCCCATTCTGTGGTTCGTTCTTTTGAGACAGCTAGTATGGTATACATATTATATAAGAGAGTGCTACAGTCAGGAAGACTTGGGTTTGATTCCACAAGTCACTTGGATATGTAGATTAGGGAATCATCTGCACATAGATAATAATGTATATGAACCTATGTGAATGCATGAAATCACTAAAATAGAGGGTGCAGAGAGAGGATAGCACAGCGCAGGGGCTTGGGGTACACCTAGAGTAAGGTGATGAGATGTGGATTACAATTAAGCAAAGGAGACTGGGGAATGTTCCAATAGGGAGCCAGAGAACCAAGCGAGATCAGTGTCATGAAAAACCAGGGAGGAGAAAGTAGCCTGAAATGTAGCACCCAGAACTAAACACAATATTCCAAATGTGGTCTGACCACTTTTCTCATGGCCCTGTAATAATAAAGATGATATTTACATAGTGCTTACTGTATGCCAGGCACTGTGCTAAGCCTTTTATAATTATTTCATTTGATGCTTACAACAACCTTGTGAGGGTAAGTGATATTATCCCCATTTCACAGATGAGGAAACAGGCAAACAGGTTAAATGACTTGGCCCAGAGTCACACAGTAAGTGTCTGAAGCTGGATTTGAATTCAGGTCTTCCTGACTTGAGGACTCTATTCACTGGGCCACCTAGCTGCTATAAAAAGTGTCAGAAATGCTAAATATATTAGAATGAGCCGAGGTTGCAGCAGGAAGCTAAGGACAGCAAACATGGAGGTTTTATCTGTATTGGGAGAAAAAAGATTGAAGGACTAGGCCCTTTGCTTAGGGTAGATAGGATGATAGTAACTGATAACAGAGAAGGTAGAACTGTTCAATTCTTTGTGTTTGCACAGTTGAATGACCTTTATAGATAGTTGATACCCAAGATAAGCATATTGTAAGAAAACACCTGGTTGTCCTTGGTATAAATTCAAACCACCTGACCCAAGTGAACTACATCCTGAAAGACCCAGCCAATGTGATTATCTGAAAGAACACAGAAAGTGGGAGATAGACAACAAGATGGGAGAAGGGCAAATATCCCAGAAAAGAGAAGAGAACAGTCTGCAAACTCTAAGCCAATGAGCTTCACTTTGCTTTCTGAGGAAGTTCCAGAACGAATCACTGAAAGGATGATTAGTGAACATATAGAAAAGGAAACAGTGATTCCAAAAAATCAGCAAGGTTTCTTCAGGAACGAGTCTTGCCAGACTAACCTCATTTTCTGTTTTCACAAGATTACTAAAGTAGTAGATATATGGTTTACCTAGATTTAATATGGCTTTTGTTAAAGTATTTATTCTTGTGGAGAAAATGGAGAAACACAGATTGGACAATAATACCATCCAGATGGATTCAGACCTGGTTGTCCATTCAGTGTCAATGTGAAAGAGGTCTCCAGTAGAGTACTCCAGGGATCTGTGCTTGGTCATGGGCTATTTAACATTTTTATCAGTGACTTGGATAAAGGCAGAGATGGTATGTTGATCAAATGTGCTCTTGACAAAGCTGGGGTAGATGGTGAATATAACAGATGACAGAATCCAAAAGGATCTTGACAGACTAGAGCACTAGGCTAAATAGGATGAAATCCAGTACAGATAAATGTAAATGTCTTGCATCTGAATACAAAAAAAAAAACCCAACCCAAACTTTACAATTATAAGATAGGGAAGCCATGTATAGACAGAAGTTGGTCTGATAAAAGATCTTGCAAGCTCACTATGAGTTAGCCGTGTGATGTAGCAGGGGAAAATGCTATCTTGGGCTGCATTAAGAGGGACATAACCTTTAGGGATAGAGAGGTGATAATTCTGCCCTGTTCAGATCTCATTTATAATATTAGAATTCATTCTGGGGGCCATGGTTTTAGAAGGACATTGATAAGATAGAATGTGTTCAGAGGAGAACACCCAGAATGTTGAAGGGCCTTGTCATACAGGGATCAGTTGAAGGGACTGAAATGTTTAGCCTGGGGAAGAGAAGGCTTAGGGAAGATGTGATAGCTGTCTTTAAGTATGTGAAGTGTTATCCTGGTGGAAGAGGGATTAGTCTTGTCTTGTCCCTAGACAGCAGAACCAGGAGTAATGATGATGATGATGATGATAGCTAACATTCATATAGTGATTACCATGTGCCAGGTACTGTGCTAAACACTTGACAATTATTATTTCATTTGATCCTCACAACCACCCTGGGAGGTAGATACTGTTATTATCCCCATTTTGCAGATGAGAAACTGAGGCAAACAGGTGTTAAGTGATTTTCCCAGGGGTCACACAACTAGTAAATGTCTGAGGCTGCATTTGAACTAAGGTCTTCCTGACTCTCTACTTCATCATCTAGTTGACCACTTATGGGGATATAATTGAGGATTCCTTTTCATGTATGGGTTTGACGAGATGGCCACTGATATCTGTCTTCCAACTCTGCAATTCTATGATTTCTAGGTTCACTCTTTCCCGTCTCTTCCCTCTCCAGTCCATCCTTCACGCAGATACCGACGTAATAGTAATAAAATATGTCTTAAGTCACTCCTCTGCTCAAAAATCTCCAGTGGTTCCCTATTGCCTGTAAGATATAATACAACTCCTCTATTTGTCATTTAAAGCCCTTCATTGTCTGTTTCCAGCTTGCCTCTCTTGACTTATCACATACTCTCTTCCACATACACTACATTTCTGCCAAACTGGCCGACTCACTATTCTTCATACCCAACATTCTATGTGCCACCTCTGTATAAAGCTTTTTACAAAGCCTACAATGTACTTCCACTTTGCCTACGCCTTAGAAACATGGAGCCTTTCTTGACCTCCCCAATTTCCAGTATCTCCCCCCTCAAATGTATTTACTGTGTATGTCTGTACAATGTGTATACGTATACGTATCTAATTTACCAACATGTGCATGTGTTGTTTCCCCAAGATAGAACGTAAACTTTCTGAGGGCAGGGACTGGTCTGTTTTTGTCTCTGCAAACCCACCCGGAAACACAGGGCTTGGCCACATATAAGGTGCTCAATAAACACCTGTTGATTGATTGTGATGGGTTTTGAGACTATGCCTTACAAGGATTTGTAGGAAGAACTGGGTATATTTTTCCTAGGGAAGGTAAAATCTGGTTAGGAGAGGGGAGACTTGATTTCTACCTTCAAGTATGTGAAGGAAAGAGATCTGAATTGGAAGACTTATTCTGCTTAGTTGCAGGGAACAGAATTCACAGGAATGGAACAGTAGAAAGAGTATAAGGAGAAACTTTTTTTTAATATAAATTTATTTATTTTCAGTTTTCAATATTTACTTCCACAAGATTTTGAGTTCCAAATTTTCACCCCATATCACCCCTCCCCCACGCCAAGATGGCATGCATTCTGAATATCCCTTCCCCTAGTCTGTCCTCTCTTCTATCTCTTCCCCCCTTCTCTTATCCCCCTCCCCTTCTATCTTCCTGTAGGGCAGGACAGACTTCTGTACCCCACTAAGGAAAAACATTTCTAAAAGAATGTAACAGATTTCCTCTGGAGGTCTTTAGTTCCCTCTCCCTAAAAGCCTTCAAGGGAAAGTGGGATGGTCACTTCTTAAAGTTGTAGACAGAATTCTTGGCCAGATCTGGCTTGGACTGATTCTCTGGCCTCAGAGGTCCATTCTCAGGCCACCTGTCCACACCAGGGATCATGCCCTGGAGGAACTTCTCCCCCTGGGGCCACACTCTTTGGATTATTGCCTGCTTCTTTTGGAGCACTATTTCAGGAATGCTTCATTTCATTCCCTTCTCTCAGGTCATCTCCTTTACCATCTCCTCACTAACATCTAGCTCTGCCTGCGCATTCTTTCCTTTCCACCATCTCCAGTTCTTGAGATCCTGAACCACGAATGATCAGTCAGTCAAACAGCACTTACTAAGCCCTTCCTATATATCAGGAACTATGTTAATCATTGAGTATTCAAAGAAAGGCAAGAACGTGGTTCCTGATCTTAAGAATCTCATTCTTGTGGTGGTGGTGGTGGTGGAGGGAGAGACAGGGAGACATGTAAATAATTATGTACATACAAGATAGATACAGTGTAAATGGAAAGTAATAACTACCATTTATGTAGCATTTTGAGGTTTGCAAAGCACTTCCTAACTCTGGGAGGTGGGATGTGAGCTGTCTTAATCATCCCTGGTATTGGTGTTACTACCCTATAGTCCCATCTAGCAATGTTGGGAACCAAACTGCCCCATCCCTGGCCACCATTCCCCTACATGTTTTCCCCATCAAGATGTAAGGCACTTGAGTACAGGGCTGTCTTTACTTTTATATTTATACCCTCCATGGCTAGCAGAAGGCTCGGCACATGGGAAATGCTTAATGTTTTTTTCATTCATTCCCTTCCAGTGGGAATGAATTACCTTCTTTACCCTCTCCCCCTCTTTGCCTTCAGCATTCCTATCTATCCTTTAAAGCTCAAATCAAATATCACTCTTCCCCAAAGCCTTCCCTGATCCTGCAATATTGACCTTAGACATGACAGCCCTATTTTGCAACTCTCTAATGCATGTGACATACTGTGTATTATCTCTCTTCCATCCTCTACCGGCATCTGTGTTCCAAAGGTTGCATCTGTCCTTGTGCTTAGCACAATACACCGCACTTTTCCCCTCTTGAATCTTGCCTATGCAGTGGGTTCATTTTGAATGTTTGCTGAATGAATAACTAATCATTCATCCTAATCTAATTTATCAAACATCCCTTTGATGGTTATCACCTTCAAGTTTTTGAGAGTTAGAATGCAAATAGAGCACCACTCTGGCCCTTTTCTCCCTGCTGATTGTAAAGGTTTTTTTTGGGGGGAGGGGGAAGGGAAAGGCAGGTTTTAAAACAAGAGAAGGCAAGGAGTGAGGTGGCTAAATAGATGAAGCATAAGCTTAGGAATCTGATGACCTGCTTTTGCCTCTCGGTCTCCCTTATGGCACATTTCCTGTTTCATGTACAGGGCAGCAGAAGACTATTTAATTCTATGCCCAGGCTAGGGCTCATCATTTTAGGAGAGAGGTTCCTGGTTCTAAAACCAATGCCAGGTTGTTTTCAGTTATGACCTTGATTCTTCACTTACTCCACCCTCCTTGGGGGAGAAGACTAGGGAAGAGATTTTCTTAAAGTCAACCAGCAGGGTGGAGGTGTTGATACTTCTGCCTTCCTGTAGTCATTGGTTGATTTCTTCCTAGATGAGGTCAGAGGCACTTGGAGTGCCTTTGCAGAAAAACATACAGATGAAGAGAAGAAAGGGCTGGGCTCTCCAGTTCACAGATTCAGAGCTGTCTGGCAACCCTAGAGATCATCCAGTCCAACTCTCTAATTTTATACAGAAAATGAGTCTCTGAGAGGTTGTGACTTGCTGGGGTCACACAGATAGTTAAGTATTAGAGTTGATATTTGACTGTAGGGCTCTCTTCCTCATTCTCTAGTTCTTCTCATTATTCCTTCTCCCACCCTCCAAAAAAACCCCATGAATAGTAGCTAACGCTTACAGAAGACTTTCAGGTTAAAAAAAAAAGCTTTAAGCACAACCTATGAAGTATTATATTTATTCTATTTTACAGATGAAACTAAGAAGTGATTGACAATGGCTAAGTCAGAGCCAGCAATCTGAACCCATCTGACTCCAGATTTCAAGTCCAGCAGTTTTTTTTCTCTACTTTCCCCGCCTCTTGTCCATTAGAACCCCCTCCTCCAGTCTAAGATCCCTTCTCCCATCTTCCCAAAGCCCTAGAACCAGAGGCTCTCTCTAAAAACCTTTAAGGGAAAGTGGGTTGATCACTTGTCCCAGCCTCACAACCCAACATGGCTCTCTACATGCTGTCATTACCTTCTCTCTCTGGACCCCAACCCCAGGACGATCCCTAGTAAAGAACATTCAATTTGGACCTTACTTCTGGCATATAGGAAGGTGGAGAGGATTTCTGTAGAACATTTTCTCCTCCCTTCTATTGAATTTGGAGTCCAAGGACCTGAGTTCGAATTACATACTTTCATATTGAATGTTGATATATATCTTCACACAAACTGGAACTTTGAGGCTGCAAAACATGTTACAAATTTGATTTTCATGACAACTCCGGGGCATAGGTGCTATTACTATCCTCGTTTTACAGAAGTGGAAACTGAGGCAGGCAGTGATTAACTGATTTTCTCAGGGTTATGCTGCAATTTGAGGCAGGATTTGAACTCAGGTCTTTTGTGCCCACAAACTCCAATTCTCTATCCACTGCACCATTCAGCTGCTTCTTAAATGAACATTTAATGAGTAAGTTTGCTGAATGGTCACTGGTGCACTGAACTTGGAGTAGAGGAACCCGAACTCAAATTCCAGTTCTGCCACCGTCATACCCCCACTGAATGTCGACGCTTGTGAGCAGAATGGTCACCAATGAGACTTGTTCTGACCTTGGGCAAGTCACTTCCCCTCTGTGGGCCTTAGTTTCCTCCGGTGTAAAGCGAAGGGATTGGACCTGACCTCGGAAGTACTTTTGAGTCCTCGCGATAGGACCCCTTCCCCATCTCCACCCCTTCTTCTGGCTTTGGCTCAGGGGGCAGGCACAAGCTTTGCGCCCCCAGGGTTGCACACCTACGCTCCAGAGCCGTCGGAGGCGGCGGGAGGGTCCAAGGCGTCCAGGTTCGGATCCCGGGCTGGGAACAGGCTGGCTGGTGCGGAGACACCGCGGCCCGCAACAAGGCCTGAGGCAAGGCCGAAGATGGCCCCTCCTTCGTCCTCGCACGGGGGGCGGAGCTTCTGGCAGAAGGGGCGGGGCTGAGGCAGACGACTCCTTCTACCTCGTGCTGGGGGCGGAGCCTCTGGCCGGCCGGGCGGGGAGACGGTGGGAGGCGCGGGGCGTGGAGGAGGCAGCGGCCCGGAGAAGCAGGCGGGGCCGGGGCGGGGGTGGGGCCGGAGTGGCGGCCGACTGGCCTATCAACTGAGTGAGGGTCGGCGGGCAGCAGATCGGAGAGGTCGAGTCGGTCGCCGGGCCTGTGGAAGATGGACTTCCCAGGGCCGCAGGAGAAGGCGGGACTGTTGCTGGGGTCGGGGCCCGGGGTCGGCGTGGCCGGCTGCTTTCTGAAGGAGTCCAGCACCCCCAGCATGGAGCGCTGGCGGGGCCGCCTGGCGCTGGTGACGGGGGCCTCCTGCGGCATCGGCGCTGCCGTGGCCCGGGCCCTGGTGCAGCGCGGACTGAAGGTGGTGGGGTGCGCCCGCACCGTGAGCAATATCGAGGTACTTACTGCCCGGGCCCGCGTCAGGGAGAACTTGGGGCGGCCCTGGGGAGGGGCGGGGGCTGGGATCGTCCCGGTGGCGTGCGAGTGCCCTTGGGGGGGGCTGTGAGCGGGAGGGGTGGAGGTGCTGGAGTTGTGGGTGGTGGGAGGGCCAGAGAAGTTGGGACTGATCAATGAGAATTAGGGGTGCCCTCTGGGGGTGATATCTTATGAATGTGTTGGGGGGAGCTGAACTAGTAGGGGTTTAAGGTACAAGGGTCTCTCAGGAAGCTCGATTGAGGATGCTTTCGGGGCAGAGAGGTAGGGGCTATAATCAGTGGGAGTTTGGGGTGCCCTCTGTGGGTGGGAGACTGTGAGCATGAAGATTTTGTGTTTGGGGGTGCCGTGATAGTGGAAATGTATGTGTGAGAAATTTCAGGTTCAGGGATGTCTCAGGAAGCTGTGATTGTGGGTATCTGGGGGGCTTTGATCAGTGGGAATTTGGGAATTCCCTGTGTGAGTGGGGACAATGAACATGGAGATTTTGTGAGTGTATTTTTTGGTATATTTTTGTTAGTGTATTTTTAAAATTTTGATATTTTTTGATTACATGTAAAAACAACGTTTAACCTTTTTTTTCTTCCAATTTTGGGTTCCAAATTTTCTCCTGTCATCCCTCTTCTCTAACATTCCCCTCCCCTACCCCCTCGTTGAGAAGGCAAGCAATTTAACAAAGATTATACATGTGCAGTCTGTTAGTGTCTTTTTAACTGTGTTACTGGAAATGTGTGTTATTGGGCTTTAATAGTAGGGGTTGAGGTACAGGGTCTCTGTGAGCTTTTCAGTGCTGAGGGGCTGGGGATTCTGATCTTGGGGAGGCTGTGATAGTGAGGTTTTGTGGTGCAGGGGTCCTTGAGGGATCTGTGGGATAGAACTATATAACCAGAGATTTGGTATTGGGGATCTGGAAAAGGGCAGAGCTGTGATGGGAAATTTGGGGGCTGTAGTTTCAGGGATGTGAGGGAAGGAGAGCCCTGACAAGTGGGAGAGCTGGACTGACCCAGAAGTTTTTAGGAGCTGGGGTACTCAAAGGGTGATTTTGAAGAGTCTATAAGCCTCACCAGATTCTCAGAGGGGACTAGGACACAAAAAATGGAAAGAACCCTAATTCTAGAGGAAGTAGGATGACCAATGAGGGAGATAATCAGAGTTGGTTAGAAACTTCCTGTGTGGCTATCAAAGGCAAGGAACCCCTAGAGTGCCTAAAACCATAATCATTCCTAAACCTGGTACTTCCTCCAGGTATCATCTTGATCCTACCCCCCAGAACATCCACAGTGACGGGATTCTTGACCTCTAGCATTTCACCCAGATATCTTGCCTTGTCTGGATTTAGAGCAGAAGAGAAGGGAAAGGGTAAGAGAACATTAGTCAAATGGGAAGTGAAGAAGAGAGAGAAAAAAAGAAGCTATCAGATATGTGATGGAAGGTGGGGGAAGAAGGGGTGTTCATTTTATTACTTGTTTTGTTATTCCAGACAGACCTAGGCCAGGTGAACCTAGGCAGCCAGTTTGAGAGACATTCTCCTTCCTCACCCTCCGCCCCCTTCCCTTTGGAGTGTATTTGTGCTTCTCAAGGGCCTTAAGCCAATTACAGTAATTAATAACCATTATGATTTTGGGTTGGGAGACCTAGGAGTGAGCAAGAACAGGTCAGGGTGTTGTCTTCTCTAAAAAGCCTTTAGCACAGAAAGGATTCCTGAGAATTAATATCTCCTTCCCAATCCTAACTTGGATGGACTACATGACAGTTTATTTATCTTTCATGGAGCCAGGATACTAGGAATATGTCTGTCATTTACACTGTCCCCTGTATGACATTGAGTTGAATTAAGGTTTAAATATGTGAACCCCAAGGAAGAGACTCAGATAACTCCTAGGTCATTATCCACCCCCCACAAGAGCTAGGTGGCCACTGGGGTCATGGATATCAAGTGTTCAGAAATCAGAGGTGGACAGAGCAAACAGGGTACAGGGATAGAGGGAGTTTCTATTGTAGATCACAGTCTTGTTTCTTTCAGGGCCTGTGGGGTAGTGCTTAGCTGAAGGGCTTTATCATCCATCCTTCTGTTCAAAGTCCCTTTTAGGGAAGTGTAGAGGAGATCTGATGTGGGTGAAGGTCTGTGAGAAAGACTGTCACTCTCTTGGGCAGAGTCCTAGGCCTTAGACACTGCTGACCAGTGATTCATTTTATAGCTTCTCTGATATTCTCAAGGTCACCTGGCTCCACCTATCCTTTGTCTTACCCTCCCCTTCCATTCCAGACAGCTCTTAGCAGCTCAGGGCTCAGTCCCAGCCCTGTGGCTGGGCAGTAGTTGTCTATCCCTTGCCCCTTGACACCAAAATAGTCATACCTTTCAGGACCGAACAACCCCAGGGAAGCTAGTCATTGAGTTCCAAATAGACTTTCAGTCTAACCAGATAAACTCTGGGATATATAGTCTTTGTTTCAACCTCTGTACAATACCTCTGGGTGGAGGCAAATGAAATTATTTGAGATTTCTGTGGAAAGCTAGGTTGGGTGGTGGGGAGGAGATAAGGACTGAATTTCCATGACCCTTTCATCCTGACTCTTTCGAAGAGGATTTTGGCCTCCACTCCTTCCTTTTTCCTCCAGGGCTAAAGCCTGGGGTACTCAGTTGGAAAGGATTTTGGCCTTGCCCATTCTGAGTCTAGAGAAGAGGGATGGCTTGTGTGTTTGAATTTTATTTTGGGGAGAAGGATGGGTATGTAGAAATGGGGGGGGGCAGAGTTTCCATTGCAAATCACTTGCTTTTTCACCTAGAATTTGGCTTTTTTTTTTTTAAGCCAGTGCCTGCTTTCTCCATAGGACTATCTGAGGCCTTGCTTTCTGGCAAGGGATCCCTGTATCTGGTCAGATTAGGAGCTGGAAACTGCTTCTGAGCCATAGGAATTATGTATTTACAGGTTCTTTTATTGGTAGGAAAAGAAGGGAGCTCTGAGACCTTGGCAGATGGCTAAGCTGGATTGGAGCCAGCACCCATATGTCTTTAATAGAGCCCAGGTGCCCAGAGTGAATGGGCACTACCCACCCCCAGCTACCAGATTGTTTTCCTTCTGCTACTGCACCTCACGGACAGCTTTTGTGTAGTGTCACAGGGTCCTAGAGGTTTTCTTTGTCTTTTTGTCTGCTTCTACATTCTCTGTCTTGGCCTCTCTCCCTAGTGTCTCTGTTTCAGGCTTCCCTACTGTTCTGAAGCTCCTCTAGCTGCAGCGTGGATACTCTGTCCCCTTCCTGGGGTAGCACAGGTTTGCAGGGAGCCTCACAAGGATTCATGTGTTCATGTCATCAGGTCACCTACCTTAATTAAGATCCCAAGGAAAAAGCTTGGAGGAGGAGAGAAGAGGGAGAACATATCCAGCATACTTGGCACTTCCTATTAGGGGAGGGGAGATTAGGGATGGCATGGCACTGGGTGGCTGGAGGAGAGAATTGAGGCTAGGGATAGCCTTCTCCTGCCTAATTTAAAAATCTGTGAGAAATCTCAAGCAAACTTTCTGCATAACATTCCTTCCTTTTCCAGTGTGGTGTAGGTAAGTGGGAGGCTCCTCTCTGGCAGCTCCAGTGGGAGGTAGGAAGAATAGCTCCAGACCTGTCAGGGTAGAGATTAGAAGCTCTGGCTTTACTGGCTCAGTGACTTTCTTGTTAGAATGGAGGAAGGGAGGTTGGGGTGAGCTCTTGGGCAGGTGATAAGAGTTTCTAGATAGAGATAGACATTATTCTTTTCCTGGATATGCTTGCCGCCCTTACCTACGCCTTCTACCCTGAATCTTTCCTTTTTACAATTGGAGGTTGGGTAGATTCTCTTCCCATTCTATAGATTGGAGAGTTGAGGCCTTGCACTAGGACCCAACTTCACTTCTCTCTTTCTCTCTCCATCACCCAGGTAGTGGATCATCTGGTGTTTGGGGGGAAGTTGGTGGTGACTATTGAAAAGCAGTCTTTTATGGCAGGGGTGGCTAGATTATGTTTGAAGGGGTAAGGTGAAAGGCTTGTGATTTGAGAGAGACAGAGAGAGAGTGAGAGAGAGAGCAGTTAACAACTCAGATCTGTTAGTCCCCTGATTAGATTTCTTCTCTTTATCCCCAGAAACTGGCTGCTGAATGTCAGAGTGCTGGCTACCCAGGGACTCTGGTCCCCTACAAATGTGACCTGTCCCATGAAGAAGACATTCTGTCCATGTTCTCAGCTGTCCGAACTCAACACAAGGGTGTGGATATTTGCATCAACAATGCTGGCTTGGCCCGGCCTGAGCCCCTACTCAGTGGCCATACCAGTGGTTGGAAAGATATGCTAAATGTGAGAATTGTAGCTTCTGTAAGGGGTGGGGGGTGGAGAAGACTACCTGCTTAGAGGATGGGGTATGCTGTGGAACAGTTGACTTCTTGGAGTGGATGATCCAGGACCAGGATTTACTAAATGGGGCCCTGGCAAAGGCATATGTCTCTCTACAGAAGATTTAATAATCCCCCTCATTCCCTCAAACCTATCATATTTAGTGTTACTGCTTCCTTTTTGACCCTGGAGTTAGGCTGTATATCTATTTCTTCAGAATTTATAAGATTGGGAAAATATTACTGCCTAGCAGAAAAAACAGCAGCCTAGGAATTAGGAGCTCTCTGTTCTGTTTTCCAGCTGCTGTCAGTAGCTAGCTGTATGACCTTGGGTCTTATCCTCTATGAGTTCCTACTTCCTCTTCTTTAAAAAATGTATAATTTGTCTCAATGAACACTTGGTAATTGCCTGCTTTTTCCAAGGCTCTCTGCTAGAGGGGTACCATTCTTCTTAACTCAGTGTTATAATATCAAATAAGATAATTTATGTAAAAGTCCTCTGAAAGATTAAGTACTACATACAACGAAGTAGCTTCTTCTTTCCCCCAAACCTTTATTCCATTCCTGTTGACAAGAATGAACATGACTTTTGGTATAGTGGAAAGAGCACAGTCCTGGGAGTTAGGTGATATAGCTTCCATATTTGACTTTCTCTGACCCAGCCCTGTGTGATTCTGGGTGGATCCTATTGTCTTGTGATTCCTCTCCTGCCCATCCTCCCTCCTCTACTTTTCTGATGTCAACCTGTCTTTACCATCTCTCTCTGGGATAGGAGTTTTTTTGTCCCTGATCTAGTGATTATTATTACTATCATTTAAAAAAAAATTTTCCCCCTTGGATTCTGTTTGGCCTGCGCAGAAATGATTCTTTGCTTAGATCTGGGGTTTACCTTCTGGTGTTTTGTTTTATTTTCATGTTAGTCCAGTACAAAGCACAGTGGTACAAAGTTTCAGAGGGGCAAAGTACTGCCGCCCCTTTCCCTGTGTATGGCTCATCTGCTGACATCACTAGGAGCCGAAGCAGGTTCACACTATGGGTGTTCTGTTCCTGAGGTTTAGGTCTGACACCTGATAAGGAGAAACATCTAATCTCCTCCTACCCAGTTGCCTCTCTCCCTGAAAGGAGAGATGTGAAGAGCTGCTGAAAGGCTTATCTCTTTCCACGGGCAGTGAGCCTGGTGGGGCCACGGTGGGGTCACAGCACGGCCAGTTCCTCACCTGTCATTTTCTTTGGAGAGTGGAGATTCTGGAAGCGCCCCACTTTGCTAGGACAAGTAAGGTCAGGGGTATATGGGTTTGTTAGGGCCCAGAAAGGTAATTCCTTGGGCCTCCCGGGGCTCCCCCACCAAGCTAGTTCAACTTCTTGTTAGGCCCCAGGTGCTTGGGGTTGGTGGAATAGCATGTAGACAGGCTGCAAGAAGAGCCAAAAAGAAGATGAGGCTGCCAGTCCATGTCTTTTCTGTGTGTGGGTAGGTAAACCTTTGGGACTGTTAACTGGGACCCCCACCTTACCTATCTTTTCCATGTCCCAGGAATTTCTTTAAGGAAAATGATAGTAGGAAGTATGGAAAGTTAGGGCCAGAGGGAGAGGAGGGGGATACTGAGGGAAGATATTTTTAGGCTAAGTTTATTATGAGTTCCTCATTCTGATGCCAGGTGCGTTGCTTGGAAATGAAGGACAGGGCTAGTGCCACCAGAAATTCTGAGAGCAAGGCATCTAGCAGGAGATGCCCCAGTACAGAGGCTATAATATACAGAATGGAAGCTAAAATGTGCTGTTTGTAGGAGATCTGGGCAAATCCATTCGTAGAGGTCTGTGGTTTAGTTGCGTATTAGTTGTGGCAGGGAAGTTTCCTGGTTCCTTGGCCCCCAAGACTTTGGTACTAGTATGGTTCTTGCTGTCCTCTTCATCACCAATAAGACACTACTTCAGAAGGAGACAAAAAGGAACCATTCTTTTGCTGCCTCTGGAGTTGTCCTGTTCTTCCACACAGTGTGGGATTCAGGCAGATCCCTTGATGATAGGACACGGACCTTTCTTTTTGGCTAGGCAATGGGGTTAAGTGACTTGCCCAGGGTCACACAGCTAGTTAAATGTCATGTGTCTGATGCTGGATTTGAACTCAGGTCCTCCTGACTCCAGGGCCGAAGCTGTATCCACTGTGCCATCTAGCTGCCCCACAGACCTTTCTTTTTCAGGAGATGAGTAGCAGCTTGAGAAGGGGTTAGGGCAGGACATGATAGCAAACATTCCAGGTCTTCATTTGTAAGTTATCACCCAGTTTGCCTGCTTGTTAGCTTTTTTGTAAAAAATACATGTATTGGAGGGGTGGGAGAAGAATGCTGTGAGGCTCCATGGATAGAGATTAGGAATTTTAACAGGCTCCAGTTAAAATACTACATCTGACTTTTAAGAAAAAAATGCAAGAGAAAGTAAATCTCCTTCTCCCCTATCCTCCAGGTCCAATGGCTTTAAACAGTCTTGGGAAGAAAAAAAATTACTAAAAATACACATAGTCATCTCAGTCCCCTACTCCTTCCTCTCAGCACTCTCAAGACTCATTCAACTTTAGCCTGGTTCAACCCAAAAATATTCCTTGTTGGACTTCTCAGTTTCCCATCCTTGTCCTTGCCTGCAGGTGAACGTGTTGGCCGTCAGTATCTGTACCCGGGAGGCATACCAGTCCATGAGGGAGAGGAGTGTGGATGATGGACACATTATCAACATCAGCAGGTGAATGGGGGGTGGGTGATGATGCATCGAGGGTTCAGTGCCATTGTTTTGTGATTAACTATTAGATTAGATCAAGAAATAAGGCTCAGAAGAAAGCAGCAGTATTGATGTCATTGATATGAACAGAGTAAGCTTTCAGCAGGATTTGGGGGGAGTTCCTGGGCCAGTTGTAGCCTAGAAAGATTTCCTTGAGGGGGTAGACTCTTAGGAGCTGCTCAAGTGATAGGAAGAATTGAGAGGCAACATGGTAATAGTGGTTGGATTCAGAGGACCTGGGTTCAGATCCCAACTCTGCCAGCTGTCTAGCCCCAGGCAAGTCATCTAACCACACATGTCGACCTCAGTTTCCACATCTGTAAAATTAAAGGATTGCATTAGATCAGGACTCTGTGACCTGGAGTTCCCCAAGTGGCCCATGGATAGAAGAGGGTTTATGAACTTGGATGGGAGAAAAAAAAATTACATCTTTATTTTCACTAGCTTCTAACTGAAATTAACATTTCCTTCAATTATTTAAAAACATTGTGAGAAGGGGTCTATGACACAAACCAGGTTAAGAATCCCTGGGCTGAATCTCTAAATCTTGTGATCCTATGAATGGCCATTGATGGGGAAGGACGTTTCAGGTATAGTTCAAAGAGAGGTGAAAGGAATAGTGAGCAAATTCAGGGGATTAGGAGAGGGCAAAGAAGCTAAGGTATTAAGTCAACATTTTGGAGTGAGGAGAGGGCAGAATAACTGAGGAGGAGTAGTCAAAGGAAGGGCATTGAAGGGGCTAGTTGTGAGAAAGGGATGGACTCTCCTCTTATATCCTGATTTCACCCTTCCTCTGCAGCATGTTGGGTCACCGGGTAGTGGCCCAGTCTGATGTGCATTTCTACAGTGCAACCAAGTTTGCCATTACGGCATTAACTGAGGGACTGCGGCAGGAGCTTCGAGAGGCCAATACTCACATCCGAGCCACAGTGAGGGAACACTTGCCCCAAGGGGGGATTTAAGGCGGGTGAACCTCCACCTTAGAGGGAATACGGTTCTCCTGGCCCAATGCACAGTGCATTCAGATGTGGCGGGGAATGAGACAGAAGTTCTGGGTTTCTTCCTGCCTCTGCTGTTTTCATGGCCCTGACCTAAGCCTCAGTTTTCTCCTCTGTGATCTGGGACAAAATGACCAGACGAAGGCTGTGAGGCAGAAGGGAGGACGTGGGGCAGGGTTGCATCAAGAAGGCTGCTTGGATGGAATGAGATTGGGTTATGGCTGATGTGATTATAAGAGAATAGATTACTATTTGATGTTCTTTTAGAGAATGCAAGAGTTGTTGGACATTGAATGGTCATTTCTGTACCCTAGGCAGTTTATAGTCTTTCTGCATCTCTTGGGCTTGAATTCCCTTACTATGACCCCTTCATCATGGCTTGTTCTTTTTTGCTGATTTTGTTTCCCTCACATGGGATAGGGAACGGGGAAGGGGAGGAATAGTGGAAATGGAGGCTTACCCCCTGAGCAGGCACCCTCTGCCCCCTCCAGTGCATCTCCCCTGGGCTGGTGGAAACAGGATTTGCCTTCAAACTTCATGACAACGACCCTGTGAAAGCAGCTGAGACCTACGAGCACATCAAGGTGGGATCTGAAGGGCTGGACACTGAGCCATAGGGGAGAAGACAAGGCCTCATGGTACAATTCAGAGAGCTTTGGACTGGGAGTTGGGCCACGTGGATTCTATCCAGTCCCAGCTCTATTTCTGATTTGCTCTGTGACTTTGCAAATCCTAACATCTCTGGTCTGCATTTCCCTCATCTATAAAATAAGGGGGTCGGGCTAGATGATCTTTAAGGTACCTTTCAGCTCTAAAAAATTTTGATTCAATTTTCAAGTCGATGACCTCCTAACTCCCCAAATTTAAGTAGCCAAAAGCATCATTTACTAGAATGGCCAAGTCCTATAATCAGTAGATGTTCCATGATTAAGGGCCTTAGGAAGAAGGGGATAGGTGTATGCAGGGAGGGGGGATTGGGATGGAGAGTAGGAATAGGAATGGTCTCTCATCCCTTCTCCTGATGCTCTCAGTGTCTCAAACCTGAGGATGTAGCTGAAGCCGTCATCTTTGTCCTCAGCACCCCACCACATGTCCAGGTGAGTCTAGACCTGACTATTGCTCCTTTAGGGACTTCAGGGGAATCACTGTACATAACTTTATAGTAGAAGAGTGGAAAAGATAATGGAAGTAGAAAATTCATTTATGTAATAGCTATACTAATTTCTCTCTGGATTGGAGGGGAGGGATTGTTAGATTAACTAACTTACAGAAAGCTCTAACTGAAACCAGAGGCTTAGAGGGGTGGGTGTGTATGTGTGGCAATTGTCAGCAATTTGCTTTAGCTCTGGAGATAGCCTTTTTTTGGGGGTTGTAGAAGATAGTTGAGAGAGCTTAAGTCTTGCCCACTCCACTGTACTGTTTGCAGATTGGAGACATCCAGATAATGCCAACGGAACAGGTGACATAGCATCTGGTTGGGAGCCCAGCCTGGGGCATGGACCCCTACTGCCTGGCTCCTAAATCTGGATTGTAGGTGTTAATTTTTGACCCTTGGACTCAATCTCCTTCTTCTGCCCCCAGGACTAAAAAACCCCCAAAAAACCAAAAAACAAAAACCCAATTTTTTTTGTAATCTCAAATTGTTTCATGTACAGATGTGATTTACTCATGAAAACTGGGTGGTGGGTGGTGGGGTGGTTCCTGTCTATTTTACTTCTTAATGTGTTATCCTTTACTCATTGTTTGGAGCTCATTAAGCTTTGTCCTGTTTGGAGCTCATTAAGCTTTGTCCTGTTACTTTATCTCCTTTCCTCCTTGAGAAGGAGGCCAAGATCAGAAGCAGTACTTACTGATGCCTCTCTTCACCCTACCTCCTCCCCCGGGTCTGAGTCAGAGAGGAGCAGGCCCTCACCTGGGCTCCAGGCTTCTTTCCTTTCCCTTTTCTCTATTCCATTTCTTCCTGCTAATTTTCCTTCTTCCCTTTTCTCTGACCCTGGGCTCTTGAGGGATTTTTCCACACTGGTCGCAGCAGCCGGACAACATCAAGGCCCTGTCTCCCAAGAGGTTTTCACTTCTAGAATTAAAAAAGAAAAAACAAACTTTTGGCTTTGGGAATTTATTTCCGTTTACTCCTTTCCCTGGGGTAGGGATTTATAGTATATTAAGATGACTCTCTGAGTGGGAGGGGTCCTGTACCCAGAGGAGCTCTGTGGCTTTTAGTTAGGGCTGGGGTTGGGGGAGAGAGAAAGAGAGGGACTGGGTGCTGGGGCAGGGGCAGATTGTTCTCTTGGTGGTAGAAAGAAATAGAAAGGGTATATAGAGTGAGTAGTAAATTTAAGGAGACCCGTATGGGCCCCTGGTGAGGTAGACTGAACATGGAGCACGCTCCAAAAAAAGGTTAGAGCAGGGTAGAACCATGTTAGGAGGAAATTTTGGTTTACATTTCTAAGTCTTTATCTTGTTAGGGAAAAGAAATACAGTGCTCCGTGGAACCCTGCAGAATAATGGGCTGAATGGCCCAGGAGAGGGAGGGGGGAGAGAGAGAGGGAGAGAAAAATTAATTTTATTGATACATTTTCATGAAATCAGGATTCTGTCATCTTCAGCAGTCACATACAGACTTCATACAGGCACAGCCTTCTCCTCTAGGCATGAATCACAATCCTGTGGGGTCCTCACCATACTCCAAAACGTGGAAAGGATGGGAGTCACCAGAATCCTTCCCAGACCTTCCTATCCAGTGTTTTGAAAAGCTTTCTCCATCCTGAGATACAGGTCACTGTGAACATGAGCACTATAGGTCTGGCTGAACAGGGATAATGAAACCTTACTCTCCTACAAACTGCGGTTTAAGGGATGATGGGGTCAAGGACTCCAGGCCCCCATTCCATCCCTCCCCCGACCCAGCAGGTGGCGCTGTGGGAAAGCTAACGCGGCGCCTGAAGTCCTACCTTGCCTTGACTACAGAGGGGCGGAGCCCGAAAGCCGCTCACGTGGCTTTGGGTGCACGTGACTCACCTGCTTTCTCCGCTAGCCGCGTGGGTTTCGTAGCGGAGGTACTGGCCGGAGACCCCAGACCTCCCGATGCCGCTAGGAGCCAGGACTTCTAAATCCTCTGCCTTCGTCGGGCCCAAGGTCGGATCCCCCAGGCGGGAAGGGAGTGGCCACTTTCTCGTCTACACGGTAGACAGGACTGCAGCCGGGTGGCAAGTGTGCGGGACATGCTGCGGTTGCCGGCTGGCTCCGGGACTTCTGCCGGGCGCGCTCTGGCCTTCCTGTCAGCCCGGCTGTTTTCTTGGAACAGCTCTTCGCCGAGGCGGCCCCCTTGGAAGGCTGGGCCTCGGCCTGAGGCCCGGCCCGGGGGCGCGGAGCTGCTCCGCCTCCGGGAGGACGACTTGCCCCTGGTCCGGCGGCAGGAAGTCTTGTTCGGGCTGGCGCCCTGTGCTTTAGCCCTGCGGGCCGCCCGTCGGAATGTGGTCCGTCTCTTATTCCACAAGGGAGGCGCGGGACACGGGGCGCGGGCCGAATTGGCCCGAGCCGCCGAGGCTCTGGGCGTCCCGGTGCAGCTGATGCGGCGGCGGGAGCTGGATGCCTTGTGCCGGGGTCAGGTTCATCAGGGCGTGTGTATGGAGGTGGCCCCGCTGCTCCCCAAAGCCTGGCCGGAGGGCGGAGAGGACTGGCCGGCGGAGGGGCCGGCGGCGCGGCGCCTGTGGCTAATCCTGGAGGAGATCCAAGACCCTCGGAACTTGGGCGCCGTGCTGCGCACCGCGTACTTCCTGGGCGTGGACAAGGTCATTACCAGCCAGAGGAACAGGTAGAGCTTTTCTGCCTCCTGCCCCAGCATCCTTGGACCGGCCACCCTGCCTGCTTAGCTTCAAGTCGCTTGACCTTCCCTCGAGCCCCACCGGCCACCTGTAGATAGCCCACCCCTCAGCTCCTGGCCTGTGGCCCCCGTTCCGACCTGCAAGCTTTTTGCCCGTCAGCCCAAGCCGGTTGCCTCTTTTGGGCCAAGATTTGTGGTTTCTGTCCTTCTCCCACTCACTCCCTCCCCTCCACCTCCTCCCTAAATTAAATTGAGCCCCTTTTGAGGCCAAAGCTTCCCGGGGTAAGTTGGAAGGAGTGGAGAGTAACTTAGCAAGTTTGGAGCTGGAGGGTGGAGAAAACTTGTGGTTTCTCAACACTATGTTAGTTCTGTCTTCCTCCTCAAATATGTATTTATTCCCTAAGTTAGTAGCTTTAGAGCTTGAAGAAACCTTAGAGGTCATCTGTTCCGCTCCCTCCGTTTTCCTTTTTTTTAGTGAGGCAATTGGGGTTAAGTGACTTGTCCAGGATCACACATCTGAGACCAGATTTGATTGAACTCAGGTTGTCTTGACTCCAGTGCCGGTGCTCTATTCACTGCGCCACCTAGCTGCCCCTCTCCATTTTCCAGATAGGAAACAGCCCAGAGTCCCTCAGGTAGTGAGAGAGTACCTGATTTGAACCTAGCTCCTCAAACTCCCAACCCAGCTCTTTTTTTCCATTACGTTCTGATACCTCATCATGATACTTCTCTTTTTATAGGTGAGGAAACTGAGGCCCAGAGAGGCTAAATAGCTGAGGTCACACAGGTTGGACTTAAGCTGGGATACAAACTCAGATCCTTTGACTACACTGCCTTTTTTGGACCCCTGTTGGCAGTCTGGGGAAGCCTACTGACCGCTTCTCAGGTTCATGTTTTTAAATGCATGAAATAAAATACGTAAGGTTACGAGGAAACCAAAGGTTTGAAAATAATCTGTAATTCTATGATATATATGTACATGTATTTAAAACATATATAAAATACAATAATAAGATAATTTTCTCCATCCAAGTTCGTGTGTCCGCTGGAAACAGTGCCTGGCAAATAGTAAATACTAAATAAATGATTGTTTCTTTCCCCAGAATCTATCCATGGACCCCAGGCAAAGAACCCCTGCCCTAGAAGAATCCAACCTCTGAGGGCTAGTACTGTTTTAATTCTATCCCTAGTGCCTTGTGCAGCATAGTAGGTGCTCATCATATGTTTGTTGAGTCTAATTGAAATTGAACTTTGCAGTTGCCCCCTGACCCCAGTGGTTAGCAAGGCCAGTGCAGGAGTCATGGAAGTAATGGATGTCTTTGCAACTGGTGATCTTCCAGGCTTGCTGAAGGTAATTAGTAGTGGAGTGGATTAGTATACTCCCCTCAGAGGTTACCTTGTATCTATTCTTTTTTGTGTATACCTGTTTATGAAGATGTCCTCTCTCTCATTCAAATGGGAGCTCCTTGAGGGCAGGGCCTGTTTTTGTTTTGTTTTCTTTCTTTTTTTCATAGTATCCACAGCACTTAGCACAGTGCCAGGCACATACTAAGTGCTCACTAACTCCCTGTTGATTGATTATCTAGCTGTAACTCCAGTGGAATGGCAAGTAGAGCAGCTGAGATTGACAGATGCTAATGCTATCATGTCTGTATTTCATTCTAGACTTCAGGGGGAATTAGTTTCTTAGTCCCAGATGAATCTAGTGTTATGGTTTGGGATTCTGAACCTTATTCCTAAGGAGGAATCCAATGCCTCCATGCCCCTGAAGTTCTGGCCAAAGGGGGCCCACACTATAGAGCCTCTCTCTTTTTTTTTTCTTCTTGGAGTGTTCAGTTTGTGACAAGCATTTACTAAGCTCCTATATTCCTGACACCAGGGATACAACAAAATTAGAAAAAGAATTTTTTACATGTGATTTTTTGTAATTTTCTATTTAAATTTTTTGGAAAAAAAAAGATTTTTTTGGTTACATTTTGAGTTCCAAGTTGTCTCCCTCCAATCCTCCCAACCCTCTGTTAGAGAGCGCCAATATTAGATATAGATATATATGTGGAACCATTCAATACTTCCATATATTAGTTCTTTCTCTGGAGGTAGATAGCACTTTGCTTCGTAAGTCCTTTTATAGTTGATTTGAATGTTCTTATAACTCAGAATAGCTTAGCTGCAGTATTGCTGTTACTGTATACAACATTCTTGTGGTTCTGCTTGTTTCATTCTTCATTATTTTATGCAAGTTCCTTTCATGTTTTTTGAAAATCTACTTGCTCATCATTTCTTACAGCACAGTAATATTCCATCACAATCATATACCACAACTTATTCAGCCATTTTCACCAATTGATGGGCATCCATTTCTTTTTCACCACAAAGAGAGCTGCTGTAAATAGTTTAGAACATATAGGTTCTTTTCCTTTTTCCCCAGTCACCCTGGGAAACAGATCTAATAATGGAATTGCTGGGTCAGAGGGTGTACACAGTTTTATAACTCCTTGGGCATAATTCCAAATTGCTCTCCAAAATGATTGGATCTGTTCACAATTCCACCAAGTGTATTATTGTCCCAATTTTTCCACACCACCTCCAACATTTGTCATTTTGTCTTCTGTCATTTTAGCCAATCTAATAGGTGTTTTAATAAAAGTTGTTTTATATTTTTCTAGTCAATAATGATATAGAGCATTTTTTCATGTGACTAGATAAGCTTTGATTTCTTCTTCCAAAAACCTACCTCAGAGCCTCTCCTTAAACCTACCTGGAGACCTTGGTTAGTCTGACTGGTGTGTGGCTATCTTAAACCAGAGCTGTACTTGACCTTGGAAGAAATCAGGCTGATAGGCCTCTGAAAATCTTTTGTCTCAAGTTTTGTTTCTGGGTTTTTAGCTGTATCTCTGTTGCTGGCCACATGGAGGCAATGTTGTTCCATATTTAGCAGCCCCCCTTTCTATTCTCCAGGTCAGGGCAGTGAGAAGCCAGTGTTTCAGAATAAGGAAACAGTGAGGGGAAACAGCTACATGTGATGAGGGGCATGGTGGAAAAGGATTCAGAAAACTCTTGCTACTCTCCCCTACATTCCAGGAACTTTGCAGTAGAGATGGAATTCCCAACTTCCTCTGCATTTTTCTTTGCCCTCGGCCTGATTTCTTTCACACGCAAACCACTGTAGGCCCCCTGTTTTCTCTCTTTGTGTGCTTCCTCTAGCCTAGGATATAAGCTGCTTGAGGGCAGAGGCAGTTTTTTGGTTTTTGTCTTTCTGTTCCTTGCACTTAGCCCTGTGCCTAATACATAGAAGGCACTTAATAAATACTTGTTGATTAATTAAATAATATTACTGATAAAATCTGGTGAATCAGGAAATCACATTGTTTTTCTTCCCCTTGCCAGGCTAAGGCTCAACAGGGCTGGCTTGTGGCTGGCACTTTGGGCTGTCCAGGGTCTGGGATTGCTGAGTGCTCTAACATCCCTATTGCCAGCTGTCTAGAGTTCCTCTGGGACCGATCTACTCTGCTGGTGTTAGGTAGGTGACAGGAGTCCAGCTACCAGATGAGATGCCTCTTGCATTTCTCTGTTCTTCTGTTGTACCCCTTCCCTGCTGAACCTGTTTTCCAAAGCTCAAGTTATGGGTAGTACTGACTCTTCTGCCCCATCTCTGCCCTATAGGAAATGAAGGTTCTGGGCTATCCCATGAGGTCAGAAGCTTGTGTCATATTCTACTAACCATTCGACCTGGGCGGGAGCTCACCCCAGAAGTGGAGTCCTTGAATGTCTCTGTAGCTGCAGGTAAGGGTTCCTTTACCTTTATGTATCAGACACTGGGTTAAGTGCTGGGAATGTAAAAACAAAAACAGCCCTTCTGCTCCCACACCTGCCACACCTCCTTTCTCGTCCCTTCCTCCTCTCTCCTCACCTCCCTTCCTTTTCCTCCCCTCCCCATCTCTCTCCTCTCCTCTCTTCTTATCTTTCCCGATTTCCCCCCTTTTCTTCTCTTCTTTCCCCAATCCAGTCATTGTCCTCTTTGTGTTGAACAGGGATCCTTCTCCATTCCATCATCAGCCAGAGGAAGGGGCGGGAAGACTTGCTTGACAGAGAAACAAGTGCTGTTGCTGGTGACCCTCCGGAATCCCCGGCTTCTTCTGAAGACCCTGAACCTGGAGCCAGCCAAGGCCTAAAGGCATGGGTCCCAGCTGCGGATGCAGAGCCTAGATCAGGAGGAGAGAGACTGAAGGGGAGCTGATGGCGATCTTGGGAATCTGCTCGCTTCCACGTTGCTTGTGTGCACATGGGTGTAGCTGTGTTTGGTCATTCTTTCAAGACTTGGTTTGTGTTCCTCTGCCTCCCCTGCCATGAAATGAAGCCTTTCTGGATCCTCTTCTGGCCTCTAGAGGCCCTGTCTCTTCCCTTGCCCCAACCACTTTGTATCTGTTGTCTTCCCCGATAGAATGGAAGCTCCACAAGGGCAGGATTGTTTCACTTTTGTCTTGTATGTCAGGATAGCTGAGAACTTGGTGTCTGATTGTGATTGAGTACATGAGCAAGTCCAAGCACGTTGAGTCCTTGGGAGTGTGTTCACACGCTCACCAGCCACACCAATGTGCATTTGTTGATAATAAATGCGGCCCACATTGGGCATCTTCAGTATAAGGGCTGAGGGGAGAGAATTCATCGTATCCCTGAGCTCTGCTGGAAAAATCATTTGACAACAGCCAGTTGTTTATTTTGTTGGTGGGGAGGATGGGACAAGAGTGTGCCTCACCTTTGTCCAAGGACGAGGGGAAGGCAGATGTCTGGTCTGAGGGATTTTCTTTTATCAGGCACATTGGATAGCCTGTTGGACTTAATGTTAAGAAGCCCTGGGTTCAAATCCTGTTTCAGACTGGGCAATTCACTATACCCCTTGCCCCTCAGTTTCCTCATCTGTAAAATGATGGCACCTTCCTTGAAGGGTTGATGGAAGGAACCAAGGAAATATGTGTGACATGGTTTGTAAGCCCCAAAGTGCTATATAAATGTGAGCTGCTATTATACTATTAGCATATATGTTTGTAGTGGTGGTGGGGTCTGTCTTTGTTACCCCCAGGCAGAAAAAGGAGGTTTATGGAGGAAGGAGATAGAATGACTGGTCGATTTGGCTGACAGTAGGAGAGAGAGTTGGAACTGGGGTCAAGTAGACCCCAGTTTGAATTCTGTCTCAGATACTAGCTGGGCAAATCATTTCACTTCTTGAGAGAGGTGAAGTTTCCTCATCTGAAAAAAGGAGATTGTTATAACAGCATCTACTTCTCAGGGTTGGTACAAGGATGAAATGAGACCATGTAACGTGTTAAAACATGCTTTGCAAACCTTAAAGGTCTAGGTAAATGCTAGTTATTATTATCAGTATAATCCCAAACCCAGGGATTGGAGTTAGAGGATTACAGATTTAGTACTAGGAGGGACCTCAGAGGCTGTCTTATCTAGTCCACCCTCCCTGCTCACATTCTACAGATGGGAAGGTTGAGTCCCAGAGAGATTAGGTAATTTATGTAAGGTTTCTGGGCCTAAAAGGAGAACATAAGGAGAAGAAGAATGACTCCTGCCCGTGCAGTAGAAACACCGATGGAGAACGTCAGAGCCAGAAGAGACTATCTAATCTTAACAGTATTTTACAGGGAAGAAACAGGCCCAGAGAGGTAAAGAAGGTCACACAGCTCATTTGTTTCAGAGCCAGGACTAGAACTCTTAGTCTCCCAGCTCCTGGTGTGGTCTTATGTTCCATCGTAAAGCCCTGCCCGCTGGAGAGCCTCCTCAACCCAGAAAGCTTTGGGAGAATGGAGGCCTAAGTAGACGTGGCTGAACGCCCTTTGTTTCCCCTTCCTCCTGTTTTCCAAGGACCGACAGGACTGCCGTTGAGAGGTCTTAGCTTATAGATCACTCCTTTTTTTTCTTATTTTTAAATATATTGGAAATCATTTTATTTTACTAATAGTTTCCAACCAGCCACTCCCTGCCACAAGAACTTTTCCTTGTGACCAGCAGAAACAATTTCCAAAGCTGTGTCCAAGTATTTCCATAGACGGAGGAATGTTTCATTATGCGCCCCCTAGAGTCAACATTGGTCATTTCATTAATTTAATTCTGATGTCTATTAGTATTTGGGGTCAGTGTATGTATTTTTTTTTCTTTTTCTCTTTCTTCACTCTGTCATTTCATAGAAGTCTTTCTAAATTGGAGATTTCTTGTGGCACAAGAACATTCCATTACAACTGGTAGAATACAATTGGTTCATTCCAGACCTGGCTTTTCTTTCAAAATTTGGATACTTTCTTCTTTGGGGAGGAGGGGAACTGGAAGCCTCTGTATTACTTCTGCTTCCCCGTCCTCTTGCACCGTTCCCCAAATGACTTCTTGGGACTGGCTGTCCTAGGTTCATTTTTCCTCACTTCTGCAGGCTCTCCTATGGTATCTTTCTACATAAGAGGGAAGCCTTGTTCTTTTTTCTTTTCAAAACTTTTCTATATTTTTTGTAATTCAATTTTAATTTGCATTCCAAATTCTCCCTCCCTTTTCCCTTCCCCTCACCATTGAGAAGGCAAGAAGAACAAAACCGATTACAAATACATATAGTTACACAAAAATTCCTGCATTAGTCATATCCAAAAAAGAAAATGCTTTCATGGATGTCTGATGATGAGGTCCCTGAGGGCCTGTCTGTGCATCCTTGTGTATCTCCTGCATGGTGAGCCAGAGAGAAGAGGAAGGACTATGAATTTTGTGGTTTGGTCTCTTTAGGATGGAAGGAGTCCAGAGGCTTTGAGAAAATCACCTGGGGTTTCTGGGAATCATTTGTGAGACCTGGCTGTCTCCATTAGGTGGCACCCTTGTTCTTTGGTAGGCTTATGCTCCAGCTAAAGGCTTTGAGATAGAAGGAAATGCCTCTGACCCCTTCCTCCTGAGGCATCTCTGGTCTCCTGGGGTGCATAGAGTAAATCTCTTTTTCAAGCCAGAACCCCACAATGAGTAGCCTCAGAATTGTGGAGATCATAGTGTTTTGTAGCCTTGGACCTCGAAGGGCCTTTACAAGTCATTAAATCCAACATCATTTTATTTTTTCTGTATTGTTTTTATTCTAAACTTAAGACCAAATAAAATGAGCATTTCCATGTACAGTGTGGAACAGGAGAGGATTGCACATGCAATGGAATATTACTTAGATGTTTTTATTTTTTAAACATTTTTATTTTGTTAGATATTTCTGTTACATGTAAAAAATTTTTAGCATTCGTTTAAAAAATTTTCTGCGTTCCAAATTCTCTCCTCCCACCTTTCCACTTCAAGCAATTTGATGTCAATTATACATATAAAGTCAAAGAGCTTGTTTTTAAAGTATATAATAAATTCAACCTGTAACTTTCAGAGCTGTGCTGCTCTGTGTGATTCCTTCTGGCTTTCTGTTCTCTTTTCATGTTTGTTTCTTTATTGGGGGGTCAGGGGTGGAAAGGAATCCTAACCCTAATCCCCCTTTCCCTCCTGTCACTCTGATTGCCAAAATAGGAAAACGAACAACAAAACCTTTGTAACAAATAAGCAATCAGGCAACACAAGTTACCACATTGGCTGTGCCTGAAAATACATACCTTAATTCTACGTCTTTCCATCACTTTTTGGTCAGGAGGTGGGTATCATGCTTCATCACTGGCCCCATGGAGTTATGGTTGGTTTTTACATTGATCAGAATCCTGAAATCTTTTAAAGTTGTCTTTCCAATGTTGCTATTGTATAAACAGTTCTCATTTTGCTCACCCTGCTCTGCATCAGTTAAGTCTTCCCAGGTTTCTTTGAAATCATCCCTTTCATGTCTTATAGAATAATAATGTCCCACTGTATTTATACACCATATTTATTCAACCATTCCCCAATTACTGGGCAGCCTTTTAATTTCCAGTTCTTTGCTATAACAAAAAGGGCTGCTAGAAATATTTTTGCACATACAGGTGCTTTTTTCTCTTTGATCTCTTTGGGAGTATAGGCCTAGTAACATAGCTATGAGATGGTAAAGTGGAGAGAGAGAAGGGAACCCAGAGTAAAGAGGACCTGAATTTAAATTTGGCCTCAGCCACTAGCTATGTCACTCTGGGTTACCTAACCTCTGCCAGCCTCAGTTTTCACATCTATGAAATGGGAATAATAGCACCCTCTTCCCAGGGTGGTTGTATGGATCAAATGAGAAAATAATTGTAAAATGTTTACCACAGGGCTGTATAAATCTTAGTTATTATTATTAATAGCTAACACCCCATTTTATAGAGAAGCAAATTGAGGGTCTAAGAAGTTAAGTGATTTTCCCAAGGTCTCATAGGTAGTAAGTTGCAAAGCCTGGATGTGGACCTAGGTTCTCTAATGCCAAATACAGTTGTGGGTGGAAGAAGATGGCAGGTTGCCGTATTCTCAGATCCCAGGACATGGGTATATTTCATTTGCCTTGGTGTGCGTGTATCTGTGTGTCTGTATGTCTTTGTGTCTGGGTTTGTATGTAGGGAAGAATATAAATAGTAAGAATTATAGACTCTGGGGATCTTTAAAAAAAAACCAACCCAAAAATGTACCCTATTCATCTTTGTTCAAGTTTTCCCTCAAGAAAGGAAAAGAAAATGGATGATTGTCTTGATGGCAAAATTCACAAAGCTGGGATCTTGGGTTTTCGCAATGGGTAGATTGAGAGAGAGAGAGACAGATATTGATTGATATATGAAAGATAGGTAGATAGAAGAAAGCATTTATTAAGCACTTACTGTGTGTCAGTCACTGTTAAATCCTGGGGATACAAGTACAAGCAACACTTCTCTGCCTTCAAGAAGCTTACATTCTAATGGGGGAAGGGCGGGGGAGACAACATGTAAAGAGAAGCTGGAAAGGTAAGGGATGGTATGGTCCTGTGTGTCAGTCTGGCATGGAAATAGCTGGCAAATGTGGTAGAGGCCTGGATCCATGTAAGATAAGGCCTCTCAAAAGGTCAAGGGGCCTCTAGGGGTGAAGTCCGCCTTTCCAGTGGGGCCCTGGGTGGAAAATGTGTAGAGACAACACAGTTGGAGATGACTCAGTAAATGCTGCTTCTTCCTCTTTTTTTTTGCTTAGGCAATTGGGGTTAAGTGACTTGCCCAAGGTCACACTGCTAGTAAGTGTCAAGAGTAATGCTTATATAATTGTATTCCAGGAGCAGAACTATGTCCCTGACCATCCAAGGTATTCTGATCGATGTGGGAATATTTTCTGAATCATCCCCTGCAATTAGTGACATTCATTGGTGCTAGGTACTGTGCTAGGTACAAAGACAAAAATGAAGTAATCTTTGCCCTCCAGGGGTTTACACCACCTTACTGGGAAGAAGCAACATGCAGACTTAAACGAATTATAGGCAAAATAAGAGCAAGATAATTTCAGGATGGGGCACCAGTCACTTGTGGGGATTGGAATTGTCCTTACGTAAGTGGTGCATTCAAAGTGGGTCAGAAGGTACGGTGGTGAGGTACTTTCCTGAACTTTAACTACAATCCCAAGGTAGGGGAGGTGGCATGGAGGACATTCCTTCCCTAGTCTAGTGGCATTAGGGCAGGGGATAAGTACAGCTTCTAAGAGTTCTATGCTCCTTGGAGCACACAGTCTGGGGTCTCCAACCTCCAAATACCCAACCTGGACAGGTGGAGGGGCATTGTGGTGGTGGGGTGGGTAAGGTGTATACCATGACAGGGGGGCTACAACAATGGGATTCTGGGACTGGGTGAGGGGGGATGGAGGATGTCGGGGCTGGCAGTCTGGAATACTGATGAGGAAGAAGGCTGCCCCGCCATTTGATTTTGGTGCCCTGTTGCAGAATCTTTGATACCCTACCCTAGTTATAGCTCTTATCACTACTCTTAGGTAGCTCCCAATTTAAAGAGGGACATTCCTCCTGATCCCAGGGACGGACTAGGGCACACCGATGGGAAACAAACCTGTTCTGTAAAGTGGGGTGATTGTAGTAAAATCTAAAGTGTCTTCCAGCTCTAGCATTCCATAGCATATAGGCGTGGTAAAAATGTTGAGAGAAAAAATTGCAGATCTGAATTATCCACACGTGACTTCCCTCTCCATCTCCCCTCCCCGCCATGTCTGATCAGTTGTCAAGGTCTTTTCAATTTTACTTCCAAAACATGTTTCTTATCCATGCTCTTCTCTCCACTGACATATTCCTTTCTCTAGTTAAGGTTATCATTACCTTTGCCTTACCTTTCATTTCCTTGACTACAACCATCAAAATTTACCATTTAGGTTGTTTCTGAGTTTTTCAACTACGTATAATGCTATAAAGATCTTTGAAGAGATAGGGTTTTTTTTCTTTTTTTGTTTTTGATAACACCTTAAAAGGCATCTTCCCAACAATGGGATTTACTGGATCAAAAGGTGAGATAATAGTTGAAACTGTCAATGTATATTAACACATTGTGCTCCAAAAAGGTTCAACACATTTAGAATTCTGCTAGAAGTGAACGTACAACTTCCCAGCCTTATTTCATGCTGCTCTCAGCCCTATACCTTATATTCTATCCAGTTACGTTGAGGGGTCCCCCAAACTCAATATTCTGTTTTCTGTATCCAAAACCTGCATTCAACTCTCTGCATCCAAACCTGTACTCTTGGAATCCTCACCTTCAAGGGGTCCCTTCTCTTTGAAGCCTTCTTTCATTACTCTACTTGTTATAATTTCTTCATTTGACCCCATAATTAGTTCTCAGTATACATGTATCCCCTACCCCTTTAGTAGAATGCAAGCTCCCCAGCACCCAGTGCCTTTCACATAGGAATAGAGAGAGGTGTCAGATCTGTGATTCCACAGGTACAGGAAATTCCCAGATGAGGAAACTTCTGGGCCAGTGCAAGTCAATACATTCTTTGTAACTTATGCTCCTAGAGCAGGAGTTCTTAACTGGGGATCTGTGAACTTGCATAGGGGAAAAAAAATTACATCTTTATTTTAATTAACTTTTAGCTGAAATTTAGCATTTCCTTCAATTATTTAAAAATGTTATTCTGAGAAGATGTCCGTAGTTTTACCAACCTGCCAAAGGCGCCATGACAGGCATTTAATAAATGCTCATTGAATTAGTAGCGAGACTTCATGGATCCAGATGGCTTGGAATTGGGAGGGGACTGGACCACGTGGTGTCCAGAGTGTGCTGTTTTCATACGGTCCTTTCTTGGCTTCTCCCATGTCCCTCTTTTGGTTACCAGAAGCTTCACCAATGTCCCTGCTCCAGGCCTTCTCTTCTTCCTCTCTAGTCGGGCCCCCCAAGGGCTAGATAAACCAGAGATCTGTCTGCATCCCAGATCATTAGGTTTCCCCTGTGTTATTGACTGCAAATATTTAATCACAGGTGAGCTTCTGCTGAATGGAGAATATGGCTCGATTCAGTAAACACCTCCTGAGAAGTGATCATAAGAGAGGCACTGTGCTGGAAGCTTGGGGTGGGTATGGGGTTAAAAAAAAAACAGCACACAGTGCCTGCTTTAAAGGAGTGTGTACCCAGGTAGGGAGTTAAGACAAATACAAATGCATCAAGGGGGGCAATACAAAGCAGACTATGCTTAGTGCCTTAAGAGAGGTGAAAAGTCCTGTGAAGGGGCAGATCCAGGAAGGATTCAATGGGGAAAAAAGTGGTATCTGAACTGGATCTTGAAAGATACTTCAACAGGTGGAACCGGAGGAATTAGGCATTCCAGATGGAGCAAGAGGAGAGGGGACTAGTCTGGTACAACTAGAATGTATAATTCCAGTGAGGCTAGAGAAGTAGACTGGAGATGTATAATGGAGGGCTTTGCATGCCAGGCTAAAGAAATTTGGTTTTATTGGCAGGGTGGGGGGTGGCAATAGGGAGCTTGTTGATAGTTTTTGAGCTGGGGAAAGCCTGGATTAAAACTGTGCTTTTAGGAAGACTAATCTGGTAGTGGTATATGGGATGATTTGGAGTGGGTCACCCTTTAAGGTGAGGAGGCTGGGTTAGGAACTTACTACTGTACTCAGTCAGGAAGTAATAAAGGCCAGAAGGAGAAGAGAGTAGTTTTATGAAGATGCCACGGTTCAAGTAATTGTCCTGACTACTGTAGAATAGCATTGAGTAGATCTTTGTGTAACTCCACTAGGGACCTCTTTCCATGTTAATATTGCTGTTGTTACTCAGTTGTTTAGTGTGTCTGACTCTTTGTGACCCCATAGACCATAGCACACCAGGCCCCTCTGTCCTCCACTATCGCTAGAAGTCTGTCCAAGTTCACGTTAGTTGTTTCCATGATACTATCTATCCATCTCATCCTCTGCCTTCCCCTTTTCTTTTTGCTTCAATATTTCCCAACATTAGGGTCTTTTCCATTATGTGGTCTTCTCATTATGTGGTCAAAGTATTTAAACTTCAGCTTCAGTATTTGACTTTCCAGTGAATAGCTTGAATTAATTTCTTTAAGTATTGACTAATTTAACCTCCTTGTTGTCTAAAGGACTCTCAGAAGTCTTCTCCAGCACAACAGTTTGAAAGCATCAATTCTGCAGCACTCAGCTTTCCTTATAGTCCAACTTTTTTTTTTAGGCAATTGGGGTTAAGTGACTTGCCTAGGGTCACACAGCTAGTAAGTGTCAAGTGTTTGGTCTGAGGTAGGATTTGAACTCAGGTCCTCCTGACTTCAGGACTGGTGCTCTATCCACTGCACCACCTAGCTGCCCCTATAGTCCAACTTTCACAGCCATATGTTGCTACTGGAAAAACCACAGCTTTGACTATATAGACCTTTGCTGGCAAGGTGACATCTCTGCTTTTTAGTATGCTGTCCAGATTTGCCATAGCTTTCCTTTCCAAGGAGCAAGCATCTTTTAATTTCATGGCTGCAGTCGCTGTTTGCAGTGATCTCTGAGCCCAAGAATATAAAATCTGACACTGCTTCCATTTCTTCTCCCTCTATTTGCCAAGAAGTGATGGGACCAGTTGGTAAGATCACAGTTTTTTTGATTGTAAGCTTCAAGACAGCTTTTACGCTCTTCTCTTTCACCCTCATCAAGAGGTTTCTTAATTCCTCTTCAGTTTCTGCCATCAGAGTGGTATCGCCTGCATGTCTGAGGTCATTGATATGTCTCCTGGCAACCTTAATTCCAATTTTTAATTCACCCAGCCTGGCATTTCACATGATGTAATCTGCACACAAGTTAAACAAAAAGGGTGGCAATAGACAGCCTTGTTGTAACTTCTTCTAATCTTAAACCAATCAGTTGTTTCGTGTTCAGTTCTAATTATTACTTCTTGGCCCTCACACAGGTTCCTCAGAAGAAAATGTTATCTAGTACTCCTGTCTTTTTGAGGACTTCCCACATTTTGCTGTGATCCACACAGTCAGAGACTTTAGTGTAGCTTCTTGGCCCTCACACAGGTTCCTCAGAAGAAAATGTTATCTAGTACTCCTGTCTTTTTGAGGACTTCCCACATTTTGCTGTGATCCACACAGTCAGAGACTTTAGTGTAGTCGATGAAGCAGAAGTAGATTTTTTTTTTCAGAACTGCCTTCTCCATAAGCCAGTGAATGCTGGCAATTTGGTCTCTAGTTCCTCTGCTTCTGAAAACCAACCTGCCCTTCTGGTAATTTTTGGTTCACATATTGCTGAAGCCTATCTTGCACAATCTTAAGCACAAAATCTTGCTGGCATGTGAAATGAGCTCAGTTGTTTGGTAATTTGAACATTTCCTTGGCATTGCCCTTCTTTATGCTTTCCAAATTTGCTGGCATGTTAAGTACAGCATTTTAACAGCATTATCTTCTGGGGTTTTAAATAGCTCTGCTGGAATTTCATCACCTCCTAGTACTAGTACTTATTGTTAGCAATGCTTCCTAAGGCCCAGTTGACTCCATTCTCCAGGATGTCTGGCTCTAGATCAGTAACCACGCGATTCAAGTTAAAGTGAATCCATAAGTGACTATTTTTAAATCCTGCAATCCAGCAAGTTGGAAATTTATCTAATTGTACTATCTCTATCTCTCTGTCTTGTCATCAGGGATAGCTATCAGTCAGTCAATAAACACTTATTAAGCATCCGCTATGTGCCAGTCACTGTGCTAATCCCTGGGGATACAGAAAGAAGCAAAAGATAGTTCCTGTGCTCAAGGAGCTAACAATGTAATAGGAGAGGCAACATATAAACAGGATAAATGGGAAATAATTAGAAGAGGGAAGACATTAGAACTGAGGGGTGAAGAAACGAAGTTAGGGGACTCACCTGAAGTCATATAGCTAATTAAGAATATGCAACAGGATTCAAACTCATGTCTTCCTGACTCCAAGCTATGGAAACATTTGTGAGGAATAGAGTATAGAGAGGAGAGAAGAGGGCTAAGCTCAGACATTTTTGAGGAATATCTACCGTGAGAAGGCAGGAGGAAGAATGTACTTTAAAGGAGACAGAAGGCGCATCCAGATTGGCAGGAGGAGTCAGGGCAGTGACATGGAAGCAGAGGGAGGGGAGTCTCTGGTAGGAGTCAGTGGTCAGTAGGAAAAGGAGAGAGAAAAAGTGATTGAATATGTTGATTTTCTTTCTTTTTCTTTTTTTCTTAATTTATTTTTAGTTTTCAACAATCACTTCCATACACTTTTGAGTTTTTAATTCTTCTCCCCCTTCCTCCCCACCTTCCTCCCTGAGACGGCGTGTGATCTGATATAGGCTATATACATACATTCCTATTAAACATATTTTCACATTGGTCATGTTGTAAGGAAGAATTAGAATCAATAGGAGGAGCCACCAGAAAGAGAAAACAAAGCAGAGGAAAAAGAAAGAGCAAATAGTATGCTTTGGTCTGCATTCAAACTCCATAGTTCTTTCTCTGGATGTGGATAACATTTTCCATCATGAGACTTTTGGAGATGTCTTAGATCCTTGCGTTGCTGAGAAGGGCTAAGTCTATCAGAGTTAGTCATTGCACAATGTGGCTGTTACTGTGTACAATGTTCTCCTGGTTCTGTTCACTTGACTCGGCATCAGTCCATACAAATCTTTCCAGGTTTTTCTGAAGCCTGCCTGCTCATCATTTTTTATAGCACAATAGTATTCCATTACATTCATATACCACAACTTGTTTCGCCATTCCCCAACTGATGAGCATCCCCTCAATTTCCAATTCTTTGCCACCACAAAAAGAGCTGCTACGAATATTTTTGTACATGTGGGTCTTTTTTCCGTTTTTATGATCTTATTGGGATACAGCCGTAGAAGCAGTATTGCTGGGTCAAAGGGTATGCACATTTTTATAGCCCTTTGGGCATAGTTCCAAATTGCTCTCCAAAATGGTTGATTCTGTTCACAGCTCCACCAACAATGCATTAGTGTTCCAATTTTCCCACATCTTCTCCAACATTTATCATTTTCCTGTTTTGTCATATTGACCAATCTAATAAGTGTAATGTGGTACCTCAGAGTTGTTTTGATTTGCATTTCTCTAATCAATAGTGATTTAGAACATTTTTTCATATGACTATAGATGGCTTTGATTTCTTTATCTGAAAACTGCCTGTTTATATCCTCTGACCATTTATCAACTGGGGAATATGTTGATTTTCAGAAAGTCCTTTGAGGGAGCTGATTCAGACAAGAGCTGAGGATTGAAGACATCTTGTAGAAAGTGGAAGTGAACAAGAGGTTGAGGGAAGAAGTACTGTGGGAAGATTGTCCCTAAAGAGGAGAGGAGGAAATGCATTCCCCCCAAAACACACACATCCTTTACCGAGGTGGAGGACACTGCATATACCATTAGTCTTGATTGATATGTGGAATTTTTCAGATCTGCTTCTCCCTCCCACTCCCCCCACCCTACCCCCTACTTTTTTCAAAGGATGGCTCCCTTGGCAGGAGAGGTAGAAGGATGCATTGGGAAATGAAGGTCATTTTACAGATGAGGAAACTGAGGCAAATGGAGATTAAGTGATTTGCCATGGTCACACAGGTAGCTAGGAGCTGGGGGGTGCCATAGTGGATAGTGTGCTGGGCCTGGAGTCAGGAAGACTCATCTTTGTGAGTTCAAATCTGCCTTCAGACACTTACTAGCAGTGTGACCCTGGACAAATCACTTCACCCTGTTTACCTCAGTTTCCTCATCTGTAAAATGAGCTGGAGAAGGAAATGGCAAACCGCTCTAGTATCTTTGCCAAGAAAACCCCAAATGGGGTCACCAAGAGGGGGAACATGACCAAAACAACTGAACGACAGCAACGGGAGCACATAGGTAGTAAGTGACACAGGTAGGATTTGAACTCAGGCCTTCTGACTCTGGAACCAGTGCTCTTTCCTATATATTATACTGCCTCAGAATTAGGGTTTGGAGTAGATACAGCTGGTGATGTAATGGATACAGTACTGGGGCTGCAGTCAGCATGACCTGAGTTCAAGTCCAGCCTCAGACACTATGTGACCCTGGGCAAGTCACGAAACTGCTGTTTGCCTCAGTTTCCTCATCTGTAAAATGGGTATAGTAATAGCACCTGTTGTGAGGATCAAATGAGATAACATAGGAAAAGTGCTTTGCCAACCTTGAAGTGCTATATAATTTGCTAGCCATTATTATACCAAGATTGTAGGATCATAAATTTGGAGCTGGGAGGGAAGTCTTTATCTTACTAATGAGGAAACTGAGTCCCAGAGCATTTTACATTAGCAGTAAATATTTCTTTTTCTTTTTTTTAAGGCAGTTGGGGTTAAGTGACTTGCCCAGGGTCACACAGCTAGTAAGTGTCAAGTGTTTGGTCTGAGACCGAATTTGAACTCAGGTCCTCCTGACTCCAGGGCCGGTGCTCTATCCACTGCGCCACCTAGCTGCCCCAGGAGTAGTCGATATTTCAAAACATCTGTGATTTCAACATGGCAGGAGTTGGCTTGAGATGGATAAAAGATTCTCTGAGCAGCATTTTAGGCCTGGCTGCCATTAGATAACCTGAATAGTCTTGTGATTTCTTCCAGCAAATCCTGGAACTCAGGATGGAGGCGATAGATGATGGAATTTAGCCAGGAGTCATTATTAATTAGCAAGGTAGGTGGTAGCTAGTCAAGGAGAGGACTTTGTTGGAATGGCTGACCCACAGATTTCGTGAAAATTCAGTGAGGACAGAACAGAGACAATAGGGAAGGTTTAAAGAATTGGTTATCATATTGACAATAGAGATTCAATTTAATATTAGCTTGAGTTGAACAGCAAGGTAAATCTTCTGTCCTTTCATCTCCCCAACCTCTTTCCCCCTACCCAGAATAACACACTGCTAACACATTCCTAAAGCTAAGAGAATTCTTTTGGGAATTTAGGTAACTCTTCCCTTGCAAATAGTAGTGTCCAGTCACACTAAGGCAGTGTGGGAGGAGGGCTTCCACAGTTAAAAAGCATTAAAGCTATTGCAATTTAATAGTCTGATGGTGAAGCATGTTTTCCTCTCTTGGCAGAAAGGTTGTGAACTACAGGTGGGAAATGAGGTATACACTTTATAGATACGGTCAGTGTGCTAATTTGTTTTGCTTAACTGTGTTTACTTGTTACCACATTCTTTCGGGATTGGGGAGGAGTTGTTGGGAAATGACAGAGATGTTAAAAAAAAAAAGGAAACAGCACAAATAAGATATTTAACAAGAAAAATTTTTGTTGTTTGGAAGTAGAAATTGCTTGGTATTATCCATGTGACTTCTCTAATAATGGATTATGGAAAGTCTCTACTTATCATGGAATTATAGATTTAGAGATGGAAGATGTTATCTAATCCAATCCTATCATTTTAAAATGTATTTTTATGGTGAAATTAACAAACACCAAATAAAATGGGCATTTTCATAAATAGAGAATAGAAGAGAAAAAAAAGAATTGTGCGTGAAACCGCAGGTTTCTATTCTTATAGCTTTCTTTTAAAATACATAATAAGATCAAATTGTGATTTTCAAAGTTGTCTTGCTTGTCTGTGATTCTTTCTGACTTTTTCTCTATATTTAAAAATGCCTCAATGACCCTCTTTTCTTTCTTTTTCTTATTTTGGGGATACTCCATCTCTATCTTCCTTCTACTTCCCACCTCATTCTCACTGGAGAAGAAAAAAGAAAAACAAAGCCCTTCCCACAAATATGCATAGTTAAGTAAAATAAATTCCCACAGTGGCAGTATATGAAAGTGTATGTCTGGTTCTGCATTTTGAGTCCACTACCTCTCAGTCAGGAGATGGGTAGCATGCTTCATTATTGGTCCTTTGGAATCATGGCTAATCATTGCACTGATCACAGTTCTCAAGTTTTTCAAAGTTGTTTTTTCTTTATAACATCAACCTCTCATTTTATAGATGAGGAAACTGAGTCCCATAGTGATTAAGTGATTTGCCCAACATCAGGCAGACAGCATAAGTTACGTCCTCTGATTTTAAATCCAGCTGCACTCCTTTAATTGAATTCTTCTGATTTCTTTCTCCAGGAGTGGGCAGAAAGTCATTCCAAGTGTAAGGGGTCGGGGGAGGGTTGAATTGGAGATAGCATCTCTGGGAATGGGCATCCCCTGCAAATCCCAGATATGGGAGTGACTCAGTATTCAAGGACTTGTACTTTCAGGTGACTAAGCAACCTATATAGTGGCAGCTAAGCACTAAGAACCAATCAATGACTCAGTGGAACTTTAAAGGCAATATTCCACCCTCCAGGGACAGCTAGGTGGTGCAGTGGTTAGAGTGCCAGGCCTGGAGTCAGGAAGACTCCTCTTCCTGAGTTCAGATTTGGCCTCACACACTAGCTGTGTGACCTTGGGCAAGTCACTTAATGTTGTTTGCCTCAGTTTCCTCATCTGTAAAGTAAGCTGGAGAAGGAATGGCAAACCACTCCAGTATCTTTGCCAACAAAATCCCAAATGGGTTTTGAGTTTGACTTTTTTTTTTTGGCAAATGGGGTTAAGTGACTTGCCCAGGGTCACACAGCTAGTAAGTGTCAAGTGTTTGGTCTCAGGCCAGATTTGAACCCAGGTCCTCCTGACATCAGGGTTGGTGCTCTATCCACTGTGCCACCTAGCTGCCCCAAGAAAATCCCAAATGGGGTCGTGAAGAGTTGGACACAACATCCCACCCTCTGCCTCTGTCTTTTCTTAGCTGCATATCTATAAGGACAATTAAAGTACATCCTTGAAGAGGTGGTGGAGAAGAGCAATAGTATCCTTCCTTGACCCCAGGAGAAATGGTGACTGCTCCAATGTAGCAGCTAGAGTTAGGGGGCTCAACTAGGTGAGAGAATTAAGCATTTCTTTTGTGAAGAGGAAATAGTTGTCCTACACTTGATCTTGATCTGCATTGTGCATCGAGTAGCTTTTCCCAAGCCCAAATTTTAAGGACTTTCTGAATGCCCTGGGGCATGATGGTGTATGTATAAGAAGTGAGAATGTGAGAAAAGGAGTCTGACCTTTCTTTTAGGCACTTAGGCTCTCCCAGGACTGAACCCGGTCACCCCATCCCTTTTGTGTCAATAGCACATGCCTAGTAGAGAAGGAGAGAGGGCGCATGTTGTTAGTTGTTATGTTGGGGCAGCTGGGTGGTGCAGTGGATAGAGCACTAGCCCTGGAGTCAGGAGGACCCCAGTTCAAATCTAGCCTCAGACATTAGCTCTGTGACCCTGGTCAAGTCACTTAACCCCAATTGCCTCCCCCCAAAAATTTATTTTAGGAAGTATTTTCCAGACTAAATGAACATCATGCCAAAGACAGAATAAGCATTTAGGTTGACCGTGAAAGGGAAAGTGGGGTATATTGGAAAGATTTCTGTTCTAGGAATCAGAAAGCCTGGGTTCTTTCTGGTCCTGCCTCTCCCATAAACTATTGACTGACCTTTGGTGAATCCTTTCCTCTCTTTGGTCCCAGATTTCTTTTCTCATTCAATCACAACAGCAAAGCGCTTACATCCATTATTTCACTTGGTTCTCACAATAGCCCTGTGAGGAAGATGCTATCATTATCATCCTCATGTTACAAGTGATTTGCCTAGGGCCGCACACTAGGAAGTATCTGAGATTATCTCCAAGGTTCAGTAAAAGCTCAAACATTCTATGATTATTAATCCATTTTGGATCATCATTCATTCATTTCTTCATTCATTATCTACTATGTGCAGATATGGAGAAGCAGTGTTGCCTACTGGGTAGAGTGTTGGAAGTACTGGGTTCGAAAGATGCTTCTGATGTTCTGGGCGACTCGCTTTATGTGTTTCTGGCAACTTCTTGGGACTAGGCCCTAAATGAATTGAGATCTGTGTCAGAGATTGTAGGTGCTCCACTATAACAAAACTTCCCTCTTATACATATATTCTTGTATGTGCAAATGCATGTATTTTCTCTGTACAGTTAGGCTGATTACAAGCCCCTCGAGGTCAGGGATTATGTCTTATGCCACTTCCTATGGTACTATGTCCAGGAATCTGCAGATAGTAGGTGCCCAATAAATGGTGGTTGATTGCAATGGATACGATTTGTTATGCATTCTCACCTAGGAAGCTTCCTAACCCCCAATTCTGAGTCTTAAGTAAGGAGGCAGAGTGTCCAGTTGAGAAAGTCCTGACCTTTTTCTTTGCCCAGCCTCCACCAACAATCCCTTAGTGCCTGTTCCAGGACCACCCCTACAGTGTCTTCAAAGTGAGGTGGGTACGGACCTGAGCAGAGTGGTCCCCGAATCAGAGGCCTCTCCCTCACTCCCCTGCCATGCAGCCTCCTGCCCCTCTCAGTCTCCTCCCAGCCTCCTCCCCGCTGTTCTCCCCCACAGCCAGGTGGCTGGGATCCCCACAGTTTGTAAAGGCAATCAGCCTTAAGGTCTCAGGCTTGCACAGGTGCAATTAACATTCCCATCTGCTAATCCCTGATTAATGATGTTTACAAATATGTGCCACACACCCGAGTGTGGGACACAATCCTTCCCCCTCACTTCCTGCTCCCACAATCTGTCACAATATACCCAGGGAGCATTTCCCTCCAGGGCAGGGGACCTCCCCTGTTCCCACCTTCTTGGCATCATCATGTGGGCAGAGGGAAGGATGGAGAGCAGGCCAGTCAGTCACAGGCTGCAGGGTGGTTGTGGCTCAGGTCACTGTTGTTCTCCCTGAAAAGGAAGGATATTGGCAAATGAGCAGTGCCCCGGCTGGGCTGGGTGGGGAGGGACTCTCCCTCCTCCTCTGTTGAAGGAACTAGGGATGCTTGGCCTTGGAGGAGCAAGGTACACTGGATTTTTGGAGTCAGAAGACCTGGCTCTGCCTTTGTGGCTTCGGGCAAACCACCTCATCTGTATAGTGAAGGAGATGGATTAGAGAGCCTCAGCAATAAGTCTATGATCCAGTGAAGACTTTCAGAAGGACATTGGATCATAGATCATAGATCTAGAACTGTAAGGAAACTTAGAGGCCATGCAGTCCAACCCTTTCATTTTACAGATGAGGAAACAGGTCCAGAGAGATTAAGTGATTTTCCTGCAGTTGACAGAGGTAAGTAAGTGTCTGAGGCAGTATTTGAACTCAGGTCTTCTTGACTCCGAGTCCAACATTCGATCCACTGTACAGTGCCTCCTGTTGGAGGTACGAAAACAAAAATGAAAGGGTGCTCAGGCGGTGAAACTGGAGTTGGGTAGTAGCATTCTAGGAATAAGGGAGTGAGAAGCTCACTGGGGTGGGGGTGGGGAAGAAAGGGAGACACACAGAGAGATGGAGACAGAGACAGGGAGAGAGAAAGGAAGAGAAGTGGAGGGGAGGGAGACAGAGGCAGAGGCAGAGAGACATAGAGAAACAGAGATAGAAAGAGGGAGAGAGAGGGAAGGGGGAAAGGGGGAGAGGGAGAGGGAAGGGGAGGGAGACAGAGGCAGAGAGAGAGAGAGAGAGAGAGAGAGAGAGAGAGAGAGAGAGAGAGAGAGAGAGAGAGAGAGAGGTTAGGGGGAAAGGAGGAGAGAGAGACAGACACAGAGAGGGAGAGAGACAGAGGTAGGGGAAGAGAGAGAAGGGGGGAGGGATACAGAGACAAAAGCAGAAAAAGACATGCAGAGAGAGACAGACAACCACAGGGAGGGGGTGGAGAATGGTGGCTAGAGGGAGCTGGATGGTGGGAGAACAAGCAGAATTGACTCTTTCTAACTTCTCTCAGGGCCGAGATGGGGTCGGGGGAGAGTTTGGGGGATTCTGCCCCGATGGGCTGATTCCTTCATCTGGTGAGGCTGTCTAGGTCCTCAGAGACCCTGACTTGAGACAACCACAAACATTCATGGGTCATAGATTTAGAACTGGAAGAGCTCTTCAGGTCATTTTGTCCAAACCCCTCATTTTACAGATGAAGAAACCAAGTTCCAGAGAAATGAAGTGACTTCCAAGGTCACATTAGGTATCAATGGCAAAGCCAGGCTTCTGGCCCTGTGCTTTCAAAACCAGCACTCCCTCCACTGGCTGGAGCCTTCTAACCACTGTGCCTTGTTGGTTCCATCACAACCGAGGGATCGCTGATGTGTTCTCTCTCTAAGGACAGCCTGTGCCAGTGAGAATAGCAAGGGAAAAGACCAAACAGCTTCTCTGAGACAGTCAGAGAGGGGTAGATCTCTACTCATTAAAGGGTGGGGTGGGGGTGGGAGGTGGCAATGTATGATTGAAACTACACCTGTGTCTGCCTGTTCACAGCTTCCTGGGCCTCATTATCACTTCCCCAGGTGGTCTCTTGTTTTGTTGGGGGTGGGGGGTGGGGAGGAGAATCAGCTCTGGGTTGGCTTTCCGTGGTGTGTGTGTGGGATGGGAGGTGACTAGGTAAAGGAGGCTCCAGAGGGAATGAGGGGAGAGTGGGCTTCAGGGCTCAAGAGGAGGGTCTAGGGAACCTGAGGCGTGTGTGTGGGGCAAAGATAGGGAGCTTTGGGGAACAACAGTAGGAGACATTCTTAATAAGGGAGAGCTGACCAGCTGGGTGAGGTACATGGACAACCTCCCAGGAGGTAGTTGGTCAGGGACAGAATGTTTGCCAGGAGATCAGGTCACTTCTCCTACCTTCCCTATTTGGGAGTGCTCTGGATTTGGATTCAAGTTGTGGTGTAATGAAAATAGCACTGACACAAAGTCACTGGACTTGAGCTCACTTCCCCACTCAGCTACTTACTGCTTGTATGACCATGAGCAAGGCACATCATTCTCTGGGCCTCAGTTTCCTCATCTGTTAAATAAAGGCATTGGCCTAGATAACCTCTGAGTCCCTTCTAGTTCTGTCACTCTTTATCATCTGCCAATCAATTATCTACATACTTATCCATCCATCCATCCATCCATCCATCCATCCATCCATCCATCCATCCATCCATCCATCTATATCACCTACCTGTTTATCTATCTGTCCATCCATTTCTCTATCTCTCTATCAACTACCTATCAATTATCTACCTACCTATGTATCTATTAATCATCTACCTATTTATCTATCCATTTCCCTATTTCTCTATCATCTACCTATATATCAATCATTTACCTACTTATCCATCCAACCACCCATCTTTCATCTACTTATCAATCATCCATCCATCCATCTATCTGTCTGTCTGTCTATCATCTCTTTCATCAACCTATCAATTATCTACATACTTATCCATCCATCCATCCATCTATCCATCCTTCCATCCATCCATCTATTCATCCATCCATCTCTATCTCTCTATCATTTACCTATTTATCTACCTGTCCATACATTTCTCTATCAAATCCCTATCAATTATCTACCTACCTATGTATCTATTAATCATCTACCTATTTATCTATCCATTTCCCTATTTCTCTATCATCTACCTATATATCAATCATTTACCTACTTATCCATCCAACCACCCATCTTTCATCTACTTATCAATCATCCATCCATCCATCTATCTGTCTGTCTGTCTATCATCTCTTTCATCAACCTATCAATTATCTACATACTTATCCATCCATCCATCCATCTATCCATCCTTCCATCCATCCATCTATTCATCCATCCATCTCTATCTCTCTATCATTTACCTATTTATCTACCTGTCCATACATTTCTCTATCAAATCCCTATCAATTATCTACCTACCTATGTATCTATTAATCATCTACCTACTTATCTGTCTCTGTCTTTCTATCATCTCTTTATCATCTACCTATCTAGCAATCACCTACCTACCTTTCTATGAGTCATCTACCTACTTATCTATCCATCTGTCTATTTCTCTATCATCTACCTATATAGCAATCAGCTACCTACTTATCCATCTATCTACCTCTCTATCTTTCATCTACCTATCAATCATCTCTCTCTCTCTCTCTCTCTCTCTCTCTCCAATCATCGATCTATCTTTATCTCTCTGTCATCTACTTATCTATTAATCATCTACCTATTTATCTATCTGTTCATCCATCTCTCTCTCTATCTCTTTATTATCTACCTATCTATCAACTAGTAATCAACTGTCTACTTATCTATATATCTCTCATCTCTCTCATCTACCTATCAATCACCTATCTATCTATCTGTCTGGCTGTCTATCATCTACCTATACTCCATTATCTCTCTAGCTCTGACCTGGGTTTCTAGCTTTGCCACTCAGTACCAGTCTGACCTTGGGCAAATTATTTCCTTGTCTCCTGGCTTTGGTTTCCTCTATGATAAAATTAGGAAGTTGGGCTGGGTGACCCTTAAGGTCCCTTCTAGCTCTAAATTCTTTCTAACAGGCAAATAAAATCATAGGATTTTAGAACTAAACGAGATGTTAGAGATAATATAGAACAGGGACTCGACCTTTTTCATGTCATGGACTCCTTTGACATCCTCGTGAAGTCTGCAGACCCCTTCTCAGAATAATGTTCTTAAATGCAAAAAATAAAATATAGAGAACTTCAAAGGAATTCAGTTGTATTGAAATAAAGATAGATTTTTTCCCCTTCCAAGTTCATGGACCTGCTGAAATCTATCCATGGATCTCATGGGGGGTTTGTGGACCCCAGGTTAAGAACTTCTGATCTAAACTAACCTTTCCTCTTCCCTAACTTTACAGAGAAAGAAACTGAGGCACAGAAAAGTGTAGTAAAGGGGAGGCCTTGAATCTTACCAAGGTTACGTAGGTAGTAAACAGCTGAACTGGGATTTGAACCCGGGTCTTCTAACTTCAAATTCTGTGCTCCTATTCCATTACAGCTGCCTCCAAGAAAGATTTCCTCCTATAGGAAAACTGCTAGTAGCTTTCAGGGATGTCCCCAGTCTCCCCTTCCCTACAGTCTATTTTCTTCACTGGACTGTCCTCATCTTGCTTGCCTGGTGCAATCAAGTTTTCCAGGATTAATAAGTGAGGATGAAGGTGGGATCAAGACATCCATCAGTCACTTTGTGTACAGTAGAAGGGCTCTAAGCTTAGCGCCCTCCCATCTCTCCCCCCTCCCCATTTAATTCTCTCAATTTCTTACACTGGTTCAGGGAAGGGGGAGCAATTGGGCTGGTAGATTTACACCTTGAGCACTAGAAGCATCATAGGAAAAGCTGCTTCTAAATAGGTCTCTCCCCCATTAGAATCTAGAAAGGATTATTATGTCAATTCTCCCTTCTTTTCCCTTGTTACCCCCCTTCCTCCCCCTTCTACTGCTTTGCTCTTCCTTCATTACAATATTCAATTTCAGAGGATGCCCTTCACCAGCTGCTGCTTTGGGGCCTGGGGTGAGAGTGTGTGTCCCTCTTCTCATTTCTACTCCTCCCATAGCTTCAGCGCCCTCCAGACAGACAGAGGGGGCCTTCTCCCCAATCCACAGCATCATCCTTTCCTCAGCCTATCTCCTGGACCTTTCCGCTTTGTGGAGTAATAAATGAATGGATAAATGGTAGATAGCTAGCTCATGATTATCCAATTTGTGGATTATCATATATACGTATACATATATATATAAATATATATATATATTTATATGTGAGATCTCAGATTCATTTTCAAAAAGATAAACCCCAATCATAGTACAGGAAATAAGGAAGATAGTATGGATTCATTGAACTCCTGAGTCTTAGTCCGAGCTCTGCCTCTAACTTGCTGTGTGACCTAGGTTAAACCACTTGCTTTTTCTGGGCTTTGGTTTCCTCCTCTATAAAATAAGGGGGCGAGGGTGAGGACTAGATGAGTGATTCTCAAACTTATTTCTTCCAGCACAATATTCTTTGCCATATGGAATCACGGCATTTCCTACAGAAGAGTCAGGAGACATATATAGGACCAGTTACCCTTCAGTAAGCAAAGCTCTTTTTTTTTCACTCCTATTTAAATTAAAAATTTTCCCAATGAACAAAAACCTATTCCCTCTCTCTTTCTCTTCTCTCCTCCACTGAGAAAAAAAGGAAAAATAAAATCTTTGTAATAGTGAACTTTTTGCAAGTTCAAGGAATGACCTGTTTTGAAGTCAGTGCCTCTGTGTACTAGGCAAATTTTATTTATTTTGCCAATACCATACTTAGCATATTCTGGGTAAACAAAATTATATGTCAATTTTCTTTGACCTGCAATAATGTAATGTTTAACATTTTCATGGCACCTCTAGTAAAATTTGAAGTACACGAGCCTTTGAGAGCCACTGGAAGCAATGAAGAGCTAAGACAAGGTATTTGTCTTCCTGTGTGTTACTGTTATTGAAGCTTTGACACACCATTGTACTACATTCAAGAAAATAAATATCTAAATGCCACTGGGGGTGAGGTGGGAAGAAGGGACCATAAGACATGCAAATTTAGAGACATCTCCACTCCAAGTGTTCATATGGACTATTTATGCCCAACCTGTGGTAGGGCCTTCTGAGCTCATATTGTTCTGATCAGCCACAGTTGAACATCCCGTATCTTGACCTCAACATAGTGGCATCATTTTGGTCCTTTTCAAGAACAGACAATAACTGGGTGCCACCCACTGTACTATGCACTGTACAAATATTATCTCATTTGATCCTGACAAAAACCTAGAAGATGAGTGCTATTGTGACCTCCATTTGACAGTTGAGGAAACTAAGGCAGACAGAAGTTTACCAGCTTGCCCAGAGTCACACAGCTGGTAAGTGTCTAAAGATGGATTTGAACTTAGGACTTCCTAACTCTAGGCCCAGAACTCTATCTAATTGTGCTATCAACTGCCTCAGGGTATAATTTTCTGTCTGTAAAAATGTGTGCATTTATAAAAGGTAATATTAAAAGGTCTAGTGTTGTGTAGTAGATAAAGTACTGGACTTGGAATCTGGAAGACATAGGTTCAAATCTCAGTTCTGACATTTATCAAAGGATCAGAGATTTAAAGGTAGAAGGGACCTTAGAGGTCTTTTATTTTGTTAAATAACTTATTCAGTCACACAGTTAGAGTCTGGAGCAGGATTCAAATGAAGATCCTGCTGACTTGAAGTTAATCCTCTACTCCCTGGGCTGCTAGGTGATATAGTAGATAGAGCACCTCAGGGCAGCACCAGGTAAGTTACCAGACCCTCCAGCAGCCTCAAACCCTTCCAACCCATTATCCCACCCTACCTCCTCAGTGTAGCACCAGGCACAAGGGATCCTCGTGGGCCTCAGGGCAACGTCAGTGCAGCACCAGGCAAACAGCCAGGACCTGTCATAGCTGGCACAAGAAGTTTGGAACAGTGCCCCTTCCACCTCAGAAGCAGAGCCCAAATTTAAAAATAAGGAAAAAGTCTGGAAAAGATGAGTGAAAAACAAACAAACAGAAAGAATCCAGCCATAGAAAGTTATTATGGTGACAGGGAAGATCAAGATATAAACTCAAAAGAGGACCACAATATCAAAACACCTACTGGCAGAGCCCTAAAGAAAAATGAGAATTGGATTCAAGCCCAGAAAGAACTCATAGAACAGCTCAAAAAGGAGTTTAAAAATCAAATAAGAGAGGTAGAAGAAAAATTGGGAAAAGAAATGGGAAGGATGCAAGAGAATCATAAAAAAGGAGTCAACAGCTTGGAAAAACAAAACAACTCCTTAAAAAGTAGAATTGGCCAAATGGAAAAGGAGGTACAAAAACCAACCGAAGAAAATAATTCCTTAATAATTAGAAACCCTACCTATTTTGATTTCAACCTATCAGATTGGTAAAGAGGACAAAAAAGGAAAATGATAAATGTTAGAGGTGGTTTAGGAAAACAGACACATTAATCCATTGTTGGTGGAGCTATCCAACCATTTTGGAAAGCAATTTGTAACTGTGTCCAAAAAATATCCAGTGATATCACTACTAGATCTATACCCCAAGAAATAAAACAAGAAAACACTCATATACACAATTATTTATAGCAGCATTTTTTTTTGTGGTGGCAAAGAGTTGGAAACTATGGCAGTGCCCATCAACTAGAAAAAGGCTGAACACATTTTGGTATTTATAAGTGTAATGGAATGCTATTTTGTCATAAGAAATGATGAAGGATGTAAAAACATCAGCAAGCATTTTTTTAAGGCAATTGGGGTTAAGTGACTTGCCCAGGGCCACACAGCTAGTGTCAAGTATTTGGTCTGAGGCTGGATTTGAACTCATGGCTGGTGCTCTATCCACTGCACCACCTAGCTGCCCCAACAAGCATTATTTGTAATGAGGATAAGCTAGAAGTCTTTGCAATAAAATCAGGAGCAAAATGAGGATGGCCATTGCACTAATATTCAATATTGTATTAGAAATGCTAGCAATAGTAATAAGAGAAGAAAAAGAAATGGAGGGAATCAAAACAGACAATGAAATAATAAAACTATCTATTTTTGCAGAAGATATGATGATATACATGCAAAATCCTAGAGACTCAATTAAAAAGCTAGTTGAAACAATTAATAATTTTAGCAAAACAGCAGGATATAAAATAGACCCATATAAATTATTAATATTTCTATGTATCACCAACAAAAACTTGCAAGAAGAGATAGTAAGAGATACTCTATTTAAAATAATTGTAGATGGTATAAAATACCTGAAAGTATACCTGCCAAGACAAATGCAGGAACTACATGAACATAATCATAAAACACTTTTTATACAAATAAAGTCAGATTTAAATAAATGGAGAAATAGTAATTGTTCATGGGTTCAATGGTTCAGAGCCAATATAATAAAAATGACAATTCTACCTAAACTAACATGCCTTTTCAGTGTCATCCCAATTAAATTACAAAAAAAATATTTATTGAGCTAGAAAGAATAATAATAAAATTCATTTGGAAGAACAAAAGGTCAATAATGTCAAAGGAATTAATGAAAAAAATGTAAAGGAAGGAGGTTTAGCAGTACCAGATCTTAAACTATAGTTAAGGCAGTACTTATCAAAACTATCTGGTACTGGCTAAGAAATAAAAAAGGTGGATCAGCAGAACAAAATAGATATACAATACAGAGTAGTACATGATTATAGTAACCTTGTATTTGTCAAATGTAAAGATTTAATTTTTTGATATAAGAATTCACTATTTGGTAAAAACTGTTGGGAAAATTGGAGAGCAGTCTGGCGGAAATTGGGTATAGATCAATATCTTATACCATTTACCAAGATAAGTTCAAAATGGGTACATGACCTAGATATAAAGGGAGATATCACAAGATAATTAGGAGAACATGAAACATATTACCTATCAGACTTATGGATAAGAGAAGAATTTGTTAATAAACAAGAGATAGGGAGCATTGTGAGACGTAAAATGGAAAATTTTGATTACATTAAATTAAATTTTTTTTTTGCACAAGTAAAACCAGTGTAGTCAAAATTAGAAGAAAAGCAGAAAATTGGGACAGATTTTTATAGGTAGTTTCTCAGATAAAGGTCTCATATCTCAAATGTACAGAGAACTTTGTCAAATTTATAAGAATATGAGTCATTCCACAATTGATGGTCAAAGGATACGGACAGGTAGTTTTTTGATGAAGAAATAAAAACTATATATAGTCATATGAAAAAAGGCTCTAAATCATTATTGATTAGAGAAATACAAATGAAAACAACTTTGAGATATCATTTCACACCTATCAGATTGTCCGGGTAGGAGAAGGGGAAAATGACAAATGTTCGAGGAGATGTGGAAAAATTGGGACACTAATACACTGTTGGTGGAATTGTGAACTGATTCAACCATTTTGGAAAGTAACCTGGAATTATGCCCAGAGAGCTATAAAACTGTGTATACACTTTGACCTAGCAATAGCACTATTAGGTCTTTCCCCTAAGGTGATCAGGGAAAAAAGAAAAGAACCTATATGTGCTAAAATATTTATAGCAGCTCTCTTTGCGGTGGCAAAGAATTGTGAATTGAGGGGATGCCTATCAATTGGGGAACAGTTAAATAAACTGCAAAAATGATGAGCTGGTTGATTTTAGAAAAACACGGAAAGACTGCAGAAAATAGTTAGTGAAATTAGCAAAGCTTAGAGAATGTTGTATTTAGTAATAAAAATATTGTTAGAAGAATAACTGTGAAGGACTAAGTTATTCTGAATATCATAAATACTCAAATCAACTACAAAGGACCTATGAAGGAAGATGCTATCCACCTCTGAGAAAGAACTGATAAATAGAAGTATGTATAATACTTCTCTATTCACCTTCTCTAGTGAGGGGTGGGGAAGGAAGGAGGGAGATTGTTTGGAACTTAAAATGTAACAAAAATGAATTAAATTAAAATTTAAAAATAAATGATGAAGGAGATTTCAGAGAAACCTACAGATTCAGAGTGAAGTGAGCAGAAGGAGAAAAATTTATACAAAATAGCAATATTGTAAAGACAACCTTGAAAGACTTAGGATCTCATCAACATGACAACTAACCATAATCCCAGGTATAAAGCATGTCACACATTTCTTAATGAAGAGATGATAGACTCAGGGTGCAGAATAAGATAAACATTTTGGGCATTACCAATGTGGGAATTTGTTTTGCTTAACTAAGCATATTTGTTACGGGGTTTTATTTATCTTTTTTTTTTCCTTTTACATTGGGAGTAGGGTGGGAGATAAATAAATAGTCATTAATTGAAGAAAAAAACCCCTACCTATCCTTTGATATTCAGCTTACTTTTATTCTATTAACTTATATATGTGTCCTAAATCTCTCTTTAGGATTGTAAGCTCCATGAGGGCAGGGACTTTGTCTTTTTTAACCCTTATATTGCCCCCAGCACCTAGCACAGCCCCTAATAAAAGTTTATTGAATGAATGTCTGCTTTAGTGCCTTGGTCTCTTTCCATCTCTCTCTATTCTTGCCTTAGTGTCTTTTTGTGCATCTCTCCCCCCATCTATGTCCCTGGCTTTCTATTTCCCTTTTCTTTGCTCCTGTTAAGCAATAAAAACTCAGCCCAGACCCTAGACCTCCCCTAATCCCAGGAATGGCCTTGTACTCTTCGTCCTGCTTGTTTTGCCCTCAGTTCCTGCCGACTTCAAATATCCTATGGGCTCATCAATAGCAGCCGCTGGTTTATTGATTGGGATGGGAGCCAAGGCAGAGCTGCCAGGAGTACAGTATTGATGGGAGACATTGGTGATCGGGGCCAACTGTGGGAACCAGCGGCTGGGGGAACTCATAGATTAGGGGCAGGGGGTGATGATGGAGTAAAGAGGTGGCATGTTCCCTCTGTTTCTGAATTATATTCATGGCCCAGGGACTTGGGAGCTTCGGGCTTTCATGAGGTAGGGACTATAGGAGAAGAAAAGACAATTCCCCAGGTCACCATCAAGACCTATCTGTCCTATTAGAAGAAAAAGAGCATTTAGAACAGTCAGTATCCTTCCCTCAGTGCCTTTCTCAACCAGTGCTTGAAAATAATCTATAGGCACCTCTAGGAACTCCCAAATTCCCACCCCTCTCCACAGGGCTTCTCCTGAATCTGCTCCCCCAATCCTGCCCCTCCAATCTCCTTTTCTCATCAAGAGATCTTGGACCATGGACAGCTCCACATTCGAAGACCAAGAAATTATAACTCCTGTGTCCCCATTCTCAGCTCAGCTTTTCTGGGTAATCTCTGGTAAATATTAGAACTGTGCTGTCTGGTTTTTAGCTTCTTCTGTGATGGGGGGTAGGGGAGCAGGACAAAGGGTAGGGAGTATTCTAACCTTGGGAAAGCAGACACTAGACAGAGTATTCTTCCGTCTCTCTGCATTTCATATGTATATGTGTGTGTATTTGTCTATTCATGTTTGTATCTGTATGTGTGCATACGTGACTGTGTATATTTGTGTATCTTTGTCTCTCTGTGTGTCTCTGTGTTTGTGTCTATGTGGGTGGATCCCTTTTTGTCTCTGTGTATATGCAGGTGTCTCTCTATTAAAATGAGATAATATTTGTAAAGCACTTAGCATAGTGCCCGACACATAGTAGGTGCTATATAAATACTTATTCTCTTTTTCTTCCTCTTCCTTCCCCCATATCTGGGTATTACTAGCTTTTCCTACCTATGTCACTGTCTCTGTGTATTTGTGGATTTTTTTTGTCTCTTTGTATGAGTGTATTCCTCTTTGTATATGTCATTATGTGTGTATGCATGTGTCTCTATGGGTATGTCCCTGTCTCCATGTATTCATGTGTATCTCTGTCCTTGTGTATGCTCATGTGTCTGTTTCTTTCTCTGCGCACATATGTGTTCATCTGTCTGTGTACGTGTTTATCAATTTCTGTATGTGTTCTCTTTGTCTCTTTGTGTGTCTCACTCTGTATGTTTCCCTTCCTGTTTCTTTATGTATATAGACATATATGTGTATGTCCCTAGCTGTCCCAATGGAGGTGTATGTCCCTTGCTATTGCAGAGATGTGCTGGTAAATATTTAACAACTGGCTCTCTGGAAAAAGAAAAGTACATTACACTCTTAAGTTTAATTTGCATTATTAGTCTTTTCTCCATCACTTTCTTAAATCTAGATTCAATGAAATAATAAGTGAGGCCCTGGTTTACAGTGTTTGTCAATTTCCAATGTAATGATTACACTGAAAATTTAACAACTGGCTTTCAGTATAAGGCAGCTCCAGCACATTCCTGTGAGTATGTGTGTCTCTCCCTCTCTCTTGTGTATATGTATTTGTGTCTATTTCTTTGTATCTGTGTATGTGTGTGTCCCTCTCTCTCTCTTTTTTTTTTTGGAGAGGCAATTGGGGTTAAGTGACCTGACCAGGGTCACACAGCTAGTAAGTATCAAGAGTCTAAGGCTGTATCTGAACTCAGATCCTCCTGACTCCAGAGCCAGTGCTCTATCCATTGCGCCACCCAGCTGCCCCTCGTCTCTTTCTGTTTCTATGTGTGTATCTCTTTGTATGTCTGTCACTGTGTATGTGTGTCTGATTCTGTGTGTATGTCTGTATCTCTTTTTGTTCACGTGTATATGAGACTTCCTTCTCTGTGCATGTGTATGTGTCCTCTTCTTTTCTCTGTGTATGCGTACGTTTTCCTCTCTGTACATCCGTGTATGTGCCCCTCTCCATCTTTATGTACATCTACGTATGTGTCCCCCTCTCTGTTCCTCCGTATCTCTTCATTTCTGTATGTTTCTCTCTCTGTCTTTGTGAATGTGTGTGTGTGTGTCCCTCTCTCTCCCCTCCTGACACTGATGATGGAGCCGTCACACTTTGCTGCTCCAGCCCCCTGGCCGGACCCTCATCCTCCAGTCTAATCTCCGTGCTCCTTTCACACAGAGATCCCATATATAACCCCTAGCCCAACTCAACACGTAGAAAAATCAAATCTCATTACATACCATTGATTTCCTTCCAGATTTGCTTCTAATACATTTTGTGACTCTTTGATGTGTTTGCCTTCCCACCCCTCCCTTCCCTCATAGGCTTCCCCTTTCTCATCCCCTCTAATATAGCCGCCTTTTCTGAGAGGAGAGGGGTGGGCAGCCCAGCATGGGAATGTCAAGGCTGCATGGTGGGAGAGGGGCAGGGGGCAAGAAGAAGAATGACTGGAGAGTGAGGACAGAGAAGCTACTCCTGCTGGACTCCTAAGCATGAGGTTGGGCCCCCTTATGCTACCACCCCATTGGGGCACTAAGCTCTCCTTCATCCCTCCAACCCAAGACAGGTGAGAATTTGATTGGGAAGGTCTTTCCCACCTCAAGTTTCTGCCCTTTAGAAAGTCCTGTTCATAGTAGAATCATCTTACTTTGCCCTCTCCTGGGGGTCCTGAGCAGTGGTTTGGTCTGGGCAATAGAGGTCATGCAGTGGGCTGGGGCTGAAAGGATGGAGGATCCTGGGCTAGGATAACAGAAGGAAAGGATAGGGGAAACCCTGGCCTATTTCTGCTATTGATCACACATTGACTCACCTGCTTTCTACTGCACTTGGCTATTGGCTCTCTACTTCAGGTGCGGGAGACAGGCTGGGGAAAAGAGTTGGTGCTGAAACAGCTGAGGGAGGGGTCATGAGGGGAGGTCAGGTGATGAGCTGGGAGGGCTTCTCTGAAAGGGAATCAGCAAGCCTTCTCCCACCCCAGCCCTGGTCTTGGAAAAATATGCTTGAGGGTTGGATATAGATTCTTTGGAGGACTGCACTATATGAGAGGAGCTCCCCATCTCAGCCGAAGTTCACTTTCTTCTAGCCATGTAGTAATGCAGAAGGGGAGGTCATAGAGGGGGCAGTGATGCCAATGAGAGGGAAAGGGGAGCAGGAAGGGTGGGCCTGGAAAAAAAAGATGAACTTTTAAGATATCTCAATTTGGCCATAGGCTTATCCTGTTCATCTCCATTTGTATTAAAGGAGAAATGGGCAAATAGATTAATCAGAAATTTAGAGCCAAGACAGACCTTCAAGGTTGTGTAGTCCAACCTGCTCATTTTACAGATGAGGAAACTGAGGGAAGAAGGGGTGAAGTAACTTGCCCAAGGTCACACAGAAAGTGATAGAGTCAGTGTTCAATTCCCTTGTCTTCTGACTCTAAAGCTGTGTACAAAGGTACTCTATGCTCTGTGTGACTGTGAACCTTACGAGTTGCTATTCCCTGAACTGTTCTAGCACCCCTGGGGGAGGCAAAAATCTTTACTTGAGCTGGAGTCCCTGACCTTGGAAAACTTAATTTCCAATTTAGAAGGCCATACATAAGAAGGGATGGTAGACTGTTGGTGAAAATTAGAGTTAGGTCCTTCCTCACCTCTCCTCTCTTCCCCTCCTTTTTCCTCTCTTCTTCTGTCTTCTCTCCTTCCATGCCTTCTCTTCTTTCTCATTTTCTCCTCCTCTTCTCTCCTATGCCCTCTCCTTCTTTTTTCTCTCCTTCCTTTCTCTTCTCCTTTCTTTCCATGCCCTCTCTTCTTTTTCCCTTTTTGCTCTCCTCCCTTCCTCTTCTTCTCTTCTTTCATGTCTTCCCCTCTCTTCTCTCCTCTCCTCCTCTCCTCTCTTCTCTTCTCCTCTCCTTCCTTCTCTTCTCCTCTCCTCCCCTCTCTTCTCTTCTCTCCTTCCATTCCCTCTCTTCCTTTCTCCTCTCCTCTTTTCTCTTCTCTCCTTCCATGCTCTCCCCCCCTTTCTCCTCTCCTCCCCTTCACTCTCTTCTCCTCCCTCCACACCTTTCCCCCACTGCAGTTACCTGGAATCCTCTTGTTCTCTCATTCTTCCTCTTCCTCAAAGCCTGCTTCTGTGAAAAGGACTTGATTAGGTAGTTCACCCACATTCTGTGGCTTGACTTATAAATTAAGGGGAGGAGAAGGTTATAGTTTAAAATATAAATTTTGATTAGCCTCTTTTATTTGTATCTCACCTACATTTCCCAAAGTACCCTTTCCCTTCCCAGGGATCAATCCTTTATAACAAAGAATAAAAATTATGAAAAAAACCCCAAGTCACCAAAATTAATCATCATAAAAAACCCTGACATTATATGCAATGTTCTATACCCATATTGGGCAGCTAGGTGAAGCAGTGAATAGAGTGCTGGGCCTGAGGTCAGGAAGATCTGAGTTCAAATCTGGCCTCAGACACTTACTAGATGTGTGATCATGGGCAAGTCACTTAACCCTGTTTGCCTCAGTTTCCTCAACTGTAAAAAAAATCAGCTGGAGAAGGAAACAACAAACTCCTTCAGTATCTTTGCCAAGAAAACTCCAAATGGTGTCATGAAGAGTCAGACATGACTGAAAAACGACTGAGCCACAACAATGCCCATAGCTCCTCACTTTGACAAAGAAGTAGGAGGGAGGTGCCTTCTTGTATCTCTTCTTTGGGGCAAAAATTTTTTTAATACTTTTACAGAATTCAGTTTTTGTTGCTTTGTTCTTGCCTCCCTTTACACTGCTATCATCGTGGTTGTTGTGTCTGTTAGTTTCCTTGTTCTGCTTACTTCACTTTGCATCAATTTATATGTCTCCCCATGCTTCTCTATATTTGTCATGTTTCTAATTTCTTATGGTACAATAATAGTCCATCCCATTCATGTAGTGTTTAGCCAGTCAACAGGAATTTACTTTGATTCCAGTGCTTTGCTACTACAAAAAGTGCTCCTATAAATGTGGTGTATATGGGGGCCTTTCATTTTTCATTGACCTCCTTGGAAGTCTATACATAGAAATGGAGTGTCTGGAACAAAGAGTATGGACATTTTTGTTACTTTTTTCACATAATTCCAAATTGCTTTATGAAATGGTTGGGCCAATTCACACTTCCACTAACAGTTTATCATATAAGTGTGCCTACCTTTCCACAGCTCCACCAGCATTAACCATTCCTGTCTTTTGGTATCTTTGTCAATTTTCTGGGTGTGAGGTAAAACCTCCGAGTTGTTTTGATTTGCCCTTTTCCTGTTGTTATTTATGATTTATAGCATTCTTTCATATAGTTATTAATGGTTTATATTTCTCTTGAGAACTATCTATTCATAGCATTTAACCACTTACCTACTGGGTAGATTTGATAATATAGCATTTGGTAATATAGGCAGCTAGGTGTTGCAGTGGCTAGAGCTCTAGGCCTGGATTCAGGAATACCTGAGTTCAACTCCTACCTCAGACACTCACTAGCTATGTGACTTTTGGCAAGTCATTTAATCTCTGTTTACTTCAGTTTCCTCATCTGTAAAACAGCACCTACCTCCCAGGGTGCTGGTGAGGATCAAATGAGATATTATTTGTAACATAATTAGCACAGTGCCTGACATGTAGTAGGTGCTATGTAAATAGTGGTTATGATTATTATTATTATACTTACCAAACATGTCAGTACATTAGCTAGTTACCTATAGATTTGTAAAGCAAATTCTTATCAAAGATATTTGATATAAGGAGGGTTACGTTTTAGCCCAGGACAATGCCTTAAGTCAGGAAAAATTATTTTTAGAGATATTGGAGAGAGGGTAGGGATGAAGGTTTGAGGCCTTCTTGGAGCCAGATCATTTACCCTGCTCATCAAGCATAATATCTTATTATTTATTTATTATCAAATTAAATATTATTAAATATTTTTTATTATTTAGTTCTATTTACATGGCATGTTAAAGTACGCAAGGAGTGTTCTTCACAACAATCCCATGACATAAATAACACAAATTTTTCTTTTTTTTTTTTTTCCTTTTCTTTTTGGTCCTCGTCCCTTAATCTTTTCTGGACCTCGTTTTCTTCATCTGTAAAATGAAATGATTAGGCTAGAGGGCCTCTATCTTCCACCTCCAAATGTAGGATCTTGTGATCTGTGATTTCATCCATATAAAGAATCCCCAATGAACAAACTTCCTCTATGGGCACCTTCTCTGCCACTTAGTCTTAGAGAACTTCCTGAGGACACTTTGAGGTTAAGTGACTTGCCCAGGGTCACACAGCCAGTATGTGTTGGGGCAGGACTTAAACCCAGGTCTCCCTAATTTTGAGGACGTTTCTGGTACAAGCACAATTGCCCATATTTTACACATGGGATAAGTATGGCTCAGAGATATCAAGGGATGTCTTTGTGGTCACACAGCTAGTAAGTGTTTGGGATGAGGGTGGGAGGATGAAAATCCTGATTCTAGGTCCACCATTCTTTCCACCATTCTGTGTTGTCTCATATAAGAATGAATTACTCCTGTGACTCAGTTTCTTCCTCTGAAGTCTGTGGTTGATAATCCTTTTGTTCAGCTGTTTTTCAGTCTTGTCCTTCGTGACTCTTCGTGACCCCATTTGAGATTTTCTTGGCAAAGATATTGGAGTAACCACTGCCATTTCTTTCTCTAGCTCATTTTGCAGGTGAGGAAACTGAGGCAAACAGGATTAAGTGATTTGCCCAGGGTCACACAGCTAGTAAATGTCAGAGGCTGGATTTGAACTCAGGTCCTCCTGATTTCAGGGCCAGCGTTCTATCCACTGCACCACCTAGCTGCCCTGATAATCCTAGGAGGTACGTTTCAGATATGTTTGGGATACTACACAGGGGAAGAGAGATTAGTAGTGAAGTTGAGGGAATAGAGGGGTTGTTGCTATCTGATCTATGGCCATTCCTGGGTGATAGGCAAGAGAGAATTTGAAACTCATGGTCAATATACTTCACCATTCCTACTGAACTAACATCTTCCAACAGTTGAAATTAGATAAAAATGAACATCAAAGAAGAGAAGATGAAATCACAGAACTTGGGGATGGGAAGGCTTTTTCTTTTTATTGGCAATAGTCTGTCAGGGATGAGGTCATGGCGCGGTCTGCAGGGTGAAGGATTTGTTGAGTTTAATATACGGACCTCAGGCTTTCCCACCTGCTCTCCTTCCCTATCCCCTTTTAGCATCAGTTAGCCTGGCTGTCTCTTCACCCCTCATCCCTTGCTCCTCACTCTGGATGAGTCAGTGTCCAGTCACCAAAGCTAAGTGGTGCCACCCCAAAGTTTGGATACCATTCACTGTTCCCTACAAATGACTCTGATATGATTTATCTTCTTGAATGGGGGCAACCATCTTGGTAAGTGGGGGATGGCCCTTCTTCTTGTAGCTTGGCCTTAATTTCAGCTGCTAGTTCCTCCCATTCCTTATGCCTCAGATGCGCTGGAACTCATACAAGTGTGTAAATTCTAGTTCAAAGTTACTTCACACTCATGTTTTCCCGGGGCCATTGCTTGTCACTCTTAAATAAGCTCCTGTTGACTGGATTGACTGACTGACTGCTGGCCTCTTCCTGGTTCTTGTACAGTGCCCTTCGGGTTCTGGGGACGGGGCAGATTTATGGGACTGGGAGAAATATTTAGGTCTGAGACAGTTTGGTTGCGTTAATTAGGGAAATCTAAAGATAATCTATATTTAATGCTGAATTTTGTCAAATTTGCTAAAGAATTAGGGGAGCGTGCGCAAACACTGACACTTTCAATGAAGAACAAGGTGCAATTAAACTCTGAAATTTACAGTAGAATAATTGGGAGAGGATGACAAATATAGTTATCAGCAGCAACTAATTAGGGGTCTGCTCTAGGTTTCTGGGCTTGATTAATCTTGCCTGGGTGTTAATAACTTATTCAGGGCAGATGGTGACTCCCGTTTCTTTCCTCCATCTTCCCACCCTCTGTCTCCAGAGGAGGTGGAGGGGACCTCCAGCAGTAATTCAATCCATCCTCCTGCTTCCTGCCTCCTACAAAGATGGCAACCAGCCATAGCCCAGCTATAGAGTGGTACTTTGTATAGTATCTCTCCTTTCTAAGAGAGCTCCAAGGTCTTGTACCTCCCTTACCCTTGAATTCCATTGTCTCCTAGGTTCCAGTCCCAACTTCACCACTACTTAGTTGTGTGACATTAAATAAGTCATTTCTCTACTCTGTATCTCAATTTCCTTAAAGACGGTGATAAGATGGGGGGGGGGAGTTTTCCTCACCTGCCCTGGGAAGCAGTGGTGGCAATGAACTTGTCTGAGACTTTGTAACAGTAGAGCTGTAACTAGGGCTTTGTGACTAGCACTTTGCCCCAGGGCATAAAATTTGGAGGGCACTGATAACACTTGCAGTCCTTCAGTAAGCAGGAATGACAACTTAGCACCTAGCTAGCAAGATTAATAAGTTAAAATAGCAAGCTGGAGTGGGCTGAGGTGAGTTCTTTTTCTGTTTCTCCTCCCACCCCACCTTCAAATGGTGGTCTCCTTAAAGAGACTCTTGCTGAAGTTCCAGGGTTTTTATTTCTTCCACAAGAGGAGTTAGCTTCCCCTACCTCTTAAATGAAGTGGAGGGCCCAGGGTATGGTTTTATGGTTCTTGTCCTGGGTGCAAAGATTCCTAGCTGTAACTCTGCTTAGCAGCAGTGTAAGCAGGAAGTTGCCCTGGTACCCTTTGCAGCCATCAGCAGGGAAGGGAGAATGAAAGGCCCCCAGGTCCCATTAAGAGAGCTCCCCCTCTCCTCCCTCCCTCCCATCAGCTCTAGGCATCTGCTAATCTCTTTCTTTCCTTGCTCCTGATTGTGCCTAAGTCTTAGATCCATTGATTAAAGTTTAGGCCTGAGCTGAACGCTATTACAGGATTGGCTCTGAGAGGTGTTTAGACAAGGAAATCTGGTGGCTGGCTTGATACTGAAGACTGAGAGTGATGTATTTCCTGGGGCTCCCAGCAAAGTCCATGTCCCATTTTGGTCAAGAGAGGGGTAAATTTGACTTTGTCCTCCTCTGATGTGGCAGCAAAGATGCCTACTTCCTTACATATACATAAATGCCGGGGTCAGTTCAGGGGTGGGGAGCCTGTGGCATCGAGGCCACATGTGGCCCTCCAAGTCCTTGGGTGTGGCCTTTTGACTGAGTCCAGGTTTTACAGAACAAATACTTTTATTAAGGGGATTTGTTCTGTGAAGTTTGGATTCAGACAAAGGGCTGAACTTGAGAACTTAGAGGGCCACATGTGGGCTCGAGGCTGCAGATTCCCCACATCTGCATCCAAGTCATTCCAAAGCAAGTCATCGTGCATTTATTAAACTCTTACTATATTCCAGGTTTGGATATTAAAGATACAGACACAAAAATTAAAATGGTCCCTAACAACAAGTATATAAAAGTAATTACAAAGTCAATATGAAATAAGTACAAAGTAACTTTTAGGGGGGGTGGCAGGGGTGCAGGGGAGTAGAACACTAATAACTGGGAGACTTAGGAAAGGCCTGAGATAGAACTTGATACTAAGCCTTGAAGAGAACTGGGTATTCTAAGAAGCAGAAGTGAAGAGGGAGGTCATTCCAGGCATGGGAGACAGCCTATACAAAGGCATGGAGGTAGGAGATTAATTGTTAGATGTAGAGAACATCCAGTAGTCCAGTAATGGAACCAGGCTGTGGAGGAGGAGGTTTTATTCTAGCCTAGAGGAAAAAGGGAGTCGCTTGTGAGAAAAGTGGGTGTGTGTGTGTCTATGTGTATAAGCCCTTTTCTTACGGATTTCCATTTTTATGTCCTAGATTCCTTTCAGTCCCTTCCAGGCAGGAAAAGGGACGCAGAGACTGAATAACAGCTGACACTTCTAGAGGCCTCATAGTTGGCAGAGCCTTTAGGTATCTGCGTCTCTTTTGATACTGACAACAGCCCTATAGGGTAGGTAATGTTGGCATTGTTACTCCCATTTTATGGATGAAGAAACGAAAGGTTAAGGACTTTAAATGATTTGCTTAGTTACACAGCATTCAAATTCAGATCTCCTTTGACTTCAAATACAGCACTCCAGTCACCAGCTGTCACTTATCTACTGGAATAGGTGGCTCAGTCTGGACCCTGCCTCCTGGCTTGTCTCCTCCTCTGCTACCAAATTCCTAAAAGGATTGCCTCATTACTGCCTCAGTTTACCTCCCTGAAAAAGGTTTATCATGATGGTAGAGGAAGAAGTAAGGGTTTATGCTCCTTTGATAGACTGTCTTTAAGTTGGGCCATTAGAAGCCATTGGTAGGAAAGGTCATTGGGAGGGCTTTCTCCTTCATTCCATCTCTAGACCCCAGAGTATTTAAAGACTGGGGATCTCTGGATTCCTCTAGGTGCCTGAGCAGTTGCGTGAAAGGGCACAATGCTCTTCCCTAGTCTGTCCACTTGAAAGAAATTGGACTGTGTAACAATCAATAATAATAATAATAACAGCTTTTATATAGCTCTTTAAGGTTTGCAAAGTGCTTTACAAATATTATCTCATTTTATCCTCATGACAACTCTGAGAGGTAGATGCCATTACTGTTCCCATTTTACAGATGAGGAAACTGTGGCAGATAAAGTGGCTTGCCCAGGGTCACACGGCTACGAAGTGTCTGAGGCCTGATTTAAATTCCAATCTTTTTTGTTTCCAGGTCCAGCTCTTTTTTGCCATATAGCTGTCTCCGTGTCTGAGAGAAATGGGGCTTGGGGGGGGCAGGGGAAAAGAGCAGGGACAATGTAAATTGTCTTCCCCCAAACAAAGCTGCTGTGTCATTATTAGAAACTGTAGGATGAGGGAACCACAACAGGTTTGTTGGTGATGTTCTGAGCCCCTCTATGCAATGATCATCGGAACAGTATTTTGGTAACTGAAGACTCTGCTCCTAACTGTCCATTCCCCTCCCACTTGACTCCCCCCTCCTCACACTTTACGTGCGGCTCACATTGGCCTATTTGCTGTTCCTTGAATAGAACACTCTCCCCTCTCCCATCTCCTTTTTGATGGCTGTCCCCCAAGCCAGGAATACTCTTTTTCACATCCACCCCTCAGTTTCCCTGGCTTCTTTCAGGAGTCAGCTCAAATCCCACTTTCTGCAGGCATCCCTTCCCAATCTCTCCAAACTGCTAGTTCTCCTTCCCTCCCCACCCCTGACCCTGAGATTATTCTGTCTTCTCTGTATGTGTTTTGTAGGGACCTAGTTATTTACATGTTGTCTCTCGTAGGGCAGGGACTGGGTTTTTTGTGTGTGTGTATCTGTGTTTTTGGTATCCTTAGACCTTAGCGTAGTGCCTGACAAACAGTTAGTGCTTAATAAATGCTTATTGAATGACTGATTGATAGGGAAATGCAGCATGTTATAGTGTAAAGGTCATAAGATTTGGAGTCTGAGGACCTGGGCTTGATTCCCAGTGGTGCCATTTACACCTGTGTGAGCTTGGGTAACTTGATTAACCTCTCTGGGCCTCAGCTGCCTTATCTATAAAATGAAGGATATTGGCCTCAATGACCTTTAAAGATAGAATGTCAGACTCAGTATCACAAACACTGGGGTTTTGATCCTGCCTCAGAAATTTACTAGATGTAAAAATCTGGGTAAGTCATTTAACCTCTCCTACCTCAACTTCCTTATCTGTAAAATGGGAATAATAGCACCTACCTTACCATTGTGAGGATCAAGTTAGATATGACATATGGAACGTGCTTTGTAAACCTGAAGGCAAATGTCAGCTATTGTTATGATCGTATGCTCCTGTCTCATGATTCTGCCCCTTGCCTCCCTTAGAACTGGCTTTTCAGGGAGATGAAGCTAGTATTCATCATTTTTCTCTCTCTTGGAAATTGAAGGGGGGTGTTTTCTGGATATCCCCTAGTTCTTCTGGGTTCCTCTTCGGCTGCAGAGGGGCTCAGGGATGGAGGACACCTGGCCAACTGCAGACCAGAGCCTACCTCTTTTGGGAGAGCTGTCCAATGCAACCAGAGAAGAGAGGCCAAGTGAACTTGGCTCCATCACCATGGCAACACCAACTAGCCCACAGGGCTGCTCCCCCGGTGCCAGGCCCCGTTGACCTCACTTAGGATGATTACCTTTAGTCAAATAAAATAATTTGTGTTAATAAAGAGGCTGTTCTCTCTGGCATCTCTCCCATTCCCTTCGTGGGTTATCCCCCAGAAGGGAGACAGTGATTCCTTTTCTTCCCTCTTCTCTGTGCGGCTTCCCCCCCCCAGTACAAAGTAGGAGGAGTTGACTGTGAGGCTTGGTAATATATTTAAATAAGTAATTTATTGAGGACTTTAATAGGTTTTAGTTTTGTCTGCCTCCTTGCTCCCTCAACACATTGCTCCCTGCCACCCCCTCCACTGACTTCTTTGTTAGATTAATGTCCCAGATCATAATATCGCCATTCCTTTGACAAGCACCTATGTGGGATCTCCCATGCACACAGAAGGATGTGGGGTGGATACTAGGTCCAGGGACCCTGAGTGGCCTCTTACCAGTTTCTTCATGGGTTCAAACTGGAATCTGTTTTATGACAACTGAGATTTGCAGAGGAAAAAATGCTCTGAAATATAGGGCTCTATCTTTTAAATGGGGGCCTGGAGATTTATAGGACTAGGAGACACAGGCAGGCAGAGAGACAAAGAAACAGGAAGAGGACAGAGCCAGAGAAGGAAACAAGACAGAGAGACAGAGAGAGGTTGACTCAATGGAACAGGCACAGCAGGGCTCTCCTTGTATACATGTTCACATGTAGATGCTCAGGAGCTGTTGATTGACTGGCTGATGGGCAAAGACAGAGAGTTTCTCTAGACACATACAGTGGGAATAGAGAGGTCTGGAGGCAGAACTGTATAGGACATGGACCGCTGGGCTCATAGCGCCACTAGGTGGCACTCTGATATTAGCCAATTCTTTAGGAATGTTGCTGGCTGAACAAGAGAGGGAATGGTGGGGAGTGGACGTTGGGTTGGGGAACTTGAAATCCTAAGCTTGGATGGTGCAGATGCTGAAGGCCCTGAAGCTTCCTCTATCAGTTCTCCTTGAAAGAATAGGGCATCTAGACTAGCGATGATGGTGGAAATGATTTCCTGGATGGCCTAATCCTAGAGGAAACGGGGATCTGGCTGGACAGAAGGAGAAGACCATAGGGTCTTGTTTTGATTCCTGGGGACAATGACAAAGTACTCATCTGGGGACCTATCTTATCCGTAAGACATATGGCATATTTCTTTCTTCTTCTCCTCTCTCATTGCCCTGACGATCACCTTCCTCCAATGCTTTGCTGCCAAGATTCAAGTCAAGTCAGTTCAGTTTAAGAAGCATTCATTAACTTCCTGCTACAGATCAGCCTCACTGTTAGGTACTGGGGATTCAAAGACAAAAACGAAAACAGTCCTTTCCCTCTGGGCTCTTACTGTCTATTGGGAGGAAGCAACACAGACACAAACATGTAAACAAAAAATATATGAAAATGTTATTTTGGGAGGATTTCCTATTTCTCTCTGCGCACTTAATTTCTACCATGCCTGTTTATGTGCTTTTATTATCTTACCTATTAGAATGTAAGCACCCTGATTCCAGGGGCAGTGTCTCTAATTTGTCTGTGTTTCTCTTTACTTTATATAATATTCTACATATGACAGGAACTTCTAAATGTTTGTTGAATGAGTAGAGAAAATTCAATTCAATTCTGTAAGCATTTATTAAGTGCCTACTATCCACCAGGGGACAGCTAGGTGTCCAAGTGAATAGAGTGCAAGTCTTAAGAGACAGGAAGACCTGAGTTCAAATCCAGCCTCAGACACTTACTAGCTGTGTGTCCAAGTCACTTATCCCTGTTTGCCTCACTTTCCTCATCTGTAACATGAGCTGGAGAAGACAATGGCAAAACCATTCCAATATTTTCACCAAGAAAACTCCAAATGGGGTCATGAAATGTTGAACATGACTGAAACTATTGGACAAAATTCACCAGGCATATACCTAATCTTTGGGAATAGAAAGAAAAGTTGAAATGTGTCTTGCCCTCAAGGAGATTATATTCTACTGGATGAGAATAAAGAGATATCAGGGGTCCAGAAAGCAAAAGGGCTGAATTCTTTCTTTGAAGATCAGTGGGAATTCCATCCTGGAACTCTGGGAACTGAGATGCTACCACAGCTGAGGAAGAGGAGGATAGAGTTGGGAATTATGAGCCATTTCTCCAGTCCCCTTGAGGGAAAGTGTAAAGAAATAAATGACTTTCTGATTGTAGTGGGATCAGTGTCCAATAGGTAGCAAGGAGAGGCTTGACACTGGCTGAGAGACAGGGCTCAGCACTCTCACCAGAGGTCATGAGTGTTTTCACTTCCTTTCCATGCAAGCTTCTAATGTGACAGGATGTCCTTTCCCACCATTCTTCCTCATCCTTCCTATCACTGCACTTAACCTAACATCTTGTTCTTCCCTCTGCTTATCTTGGTAGACTCATTGCTGCCTAGCTGGAGAACAGGTGTGTAGGGGGGAAAGGAATGAATTCATTTTTATCTTAAAGGTGTTCTAAATATTTGTGTCTGCTGGCTGCTGGTGATGACAAGAGGAAGCTGCGTGTTCAGAGCCACTTATTGCTAATTAGAGCTTTTTAACAGCTCCACCTCCATCTACCCACCCAAGGCTGATTGGCTGAGCTACACCTAGACAATAGTTCTCTGGCTTGGATCCCCATGCAAAGTCCCAACTCCTGTAGTGGAGAGGGAGAAAGCTGAGCCAGAAGAGAAATGTATACTATCTGGAAGGTTTAGAACTGGGTGCAGGAGCAGGGGTAGGGGGAGGAAATGTCCCCATTTTCCCCTCTAGTCTGTAAATGGAGTCAGGGGATTCACTAAACCTGAAGGATTTGAGCAGAGGCATGGTATAGTAAGGAGCCCTGGATTTGGAGAATTAGGAAGACCTGATGTGAAATCTTGCCTCTGACATTCAGTGTTTGTGTGACCATGGGTAAGTCATTTCATGTCTCTAGGAATTTGTAAAATGAGGTAGTTGGATTAGATGGCCTCTGAGGTCCAATGATAGATAGAGATGGATGGATGAATGGATGGATGGACAGATGGAGACAGACAGGTAGATAGGTAGATAGATAGATAGATAAACATTTATTGGAGGCTTACCATATGCCAGGTTCTTAGATCTATAAACCTATGGCCTTATAAGCTCTAAGGTCCCATTTGGCTTTAAATTTATGATTCTATGATTTATATGACTTCCCTTAATCTCCTTTCCACTTTTGCCCAATTGACCTAGATAATTGAGGCAAAAGTGGAATTTTTCATCTCTGTGTGTTTACTGTGATTCCACTTGAGGACAGCAATGTGGGTTCTCAGAACCTCAGAGATAATCTAGCCAGGGGTGGGGAACCTGCTGCCTCGAGGCCACGTATGGCTCTAGTCCAACGTCATAGGATCATGGATTTTAGAGCTGGGAGACATCTTATTGGTCTTCTAACCCAACTTCATCATTTTGCAGTTGGGCCCCTGAAATGCAGGGAGTGGAAGTGATTTGTCTGAGGTCACACAAATGGCACATGTCTGGGTATGTAGCTGTTTGGATTTTAACGCAGGTCCTTTAACTCTATGTCTAGCCTTTGTTCCGCTGTATTGTACTGGCCATTGTGGGAAGAAGCTCCAAATTATTCAGATTATTGGCAAAACATTATTCAGAACCTCACCTCCCACCCTCTTTATTTCAGCTTGTAAAGATTATACATTCCCTCTCCTCTTTCTCTTTTGAAAACTAACCAGCTCAGAATTGCATCAGAGGGACCATACCTCTCCACATTTTCTTCTCAAGCCCTGTCTCCTGAATCCCCCTCCTCAGGTTTACCCTCAGCCAACCGTTTGGACAGGGAGGGGGGTTACAGGCATCCTTACGTTGTTGACTTCCAAGGTCAAGAAAATTCAAGGCCCAGGAAAGTCAGTGTCTGGACAATGCCCCTGTCCTCCCCGTATCAGGCACAGTTCAGATAATAAAGAGTAATTTCCTTAGGACAGGTCTCTTCTTAAGCTTTATTTGTCCTTCAGTCTGCCGGCAAGGTCTGTGAGAGCAGATATCATTTTGGCAGAGGCCCCCGGTATCGGCCATAAATATCAATTGGAAGTTCCTAATTAAATCTGACGGGCAGCTCTATCTCCCTCTTTAAACTGATACAGAGGGAAGGAGATTGCATTTTGGTGGCAGAAGGAGAGGGAGAATCTAGGAGGGATTGCCATACAAACCCTACCTAGTTCCTGGCAGCTAGCTTTGGGGAAGGAGGGGTTTGGTTAACTTTCTTGACTCCCCAACTGCTAGGAGCCTCCCTCCCTGCGTATTCTTTTATGCGACTCTCCTTTAGTATGTAAGCTCCTTGAAGGCAGGAATGATTTTGTTATTTGTATTTATGTCCTTGAAACCTGGCACAGTGCCTAGCATATAGTAGATTACTAAATACTTGCTGGTTCATTGATATAATCAAGTAATCCAGGAAATGTTCTATCTTATCTTCTTCTTATCTTCTATCAGCCAGATAGACAAGATGAATCCTAAAAGCCACCGAGTGGGAATCTAGCATGACTGTCTTAGAAAACAATTCAGGGTGTGGGGATGGCTAATAAAAATTGGAAGTTTTTTTTCCTTTTTGAGAAGGGAGGGGAGAAAGATCTTTGTGACCCCAGACCCCTTGATTTCCTTTTTACTATTATTATTATTTTCAATCAATGAAAATTCTCCTTCCTTCTCTCCCCCTCACCCCAACCTCCATTGAGGAAGAAAGAAAAACAAAACCCCCTGCTGCAAACATGCATAATCAAGCAAAACAAATTCCCACATTGGCCATGGCCAAAAGAAATCTGTGCCTCAGTCTGTACTCTGAGTCTATCACCTCTCTGTCAGGAGGTAGAAAGCATGCTTCATTATGAGCCCTCTACTATGGCGGTTGGTCATTGCACTGACCAGAGTTCTTCAGTCTTTCAGAATTGTTTGTTTTCTGCAATGATGTTGTTACCATATAGATTGTTTTCCTGGTTCTGCTCACTTCATTCTGCATTAGTTCATACAAGTCTTCTCAGCTTTCTCTTGAAACTGTCCCTGTCCTTATTTCTTACAGACCAAGAATATTCCACCAAATTCATATGACGTAATTTTCTCAGCAATTCCCCAGTTGGTGGACACCCTCCTCACTTTCCAGTTCTTTGCAAAGAGGGTTCTCTGCAAAAAGAACTGTTATGGGGGCAGTTCGGTGGCACAGCACATAGAGCATGGGCCCTGAAGTCAGGAGGACCTGAGTTCAAATCTGACCAAACACTTGATACTTACTAGCTGTGTGACCCTGGGCAAATCACTTAACCCCAATTGTCTAATAATAAATAAAAAGAACTGTTATGAATATTTTTGTGCATATGGGTCCTTTTCCTCTTTCTTTGATCTCTTGCTCCCTGACTTTTTGCAAGAAATACCCTAAATGCCCTAAATACCACTTTTCACATGAAAAATTTCCTTAACCTCAAATGGCCAGTGTTTTTCCTCTTCAAAATTACCTTGCGTTTATATGGAAAATATGACACGTATGTCTATAGGTGTACACATTCTGTCCTCTGATGGAATGTAAGTTCTTTGAGGGAAAGGACTATTTTACTTTGGTCATTGTATGTTCAATGCCTTGCATGGTGCCTTGTACACAGTAGACATTTAATAAATGCTCGTTGTTTGATAGTTGGCTAATGACCGGGTGTGGGCTTCTTTCCTCTTTGACAGCCTTTCTGGCAATCCTGTTTGGCTTTCTCTCTTTCTAGTTTCATTTGAAGCTTAGCCGGGGATATTTCACAGCTGGTTATTGATTTGTAGCTTTGGTCTGTTTTAATCTTAGAGGGGAGTGGAGATCCCAATTTGCTGTTTCCCGCCATTCTTCTTGAGCCTAAAGAAAACAGCTCAGCCAGTTCCTGCCCCCAGGATACTCTCTCCTTCTTAGCTCCCTCTCCCTCCTTTCATCTCCATTCTTCAGTGGGCAAGCTTGATACCATAACCTCAGTCTGTGTGTGGCCTGGCTCTGCAGGTATGCTGAGAGACTCAGAGTCTTCATGTCAATCAGGATATTTTAAACAACATTTCAAAAATTGAAATTGTTTTGATGTTTTTTGTTTTCAAAGTCAGTTCTGGACATCTCCTTCCTCTGTCTTCAAGTAAACCTTTCATGGCAATGAAGAAAGATAATTAAGTGAAACCAACCCCTAAACAGTGACCATACCTGCCCCTGTATGCAACATTCAATACCCATCCTCCCCTATCTAGGTGCCAGAGTGGATAAAGTGCTGGGCCTGGAGAGACACAGACCTAAGTTCAAATCCAGCCTCAAATACTTACTAACTGTGTGACCCTGAGCAAGTCATTTAACCTCTGTCTACCTCAGTTTCCTCAATTGTATAATGGGGATTATAATAGTGTCTACCTCATAGGGTCGTTGTGAGGATCAAATGAGATTATATTTGCAAAGTACTTACCACAGTGCCTGGCTCATAGTTGGTGCTTAATAAATGCTTGTTTCCTTCTTCCCTTCCTTTTTTCTTCCCTCCCTCCCTTCTTTCCTCCTTCCCTCCCTTTTTCCCTCTTCTTCTTCCCTCCTTTCCCTCCCTCCCTCTCTCCCTCCATCCCTTTCTCTCTCCCTCCATTCCTCTCTCTCTCTCCCTCCCTCCTTTCCTTCCTTCCTTCCTACCTTCCTTCTTTCCTTCTTTCCTCTCTAAGAAAGAGAGGGAGATAACATTTTCTCACTTTTTCTCTGCGGCCAAGAGTGTCCATTACAATTACATAGCATTCCACTTCATTTCAGCGTTCTTTCCATCTATATGACTGTAGTCATTGTGTAAACTATTTTCCTAGTTCACACATCAGTTCAAACAAGTCTTCCCAAGTTTCTTAGAACTCCTCGTATTTGTCATTTCTTACAGAGCAGGAATATTCTATATCACACCAAATGAGATAATCTATGTAAATTGCTTTGCAAACCTTAAAGTACTATAGAAACACCAGCTGCTATTGCTTTCATATACCACAATTTATTCATAGTGGCGCTTTTATGGTAGCCAAAAAAGTGGAAAACAAGTGGGTGCTCATTGCCTGGGGAATGGATGGATATTTGTTATGGATGGATTCTGACCTCCTTGGGTTATAAGCCTAGGAGCTGGATCTCTTGGTCAAAGGGTAGAAACAGTTCCAGAATATTTCAAAAGCAGATCCAGACCTGAAAGAAATGAAACATCCAAGAGCAGTAAGCTCTCTCCAGGATCTTGACTGCTTGGTAACAACACTAGAAACAATTCCATCAAGAGTTCCCAATCAAGAAAACTGGAGTAGTAGGAAAGGAAATCCTCCTTCTTGGATGACTTAGGTTCAGCACTTATAGAACACTCTGTGTGTATGTGTATGCATATATATATACTTGTATGTATGTATATATAGATATAGATATTGGACAGTAGTTGGTGCAATATATAAAGTTCTGGACTTGGAGTCAGGAACACTCATTTTCCTGAGTTCAAATCCAGCTTCAGATACTTGTTGTGTGACCCATGGCAAGTCACTTAACCCTGCCTGCCTGTTTCCTCATCTGTAAAATAAGGTAGAAGGAAATGGTAAACCTCTCCAGTATCTTTACCAAGAAAACCTCAAATGGGGTCGTGAAAAGTTGAACACAATTGAAACGACTGAACAGGAACAACTATATGTGTGTATACATATCCATTTTATCCTCACAACTACCTTGTGAAGTAGGTGTTATTATTATACTCATTTTACAGATGAGTAAACTGAGATGAAGAAAGTTTACTTGACTTCTCCAGATTCACACAGCTAGTAAGTGTCTGACGCTGGATTTGAACTCAGGTTTTTCTGATTCCAGGACCAGAGCTCTTACCCATTTCATCACCTAGCTGCCTAGAGGCATGATGCTGGTAGCTAAACCAAATGATTTTTTTTTAAAGAATAAAATTTTATTGATATCTTTTGTTTTTAACATCACCAAATTTCTCCCAATGTCCCTCTTCCTTCCCATTCCTAGAGAGCCATCCTACATAACAAAGATTATTTTATAAGAAAAAGGGGAAGAAGAGGTGAAAAAATCAGCAAAAGCTATCAAATGACTTCTCTAAATGCCTTCCAAAGCTATGGTTCTTTCATATTCTGTGTATCTTATATATGTGCAGACTGCACAAGCCACCTAATGTTGCTGGGTCTTAATATAATAATAAGAGGAACAACTGTAACTCAAATTATCTATGTAGCACTTTAGAGACTTTCTACATAACAACCCTGTGATGCAGATATAGAAAGAAAAAAATATCCCCATCTTAGGAGTGAAGAAACTGAGACTCTGAGACATTAAGTGACAAACTCCAGGTTGCATAGTTATGAAGTGTCAGAAATGGGATCTGAACCTCAAGTTCTAGGCTACTTCCACTACCATAAAATGAAGAGGATGCATTGGATAATCTCTAAAGAGTCCATTCAGCTCTGAAAGTCAGTAATATTTGAATATAGCCCATGTCTAGAATTAATTAATGTCAATGTTTGCTGGTTAATCTCCATATTAAGAAAAACAACCGGTTAATATGGATGGGATAATACTCCAAGCATGTGATGGGCATTAGATAATAAGCATAGGTAGGGGTAAAATAAGTCATAATATGCTTTTGAATCACGTAAAAATACCTGCACTTGGAATAAAGTAATTAAAAATAAGGTCATTTGAATGGGAATAGAAAGGAGTATACTTATTTTTTAGCTGTGTGTGACACTTTTATGAACATTGACCATGTATTAGAGCACAAAAATCTTACAGACAAATGCAGAAAAGAAGAAATATTGAATGCATCCTTTCCTGACCATAATACAATAAAAATTACATTCAACAAAGGGCCTTTGAAGCATAGATTAAAAATTAACTGGAAACTAAATAACAATCCTAAAGAATGGGTGGGTCAAATAACAAATTAAAGAAACAATCAATAATTTCATTAAATTTAATGACAACAATAAGACAACATACCAAAACTTGTGGGACATAACCAAACTAATAATTATGGGGAAATTTATATCTCTAAATGATTAAATCAATAAATCATAAAAAAGAACAGATCAACAAATTGTGTGTGCAAGTTAAAAAAAACCCTAGGAATCCAATAAATTAAAAATCCCCAATTAAATACCAATACAGAAACCCTGAAAATCAAAGGAGAGATTAACAAAATTGAGAGTAAAAATAATGACTGAATTAATAAATAAAAGTAGGAATTGGTTTGTTGTTTTTGAAAAATCAACAACAGATAAACCATTGGTTGATTTGATTTAAAAAAATAAATAAACCAAATTACCAGAATCAAATATAAAAAAGAATTCCTAATCAATGAAGAGGAAATAAAAATAATTATTAGGGACTATTTTGCCCAACTATATGCCAATAAAATTGACAATCAATGAAACAGATGAATATATAAAAAATATAAGTTGCCCAGATTAACAGAACAGGAAATAGAATACTTAATAGCTCTATCTTAGAAAAAGAAATTGAAGAAGTCACAGATGAACTCCCTAAGGGAAAAAAACCCCCCCGGGAATAGACGGATTTACAAGCAAATTCTGCCAAACATTTAAAGAACAAATAATTCCAATACTGCATGCACTGTTTGGGAAAAGTAGGTAAAGAAGGAATCCTAGGGACAGCTAGGTGCCGCAGTGGATAGAGCACGGGCCTGGATTCAGGAGGAACTGAGTTCAAATCCGGCCTCAGATACATAACACTTACTAGCTGTGTGACCCTGGGCAAGTCACTTAACCCCATTGCCTAGCAAAAACAAAAAACAAACAAAGAAGGAATCCTACTAAATTCCTTCTATGAAACAAATATAGTCTTATAGCTAAACCAGGAAGTCTATACCCAAACTAAGAAGAGTCAAAACAGAAAAAGAAAACTATAGACCAATTTCCTTAATGAATATTAATGTAAAATTTTTATATACAATACTAGCAAGGATGTTAACAGGAATATATCATGAAGATCGTACACTATTACTGGGCAGGATTTGTACCATGCATGCCTACATGCTGGTTCAATATCAAGAAAACTATATATAACAACAACAACAACAAATCATGTAATTATTTCAATAGATACAGAAAAAGCAAATACTTGCTATAGCAATGAGACAAGAAAAAGACATTGAAGGAATAAGCATTGGCAATGAGGAAATAAAACAATCACTTGCAGATGATATAAGAATTTACTTAAAGAACTGTAGAGAGTAAACTAAAAAACTAATTGAAATAATGAACAACTTCAGCAAAGTTTCAGGATATCAAATAAATCCACACAAATAATCAGTATTTCTATATATTTCCAACAAAACCCAGTAGGGAGAGATAGAAAGAGAACTTCCATTTAAAATAGTAACAGACAATGTAAAATATTTTGAAGTCTACCTGCCAAGACATGCACAGGAACTAAATCAATGTAATCACAAAATATTCTTTATACAAATAAAGACAGATCTAAATTACTGGAGAAATACTGATTTTTCACGGGTAGGCTAAGCCAACACAACAAAAATTAAAATACTACCTAAATTGATTTGCTTATTTAGTGTCATACCAATCAAATTACCAAAGAATTACTTTATAGAGCTAGAAAAGAAGTCATGACAAAATTCATCTGGAAGAATATCAAGGGAATCAAATTTTAAAAAAAGAAGTAAGGGGGACTAGCAATACACGATCTCAAACTATACTATTAAGCTGCAATCATCAAACAATTTGGTACTGTGTAACAAGCAGAGTTGATCAGTGGAATAGCTCGGGTACACAGTATCCAAAAGCAGATGAACACATCCTACTGTTGATAAATCCAAAGATCCCAGCTGTTGAGGCAAGAACTCACTATCTGACAAAAACCTTTGGGAGAGGCAACTGGGTGGTGCAGTGGATAGAGCACCGCCCCTGGATTCAGGAAGACCTGAGTTCAAATCCGACCTCAGACACATAACACTTAGTAGCTGTGTGACCCTGGGCAAATCACTTAGCCCCATTGCCTAGACAAAAAAACCAAAAAACAAAACCCCACAAAACAACAAAAACTGTTGGGAAAACTAGAAAGTAGTATGGCTGAAATTAGGCATAGACCAACATCTCATACCATATACCAAGATAAACTCAAAATGGATTTATGATTTAGACATAAAGAGTAATATCATAAGCATAGTAGTGGAGCATGGAAGAAATTACCTGTCAGATCTGTGAATAAGGGAAGAATTAGTGACCAAATTAGTAACAAAACATCAAGAGATTCACGTTAGGGAAAAGGATCATTTTGATTACATAAAATTAAAAAGCTTTTGCATAAAGCCAATGCAGATAGAATTAGAAGAAAAGCAGGAAACTAGGGGAAAAATCTTTGCAACAGATTTCTCTGAAAAGTCTCATTTCTAAAATACATAGGAAACTGAGTCAAATTTACAAGAATATGAGCCATTCCCCAGTTTTTAAATGGGCAAAGAATATGAATACTGAGTTTTCAGATGAAAAAAATCAAAGCAATCAATAATAATATGAATAAATGCTTCAAGTCACTACTAATTAGAGAAATGCAAATTAAAATAACTCTTAAGTACCACCTTACACCCATCAGGTTTACTACAATGACACATTCTGGAGGGAATGTGGGAAAATAGGTACAAGAAAGTACTATTTCTGGGGCTGTGAGTCCAAATATTCTGAAAAGCAATTTGAAACTATACCCTAAAAGCTATTAAATTGTACATAGCCTTTAGCCCAGTGATACCTGTCTATATATCTATACATCTCTCTCTCTCTCTATATCTATATATCTATATATCTATATATCTATAGTGATACTATATCTATACCCCAAAAAGATCAAATAAAGAGGAAAAGGAACTATATGTACAAAATTATTCATAATGGATCTTTTTGTGGTAGCAAAGAATTGGAAACTGAGGAGGTGCCCATCAATTGGGGGATAGCTGAACAATATGGTACATGAATGCGATGGAATGCTATTGTGCTGGAAGAAATGATGAAGGCGATAGTTTTAGAAAAGATGGGAAAGCTTGTATGAACTGGTACAAAGTGAAATGAGGAGAACCAGGTGAACAATTTATATAGTAACAGTAATATTGTAAAGATAATCAACTCTTAGCAACCCAACGGCCCACCACTCATAGTGAAACTTGCTATCCATCTCCAGATAGAGATCTGGTGGACTCAGAGTGCAGACTGAAGTATATTTTCTTCAACTCCTTTCTTTTTCTTGTTAATTTTCTTCTTGGAACATGGCTAATATGGAAATTTGTTTTATACATCTATACATATCTGTAATTATTTTTTCTTGCCTTCTCAATGGGTGGAAGAGAGGGTGGGGAGGGAGAGAATTTGGAAACGAAAATAAAATGTAATTGAATTTAAGAAATAAAAATAAAATCACCTTGGGCCTGAAAACCAGCTGGCAGATAACTGCTTGCTTACAGGCCTAGGCCTGGTCATAGGATATGCAGGAATGATTATCAGGATTAAAGATAGAGATACTTTGTGATTAATGTGACTAGTAGGGTTTGTGAGTTGGTAATTGGTCTTCCTGTTATGGAAAGATGATTTTTTTTTAACACAGGGGTAAAATAATTTCTTTACAATCTCTCTTGTGGCTTTCACATAAAAAAATATCTCTCCAATCCTTTACTTCACCCCTAATCTAAGCCGACTTCCTGGAATTTATTTTCAGGATCTTCTTGATTTCAGGGTGAATCAGATCCTTGGGAAAGCCTGGGATCCCTTTCTTCCAGCAGAGACACAGATAAATCCTTCTACCGCAGCTTAAGTGAAATGAGATAAGGTCCCCAAGTGGAGCTCCCTAGAATTTTAAAATTAGAAAAGGCAATATCCTAAAATCACAGAATTTTAGACCTATGAAGGATATTTCCTCTGACCTCATTCAATCTCTTCATTTTACAGAGGAGAAAACTGAGTAAGGGGAAACAACTTGTTTAAGGCCTAGAGAGAATTGCCCAACTACTTTCAACTACCCCTAATTTGTATTGGATTGGGGAATACATGCAATAAATTATTTTGTGGAAACTACTCTGCTCAAGAAGATTCATTGGCTCCCTCTGACCTCTAAACTAGACTACAAACTCCTCTGTCTGATGTTTAAAGCCCTTCACATTCTGGCTCTTATCTTCACTATCCTGTCTTTCCAGGCTTGTCTCATATTTTACTCTTCCACATACACTCTACAATCCAGCCAAACTAACTTCCTTTGCATCATAGGACCATAGATCGACCCTTTCATTTTAGAGAGTAGGTAACTGAGGTCTAGAGGGCTTAAGTGATTTACCCCAATTCACAAAGGCTTTAAATGGCATAGTTGTTATTTGAACCCAGTTCTTACTCCAAATTAAATTCTCTTCCCCATAATCCCATGTTTCTGTTCCCTAAACATGGCATGCCAACTTTAGGCTCTTTTTTTTTTTTTTGGCTAGGCAATGAGGTTAAGTGACTTGCCCAGAATCACACAGCTAGTAAGTGTTATGTGTCTGGGGCCGGATTTGAACTCAGGTCCTCCTGAATCCAGAGCCGGTGCTCTATCCACTGTGCCACCTAGCTGCCCCTCTTTTTTTTTTTTAATGATTATGTCTTTTTTAAAATCTTTTTTGGGGGTTACTTATTTAACATTAATTTAAAAAATTTTGAGTTCCAAACTCTTTCCATCCCTCCAACCCCTTCTACACTCTCTGAGAAGGCAAGCAATATAATACCTATTACACATGTGAAGTCATGCAAAACATATTCCTGTATTAGCCATGTTGCAAAAAAAGGCAAGAAAAATAAAGTGAAAAATGACATGCTTTGATCTGCACTCAGTTCATCATTTCTCTCTCTGGAGATGGGGATCATTTTTCATTATTAGTCCTTTGAAATTGTCTTAGATCATTAGGATAGCTAAATTGTTCACAGTTGGTCATTGTTACAATATTTTTGCCATTGTGTACAATGTTCTCCTGGTTCTGCTCACTTCACTGTGCATCAGTTCATAAAAATCCTCTCAGGTTTTTCTGAAGCCATCTCACTCATCATTTGTTACAGCACAGTAGTATTCTATCACAATCACATACCACGCCTTATTCAATTCCCCAGCTGATGTGCAGCCTCCTCAATTTCCTTTTCTTTTAGACTCTAAATCTTTTCCAAACCATTGCCCCATGCCTGAAATGCTCTCCCTCCTCACTTCTACCTCATAGAATCTCTAGCTTCTTACAAAATATAGTTTAGGTACCACCTCCTCCAAAAGATCTCTCTAGTACCTTCTCAGGTACCTGCTTCCTCCAATTACTTTGTATTTAATCTGTATGTATTTTGAATATACTCATCTATGCACGTGTTGTTTCCCTACCCCACCCCCAAGGAGAATGTAAATTCTTTAAGGATGGGGACTATTTGATTTTTGTCTTTATAGCCTCAGAAACTAGCCCAGTGCCTGGAACACAGTAGGTACTCAATAAATGCTTGTTAAATTGAATTACTGAATTAAAACCATGGTGGATTTGGATGAGGGAATCTTTTTTAAAAGAGAAGTTAGGTTGGAGTAGAAGGTAAGGGGAAAGATATTTAATTTTTTAGTTAATCTTTTTCAATTATCAAGAATTTATTTTTTCTTCTCAATGTTCCCCTCCAAAAAAAAGAAAAAGAAAAACCATTGTAACAAATATGTATAGTTAAGTAAAACTACTTCTCATATTAGTCACGTCTAAAAATGTGTCTCATTCTGCACCCTGAGTCCATCCCCTCTCTGGAGGTGAGGAGCATGCCGATTTATCATAGGCTTTCTGGAATCATTGGTCAGAATTCTTAAGTTTTTCAAAGTTTTCAAAGTACAATGTTGTTGTTATTATACAAATTGTTCTCCTCGTTCTGCTCACTCCACACAAATCTTCCTAGGCTTCTTTGAAAACTTTGGTCATTTTTAATGGTACAATGGTATTCCATTATATTCATGTTCAGACATTCCCGAGTTGATTACATCCCCTTGGTTTCTAATTCTTTGTCCCTACAAAAAAAGTTGACCATAAATATTTTTCACTCATATAGGTCCTTTTCCTCTTTTCTTTGTTCTCTCTGGGATATATGCTTAGTATGCGTATTGTTGGGTCAAAGGGTATGCACAGTTTAATGGGTGTGTGTGTGTGTAATTCCAAATGGCTTTCCAGAACGGCTGGTCCATTTCATAGCTCCAGAGTCTGGTGGAATATTAAAACGCTTACCAGGGGCTGGGGTTTAAGATGTGTCCCTGGGTTCTTGCTGATTAACTTGAGGACATGGCTTCTCTTAAAGGAGTGCTCTCCCCCCGGAGCAGTAAAAGATCCTGGGGAAGGAGGGGAAGCTCACTCAGGAACAAGAGAATAAAGGGAGAAGAAGAGGGAAGTGTGAAGCTGAGGACAACTGGGATGAGGACTTCAACATCCTGGCTCCTGGACATTATTGAGCATGCCCAGGGGGGGTTTGCCTCGTGGTAACTATGAACCAAGTATATTAATAAGGGTGATTAGTAATCACGATGTGTGAATAATAAGGGGATGGTTAATTGTCCCGGTAATGACGAGCAGTAGCTGCTGGGGGAGTATCCTTGGGAGGCTGAGTAGTGGGGGAAGTAAGTCTGGAAAGAGAGGTTAGGACCTTATTACCTATGTGACATATGGCAAGTTATTTAACCTCTGGGCCTCAGTTTCCTCAAAAATAAAATTAGAGAATTGGTCCAAATGATGTTGTAGGTCCCTTGTAGCTCCATATCTATGATGACTCCATGACCCAGTTGTGGGAAGCCTTGAATGCTAGACAGAGCTGTTGGATTTCATTTTGTGGGTATGGAGGAGTTGTCGACGTTTTTTGAATGGTGGCTGAGGGACGTGATGAGAGACTGGAGAATTCTAGTCATGGTTCCCCTCTCTGAGCCTCAGTTTCCTTCTCTATAAAATGAAGGAATTGGACTAGCAGAAACAATTAGATTCCATCAAATGCAATTCAGCAAACGTCCGGTAAACTACCATGTGCAAGTCAGTGAGGTCGTCTGGCACAGTACATTCTTGGGAGTGAAGAAAGACTGGGTTCAGGTCCTGCCTCAGACACATACTGGGGTATAATCTAAAAGAGGGGTTCTTAACCTCTTGAGTCATGGACCCCTTTAGCAGACTGATGAAGGCTTTTCAGAATATGTTTAAAGGCATAAAATAAAATATATGGGATTCCAAAGGAAATAAAATATATTAAAATACAATTATCAAAATGTTTTACAAAACAAGTTCCTGGGCCCCCAGTTAAGAACATCTGATAGATGCTCCCTAGATCCCTTTCATCTCCTGCATTCTCTGATTCTCTGCCCTATGACCAAAACTGAGGTCTTCTGATATCTAGTCCAACATTTCTTTAAATGAAACAGTAGTTAGTGTTGACCCAAGAGTCAAAAGTCCTAGGTTCTCTTCCTAGCTCTGTCCCTATCTATGTGACATAGGACAAATAATTTTTCTTGTTTAGTCAATCAGTCGATGCACTTATTAAACACCTACTGTGTACTAGGCACTGTGCTGCGCAATCAGGATATGAATGCAAAGTGAAATACTTTTGGCCTTCATGGAGCTTACATTCTAATGGGGAAGACGTAGTATTCATATATGAGTATACAGGAAATAGGTGTAAAGCAGATATAAAGTAACCTTAGAGAGAGAGAGATTTAGGTTGGTCACTAAATGATCTCTAGTGTTCTTTTGGGGCAGCTAGGTAGTGCAGTAGATAGAATGCTGAGTCTGGAGTCAAGAAGACTAATTTTCCTGAGTTCAAATCTGGCCTCAGACAGTGACTAGTTGTGTGACCCTGGGCAAGTCACTTAACCCTGTGTGCCTCAGTTTCCTCATCAGGAAAAAAAACGATATGGAGAAGGAAATGGCAAAACCACTCTAGTATCTTTGCCAAGAACCTCCCCCCCCCCCCACCGCAAAAGGGGTAATGAAAAGTCAGACCCGACTGAACAATAACAATAGCAAATGTTCTTTTCAGCTCTGTGAATTCAGGGCAAACAAATCACCTCCATTCTACTCTTTCCTAACCCCTTTAGACCAGGGTTTTCTCTAGGTGACCCCTAAGGTGAAAAGGAATGAATATCTCCTCTCACTCTTTCTCTCAAGAACTCTCCCACTCTTCTAGTTGTAATAACTCAGCCCAGGGTTCCAGGATCAGCTTCTGAGCAGCAAGACTGTATTTCTCCACAGGGCAATGGTGACTGTGTCCCAGGGGAGTATGCCCTGGATGTCCTCTTCTGGGAGTGGTGGCCTGAACGCTTGGTTAGGACATTCTGCTCTGTGGCCCAATTTCCTGGTGATGGATCTCACACGTTGGGGGAGATTTTTTTTTGACACTGGGCTTGAAGTGGTAGGAGAATTGGAATTTCTTTTATTGTCTAGTCCTACTTCCCACTTAACTGCAGAGAAATTACAGTTGCTCTCAGAGCAGGGATGCTTGCTGGGACGCTCCCAAATCCGGGAAACTTAGAAACACAGAATAGAATGTCCCAGATGAAGTCTTTGGTGAGCTCCACCCTGCCCACTGGGTACTTTCAGCATCTCCCATATTCACAGAAGCATAGAATCAGAGCTGAAGAGACCCAGAGGTCAACTAGTACAAAACCCTCATTTTACAGATAAGGAAACAGAGGAGGTCTGGAGAGATGAAGTCACTTGCCCAAGGTCACACAGGTAAGAAGTAGAAGAGTCACATTCAAATCTAGGTCCTCTGACTTCTAATCTAGTGCACTTTTCAGATCTGCTTTGGCAAAGGAAGTTTCCTCCCTGGGAGTTCCCTATACCTATGGATGGGTCTGGTCACCCCCCCCCCAAACCCCCCCCCCCAAACTGGCCCATAAAACACTTTAGTAAAACAATTTTTGCAACTAAGGTTTGCAAAGTAAAAACATGCATTATATCATATGATCCTCATAATAGTAATTATAACATAAAACCTTTTTTCCAGATGACGGAGTTGAGGCTCAGAACTTATGTGACTTGTCCAGGGTCACAATACAGCTAGTAAAGTGTCAGAGGTAGGATTTGAACCAAGGCCTCTGCTGACACTGAAATCTTGGTTCTTTCTACTTTGCCATGTTGAGTTACAGAACCAAGTGCTGTGATACTGAAGGAGGAATGTGATTTAACACAGTGTAAGCAAAAAAACCAAAAACCAAACAACCAAAAAACTGGTTGAGGACGAGGTGGGAAAACAGTTTACCTGGAACCTGGATTACACTCACAGGGAAAGCCCCCAGAAAAAGACATTGAAAAACCACTCCTTACTGGTGGATAAAAATGGCTAGGAGACAGAATCAACAGTGGCCCGTGTAGATGCACTGTGTAAGCTCTAGGCCAGTGCTTCCCCCCCCCCCCACCTTGGCAGAGGCTGCTGGAGTGGTGACAGAAAAAAAATAAAAATTAAAACTGAATTAAAAAGAATATTCCTATTTCCTCTCCTCCTTGCACTTTCCACCTTAATTTTATTGCAGCTTCCTTCTCATTTTATTGACTTTTGGGAACGCTGCCATGAGATTTAGTGTGTGCAGTGCTTGGGGAAGGGAATGGATGTGCCTAGACTTTCGTTTCCAATTAATCCCTCTTCGGGTGATGGAGAAAGAGGTAGGAGACACAGGCTAGCAACCCCTGAGGCTCCTTTTGGGGTACCCTTCCCCTTGTCCCACCCAAAGAGAGTATCCCTGATGTTTTTTGAACAAAGTGAAGAAAAATTAGCTAAATCCACTGGGATTGAGGTGTGTGTGGATGGTTACTGGGTTTTGCTGCAGGGGTCATTTTGTGTGTGTGTGTGTGTGTGTGTGTGTGTGTGTGTGTGTGTGTGTGTAGGAGGGGGACAACTCCCTTGGTTGTTGTCTCCATCACCTCCTGTAAACTTCCTCCCTCAGTTCCCTCCATAAACAGACCTGAAAAGAGATCTAAAATTCTCACTTTAAAGTTATTTTGGAGGCATTAAAATTTGGGCATTACCACAAAATGAGTCTTCCCCCAGTTCCTCAACTCTTCCCAATTCTCCATCCTATGTCCTAGAATGAAGGTTCTCATGCATGAAACAGATCTTTAATTTTTTCTTTTTCTTTTTTTGGTGCAAGGAATTAAAAAATCTTACTTCCATGTTTTCTTCAGTTTGTGGGGGAGGGGGTTTATCCTCCCCCCCTTTTCCCCTCCAAGAAATCTCAAATATCTTTTCTTCATCCACTGTGCACTCCTGTGATTTCCTTCTGACCCTAATGGCTCAGGGTTTTTCCTCAGTATTTAAGGAAACAAGACAGAGGTAAGTAGCAAAAAAAAGCGGCAGTTCCTGTTTACCCTGCCAATTTCGGTTGATAGCTAGGCTGCATTGAAATTAACTCGGCTGTTGTCTAATGCTGCGGAATGTTTACCGCTGGAGAGAGGAGATGGATTGTAGCAGCCAATTACTACCTCACACAGCCTGAATGGTGACCACTCGAGGACCCGCCCCGGGCCTCACTGATGAATCCCAGATTGCATTTGGCACTGCCTGCCTTCTGCCTCTCTAGTGGATCAGGGACCGGGAAACAGAAGAGGGAGGACCCGAGGGTTAGTGGTCTTTTTTATGCAAAAAAAATCCCTTTCTCTGGATCCATTCATACCCTACACTTCCTGACGTCTTTTCCCCTTCCGCTCTCCGTCCCTGTATTCTTTCTTACCTCTCAGTCCTCACACCTGCTGATTCTCCAATTCTGTTTCCTCCATCCCTTTCCTTTCCCTGACCTCCATCCTTTCCCTTCCCTCACCAGCCACTCAATATTCCCTATTCTTTTTTATCTCATTCCATCTCCTTCCTCTACTCCTTCCTTCATCCTATTTTCTCCTTTCCCCTCTCTGGTCTCAGTTTCCCGTTCTTTAAAGAGAGGGGGATTGAACTAGGTCTCTTCTGCATCTGATATTCTATGGGTTTATGATGCTAAGCCTTTCCTCCTCTTCCTCCTCCTCTTCCTCCTCCTCCAATACTCAGCAATAATTTTATTTAACTAAGCCTAGACCAGTGATATCAGTCCCAAAGTTTACAAGAAAAGGATGCTGAGTGCCCCCTGCTCTGAAACCTGGATTCACTAATAACCCCATCAGAGAGACCTACTGGTGGAAGTTATGGGGCAACCCTATCCTAGGCTCTGTCCTAACAATAGAAACACAGAATTCAATGAAAGCAACAAGTATTCTGTGTTGAAAGATTCTGTGCTGGCAGGGGCAGAGTTGGGGTGTAACACCCATTTCTTAGTGTCTCCTCTCTCAACTGTGCTGGGATAAAAGGTTCCATTCTTGTAAAACTGGTTTGTGCATTTCACTAGTCTTTTCAAGGCACACCATGTCTTCAAAGACCTCTCTTCGTACTTATAGACATGCCTGGAAAGCCTGGCAGAGAGAAATGATTTCTGGGGAAATGAAGTCAGCAATTGGACTGATTCTTGTTTTTCTCTCTCCCTGTCTTTCCTTAGGACTCACAGGATGATAGAATTTTAGAGCTGTAAGGGAGCTGGGGGCAGGGAAATGAGCCCTGGATTTAGAGAATTTGAGTTTGAATACCGATTTTGCTACTCCCTAATTATTCCCTACCTTATCCTACCTGGCGTCAGTTACCTTCTCTGGGCCTCAGTTTCCTTGTCTGTAAATTGAGAAGGTTGGACTCCATGTCTTCCGAGGTCTCTTCCAGTTCTATTTTACGAACCGATCACCTTTAGAGATGGTTTAGTCCAACCTTCTCATTTTAGAAGTGGGGAAACTGAAGCTCAGAAAGTGGTAGAGACTTGCCCAGGGTCACACAGGCAGTGACAAATTTCGTGCTTCTTTTTCTTCTCCATCTTTCGACCTCCTTTCCCCCAATATTTTTCCTCTTTTCCCCTTTCACCTTCTCACTTCTCTTTTCTCCTTCCCTATTATTTTTCTCTCCACTCTCTCTTCTTCCCAGCTGCTCTCCATCATTCTTCTTTTTCTCTTTCCCCCAGTCTGTTCTTCATAGGCCTTTCTCCTCCTCCATCTTCCTTCAAGGTCCCTCCTCTTCCAACCCTCATCCTCCTCCCTCAGGCCACTTTTCTGCGGAACCCTCCCCTCCACCAATTCCTGCCAGGATTGAAAACCCCAACAGACCAAAGGGTCCCTCCCCTTCTCCTAGTCTATGAAGGTCGCAGACAACCCAAGGACCTCAGCCCTCCGGCCCCCGCCTCCAGTCCCGCACCAAATATCACCATTAACGTGTTTGTTTTTATTAGACCCACAATAAACATAATGGGTGATGAGTGAGCTTCCTAATCATTCTGATGAATATTCATAGTGAGTCAGACTTTTAAAAGAAGGCGGCGGAGTGGAGGCTGCGGGGCTCGTGGAGAGAAGCCGCGGGAGGCAGCCCTAGGCTCTCTGCACTGCAGGGGGGAGGGAGTTGCGGGGGTTGAAGTGCGTGGAGGAGCAATGGGGGATGAAGGGAGAGGCTGACCGGGGTCCGGAGTGGGGGCAGTCCCAGTCGGTCGGAGGGGCTAGGGAGGCTTCGGGAAGAGGGGCCAACGTGACTCCTCCTTCGTGACCTTGGGACACCGAGCCAGGTGGGAGGAGGGAAAAGGAAGGGGGAAGGGAAGGGAGAACAGAGGAAAAAGACTGGAGAGGGGAACAATATGTCTGGAAGCCGCTGAGTTTTACGACTTTCGGAACCGCAGAGATGAAACAGAAATGCGTTTGCAGCAGTTCTCCGAAGCAAAAATAAGTCCCAGATTTAAGAACAACAAATCCTCCCTCCTCCCCAGCCGGGCGCGTTGCACTTGGGAGGGTTTGCTAAAAATCCTGTCCAGAGGTCCCCAATGAGAGGTTGCAAAGAGTAAGCGGCCCTCTGTCACTATCTCCGTCATTGTCTGTTTTCTTGTGTTGCTCTCATTGTCTGTTTCCCTCTCAAAGCTTTTCTGTCTCTCCTCCCCTCTGTCTCTGTCTCCCTCACTCTCTGGATCCTTTTCTCTTTTGAGGTTTCTCTCTTTTCTTTCCCTTTCTCGCTGTTTCTCTCTGTGTATTGCTTTCTCTTTCTCCTTTCCTTTCTCTGTATATTTCTTTTTGTATATCCCTTTCTGCCTCTCTCTGTTTCTCTTTCTATGTCTGTCTGCCTATTCCTGTCTGTCTGTCGATCTGACTGTCTCTTTCTAAGGGAAGTTCTTCTTATAAAAACTCTGGCGGGAGACCCTGGGATTGGATGTCATAAAGGAGAGAGTGTGACTTGTGAATTAAGAGATTTAGTCACTTGTAGAATGACTTTATTTTATAGCGACTTCCTCCCCGTCTGAGTGATGTTGCGTGCATTGGTTGTATTTATAACTTAATAGCTTTTCTCAATTTTATTATACTTTTTATGATACTTGTGGCTTTATGGGACTTCATAATTTTTCTCAGATTCATTAAATTCAGCTGAGGGTGGAGCTAATGAAGGGAGCAGGTACAAGATTTCCAAGAAGGGAGCTAAGGACTCGGTGGTATCCTCCCCTTCGCGCCCCCTCCCAGCTAAGTCCTCACGCCTACAAATCTCTGCCCGTCTGACCCCAGAATGGTCTGTAGGGAGCCAACCCAAGACGCAAAGGAAGCCAGGCTGTGACCTGGACTTCTGAAGACCGATAACATTTGAATGCTTCCCGGCCCCTGTGGTCCCCGTAGGGGTGCGAGTCAATTCCTGATGTGCACTCATTTAAGGTGGTGGTGGGGTGCCTACTTTTTGGGCGCCCATCCGTGCGAGGAAGAGTTTCCATGGACTGTGAGCAGGGCGGAGCTGGGGAACCGGGAGATATTGCAGAACCGGAAAACTACCGTAGTGTTCTGCCCACTGGGGCAGGGAAAGGCACAAACAAGCTTAGACTGTCCCTTCATTATTGTCGGCGGTGATGAGGGGTGAGTGAGAGAAGGGCACTTGGCTGCTTCGGGGCAGCAATAGCTGGAGGGCTAGAGAAACTCTAACGGCCTACCGGGGGACCTCATCCCACCTCATCCCACCCCGATCCACTCACCCACCTAAGGTTCAGACAGAAAGTCATCCTTAGAAGTAGCAGAAACAGGTGATGATTAGGGGATTGCCAGAGATTTGGGATATTTAGAGAGTTCAGATTTCTCAAACTGCTCAAGCACATCCCATTGCCAAAGCTCACTTAAGGGAAGAAGACGAAAGAGAGGGAGGAATTAGAGGGAGGGAGGGAGGGAGGAGGGAAGGAAGTCAAAGAAAGAGGCAAGGAGGACCAGGATTTCAAATACTCGCTTGGGAGGAATGTGTGAGAGGATGGACCCTGGTCAATGGAGGGACCCAGGTCAGCAATGCTTGGGTGGAGTGAGGAGAGTACCATGTGATGGCAGTGGTGGTGAAAATATTAGCCTTTGGAAAGGATAGTAATAATCCACATTTATATAATACTATAAAGTTTGTATTCATTTTTCATTCTATCCTGCTGACAACTCTGTGAGATTGGTACTCTAGGTATTATCATCCCCACTTTCCAGATGAAGAAACTGAGGCTCAGACCAATTAAGTGAATGATCCAGCTAGTAAGTGTCCCTCATCACCAACACCCCCTTACCCCCCTTCACAGGGGAGGGGGGGGTTGGGTCTAGCTGGACCTAGGTCCAATCTAGATCCCTTGGGATCTCAGATTGAACATCTGGCCTCTATACCAGGGGAGAGGATAGAGAAAGGGGGAAAGGGAAGAGGGGAAGGGTTATAGCTGTTTGCAGCTTGGGAGGCAAGCATCCAACAAATGACATCCTAGGAGATGGAGACATTGGTTTTAGTGGTTTGCAGGGGTTGCTTCTACAAGCAAAGAATATTTCCTATTTTAAAATTTCAGCGCACTTTCTAGCACTCCATTATCTTGTTTTTACCATTTTGGGGGAGAGGGAGAGAAGGGAGGGGTGCAAACGCTCCATTGTAGAAAGCACCACATTCTTTGGAAGCTTTTATTTTTAAGGAAGGTCTGGTACACTTCCTGATGTGAATATAAGCAGGCTAAAAGGTAGGGGGATTGTAGAGAGCCGTAACTCCTATCCCTCCCTTCAATTGCTTCCACAGCATTGGGACTGAATCATTGAGTCAGGAGAAAGAACAGGGAATGAAGTAGGGGGAGGTGTGAAGAGGGAGAAAGCAGAGAGGACTTCTCTGGAGCTGCAGATCCGGTGACTCAATCCCAGTCTGTGGAAACATGTGAAGTGAGGGATGGGAGGGAAGGTGTATAGAGAAACCCTACCCAAGTCACTAGGAGTTGGAAGACTTCATTCATTTTATTCATACTTCAGTCCATCCAGAATGGGCACTCCTGGGGGATGGTGATTTTCTCTCTCATGTGCTAATATGGGTAGGGATCCTCTTTATAAAAGCAATTTGATGGTGAGATGGAAAGCGACCAGAATTTGAGGCAAACGACCTGGTTCTGCTATTTCCTAGTGCTTTGGAGATGAGGCTTTGGACAGATTCCTTTGTCCAAGCCTCAGTTGCCTTCTCTATAAAGTGAAAGGTGATTGCAAAAGTCCTTTTTGTGAAGCTTACATGCTATGCAACCAAGACCATGCACTGAGCTTAGCTCTGGGTTCTGTTTTCAGAGAGGGGGAGTAGAAAAGTGAATGAAAACACAGTACTTGTGTTGGAGAATAAGTGGCTTCCCTGGAGTGTTGGGTGAAATAAAGATGCAGGACAGTAGTTACTGGAAAGCTTTGAGCATTAGGCTAAACTATGCAACTTCTAAACAGGGTCAGAGAGCTCCCACTGCCTAGTTTCTGGGGTGAACATTATGGAGAAGGGTGATTTGAAGCCCTCAGGAGCCTTGGCTAATGTCCTGGTCAGGAAAGACTGGGTCAGAAAGTCAGTGAACCTGAGACCTGTTGGCTTTCCTAGAAGCCTCTCTGCCCTTTAGGCAGGACAAAACAGGGAGAACAGTGATTCAATTCGAAATCTACTCCACTGCTTTTTCTTACAATATTCATCAGTGTGGGAAAGGAAGCAACTAGTTTCCTAATCTTTCCATGACAGGCCACCGAGCTCTTCTGATCCATATTGTCTATATACTTATGGACTGATTAGCCTGCATTGAATTTATTTCACTGTTATTGTTCTCCAGCCAGTGTGTGTGTGTGTGTGTGTGTGTGTGTGTGTGTGTGTGTGTGTGTGTGTGTGTGTGTGCGCGCGCTCGCGAGCATTCTGTTTCCTCATCTAGAATAAAAACTCCCTGAGGGCAGGGACTCTGTTTTCTTTTTGCTGTTCTGCCTCTCGCTTTAGGGACTAGTACTTACTCTATAGAGTACATAGTAGGCACTCCATAACTGCTGAATGAATGAAGGGACAAGCTAAATAGACCCAAAATAAGCCCCAATAATACAATGACCCAACCCAAAGCCAAGCCTCCCAGACCTAAAATCTACCTTTTCACACTTCAAGGCTCTGCCTGGTGCCTTTCCCTGGGCACAGCCTCGATCACCCCCAGCCCTGCTTGGTGCCTTCATTACAGACCTCAGTCCAGGACCCTCATGATGCATTTATAATTTTTATTGTTATATCTTTTAATTTTATTTTGCTCTCCCCGCTGTCTTGAGCAGGGGAGATAGGGAGCTAGTATTTATGGCTGCTCCCAGCGACCTACCTCTCAGAATGTATGTATCAGTTAATTTAATCTCCCCCGGTTTTATTTAAACTGTTTTTCCTGCTTTACTCTCATTTCTTTGCCATCTCCCCTCCCCCAGCCCTTTGCTCACACCGCCCTCCTCCCTGTCCTTCCCCACCCTGGCTCCCCCTCTTCTCCTCTCCTTCCCTCCCTCCCCTCCTCCCTTCTCTTTACCCTTCTCCTATATCTTCAGACTTATTGCTTTTTCTACAGCGTTGTGATATCTTTCCTGTCTTCTCTTCATTCTTCTCTCCTTCCCTTCTTCTATATTCCCTTTCCTCCTTCACCTCTCCCTTTCCTCTGCTTTTCTTTTCCCTGATCCTCTTCCTTCTCCCTTTTACCCTTTTCACCCTTGCTCCTTTTCACTCTCCCCCTTCTTCTTTCTTTTACCCTTTTTCCTTCTTTTCCCCTTTCTCCTCCACTCTTTCCTCATATTCTTTTCCCATGCTTCTCCTTTTCCCCTTTCTCCTTTTTTTCTTCCTCTCCCGATTTTCTACACCTACCTCCTTTTCCTCTTCCTCTTTTTTCCTTTTTTTCAACCTTCCTCTCTCTTTTCTCTCTTTCCTTCTCCCCTCCCTCCTGCTGGTCCTCCCTGGGGGCTCCAGGACAGAGAAGAGGCCTCTTGGGCTGTGGTTGCTACGGAATCACTGGGCATCTCCCCGGCTTCCCCTCCTTGCCTCTCTGCCTCTCTCTCTCAGCCCCACTGCCTGATTGACATTTACAAATTACCCAGCTGAAAGTGTTCAATCTTTGACCCGCATGTTTCTGTTCAGCAATGAGTGAGATTTGCAAGCATTTTGTCATATAATTACTGCAAATCCCTTGAAAATTTTCCCAACAACGCCAGGATGAATGATAATTTGGGGCCAGCAGCCCTGGCCGCCTTCACTGGCGCAGGGGGATGCAAACCAGCCGCCACCGTAGTCTCTTTTATTTATTATTTATTTATTTGGGGAGTGGAGTGGCAGGGGGAGGAAGGGTAGCTGTTTGGCAGATTTATTTATTTTGCCTGGAGATTTCTGGGAAAACCCAAAACACACACACACACACACACACACACACACACACACACACACGCACACACACACACACACACACGCACACACACACACTCCTCTCCTCCCTTCTCATGGTATGTATGTTGTAAAATATTTGGATTGCTAGATTTATTTGCTTTACATGGGGTGTATTTGTGCTGATGTTATTGTATTGACTGGGTGAATTTTTTTCGTCGTCCTACAGTTTTATTGTTTGCCGGTCACACGCATTCATCACCTGCATTGTTCTCCAAAAAAAATTATACCTCGTTTCACTGTGCTCTTGCTAGGACTTATTGCATTAGTAGTTAAGTGCAGAGATTTGCTGCTACAAAGGCGCAGAACAATCCCCTTCCCCCAAGTCCCCAATTTGTTTCCAGGCCCCAATGCCTTGTGTTTCCAGAACTTTAGATTTTGTTGTCATTGCTGGGGAGAGGGGGAAATAAACACCTGCCTTTCAGGTGAAGCTGCAACCTGCCAGCTGGCTTTGCAGACCCTACTGATGACAGTCTGGTTAAGTAGTAAAAGCATGTGCTCAGAGTCAGAGGATGTAGATTCAAATTCTGCCACTGATGCTTACTGCTTGTGTGATCTTGGGCAAGTCACTTAAAGTGTCTGGGTCCCAGTCTCCTCATCTGTAAAATGAGAGGGTTGGAATAAGTGACCTCTGAGGTTCCTTGTGGCTCTAGAGTTACAATCCTATGGGGATAGGTGTAAGGGCAAGGGAAGCATAAAAAATAGATTCACAGAATCTCAGAGGTGAAAGATACACTCAGAGCATCTAGTTCAACATACAGCGGACCCAGAATCCTCTCTACCTAACAAATCGTCATCAAGCCTTGGCTTAAAGAGGCAAAATTGGTCATGAGTAAGTTCATTGACAGATCTATGATCTCATTGCCAGATATAGATCACTGTCTACCAATGTTTGCTTTCGTGGGTGAACTTTTATCCAGGTCTTGTAGTAAATAGGCAGTGTGGTCCCCTTGACCTCTTATGGACACCCATGGAGCACATGGGCTCTTGTTTCTTATTCTTGCTATCTCTTTTTTTGGTTTTGTTTTGTTACATGATTCTCCCATGTAATTCTTTTTTTTTTTTTGGTAATATGTTGCCACCTGCCATTACCCTTTGGGTAATGGGGTATATATTGTTATTTGGGGACTGCTTTATAGATGAGAGTGTGTAGAAGGTGCATGAGAACCCAGCCAAGTATGGTGTGGATTTCAGAATATGGCAAGTAGTCTGAGCTTGAGTTGGAGGTAAAAGCCAGTTTGCAAAGGTCCTGGGATGGGGAAGGTCCCTCTGGAATCTGAAAAGGACTGTATCCATGAGAAAATCACGGTATACTGGAAAGGATATTTTGGGGTCAGAGGCTGTTGTTGCTTAGTCGTTTCAGTCATGTCTGACTCTTTTTTGTTTTGTTTTTGTGAGGCAGTTGGGGTTACGTGACTTACCCAGGGTCACACAGCTAGTAAGCATCAAGTGTCTGGTCTGAAACCAGATTTGAACTCAGGTCCTCCTGATTTCAGGGCTGGTGCTCTATCTACTGCGCCACCTAGCTGCCCCCATGTCTGACTCTTTGTGACCCTGTTTGAGGTTTTCTTGGCAAAGATACTGAAGTAGTTTACCATTTTCTTTCCAGCTCATTTTACAGATGAGGAAACTGAGGCAAATCTTATTTGCTGGAGGGAAAGCCGGAGCTGGAAAGGGAAAAGGCAAACCACTCCAGTATCTTTGCCAAGAAAACCTCAAACAGGGTCATGAAGTGTCAGACAGGACTAAAATGACTCAATAACCGCAGCCACAATCTCTGACTCCAAAGTCAGTATCCTTTCCACTGTACCACAAAGGACTTGTCCAAGGTCACACAGCTAGTAAGTGACTGAGGCTGGATTTGAACTCATGAAGATTTGTCAGAGGATTTGGTGCCAAATTCTAGATTGGCTACTGAGTGTCTCTCTGCCTTTGTTTCCTCATCTGTAAAATGAAGAGGTCAGACTAAATGGCTTCTAAGATCTCTTCTAGTTCTAAATTTATAATCATGGATCGAAAACTGTGAGTCAGAAAAAGATAGGTCCAGAGAATTACCTAGAGAAGGGTATATTAATGCAGCAAGAGATGTCCAGATACCTTTTCAGTGCCATGAGCTCTTCTACCTCCATGATGGTTTCATCACTTGTGGGGCACTCCTGCCATGAATGATGTTGGATGGCTGGAGAAAACTGAACTGGTAGGTGCTGGGTTGCATTCTGTTTGGGAAAAATCAGAAATGAATAAGGTTGTCCAAGGGAAAGGCAAAGGGACAGAAGGTGAAAAGAGGAGAAAAAGGGGAAGAAAAAGAAGCAAATTGTTTCTTATTGCATTTCAGAGACATCCTTTGAAGAAGTCTTGAGCTGGAATAGACTTTAGATAGAGTAGGTGTTCTTGACTTTTTTTTTTTGGTGCTTCTTGGACCTTTTTGGCTGTCAGACTGAGGAAGCCTATGGACCTCTTCTCAATCATGTTTTTAAATGAAATTAAATAAATAAAATTTAAAAAAAATATTTTAAATAAAATACATAGTACTACAAAGGAAACCAATTATGTTTAAATGGTAAAAAACAAAACAAGTACATGGACTCAAGGTTAAGAACATCCTTGCCTTAGAGATTAAAACCAAATCCCCTCATTTTATAGATGAAGAAACAGAGTCCAGATTGTGACTTAACCAAGGTCACACAAATAGTATATAGCAGAACAGAGATTTCAGTCCGGGTCCTGTGGCTTCAAATCCATTGAATTTTTTTTTTTAAAGGTTATTGATGACTTTGTTGTTACATCACCTTCATTTCTGAATCCAGGGTGTTACAACAGTCTTACTGCAGTTTTAAGTTTTAATAGCTATAAAACCTTTCCTCCTCCTCTGTCTAGACAGTTATCTTTCGTAACAAAGAATAAAAAAAAGAAGGGGAAAAAACAGTTCAGCAAAATGAATAAATGAATAACAAAAGAATTAACAAATAAACCAAGTCTGGAAATACATGCAATGTTTATGCACCATAGTCCCCACTTCTGCAAAGAAGAGAGAGAGGAAATTTTCTCATATCTACTTTGGGACCAAACTTGATTATTGTAATTACACAGTGTTCAATTTCATTTTTTTAGGTTCTTTCTGCTTACATTATTGTAGTCGTCAAATATGTTATTTTCTTGGTTCCATTGTTTTTCCTACTATGCCAAGCTGCCTTTCATGTCTTTGGGGAATGGTAAAAACAGCATTTCTTGGCTTTCCCCTGGGATAAGGGTGGGAGAAACTGGGATGAGGCATGTATGGGGAAAGGAGTAGGAGGAACAGACTTATTGCACATAATAGGATGTTAGAAGGTAGTTTACCACTGTGTAATTATCATTACCAAACTCGGCTCTGGAGAAAAAGCCCCTCTCTCCCTTCTTTGCAGAGGTGGGGGACTATGGGTATAGAATAGTGCATATATTGTCAGACATGGTGGATGAGTTGTTGGGTTTTGTTGAACTGCTTTTTTTCTTCTTTCTTTTAAATATATATATATATATACACATATATATACACACACATATATATATACACATATATATTAACAAGGGATGGTTTACTTATTAGGGGGAAAGGGAGAGGTATATTTCAAAATGAAAATTATGGAAAAAACAAAAGATAAAAATAAGGGCAGCTAGGTGGTATGGTGAATAGAGCACCAGGCTGGGAGTCAAGAAGACCTGAATTCAAATCCAGTCCCAGACACTTACTAGTTATGTGACCCTGGGCAAGTCGCTAAACCCTGTTTGCCTCAGTTTCCTCATCTATAAAAAGAGCTAGATAAAGCATGGCAAACCACTCTAATATCTTTGTCAAGAAAGCCCCAAATGGGGTCAGGAAGAATCAGATATATAGAAATGACTGAATAAGAACAAGGTTTTTAAAAAAGATAGTTTGTGAGTCCAACTCTCTTAGCAGATCCACATCATTTGTTTTGTGCTCTACAGTGACCAGCACAGATGGGGTCTTTGTCACTGTCACTGATGACAATGATGATGCTAGACCCTTTACTAGCCTCCCAGTCTTCTGTCTTTCCTCTTCAATGCATCCCTCAGACTATTGCCTACATAATCTTCCTTATGTGGAGTCTGGTTACTTTACTCCTTCACTCAAAACCCTTCAATGGCTCCCTAATTGCCTGCTGAGTCCTATAAACAGCCAGAAAGTCAGTCAGTCAACAAGCATTTATTAAGCACCTACTGTGTGCCAAGCCCTTCATAATCTGGCTCCAATGTCTCACCTCTCACCACTCCCCTTCATGAACTCTAAGCTCTAGCTAAATTGGACCTTTGACCTTCCTTCCCTCTTGTCTTGCCTTCTTCATCTTCGTGTGGATTGGATGCCTGCTTCTGCTTCTCCCCTCTCCATATCCTCCACTTGCTGAGATTCTTCCTGTCCCAGCTTAGTTCAGGTACCCCCTCCTTCATTATGCCTCCCTATCATGCTGGCTAGAAGGAGAATTCGTCCCTCTTGAAGCAGATCATAACACTGATGGACTGCTCCTGCATATTTAACCACATTCTAATTTGTATTATAATAACTTGTGGTCATGTCTCAACCCTCCTTCAGTAGACTGCAAGCTACCTGAGGACAGAACTATGTCATTTTGCATTTTTGAATTCTGGGACCCTGCACATAGGAGACTTTATGTGTTATGTGCAATATAATATCATTTCTGGGGGAGAAGGAAGGGAGAATTTTCATAGCATTTAGAGCTGGGAGGGTCCTTAGTCCAATTTGTTTATTTTACAGATAAAGCCCATGGGCTGTACTAACTGCCTACAGTTAGCCAAAAAGGGGCCAAGCCAGAATTTCTATCTCAGCCCTCCGGTTCCAAGTCTGGTATGTGTTTCCCTTTCCCATACTGCCGTAGTTGTACCAATAGGCTCCTGGGGATCTGAAACCTCTGGGAAGCTGGAGAGGGAGATGGGATGGGAGAAATGAGTGAAAAGGTTCAATGCTGATTTATTAAGCTTAATAGATAAGGGCAGTCTCACAGCATATCATGAAGATCACCAAAGCAAGGTCATTATAGAAAGAGTAGTCAGGAGAGACTTGGGTTCCAGTCTTGGCTCCAACAGCTACTGGCTGTATGACCCTGGTGGAGTTGCTTAGTGTCTTCTGAGCCTCAATTTTCTCATCTGTAAAATGGAGATAATACTCATGTAGGTAGTTTGAAGAAGGTGCTTTGTAAATGTATATAAATGTGAATTATCATTATTATTATCCTCCGGTGATCATTTTCCCAGCCTCTGGTCAATAAAAACTCGAATGCTGGAGAAGTCTACACTTCACTACAGGGACTCTGTTGTCATAATAACTCTGAGATTTCTGAACTGCCCCATTCTGAATGACCACTTCCTCAGTGGGCTCTGAAAGGCAATATGTGGTGCCTGGATCTGGTGTCAGGAGACCTGGGTTTGAATTCCTCCTCTGCTATTTGCTACCTGTTTGATTTCCATCTCTAAACCTGTTTTCTTATAAATGAGGAACTTAAATTAGATATGGTATGTTGTACAGTCCTTTCAATCATTTTTGACTCTGTGACACCATTTAGGGTTTTCTTGATGAAGATATTAGAGTGGTTTGCCATTCCTTCTCTAACTCATTTTACATATGAGGAAACTGAGGCAAACAGGGTTAAGTAACTTGCCCAGGGTCACACAGCTAGTAAGTCTCTGAGGCTGAATTTGAACTCAAGTCCTCCTGACTCCCTGCCCCGAATTCTATCCATTGCACCACCTAACTGCCAAATATAGTACAGTGGAAAAGATATTAAATTTGGAATCAGAATTCTTGCATTGAACAACTCGCTAGCTGTATGGCCTTTTGTAAAGTGCTTCTTCTTTCTGAATTTCAGTGTCCTTATCTGTAACAAGACGGGGATGGTCTAATCAAGCTCTGAGGACTCTCCCAGCTCTAAAAGTCTACACCTGTGAACAGAGGACCACTAAGGCACCCTCCAGCTGCCAGTCTGATGATTTGATGACCTCTTAATCAACCAGCTGTGCTCTCTGACTTTTTTTCCCTGCGTAATGTTACAGGCCTAGTTAGCTCCTCACCATCAACATCCTCCTGTTGGCTCCAAAAAGAGGGATCTGACTCCTATGCCATGACCTTTCTCACCAGCAGGTTCTTGTACCAGCCTTCCATCTGATCCCAGGAGACTGGGGAAGGTTCCCCATCGACTTGGCAACTTTGGAGATACCCAGAGACAGGAGGGGAGGAACAAGAAGACCTCTTTCAAAGCTTGCTCCCCTTGAGGAGTTGGGCGAGACAAGTGCATATGTGTGTGAGGCAATCTATCTGTGACACTAACAATCATCAACAGATTTTTACAGTATATTTAACAGATATTTAACAGGAAGATAACAGCCTTACCTCCCCATCTTATTAAATAGTAGGATTTAGAGCTGGAAGGGATCTTAGAGGTCATTATCTGATCTATTCTTCCTCTCCCCCCATTTTACAGATGAGCAAACTAGCATCAGCTAGTGGTGTAGTGGATAGAGTGGCAGGCCTGGGGTCAGGAAGACTCATCTTCCTGAGTTCAAATCTGGCCTCAGATATTTACTGGCTGTGTGACCCTGGGCAAGTCACTTACCCCTGTCTGCCTCAGTTTCCTCATCTGTAAAATGAGCTAGAGAAGGAAATGGCAAACTGCTCCTGTATCTTTACCAAGAAAACCCCAAATAGGGTTAGACACAACTGAATAACAATAACAAACTGAGTCTAAGACAGATTAAGTGGCTTTCTCTGGGCCTAGTTCCTGCCCTTCCACTTTCTTTTGATTTTACTCTTTTCCTTGGAAGGCACTTTACTAAAGCCCTTCAGCCCAGTTCCACCTCTCTCTGCTAGATGAGTTAAGTGTTAGGCAAGGCCTGATCTCTGGAGGTCCCTTCATGCCTTATCTCGTGTGTGTGTGTGTGTGTGTGTGTGGTGTGTGTGTGTGTGTGTGTGTGTGTGTGTGTAATAGTGGTTAGGAGATTATTACACCTGTCATGAGCCTCCCCTTTCCAAGCCTTCCTCTTTTCCTAGTGAGAAATAGAGATATTAGTGTGTGTGTGTGTGTGTGTGTGTGTGTGTGTGTGTGTGTGTGTGTGTGTGTGTGTGTGTGTGTGGTAGATGAAGGAGAGGAGAGATCGGGGCAGGAAACATTCTGCGCAAAACATTTCTCTCCACTTGCTCATCTGTCCCCTCCCCTCCCTGCCTCTCCAGCCCAGTGGCTTTCGAAGCTTCCTGCCAACACTGTAGACAGTGTTTTATGGAGAATTCAGAGATAAATCTGGCTCTGACACATCTCTAGAACTTCCATAGACACCTACTCATTTAATTCAATTTGCCCCTGGTGATGGGTGAGTACATTGGGAAATGAAATGGGGCTGATTTAAACATCTAGGCCCTGCCCCACTCCCACCCTCTCAGGGTTCCCCCCCTTCTTTCAGAACAAAAGAATACATAATTAAATTAAAAGAAAATGTGCTTCATAATAAACTTTATTTCCTCTTAGCAGAGGCAAGATTGTAATATCATATCTAAAAAAGGTTTTCCTTTGGGGATTCCCAGTCTATTTCAGCTAATTGTTTTTGCTCGTCCTCCTGGGAGCTTTGTAAGATTGAGGGTTAAAGGAGGCTGAGAGGGGCAGCCCACATGACCATCAAGGGCTTCTTGGACCTCCTTGAGAGCCACTGTGGCTTAATGGGGTAGTGAGGCTATACTGAGAGTCAGGAAGACTTGGGTTCAAATCCTGTCTCAGACATTTATTACCTTAAGTCAATTAACTTCTCTGGGCCTCAGTTTCTTTATCCACATAATACCTTTATGTACGTGATTGGCCTCTAAGTTTCCCTGCAACTACTGTCTTGGGCACCAGAGATTTAAGAGCTGGAAAGGATCTTGGAGGCAGGGGTTCTTAGCTTGAGGCCTGTAAACTTAAAAAAAATTTGTTAACAACATTTGTTATTAACAATATCTCAGTAGAATTAGTTTCCTTTGCTGTCCTGTGTATTTTATTTTATGCATTTAAAAACATGATTCCCATGCCCTCCTCTGCTCTGACTACTGATCTCCTTAGCTTCCTTTAAGTCCCAACTAAAATCCCACCTTCTATAGGAAGCCTTCCCTAACCCTTCTTAACCCTAGTGCTTTCCCTCTCTTTGTTATTTCATACTTATCCTGCATATAGTTTGCTTTGTATATATTTGTTTGCATGTTGCCTCCTTGAATTATAAGCTCCTTGAGGGCAGGGACTATCTTTTGCCTCTTTTTTTGTATCCCCAGTGCTTAGCATAGTGCCTGGCATCTAGTAGGCACTTAACAAATTTTTTATTGAATTTGAATTGAATTGAGAAGGGGTCCATAGGCTTCATCAGACTGCTAAGGGCAGGATAGTACAGGACCTAAAAAAGGATAAGTACCTGTGAAGTAGTAGTGAATAAGGTACTAGACTTGGAGTCAGAAGGACCTGGGTTCAAATCCCATCTCAGACCCTTGCTCTCTGTATGACTCTGGGCACCTATCAGTACCTCAGTTTTATCATCTATGAAATGAGGGAGTAGGAATTGTAGGCAGAGAATAATAATAATGATAATATTAACTAACATTAATACAGTACTATGTGCCAGCCACTATGCTAAGAGTTTTATAATTATTACCTCATTTGATCCTCACAACAACCCATTTTACAGATGAGGAAACTAAGGCAAACAGGGATTAAGTGACTTGCCCAGGGTCACACAGCTGAAGTGGGATTGGAACTCATTTTCTGACTCCAGGCTTGGAACTCTACCTACTGGGATAGAGTGTTTATGCATGCACATATTATCAAGCCCATGGACAACACGTATGAACACTTAAACACAAACACTCCGACACATATCACATATGTAAAGGTCTGTTTGTGTAACCCAGTATGAAGTAGGGGAGTCAGCTTGATGATTAAGGTGTCTCCCATCTTTGGGTTCTTAAGTCCTGGATTTTTCTTGTTGTGCAGTTGTGTCCAACTCTTGGTGACTCCATTTGGGATTTTCTTGGCAAAGATACTGGAGTGGTTTGCCATTTCCTTCTCCAGCTCATTTTACAGATGAGGAAACTGAGGCAAACAGAGTTAAGTGATTTGCCCAGGGTCACACAGCTAGTAAGGTCTGAGGCCAGATTTTAATCCAGGAAGATGAATCTTCCTGACTCCAGGCCCAGCTCTCTGTGCACTTTGCCACCTAGCTAGCTGCTAAATCCTGGCTAGAGTTTACAAATAAATAGATAAGAAAAGGGACTTATATAGGTAGAGTGTTTCCATTCAGCGTTATCCTAAGCAGTTATGACGAGAGTGGGAGATGAGGATCCCTCATCTCCTGCGGTAACTTTGGGTCTAAAACTAGGGTATTGGACTGGATGGCCTGAGACCCCTTCCAGTTCTACATCCACTATATTGTAACAGGAGGGAAAGAGAAAACAGGGCCCTGAAGGGAGAAGGAAGGAAAGAAAGTAGAGAGTGGAGGGGAGAGGAAAAGAAAGAGAGTAATGGAGGAAAACAAGGAGTGGGGGAGGGTGGAGGGTGGGAAACCTGAGCTTAGCCCTTCTTTTGAGATCATGGGTCTGGCTCAGCTTTCTCAAAAACTGAAGTCTTATGTTTGGGGTGTGTGTGTGTGTGTGTGTGTGTGTGTGTGTGTGTGTGTGTGTGACTATAGCGTCTCCCCCACCCCCATGAACACCCTTAACTAAGGGTAGAGGGGGGTATTATGGGGTAACCAGGGGCAACCTTGCCCTCCCCTCCACCCAGCCTGAGTTAATGACAGTGAAGAACTCTTGAAGGGAGGGCTAATAACTCAGATAATTGTCCCCAGTGGTAATTGGCTTGGAGAGGCCAGAGCAGAGAGGGAGAGAGATGGGTGATGGTGATGGGAAGGGTGTGTAAGTGCATGGGTGAATAATTTGATGATACACCTCAATTTGTGGGGAGGAGAGGGAGGGAATGGAGGGATGAGGAGAACAAAGGTTTATGTATCTGTGTCCCCCAACTAGGGGGTCAGTTGTGGGGCACCAACTCTCTAGAGCACACTTTCACAAACTATACATTGTGTAGCCACACATTGTCTTCCTTCTCTCCTGCTTAACCCAATGAGGACTTGGAGGCCACCAGTAACCAAGGAGCTGGGGAAAGAACAGGGAAGCCTTGGGTTACCATCTCTGAATTCTTTCTAGAGCTACATTCTATGGTTTTCAATTTGTCGGCAGGAGTGGCTTAAAATGTTTGTCTCTTCCCCCACTCTAGGTCTTCTCCCTCTTTCAACAGAGGGAGGGCCAAAGTGGACCCCACTCATTCAGCTTTATCCTCAGCCCCTCCTTCCCCACTACTCCCCAACTCTCCTGGGATAGGGGTGGGGTGGGAGGAGGATGGATCACGGGAAGAATGAAAAGGATGCTACAGATACTCCCTGTCCAGATGGTAATGTGGCTGTGGTATCTAAGAAGACCTCCCACTCCACCCTGCACCATGATGGGAGGAGGGGTTGAACTGAGTTTGTGCAGAAACACCCCCAAAGAGATTAACATAGGGAGGGCATGACTTTGGGGCTTCTGACAAGGGAAGGGGATAACAAACAGCAAAACACTTTCCCACCCCAAGGCCCGGCTTGTGGACAACCTCCCCCCCACCCCAGCATCACCAAACCAGGGTCAACATTGTTTACTAGGGGGGTGGGAATGGGGTTGGGAGGTGGTGAGGGTCCATCTTCCCAAGGCAGCTATCAGCCATTTGAAAGCTCCTTTCCCTACTGTTCCCTCCCCACTTCCCCTACCCCACTCCAGGACAAATTTGCATTTAAATAGAGATTTTTTTTTAAAATTAGAAGGACACTTGGGAGCCCCAGACTATTAAAATTTCTTCTGGAGGGGAGGGCACAGAGACTGTTTCTCACCTGCCCCCCACAATTCTCCCCCACTCTCCCTCCTGCCATACACCCCCTCTCTCTTCTGCTTTTCCTCAGCTCTGGCCCCCTCCTCCAGCCCTCCAGCCTTATTATTGATTCCCAGGCACTAGGCAGTGCCCTGGTGTGTGTGTGTGTGTGTGTGTGTGTGTGTGTGTGTGTGTGTGTGTGTTGGAGGGTGGGCTGGGCCCAACTCTGAGCTGTCCCTCTTGTTCCCTGGTCCCTGGATAATAGGAATTCCAAGCAGAGGTTTGAGCAAAATCAGGACAACTTTCTCCTGGAGTGCAAACCAGAGATCTTGCCCTGGCCTTAGCTTCCCATCGCTCCCATGCATTGAGAGCACACTGTGGGTGAGGTGAGGGGTAGGAGGAGGGAAGATGTCATTGGGCCCTTGCCAGACAATCCTCTTCTCTACTTACGCTGCTTAGGACCTGGGATGATTTGGGATTTTAAGGGAAAATGGGTCTTTCAGGGATCATAGGATTTAGAGCTGGAAGGGACCATCTAGGCCCAATCCCTTGATTTCACAGATGAGCAAATTGAGACCCAGAGAGGTTGTGACTTGCCCAGGGTCACATATTTCTGAAAGTTAGAATTTTAGGTCCTCTGACCCTAAATTTAGCACGCTTTCTTTCTAGGCATCATGCACCAGTGGAAAGAATGCTGGGTCTAGAGTGAGAGGGTATGGGTCCATATTCCAGTTCTCCCCTATACTGCCTTTGTGATCTTGGCTAAATAATTTTCCTTCCTCTGGGCCTCATTCTCCTCATCTGTAAAATAAAGAAGCTGTACTGGATGGATTCTAAGGTCCCTTCCAGGTCTAAATCTGTGGACCTTATGGTTCTACTGGTGAGCTGAAAGGAACTTTAGAGACCATCTGGTTCAACTGTCTTATTTTATAGGCCTAGAGAGAGGACTTTCTCTGGATTATGCAGCAAGTTAAATGGTAGGGCAGGGACTAGAACCCAGGTATCCTGACTCTCAGATCAGGATTCTTCCACTACACCATGCATTTCTTTGTTTGATTTGTTTTATGACTCTTCCTTGTCTCTCTCTCTCCCTCTTTTTTTTTTTTTTGGTTTTCTCTGCTCCCTTCACTATTCAACTTAGACAAACATTCATTCATTTATTTATTTAGGCTAGGCAATGGGGTTAAGTGACTTGCCCAGGGTCACACAGCTAGTAAGTGTTATGTGTCTGAGGCTGGATTTGAACTCAGGTCCTCCTGAATCCAGGGCCGGTGCTCTGTCCACTGAGCCACCTAGTTGCCCCCATTAGACAAACATTTATTAAGTGCCTGCTGTGTGCCAGACAGTGGATTAGAAAAAACCAAAGAGTCTTGGACCTCAAATATCTTGGATTCAAGTAGGTATATGACATACACCCAGGTACATAAAGACAAGGTAATATGATGAGATGGGCAGCTGGGTGGCAAATGGATAGAGTTCTGGGTCTGAAGTCAGGAAGACTCATCTTCATGAGTTCAAATTCAGCTTCAGACACTTGACCCAAGGCAAGTCACTTAATCCTGTTTGCCTCAGTTTCCTCATCTGTAAAATGAGCTAGAAAAGGAAATGACAAACCACTCCAGTATCTTTGCCAAGAAAACCCCAAATGGAGTCATGAAGAGTCAGACGCAATTGAACAAACAACAAATATGATGCAAAGAGCATTAATCGCTGGGAAGCTTCACGGAGGAGGGAGTACCTGAAGTGGAGGTAAATAGTGTGTGTGTGTGTGTGTGTGTGTGTGTGTGTGCGTGTGTAGGTGGTAGAGGCAGGGTAGCATTCAAGTCATAGAGAGCAGTTTGTCTGTCATGTTCACTTAGGAGGCAGCTTGTTGTAGTGAACAGCCAGCCAGAATTGGAATTAGGAAGATCTGACTTGGAATCTGGCCTCAGGATTAGCTAGACTGGTCACTTAAAACCCCTCTCCTCCCTCATCTATAAAATGGGTATAACAGTAGCACCTACTTCACAGAGTCGTGAGGGTCAAATGAAATAACTTATGTAAACTCTCCTTGCACGCCTTAAAACACTATAGAAACGTGAGCTATTACTATTTCCCATCCTGCAGTCTCTCCCTCTGTAATTCTCTTGGTAAAGCTCCACAAAGTAATTAGGTGCTTAATATAGACTGTCTGGGTTTACAGGTGGGGCTCGCTCTACAAAGGAACCTGCACAGACACCCTGGCCACACGTGCACGTATCTAGAACACACTGGCAGCAGAAGAGAAATATCGAAAGCAGGCTGTGTTAAGGGGTAGAATGAGGGTAGGATTTGGAGTTAGGAGAACTGTGTTCAAATTCCGACATGGAGCAGAGCTAGAAAAAATCACAAAACAGGTGCTGGGAAGGCTCTCCCTTGTGTTTCTCCACATTCTAACTTCTCTGGCCTCCTGTGAGATTTAGCTCAAATCCTACCACCTTCAAGCAGCCTTTCTGGATCTCCCTCTCTGCTGGTGCATTTTCCCTGAGATTACATAGACATTTCTACGGTATATATCTTGCAGGTACAATTTTTTTTTTTACATCCTTCCCCCATTAGAATGTGAGCTTAGGGCAAGTACTGCCTTTCTTTGCAGCCCCAAGTGCTTAGCACAGTGCCTGGCATAGAGTGAAAACTTAATAAATGCTGGTTGAGTGATTTCGCTATTTATTTGCTGTCTGACCAGGGGCATTAGCTCTCTGGGCATTAGCTTCCTCATCTATAAAATGAAGGGATTGGACTGGATGACCCCTAAGGTCACTTCCAGCTCAAAATCTGTTATCCTGTAGGTCTTCTTATAGCTTTGGGTATTTGGGGGTCATCTGGTCTAACAGACCATCCAATATGAGACTCCACTATACAATACCTGGATAGGTCAGAGGTGAGGGAGAATGTCCAAGGAAGTCTCATCTCCAAGTAGGGCAGAGGGAGAATTGTCAGCTTTCAGATGAATCTGGTTCAATTCAAAAAGAATTTCTTTGTGGCCTTACTATGTCTATGTCACTGTGCTAGGTGCTGGGGATGCAAAGACACAAAACAGTCCCTGTCCTCAAGGGGCTTATAGTTTACTTGGGAAATTTTTTTAAAAGGCCAGCTGGTTTTCTTTCTTCCTTCCTTCCCTCTGTCCTTCCCTCCCTCCCTCCCTTCCTTCCTCTCTTTCTTTCTTCTTTCTTTCTTTCTTTCTTTCTTTCTTCTTTCTTCTTTCTTTCTTTCTTTCTTTCTTTCTTTCTTCCTCTCTCTCTCTCTCTCTCTCTCTCTCTTTCTTTCTTCCTCCCTCCCTCCCTCCCTCTCTCTCTCTTTTTCTTTCTTTCTTTCTTTCTTTCTTTCTTTCTTTCTTTCTTTCTTTCTTTCTTTCTTTCTTTCTTTCTTTCTTTCTCTCTTTCTCCCTTCCTCCCTCCCTCCCTCTCTCTCTCTCTCTCTCTCTCTCTCTCTCTCTCTCTCTCTCTCTCTCTTCTCTCTTTCTTTCTTTCCTTTCTCTCACAGGGAATCCCCAGGGAGGAAATTCCATCTCCCAGTGCAGATCTGTACCTGCTCTTCAACTTTAAAGAGTTTTTGGGGGGCACTTAGGGAGAGGTTTTCATCTTGGGATCTGTGAACTTAAAAAATCATACAGGAATAAGGATTTATTGAGTACCTACTGTGTGCCGTACACTGTGCTAAGCACTTTACAAATATTTTCTTACTTGATCTTCACAACGACCTGTGGCATAGGAGTTATTATTAATACTCATTTTATAGTTGAGGAAACTGAGGCAATCAGAGGTTAAATGACTCACCCAGGGTCACACAGTTTATACATGTTTGAGGTCAAATTTGAACTTAAGTCTTCCTGACTCCAGACCTAGCACTTTATCCAATGAGCCCCCTAGTTGCCTCTATCGGCCATTTGATAAATTTATTTTATATATACATATGTATAAATAATATATAAAAATACAATTAGTTACTTTTCATTTTATGCATTTAAAACCATGATTCTAAGGACTTCATAAGATCGTCAAAGTGCTCTATGATACACCCTGCCCGTAGAGTTAGCCTGTGTGAGGAGTGGCCCTTGAATCTAGGTCTTTCTGATTCTGTGACCAGACTTCTGGCTTTGTTGCCTCTTTGAAGAGAAGGAAGCAAAGAAATATGCATTTATTAAGTGCCTATTTGTTTATAAATATCTCATTTGGTGTGGGGGGAAGAGAAGGAATGCAATATTTCAATGAATTTCAATAGATTAAATGAGTTAACATGTAAAGTGCTTTGTAAATCTTAAATACTATATAAATTCTAGCTATCTTTAATAATAAGAATGTTATTTATAACAGTAATGATAATATAATGAAATTTGAGGAGGCTTCCTAGAGGCGAGATTTCAAAAGCTCTTAAAATTATGAAAAAGACACTGGGGGCAGGGAAGAAGAGGAAGGCAGGAATGGCCTCCCAAGGGTTTGGACCACTGGAAGGCAGGCCCCATAAATGGGATCTTAGGGGATTTTGAGAGAGTGTGGCAGAGACCATAGGTGAAGAAGGGGAGGCAGGCTAGGGACCCAAGGCCAAGGTGCAGGAAGTGTTTGCCTCTCTGGTAGGAGATGGGGTCAAGTAGGAAGGGGACAGCCCCCTGTCCTTCCTTCCTCCCTCCCCTGTCTGATGGTGAGTGACACGGCTATTGTGTCTGTTCTGGGGCCACTCCTGGATGAGCATGTCAGTTCTCCCTAGGCTGATTGGGGAGTTGCTGAGAAGTGAAATTGAAGGAGAAAAGGTCGGCTTGGGGCCCGCTGGCTTCTCCCCTCCTCCAAAATCACTTGTTCGGGGAGAAGAAAATGAGAGCTGACAGGTTCCCAGTCACCTGGGATGGAGGCAGGAGGAGGGAGACTTGGTACGTTTGGGGGAAGGAGGGCGGCTGGTGAGTCAAAAAGGGTGGGGGACATTCACCTGTTAATCCCGGCCCCATAGAATTGGCTACTGATTGCTTTTGGCGTCTCAACCTGTAGAATGACAGTGACAAGTCCTTTGATTAGAAAAAGTCCCCGTTGTTTGAGGCTCCATGGGAAAACTGTCCATTCCCCCTTCTTCATCCTCACTGTTTTCCCTTCCTCCTCCTGCTTCTGCCTTTCCTCTCCTTCCAGTCCCTCTTTTATCTCCTTCCTCTCTTCCTTCCTATTCCCTTTCTCTTTCCTCTCTCTCTAGCCTCCTCCTTCTTCCTGCCCTTCCCTCCTTTCCTCCCCTTTCCCTCCTTCTTCCTTCTTTTTCTACCTTTCTTCTTCTTTCTCAGCTCCCTTCCACCAGAGTCCCACCTCCCCTTCATCCTTTTTCTCTTCTCCCTCCAAATGGAAATCTTAGCTAATGCTAAGGTGTGTGTCTGTGCTTATTTGTAGATGTATGGGGTCAGTTGCTTGGGGCCCACGATTTCTAGCCACCCCTATCCTCCAGAGAGAAGAGCATTATAAAGGGAGAGCCCACAAGGTTGGGAATTCCCTCTTGTAATGTGCTTTGCTCTATCCTGACTCACAGCCAGGTAAAGAAGGCCAGACAAAGGGGGGGTGTGGGGAGGGGATTGGGTTACTGTTGTTCCCCTTTTCTCCACAGAAAAGACAAGCTATCACTTAAGCTCTCTGGACCTCAGTTATAAAAGGAAAGGATTGTATTGGACTACCTCTGAGGTTCCCACCAGCTCTATGATCTATCGCATCCCTGAAGAACACATTCCAGTACTCTGGGGGGGCCACCTGAGCTTTATTCTCTCTTACTATTCTCTGTTCCCTTTTTGAAGTTTGCAGGGAGGTGGGGTAATTGTGTCCGTTCTAACACCAGCCCCGAGGACCAGAATGACTGGGCTGGAGGTTAGGAGCCCTGAGAGATCAGGACCTGTCACTCAGAATGCCTTCCCAAGGAGAGAGAGGGTGCTAGATGCTCAGCAGAAGTATTCCCCCAAGTCAGAGTTGCCTTCTCTTCTTTTTAAGTGGCCCTTACTTATCACTGCCCTCTTGGGTTCAGTTTTGCTGCAAATGATAATAAAAGACAGAAATGAAACAAGCGGCCATTTATCCCAATTGGAGGCTTCGGCGGCCAGATACATACACAGAGACAGACACACAAACACAGAGATCTAGACCCATCCCTCCCAAAAGGAAACAGGACAGACACACAATGTAGAGACACACACCCAAACTTTTATACAATGTACACAGAGATACACACATGCACAGGTGAACCAGTATGCACAAACACAGGAACATACACACAGACCCATGTAATATTCCCAGGCCTCACCATATATTATGTGAATGAATACCTCATTTTTCCATAGCTGTTTTGGTGTCAGTTTTTTAAAAGAGTTTTGATGTCTGTCCATCTTTGTCCATGTATCTATATAGGGCCATTGACCTTTAAGATAGGAAGGGGCAGGTCTGGCTGATCTCTCTGTAAATTGCCAGCACTGGCCACCTGCAACCAGTTACTGAACCCCTGCTTCAGATGATACTAACCCTAACCCAGACACAGACACAGACACAGACACACACACATATCCATGTGTACATCCCACGCCCAGCTTCATCTTCACCAACCCCACCTTCACAAGCCCACTTCTGCGCCAGCTTGTCTCACACGGGTAGTCCTTCCAATCCCAAGGATATGGAGGACAGAAAACTTCTCCAGATTCTCTTAATCTTCTCACTCCCATTAGGGCTGATTCTCCACGTCGAGAAAAGAAAGCTAGGGTGATTGGTCAATGAGGCCTCAACTTTGTTCTCCTATCAGTGGGGCTTTGGGTTTGTATGTGTGTTGGGGGGGCAGGAGGGGGTGGAGAGGATTGGGCCCCACCCAGAGATATCTGTAGTTCTTCCCCCCTCATCCTAAGACTCTCTCCACAGTGGCGAAGCTTTGCCAATCAAACCTTCCTCCCCAGCTTCAGCACATTAGTCTGGACTCTCTGGGGGAATCTATTTTTAAAGGTTATTAGCAGATTACTGGTTCTTTATCAACCTCAGGCACCAATCTCCAATCTCCCAGAGATGCCATCGTGGAAGAATAAGATGCACTTGATAATCTTGGGCTGGAGGGATAGGGCCCCCCCAGGGAGATGGGGGGCTGGGGTTCCGCCATCCAGGGAAGGGTTAAGCACCACTGCCCCAGCCCCCACCCCCTGGTCCCTAAATGGCTGAACTACGGTAGGCTGTAGTTTTCAACTGCAAATCATCTTTAATAGCAGACATCACGGGACGGCTCATTACATTAAGCTATTTTTCATGCTATCTCCTGTAATATCCTCTAATCCAATGCGTTTCAAATCGCCTCAGGCTAAAATAAGAGACATAGCGATGTAATAGCCTAGTGTATTAGTGGGTTAATTGCCCTGTTGTACTCTCTCTAGTAGCTATCTCTGGAATGACTTCTATATTAATTGTAAATTGCTTAATACATTTAACTCCTTTCAGTTCCCGCCTCCTAATGAAGGAGATGATGGTGTTGGCCACTGCCCATTTGCTTGGGGTATGTGATTTTTTTTTTTAAGGAAGTGCCCTCTCCCACCTTGGGTCCCTGACTTGAGGTCAGGGAGAGCTAGAAGTTTCAAAATTGCCAAGACTCCTTGGAGCCAACCTAGAGCAATGGGATGTGAAGATGGCAGAGGAGATGAAGTCCCTGTTCACCCATCCCCAGTATGGAGTAGTTGGTTGTGTGGAGTCTGAGGGTCTGGGTTCAGATCTGAGATCTGTTACATGATCTTGGCAAAGTCAATCTCTCTCTATGAAACTCAGTTTCCTCTGTTATAAAAAGAATGGGTTAGACTACATGGTTTCTAAGTTCTTTTCCATTTCTAAATCTTCTGATATGGAAAGGGTGCACATCAATTACCTTAAGACGTCTTCTTGGCATCTTGATTGGAGATGAAGGCTGTTACAGGAAGAGGCAGAGCAGGACAGCCTTGCCCTTTGCTCTAGGGGAACATTGGATCTCAGATTTAGACCTTTGAAGTCATCTAGTTATAGGACCATCTGATCTTAGATTTCAAACTAGAAGAGACCTTAGAGGTTATCTAGTTATAGATCTAGAGTGGGATGTACCCATGAGTCCAATTTTACTGATGAGGAAACCGAGGCTGAGAAAGTTAAGACTTGCCCATTGTCATACAACTAGCATGTGTTTAAGGAAGGATTTGAATTTGGATCTTCCTGACTCTAAGAGAAGCCCTCTAGCCACTGTGATGCCTAGTTTAACCCTCTCATTTTACAGATGGGGAAACCTGGGCCTAGAGAAGTAAAATGACTTTTCCAAAGTCTCATAGTAAATGGCAGAGGCAGAATTCAAACTCAGGTCCTCTAGACTCCAAGTCCAGTACTTTTCCCACTGTACCACATGGTGGGTCAAAAAGAAAAGAATCTCAGGTATGTTGAAATAGAAGATGAGTAGGGGAGACATGGTTCCTTACCCTTAGGGAGTTGCTCTATTCCCTGCTCTGATGAGGGGTACAAAGTCTCTGCTCTAGGGGAGCTCCCAGACACAGTCCTTTGCCCTTAGAAGACAGTCCTTGACATCAAAGAGCTCTGGGTGTAATGGAGGACATGGGACCCCCACAGAGCAAACAGACATAAAACACAGATAAATGATACATGAAAAATGCAAATGAATACAGTGCAAACTGTGTACATAAGGGCTGAAGGGACCCAGAGCAATGGAGTGACTTCAGTCCCCAGGGGTTAGTCTGAGATGGCTTCCCGGAAGAGGTGAATATGAAGCAGTTTGGAATGAGGAGGAGGAATTCAGGGGAGAGTGGGGGAGATGGTGACCCAGGCTGATGGATTGGAAGAGGGGGGAACCTATTTAGAAGTGAGAGATAGAGAAGATCAGGATGGCTATAAATAGGAATATTTCCCAGGTATGGCTCATTTAGACAAAGGGGCTACTCTGGTTATTTCCCATCCTGGGATCTCTCTCTAGGGGCAGCCCGAACTCAGTCTAGGCTCTCCATTTATTATCTAGCCAGCTTCAGGGGAGGGGAGGATGCCTATATCCTTTTTTTCTTTTTTTCATTAATTTATTTTGATTTATCAACAATCACTTCCATATGCTTTTGAGTTTAAAATTTTTCTCCCCCTTCCTCCCCAAGATGGTGCACAATCTGATATAGCCTATACATTTACATTCCTATTAAACATATTTTCACATTAGTGAAGTTGTAAGTAAAAATTAAAACCAATAGGAGGAACCATCAGAAAGAGGAAACAAAACTCAACGGAAGAAGAAGAAAAAAAGGATAGCAATTCAACTTCCATAATTCTTTCTTTGGATGTGGATAGCATTTTCCATCACGGGACCTCTGGAGATGTCTTAGATCCTTGTATTGCTGAGAAGGGTTAAGTTTATCAATATTAGTCATCGCACAACATGGCTGTTATTGTGTGCAACGTTCTCTTGGTTCTGGTCACTTCACTCAGCATCAGACCATATAAGTCTTTCCAGGTTTTTCTGAAGTCAGCCTGCTTATCATTTATTATAGCACAATAGTATTCCATTACATTCATATACCACAACTTGTTCAGCCATTCCCCAGTTGATGGGCATCCTCTCAATTTCCAATTCTTTGCCACCACTTAAAGAGCTGCTGTGAATATTTTTGTACATGTGGGTCCTTTTCCCATTTGTTTGATCTCTTTGGGATATAGCCCTAGAAGTGCTATTGCTGGGTCAAAGAGTATGCACATTTTTATAGCTCTTTGGGCATAGTTCCAAATTGTTCTCCAGAATGGTTGGATCATTTCACAACTCCACCAACAATGCATTAGTGTTCCAATTTTCCCACATCTTCCCCAACATTTATCATTTTCTTGTTTTGTCATGTTGGCCAATCTGATAGGTGTGATGTGGTACCTCAGAGTTGTTTTGATTTGCATTTCCCTAATCAATAATGATTTAGAGCATTTTTTCATGTGACTATAGATGAGGGTGCCTATATCCTTGAGGAAGATAATACCTCTTACAGACTCTCATCTTCCCCTAAAATGAACCCTTAAGTAACAGTTTACCATCACATTTATTATTTAGGATGAGGTATTGTATTAGTGACCCCTCCCTGCCTCTTTTGGTCCTTTCCAAGCTGGAGCCACACATTTCTGCAGCAAAGGGAGTCCAGAAAAATATCTAGAACCAAGAGGCCAGTCCTGGCAGTAATGGAGGGGCTAGGAGAATTCTATGGTTTCTGCTCTGTTCTCCTTACTTCTCCACAACACCCACCACTTATCATCCAGAACGCAGCATAGTGCCTGGCACATAGTAGGTAGTTTGGTACGGTATAGAATTCTGTCTGCCCATTGTCTTGTATGTTCTCCTCTCTCAATCTTGTTTTCTTTTTTCCCTCTCTCCCAATCTGTAAACATTTCTTCCCCTCTAACTCATTGAAGTGGCTGAAAATGCGGTAGAGGAGAAGGAGGAAGAGAAGGAGGAAGAAAAAGAGGAAGAAAGGAAGGAAAGAAAGCCTGTGCATTCTATGTTTGATTCTTGTATTCTTCCCAGCTCTTTGGTGTCTCTGACCCCAGGGCTCACAGATGTTTCTGGTGGCAAGCACTCACTTTCCTTACCCTTTCCACATAGTCTTGAATGCCCTCCAGCTCCTGGCTGTATGGGGTGATGGGAACACCAGCTTAGCACAGAGACATCTCCCTACATGGCTCACACCTGGGGAGTTGATGTGGTAGCGGATCTAGGCTGAAAGAACTAGTACTGGGCAGCTTTGTTGGAGGCTGGGAAAGGAACCTTGAGCCTGGGGAGCCCAGACAATGATTAAGGTCCTGGCAGTCAAGCGTGAAGGTAAATGGCCACATTTCATTGTTGGAAGGTTAGCCAGAGGCTGCCTGCCCCTCTTCTGTCCTCCCTGCTTTTCATCCCCACCCCCACCCCCCTCTGCCCCATTCACTTACTAGTTTCATCCCAGTGTATGAAGGGAACAGGCAAAAGGGTGGGAGAGAGAACCTTTGTTTTCGTTTTTGTCCATTAGGACCCAATCCCCATACTACCTCTTCCCTCTCGCTTGAAACCTAGAATCATTTTAATTCAAAACTATTGTGGGAGCATTGAGGGTGTGAGCAGAGTGACTGGAAGCTCCCCCTTGAAACCTGCCGTCTCATTTGTCCCTCCTAGAGATCCATCTCCTATTCTGGACCAGTAAACAGAGAGGCTCCTAAGTTAATGAGTCCAACACTTATCTGCATGGCTATATTACAGGGAGACATAGTACTAACCCTTGGCAGAACAGTATTGACAAAGTTTTTCTCTGATTCACCCCAACCTCCTCTTTCTGAAGAATTTCCCTTCATCTATGGCATTCCTCTCTCCCTTGATTTTGTTTGTATATCCTGCCCACCAGCCCTTGGTGCCCTCATGTGCCTTCACAGATCTGTGACTAGGGCAGGGTGACTGGAGCTTTGTACCAGGGCTGTGAAAATGACATTTGCAGTCCTTTGGCAGCAGGAAACAACGGAGCTTTGTACCTAATTAGCAATAACATTATTTGAAAAAACAGGAGACTACCAGATTGTGAACTGGAATAAGTTCTTCCTCTATCCTATATACTCCTAAGCAGGCATCTATTTCCTTGCCATGGGCCAGTGTCCCAACCCACCCCTAACTGAGGGCAATTTTTGCTATGTGCTCTTGGCATGAAAATTCCTCATTATGGTCCTCCTCTCTCCCCCTTTCTTCCTTATTAAAATCTAAAGCAGGAAAAAAGATCTGATAAATTCACTCACACTGAAGTGTAAATGTCTGATGGGGGGGGGAGAAGGAAAAAGGAGCAACAGAAGAAGGAACAAGAGGGAGAGAGATTCTTTGCATTTTAGCATGGAACAGAACTGAAAAAACACTTCTGATTATAGGCTTTCAGGTATTTCAGGCAGGGTGGGTTGCAATGGCATAGATTCAGTGCTAGAAAGGACCTGAGAAGTCATATGACTATAAGATCATAGATTTTGCTCCAGGAGGGATGTTAGAGGTCATTGAGTCTTCATTTTATAAATGAGAAAACAGACTCAGAAAGGAGCAATGACCTTTCCACAGTCACACGCCTATTAAGTGAGATTCCAACCAGGGTTTTCAAGATCCCAAGCCCAGCACTCTATCCAGGATACCACATCAACCTCCTCCTTTTATACAGGAAGGAGCTGAGGCCAAGAGAGACGAAATGATTTATCCAAGGTCACATCCAGACCAAGTAGTGAGAAAGGATTTGAACTCAGGTCCTGGGTAGAAAGGAACATATGAAACTCCAGGGAATCTACATTAGACTCAAATCATGTCCAGACCCAGATCATTGCCCCTCTCTTATTCTCAAATTGAAAGTATAACTTAAGGGTCTAATCATCACAGGGGGGAAATAGAATTTTATAACATACAATCATAATAATAATATTTATATAGTACTTACTATGTGCCAGGCTTTGTGCTGAGCTCTTCAAAACGATTGTCTCATTTGAGCCTCACAACAACTCTGGGAGGTAGGTGCTATTATTATCCCCATATTACTGATGAGGAAACCGAGGCAAAGAGAGGCTGGATTTGAACTCAGGTTTTCCTGACTCCACATCTAGCACTCTATCCATCATGCCATCTACCTGCCTCCTGTCATACACAAAATGCTATGGATTGGAATGTTTTAGAGAAGTGTGAATTGCCCTTGCAAGTTTCCTGGTGTAAGATGGTTTCATTTTGAAATCCAACCAGTGAAGGCCCAGACCCTGTAAAGCTAGGCCGATGTTTTTTTTTCTCTTTTTTTTCTTTTTGTTTTTAGGCAATTGGGGTTAAATGACTTGCCCAGGGTCATACAGCTAGTAAGTGTCAAGTGTTTGGTCTGAGGCTGGATTTGAACTCAGGTCCTCCTGATTTCAGGGCCGGTGCTCTATCCACTGAGCCACCTAGCTGCCCCTAGGCCATCATATTTGTCTGGACCTCATACATCTCTCCTCTTTCTAAGGTCATCAGCCTTCTCTCCCTTCCATCACATTGTCCTGGCTCTGTCTGACCCAACACTTGGTATATAATAAGCACATAATACATGTTTCTTGAATGACTGACCTCTCAGGTCAGTCATGCCAGGTGACCTGACCTAGCTCATTGTGGGAATGATAACAGATGCCATGCCCTATGCAGTCCTCTACTTCTTCTCCAGCCCTTCTCCCCACTTCCTGGTGATGACTACAGCAAAGACCATATCATAGCATACCTTCAGCATTATGTCATGGGGATGACACAAAAACATATAGTGGGGGAAGTAAAGAATGCTACCCACTGGATTTGAAGTCAGAGGACCCGGGTTCAAGTCCACATCTGCCAACAATTACCTACGTGACCTCACATCTCTGGGCCTCAGTTTCTTCTTCTGTAAAAATAAGGGCTTGAACAAATTGACCTCTAAGTCCTTTCCACCTCTAAATCATGAACCTGTGACATGCTAGTTATTCCAATTAGAGTTACCAAAATCAAAACTAAAATGCCACTAAGGTGAGATACATCAGCTAAGAAGCACCTGGATTCTCTCATGAAATATGGGCCAAACTGGTTAAATTCCAAGAACAGAGGATTTGGAGTCTGAGGAACTGAGTTCAAGTCCTGGTTCAGATTCAATTTTTTTCCTGTATAACATAAGCTCTTGCAATTGATTATGAACTCCTTAAGGACAGGGATTTCATTTTTGTATCTGTATCTTCAGTATTTAGTACTTCAGCGCCTGCTACACAGTTGATACCAAATTTTCTTTTAATTTTATTTTGAACTTCAACACCCAAAAAGTGAGCATTTTTCATATGCACAGTGGAGCATAAAAAGAGGATTGAATATGAAATACATGTCATCTCACTTGCTTTTTAGAAAGTCATGTACTAAATTCCATACATTATTTTAAAATCTGTTTTACTGGTCTGTGCTTTCTTTTGAATTTCCTTCTATTCTCTTCATTGCATTTAAGTTTTTTTGTGCAATAATCCTCTTTTATTGGCATCGCTATTGTTGACCCCTTCCTTCCTTATTAAAAACAGAGAAGAAAACAACCCTTTATAACAAATATGCATAGCCAAGCAAGATGATGCCATATCATGGTCATGCCCAAAGATGTTCATCTCTGTACCCCAAGTCCATCACAGTAGGAACACAATTAATGCTTATGGAACTGAATTATGTAAACTTGAGCAAGTCACAAAGAAACTGAGGCCTCAGTTTTCTTCTCTGTAAAATGAGATTTGACTAGATGACTAGATTAAGGATTAGATCCTTCAGTGAGCAGCTGTAATCACTGCCAATGTAAAAACAGCTGACTTAAAAGCTGGCATATTTTCTGTTGTCTACATTTTCTTCTTTGATTCTCACAACTGCTCTGTGAAATACTACAAGTGTTATTTCCCATCTTATAGACGAGGAAGCTCATCTCAGTTTGCTCAGTCATACTGCTAATAAGTGTCAGAGAAAGGATTTGAACTCATCTCTCTGGACTGCAAACATAGCCTGGTCTCCACTATATCATTCTGCCTGGAAGTATCTGACATTCTTCAGAACACCAAGAACCACTGTTTGATCCAGCAATACCACTACCAGGTCTGTGTCCCAAAGAGATGATAAAAAAGAGAAAAGGACCCACATGTACAAAAATATTTACAATAGCTCTTTTTGTGGTGGCCAAGAATTGGAAATTGAGGAGATGCCCATCAATTGGGGAATGGCTGAACAAGTTGTGGTATATGAATGCAATGGAATAGTATTATTCCATAAGAAAGGATGAGAGGGTGGATTTCAGAAAAACCTAGAAAGACTTACATGAACTGATGCTGAGTGAAGTGAGCAGAACCAGGAGAACATTGTACACAGTAACAGCCACATTGTACAATGACCAACTTTGATAGACTTAGCTCTTCTCAGCGATGCAATGATCTAAGACAATTCCAAAAGACTCTTGATGGAAAATGCTATCTACATCCAGACAAAGAACTGTGGAGTCTGAATGCACATAGAAGCACATGATTTGCTCTCTCTTTTTTGTTGTTTTGTTTCTTCTTTCTTGTGGTTTCTCCCATTGCTTCTAATTCTCATTTACAACATAACTAATGTGAAAATATGTTTAATATGAAAGTTTATGTAGAACCTATATCAGATTGCATGCCTTCTTGGGCAGGGGAGAGAGGAAGGAGGGGGAGAAAATTTAAAACTCAAAATCTTATGGAAGTGAATGTTGAAAACTAAAAATAAATAAATAAATTTTAAAAAATAACCTGTACTAGGACAGGAGTTCCCAAAGATTTTTGTGTTGTGAACCCCTTTGGTAGTCCAATGAAGCTTATGGACCTCTTCTCAGAATAATGTTTTAAAATTCAAACAATAACATATATAGGATTACAAGAGGAACAAATCATATTGAAATAAAGATGTGATTTTATCTCCATCCAAGTTCATGAACTTCCTGAAGACTTTCTCCAGATTAAGAATCCTTTTGATATGATGGAAAATGCTTTCCACATCCAGAGAAAGAACTATAAAGTATGAATGTAGATCAAAGCATACTATTTTCTCTTTTTTTCTTTCTTGTGGTTTCCCCCTTTTGTTCTGATTCTTCTTTCACAACATGACTAATGTGGAAATATGTTTAACATGATTGTACATGCATAACCTATATCAGATTGCTTGCTGTCTTGGGGAGGGGGAAGGAAGGGAGGGAGGGAGAAGAATTTGTAACTCAAAATCTTACAAAATGAATGTTGAAAACTCTATTTATATGTAATTGGAAAAAAAATACTGTTAAGTGATAAATGGAACACGCACACACACATACAAATGAACTTTTTTGATAGATTCTAAAGTTCTGATCAGCTCTAAATCTACGAGCCTATGATATTACTACTTAATTGATTTTGGGGAACACAATTCACCCTTCTTGGCCTCAGTTTCCTCATCTATGAAATGAAGGGCTTTCAGTAGATGGACTCTAAGGTCCCTTCCAGCTCTACCTCAACCTTACTACTTGAGTGATCTTAGCCAAGTCATTTAACATCTTGAGACCTCAGTTTCCTCATCTGTGAAATGAAAGAGGTGACCTAGATGGTCTCTGAGGTCCCTTCCAGGTCAAAATCTGTGATCTAATGACAGTCCTGCTGACCATTAGGCTATGGTCTCAGGAGAGGTGGTGGAAGAGAAAAATTAAATATACAAGAGGAAAGAGCAGGGTCTTCTCTTGGGAACACTGGAGACAAAACTCCTGAGCTACCAGAGGCTTCTATGGATTCTAGTCCTGAAAACAGATGAATATAACACTTGTGACTAATTGCTTGGTACAGGTCCTGACTGCCCCAGTACCTTTGGGGCAGATGGGAAATCTGACAGTTAACTCTCCATTTTCTAAAAAAATGGAATGGGAAAGAATGCTCTGGATAACTGAAAACAGAATAATCTAAAAATCATTCCTATTTGGTCATGGAATATGTAAAAGTCAAGTCAAATCAACAAGTATCTATTTAGCTCATATTATGGTCCAGACATTGTGCTAAGGACTGGGGATATAAAGAAAGACAAAATACAGTCCTTGCCTTCAAGGAGCTCACAGTCTAAAGGGAGAGACAACATGAAACAACATGTATAAACATGATATTTTTTGTTGTTCAGTCATTTCAGTCATGTTTGATTCTTCCTGACCCCATTTAGGGTTTTCTTGGCAAAGATACTAGAGTGGTTTGCCATTTCCTTCTCCAGTTCATTTTACAGATGATGAAACTGAGGCAAAAGATAAATTGGAGGTAATTCATAGAGGAAGGGCACTAACATTAAGGGGGATCAGGATAGGCTCCTTGTAGAAGATGGGATTTTAGCTGGGACTTGTAGGAAGCCAGGAAAGCCAAGAGGCAGAGATGAGGAGGAAGAGCATTCCAGGTTTGGGGGACAGCCATTGAAAATGCTCTGAGTCAAAAGATGGAGTGTGTAGAGTGAGGAATATCAAAGAGACCAATGTCACTGGATTGAAGAGTCCATGGAAAAGGAGTAAGGTAGAAGAAAGCTGGGAAAGGGTAAGTTATGAAAGGCTTTGAATACCCAACAAAGAATTTTGTATTTGGTCCCAGAGGTGATAGGGGACTACCGGAGCTGATTAAAATGGGAGTATTGTCAGATGTATACTTCAGGATGATCAGTTTGACAGCTGAATGGAGGATGGACTGCAGTGGGGAGGCACTTGGGCCAGGAAACCCACAAGCTGGTTATTGCAATAATCCAGTTCTGAAGAGATGAGAGCCTATACCAGGGTGAGAGCAGTGTCAGAGGAAATAAAGGGGGTATTTGTGAGAGAGGTTATAAAAGTAGAATTTTGTTTTGTTATCAGCTTTTCCTTCCTAATTACATTTGGTTCAGGTTAGTAGTGCTAGGATGAACTGCCTTCCCAGAGCATGTCTTGGCTTCATAGTATCAAAGAGCTGGAAGGAACTTTTAGAGGCCATTAAGTCTAACACTCTCATCTTGCAAATGAGGAAACTGAGGCACAGAAAATTATGACTTGTCCAGGGTCACATAGCTGAGGCCAGATGTGAACTCAGATCTTTTTGACTGTATGCAGTCCAGGACTCTGTCCACTGTACTGCCTCTATTAGATTAGTTATTAGATACCTCTTAGATTCTACTCTGTATTACATGACTCCTATATAATCTGTATCTGCTTGTAGGAAAATGCTCTCTTTCCTCCACAGGGCCTTCCTATCTTCCTATCCTGAGTTTTCATCAATTTAACAAACCCAGATCCCTGACTCCTACAGGTTAACTGAGATCACCATTACCATACCTGACCTTTAGGGGGCTCTGTCATCTCCCCGGCTCCATGGGCCAAGGTGTGATCAAACACACACCTTTTCCGCTTTGGTTCCTTAAAAAAGATTGGAACTTCTTAGACAGAAAGAGCCTTGGACCAAGAGTCAGGAGACTGGGTTCTACTTCCATCTCTGCCACTAACAGGCTATGGACGGCCTCAGGCAAGCAACTCCCTTTTGCTATTCCATGGTCTTTAGTAAGAGGTTCCTCCATGGTTCTGGCAGTGGTATCAATGACAAAATAATTTTTAAAAAATATATTCTTATCAAAATCTTTTGTTTTGATTTCATTTAAATTTCCTCCTCTATTACTTCCCCCTTTTTGTTCCTATAAAGCCATCCCTGTTTTTTTAAGAAATAGAGGAATAAAAGAAAAAAAGATGAGCAAAACCGATCAATATATAAAAAAATCTGATGACATACGCAAATCAGCAAACATTTATTAAATGACTATTATATGCAAAACACTAGCTTGGTGCTGAGGATATAGAATGGGAAAAAAACAGTCCCTGCCCTCATGTAATTCGAATTCTGCTGGGGGAGGGTGGTTTGGTACAACATATACCCAGACAAGTAAATACAGTTTAATACAAAGCAGTTTCAAGAGAGAAAGAGAGTGGTGATAATGGCAGGCAGGAGAACAGGAAAGGCCTGTTGTAAGAGGGGAATTCTATTAGTCAGAGATTAAAAGTAGCTAATTCTAAACTTGTACAAATGATTAAAAATAGGAAACAGAATGTAGCCTATAGGAAACAGTTACCAGTGCAGTTCTGCTGTGAGGAGTCTTTGAAGGGGAGTCCTATAAGTAAGATTAGGAAGATGGTTGTCAAGAGGCTAGAAGAAGTAGCCAAGTCCATAGCAGTAAAATTTCAGTTATGGAGGAGCCAGACACAAGAGTCAGGTCCTGTGTAGTAAACAAGACAGTTCCTTCCTTGAATAGAGAGGAGGAAATACAAAATGAACAAGAACGTACATATGTCAGAAGCCATATGCAGGGAATCCAGAGCAAGAGTAGTTCCCAATGAGATTCAAGGGGTAGGAAGGAAATAATCAGAAATCAGGGTAGAGTGCAAACAAACAAACAAACAAACAAGAATCCAGTAAAGTCAGAGCATGGACAAAAGGAGCTTATAGATAATTTGCCACTCTCTGTGAGGTAGTGTGCTCGGATGCTTTTAAGGATGGAAGCATGATAGTAACACTACCTTTATTGTTCCTAGAAATGAACTTCAGCTGTGAACAGCTCCTAGCCACCTCTAGCGTTTTATGCGAGGGTAAAGACTTTCCCTCCCCTTCCCCCTCTCTTTCCCCTTCCACCTCCCAATTTTTGGTGTCATTTTTTTTCCTTTGTAAAATGAACTTTAGCCCTGGACAGCTCCTGGCCACCTCTATGCAAGGATAAAGACTTTCCTTTAAACACATTCCCCTCCCCCCACCCCCAGCCCAATCTTTGTTGTCAATTTTCTTCCTCTGTAAAATGAAAAACATGTACCAGATTGGAGGTTGGCAAACTTTTAGGGGAGGGGAACTATTTTGGGGATTATTCTTAGAATATAACTCTGTGAAAAGGACAATATGTTTTATGCTCTGTGCAAGAAATGTTGTTAAAAAGATCATCCAGGAAACATGATCAGACAAGGTGGGCTAGTCATCTATTGAGAGCAAGGGATAACAAATGGGCAGCCCAAGTGCTGCACAGGTACCCACTGAATGTTAAAAGACCTCGAGCAAGGTCTTCCAGCATATTGGGTACATACATAGATCTTCTACAGAGGATTTATGGGAGGACATGGACAAGAGTTGCATGGGATAAGAAAGTGGAGATGGCTTGCTGAAGGGAGTGCCTCCATTGATGAAATCACACATACACTTAAACTATAAAAAGGCATAGATTTATTCATTTTTTATCCCAAAGTGGCTTGATGCCAACTTCCTGCATACTAGCTCATACACGTTTATTATTTTGCTATATGTATTTTATGAGAAGCAGCATGACACGGAAAATAGAGAGCCCGCCTCAGAGTCAGGAAGACCTGGGTTCAAGTTCTACCTCTGACATATACAGGAAATGTGACCCTGGGCAAATTCCTTAACCTCCCAGTGCCTCAAGCAACTCTCTAGGACTGTAAAGTTGAAGAGTACTTGGGGATAGGTATTGAGAGATCCCTTAGACAATGAAATTACAGATAAAAAAAAACAAGGAAAAAACAAATGGCAACTATTATTTCCTGAAGGCTTCTCAATTGCACAGGAATTAGGGAGGGAAGGACATATTATAACTATAACTATAACTATAACTATAACTATAACTATAACTATAACTATAACTATAACTATAACTATAACTATAACTATAACTATAACTATAACTATAACTATAACTATAACTATAACTATAACTATAACTATAACTATATATATGTATATACACATACACACACACATATATATATATTTCTGAGGACATATTATATCCACATCCATTAACAAATCCCATATCCCATTAACACAGTAGTATGATGATGTTATCAGATTAGCTAACCATCACCTTGGTATTATAATAATAGCTTATATTTACCTAGTATTTCATAGTTTACAATATACTTTCCTCAGATAATTTTATGAAGCAAATAACACAGATATTATTATTCCATTTATTTATTTTTTTACAGATGAGGAAACTGAGGCCTAGGCAGGTTAACTGATCTACCCAAGATTATATAGCTAGTAAATAGGAGAAATGAAATTTAAAATTTCATCTTCTGATTCTAAGTGCTGTGCTTATTCCACTAAGGCAAAAGAGGTAGGAGGATGAGAGAAGCATCATTGCTAACAGTAAGAATTTCAAGAGTGTATGAAGAGGAGGTGGTGTGGCAGTATACTGTTTAGTCGTTTCAGTTGTGTCTAAGTCTTTGTGAGCCCATGGGGATTTTCTTGGCAAAGATACTGGAGTGGTTTGCCATTTCTGTCTGTGGCTCATTTTATAGATGAGGAAACTGAGATAAACAGGGTTAAGTGACTTGCCCAGGGTCACACAGCTAGTAAGTATCAGGGGCCAGATCTGAAATCAGGAAGTTGAGTCTCCCTGACTCTAGACCCTGTGCTCTATCCACTGTACCACCAAGACACCTGGTGTGGTGGTCTAGGGGGCAGAATAGGAATAACCTCAAAGGAAAGGTTGCCTAAATGAAGCACTGAAGTGGGGGGGAGGGGTGTTTCTGTGCTATGCAAAATGGGATAGGGGAAGTGAAGGAGCACAAGAACTTCAGACTTAAGCTCCACTTGCTTCTAAAGCTAAGAATTCATTGTGGGCTAAGGTACATGGGCATGAATAAGAGAGTCAACAAACATGTACAAGCTCATTTGTTTATTTGGAAGAAAGGAAGCCCAAGAAGATACTTAAAGTCGGAGGGCCAGGGTGCTCAAATGGACCACAAGCTGCAGGACACAAGGTCCCTTTCCTATAGCACTGAGGTTCTGACTTCATGGATAAATAAAGTAAAAAGGAAACGACTCCAATCAAGCTTAAAAACATATGTATGCTGAGCACAGTCACTTCTTTCTAAGACAGCCACAGTCCAACCACAGATTGGCTTGGCTGGCATGGCTTACAGGGCACTCCAACTCTGATCCCCTTTCTGGGGAGCTGTTGTTGAGGAAGTCATTTCCTACTCTGCATTCCAAAGATTCCTTCCCTGGACTTTAGGTCATCCTTTGTCATCCAGATTACTGCCTGTGAGTCGTCTCCTTCACCCTTCTGAAGGAGTCTTTGCTTCTACTTCTGCAAGTCTATCCCTGCCTATATCTACTTCTTTGCTACTACCACTACTACTGCTACTGCTGCTACTACTACTACTACTACCACTACTACCACCGCCACCACTACTACAACTATTACCACCATCACCACCACCACCATTGATTTAACTAACATAAACATTCCAATATACAAAGAAAAACAAGGAGCATATGAAATTGTGAACCTTTTTTAGGAATATATCAAATGAGATAACAAATGTATAGCACTTTGCAAACTTTGAAGTACTATACTAACATTTGTATATAAGTACTATACAAATGTTAGCTATTATTATTTTTAAAGTATATTACATTTAACACAAATAGTAACCAAACTGTTCTACTTATCTGGGTTCTCCTCTGAACTTCCTCTTTTATGTGTATTTTTAATCTTTTTATGTATCTTCATAAGACTCCTCATCTCCACCAGGCTGGAAGTACAGTAGTCTCTCATGGCCTCATCCCAATACTGATTAGCATAGAAGCTTTAAGTTACTTCATTTTTTTCTGAACTGGGGTGGTTCACTCCTCCAAGGTAGCTTGATAGCCATGTGCTACTGAGGCTCACCATAATGGTGCTGGGTTTAGTATGGAAACCTGATGGCTTTAGCCCTTCTACAGCTCAGAACTCCCTAACTCAATCAATCCTCCAGCCTCTGATTTCCCAGCAGCAGGGACCACAGATATGCACCAACACATCTGGCTAGATCTTATTTTTATTCATATCTTTTGCTTTTTCATCAAATTTATTTCTGAATATATCGTCTTCTAGGAATCCAATCCTTGTAACAAAGGTTTTAAAAAGAAAGAGAAAAAAATGCAGTTCAACAAAACTAACCAAGACATTAACCATGTCTGACAGTATATACAACATTCCACATCCTTAGTTTCCTACTTCTACAAAGAAGGGAGGTACATTTTCTTAATTCTTCTAACCTGGATCAACTTCTTTCTGACTAGGTCAATTCTGCCTGACGCATATTCATTAGTTGATTATTAAGGCTCATGCTACCCTTGGGTGATTCTCTTTTCCTTTGCATATTCTAGGTAAGTATCTTGGCCTACTTGTTAGCACAGTTGGGAAGGCAGTGTTTCCTAACTTCAGGGATCAGTGGAAGGAAGCACAGCTAGGTCTTTTCCTTTCAGATAACGACTGTAATCACTTGGTGGACTTCAGCAGTGAGGGACAACAGATATTGCTGGTGTTTGATCCATGAATTGATCCCTTATCATTTTGTGTTCACAGAGTAGTGAAGTGAGGAAAGAGAAGGAACAAGATAGATCTTTAGCACAGTGATACAAAATTCACTCACAGTTGCATTGGGTTCCCTTTTGTGGGTACTCTTTGGAAAAATTGCCCATTTAGGAGGGCAACCTTCTGGGTGTGTCTGTTGGGTGTCTTCTTGGGCATGGTGAGTATATTTATTGCCACTAAGCAAGTTGTCTGAAATCATACCAGTTGGGGTTGGTGATGATCTAGAGCCCCAGACTTAGGTTCACCTAAGCAAAAATTCCTAATATCTTTCTCTTTCTTTCAGAGCATGCCCAAGGTAGATATAAGATATCCTGTCAGTTAGCGCCATCAGCAGCATGATGTAGTGAAAAACCATTGTATCTGGGATCAGAAGACCCAGGTTGGAATATTGGCTCTGCCATTTCTTTCTTAGCTCTTTGTAAAATGAAGAGTTGGACTAGATGATCTTGAGGCCCCTTTCGAGCTTTAAATCCTATGATCCTTGAGTTCTAGCTCCATTTTATCAACTTCTTCCTGTAGCTACATGCAGATTGTTGTCTCTCCATTTCAAAGTTGTCACCTAGATAGCTAGGTGGTTCAGTGGATTGAGCTTCGGGTCTGAGTCAGGAAGACTTGAGTTGGGTTATTGTGAAGATCTAGTGAGCTAATATATGTATAGTGTTTTATAAAGGTTGAACTTAAGTCATCCAAGAGGAATGAGTTCCTTTTCTACTACTCTAGTTCTCTTGGGAGATGTTCACTACAGTGTTGTTACTGTACAGTCAAGATTTTGGAGAGAGCTCACTGGTTCCATTAGATTGAGAGTTTGTTGGGCGTAGGGATTGCCTGTTCCTCTTTTTGTATCTGCAGGGCTTCTTAGCACAGTGCCTGGTACAAGCAGGTGTTTAGTATTTATTTATCCGTTGATTAGTCCTGGAGGTCAGATTTCTTTCAGTCTGCTTTTGAAATATGCTGGAACAGTTCCTACCCTTTGACCAAGAGACCAGCTACTAGGCTCATAACCCAAGAAGGTCAGTTCTTATATATAACAAAATACTCAGCCATTGCCCAGGCAATGAGCACCACTCTGCTTCCACTTTTTTAAACTACCATAAAATTGCCATTATGAATAAATTGTAGTATATGAAAGCAATAGCAGCTGGTGTTTCTATAGTGCTTTAAGGTTTGCAGTTCAAGTTGGCACCTTTTTGTAACTTATAGTCATAGAGTTGCCTGGAGCTTTGAGAGCTTAAGTGATTTTCTCAGGGTTGACTATATAGCTTTTGGGTCTCAGGGCCAGGACTTGAACCCAGATCTTCCCAGTTCTGCCACAGACTCTTTATCCACTAAGCCAAGGGGGTCCAGTAATTGATGCTTCCAAATGAGTGCAGTTTACCAACCTGCTTACCCTGGGGCAGGGACTAATAATACCTTCAGAATAGGTCTGGGAATGGGATACAAACAGGGAGTCTTGGGCATGATGAAAAGAAGAGGGAGCCCACAATGGTTTAGGACTCCTGGAACCATGCTTCATTGCAGCTTCCAGGGCAGATAAACTAGCTCAGCTTGAGAGAGTCGTGGTATCTACAAGGGTCATTGTCAGTCCTTGAGCAGAGAGTCACTGGGGTATTTTATAGGGAGGTCAGGTCTGGTGAGTCTGATTGCAACTTCCATCCCTGAAGTTACAAGCAGGGAAGCACCTGTTCAGCTAGGAAACTGAAAGGTTCTTGCCTGGAAAGTTTCAAGTTGTGTCTTTCTAGACATGTGGGATTGAGGTAGTTCCAGAAAAGAGGCAGAGGAGAAGGGAGGAAAGTAGTAGACAGGAAAAAGAGACATGACTGGAGAATAGAAAATCTGTTGGATGGAGAAAGACTAGGCTTTAAAAAAACACCCTCAGAGTTTTTTTCCCCTAGGATATATTAGTGTTGGAGTATTGTGGTAGGGAAGGAGGCATGTAGGGAAGAGGGTAGCACCTATTCCACAATTTTCAGGGACAGAATATCTTGCTTGATTTGAGATTTTTGAGGAAGAGAGTGGGAAGAGGAGGCAGCAGACCCTACAGGGAACTTGAAGGGTCATTAGTTCTGTTCCTCCTGGGTTGAGAATCCTCTCCCCAGATTAATTCCCACACTACTCCTTGATTATCTTCCTCCTTCTCCCTCCTAACTGCTCAGACGTGGAGGGAAGGGCGTGGTCATGTACAAAGGTTAAGAAAGTTATACACGGAAGAGGATAAAAAAAACTGTCCCAGGACGCTGAGATGAGAGGTACATGGAGGAGTCAGGCATAGCAATCCTAGCAAGGTATGGGAAAGAAGAAAATTCTACTTTATTTAGTAAGCTTAAGAGCAAGAAGGGATCTAGTCTAACTATTCTACGCCTTTAATTTTAATTTTTATAGTCGTGTTGATGCCTCCTGTTGTCTTACCACAATATTTCTTCAGTAAGCCCTCATCCCCTTTTAAAAAATATTTTGTTTTGCCCCAATTACATGTTAAAACAAAATTTCACTTTTTTTTTTTTACAGTTTTGAGTTACAAATTCTATCCTTCCATCCCCTCCCCCTTCCATGAGATGGTAGGCAATCTGATATAGGTTATATATGTGCAAACTTATAAAACATTTCCACATAATTCATTTTTTTACAAGAAGACTCAAACAAAAAAAAGAAAGAAAGTGAAAAACAGTATGCTTCAATCTATATTCAGACAATATCAGTTCTTTCTCTGGAGACATGTTTCATCTTGAGTCCTTTGGGATTGTATTGGATCAATATATTGCTGAGAATAGCTAAATCATTTATGGTTCTTCATAACATAATATTGCTATTGCCAGGTACAATATTCTCCTGGTTCTGTTCACTTCACTTTGTATCAGTTCATGTAAGTCTTTCCAGGTTTTTATTTTTCTTTTATATTTAGTGTTATATTTTTCTCCAATTACATGTAAAAACAATTTTCAATATTAGTTTTTAAAGTTGAGTTCCAAATTCTCTCCCTTCTCCCCCCCCCATTGAGAAGGCAAACAATTTGATATAGGTTATATATGTGTAGTCATGCAAAACATATTTCCACATTAGTCATGTTGTAAAAGAAAATGCAGACCAAAATTTAAAAACCCAAGAAATATGAAGTAAAAAAAAGTGTGCTTCAATCTGTTTTCAGACTCCATCAGTTCTTTCTCTGGGGATGGATAATATTTTTCCATCAAAAGTCCTTCAGAGTTGTCTTGAATCATTGTATTGCTGAGAACAGCTAAGTCATTCACAGTTGACCATCTTACAATGTTGCTGTTACTGTGTACAATTTTCTTCTGGTTCTACTCATTTATTTCACTCTCCATCAGTTCATGTAAGTTTTTCCAGGTTTTTCTGAGAGCATCTAGCTCATCATTTGTTATAGCCAACAGTACTGCAACACAATAATATACCACAACTTGTTCAGCCATTCCTCAGTTGATGGGCATCCCCTCAATTTTCAATTCTTTGCCACCAGAAAGGAGATGCTATAAATATTTTTGTACATGTAAGTCCTTTTTAAAATCTCTTTTGGGATACAGACCTATTGGTGGTATTGCTATGGCAAAAAGTATGCATGGTTTTATAGGCCTTTGGGCATAGTTCCCAATTTCTCTACATAACGGTTGAATCAGTTCACAACTTCACCACCAATGTATTAGTGTCTCAATTTCCCCCCATCCCCTCCAACATTTGTCATTTTCCTTTTCTATTCAGTTAGTCAATCTAATAGATATGAGGCAGTATCTCAGATTGTTTTAATTTGCATTTCTCCAATCAATGGTGATTTTCTCATATGGCTATAGACAGCTTTGATGACTTCATCTGAAAACTGACTGTTCATATTTTGTCAATTGGGGAAAGGGTCTTATTCCCATGAATTTGACTTGTTTCTCTATATATTTGAGAGATGAGGGCTTTATCAGAGAAGCTTGCTTCAAAATTTTTTTTTTACTTTATGATTGCGAACTATATTTTCCTCCATCTTATTCTCCCTTCCTTGTTTATTTTATTCTCCATCTCCTTTCACCCTGTCACTCTTCAGAAGTGTTTTGCTTTTGACTACCGCCTCCTCCAATCCACCCTATCTTGTATGAGTACCCATCCCCTTCACTTATCCACTTCCTCTCCTACTTTCCTGTAGAGTAAGATAGATTTCTATACCCAATTGAATGTATATGTTATTCCCTCTTTGAGCCAGTTTTGATGTGAGTAAGGTTGAAGGATTTCCTGCCACCTGCCACTTCTTCCCCTCCATTGTAAAAGCTCTTCTGTGCCTCTTTTATGTCGGATAATTTACCCATTCTTCCTCTCCATTTCCTTTTCTCCCAATGTATTTCTCTTTCTCATCCCTTAATTTTATTTTTTAAGATATCATCTCATCATATTCAACTCACACCTATGTCCTCTGTCTATATATACTTCTTCTAACTGCCCTAATAATGAGAAAGTTCTTATGAGTTACAACTATTATCTTCCCATGTAGGAATGTAAACAGTTTAACCTTATTAAGTGCTTTATGATTTCCCTTTCCTGTTTACTTTTTTATGCTTCTCTTGAACTCTGTATTTTGAAAGTCAAATTTTCTGTTCAGCTCTGGTCTTTTCATCAGGAATACTTGAAAATACTCTGTTTCATTGAATGTCCATTCCTCTCCCCCCACTGAAGAATTATATTCACTTTTTGCTGGGTTGGTGATTTCTGGTTGTAATCCTACCTCCTTTACCCTCTGAAGTATCATATTCCAAGCCCTCTGATCCTTTAATGTAGAAGCTGCTAAATCTTGTGTTATCCATTTGGACTGTGGCTCCATGATAGTTGAATTGTTTCTTTCTGGCTGCTTGCAATATTTTCTCCTTGACTTGGGAGCTTTGGAATTTGGCTGTAGTATTCCTGGGAATTTTCATTTTGGAATCTCTTTCAGGAGGTGATTGGTATATTCTTTCAATTTCTATTTTACCCTCTGGTTCTAGAATATCAGAACAGTTTTCCTTGATAATTTCTTGAAAGGTGATGTCTAGGCTCTTTTTTGATTGCGGCTTTCAGGAAGTTCAATAATTTTAAAGTTATCTCTCCTGGATCTATTTTCCAGGTTAGTTGTTTTTCCAATGAGATATTTCACATTATCTTCTATTTTTTCATTCTTTTGGTTTTGTTTTATTGTTTTTTGATGTCTCATAGAGTCATTAGCTTCCACTCGCTCAATTATAATTTTTAAGGAATTATTTTCTTCAGTTAGATTTTGTATCTCCTTTTACATTTGGCCAATTCTATTTTTTGTTTTTGTTTTTGTTTTTTTAGGCAGTTGGAGTTAAATGACTTGCCCAGGGTTGCACAGCTAGTAAGTGTCAAGTGTTTGGTCTGAGCCCAGATTTGAACTCAGGTCCTCCTGACTTCAGGGCTGGTGCTCTATCCACTGCGCCACCTAGTTGCCCCTAACCAATTCTATTTTTTTTAATGAGATCTTTTTTTTTCCATGAATTTTTGTGCCTCTTTTTCTACTTGGCATATTCTGTTTTTTAATTATTTTATTTTTCTTCAGTGTTTTCATATTATTTTCTTCATTTTTTTTGTGCCTCCTTTGCCAAGTTGTTCACTCCTTTTTCATGATTTTCTTGCATCACTCTCATTTCTCTTCCCAATTTTTCCTCTACTTCTCTTGATTTTAAAAATCTTTTTTGAGCTCTTCCATGGCCTGAAACTAATTCATATTTTTCTTGGAGGCTTTGATTGTAGGAGTTTTGATTTTGCTTTCTTCTTCTGAGTATGTGTTTTGATTTTCCTTGTCACCATAGTAAATTTCTATAGTCAGATTTTTTCCTATTGTTTGCTCATTTACCCCACTTATTTCTTAACTTTTAGCTCCTTGTTAAAGTGAGGATCTGGAAAATTGGAACACTAATGCATTGTTGGTGAAGTTGTGAACTGATCCAACCATTTTGGAGAGCAATTTGGAACTATGCCCAAAGGGCTACAAAAATGTGCATACCCTTTGACCCAGCAATAGCACTTCTAGGGCTATATCCCAAAGAGATCAAACAAATGGGAAAAGGACCCACATGTACAAAAACATTTATAGCAGCTCTTTAAGTGGTGGCAAAGAATTGGAAATTGAGGAGATGCCCATCAATTGGGAATGGCTGAACAAGTTGTGGTATACGAATGTAATGGAATACTATTGTGCTATAATAAATGATAAACAGGCTGACTTCAGAAAAACCTGGAAAGACTTGTATAGACTGATGCTGAGTGAAGTGAGCAGAACCAGGAGAACATTGTACACAGTAATAGCTATATTGTGTGATAACTAACTTCAATAGACTTAGCTCTTCTCAGCAATGCAAGGATCTCAGACATCTCCAAAAGTCTCATGACGGAAAATGCTATCTACATCCAAAGAAAGAAATATGGAGCTTGAATGCAGATAGAAACATACTATTTCATCTTTTTATCCCTATTGTTTTATTTTGTTTCTTCTTTCTTGTAGTTCTTCCTATTGGTTCTAATTCTTCTTTACAACATGACTAATATGAAAATATGTTTAATAGGAATGTATATATAGAGCCTATATCAGATTGCACACCTTCTTGGGGAAGGAGGTGCGAAGGGAGGTGGGGAAATTTCAAACTCAAAAGCTTTTGGAAATGATTGTTGAAAACTAAAAATAAAAAAATAAAAATTTAAAAAGTGGGGCTCTGCTTCCAGGGTACATGGTGCAATGTCCCAAGCTTCAGGGGTTTTGTGTAGCTGTTTTCAGAGATACTTCTAGGGACCTGTAATTTTTCAGTTCTTCCAAGGTGTTATGAGCTAAGGAGAGGTGTGTTTATTCCTCTCCTGGCCTGTGTTGTGATCTGTGAGTGACCACAAGCACTCTTTTCTGCCCTGGAACTGTGATGAGGGGCTCCCCTCCCCTGTGGCTGTAAACCCTGGTGTGCTATTGCTCCTCCTTGTCCTGGGACTGCCGACCAGGACTGCGACCCAGATCCAAGTATGGGCCAACAAAGAGACCTTTGTAATCTCCTTCTGACCACTTGTTTGACCCGCCTTACCATCTGTAGGCTGAAAGCTCTGGAAGCAGCTGCTACTGTTGATTCAGTCACTCCAAAGGCCTGCTTTTGGTTTGCTGGGGTCTGGTCTGCACTGGCAAGGCTGGCAATGGACCGCACTCCACTCTCACCCGATGCAACAGACTTTTCCTGTCGAACTTCCAAGTTGTCTTGGGTTGGAAAATTGTTTTTTTGTGGGTTCTGCCACTCCAGAGTTTGTTGTAGGGCATTATTTAAATGTCTTTGGAGGGGTTTGAGGGAAAGCTTAGACAAGTCCTTGACTTCTCTCCACCATCTTGGCTCCATCCTCAAAACCCTCATCTCTTTTGAACAAAGAAAGACTGTTAAGCAAAACCAGTTGACAGAGCTCTAGTCAGGCAGCATATGCATCGTTCTGTACCCATAGCACTCCACTTTTCAACTGAGACAAGGAAAAGAGATTTCATCATTTGTAATTGGGGAACAATTGACTATTATACTCCATCAAAGTTTCTATGCCTTTTAGTGTGGCTTTTGTTTATATTGTTGTAGTCTTTCTCTATAACATTATCTTGGTTCTGTTTTCTTCCATTTGCATTCACTTGGAGGAGTAGGGGATCAGATTGTAGTGGGGGCCCAAAGACTTTAACCCTACTTTCCATGCTTCCTGTTTAAACTCCAAAATCCAGGGCTAGAGCCCCTGGTCTTCTCCCTGCTTTCGTTCCTTCGTAAGAATCTCTTCCTTTCTTCTTCCCTCTCTGCAAATTTTAGGAGCAAGTGGTAAAGAACTGTCCCCCAGTTACCCCAAAGAAGTGGGAGGGTGGGGGCAGCTAGATGGCACAGTGGATAGAGCACCAGCCCTGGAGTCAGAAGGACCTGAGTTCAAATCCAGCCTCAAACACATGATACTCACTCTCTGTGTGACCGTGGGCTAGTCACTTAACTCCAATTGCCTCAAAAAAAAAAAGTGGGAGGATGATCAGAAGGCTAATCAGAAGGCTAGAAGATAATTGAGTGAGAATTCCAGGACATCAAGGCATGGGACAGTAATAAAACCCATGTTGCAAATTTCCTCATTGGCCATGTTTGAAAATGCATGTTTCATTCTACACTCTGAGTCTACTACCTCTTAGTCAGGAGGTGGGTAGGTGGTATGCTTCATCATTGGTCCTTTGGAATCAGAGCTGATCATTGCATTGATCTGCGTTTTCCATTCTTTCAAAATTGTTTTTCTTTACAATGTTGCTGTTATTCTATGATTGTTCTCTTGGTTTTACTCATTTCGCTCTGCATTAGTTCACAGACGACTTCCCAGTTTTCTCTGACACTGTCCATTTTATCATTTCTCATGGTGTAATAATATTCAATTGCATTGATAAACCATAATTTGTTTAACTATTTATTCCCCAATAGGTAGGCATTCCCTTGTTGTTGTTGTTGTTGTTGTTGAGTTGTTTCAGTTATGTCCTATTCTTCATGACCCCATTTGGGGTTTTCTTGGCAAAGATACTGAAGTGGTTTGCTATTTCCTTCTCCAGCCCATTTTACAGATGAGGAAGTGGAGGCAAACAAGATTAAAGTGACTTATCCAGGGTCACTCAGCTAGTAAGTGCCTGAGGCCTGATTTGAACTCATGAAGATGAGTCTTCTTGGTTCCAAGCTCAGTGCTCTATCTACTTCACCACCTAGCTGCTGCTAGGTATTCCCTTAGTTTCTGCCTTTTTTTGCTACTATGAAAAGAACTGCCTACAAATATTTTTGTGCATGTGGGTCTTTCTCTATTTCTTTGATCTCTTTAGGATATAGGCCTAGGAATGGTATCACTGGATCAAAGGTTATACACAGTGTAATGGCTTTGGGAGCATAGTTTCACAATTGCTTTCCAGAATGGCTGAACCAGTCCATAGCCCCTCCAATAGTGCATTAATGTGTCCGTTTTCCAGGGCATAGTTTCTTTGCAATTTTACTTTATCTGTTCTTTAAACTCTGTAATCTTAGGAAACTCTGTGTATACATACATGGGGTTGGCCTAAGTTAGGAGATTTCCCAGCTAACAGGGTGGGGTTGGAGCTGTTAAGTTTCCAATAATCTAGAGCTGTATTTCATATTACCCCTATATCAACACTGAACTTGGGTTGATATTGAAAGTATCCTTCATGCCCATCGGGGTTTGGTAGGAGTGGGAAGCTGGCACATGCTCACTAGAAAGGACCTTCTGAGCAGGTGCACAGGAAAAGGTCTCTCTCACAGGTTAATTAATTAGGAAAGTGACAGACAGTCTGCTTTTCTGTAGTAAGCAGAGCACAAGCCAGGGGTGGGCTGCACTGATAACATAATGCCTCAAATGTCACCTGGGGTATCCAGCCTGCACCAAGTTTGTCACAATATGCCCAAGCTGTCAGTGGGATTGTAGGGTTAGAGGCTAAGAACAGCTTCATGACTTTTCTCACATAAAAACAAATCAACCTCCCTTCTTTCCCCCTACCCCTGCTCCCTGCTTTTAAAGAGGAGGCACAAGACACTCTCTGTCCAGATTTGGAGAGTTTTCTTTTTTATTTTCTTTTTTGCTTTGAATAACATTTTACTCTTTTTCAAATTAAATGGAAAAATAATTTTAAACATTTATTTTAAAAAATTTGAGTTCTAAACTCTCTCCCTCCCTCCCTGAGATGGTAAGCAATTTGATATAGGTTATGCATGTGCAATTATTCAAAATCCTGACATTTTCACTCACTGATCCCCATACCTGGAATATTCTCCCTTCTCATCTCTGTGTCCTGGCTTCTTGGGCTTCCTTTAAGTCCCAGCTAAAATATCATCTTCAACAATGATCTCTCTTAATGCTAGGCGCCTTCCCTCTATTAGCAATCTCCAGTTTATTCTGTATATATCTTGTTTGTGCATGATTGTTTTCATGTTGTCTCCCCCATAAAACTTGTAACTCTTTGAGAACAGGACTGTCTTTTGACTTTGTCTTCTAGTGTTTAGTACAGTGCTTGGCACGTAGTAAGTGCTTAATAGATGCTTTTTGACTGTCTCTCTTCCAACTCCTCACAACTAAACCTAACACCTCTTAGACAAAGAGCTAAGAGTCCCTGTATTTCGGCAAGATAACTCCATCTTTATTTCTTTCCCTTTCTTTCCCTCTTCTTTCTTTGTCTCTCGAACCAATAACAGCGCCAGAAGTTACTGGCCCTGTTTCTTACTCCTCACTTGCCCTGATTTTGCAGTGATTCCTGCCAGATATGACCCCCATTTCAGGCATTTCAATATGTACTTGGGGAGGAGGGTGTGTGTGTGTGTGTGTGTGTGTGTGTGTGTGTGTGTGAGAGAGAGAGAGAGAGAGAGAGAGAGAGAGAGAGAGAGAGAGAGAGAGAGAGAGAGAGAGAGGCTGCAAGGAATTCCCATCTTTTAAAGGGGAGAAATAACAGTGGGAGAGACAGCAAAACTTCTTCCCAGGATGTTATCGAATTCAAGTACTCTTGGCTTTACTCAAGGAAGGGAAACCCCAGAACCCCCTCTTTCAAATTCCTGAGATGGAACAGACAGACAAACAAAGACATAAGGATGAAGGAGAAAAGGACCATGGGGAGGGAGCAGTGTCAGGTAATAGGGAGTTATAGGTTAGTAAAGAATCAATTGGGCAGAGACTCTGGGATAGAGGTGGACATAAGTCAATCCAAGGGAGGGTAACAAAGCCACCCCAACATGATAAAATGTGTTGAAGGGCTCCCTGCCTTTATCTTTCCATATCTTTGTTCCCAAATTAATGGATCTGTCAAGGTCTCTGCCTCTCTTGAGCCTCAATTTACCCTTCTGTCTGCGAAATCACACAACTCTAGAGCTTGAGGGAACTTCTGAGGTCATCCAGTTCAAAGGTTCTTAGCCTTTTCTGTGTGTCCTGGACCCTTTTGGCAGAGTTGGGAAGCCTATGGATCCCTCCTCAGAATCATGTTTTTAAATACATAAAATAAAATATGAAGTATTACAAGGGAATTCATTTCTATTGAAATACAGTTATAAAGATATATTTTTAAAAACTCAAGTCCGCAAGCTGCAGGTTAACAATACTTCATCTAGTCGAACTTTCATTTTAAAGATGAGACCCCAGAGAGATAAAAGTGTCCAAGGTCACGCATTGAGTTAAAGGCAGAGCCAGGCCCAGATGGGTCTCCTTTTGGTGGAGAGATGGATGGGGTGAGCAGGGAAAGGGAGCCAGACAAAAGCTCTCAGAAGCTCTGGGTTGATAGGTAGGGGCTCCAACAGAGGAGGATGGGGGCACCATTCTCATCAGGTCTGACGGATGGATGGGCTCCTTTCTCTGCTCCCTCATCCACTTGTCTTTCCTGGGGTGTGCTCTCCTTGTCGTTTATGTTTCCTCCTTCCTGTCCCCACACACCAGGACTGTCTTAATGCAGCAAATTGTTCATACACATGTAAGCAAATATCTTCTTAAATTATCTCTTATCGCCAAATGGGGCTCAATGCTCCCAGGCTTCAGGGCTGATGGTTGCCTTTCAATCTATCGGTGGGTTGGGGGAGGTGGGAGGATGGGGATGGGGGGGGCGCCCGCCTGACACCAAAAATAAACAGGCTGAGCTGGGGAATGGTTGTCGCAAGGGGCAGAGAGAACTTGTCAGGCGGCGGGAGCGTGTGAGCCGGGAGGACGATAATGCGGCATGACACTTCTGAAATGAGCCGCTCGTTGCCATGGTGAGGAGCCAGGAGGGACCAGCTCTCCGGAGGCTGAAATAAAACATGCTTTAAATGATGTTTGATTAGAATTTAGATCATGTAACCGAGTGCCTCAGTCCTTCTCTTCTCTTCTCTTCCCTTTTTTCTCCCTCTTTTCTTCTATTCTCCCATGCTCTCTTGTTCTTCCTTCCTCCCTACCCCTGCAAACACACATAAAGCCACAGACCTTTCCTCTCCTCCCACCCTCCCTTGCCTTTTGGGGATCAATTCCATTCCATCCAATTCAGCAAACATTTTATAAACTCCTACTACGTGCATGGCAGAAAGACAATCTGGCATAGTAGATAATGAGCTAGCTTGAGTCAAGAAAGCCAGGGTTCAGTTTACCCTCTCTGACACATACTGGCTTTGTGACCCTGAACAAGTCATTTAACCTTCTAAGGCAGGGGTTCTTAACCTATTTGGTGTCATGGAACTCTTTGGTAATCTGGTGAAACCTACAGGCTCCTTCTCAGGTTTTTAAAAGCATAAAATAACATGAATAAGCTTACAAAGGAACAATTTTTTTTTCAAAGTTCACATACCCCCAGGAAGGGTCCTGTGCTCTAAGACTATGAGTTGTCAAACTGTTGTTGATTTACATCAGAAGAGTCCCTATACTCATGAAATCACTGTCAGAAAAGAAGGGGGCATAGGAAATATGCTAGATGTTGGGGATCAAAAATAAGATAGCCCTTGCCCTCAAAGCTTATATTTTACTGGGGGTAGGGGAAAGGATTTGCGATACTTCAATAGATCAGTGATTTCATCAATGTGAGTAATAGTAATAATGATAACTGGTACTTTTATAGGGACAGGGAATGGATCTGTGATTTCATGGGTGCAGGACACTCCCAGGTGAGGAAACTCCCTCTATCAGTGCAAGTTGGCATGTTATTTGTAACTTAGAGTTGTAGAGAGTTGCCTAGAGATCTGAGAGTTAAAGTGATTTGCCCAGGGTCACATTGCCTTTGGATATTAGATCCGGAACTTGAAATTAGATCCTCCCAGCTCTGCCACAGACTCTTTAGTCACTAAACCATGCTGTCTCATATGATATTTATATCACACTTCGATATTCACCAAGAATTTTACATATGTTATTATCTCCTTTAAGCTTCACAACAACCCCCAAGGTACGGTGCTATGTTCTCATCTATCCATCTATTCCTTGCCAAAGCTAACCCTTTTATTTGTGCCCTCGATCCCATCCTCTTCTACATCTAAAGAGTTTGCAAACCTTAAAAGTGCTATATAAATATTAGTCATCATCATCATTTAAAAAAAATTAGTGTTATCCCTTCCATGACCTTGCCCCATCAATCTTCCTTTCTCTCTCTCTCTCTCTCTCTCTCTCTCTCTCTCTCTCTCTCTCTCTCTCTCTCTCTCTCTCTCTCCTCCAATTGCTCTCTCCATTGTCTCCATTTACAGGACACCACCTCCAAATCATACCACTGCACCCATACCCTCTCCCTCTCCCTCTTCTTCAATTCCACTTCATATATTGTCTTCTTCCACTAGATTTTAAGAACCTTGAGGGCAGGAGATGTTTTGCTTCCTTGTATTTGTATACCTGGTACTTAGCACAGTGCTTATCTCAGTCAGCCTATATCTGTCTCTCTGTCTTTCTCTGTCTCTATCTGTATCTCTCTCTGTCATACATACATCCATATATACATCCATACACAAGTTTATACATATGTACACATGTACATACATCTATACTCAGGTCTCCTCTATTCTTAAAATGAAACAAAAAGGAAAGAAATCCCTTGATCCTGTTACCCACTCAATCTATTGTCCCATGTCTTTTCCTCTTCACTGCCACACTTTGAAAAAGAGTAATCTAAACATTCTACTTCCATATTCTCACTACCCACTTCCTCTCCAATTCTTACTATATACTTTGGCTTCTGTCCCTAATATCCTTTCAATCCTTCTTCCCCTCCCTTTGCAGAGGTGAGGGATCATGGAGTGGAACACTACATATAACAACAGATTCTTTAATATGTTGGTTAGTTTTGAAGAACTTTTTTCTTTCCTTTTAAAAATATTCCTTATTATGAGAGATGGCTCCGTGGGAGGCAATGGCAGGGGGAGGATATAGTCAGTGGATATGAAAAAGATATCAATAAAAATATTAAAAGAAACTGGCTTTCTGAAATTCATTAAAGAGCTCAAATACAGAGTTGTTCTTCAGTTCTCATGCTTCTTGACCTCTTTGAGGCCTTTAACACTGTTGACTATTCCAACCTTTTTTTTTTAACTTCCCCCATCCCTTGGCTCCCATGATAGTGTATTTTTAGAGTTCTCCTACCTGTCCTCCTTTATACCTTTCTCCATCTCCAACTCCTTCTCCCAAATCCAAAACATAGGTATCCTCCAACACTCTGGCTTTCTTTTCTTCTCTCTTTTCATTCTTGTCCATGGTGTTTTCATCCAGAGCCATAGTGACAATTTTCACCTCTGTGTTGGTGACACCCAAGTTGCTGATCTTGATGTTATGCTGTTGCTTCTAACGAGGAGTTCCAGCTTCTGATTTCCAGTTTTCTATTGTATGTTATGTTACCTAAATGTCCCATCAACACTTCAAACTAAATATGTCTAAGACTAAATATGTTTCTCTTTGGTTCCTGGTCTCCAATTGCTTTATTTTTTGCTGATGGTTCCACAATTTGTCTGGCTTCAAAAAGTGAATCATTTTTAACTCTTCCCTCTCCCTCACTCCTTTATATGGTTAGTTGCCAAGTCAATCTTAACATCTCTTAGATTCATTCTCTCCTTTCTGCTTCTACTGCTATCAGTCTACTTCTAGCCTTCATCAGTTTTCAACTAGCCCGTTGGGATAACCAGAGTGTTAAATTTGGAGTCAAGAAGACCTGGGTTCAAATTCTGCCTTACTAGCTTTGTCAACTTGGGCAAGACTTTGAGCTTCAGTTTCCTCATCTGTAAAATGAGGAGGTTGATCTAGATGACTTCTAAGACCCTTTTGGCTCTAAAGTCATGATCCTTCTTCCAGTCTTTTCCTTTCCAACATATCCCTTTATAAGAAAAGGGACTAAAGATCCTTGTGATTTTGATGATACAGGGAGCTCTCAGATAAAGAATTTCATCTAGTAATATACTGTCTCTGTAACTTATAGTCTTAGAGCTGCTTAGAACATTGAGAGATTAAATGACTTGCCCAGGGTCACACAACCAGTATGTGTTACAGGTACCCAGGATTTCCTATTTTTAAGACCAGCTCTGTACTCATTACCTCATGCTGCTTTTCTAGCCTTCGTACTGCTGCCTAAATAATCTTCCTAATGCACCACTCTGATGTCTCTACTCTGCTTAAAAATCTGCCTACAAGATAACAGAAAAACTACTTAGTATGGTATTCAAGGCATCCTGTGTAATATGGTTCCAACCACCTAACTGTTCCAGCCTTATCTCGTGCTTCTTTCCTGTTCGTAGTGTACATTTTAGTTAAACTGGACTGACATCACTGGACTGACTCAGCATCACCTGTTTTCATCCTGCTTTTTCCTTTCTCCCATTCTTCACTTCCACCTGAACATCTCCACTTGGTGAATCCTTTCTTCCTTTAAGGTTCAATTTAGGTTCTATCTCCTCCATGAAGTCCCCTCTGTCCTCCCTCCTGCATTCCCATCCCTAAGTGGCAGGGATCTTTCCTTCCTCTATCTCTTGAAGCAATGTGGTTTGGTTCAATACTTCGCACTTATTATGTTCTATTCTGTATTATCGTTGTCTAATAATTTTTAAGTCATATCCAGCTCTTTACGACCTTATTTGGGATTTTCTTGGCAAAGATATGACGCAAACAGGGTTAAGTGACTTGCCCAGAGTCACACAGCTAGTAAGCATCTGAGGCTGGATTTGAATTCAGGAAGACAAGTTTTCCTGACTCCAGGACCAGCACTCTGTGCACTATAGCGCCATCTAGTTGCCAATTTTGTACTATAGACTTGCATTAGACTTTACACTTTTTGTGTAAATCTCTCCCCTTTAGTAGTGTGCTGGTAAATGTTTAACAACCAGCTCTCTGAAAACACAGACAGATTTTAAAGTTTAATTTGCATTGTTATCTTCTCTATTATTTTCTTAAGTCTATACACTTAATTTGCATCATTATCTTCTCTATTACTTTCTTAAGTCTATACAATCAACAAAAGAATAAATCAAGCCCAGAATTTTCCAAGGTGCAAGTGGATAGGACACCAGGCCTGGAGTCAGGAAGACTCATCTTCTTGAGTTCAAATCTGGCCTCAGATACTTACCAGCTGTGTGAGCCTGGGCAAGTCACTTAATTTTGTTTGCCTCACTTTCCTCATCTGTAAAATGGGCTGGAGAAGGAAATGCAAACCATTCCAGTACCTCTGCTGAGAAACCCCTAAATGGGGTGACAAAGAGTCAAACACAACTGAAAAATGACTAAACAACAACAACTTTAGCCATACCATAGCCCCTGTTAGACTGTAAGCTCCCTGAGGGCAGGAACTCTGTCTTTATTCATATCTGTATCACCCACAGTACCTAGCATAGTGCTCAGCATGTTCACTCATTCACTCTTAGACTATTGCAATGGTCTTCTAATTGTTCAGACCTCTGCCTATCTGGAGATAGGGAGCTGGACTAGATGATTCCTCAAAGTCCCTGCTAGTTCTGGATCTTTGTCATTGACTCATGTTGGGGTCACTAGACATTCTCTTTGGGAGGGGGGAGAAATGGTAACTTTTGTTCTCCAATGAGAGGAGTCACAGTGGAATGGAGAGAGCACTTGCTTTGCAGTCAGAGAACTTGGGTTTGAAATAAACTTGGCTGCCTACTAAATGTGTGATTTTGGTCAAGTCTCTTAGACTCTTACTGAGTCTTGGTTTCTTCATGTGCTCAATGATGGAGACGGACTTGATAACCTGCACAGAAGTTTCCTCGTACCTCTAGTATTGTATGATCTTAGTATAGTGCCTGGCACACAGTGGGTGCTTCATAAATGTTTATCAGTTGATTGAATTGATTAATTTAAAGTTGCTCTTCTTACCTCCAAGGGTGAAGTAAATAGCATCTAAGTATCCCCTAGTCAGAGATGGCGATATTTACCTTCTTCAATGAATGACCTTCCAGATTACAAATGCTCATAATGTTGTCATGGCAGGTGGTCTAAAAAATACCAGCATAAAATTAACTGGTAAGAGCTTGGGGCTCTATTGGTCTACTGATTATGAACTTTTAGCTTTGGACTTTCATTAAATGTGGGGGGGCAGAAAGGTTTTGGGGAGCAGAGTAAATGGGACAGTTGTGGCAGATGGGAGGCAGGAATGGGAAAAGGGTTTCAAAAGCCATTTGTCTTTACAAAGTTCTTGTTATTGTATAAATTATTAACCTAATTCTGCTCATTTCACTCTGCATCAGTTCATATAAGTCTTCCCAGGTTTCTCTGAAACCAGAGGTTAGAGACTCAAAGTGTAGAGTGAAATAGATTTTTTTGGACAGACAACTTCAGGGATTTGTTTTTCTTGCCTATGCATATTCATTACAAGAGTTTTGTCTTTTCTTTTTTAATGCAAGCTGTGAGATTTTGTGGGAAGGAAAGAAAATAGAATTTTTGTTAATTGAAATAAATTTAATAAAAATGTAAAAAGAACTTCCTCACAGAAAATGATATAATCTATATGTATGAGGGCTTTAAGCAAATGCTATATCAGGATCAGCTGAAGGAACAAGGGATTTCTAACTTGGGTAATAGAAGACTGGGGGTGGGAGATGTAATAGTGTTACTTGTAAGTATTTGAAGACTGGTCAAACAAAAGAGATTAAATTTTGTTTTATTTAGCTCCAGAAGTCAGGAAAAATTTCCTATCAATGAGAGCTGTCTCATTGAGCTGCCTGAAAAGGCAGTGGGTTCCTTAACATAGGAGAGTTGCACCATTATGAAGAGGACATTATTTTTCAAGTATGAGTCTCTTTCCATTCTGGGTTTCTCTAATTCTGTTAGTCCAGAGGTCTTAATTTTTGTATTTGTCATGGTCCCCTTTGGCAGTCTGGTAAGGTCTATAGACTCTTCAGATTAGTATTTTTAAAGGTGTAAAATAAAATACAGAAGATATAGCAGGGTAACTAATTATACTGAAGTACAGTATTTGAAATATTGAGAAAACAAGTTTACAGACTCCAAGTTAAGAACCTGAGTTTGGGGGCAGGGAGAAACTAATTTCTCCTTGATTAGGATTTACTGGTCGTGACACTGAGAGAGAGACATATGCAAAGACAGAAAGTCAGAGAGACAAAGATTGAATGCGATACAGGCAGAGGGACACACAGAGCGATATGTATAGAAATGGAAAGGGAAAGACAAACCTAGACAGAGAGATAGAAAAAAGAGACAAAGTTAGAAAGTGTCAGAAACAGACACAGAGCTTGAAAGACAGGCAGGCCAACAGACAGGTTGGAGATGGCCAAGGTCAGAGAGAGAGAGAGAGAGCCAGAAATGGAGTGATCACTGAGAAACTTTCTTTCCTCTGGCTTCCCATTCTCTTTTCCCACCCTTACCCCAACTCCTCCATTTCCTACTGTTGCAAAGGACAAGGGCCACCACACTTAGGAATTGTAGGGAGTCCTCATTCCTTCCTCCCCCAATAACTGGAATAAATCAGTCAACAAACATTTAATAATCTCCAACTGTGTGTTGGATAGACTAAGCCCTGGAGATACTAAGAAAGGCAAAACTAGTCCTTGCTTTCAGTCTTTTGGGGAAGACAGCATGAAAACATTTATATGCAAACAATATATAAAGAGCTTTAAAGTTTACAAAGTGTTTTACAAATATTCTTTCATTTTATCCTCACAACCTGGAGAGGTAGATACTGTTATTATCCCCATTTTATAAATGAAGATATTGATTTCAGTTAAGTGACTTGCTCAGGGTCATATAGTCATTGTCAGAGGCTAGATTTCACCTCAGGTTTCCCCAACTCCGGGTTCAGCTCCCTGTCTACCATCTCTTTGCTCTGTATCTCTCCTACTGCCGAGAGCTATCCCTTATAACAGAGAGGGTTTTTTTGAAAGGAAGGAAGGAAGGAAGGAAGGAAGGAAGGAAGGAAGGAAGGAAGAGAAAGAAAGGAAGAGAGGGAGGGAGGAAGGGAGAGAAACAAAGAAAAGAAAGAAGAGAAAGAAAGAAAGGAAGAAAGGGAAAGAGGGAAGGACACGATGAAGTAAGGAAAAGAGTAATAAGAGAAAAGAAATTCAGCAATACCAATCAATACATATGAATAACTAAGACAATATATGTAATATTCCACAACTTGAAACCCCCATCTCCCTTCTCCCTCTCACCCCCACCCCAATCTGCAAAGGAATGAGAGATGTCTTCTATATCTTCCTTGGGTTCCAATTTGTTCTACGCAATTTTCATTATAAAGATATTCATTTTTTATTGTTTTGTGATTGGTGCTCTTTCCATTTACATTTTAACAAACATTTGTCAAGTGCCACACATGGCCCCTGTGAGTTGGGTATACAAGGACAACAATAAAACAGTTCCTGACCTCAAGGAGCTTACATTCTATGGGAAGAAAAAGAACAAGTACACAAGGAAATCTACAAAAAATACAGAGTAATGGTGGGAGAGACACGAACAGTTGGCAGGTGAGGTCTGAGGGAGAGCTGGAAAGGTTTCATGAGCTTTGAAGGAAATAAGATATTTTTAGAGTTGGAGGTGAGGAGGAAGTACATTCCAGGCACAGGGCATATAATGGAAAGAGAACTGGTCTAGGAGCACGGGTCAGACATACAGGTTGGGCTGGATATGTTGGGGTGAGCAGTCCCATTGATCCTAGCCCTGGCCCTTCTCTATAAACACTTAGTACAGAGTCAGATAGAGACAGTCAGTCTGCCTGGGTTCTAGGCCCCGTGCTACCACTATCTAGTCATGTGGCCTTGGACAAAACGTAGGGAAAGTTTTTCCCAGTAACCAGTTTCCTCCACTGTGAAATGAAGGACTTGCTATAAAATGAGGGGTAAAGTCAGTAGGCCCAGGCCAACAATTTATACAATTTATCCATGTTATCATTAACAATGTAAAAAGGTTCAGCTTTTAAAGGGCTTAAGAACTCTGATCAATGCAATGACCAATTGTGATTCCAGAAGACTGATGATTAAGCATTCTACCCACCTCCTGACAGAGAGGTGCTAGACTCAGGGTACCAATTGAGGCATATTTTTTTGACATGACCAACTTGGAGATTTGTTTTGCTTGACTAATGCATGTTTGTTACAAAAGTTTTTATTTTTATTTTCTTTTTTCAATGTGTAGAGGAAGATGGAAGGGGGGAAAGTAGATTTTTGTTCACCGAAAAAAAATTTTTAAATGAAGATATTGAACCATTTCCTACTTAAAGTCCCTTCCTGACTCATAGAATGTTAGGGGTCCCTACTGGGGACCCCATCAGTAGGTATAAACTGACTCCTGGGCTCTTATTCCAATCCCATACCAGGTCTCCCCTCCCTTTCCCACCTGCTTTCCTCTCGCCCAGTAGTGTCCTCCCCACCACACCCTCGGCTCTCTCATTTCTCCTATTTGCAGGTTGTGATTTCCCACCTGTGCAGTTTGAATCATTATAAACAAATAATGAATGTGGGCTTTAATGGAGGGGAGGAGATTTCGTATTGGTTGGATAATGAACGTTTGAAGCTTTTTGCTCCCTGTTCTGGGAGGCATCATACTGCAGGGGTCAGAGCACCTGGGTCCAAATCCTGGCTCCACCGTTTACTACCTGTGTGACCTTGGGCAGGTCACATGAACTCTTGGGCCTGAGTTCCCTCATGTGTAAAATGAAGAACTTGGACTCAATGACCTTGAAGGTCTTGCCCAGCTCTACATCTCTGTATCCACCACCCCTATCCCCAACCCCGCATTAGCATTGAAGTTTTTTAGGGTGGCGAGGTGGCACAGTGGATAGAGCAACTGGCCCTGCAGTCAGGAGGACCTGAGTTCAAATCTGACCTCAGACACTTACTAGCTGTGTGCCCTGGACAAGTCATTTAATGCCAATGGGACTGAAGCTCTTTGAGAGCAGGGGCCATTTTCTTCAGTCTTTACATCCTAAATGCTCCCCACAGTGTCTTATACAGTGCTTAGTAAATATTTGATTAATGAAATTGATTTCCTCAACAAAAATGTCAGTTGTGGACCCAGATATGTGATTGAATTCCATGGAACAAAAAGGTCTTTTTTTGTTTGAAGTGAGGCAATTGGGGTTAAGTGACTTGCCCAGAGTTACACAGCTAGTAAGTGTTATGTGTCTGAGGCCAGATTTGAACTCAGGTCCTCCTGACTTCAGGGCCGGTGCTCTATCAAAAAGGTCTTTTCTTTACATTTGCATTTCTGCCTCAATGGATATTTCTCTTCCTTGCTTTTTTCTTTTTGTTTCTTTTACTGTCTATCTCTATGCCCGCATCTCTGTCTTTCATCTTCGTAGTGTCTAGGCTCTCCTTGTTGTAAAATACCCACCAATACATACCAATGACTAATGTACCTATGTATTTACCTCATCCATCCAGAATACTTTTATGATTATTAGACAAATGTACTTTACCTGTTTATCATTTAGATGGTAGAGATGAATGTTAGAGTGATGTTTCCTAAGGTAAGGGTCCATTTCTGAACAAAGCAATTATGAAGTCAAGAGAATAGATGTCGAGGAGGCAGCTAGATGGTGCAGTGGATACAGCACCAGCTCTGGAGTCAGGAGGTCCTGAGTTCAAATCCAGCTTCAGACACTTACTAGCTGTGTGACTCTGGGCAAGTCACTTAACACCAACTGAGTGAAAGAGAGAGAGAATAGATTTCAGAGCTATAAGAAAGTGATGCTATAGCTTTCTGGATTGGAACCAGATGAAAACTGTGTGAGGAAGAAAAGTTTTCTGTAATGTCAGATATTGCCAGGGGGAATTGGTTGCCCAAAGGGAGGCTATACCTCTCTTTTTACTGTTAAGGTGAAGAGGGAAAAAAAAAACTTCTCTGCATTGTCACCTAATGCCAAATAGGTAGAAAAGAAAAACATCAGAGCCCAGGCAAAGGAGCAGAATTGGAAAGGTTTCTGCCAATCCTAAGCTAAATGTCTCTACCCTCCTAAAAGAGAATAACACTACCTCAACTGAGGGCATCAACTGAACCTACAGTTGAAAGTGCTGAAGATGATAGCTTCCATCAAGGAGTAGGAAAACAGTTGAGATGGGGAAGAGCCTAGTTGTAATGGAGTGAGGAGTAATAATGGAACAGAGTCATCTTGTCCATTTTTTTAAATGACAATACACCAGTGGGGGCTCCTGAGTTACAGTGCTGGTAGGAATATACTGGGGTATCCTTAATACCCTGAAAGAAGTAAGTTGTAGTAGTTGTACTCCCTTCAAGAAATCCCCAACCTGCAGGCAGGGTAAGAGCAGGTTAAGAAAAGAAATGAGCCCAGAGAGAAAAGATGAAAGCCCCATAGTGTGGGGAGTGTAGTTCAGGGTTTAGGGAGATATGGGAAAAGATGCACAATATCAGAGGTTGGACCAAATCCCGCACCCAAGGCGTAGAACATTTCCAAAAAGAAAAGGAATGCTGTTAGGAGCGAGTGGCTTGCTGAGAAGGAAGCCTTCTGATTACAAGAATGGCTTGGTCCAGAAAACCAGAGAGGTTTCCATCTTTTCAAGGTCCTCTTAGATATTTCCAGTATATCTACCATTGCTTCACACTCAAAATAGTCTAAACACAGCTTTCCTAAAGGATTATGTCCCCCTCCACTTACCTATTTTTGTCAATAGTATCATCATTCTTCCTGTTACCAGGGCTCTAAACCTCAGTGGCATTTTTGACTCCTCCTTTACTCCCCAAATCTTAGCACAATGCTTTGTATGAAGCACTTAAGTATTTTTTTCATTCACTCATTCATCCAGTTAAATAAATACTTTGACCAATTCTATCAATGCTTTCATAATCTTTGGCATTCAACTTTCCCTTACTGCTCTTACCTCTTCCCCTCAAAGAAAAACCTCGGGTCACCTACTTGACAACTGAATTATTTCCATAACCTTCCCACAGACCTTTTTGCTTCCAGCCTTTTCCTGTCCCTGTACAACCCCCATACTGATTTACTGTTCATTTTATTTTTAAAAATTTCCTTTATGCCTTTGTTTTTAAATCATAGCCATTTCCTAATGAATCTTTCCCTCCATTAACCCTCTTTGTAAAATAGGAAAAAATAGTTTAACCAAAAATAACTAATATAGTAACTGCTTCTGCCAGTGTATGCAGTATCCTTCATCTATAATCTCCCACCTCTCTACTGAGAGAAGGCAAGTGTGTTTCATCATTTGCTCTCTGGGGCTAAGCTAGCTCATTACAATTCATCAGAATCTGACTGTCTTTCAGTGTCGTTTTTCATCTACGTTATTATAGTCATTGTGTTTATTGTTCCCTGGAACTAGCTACACTCTTCTTCCTTTCCGATCTTGACTCCTTGATGAACCAGATCAATTCTATACTATCCTCTACTCTCAAATTTCTTGCCTCCATGTCCTCGCCAAACCCCAATCTTGGAATACTCTTCCTGTACTTTCTGTTTATGTGCTACTAAATAGAGTTGGAGGAAATAAAAAAAAAAAACCATGCTGACTTGGTTTACTACAAATGTAACTCATCTTAACTGGACCTTCACTACAGCAAGGCAATCTCACATCTTAATTGATTCTCTTTCCCATTCACCATCTTTTGAATCTCTTCTGTCCTCCAGCCTCTCAAGTACCCCTTCTCTATCTTTTCAGCTGAAGATATCTCTTCACATTTCACCAAAAACCCTTGATGCCATTCTCCAGTAGCTCCTTTTTCTCTTCCTTTGTCTTTCTCATCTCATATCCCTGACATATTCTACTATATATTATTTCACTCCAGTCTTTGATAAAGAGAATATCCCTTCTTACCAAGGCCAGACCTTCATGCAATCTTATCCCCACTCCCGTTCTCTGGTAGTTGTTCCACTATCACCCCCATTCTCCAATGTTCAATTTCTTCCTATCCATTACTTCCTTACCTGCTACCTACAAACTCATCCATGTACCACTCCTCTGTCCCCCCAAAATCATTATTAAATCCTTCTATCACTATTATTTATACTTCTCTCTGCCTTGTCTCATTTAAATTCCTTAGAAACTTCGGATTCTTCCACTTGCTCTTTTACTCTCTCCTAAACCTGCAATCTGGCTTCCAACCTCATCATTCACCTGAAACTGCTCTCTCCAAAGTTACCAATGAACTCTTAATTCTCAAATTGAATGGCTTTTTCTCAGTCCTCCTTGACCTCTCTGCATCCTTCAACACTGTTGATAACCTTCTCCTCCCAGATACTCTCTCCTTTCTGAGTTTTTTTGTAACACTCCTTCCTATTGGTTCTCTAACTTATCTGATTACTCCTTCTTGGTATATTTTGATGGGTCATCATATATGTCATTCTCATTAACTTTGTGCATCCTCCAAGACTCTGTACTGGACCCTCCTATTCCTTTTTTTTTCTATGTCATCTCCTTTAGTGACCTCATCAACTCCCAAAGGTTTGATTATCATCCATCTTTATGTGGATGATTCCCAAATCTCCAACCCTAATTTCCCTCCTGAACTCCAATGCTGTATCACCAATTGTCTATTAGACATTTCACCTGGATGCCTAGTAGACACCTCCAACTAAACATGCCCCAAACAGAACTCATTGTCTTTTCCCCAAAACTCACTTTTCTTTCCCTATTATTGGTGAGGGTACCATCATGCTTCCCATCAGTAAGGTTCACATTCTCAGTGTTACCTTTAACTCTTCACTCTCACTCACCTCATGCAACCAATCAGGTGCCAAATTTTGTTATTTCTGCACCCACAACAGTTCTATTGATGTCCCCATTCTCTCCATTCATGCAGCCAGAATCCCAGTTCAGGTCCTAATCACCTCTTGCTTGGACTACCGTAATGGATTCCTAATTGATCCCCTCATTTTATTTCATTCTTCACAAAGTGATTTTTCTGAAGTTTAGGTCTGACCATGTCACCCCTTTTCCCCAGCTTAATAAGCTCTCGTGGCTAACTTGTACATCTAGTATCACATATGAACTCCTCTGCTTGACATTTAAAGCTCTTCATAATCTTTTTCTGTCCCAGCTTTCCAGTCTTACAGGTCCTCCCTTTTACATACTCCATGGTTTAGCTGTATTGGTCTATTTACTCTTCCTTACTCTTAATGCCCTAGCACCCATGCCTTTGTGCTAGGTTCCCTCTATGCCTAGAATGCTCTCTCTCCTAACTTCTCTCTTAGAATTCTTGACTTCCTTCAAGATTCAGTTCAAACTGCATTTTCTCTAGGGGGCTTTCCCCAATCCCTTCACTTGTTAGTGCCTTCCCCTCTGAGGCTACCGGCCATCTAATCTGTATGTACCTATTTATGTCCATATTGTCTCCTGCATTAGGATGTTTTTGCTTTTCATTATACCTGCAGCATTTAGCACAGTGCCTAGTGCATGTTGTTATTCTTGCTGTCTGGTCGTTTCAGTCATGTCCAACTCTTCATGACCACATATAGCAATGGGGCTCACAGCCAGGGTTGCCACTTTTACCATGCCTATACCTTTCTTCCAAGTGCTCTGAGAGGTTGGGATTTAAATCCAGGAAATTGAGGGGAAGACAGAATTTATTGAATGGACCTCACTCTCACCAGCTTCTGGTTTGTTCTAGCTTCAGTTCCATTTATCTCCTCTATGCTTTCCAGTCTTCTTCCTCTTCCTCTTCTTCTTCTTCTTCTTCTTCTCTTCTTCTTCTTCTTCTTCTTCTTCTTCTTCTTCTTCTTCCTCTTCTTCTTCCTCTTCTTCTTCCTCTTCTTCTTCTTCTTCTTCTTCTTCTTCTTCTTCTTCTTCTTCTTCTTCTTCTTCTTCTTCTTCTGCTTCTTCTTCTTCTCCCTCTCCTCCTTCTCCTCCTTCTCCTTCTCCTCCTCCTTCTTCTGTTCCTTCTCCTTCTCTTCCTCCTTCTCCCTAGCAGCCAAGATCTATAACTGCTCTGTAATTTGCAGTCTTAGAGAGTTTCATGGGACACTCAGAGGTGAGTTGACTTACTCTGGAACACACAGCCAGTATCTGTCAGAGGTGGGACTTGAACCTTAGGGTATTTGGACCCATAAATTTGGCTCTCTGTTAGTCTATGTGAGCTCCTTGGAGGCAGGGGCTGTCTTTTGCCTCTTTTTGTATCCTTAGTATTTAGCAGAGTCCCTGGCACATAGTAGGTGCTTAATAAATGCTCATTGGCTAATTGACTTTAAGGCTCTTTACAACTTGGTTCCAATCTGTCTTTGCAGCCTTGTTTCACATTACTCCCTGTACATATTCTACATTCCAGACAAACTGGATTTACCAGCAATTCCCTGATCTTGCCCTGTCCTCTTCTGCCTCCATGTCTTGGCATCCACAGCCTGCAGTCTCTGGAGTGGCCTACTTCCACATTTTTGTGGGTGGAAACCCTTCTTTTCCTTCAAAGGCCAGCTCCTTCATGAGATCTTTATGCCCCAGCTAGAGGTGATTACCCTCTTCTCAGTCTTTGTTAGGCCTCTTTCCTACACTTCTTTTATTTAATTTTGTGGTCATGCCTTATCTTTCTCCTAGACAGTAAGGTTCTTGTGGGCAGGCACCGTCTTACTCATTCCTGTATCTCCAGTGTTTAGCCAAATACTTTGCACATATTAGACTTATAACAAATGCTTATCCAATTGTACTGAATTTAATTGACTTGAATTGCTAATTAAGTCCTTCAGATGAGATTCTATAGCCTCTTTTATCCCCTCACACATCTTCCCAGTGACTAAATTCTAATCCCTCCCACTGCCATCTCACCCTATTCCCTGGCCCAGTATCTTCACAGGAGAAGGAGCATGGTGAGTTCCCAGTATCAGGAACAGAACCTTTCTATAGTTGTTAGTGGCTAGTAACTCTTTATTTCTCCCTGAAGCGGATGAAGACACAGATGATCTGTGTACCAAATTCACAGACGATATTAAAGTGAAGAGTAGATATCATTTCAATGACAAATATAGGTCAATAAGGTTTTGATGGATTAATATGGTGTGATCTAATGAGGGAAATTTTTATAGAAATAAATGTCAAGTACAATATGATTCTAACCATCAACTGAAGATGAAGGAGGAGGAGGAAAAGAAGAGGGAAATGAGGAAAAGGATGAAGAAGAAGAAGAAGAGGAGGAAGAGAGAAGAAGAAGGAGAAGGAGAAGGAGGAGAGGGAGAAGGAAAAAAGAGAAGGAGGAGGAGGAGGAGAAGGAGAAAGAGGAGAAGGAGAAGGAGGAGAAGGAGAAGGAGGAGAAGGAGAAGAAGAAGAAGAAGAAGAAGAAGAAGAAGAAGAAGAAGAAGAAAGAAAGAAAGAAAGAAAGAAAGAAAGAAAGAAAGAAAGAAAGAAAGAGAGAAAGAACTGGATTTGGAGTCAAAAGGTGACCTTGGCTGTCATCTTGCCTTTGGGGGCCTTACTTTCCTCATCTGTAAAATGAGTGGGCTTGGCTTAATGATTCCTATGAAAGTAGACTATTGTTTGACCCCAGAAAGCAGAGCTAAGAGCAAGATGGAGGAGAGGATGCAGTAGGAAGCACTTCCTAATAGGGGGAAGGCTTTCCCAAAGCACCTGTTCCTGCTGGGTTGCCAAGACCACATCTTGTGCCAGAAGGCCCAGCAGAACAAATCATCCTGCTTTCATTCCCCTCCCAACCCTGTTTGTGAATTTCCTTGAACTTTAAAACTTCACTCTCTCTACTGCTGGCTTATCCTGGAACTTCCTGAAGTGTCTTGAACCTCCTCACCCTGAAAGAGCCTACCAGTCCTGTAGCCTGCTCACTCTGCTAAAACCCTCTACAATGTCCCTCCCCCTTGTCCATGTGGTGAGTTCCTCTTGGAGCCTCTATTTTGTGGAGGAGCCCAGACCAGCCTGCCTTCATTCTCCTCTAGTCCCTGTTACTGACTCCCTGTGGATTTGCCCCTATCCTGGGTCCCTTTTCAGCTCCTTTTTGTGTGTTATCTTCCATTATAATGTAAACTCCTTGACTGTCTTTTTGCTTATATTTGTATCCCCAGAGGTTGGCATGTACTAAGTGCTTACTAAGTGGTTCTTCCCTTTCTTCCTTTTTCTGGGGAGCCACTAGCTTGGTTAGGACACACACAGAAGTCCCTAAGCAATAGAGAATTGAGAATAATGCTTTGCCTAAGCCTTGGTAAGCTCGGTGGAGATCCCACATCTTAAGGCTCTGACCTTGCCCATGTTTGGAGGCCTGTTTCATTCTTGGCAATCCCTGGATTACTTGCTAGCAGCTGGGTCTCAGCCACTAGCAATCCTTTGGGTCAGCCTCTTCTAATGACAACTCCAACGCTGAAGGAGACAATGATCCGATGTGTTCCATAGTCTGCAAATAGCCCACCTTACAGCTGGGTGACAGCTAGGATCGTTAGGTGGAAGCAGAGGCATAACGTGGTCGGGACAACCAGGGGTTTGCTCTCAGGGTTCTGAAATTTAGAGGGTGTTGACTATGCTTCAGTAGTTGTAGAAATTACTTTTAGCATCTAGTTAGATTAATTAAAGCGGAGGATTCTCAAATACCTTCCTCTTTCCCTCACACCCCAAATTGGCCCCCAGAGTCTCTGCTCAAGGGTGCTAGTATCCCAAGGTCTCCATTTCCTTTTGTTGAGTATTAGCATTTCTGGGTCTCTCCCCCACAGAGCCTTGTGCCTTAAGGTCTCCCCACCTTACACACACAACTGAGCTGTCCCAGGCCAACATTTCTAGCATAACCTTTTCCTCAGATGGTTGCTGTGGAGACCCAGGGAAGCGGGGAATGCTAGTGTGTAGCCAGTCCCCATCAGTTTTTGCCAAAAACTCATAGGTCTGAGCTGTGAAGAAGACAGGCAGAGATATAGAGGAGAAAGGGAAGACAGTGGATCTATGCGGGCTCCTCTCCACACTCCATGCTTTATCTGCTGATCCAGGAGGAGGGTGAGGTCTGGGAGGCACAGAGAAGTGGGGACTGCCTCTCAGGCAGAAAAGTAGGAAAAGCAAGCAGAGCTGAGCCCTCATGGTATGGTAGACTGTGCAGGAAGGTGAGACCAGGCAGCAGAATGGGGCTGGGGTAGGTAGTACCTGTATTGTCACCCCCACCCCTTTCCTAGAGCACTGCTTGGAGGAAGCTCATCTTTACCTGTCTGCCGATTCATTTATCATTTCCCCTCCAATCACCCTCCGGGTGTAGCCTTTGTAGCTTGCAAGTAGAAGCCTATTTAAATGATTTTTTTTATGTATTCCTATTCTACTTGAAATTGCTATTAGCTTGTTTGGCTATATACGATAATTTTAGTCCAAGCCAATAAGTGTGGGCTTTGGGATTGATAGAGTGGAAGACCACACAAAAGGCAGAGATTCCCTCAACTTTACTAAGGGGGTATTGTTTAGTTGTTTTTCTGTTGTGTCTGATTCTTTGTGACCCCTTTTAGGGGTTTTCTTGGAGAAGATACCGGAGTGGTTTGCCATTTCTGCTAAGGTGTAGGGTGAACCAAATATAGAGAATTTCTGCAATTCCAATAATTTATGAGCTGTCCATACATTCAGACTACTTTGAACCTGGAGAGAGAAGGAGCCAGGAAGTGAGACAGGAGCAGCGAGAGGTAGAGGTTGGTGTGTTTGTTCAGGTAACCCTGCTTTTGACAACATAATAGCCAGTTTACCTGGCTACACCAGTCATGGTGAAAGTTAGGAGGAATGTGACGGATGACTTTCTAGCAATTAGAACTGTTCAAGAATGGAATGGGCTGCCTGAGCAGGTAGTAAGTTTTCTATCATTCCACGTGCACAAATGGAAGCCGAAGGGACCTCTTTCCAGGATGCTTTTGAAACTGTTGTTTCCGTTTCTGTGATTCAAGTCAATTATTATATGAGGGAGGACCTGGAAGTAAAATGAAAGACTTGGGAGAAAACCCATGCCCTAAGCTTGGGAGAGAGGGGAGAGAATGCTTATCCCTGATCCCAGGGCTGGATCATTGTGGACTTTATCCTCCATCCAGGGATGAGGAGGCCACTTGTTAGAAGAAGCCTCAGAGCTCTGTCCCCTGAGGATGGAGATAGCCTTGGCTGAGACTTTTGTAGTCATTTTGGCCTGAAGGGATAATTTGATTTTCATTCCTGGGAGATTGAATTGCTGCTGAGAGTACTCATCTGACATACTAGACTTGGGGCCTTTAGACAGAGTCTGAGAAGTGAGGACAAGACAAATGTGGGTTAGAAGTCAGAGTACCTTATCAGCAAATTCACCTTCCTTAAGCTAGGATCACCTCCTAAACATGAACAGTCTTGTTTGTGACGTATTATTAAGGACAACCTCATTCACACACACACACACACACACACACACACACACACACACACACACACACACACACCCTCATGTATGAGAGGGAGAGCATCAGAGATCAGAGTAGAGTCAAGAAATCCTGCTTCTGATATGAGGTTTCCCAGTGACCAAAGACAGTCACTTTATTCCCTCTGATTTTGCTCATCTGTAAATGCAGATAGTAATCTAATCTAATCTAATCTAATCTAATTATTTGCTTGACTTTAAGCAAATCCCTTAGCCTCTCTGTGTCAATTTCTGAATGTGTAAAATGGGGCAGCTAGGTGGCACAGTAGGTAGAGGGCCAGACCTGCAGTCAGGAAGACCTAAATTCAAATCCAGCCTCAGATTCTTCCTAGCTATGTGATCCTGGGCAAGTCATTTAACCTTGTTTGCTTCAGTTTCCTCATCTGTAAAATGAGCTGGAGAAGGAAATGGCAAGCCACTCCAGTATCTTTGCTGAGAAAACCCCAAATGGGGTCACAAGGAGTTGGACACAACTGAAATAACCAAACAATAACAACTAAAGTAGGGATAGTAATAGCTGCCACCACTCAGGGTTGCTGTAGAAATAAAATGAGATAAGAGAGGGGAACCACTGCTAAAGTTCTTCTCTGAGGCCTCATTCAACTCAAATCATCAAATCCACTAGTCAGTCTATGCAGATCTGTCTGTCCCTACTATGGGCCAGGTGCTATGTTAGGTGTAACAACATCTCAGGGCTTACATTCTACTAGGGAAGACAACATATGCATACATAAAAAGGAGATATTAAACAAGTGTAAAGTAGTGCTTTAAAGGTAGAAGAAGGATCTTTTTGTTTTTGTTTTTTCTCCTTATGACTCACTGTTTCCTTTATTTGCACAGAATAGAGATGATCCCCAGGCAGAGAAAAATGATGGTTTAGCACTTAAATAAGTTCTTCTGTCCTGAATAATCTATTTTGAAAGCTTGAGACTAATAGCCTTAGCTTTGGGGGCATTAACACTGAGAACTTTGACTTGGAATGGGTGGGTATAGTAGTCTTGGAATCACTGGGCTTGGGGGTCTTAGCAAATGGGATCAGATTTAATGACTTGGGCACCAGACCCAATGGTGACTTTGGCTTTGGACTTAGTGGCCTGAGCATAAGACTTGGTGACCTTGAGATCAGACTTGGTGACCTTGAGATCAAACTTGGTGACCTTGGCATCAGTAGGTTTACTAACCTTCCATTCAGTAGATTTAGCAATCACAGTACAGTGGAAGGTTGTGGCAGCCTTAGAGTCAGTCTTGGTGGTCTTGGAGCCTAGATGTTCAGTGGTCACTTTGGAGCCTGAACATTTGGTGGCAGTCATGGGGCCAGTGTGTCTGGTGTTGGCCTTCGGGCCTATGGACTTGGTGATATGGAGCCCAAGGAGCTTGTACATGGGGACCGTAGCACGAAGGGCCTTGATGATCTCTGTTTGTGCATTGATGGATTTGGTGTCATTGGCCTGAATCTTCCTCAGCCCTCCCTTATTATTGTTGTTGTTGTTTAGTTGTTCAGTTGTGTTTGACTCTTTGTGATCCTGCAGACCACGAGAAGCCAGTACTGTCCATAGGATTTTCTTGGCAAAAATACAGGAGGTTTGCCATTTCCTTATCCATTGGATTAAGACAAAAAGAGGTTAAGTGTCTTGCCCAGGGTCACACTGATAGTGTCTGAGGTCAGATTTGAACTCAGGTCTTTCTGGCTCCAGGCCCAACACTCTATCTACTGATCTGCCTAGTTGCCTTATTGTGTTTCTTAGAAAAGACCATGTTTCTCAGAAACTTACAGTCTCATATCTCTGTGACCTGGGTTTCTTTTACTTTCAAAATAAATTTAAAATTTTTAAATCTTTTTTTCTCTCCCACTTGCTCTCTCTCCCCCACTGAGAAAGAAAGAAAACCAAAATTTTCTGCCTTGGGAAGGAAGGAATGAAGGAAGGAGGGAAGGATGGAAGGAAGGATTTTTTAATGTTCCAGGCTCCATGCTAAGTACTTTACAAATATTATCTTAACTGATCCTCATAACAACCCTGAAAGGTAGGTTCCGTTATTTTCCTCATTTTACAGAGGATAAAACTGAGTCAGACAGAAGTTAAATGACTTGCCCAAGATCACACATCTAGTAAGTGTCTGAGGCTGGATTTGAACTCAGATCTTCCTAACTCTATCCACTGTGTCACTCTACAAGTAAATAAATGCAAAATGCATGAAAAATCATTTCAAGAGAGAAAGCACTAAGAACTAGGAGGATCTGAAACAGTCTTTTGTAGGAGGCAGCATCAGTCCTGTACTTTGAAGGAAGCTAGGGCTTCTGTGAAATAGAGGGTGAGATCAGATTGCATTCTGGATGCTACTAGATACACATCCTAGGGGAATCGCTTGTGCAAAGTTTTGGATACGGGAGATGAAATGTTGTGACTGGAGAATAGTATGAGCATGGAGGTGACTCTGGGTTCTCCAAGGGTTCCTGAAGATTACAAGTTCTGAGAGAGGTCCCACCAAGCTGGAAGGACCTCATTTCTTGAGTGCACTGACAGACTGTATGCCTGCAGCCCTCAAACCAACTAGCTGAGCTCAGAGCTGCTCATGGCCAGAAGGCTGGCCACCAGACCAGTTGTCCTTCTGGCTGTAGCAGTTCAGAAAAACTACCTACTAAAGCGTGGAGGGATTGGGTTCTTTATCAGTTTGAAGAACATCTCCAATAAAGACGTCATGAATCCTTAATGTACCACTATTACTACTGCTGCTGCTACTGTTGTTTCTACTACTGCTACTAGTACTGTTGATGCTTCTGCTGCTACTGCTGTTACCACCACCACTGTTACCCGTACTACTACTACTACTACTATTGCTGCTGTTACCACCACCGCTATTACCAGTACTACTACTACTATTGCTGCTACTATTACTGCTGCTGCTGCTACTATTACTACCACCACCACCACTATTACCAGTACTACCACCACCACTACTGCTGCTGCTGCTGCTACTGCTACTACCACCACCACTATTACCACCTGACATTTATGTAGAACTTTAAGGTTTACAGAACAGTAATTTGAATTTTCCATTTGGATCTTACAACAATCCTTGAGGTAGGTGCTGTGGTTTCCCTCATTTCACAGAGGAGGAAACTGAGGACGAGAGAAGCTGATTTGTCTGGCCTGATTCTCTCCTGATTCAAAGGCTATAATTCCTTCCACAGCACCACATTTCCTCTCCATAATAAGCATGAAAGTATTTTGAAAAATTAAAAGGACAATTTATATGTGAGACATTATTGCCATTATTAGCAGCAGCAGAGGTAGAGACAAGCTTCTTAATAAGAAGGAGTTCATTAGTATGGACAAGCACGTTAATAAGGACACAACTTTGTTAGTGAGGACAATCTGGCTACCACAGACTTCTTAGGTATGGACAACCCCATTAGTAGGACAGCTTCATTAGCAGGACAATCTCATTAGTGCAAAGGTGACTGAGAATGCCTTGGTCTAGACTTCCTGGAATCAGAGGTTCAGGGATGGGTACAGAGCCAAGCTTATTGGTAAAAGAAGAAATAATTCATGTATACAGATGGTAGAGGGAAGAAGGAATTCCTAAAGCTCAGTAATTCCAAAACCCAGTAGAGAGATGATAGAGAGTGGGCATGGAAAGAAGGGTCTAGCCTTCTTTCCTTTTTTATATTAATTTTTTTTCCAGTGAACAAAAATCAATTTTCTTTCCTTCCCACCACTGGGGGAGGAAAGAACAATAAAATCCTTCCTACAAATCCACATAGTGAAGCAAAACAGATTCTTCCGTGGGCCATGTCTCATTCTGCACTATGAGTCCATCCCCTCTCTGTTGTGGGTAGTATGCTTCATACTACCTAGTGCTCTTGAATTATGGCTGGCCATTGTACTAATTTGAATTTTTAAAGCTTTCAAGATTATTTTTACAGTTTTGTTGTTATTATATATGTTGATCTCCTGGTTCTGATCACTTCAATTTGCATTGTACAAATCTTCCCAAGTTTCATCAAAACCACCCCTTTCTTCATTTCAAATGGCATAATTATATTCCATTACGTTCATATACCCACAATTTGTTCAATGACTACCTTACTTTTCAGTTCTTTGCAATTATATAAAAAGACCTGTTATAAACATTTGTGTAGATATGAGTTCATTTCCTCTTTCTTTGGGGTATAGAATTAGTAGTGATGGGCCACTTTGGGTCAAAGGGTATGCATAACATAATACCCTAGTTTCCTTTTTTCTTTCTTTCTTTTTTTTTTAAAATGAGGTAATTGGTGTTAAGTGACTCACCCAGGGTCACACAGCTAGTAAGTATCAAGTCTGAGACCACATTTGAACTCAGATCCTCCTGACTCCAGGGCCCCGGTGCTCTATCCACTGTACCACCTAGCTGCCCCTCCTAGTTTCCTTTTCAAGATTTTCAGGTAGAGAAATTTCATAGCTGTCTTCTATCATCTATTCCCAAGTTTAGAAATGATCTGGCTTCCTTCAAGGCTCAGCTCAGGTTCCACTTCCTCCAAAGCTTTTCCTGATTTCCCCAGTTATTAATACTATCTTCCACTTTAAATTAATTTGTGTAGATATTATTTTATGATTACTTATGCAACAATAAACAACTAGGGTGGAGAGTCTAGGGGGTTGCAACCTCTTCCTCTTCACTGAGGATCTCTTTGGCTTTAGATATAAATACTTAGTGTTTAAGTTCAGTCCTGGGGGAGCTTGGCCTCTAATAAAAGGGTTTGGCTCATTTCCCCCACATTTTTTGGTTCTTTGAATCCACACCCTAGAGCCCCAAAGAAATATTACTTAAAACTCAAGTTTGGCTCATGTCTAGGGTCTCCCCAAAGTGAGAAGTCAAAAGACACTCAATGTATAATGTAGATCAGGCATAGGACAGCTATTGATTTCTTCCCCACAAAAGAAATGCCAAACACAGAAGGTTTTCACAAACATATATTAACAAATACTTAAAGTAAGATAGAGTAACATAGTTATTATTATATTCTCCCAGGACATTAAGACCTAAACTTCAGAACATGAAGCAGTTTGAGGGACTACTAAATTGGCATTTCACAATATACATCAGCTCTGCATAATATAAACAACTCCTCTTCAGTCCCACGTCTTCTGGCAATCCAGGACAAGGAATTAGCTCTTCCTCCTGATGGTGGTTGACCTCTCTGATTCAGAAACTTTCATTGGTGATGTTTAGCTCTGAGAGATCCAGAATCTCTGACCTCTCAGTCTCCCAAGTGTGCCTCTCAAACTGGGCACATCCATTTCAGGATCACCATTCTGTCCCCTATATTTAGGAAAGAAATAAAACAGAAGCAGCAGCTAGGGCCCCAAAGATCAGGGTCAGGTTCGACTAAGCCCGAACACGTGATTTAGCAGCTACACGCTCATAGTTCATCGTTTCTTCAAGGGTACCTGTTCATACTTTTCACCCTTCCAGGGATAGACTTGAATAATATTGACATGATCTTTAGATTGGAAGAGAAGAGTGGAATACTACCTTTTAGAGATCCGCCAAGTCAGTGGCTTTACCTGTTCTGTTGCTAATAAGGGTTGCTTTGTCATCCCAACACATCCCAGTCCCCACCCCAGCTGCTTCCCTGAAAGTAATCAGGGCAAAAGTTCAGAACTCCAATTATTCAGAATATCCAATTATCCAAGTATTCCAATTCAATTACGCAATACTTACTTTATACATATTATATATCCCCAGTAGAATGTAAGCTTCTAGGGCAGAGACTTTTTTTGGATTATTTTTTGGTTGTAACTGGGATTTCTTGTTTTGAAAAGTGAAAAGCAGCATTCAGATACGAGGCATTATTAAGATATGAAGCACAGTTAGTGCCTTTGCACACAGTAGGCGCTTAATAAAGATGTGTTGACATTAAATGAAATGATGCTAGCAACTTTTCTACGTCTAACTTAAATCATTCCTACCCCATGTAAAGATGAAAAATCACCCTTCACTGTGTGACAGTGCTTATTATGTCCACCTTTCTTGCCTTCATCCCCCCATTGTTTTTTTTTCAATCTGAGATAAAAATTGAGCCCTTCCCAATTGAAGAAAATATCCATGTTCATCCCTCTTCTACCTTTCACTCCCCCTTTCCTGTGCTCCCTCCCCTATCACCAATATGACATATTTATAGGGTCATAGGATTTAGAGCTAGCTGTAAGGGGCTTTAGAGATCACCTAGTCCAACCTTTCAATTTTTATAGATAAAGAAACTGAGGCCCAAGGAGGAAGAGTGACTAGGGCAATATCACATTGGCAATTTCCTAAACTGACTTGTTTTTCCAATGTGAGAAGTGGATGAGTGTCACTGATCCTTTCAAATTATGTTGCCTATTCCCCATTATGAACAAGGGCACCTATCTGAGAGGCATGAAATATCATTTTTTTCTATGTGAAATAGCCTTTTCTAGGCACAAGCCTATGACTCATTTAGGCTGTCCTCTAACTTCTAAACTAGATAAAGCCTATGCTTCTTTTTTTTAACTTTCTTTTTTTCTTTTCCTTTTTTCCCCTTCCCTTCCCTTCCTTTCTTTTTCCTTTAAGTTTTGTTGGTGACTTTTGTTTTTATATCATGGTAATTACCTGATAACCCACCTCCAACTGACTACCACCTTGAATGAGCCTTGCCTTGTCACAAAGAAAAACACGTGGGCAAAGCCAACCGATGCATCAGCCTAATCTGAGAGCACATACAACTTTCCATGCTTAACATCCACAGCTTTTTCAAGGAAAGGAGGAAGGTGCATTTCTTTATCTCTTCTTCTGGGCCAAGACTGGTCCTCATAATTACATCATTTTATTTTGTTGCTCTTTTCATTAACATTAGTGTAGACAATGTTTATTGTGTTTTTCTGGATTTATTCCCTTTACTCATCAATTCATACAGCTCTTTCAATGTTTCTCTGAATTTCTCCCACTTAGGGGTCTCTTACAATTCACTAATTTTCCATGATATTCCTATGTCACAACAGCTCTCTTTTCTTCCTGGGGTTCTGTCCCAGAAAGTACCAGAACATCTTCAAAAATTTGCATTTCTTCAGTCTGCTGACCCTGATTTCTCTTTGACTTGGACTCCCTGTTCCAGAACAGAAAATGGTTAACCCATATGGCCTTTTGAAGCTTACAAAGAGCTTTCCTTCAAACAACTCTGTGAGGTAGGAAGTGTGAGAATTATTATCCCCATTTTACAGATGAGGAAACCAAGGCTCATAGGGATGAAGTGACAATGAACACATAGCTAGTTAAGGGTTGAAGCCAGACTTGGAACACAAGTCTCTCTGGACTTGAGTAAGTCATTTTGAATCCCTGGGCCTCAGTTTCCTCATCTGTTCAATGAGAGGTTTAGATTAGATGGTCCCTGAGATTCCTTCTAGCGCCAGTCTCTGATCCTATGATCCTATGAAGACTTCAGGACCAGTTGGCAGGTTATTTTTCTTTCCCCAAGTATCTTCTGTCACTTCCAAGCCTTCCCAGAGGATCCTCTCCATTTAGGTTGTTTTTTCCTTCCTCTCTGACAAGTTATGTTGTTGTTCAGTCATTTCAGTAAAGTCTGAGTCTTCATGACCCCATTTAGAATTTTCTTGGCAAAGATGCTAGAGTGGTTTGCCATTTCCTTTTCCAGCTTATTTTACAGATGAGGAAACTGAGGCAATAAGAGTTAAGTGACTTGCCCAGGGCCACACAGCTAGTCAATGTCTGAAGCTGATTTAAACTCAGGAAGATGAGTCTTCCTGACTCCAATCCTGACCATCTATCCACTGAAACAAACCTTGCTCGAGATTAACTCCCTCTGGGAAGTCTTCCGTGATTAATCTTTGCCGTATGAGATTGTTTATTCCATGTTCCCTTAGTCTTTATATCCAATCCAATCTAATCTAATTTAAAAATCATTTATTAAAAGCCTAATATATAACCAGTTACTGGGTATACAAAGCTAAAAATATAAAAAACAGACTTTGTTTTTAAGGAGCTTACATTCTATGGGGGGGAGGGATAAAAAATGTACACAGATTTGTTTATAGGATGATTTAGAGAGGTAGAGGTGTAAATAAAATATCATGGGGCTAGTTTTCTGAAAAACTTACCAGAACTTCTTCTAGGTAATGCCTATTCCCTTCACTGCAGTGACACCCCCTTTTCCATGTTTCTCCTACATGTTTTGAAATCCCTGGGGAATGATTTTTTTAAATCTTATTTAAAAAATCAGTTTTATCATCCTAGAGTCCAAATAAATTGGCTCTCTGCATCTATCTGCAGATCAGTGAGGATCTTAGAAAATTATCTTCATTGGTTGGCGTTTCTTTCTAGACCTTCTTATTCCTCCATCTTTGCAATATGTCCGTATCTCCCCATCAGACTGAGAGCTCCCTGAGGACAGAGATGGTGTTTCCCTTAATTAACTGGGCCCCCACTATACTCCTCTGTCACCAGCTCTCTTCTGTTTTCTTTTTACACACTTTCTGAGTGACCTCATCACTTCCCATGACTTCAATTATCACTTTTTTGCTGACTTCCAGACCTACCTATCCATCCATCCTCTCTCCCTGACCTCCAGTCTTACGTCTCCAGTGGGATGTCTCATAGGCATCTCAAAATGGATATGTCCAAAACAGAGCTCATTATCATTTCCCCCAACTCACTGTTTTTCTGAACTTCTCTATTTATATTGTGGGGACTGATGTTTTCCAGTTTCTCAGGTTTACAATCTGGAATCATCCTCAATTTTTCATTTCTTCTTCACTACCTCTTCCAATCAGTTGCCAACTCTGGTTCATTTTACCTCCATGATATCTCACGCTGGTCTCTTCTCTCTGTTCACTTGGTCACCACTTTAGTTCAAGCTGCCACCACCTCTTTTCTGGACTATTCCAATAACTTCTTAGTTGGTTTCTCTGCCTCAAGACTGTCCTCCAATTCATTTCCCATACAGTTGCCAAAGTGATTTCCATAAAGCACATGTGGTCTGAGTCTGACCATCTTACTCTCCTCCTCCATAAATTGCAGTCACTCCTTATCACTTCTAGAATGAAATACAAGTGCCTCTGTTTGGCGCTTAAAGTCCCTTATGATCTGCCTCTTACCTACTTTTCTAACCTTACTATAAATTACTCCACTTCACACACTCTTTAATTCAGCCACACTGGTTTTCTTGCTATTTTCCCCACACCTAATCCTTCATCTCCCATCTCTGTGCCTTTTTGATGGTCTCCTCCCCTTTCTTCCCTTGCCTGGATTACACTCCCTCCTCAAATCCAACTGAAAGAATCCCCAGTATTTTTCAAGGCTCAGCTCTGGTGCCACATTCTCCATGAAACCTCTCCTGATTCCTTCCAGTCAGTATCTTCCATCCTCCTCTTCCTAACCCCTCCCTCACCAATTACCTTGTATTTATTTTGTAGATACTTATACATAGAGACATTGTTTTCCAAGATAGAATGTAAGTTCCTCGAGGTCTTTGTTCCATTTTGATCTTTTCGGTCTTTGTATTTCATAGTGCCTGGAATATTTTTGTTGTTGTTCAGTCGTTTCAGAAGTGTCTGATTCTTTGTGACCCCATTTGGGGCATTCTTGGCAAAGGTACTGGAGTGGTTTGCCATTTCCTTCTCCAATTTATTTTACGGATGAGGAAATGGAGGTGAACAAGGTTAAGCTACTTGCCCAGGGTCACACAGCTAATAAGTATCTGAGGCTGAATTGAACTCAGGTCTTCCTGACTCTAGGCCCAGCACTCCATCCACTGTGCCATCTAGCTGCCCACCTGATACATAGTAGGGTTCTTAATAAATCCTTATGGTTAATTGATTAGACTGGGAGCAGCTCTGATGGCAGGAACTGTGTCTCTCACCTCAGACTGTGAGTTTTCTAAGGTCAGGGATGGTGTTTCTCTCTTTAGACTGAAAGCTCTCTGAGGTCAGGGTTTGTGTTTCAAGTATTCTTTTCAGACTGGTTGCTCCCTGAAGGCAAGGATGGCTGTGACTGCTAAATTTGATTGGGGGCTCCTTGATGATAGAGTCTGTGTCTCACCCATCAGACTGAGAGCCCCCTGAGGGCCATTCCAGGCGCTCCCTCTCTGGGTCCCCTTGGCTGGCCCACTTCACACATACACTGGCTCCCCAAGCTTGGGCTCAGATTGGTAGCCAAGGTTCCCTACCTGGCCTTGATACTTGACTCTTTGACCTTCGGGACTTGGGACCTGGTCCCTTCGTGCAGCCCCTTGGGCCATGTGGGACATTTATATCATTCTCCCCCAAACTCTAGAGAATCTGACAAATTTCCTTTCATTGCTTCTAGCCATGTTATTTAAAGTAATTAACCTTAATTTATAAATTTTTATATCAAACTGCCTTTTAACTTTTAGAACTGGCGGGAGCAGCCTGTCTCCCTGGGCTCCTAATAGTTCTCCATTTAATCAAAATTCATCCATCAGGTTCCAGTGTTAAATCATCTTTTAATTGGGAGTTACATTCTGGTTAATAGTTTTATAATTCGCCTCCTCTAATAGTTTTTACCACAGGGATCTCGACTCCATTTTTCCTCAGTCTATTATAGCCGGCAAGGGTTCTGTGGGGACGGTTTAAGTTGGCCCCTCCTTCCCTGGCCTCTGCTGGTCGCCTCTTTTGTTCTTGGTAGTCTCATTAATTCCCGGGAGCGAGTTCTTCTTTCTCATTACTGGAGCAGTACTACCCTCATCACGAGGTGAGGCCCCACTCATCTCCACAGCCTCCTGAGCTGGGGTGGGGGCCTCCTCTTTCAGAGAGGCTGAGAGGCATGCACACAGATGAAGGGGGAAATGGGGTGGGGGTGGGGTGGGAGCCTTGTAGGGCAGGAGATGGACTGAAAGGGACAGAGACACAGAGAAAGAGGGAGAGGCAGAGAGAGGGACCCCTAGTGATGAACAGGGACTGAGAGAGAGGGATACCAAGAGAGACAACGAGAGGATAGATAGATAGATAGATAGATAGATAGATAGATAGATAGACAGACAGACAGACAGACAGACAGATAGATAGATAGATAGATATAGATAGATAGATAGATAGATAGATAGATATAGACAATCATATCAAGAGGACATACAGAGAAACAAAGGAATGGTAATACAGAGAAAGAAGAGAAGATGAGAGAGAAAGAGAATTACAGATGAACATAAGGAGAGGACAGAGCCACAAAGAGAGAAGGAAAAGGTGAGAGAGAAAGACACAAATAGAGAAAGAGATACATAGATAGACACATGGAAAAAGAAAGCAGAGACAGATACAAAGAGAAAAAAAGGGGAGAAAGACAGATCCAGAGATACACAGATACATAGACACAGCTGGGAAGAAAGCAGACAGTAGTGTGACAGAGGTACAAAGGAAGAAGAGAAAAAAATGAGAGAGACACACAAAGAGAGAGGAATAGATGCATAGATACACACATGGAAAAAAAAGCAGATAGGGACAGATACAAAGAGAAAGAGGACAGAAAGACAGAGTTACAGAGATACATGGACACATGGAAAAAGCAGGCAGAGACAGAGGGACAGAGATGCAAATAGATTAAAAAGACACAAAGAGGAATGTGTGTATATATATATTTATATATATATATATATATTCATATACACACGTATAATAGATAGATGATAGATTCATAGAGTGACAGAGACAGAAAAAGACATAAAGACAGATATAAAGAGAGAAGAGACATAGACAAATGAGGAGAGAATTTGGGGAAATGAACATGGACAATTTGGAAGCTGATGCTACCAAAGGAAAAATCTCTGTTTTGCTCTTTGGCATTCTCCTGGATACAAAGCTGACTCCTGAGATCCATGAAGCCCAATTCCCCTTCACCAAGGGTTTCCATTCATTTCAGCCATAGCATGCCCTTCCTCTTCTCTCCTCCCCTCCCTACATCCTAGCCCTATTCTATGGCTGTGAATATTCCAGTATTGGCCCCCCAGTCAGGGACCAAGGGATACCCCCTTGCCCTACCCAGTTATTCCTCTTGGCTGATCTCAGTGTCCTTGACAGGGCCCTGACATGAGTCAGGCTGGGAAACAGAGCAGTAAGGTGGAGATCTCACCCCTGCCTGAGTTTCTTCCAGCCCCATAAAACGGAATGGGAGAGGAGTAAATAACATGGTATATGAGGCCCTAAAGCTCAGCTTGTCATTCCTCAGCAAACACAGAGAATTAGTGTAAAATTACGTCTGAAACCCCAATCCACCCAGCGCTGCTTCTCGATTTGCAATTCCAAAAAAAAAAAAACCCACCCTGGCAAATGAGCTCACCAATCCTTCTGACAGTCTTTTAGGGCCAGGGCACAGTGACTGAAGTAAGGGGTGTGGGGGGAGGACAAGGACTGGTTCTGGGGCCCAGGGAGAGCATTACAGGCAGGGGGGACAAAGGCAGAGAGATGAGAGATGGGCTATTTGATATAGGAAACAACAGGTAAACTGATTGGCTGGAATATAGAGTATGTAAGGGGGAATAATATGCAAGTTAGATAGGAGTCAGATTGTGAAGTGATTTCAACGCTACAGAGCTGCATCGTATCTGAGAGGCAATGCAGAGCTATGCAAGCTTCTGGAGCAAAGGAGTAGAGAGGGCCAACCTGTTTTCTAGCAGCTAAGTTGATCAATTAGAGAAGGGGAAAAAACTTCAGGGAGACCAATTAGAAAGTTATTGTAAAAGTACAGATAAGAGAAGATGAGAGCTTGTGACTGTAAAAAGAAGGGGACAGATATGAGAGGTATTGAGGAGGTTGAATTGGCAAGACTTCAAAACTGAGTGGATGTGGTGAGTGAGGGAAAGTGGAGCTGGTGATGTCTCTGAGGTTGAGAATGAGAAAGACAGGAAGGATGATGGTACCCTCACCAGAAAGAGTAGAGTTAGCAGGATGGGTAGGTTTAGGGGAAAAGATAATGAGCTCTGTTTTAGATATTTAGAGTTTGAAATGTTTATGGGACACTCTGGTGAAGATGTCCAGCAGGCAGTTGGAGATAAAGGAGACAGACAAGGGATGGGGAATATAAATTTAGGAATTACTGGTGTAAAGATGATAATTGAATCCATAGGAGATGATAAGATAACAGAGCAGAGAAGAGGGCTCAGGGTGGCTGGTGCTGGACTTAGATTTAGGAAGACCTGAATTTGAATTCTGCTTCAGATACTTACTAGGTGTGTGACCCTAGACATGTCACTTAACCTCTCTGTGCCTCAGTTTCCTCATCTGTAAAATGAAAGAGTTAAACTCTGGATCTAAAGCTCCTTTCAGGACTATACTTATGATCTTAGGATCCCTGGAACATACCCACACCTAGAAGATTGGACATAAATGATAATAGAAAGGAGTTAGAGCAGTATTGCTCTGATATGTAGGAAGAAATTCAGGATAGCTCAGGGCCACAGAAACTTAGAAGACAAGTGTAAGCTCTTTGAGGGCAGAGACTATTCCTTTTATCTTTGCATTCCCAGCATCTCATGAACCACCTAGCACATAGGGATAGTTAAGGACTGGCTCTCTGATTTTGATGATATAGGGAATTTCCAGGTGAGGGAACACTCTCTACCAATGAAGGTTGGTACCTTCTGTTAAATTTAGTCTTAGAGAGTTTCCTAGAGCACTAATACATTGTGACTCACCCAGGGCCCCATAGCCACAATTTGTCTGAGGTGGGAATTTAAATCTATGGCAAACTACTCTAGTATCTTTGCCAAGAAAACCCCGAAATGGCATCACAAAGCCTGACAGACTGAAATAACTGAACAGAGAGAAGCTTAGTTGTAAAGAAGGTCCAGTTGTCTCTCTGCTCCTAAATCTCAACACCTAGTCCCTTAAAATTATGTAGCTTGTTAACACTGCCAAACGAGAAGCTACCAAGGTTATCCCAGCTGGGGTCACTTATTGATGAAAACCTCACACATTGGTAGGTTCCTTCTAAGGAGGCATGGTGCTAGACCTAAGTAGGGAAGATTTGAATTCAAATCAAAGCACTGTGTGCCCTTAAACAAATCACGTGTTTTTTAGGCCTTAGGGTCCTCTCTTGTAAAATGAGACTCTTGGACTAGTTCTTATCCAGCTTAACCTGAATCTGTGAACTTAAACATTTTTTGCATAGTATTTCAATGTAATTGGTTTCCTTGGTAATCCCATGTATTTTATTTTATGCATTAAAAAACATGGTTCTGAGTAAGTGTCCATTTGTTGAGTTTTTTTCAGTTGTGTCTGTCTCTCTGTGATCCCACTCGGGGTTTTCTTGGCAAATATACTAGAATTGTTTGCCATTTCCTTCTCCAGCTCATTTTACAGATAAGAAAACTGAGGCAGATAGGGCTAAGTGACTTACCCAGGGTCACACTGCTAATAAGTATCTGAGGCTGGATTTGAACTCAGGTCCTCCTGACTTCATCACTGGAGCTCCATCTACTGCACTACCTAGCTGCCCATATGGGTACGTAGGCTTTCCTGGATTGATTGCCAAAGGGAACAAAAAAGGTTAAGAATTTCTCCACCTCTCACCCCCTAATTAGGTGATCTATAATATTCCTACCCTTCCAGCTCTACTGTTCTGTTATCTGTCATTTTGTGTCTATGTGTTTGCACATGTGAAGAGGCACATGACTGGCTATAGGTATACATACAAGGACGCTCATGTGTTTGTATATATGTGTACATATTTGTATGTTTCTTATGTGTAGTCATGTATAGTGTACATATGCTGAAGCATGAATATAAGGGCATATGCAGGTCTGTGTTTGACCATATGGGGGTATGTCCCATGAGTTTGCATATGCTTCCTTGTTTGTGTGTGGTTTGCTGCACATGCCTGGAGAGGTTGGCTTTCACAGTCTTTCTCTTTTTCCCTGTGTTTATTTCTTATGCTGGAGAGGGTAAGGGGCAAGTGGTATAGAAGAAAGTGTGGCCTTAGTCCTTATCTGGCTCCTTCACCCAAAAAGGGACAAGAGAGGAGGGAGGAGCCACCATCTTTCATTGAATCTCTTGCTCAAGATGTCCCCTCAGATACTTGCTGGTGTCACCCCACCAGGTCTGTCCCCCCTGCCTGTGACTCAGTCTATTACTGTCTAATTAGCCATTGATGTGCAAGCTCTTAATTAATCACTGATCATACTGTGTTACTTCCTACTTGAAGAGGATCTTTTCACCCTTTTTTCTCTTTTCTGTCACACTTGGACTTGCAGATACTCTCCAGTCCACTGTCCCCAGGTAAGAAAGGCTAGAAATCGTGTTTTTGCAGCTGAGTCAATAGGAGAAAAGGGCTAGCTAGGCTGTGTGGCATGCTAAAACTCAGGCTGGTGAGATGATGTCATGTTTCATATTGCCTTCAGGTTTATAAAATACTTCACAACAGCTTTGTGAAGAAAGTAATGCAAGTATTATGATTCTCATATTACAGATAAGGAAACTGAGGCTCCCAGAGAAGTGATTTGGCCAGACACATTCAGCTACTAAATAGCAAAGCCAGAACTGGAACCTAGGTCTTCTGCTTCCAAAAACAGTGCTTTTTCCATGATTCTGTTAGCCAAGGTGAAACCTGGCTTCCATCATTGAGCTGCAGCATGAACTCAAGAAATTTACTTTTCTAGTCCTTAATTTCCTCACCTATAAAATGGGTGTATAAGAACCTCTGATCCACCTACTTTGAGGGGATGTATAAGGCCAAAATAAGATATGAATGGAGGCTATTGCAACTGCAGGGAGAATTAGACTGTATTGAATATTGCTTGGTTTGGAAATCTTTTATTTATATGTAGGTTTTCCCTTCAATGGCACATGGTTTAATGGAGGTAGACTTACAGTCATTTGGAATACTCTGTATAGAAAGGAAATCTGCAGCTCATCCTCCAGTGTGAGTATGGGTGGGTGTATATAAACAGCAGAAGTGATGGGGGTATGGATGGGGTATGGAGGCCAATTCTGTTTGACTTCTTGGAAGTGCATTGAGGACCAACAGATTTGCCTTCCTAAATACCATTCAGTTCAGATTGATGGTAAGAGTTTGCTTTTGTTGGACTCACACTGGTGTGCAGCTGGGGGTGGGGTGGGGAGGAGATAATCCCAGGAATAGGGTAAAGATTGGCTGGGTCCAGACAACTCCTCCTTCACCTTTTCTTTGCTTATTTCTGTCTATCCCTTCAGCCCATTCTCCTCCATTTTCTAGCCACGTTTCCTGTTTCTTGCTCTCCTAATTTCTCTCCCCAGAGTTTAGCAGAGTACCTGGCACGTAGTAGGTACTTAATAAATGTTTATTGGATTTATTTACCAATCTCTCTAACCCTAGGATCATAGTTTTAGAGGTAGAAGGTTCTTCAAAGGCTATCTAGTTCAACCCAAGGTCACAAAAGCAGAAATTATTCAAAATGGAATTTAGACCTCTTGATTCCAGAGCCAGTATTTTTCTTTCCTTCCCTCTTTATTTCTGTCTTTCACCTTCATTCTATCCTTGATCTCTTTTTCTTTTCATTTCTTTTAGCTTCTAGCTTTCATTTTTGTGTCCCTCCCTCCATCTTCCTTCCTTCCTTCCTTCCTCTCCTTTCTCTGCCAATCTATCTCTGCCTTTCACTGTCTCTGTCATTCTGTCTGACCCCTCATTTCTTCCCTCTTCTCTCAAACTACCACCTCCCTTCACGGCACCGCGCCCCTTTTTCTATGCATGGAATTTTCATTCTGAAAAACTCCTGGTGAGAGGTGTGCAGGTGGGACGGGTACTCCCGGGGAGGAGGGGGCCTCGGAGAGTACCCCGTCTTTTCTCTCTTGTGTCTGATCCAAGAGAAGTGAGCCTTGGTCCCTGCTAACATTCCCTTCCAACAGGCAAAACTAATGACCTCAGCTCTCGGGGCCCGCGGTTCCCACCTCCCCCTACCCCCCTTCCGCCCCTGCCAGCGCCTCCTGTCCACACCTTCGCCGAGACCAAATTTGCACTTGCTGGCGCGCTGCGCTGGCGCATGCCGGGACCTGCAGCCGCAGCCGGACTGCTTCTCCCCGGGAGCCGCCGCTTTGATGTGGGACTGCTGGGCGCTCTTTTTCATCCGACGGCACGGATCGCGAGGTGGAAATGAGGTGGCCCGGCCTCCTAGCCCCGCTCCTCGGTCGGACTGGGCGGGGGGCCTCCAGCAGCAATTATTTCTGAGCTATTAAAAGCCCGAGGAGGGGGTGGGGCGGGGCGGCCGGCCGGATGGTCCTCAGACTGACACTGGTGGAGGAGTGGGGATGGGGGGATCGGTCGCCGGGGCCACAAGCCGAGGAGCTTTTCTTCCTTCTCCCTGGTTGCCCCTGAAAGGCCCCCCATCAATCTCTGGGCTGTGGCGAGGGGAGTGGCAGGTGTCCTAGGGCTAAGTGCATTCTGCGAGAGTGAGGGGAGGGAGAAGGAATGAAGGGAGGCCGTCCTTGGGTCTAGGAGACTAGACCATAGGATTTAGAGCTGAAACAGCGGGCTAGCTTTATTCGACCCCGAAAGCCGGAGTTTCTCTCCGCTGCCCCTTCGACTGTAGGAGCATACATCTAGGGCTGGAAGGGCCTTCAGCTTACTCTTCCCTCCTCATTTTACAGCTGGGAAGACTTTGGTCTCTTAGAATCCTGGCTTCCTTCAAAATTCGGCTCAAATAGCATTTTGCTAGAGCCTTCACATCTTAGGTGACATTACGTTCACTCATTAATCTCATATGCACTGGTTCATTTATATGTGCTAGCTCCCATTAGACCGTGAGCTCTAGGGACTGGGATTATTTTCACCTGTCTTTGTATCCCCATTGTTTAGCACAGTGTCTAGTATATAGTAAGTACTTAATTAATGCTTGTGGATTGATCAAATGTCTTGTCCAAGATTATCAAGATAGTGATTCCAAAGTGGGGTTTGAATACTGGTCCTCTGATTCCAAAACTAGCCTGCATCCTAGGCTGTTGGAAATGAGAATGGGGCAGGATATTCAGTTAGTAAGTTGGGGTAAAAAGTTTTGTGAATGGTGGGGATTATACTACCCAATCTCACAGTATTTCAAATCAGGAAGGGACTTTAGAGATTACTTTGACCAAACCCTCATTTTATAGATGAGGAAACTCCTCTTCAGAAAGAGGAATTGATTTGTCAAATGCCATGCTTTGAATTAGAGGTTCTTGTCCCAGTTTGAAGCTTGATTCAGTACCCCACCCCCAACAGCTTCTGGATCTCTGGCTGTTATTGCCCTCTTCCCCTCTCTCCTCTTTCCACTGTTCTCAGATTAAAGGGTATTATAGATAGAAATTAGAGTGACACGGAGGACAAACGACTTTTTTTTAAGGGAAAAGCAGGAAAGACAAAGGACTGTATGGAAAGCAAGAGGAATTTCAGTTAGACTAAGGGAAGAATCTCTCCAGTGTCTGTCCAGCAGAGAAGTCTTGGGAGAAGGAAGCATGAGGACTTGAGACATCTCTGAGATCCTAAAGAATCTTGCGCTGGCTAAGGGGCAAAACTGTGTGGAGGCAAGATAATGGGCAAGGTGGCTTTCTCCAGGCCTAGCCAGCCTAGAGTACTGGACTGGAGGTTTCTTCTTTTTCTTTTTCTTCTTCTTCTTCTTCTTCTTCTTCTTCTTCTTCTTCTTCTTCTTCTTCTTCTTCTTCTTCTTCTTCTTCTTCTTCTTCTTCTTCTTCTTCTTCTTCCTCTTCTTCCTCTTCTTCTTCCTCTTCTTCCTCTTCTTCTTCTTCTTCTTCTTCTTCTTCTTCCTCTTCTTCCTCTTCTTCTTCCTCTTCTTCCTCTTCTTCTTCTTCTTCTTCTTCTTCTTCTTCTTCTTCTCCTTCTCCTCCTCCTCCTCCTCCTCTTCCTTCTCCTCTTTCTCCTTCTCTTCTTCCTTCTCCCTCTCCTCTTCTTCCTCTTCCTTTCACAGTTTGGGATGTGTCTTAGAACCCTGCATTGGAAGTCAGGACTTGCCGATTTTAGATCTAGTTCCATCCCACCCTTGCTCCATGACTTTTCATAGCATCTAACTTTCCTAGGTCACAATTTCCTTTTCTGCTAAATGGGGAGATGAATCCTGGTGCTCCCCTTAAATTCAATTCAAGACATGTTTCTTCAGGACCTGTTACATGCTAGGTGCTAGAGATACAAAGGCAAAATGAATGAATGAATGAATGGGTGAATGAAATAGTCCCTTCCCTCAAGGAACTTACATTCTTCCATTTTGTTGTTGAGTCATGTCAGACTCTTTGTGATCCCATTTTGGGGTTTTCTTAGAAAAGATACTGGAGTGGTTTGCCAGATACCAATCTAGCTGAGTATCTGAGTATCTAGAGGATCTGAGGCTAGATTTGAGTTGGGGAGATGAATCTTTCTGTCTAGGGGTTAACTACACGCTCTACGTAGTTTGGGGGGGGAAGGAGAGAAGTAAGTGAGGGAGGTTACCCCCAGGAAAAGCCTACTGTAGGAGGTGGCATTGGAGCTGAGCCTTTTAGGGAGATCAGGAGGCCAAGAGGCGAAACTGAGGAAGGAGAATGTTCCAAGAATCAGGGACAACCTGTGCAAAAAGCAGACTAGAGATGGCATGACAGCAAGTTGGCTAGAAAATAGTTATAGAAATGACATTGGAAATAATCTAGTCCAACCCCTTCATTTTAAATATGAAGAAACTGAGACCTAGAATGGTTAACCAGGTCCCATAGGTAGTGGCAGGACAGAAATTTGAACTCAGATCCTTTGACTCTAAACACATCATTTTTTCCCATGTTAAATCCAGTCATGTTAAATCCAGCTAGGAAAATAGGCTAGAGCCAGATTTTAGAGGGCTTTAAATGGCCAAACATTCTGTGTTTTATCCTAATGGCAGTAGGGGCCACTGAAGCTTCTAGAGAAGGGGAATGACATCAGACCTAAGCTTTAGGAAAATTAATTTGAGGCTGTGTCTACAGGACGGATTGCAGAGAGAGAATGAATGCAGAGACCTATTAGGATGCTGTTGCAATAGTCCAGGTAAGAGTCAATGAGGACCTACACTAAATCAGTCCCCTTTTGAGAAGAGAAAAGGAGGTGGATATGAGGAATGTTAGTGGAGGCTGGACTGACAAGACTTGGCAACTGACTGAATTAGAGAGAGGGGTGAAATATGAAAATGAAAAGTTGAGGTTGATTCTGAGACTGTGAAATTGAAAACATGGTGGTACTCTTGATGGAGGTGAAATGGTGACCTGAGGCTGGAAGCCTGCTGTAGACATACTAGAGAGGACCTGAAGGCTTTCTCTGGCCAATCTGGACATGGCACTGAAATGCTCCCTCCCTTGACCTCTCCCAAATGTTGTTGTTCATCCTTCATTTTTTAAGAGGTCCAATGACATCATGATATGATAGGTGGTATCTTAACTTGCTCAAGAATTGGATTTAAGTGAGGCAGAGTTGCACTAAGTCATCAGCCTCACTCTGTCTTCCAGAGTCATAGAAGTCTGCTGGCAAGACAAAAGTCAAGATGACTGGAGAGGGCCCAGGATGCAATGGATGACTTTGGTGTCTTCCATGTCTGACCAAGCTCTAAGCCATCCATAGCACCTGCTTCATCCACCTTCATGGCTTTTGGAACAAATTGTCCTCATCCTTCCCATTCCACCAGGGGAAGTATTCAAATATTTAGGGTAGACATCACCCTACTTCATTCATGGGTTTGAGGCCTGTCAAGTCACCTGGGTTAGCCCATGTTTGGAGATGGTTTTACCGAGGTGTGGCTGCTGTGCATCTACAGCTTCTTGGAGCCACAGATGAGAGTTGGGGGTCAGCTGGATCCAAATGTGGATGAGCAGCCCTGAAGAGGACTCTGTAAGCCCTCTCACCAGAGATACTTTTCTCTCAAATGCTGCTCTTTAAAATGTCCTTCCCTTTGACCTGTGAAAAATACCTCACTGTGCAATCGTGCCCTGCCTTTCTTCTCAGAGGTTGGAAGCTTAGGTCACATGCTTGCTCTTCTTCCATAATCAAAATGATGATGGTGATATACCAGCTTATCATTGTCATTGGAGGGTCACTTGGAAACCATGAAAGCGGCTCTGTTTTCTCCAGGAGGAAAGAATGATGGTACACCACAGATCTGGTGGATGGTGTGGGTGAGAGGAGCTTGCTCTGTGTACTTTCCAGGGGTGAGGAGAAGAGCAACAGGGTCTCAAGTCTGTTGGGTAATCAAGTGAGAGACTTGTAGTCAGGAAAACCTGAGTTTGAATTCTGCTTCAGAATATAGCTGTCCGTACAGCTATATTATATATACAGTAAGTCAATTTCCTCACCTGTAAAATGGAGATAATAATATCACCCACCCTATAGGGTTGTTGTGAGGATCAAATGAAAAAGGTAGATAAAGTATTAATTAAGTGCTTACTATGTGCCAAGCATTGTGCTAAGTGCTGAGGATGTAAAGAAAGTAAAAAATGTGGTCCTATCCCTCAAAGAATTCACATTTGTAAAATGCTTTGCAAACCTTAAAATGCTATATAAATGCTAACTATTTTTATTATTATCTTGAAGGATGCTGTGGCCTCCTGAAGACTAGTCCAGCCTCTCAAAGTCTCAGCAGCTAGAGGAGGGTAGAGGGAGAGACAGCAGAGAAAAAGAAGCCAGCATCCCATTCTCAGTGGGCACATCCATATTTTACAGTGACATAGATGCCATATCTCATTTCCCTGGGTTAAGTAGTAGGGGTGTGTGTGTGTGTGTGTGTGTGTGGTGTGTGTGTGTGTGTGTGTGTGTGTGTTCTGTAGAGGTGGTGACGTATGTCTTGCTCTCTGGCTCCCCATCCATCTGCCAAAGGATCTGGGGTGTTTAACCCCAAGCACCAGCTGATGGATGCCCAGCTGGGAGATGGGGGCCCAGGCTGGTGACCTCCCCCTTCTATTGCTGCTACTCATAATGATGGTCACACAGCCCCCAGGGATAATGAAAAAACTTATAGCATTGTGTGTGGGGAAACAGGGCTGAGGAAGGAAGACGGGTGAGGGAGACTGCAATATTCAGGGTGGAGATGGAGCCTGCAGAGAGATTTCTGGCCCTGGGAACCAGGATTAGGAAAAGGGGGTAATTTCCCCAGATATTTCTGGGATTTGAATGTCCCCAGTGGGGTGAAAATGCTAAAATATATCCATCTCTACCTTTTATTTTTTGTAGCTTTCTCTCTCTCTCTCTCTCTCTCTCTCTCTCTCTCTCTCTCTCTCTCTCTCTCTCTCTCTCTCTCTCTCCCCCTCTCTCCCTTTCTTTCACTTCTCTCTTTTTCTTACCACTAATTGGACAAGGAAGGAAAAAAATTAAATTAGAACAAAGAGGAAACCTGGTTGAAATATGATGGTTTCTTTTATTTCCTGAAGGACAAGGTTGGGTTCTTGTGTTTTGGGGAAGTGTATCTGACCCCATGTGGCTTACATTTACCTTGCACTGGAGGGGAAAAAAGACAGCCTAGCAAAGCAGCAGCCTTTTTTGTCTTCCTTTGGGGGTGGAAGTGGCAGTGATAGCTGTGGCTTCTGATCACTGCCCTTTTGGAAGTGGGTCAGAGTGGAGGACAGCAGGGGGGCCCTGGGGAGGGACACCTCTTCTTCCCCTCTCCCCCATTGCTTCCCTTCCCCAGCAGATATTCCCGGTCCCTGACCCCTGTTCATTAGCAAGAACAATCAGAGGCTTTACTTGGGCAATCAGTTTCACTTGGGTTGCTTGGGCAGAACACCCAAGTTTCTGCTCTTTAACCCTAGGCAAGGAGAAGTTTTATTTTCCTTATTTGTTTTGCGCCCCCCCCCCATGTTCCTTGAAGAAGTAGAAGCAGACTCCCACTTTCCACCGTTGTCTTTCTTCCACATAAGTTCCAAAGAACAATAGAACCTGTACTGGGGGGAGGGGGGATGACAGGGCCAGACTTTGGGCTATTTGCCCTTTGGGTAGGGGGTAAGAGAAGACCTGGGGAGTTCCTCTGTTGAAGGCATTAGATTGATAGTGGTCAGGGCCTAACCATGGATACCGAGGATGTCTTCACCCTTGAGCTGATTCTTGAGCAGAGGAGAACAAGAGGATGGAGTGGGAGGACATTGGAGAAAGCCCTTGGCTTGGGTAGTTGTGTCCTAGGCTGAGACATTAGAGGTCTGTGCTGTACAGTAGGGCAGACTCAGGAAGGGGGGGTGTTGTCGTTAGAGGGATGGATTTCCTGAGTTATGGAATCTGATCCTAACAACTAAGTACTTTTAGGATGGCAGAAATATTGCTGCCTCGTTCGGGTCACTTCCCCTTCTATCCCAAAGCTCCAGTCTCTGCCCCTTGGGGTCTTGTTGATATTGATATGATATTAAGACCTGCTATTCCTCCACTTCTGTTTCTTGGGCATTTGAGATGCTGATTTGGAAGCTGAAGAATTCAGGTCATAGAGCCCCAAGGCAGAGCTTACCCATAAGGACCCCTTGGCCATGGACCCTGCTCCAACTGCCCAGTGCTTTAGGTAAGTCTAGGTATGGGGTGGGGGAGACTATCCTTCAGATCCTTCCTACAATAGTCAGTTGTCCTATTGAGAGATCTCTCTGTCTGAGCTGGGTTTAGTTGCTGTTAATTAAACCAATTGTTGGACTTAATGCCCAGCCCATTAACATGTCTCCTGGTTCTATTAATCAACCCCAAGCAGAGCCCTGGGGATAGGGATACTCTCTGGGTGGGCCAGAGGGAGGCTATCTTTCCCATAGTGCCAGTAAATCAAATCCCTTTAAGGAGCAGAGAAGGGTAGGGGTGGGTGTGGGGCTGGAGAGAGAGGGGGCCAGGCAGTAATGGTAACAAAGTGATGGCAGCTACTTTACACTGCTTCCTCCTCCTTTTGCTATCTCCAGGAACCAGAGACCTAAAGGTAGACATTTCATCCTGGGAACTTTTGGGGTTTCTGGGGGGAGGGGGTCTCTATCTTAGCTGTGACCTAATTTAGGTTGGGGAAGGAGAGAGAAAATCCTTCTTTTTTAATTTGGGCAGCAAGAGGTGCTCAAAGACTGGGACAACAGCAGGAGAAAAGTGGAGTGGATTTCAGTACAGAGCATTTTTATCATGAGTTAGAAAAGTATAAGGTATCTATAGGGGTAGGAGTGTCTGTGTCTATGAATCTTGATAGGGTCCCTTCCCTAGCCCCATCCATAGAAATGTGCCAGTTCTCCCTAGATTAGAAGGAGTCTCTCTGGACCTTTCTGATCCCCAAGGAGCTATCTTTTTATTCCCTTCTTCTTCCACCCTCAGGCAAGTGAGTGTCCTTCAGGTCCAGCCCTAAGGTATAAGCTATAGTCAGGTGAGTGAGTATCCTCCCAGGGATTGTCTGAAAGAAGAGGCTGCAGCTAGACTCCCTCCCCCCACCCCCAAGTGGATGAGTGTCCACGTCACCCCCAGTCCCTACTCTTCAATCTTGCCCTACTGGCAGTGGGGAGGATTAGTGAATTTGGGGTCAGAAATCTTAGTTACGAATGTCCATTTGGGTCACGTCCTACCCACAAGACCTTAGGCAAATCATTTCCCCTCCCTGGACCTTGATTTCCTTACTTGTTAATGGAGACAGTTAGACTAGATGATCCCTAAAATCCCTTCCACCTCTAATTCAGTGTATCCTTTCATTCCTTTTCCCCCCTCCCCTATCTCTGGCAGAAGCTCTGTGGCTGACAGGTCAAAGGGGAGGACTTGTGGAGTGGAACCGGGTGTTTGGGGCTCCTCTGCACACCCACAGTGTCCAGGCCCCTGGGGAAGGGGGAGGCTGGGTGGGGCTGCAAGGAGATGCATAAATCATTATTGGCGAAGATCTCAGCCCCCGAGCCAGCTGGTTGGAGGCTGCTGCTCAGGGTGTAGGCCAGGGCATAAATCATAATTCCCCTACAATAGATTCTTTTGCAGCCACCATCAGGAAAAGTGTGTTGGTTTTATCGATTTTTTGACACGGGGGCCCAGGCAGCCGCGGCTCCTGAATCATTATGAAATGAAACTGATTAGGAATTCATGGAATACTAAATAAACTTTACGAGCCCGTTGTAAGTTTTTTGATGCATGGGGAGCGGAAAATGAAAACTAATGATATAAAAATTACACAGCGTGCTGAGTATTATTATACCACTATTGATTTGTTTCAAACTGTACATCAAAATCGAAGAGGGCCGGGGCGGCTGCCGGGAGGCAGGGGATGCTTGAATTCCACAGAGCTGGAGGGCTTTTTATTCCCCACCCCCTTTTCTATTTTTATTTTTTTCCCCTTCTCTCTTAGCCCTCCCCTTCCTCACCTACAATCCTCAAGCACAGGCTCCTAGCCTTCAAGAAGATTTTTCTTGTTCCCCCACCCCCACCCTGCTCATCTTGGAAAGGTCCCCCTTGAATGGCCCTGAGCCTAGACCCAGCTGGCTTAGTTTGAGTTCCCTGACCCTGAGTCGATCTGTTCTTTTCCTTCTCCTCTCCACAGTTTGATTTCTTTCTTGGGGTCTTTTTACTTCTGCCTCTCTTGATCTGGAGGCAGAAGGTCTCCCTCTTAACCTTTCTCCCTGCTATTCCCCTGCTATTCCTCTTGCTCCTGAAACCTTGAGCTTAGTCAACAAACCTAAACATCCATAGATTAAAGGCTAGAAGAGACCTTGGAGGCCATTTGCTCCTATCCCCTCATTTTACAGAAGAGGGAACCAAAACCCAGAGAGGTTCAATGAATTATCAAGGATCATAGATCTAGAACTAGAAGAAGGGACCTTAGAGGTCAATGAGTCCAACTTTACAGATGAGGAAACTGAGGCCCAGAGAGGTAACTTTACTTGCCCAAGGTCACAAAAGCTTTAAGTAGCAGAGCTGGGATTCAAGTTCAGGTTATCTGGTTCCCATCCCAGTGTTTGATTCGTATATCCAACCATGGATATTTTTCACAGAGGAGGAAATCAAGGCAAAAAGAGGAGTAAGGATTCACATGGTTTGGCACAACTGGCAGTTATACATAAGTCCTTTTCTCTGTTAAGTTTCTGTTGAGTGTGTAAGCTACCCAAAGACTTGCAGTAAGTAGTAAACACTTCAGTAAGTAGTAAACATTTCAGCCATGCTAACCAGGGGAAACACCAGGTGTCTCTGGTCTTCCCTCAGTCTTGGTTGAAAGGGACATCATGGGTCATCTGGTCCAACTCATACAAAAGGAAACCGCACTATAACATAGCTGACAAGGGGGCCATTTCAGCCTTTACTTAAAGACCTCCAATGTGGGGGGGACCCACTCCTCTCGAGGCAGTCCATTCAACTTTGAGATAGCTCAAATTGTTGGGAAGATTTTGTAAGAAAGGACTCAGAGAGCTAGTGCCCCAGCTTGGCCAGTTAAGAAGTGGGGAAGATAACGGTGGTGGTGGTACAAATCCACTCTATATATGGTTGTACCTCGAATCCTCTTTTCCCACCAATCCACATTCATCCCAGAGGAGCTCTGACTTAATTTCCAAAGACTCTGCCATGGAAAGAGTGACCTCTAACTTTTTGGGTTTAAATTTCTTTGCCTTTTTTGTTCCTTCTGAGGCAGTGTGGAGTAGTGAATAGAGTGCTGAGCCTGAAGTCAGGTAAAGATATAGGTTCAAATCCCACCTGTGACTCTAGCTGTGTGACCCTGGACAAGTAACTTGGTTTCTATGTTCCAATGACAAAACCCTCAGACTTATCTGCTAAATCATCTATGGGATGAAAGCTTAACACACTGCCTGGCACATAGTAAGCACTTAATAAATGTTTATTTATTGAGAGCTGCACTATTGGGGAAAGAAGTTTTTTTGATAGAATCAGCCATCCTTCCTATATTCCTGTGTCTGCCCCCTTGGAATAAGCCTTTCTTTCAGTGATCTAGCAATCATTAGGCTCTGGTGGTAGCAACAACAACAAAAAAAAAAAGTAAAAGAAAGAAAAAGGGAAAGATAAAGAAAAGGAATCTTTGCCTTCAGGTGGCTATAGAGGTCCCTGCCCTAGAGGAGATTATATCAGAATGGGGGAGACAGTTAAGTGCTCCACAGAAGCAACTGTGAAGAATGTAACATGAGTCATCATCCTCCCTTATTCTAGTCCCAACAATATGTTTTTAGTGTTGGGGTTTTTTTTTTTTTGGATTAATGGAATGGAAACAACAGTGAATCAAAAGATTTGGGTTCTAGCTCCCCCTGCCTCTTCCTAGGCTGATTTGGGAGACTCACTTAGCTTCCCTGAAGCTCACTTTACTCATCTGTAAAATGGGGAAACACAGTTGTTTTTCTTCATGTTCTCAGAGTCAGCACAGTGCCTGGCACATAAATGCCTATTTATTGATTGATTATTAGAAGGAAAGTACTTTGTAAACTGCAAAGCATTATAAAAAGAAATGAGCAGCTATTGTTATCCCTAACGCTTATATTTGCATTCAGGAGTTTGAATTCTCTTTAATGACTCCAGATTTCTTCTGGAAACAGGCTTGTCTTACCAATACCAATACACCAATGGCATTATATAGCTTGGACGCTTGGAACACAATAGTGTCTGAAGAATTAAAAGTAAGTTTCACACAGAAGGTAAAGGAGAGGTGTGAACTACAGTGAATGACAAACAAGAACTTGAGAAAAGGGTGTCATCAGGGAAATAAATGACTGGAAGAGAAGAAGGCTGATCATGTGGGCAGGGCAAGGGATGATGGGCTGACAGACTGACTGCTCCTCGGGTATTCTTGAGACGTCAAGAGAAGTAAAAGAGGGCCTCTAGCACATCTGTGGAATGCCCATGCTCATGAGCCTTCTGAATGCTTTCTTTTACTGGGTCATCACAGCAGCAACCAGGCAAGGAGGACAGCTATTGTTATCTCCATTTTACAGATGAGGATATTCAGGCTCAGGTATTTCAGCAACTGAGGGCTAGAACCTAGGTCTTCTGACCCACAGGTCATGACTCAAAAAAAAATCAGATTCCTACTTTTTTCTTAAAATAGGACATATCCACATCTTTCATATATTCTACTTTTCATCTTTTTTTTTTGCATTGTTTGGTATTTCATTGGTAAAGGCAACTCTTGATGTGTTCTCTACCAGTATCAATGAGCACTCTTCTGCAGCACACATACATCATACATATATGCATATGTATATAGATAATATACTCATGCATATTGTATATATGCATGTATATATGGCATGGCAAGTATGTATGTGCATACATACATACATACATACATACATATATATACACACAGCATGGCCTAGTAGATAGGGCACTAGACAGGGTCGAGAAGATCTGGGTTTAAATCCTTTGTCAGGAACTTACAAGCTGAGTGACTCTGGACAATTCAATTGACCTCTGTCTACCTTGTATTCTTCATCAATAAAATGAGGGGGTTGGATCTGATAATCTCTGAGGGTCCTTCTAGCTCAACATCTGTGATTCTATGAGTTTTGAGAGTTGTCTGGACCACTGAGAGGTCAAATGATTTACCCAGGGCCACACAGATATTATGTGTCTAAGGCAGACCTTGAACCCAAGTCCTCTTAACTGATTGGCCACCTCTTTATCCAGTCTGCTATGTTGGACTGTGTCTCTTTTCTTTTTATTCAAAAAAACTTTCAGATCTGTTTTCTCCTTTTGCCTTCAACATCCCCCCACACCCACTCATGTGGTGGTTACTTCTATTTTGCAAAGGGGATCACTGGGAGAACATGGCACAGTAGAAAGAGTACTAGTTTTCCTAAGGCTGGTGACTTAGTAAGTGATGAAGTGACTAGGTAGCTAGAAGGCACAGTGGGTGAATTGCTGGGCCCAGAGTCAGGAAGACTGGAGTTCAAATCTGGCTTCCTACACTAACTATGTGAACCTGGGCAAGTTATAAATGACTTTTGATCCGTTTTCCTCAGTTTCCTCACCTATAAAATAGGAATAAAACTAAAACAACACCTACCTCCCAGAGCTGTTGTGATGATCAAATGAAATAAAATTGCATAACTCCTTACAAACCTTAAAATATTATATAAATGCTAGTTATTATTATTTAAGTCAAAAGGGCCCAGGTTTAAGCTTTTTGCCCTGATACTCACAGCTTGATTAGCGAATCATATTACCTTGCAGAGGATTACCTGAGGTGAGGTTCTGTAGATCTCAAATATAACTTTGATGGATCCTAATCCCATTGAAATAGGTATTCGGTCCAGCAGCACAGACCACAACCTATTTATACCTTCTCATCTGGTGGGGCTCTTGTCCACTTTTTCCCCACACTCTGGAAGGCTTGCTCTAGGTTGTTTTTTTATTCCACGGATACCACTGCAGCACTTGGGGTGTCTGATATTAACATTATTAATTAATAATTTAATTATATCAATAGCTAATATTTAACAATAGCAAATATTCCTAGAGTTCTTCAAGGTTTGCAAAGCTACATATATTATCTCACGTGATCCTCATAACACCTCTGAGAAGTTAAGTGTTATTATTATTCCTGTTTTATAGATTGACATTGAGGGCAGGCAGGCTTGATAAAGAGTCACATGGGTAGTAAGAAGCAAGATTTGAACTCGGGTCTTCCTGACTCCAGGTTTATCGATATATCCACAATGGTACCTAACCACCATGTACAAGAGGCATGGATTGTTGATTTTTTTTAGCCAGATGCAAAGCTACTAGATTGTAAGATCTATTAATGCAAGGACTGTTTCTTATACAAATTTTGTTATTGTTATTGTTCAGTTATTTTTCAGTCATATATGACTCTTTGTGACCCCTTTTGGGGTTTTGTTGGCAAAGATACTGGAGTGGTTTGCCATTTCCTTCTCCAGCTCATTTTTTTTTAATAAACAAGGAAACTGAGGCAAATAGAGTTAAGTAACTTACCCACAGTCACACAGTTAGTAAAGTATCTGAGGCCAGATTAGAAGTCAGAAAGATGCATCTTCCTGACCTCAGGCTCAGCGCTGTAGCCACTGCTCCACTTAGCTGCCTCATACAATTTTTTTTTATCCCTTACATTATCCAAGATATAGCCCATTTGTATTTGGATGGGTGGGTCTAGATCTGTGACTTCTTCAATTAAAGAACTGCTAATATGAAAACACTTTCTATACTAATATACATTGGCAGCTCATCTGTAACTCAGTCAACAAATATTTACTAAACTCCTATTATGCATCTGGCCCCGGGCTAAGTGCTGGGGATACAAAGAAAGGCAAAAGACAGTCCCTGTTCTCAAGGAATCTGCAATCTACTGCCGGGAGACAATGTGCAAACAAGTATCCTCAAACAAGCTATATGCAGGATAAGCAGGAAATAATTAATAATTAAGGATTAATAGCAGTTGGGAAAGGCTTCTTGCAAAAGATGGGATGCTAGGGCAGCTAGCACTGGCCCTGAAGTCAGGAGGACCTGAGTTCAAATCTGGCCTCAGACCCAACACTCGACACTTACTAGCTGTGTGATCCTGGGCAAGTCACTTAACCCCAATTGCCTTTAAAAAAAAAAAAAGGATGGGATGCTAACTGAGACTTAAATGAAGCCAGGGAATATCCTTCTCAAACTGTGGTGCTTAGAACTGAGCACAAAACTCCAGGCGAGATCTGATGAAGACAGAGTGCAATGGGACCATCATCTCCCTATTCCTGAAAATTATGGCCCTCACTGCCCTTTTTGCCCAGGATGGCATTTGTTTGCTTGGCTGCCACATCACACTGTTGATGCAGATTGAGTTTGTGGCTCACTGAAACCCCCAGATCTTTTTCTGAACAACTGCTCTCTAGCAGCATGCCATACATAAGAAATTGATTTCGTGTCTCCAACTGTAAGACTTTACATTTGTCTCTATTCAGTTTCATCTTATTAGATTCAGCTGATTGTTGGACCCTGACTCTGTCACCCAATGTGTTAGCAACCCTCTCCAGCTTTACATCATCCCTGAATTTGATGAGGATGCTGACTATGCCTTTATCCAAGACACTGATAAAAGTACTAAACAGCAGAGAGCCAAGCACAGATCCCTGGGGTATTCCATCAGAGACCCCCTGTTACAATGATGCTGAACCATTTAACAACTAGCCCCTTAGAAACAACTGTGCTTTGTATCTAGTTGACAAAATAATTTAGAATAGTAGACTACCAGATGAAGCATAGTGACTATATCTCAAGTTCACTGCCTGTGCTTGTACAGATAGGTGGTACAATGGATAGAGTACCAGGCCTCATCTTCCTGAGTTCAAATCTGGTCTCAGATACTTCCTAGCTGTCTGATCCTGGGCACATCACTTCACCTTGTTTGCGTCAGTTTCCTCATCTGTAAAATGAACTAGAGAAGGAACTGGCAAACCACTCCAGTATCTCTGCCAAGAAAACCCCAAAAGGAGTCATGAAGATTAGACATGACTGAACCACCACCTTTAGTAGCATCTCTAGCAACACTTGCAGGCACCTTTCAAATCATTTGGCCCGGGGACATGTTTTTGAATCCCTCCCCTGGTTACAAAATTCCTACTAATGGCTCTTGTTAAACCATGGTTTAGAATCCTGGACTTAACATGAGGTAGTAAAATAGCAGACAGAACCCTGGACCTGGAGACAGGAAGACCTGGGTTCAAATCTTTCCTCAGACCTCAACAGTTATGTGACCTCAGGCAAATCACTTAACCTCTATGTGTCTGAGTTCTCTCAACTATAAAATGAAAGGGGTTTCCCTTGATGCCGTCTAAGGGCTATCCATTCCTAAATCTTTGACTGTGAAACCCTGGGCAAATCATTTAATTTATCTGATCTTCAGTTTTCTTACCTTGTTTTGAGGAATTGATTCTGGAAACATTAAAGCTCTCTATAAATGTGAGCTATTACTATATTTATGCCAATCAGTGAATAAGCATTTATCAAACACCCATTACGTGCCAGGTATTGTGTATGTGATGGGAAGCACATAAGACAGTCCTTGCCCTCAAGGAGTTCACAAGCTATCTGGCTCTAGAGTCACAGAACCTGAAGGTTGGAAAGGTCAAATCTTACCCAACTTGGGGGATGCCAAGCCCCCGTCCCCAAGCCTCCATCTTATAATACTTCTGGAATCAAAAAGGCAGCCTAAGAGATGACACCCCAAATCCATTAGTACTGAGGGGCTGTAGAGGAATAGAGTTGATGAGACTAGGGGATGTGATTAAGGCAAGTGAGACCATACGAGGCAACCCTCATGTGGGGAAAGGGACCAAGAAGAGAAGGTTGGGAGAGATGGGGATGAATAGGGACATTGTGATGACTTCACAAGTAGCTGGCTCTCCTTTGTATGGTAGCATGCCTTGAATTTGTCATTTTTTCTACTGGAGAGAGCCCTGGATATGTGGTCAAGGGACATGGGTTCCAACTCTGTTGTCATTTATCCTTTCAGAGCTTAGTCTCCTCCTCTGTAAAATGAGGGGATCACACTAGATCTGGGGGCCTTCACCTCCAAGGGATCTGTAGATAGATTTCAGAGAATCTTTAAAATTGGATGGTTAAAAAAATCACATCTCTATTTTCATTAACCTCTGACATTTATCCTATCCTTTAAATACGAATTAAAAAACAACATGATTCTGAGGAGGGGTCTATAGGCTTCACCAGAATGCCAAAGGGGTCCATGGCACAAAACAACTTAAGAACCCCTGGAGTAGATGACTTCTTAGATCCCTTCCAATTCTGACTTTTATAATCAATATGATCTCTTATGGTCTGTTGTCGTTCAGTCATTTTCAGTTGTGTCTGACTCTTTGTGACCCCATTTGGGGTTTTCTTGGCAAAGATACTGGAGTAGTTTGCCATTTCTTTCTCCAGGTCATTTTATAGATGAGGAAACTGAGGCAAACAAGGATAAGTGATTTGACCAGGGTCACATAGCTAGAAAGTGTCTGAGGCTGGATTTGAACTCAGGTCTCCTAACTCCAGGCCTGTTGTGCTATCCACTTCACCACCCAGCTGGCCTTTATGATCTTTAAAAAGACCCTATGCTCTGTGAGACTAGGGGTCATGGCATCATTACTGAGATGACTCTATAGTCTTCCAACAAGTAGGTTGGGAGGGTCCAGGTGATGGGAGGATTGGTTGTGCTAGATAATCTCCAAGGTTCCATCCAACTCCAAGATTATGTGGTTCTAAATGCTGTCCCATCTCCATTCTATGTCCATTCCTAGGAACTAGGTATTTGGAGCTGGAAAGTATCTTAAATGGTAGGTGATTAATAGGAAAAACCAGCTTATATGACCTTAGAAAGCCTCTGGTACAGATTTTACAGAGAAGGAAACTGAGAACCAGAGGAAATGATTTGCCCAATGTCACACAGGTAGCAAATGACAATCTGAATTTGAACCCAGGTCTTTGAACTGCAAGTCTGGCATTTTCCCCACTGTTTCAATGCCTGGGCATGAGAGGCTGCTGGGTTAGAAGCAGCCTTGCCCTGACTGGTAGGTTTGATTGGTAGGGATTTGGGTAAAGATATGTATATTGAATTTGGATTTGTGCTCAGAGTATGTCTACTCATTCATTCCCAACTGTATTGACTACATGAATTGAGTGTTACAAGTAAGAAAGAGTTTAGCTATTACTCTCCTACTGATTTGATTTAATGTTGGATTTTTGTCCCTCTTTCTTGCTTCTCTTCAGTTTTGTATTTTCATAGTGTCCCCGAGACTTGACAAGAAATGTTGTTTCTTGCACTGTGTTAGCCTTAGCTCATTTGTCTGCTATTTTTTAAAATTTTATTTCAGAGAAGTTTTGTGTGTGTGTGTGTGTGTGTCTGTATGTGTGTGTATTTGTGTGTGGGTGAGTGTATGTCCAATTATGCAGACTGATCTATGGCTACTGAATGAGAGTCAGAGTGGTATGATATGTTATGGTGAAAGATCTACTCCACCCCACCCTCCCTCACCTCAATCCAAAATCAGAAGACCTGGGTTTGAATCTCAGTTCTACTAATTACTATATAGAGAGCCTTAAACAAGTGACTTTCATGCTTTGGGCTTAAGTTTCCTGATCTGCAGAATAAAAGAGTTGGGTTAGATTATCCCTGTGTTCTCATTTAGCTCTAAAATCCTATGACACAATGAGTAGATATGGAGTGGCATTGGGGATAAGGAGTTAAAGGAGTGAGGGTGGTGGTAACTAAACAGCTCTTAGAATCATAGAATCTTAGTGTTAGATGGAGGCTCAGTCCACCCAACCTCCATCCTCTCTGATCCTCCCTCCCTAGAGGCAGCTTATGTAATACAGTAGACAGAGCAATGAAGTTGGAGTTCCATGAACCTGGGTTCAAAGCCCATCTCTGCCATTACTACTTGTATGACCTTAGGGAAGTTATCAAAGTTCTTTGGACCCCAGATTTTTTGTCTGGATGTAGGGAATTCATCCCTCCACCACTACCCCAACTGATACAACCACAGAAAACCCAGACACATTGATCGAACCAATCAATTAAAGATATAAACTGGATGAGACTAAGTCCTTAATCAAAGTGAGAAGACTACAGGGTTGTGGTCTTTGGGTGAAAGGTAGATAATGTCCTACAGGGAACATCTTTTGTTTGGTTGAGATCAAATGACACCTCTGGGCTTATGTGTAAAAGTGACAGTCAGTCTAGCAGTGAGCTCAGAACCAGTATATGTATATGTGTATCTATATATATGTATGTATCTATCTATATGTATATATGTATGTATGTATGTATGTATATGGTAGAGTATGACCTAGGCTTTGGGAGAAATGTATTATACCAATTGTTTTTTTTTTTTATTATACCACCTTAGTCAATATCTTTTCTAAAAGCTAATTGAAGTCTAGCCAAATGGGAAGTACACTACTAGGGGCTCATGGGTGATACCACTAGAAACCCATAACCTTTCACTGTTAGTCTTAGACATCAATTACTCTCTGGGGACCCAGCTCCCAATTCCAGTGGAAGTTAGGGAAGGAGCCTCAGAGATGTTATATATAAAATGAGAGTGCTGGTTGGGATGGGCTCTAAGGGATCTTCTAGCTCTAACTCTATGTCTCAGAGTTAAGGATGGAGAGTGGGGTGGGTCTGGGAAATCTCATTATCATGCTTTCATCTGCTCCACAAGCCTTTATGAGGACCTATTATATACTCCACAGTGTGTTAAGTACCTCTTGGGGCCTCAGTTTCCTCCTCTGGAAAATTAGAGTCTGAAAGAGGTTCTTTAAGGTCCCTTCCAGCTCTAAACCCTGAGAACCTTCCCCTCAACAATAAAAAGAAAGGAAAGGGGAAAAAAAAAGTTTTGTCTCCTAAGGTGGCTGGCAGTAGATTACTTAGTGCTTGACATGGCGTGTCTTGTGTCACTGTTCCCAGGCGGAATTAAATCAGGACAGGAAAATATTAATTTAGAGTAGGGGATAGAGGCCGCTCCTTTCCAATTACTCTCCACCCTGTCAGACTTATCCTGGCGCAAACAAGGAAGGAGGCTGGATTAATTGCTTTGGACTCTGCCCCACAACAGCCCCAATTACAGAGCCATCTTGGTTCCCAGCATTACGATGTACACTGCTGTGCAGGAAATTGTGTGAAATTTTAAAAGATTTTCAGACGCAATAATAGAGAACAGGATTCAGGGCCGGCATTAGCAGGGCTGCTCGGCCCTCGGTGGCTGGGTGGAAGTTAAGCTCTTTGGGCTTTCTTTGTGTATTAAAGGATCATTTAGTTAACCCCAGTGGCTGGGGCTTGGGAGCTGCCGGCCTGGGAGAGAAATGAAGAGAACTAACTATTCCTCTACACTAGAACATGGGTTCAAATCTCAGTTCTGCCAATTATTACTTGGATGACTTTAGGCTGGGTGTTTAGCCTCAATGGGCTTCAGTTTCCTCAACTGTTAAAATGCAAAAACTGTTTAAAACTGTATTTTTTTAAAAAAAGGGTCTAACAAGGACCTTTAAGACTCCTAGCTCTAAATAATCAGTATGGAAGTATTAAGCACCTATTATGTGCCAGGCACTGTGCTAAGAGCTTAGGATATGAAGAAGGACAAAAGATGGCCCCAACTCTCAAGGAGCTCAGATTCTAATAGGGAGAAATGGCACATAAACAATTGTGTACATATGAGACATATGCCATGTAAATGGAGGCAATCCCAGGAGAAAGGCACTAGCATGGGGTTGGGGAATGAGGTAGGTGGGAGAATTGGCAATAAAGGCCTCTTACAGAAGATGGGATGTGAACCGTCTTAAAGGAAGCTAGGATAGTTATGAAGAGAGAGAGCATTCCAGGGCTCCAAGACGGGCAGCCAGTGAAGAGTCTCAGAGGTGGGAGATGAAGTTCTGTGTTAGGGAATCAGCAAGAAGGTCACTGATTTGTAGAGAAGGAAGATGGTAGTGTAAGGAGATTGGAAAAGTAGGAATGGGCCAGATTGGGAAGGGCCTATAACTCTATGATCCTTTGAGCTCCTGACATAGAAGACCTGAATCCTTGGTTAGGACCTCATCTCTAGAGCTTGAAGCAACCTCCTAGACCATCCAGTCTTACACCCTAATTTTACAAAGGAAGAACTTAAGACCTATGGAGGTGGCTTGTCCGAGGTTGTCATACATTTAGTATGGGGCAGACCAAGGATTGGAACCTGTGTTCCTCTGGTTCCAAATATAACCACTGCACCACACTGCTTCCTCTTCCCCTACTCCCCTACCCCAAGCTGTTGGTTATTGGGCTGTTTGCATGGCCTTTACTTTAGTTATTGTTAAGGTTAAAGAAAAAGAAATCAGGGGAAGGAAGAGAGGTTTGTGCACCTAACATGTATGTTTGGGCCCTCCTGGTTTTTAGGGGCCATCAGTAGCTGTGGTTCATCAGCTCAAGCTTGAGGGGAGGGGTTGTACGTAGGGAGCAAATAGTGGGGGTTGGGAGGGGATCAGAGTGGTCTTTGTATAACCTCCTTCAGGAGGCTCATGGTGCTTTGTAAGAAGTCAAAAAAAAGTAAGAGAAGTTCCTGAAAATCTGAGGAAAATAAATCAGGCAGAGATGATGAGCATTGACTATAAAATATGAGGTAGGAGGGCTTCTGCTCTGTGGCTGTGGCCCCTAACTTTGAGAATGCCTGCCCTGACTGGCTGTCATTGTGAAAGGGGCCATAACTCTAGGGATAGATTTGCTTCCGGATGTGAAAGGGTGGTGAGATAAAGGAACTTGGAGCCAGATCATGTCCCAGTGCAAAGTCACATGCGATGGGTGGCTGGGAGTGAACTGAAGGAGTGAGGGAGTACATGACCCTGTCTCTCCAAGCTCTCATAGCTCTCCATGCTAGACTTGTGGTGTCTTGGCAGATCTGTGTACTGGAGCTAATGTTGCACTAAAGTTCTTAAGACATGCCTGTCCCTCTCTGGCCACTGTGGATTCAGCCACAGGCATTGGTTATCACCTGTCTTGCCAATCCTCATCTTTCTCCATTCTGTATTTGCCCCAGTGCTGAATTTCAGTGTGACTTAATTCAGCAAGAGTGTGTTACAGAACACCCACTAGTCTTGACGTTGTTCCCCACATGTCCTCTGGAATGACTTTCCTTTTCTTGTTTTTTAAAAAAAAATTTCCCCCCAGAAATTATTATTATTTTTTCTTTCCACAGACTTCAACTGGTGTGTTATAGGATATCTACTGGTCTTGGTGCCATTCTCCCTTTGGAATATCTTCCCTTCCCTCACCTTAAATTATTTTCCTGAAATTATATTTCTTTTCTTTCTTTCTTTTTTTTTTTTTAATTTCTTTCTGCAGGCCTCAGCTGGTGTGCTACTGGATGACCTACTATGTACACATGCTTATGCTAAGTGCTGAGGAAACAAAAGACAAAATGAAGAATAGTGCTTGCCCTCAGGGAGCTGACATTCTACAAGGGGGAAATGGACATGTTCACAGATAAGGAAATGCAGTATAATTCTAGGAAGAAGAAAGCTTTAACAACTAGGGCATCAGAAAAGTCTTCCCATAGCAGGTAAAACCTAAGCTGAGTCTTGAAAGTGACAGGCCTTCTAAGAAACAGATGAGGGAGTGAGGGAGTCGTGGTGCATGGATTACTAGACTTAGAATCTCAAAGACATGGGTTCAAGTCATGCCCTAGACACGTATTAGTTATGTGACCTTCGATAATTTACTTAACCTCTCTGGGCCTCAGTTTATACAACTGAGGGAGGCTGACCCTTAAGGTACCTTCTGTTTCCATGACTCTAGGAGGGCATTCCATGTGTAGACAGCCTATGCCAAAACATGGAGACTAGAGATGGAATGCTGGCTCAGGAGAAAGCAAGTAATTCACTTTGGGTGGGATGAAGAATCTGTCCAGGGGAGTAACGTGAAACCATTCTGAGAAGGTGAGCTGGAGCCAGACCGTGAAAGGCTTTATTGGTATTTTATCTTAGAGGCAATAGGGAGCCACCCAATGAGTAAGAGAGTGACATTTTGTGTTTTAGGAAGATTATTCTGGTAGAGTCCAAAGTACGTATCATTCAGTTCTCTCCTTTTACAGATGAGAAAATTCAGGCCCATAAAAGGGTAAAGAGATTTGTTCAGTCACTCAGTCAGTGGAAGAATTGGGACTACAATCCAGTTTTTCTGGCTTTTCCCACTAATGTTCCAGGTGAATTTATATTCCTTGAGAATAATGGGTATTTAATAAATGTTTATTGAACCAAAATGGAAATTAAATTGGGTAAGGTCAAGAATCCTATGTCTGGATGCAGGTTTCAGAAAAATCACTTAATATCCTAGGAAGCAGCAAGGTTATCCTGTAAAGGGTCTTGCAGAAAGCTAGAGCTGGAAGAAGCCTGAATAATCACCTAGTTTAATCCCTGACAGCTAGGTGGCATAGTAGATTGAGTGCCAGGCCTGGAGTCAGGAAGATTTATCTTCCTGAGTTTAAATCTGGCCTCAGAAACCAACTAGCTGTGTGAGTCTGGGCAAGTCACTTCACCCTGTTTGCCTCGGTTTCCTTATCAGTAAAATGAGCTGGAGAATGCCAAGGAAATCCCAAATAGGGTCATGAAGAATTGGCCACTACTGAACTACTAACCCCTTCATTTTACAAAAAAGAAAATTGCCTTCCAGAAAAGGGACTTCCTATTTTTAAATGTTTTTTAAAGTTTATTTTTTATTCTGCACTTAAACACTACCCCCAAGAGAATTTCCATTTACAAAGTAGAACAGAAAGAAGATTGCATATGAAACTGCAAATCTCCACTGTACACAGCTTGCTCTTTTAAAAGAGAATGTGATAAATTCATCACATTCCTTTCAAAACTGTCCTCCTTGTCTGTGTTTCCCTCTGAACCACCTTCTGTTCTCTTCTATATGTTCTTTTCCTTTTCCTTTTCAATGTTTTGGTGTATCAAAGAAAAAGGAAAAGGACGCATATGTGCAAAAGTATTCATAGTAGCTCCTTTTGCAGTGGCAAAGAAATGAAGGGGAGGGATGCCCATCAATTGGGAAATGCGTGAACAAATGGTGTATGAAGGTGATGGAATACTATTATGCCATAAGAAATGATGAAGGTGGTGGTTTCAGAGAAACCTGGGAAGACTTGTATAAACTGATGCAGAGTAAAGTGAGCAGAATCAGGAGAGAGATTTATATGCTGACAATAACATTGTAAAGACAAGCAACTCTGAAGACTTAAGATCTCTAATCAATGCAATAGCCAACCATGATTCCAGAGGGCTGATGATAAAGTGTTCCCCATCTTCTGAGAGAGAGATAATGGATTCAAGTTGTAGAATAACATGCCTTTTGTATTATTTTTGTGTATAGACAATGTGGGAGCTTATTTTTTGCTTGATTATGCGTATGTGGCTTTTAAAAAATGGTATGTTATTTTTTGCAATTACGTGTGAAAACAATTTTTAACATTCATTTAAAAAATTTTTTGAGTTCCAAATTTTTCTCTGTTCCCTCTCCCTAAAACCGTAAATGATTTGACATAGGTTATGTATGTGATTATGAATATTTGCTACAAGGATTTTGTTCCTTTTATTCAATTTGGGTGGGGAAGAAAATGGGTAGGGAGCAGAGATAGAGTTTGCCAATAAAAAAAAAAGAAAATAAAAAGAGGGTTATTAAAGCCCTTTTTATCTTTAATTTTTATTTTTCTCAATTAAAGAAAAATTTTTAACATTTAAAAAAAATTTTGAGTTCCATCTTCTCTCCTCTCCTCGAGAAGGCAAAGCAATTTGACATAGATTATACGTGTGTAGTCATGCAAAACATTTCTATATTAACCACGTTGTAAAAGAAAACACAGACTAAAAACAACCAAACAGAAACAGCAACAAAAACCTCCCCTAAACCCAAGAATAATAAAGTTTGAATAAAAGTGTGTGTTGAAGCACTTTTTAAAAAGAGACCAGAAGGAAGGCCAGAGTTCATACCAGAGCGGCCAGTAGCCCAGTGTGGTGAGATACTGGCACTGCCTTGGGGATTGACCTATGGTAGTCAGCCCAGCAGTGAATTGGACCCTGCAGCCGAGATTCTGGTTTCTGTAACCACCAATTACTTCAGTCATGCCACATTAGAAAATGGACTTGCTGGGGAGACGACTTTGTAGCAACCACTTTCTTTGAATCTGCCTTCCCCAGGGACTGAAGCAGTAAAGGGGAGAAGGGAAGGAGAGGGAAGGCGATGCTCTTGTATTTCTATTCTTGCTGTATCTTCTCATTAAATATATTCTTTGTAAAAGCCGATTGGTGTTGATTGGACAAATGATACTGGGGCACCTACTGCTGGTGACTGATATCGGGGAGAGCATACTACAATGAGGGCTTTCATGTAAGAGAAATCCTCCACAGCTCCTGGGCTACCCTCAGAATTAGGAGCTGGGAGATGTAGGAAGCTGTCTCCCGGGGGATCCAACTGTCAGTGCAATTGGGCATTGGGTTAAGGACCTCTAGAGCCTATAAAGGCCTCATGAGAAAAAAAAAAAAGAATGAAACAGTTCCTGTCCTAGAAGAGTAAATTCTAATGCAATTAGAAAGAGACAGGAAAACTAGGCTGTAGTCCCAACTCTATCACTGACTAGTTGAGTGACTGAAAAAGTCTCTTTATCCTTTTCTGGGCCTCAATTTTCTCATCTACAAAATAAGATAGTTGGATAAATTCTTCAAGACTTTGAGGTTCCTACTGGGGCTAAAAGTCCATGGTTCCATGGATTATTCTAGAATTTATTCAGTTTCTGCCTCGATCTCATCCTAGGGCTAGTATGACATTAACGTTATAGGCCAGTTGGGGAAGATAGAAGTGTGGTGGGGATTCCGGGAAGGCTATTTGGCCTAGGTCTCAAGCTCAAAAACAGTTCCCAGTTGAACAGCTAAAGCACTATCACCAATGAGCTATGGAATCAGAACACCTGGGTTCAGTCCTACATACTACCTTGTGATCTCAGCAAGTCATTTAATCTTCCCGGGCCTCAGTTTCCTCATTTGTAAAATGAGACAATTGAACTAGACGGCCTCTAAGGTCCCTTCCAAGCTACAATCCCACAAATGTCCTTGGCAAACTCTGTCTCTTTCCCTTTAGTAATTAATACATTTGAATAGAAAAATTAAGTTGAGAAAATTGATAAGTATACATTGAAGTTATATCTCACTTATTTTTGTGCTTTTACACAGACTGTTGCATCCTACTCCAAAACACATACCTCCACTCTCTTAAAAAACTTCCTTTTCCTCCTCCACATACCACACCTAAGCCGGCATATCCTAGACCCTTATTCTCCTTAATCAATTTCATGACCACAGAAGGTCTCCTTCAGTAAACTAGAACTCCCTGAAGGCAGGAAACAACTTTCCTTTCACTTCTATTGTTCTCCCCCACCAACCCCCACCTCCCCAAGCAAACGTTCTGAAGTTTTCCATTTTTAAGGACCTAGTCAACCTCCCTGGCTATAGCCTTTTATCATCAGTCTTTAAATCAGAGGCTGTGCCTATGCACAACAGAGTTACCTTAATACCAATTTGCATTGTTCTGCTTTTTTTACACCAAAGACTAAGCTTTATTTGCCTCTTCAGCATGGTGTGATGCAAAGAATGCTATATTTGGAGTCAGAGGACATTAAGTGTAGCTCTCAGCTTTTCTAGTTGCTGTCTTTCAGACCTTAGGCCAGTTACATAGATCTTCTTGTCCAGGCCTAACCTCTCTGCTGTCCTCTAGTCTCACATCTCCAACTGCCTTTCAGACATCTCCAACTAGATGCCCACTAGACATCTTTAAATACAACCTAGCCAAAACTGAACTCTTTCCCCTTAAACGCTCCTTCTTTCCAAATTTCCCTATTACTGTTGTGGATAATACCACCCACCCAGGCTCCCAATCAAGATGTCATCCTTGACTCTTCACTTCATCTCTTATGGTCATTTAGTTGCCAAATCCTGTTGATTTTAATGCTACCACATTTCTCAAATAGCCAGCCAGCTTCTGTCCTCTGACATTGCCACCATCTTGGTGCAGGTGCTCATTGCCTCATGCTGGACTATTGCAACAATCAGCTGGTGGGTCTGCTTGCCTCATGTGTCTCCAACCCAGTCTACTCTCTGTTGGGCCACTGAAGTGATTTTCCTAAAGTGCAGGTGCTACCAGGCCACTCCTCTACTCAATAAACTCCAATAGCTTCATATCACTTCCAGGATTCAATTGCAAACTCTCAATTTGACCTTCAAAGCCCTTCATAACCTACCCCCTCCCCTACCTATCCAGTCTTTTTACCTCTTACCTTATACTGCCTTCCCCCTCCCCTCCTACCCAGGTACTCTACAAGGCAGTGACACTGATGTCACTCCACAAACAAGCCCTTCCATCTCTTGGTTCCAGGCTCCAGGCATTTTCTCTCTCTCTCCCTCATGCCCAGAACATTCTCCCTCCTCCTCTCCACCTCCTGGCTTCTTTTAAGGCTCAGCTAAAATCCCAAAGTCTACAAGAAGTCTTTCTCAAGCCTTAATTCTAGTTCCTTCCCTCTGCTGATAATTTCCTGTATATAGCTTGGTTGTACATATTTATTTACATGTTGTCTCCCCATTAGCTTGCGGGCACCTTGAGGGCAGGGACTGTCTTTTGTCCTTCTTTGTATCCCCAGAGCTTAGCACAGTGGCCTACTGAAGATAACTTATGTGACCTCTCAGTACCTCCAACCCACTTGCTAAAACTATAAGTTATGAAAGAATTGCTGGTCTGCATCTATGGAAAGAGGTCCCCATTTGCAGGAAATTCCAGGTTCCAAGAAGATGAATAGAAAACAGTGCCTATTTCATAAGGTCGTGATGATGAAAAAGCATTACGAAAAGCTTTAGCCCCTATCTACAGGTGAGCTAGGGTTTGGGCAAGTGGCTGGTATAATGGAACGAGCAGGGGACGGGGAGTCAGGTTCCAATCCTACCTGTCATTTAATAGCTATGTGGTCTTGGATGAATTACTTCACTTCTCTGGCCCCAGTTTTCTCATCTGCAAAATGAGGACAATTATATGTGTACATCTACCCCATGGGATTACTGTGGCATCTGAACCCTGAGTGCTTTTATTTTCTTGTGCTTTCAGTACATACTCTGGAGCAAAGAATAAAATATGTTTTAAAGTGGATACAATCTTATTGTTAATGTTTATAAACTTAAAATCACTCTAAAATATGTTTGCATTTATTATTGTATGTATCATGACTATGTATGACATTTTATATTTACATTGATCATCACTACCAGTCCTGCTTTTTCTCTTGCTTTCCCTCTCTCCTTCCCTCCCTTTTTCTTTCAGTGAAAGGAAAAATTATGGGGAGGAGAGAATTCTCTTTTGACAAGTGTCACTTGAGTTAAGAAAGAGACAGCTCTGTTTCATCAGGGGCTCCCTTCCCTATGAGACATCATCCTCATTACCGTCATCAGCAAACACATTGACTCACTACTTCTGTGGTAGGGGGGTGGCAGAGCTCTAGCCCCAGACCCATCCCTGGGGAGTTTCTGTTCTGATGAAGGAGACAGGGTCCTTTCTATTTCACAGCCTGATGAGTATGCATCTCTACTTGTAAGTGAAGCAGAATACTCCGCCCCCCCCCCCCCAATGCATTAGCTTACCTTGCAATCTATGTCTGCACCTTGGATGGTTATATCCCTAACCCTTCCATTCTTCTAATTTAGGGTTCTTAACCTTTTTTGTGTCATGGACTCTTTTGGCAATAGCTAGTGAAGTCAGTGGAACACCCTTCTCAGCATGTTTTAAAATGAATGAAATAAAATATACAGTATTATAAGTAAACCAATTGTATTGAAATAGTTTTCAAAATAGCTAAAAAAAAAAAAGTTCATGGACACCCAGGTTAAGAATCCCTGTGCCTAACTGATTCCTTTAACCCCATTCTATTTATTGGGAAAACCTCTCTTCATTTCTAGTTCTTACTGTTGAAGTTGAAAGTTCCCTAAAGGCAATGAAACTTCTGGCCCTGAGATTAGGAGAGGACCTACTTTATGTGCTCTTTCCCTAGTTAGATAGGGAGCGAGTATTGGTAGCCTAAACCTCTGGACACTTCCCAATAGGTTGGCCTCCTGGGAGAACTGTAACCAACCCTGGGGGCAAGATCCCCAAACTTTGCCTGTTCACAGCCTGGGGTCCCAGCATCCTGAGGGGGAAGGATAACACCTTTCCACTCAGGCAGGGCTGGTCCCCATCTTGCTCCCACTGCATCAGGTCAAAGAGGTCAGGCAGCAGGCACCTCTGGCCTGGACTTGGCATGGTAGAGGGGTACTCACCATTAAAATATAATTGTTTGACCGGCAGGGAGGCTCAACCGATTGATTCAGGGCTGGTTATCATTGGCTTCACTGCTGCCGCCATCCAGAGAGACTGTTTGCACCTGTGTCAAGGCAAGTGCAGAAAACCTAATTAGTCAGTTTGGTGTTTTATAATTAGGTCCTTTAAAATAATTCATAGGTGGTGTGAATAAGCCCATTTAGAAATCTATTAAGCTTTGGGGGAAATTGAACAGAATCTTTGTAACTGTTTTTTCTCTCTCTTTTTCTCTCTTCTCCTTTTCCTTCTCTCTTCCTCCTCTCTTTTTTCTTTGTCCTCTTCTTCTTTCTCTCTTTCCCCTTTATTCTTTCTTTCTTCTCTTCCTCTTCTCCTTTTCCCTCCTCCTCTTCTTTCTCTCCCTCTCCTTTTCTTTCTCTCTCCCCTCCTCTTTTTTCTCTTTGTCCTCCTCCTTTCTTTCTTTTTACCCTTATTCCTTCTCTCTTCATTCTCTCTGTTTTTAATCTCCTTTCTCTCATTCCCTTTCTCTTCATTCTCTCTTATCCTTGTTCTTTCTCTCCCCTCCCTTATTCTTTCTCTCTCTCTACCCTTTCTCTCCACTCTCTTTTCTCTCTCTCTCCTCTCTTTTCATTTTCTCTCTTCTTTTTTTCTTCTTCCTCTTCTCCTCTTTTATCTCCCTCTCTCCTTATTCTTTACCTTTCCTTCCTCCTCTTTCTCTTCACTAGATCTTAACTCTCTTCCCTTGCCTCAATTTCTCCTTTTCTTGACTCTCTGTAGAAGATATGATAGACTTAAGATTGGGGGAGGGGGGAGAATCTTAGCAAACTAGAATGAATCTAATAATATTAAATTGAATGTAGAGTTTTACATTTGGGTTTTAAAAGGCAGCTTTGCAAGTACAAGATGGGAGAAGTATGGTTGGCCAGCTATTCATCTGAAGAAGAGCTGGGGCTTTTAGTGGACTGCAAAGTCTATTTGAGGTATTAGCCCCCAAAGCTAACAAGTTAATGGATTCTGAAGTTTCATTAAGAGAAGTGTACTCTTGCAGAATGGAGAGTGCTGATCGCTCTGCTAGCCTCTGCCTACTCAGATCACATCTGGATTGCTGCCTTCAGCTCTGGGTACCACATCTTGGGAAGAACACCAAAAAGATGGTAAGCTTTCAGAGGGAGGAAACTAAGATGGTAAAGGAACTCAAAATCATGCCCTAACAGGATAACTTGAAGAAATTGAGGACGATTACCCTAGAAAAGGGAAGACAGGGGTGGACAATGACATGACAATGATCTTCAAGTATTGGAAGGCCTTTTACCTGGAAGAAAGTTTAGATCAATTCTGTTTGACCCCAGAGAGCAGAACTAAAGGCAATGGGATAGAAAATGCTGAGAAGCCAATGTAGGCTTGATGTAAAAAACAAAAACAAAAACAAAACAAAAAACCCCCTTCCTAACAAATAGAAAAAAACCTTCCTAACAAATAGAGCTGCCCAAAAGTGGAGCAGGCTGCTTCAGAAGGTGGTAAGATCCTTTTCACAGTGGGGCATCAAGGAAAGACCACCAGGTGTGTCACTGGAGTTCTTCTTACTGAGGCAGCTAGGATGTGCTGTGGCAAAAGTGTTACACTTGGAGTCAGGAAGAGCTGAGTTCAAATCCTACTTCAAATACTAGCCATATGACCCTGGGTAAGTCACTTAATCGCTCTCAATCTCAGTTTCTGCAAAATGGAGATAATACTACCATCTACTTCCTGGGGTTGTTGTGAGGATCAAATGAAATAGCATATTTTATGTAAAGTGCTTTGTAAACCTTAAAGTACTGTATAAAGCTAACTACTATGGTTCAGGTTTGAGTTGGACTAGGTGGCCGCTGCAGTAATTTCAAACTCTTTTTCCTCTTTCTCTTTTTTCTATCTATCTCTATCTATCTATCTATCTATCTATCTATCTATCTATCTATCTATCTATCTGTCTGTCTGTCTGTCTGTCTATCTTCTGTCTGTCTTTCTGTCCATCTTCTTTCTATTTTCCTTTTTATATCTCTACTTCATCCCTCTTCTTTCACCTCTCTTCCACATTCTCAAAGAATTATTTAAGATGCCATACCATCAGGAAACCTTCCCAGAGTTTTCTCTTTTCCATGCCAAATAGTCCAGTTCCTTCAACTAATCTTCTTACAGCATGATCTTGACTAACCCCACTTTGAAGAAATGGTTCTTCTCTTACTATTGATGGGAATTGTATGTGGCTGTATTTATAAGTGTGTGATGATAGTGATGATAGGAAGAAATCAAGCCATGGATTCATTAGGAAACTGGAGGAATGGGGGGAGTTACTTTTCAAAGGTAGCAGACTGATGGTAGATTGAGGAGGATGGTGTTTGGGTGGAGTACCAGTGTCTTAGGTAGGATAGCACAGGAGGAGCACCACTTTGAAATATGAAAAAAAACAGGAGTTTGTTTTAATCAAATTTCAGAAACTTAAAGTGACCTCTAGCTTCAACTGGGATATTTTAAGATAAGATTTCTGGCAATTCTGTTAACTGATCAATTTGTCTTAGCTTCATACCCTTAAGTGTTAGTGAAGCACTTTTGAAAAACCTGATATTTCTTTTGAAAACATTTTATTAAAATTTTATTTTAAAAAATTAAGAGAAATTTATTTTCTTTCTGCCTACGTCCTATTCCATTGAAAAAAGAAAGAAAGGAGCAGCTAGGTGGCGCAGTGGATAGAGCACTGGCACTGGATTCAGGAGGACAAGTTCAAATCCGGCCTCACACATATAACACTAACTAGCTGTGTGAATCAGGGCAAGTCGCTTAATCCCAATTGCCTCACCTAAATAAATAAATAAAAATTAAGAAAAAAGAAAGAGAATTGAAACAAATAGACATAGTCAAGCAAAACAAATTCCTGTATTAGCCATGTCAAAAAAAAATATGTCTAAATCTGCCCTCTAAGCCCATCACCTTTCTGTCAAGAGATGAGTACCACGCTTCATCATGAGTCCTCTTGGAACTGTGGTTGGTTGTTGCATTGACCAGAGTTCTTAAGTCTTTCCAAATAGTTTGTTTTTGCAATGTTGTTACTGTGTAAGTTATTCTCCTTGTTCTGCTCACTTTACTCTGTGTTAATTCGTACAAGTCTTCCCAGATTTCTCTGAAACCATCCATTTTACCATTTCTTACAACACAATAGTATTTCCATTCCACTCATCCACTTTAACTTGTTCAGGCATTCCCCAATTGATGGGCAGTCCTTTAATTTCCAATTCTTTGCCATGACAAAAAGAATTGCTATAATTATTTTTTTTTAACAGATGGGTACTTTCCCTTTAATCTCCTTGGCATGTCTGACTTTTTTCTTAGAGGCACTAAGGCACAGAGAGTATGAGGCAATTAAGTGCAATGAATAAGGCACTGAACTTGGAGTCAAGAAGATTTGGGTTCAAATCTTGCTTCAGATAGCTGTCTGACACTAGATAATATCTCTCTCTCTCTCTCTCTCTCTCTCTCTCTCTCTCTCTCTCTCTCTCTCTCTCTCTCTCTCTCCCTCCCCGTCTCTTTCCTCTCAGTTTCTTCATCTGTACAATGAAGGGTTTGAACATAATGGCCTGTAAGATCCCTTCCATTTCTAAATCTATGATTCAGTTAATTAGAATGTCCTGGAGATATAAGTGTGGGTAGGGAGATGCAGAAAGGGCTGCTACTCCAAAAGTTTTGGGAGTGCTGATTGATACAAAGGAAAAAAGACAGAGAATGCTAGGTAGAACCTACTCTGTCAAGTCTCTTTCCTGCCTGGGCTTCCATTTCCTTAGATAAATTTGATTCTACTCTTACTAAATTCCACTGAAGTCATACCTTGATTTTTGTAGTTGATGTGTTCCTGAAGTATAGTAGAAAGAGTACTAGTGTTGAAGTCCAGAAGCCTGAGTTCAAATCCTGACCCTATCATTTAAGGAGCTATGACTGTGGACAACTTTTCCTATCTATAAAATAAGGGTCATAACTTTAGGTAGCTCCAATCAAGTTGGAAAACTTTCCAAGGACCGTATGATTGGATGATTGGTTGATTGACATGTGTATTTGTCAAGCACTAGCCTAGCTAAGATTGGAAAGTCTCATCAGTAGGTTGGCCCCTGGGTGATATTGGTTTTGGGGGTTTTTTTTGGTGAGGCAATCAGGATTAAGTGACTTGCCCAGGGTCACACAGCTAGTAAGTTTCAAGTGTCTGAGGCTGGATTTGAACCCAGGTCCTCCTGACTCCAAGGCTGGAACTCTATCTACTGTGCCACCTAGCTGCCCCAGTGATATTGTTTTTTGATCTTCAAGTAACTTTTGAAGACATTATGCTAAATCATAGAAGTTATAATCTGCACTAGTGTAGAAGTTACTCAGAAGTCATTGCAGTAATATTTCCACTGCCTACCTTATAAGGCTGTTACTAGCTTGATGGATAGATAGAAAAAAGATAAATAGATAGATTTATATAGTACTTTACAAATATTACCTCATTTCCCCCTCCTTTATTTTGGGTGCTATTATTGTTCTCATTTTACAGATGAAGAATCTGAGGCAGACAGAAGTCAAATGATCTGCCCAAACGCATATAACTAATAAGTGTCAGAGGATAGATTTTAACTCAGGTCCTTTTGACTCCAGGTTCAGCACTCTATCCACTCTGCCACATAGATAGATAGGTAGATAGATGCACAGACAGAATCTTCATAGGACAATTAAAATGTAAGTGATTTGGTTTTCTGGCATGGCACTGGCTAACTGTTCAGGTTTCACAGGTATACAACAATGAGGTCAGCACAACAGCTCTGTAGACCTTCAGTGTGGTAGGCAGTCTAATGCCTCCTCTCTCCTATACTTTCCTTTGGAGTCTCCCAAATATTGAGCTAGATCTGGCAATGCATGCGTCAATCTTATTGCCAGCAATGATTAAGAGAGATATCCTCCTGTGATTGTCATAGGACAATCTATCTCCTTTACCTTGGACAGTGCAGATATCTTTGAACTCCTGGGGTGATAACCTCCTTTTGCCATATAACCTAGAAAATTTCAGTCAGCTTTTGTATGAGCAGTGGACCCCCTGCTTTGTAAATCTCAGCTGGAAAAGAGTCAGCACCAGGTACTTTGCCATGTGAGAAGAGTTGAATGGCATTCAAAACCTCTTTTTCAGTTGGAAGTTCAGCTAAAGAAGGATTGACTTCAACCCAAAGTATGCAGTCAATGGCTTCAGCAATGATTGATGATGATCTGTTGAGAGCACTTATGGAAGTGTTCAGCCCATGTCTCCAAAATCTTGTCCTTATGACTAATCAATGTGGCTCCATCAGCACTGAGTAGTTGAGATGCACCATAAATAGCCTTCAGGGCATCAAAAAAGTGCTTTGGATTGTTATTATCAGCAAAGAACTGAATTTCATCTGCCTTCTTACTGAGCAAGCATCCTGCATCTCTCTAAGCTTCTCCTGCACTTTACTTTTGATGGAGTTAAATGCTGCATTCTTAGAGATGGATGAACTATCCTCCTGGTAAACCTATAGAGTTCTCGTTTTTCATTTAGCATCTTCTGAATTTTCATCAAGCCAGTCTTGATGTTTGCAGGTGTTCCTGTCCAGAAGAGTAAATACAGTGCTGTACACCAAATATCTGAAAGCTGCCTGTTCCTTTTCTGCTCTGCTGTTGCCAACCATGTATTGGCTCAGTTTTCCCTCCAAGTTAGCAATGAACTGTTCTCAGTCAAAGAAGAGCTCTAATCTGTTGTCATTAAGTCTTCTGGTAATTGTCTTGCTTACAGGCTGCCGCTTTTGTTGAATTCAATTATTTAGCTTGGAGAGGATGTCTACGGTCAAGACAGTGTTGGTAATGAGAAGTTCATGAGATATACAAATTTTCTATAGCAAGTGGTCATTGCTGTTCTGTTTCTGACTCCATTCCCCTCAATAACACCCTGCCATGTCTGGTAGTCTGTGACTACTCTTGCATTAAGGTTACCCAGAATTATAAGCTTGTACTCTTTCAGCACATTGATGATGAGGGTCTCCAGGTCTTCATGAAATTTTTCTTTGACCTCATCAGGGTTTATCATGATAAGAGCATACACACTAATGATGGTGGCATAATACTTTCCTACTAGTGGCAATAGCATTGTCATGAGCCTGTCATTTACTCCTCTTGTAAGGCATACAAACTTGTTGACTAGATTAGTTGTAACTGCAAAAACACTAGCTTCAGGGCACTCCCCTTCACTGCAGCCACTCCAGAAAAATGTGTATCCAGCTCTGACTTTGGTAAGCTGGCCTTCATTTGCCAGCCTTGTTTCACACAGGGCTGCTATTTGGATCAGATACCTGCTGAATTCTCTTGCAACAAGAAGTGTTCATCTTTTACGTCTACCAGATTTCATGTTGTTCATAAGCATGTGCACATTCCATGACTGATGGTAAGGGGAATCATCTTCGCAAAACTTTTTGTACATTTTTTCGTGTTTTGACTGCTGGGTGGGATTCCTGCCTGCCACAGTAAGCAGGCCAGAGTTGGGCAAAGTAGACAATTTTGGGGGCATCTTTTCTATCCCCTTCCTCATGCCAGGAGATGAGCAATACAGTCCTTCAAAATGGCTACTCAGACACCCAGGGGACTAATGAATCCCACTGCTGCTTCAGTCCAGTGAGAAGATGACCCTATGGCCCAGGCTGTCTGTGTTCAGGGTTGTGACTACAGCTACCAGTGTACCTGCTGCTTTGTCACTTGCCTGTCACCAGGACTTTGAGGTAGGTAAAAATGATAAAAGGTATGGGTGATGTTTTTTGATTTGCACATAAATTGGATTTAAGTGAGGCAGAGTTGTGTAAAGTCATTGGCCCCATTTTCTCTTCCAGAGTCATCAGAGTCCAGAGGCAAGATAAAGTCAAGATGACTGTTGATGGCTTGGGATTCAGTGGATGACCTTGGCATCTCCAATATCTAATTAAGCTCTAAACACTCCACAGAGCCTGCTTCAGCAACCTTCATGGCTGTTTGAACAAATTGCTATCATTCACCCGTTCTGCTGGGGGAAGTTTTCACATGCTTGGAGCAGACACTCCTCTACCTCACCGAAGGGTTTGAGGTCTGTTGATTACCCTCAACCTGGCTTAGCCCTTCTGCCAAGATGGTTTTACTGGCTGTGGCCACATGCTACAGCTTCTTGGAGCCACAGGTGAATCAGGCAGACACCAAAAGTGAACAAGCAGCCCAGAAAAGTGCTCAGCCACCTTCACGCTGGAGGTCCTAGGCTTTCCTGAACACACCCTCCACACCTGTAAATATGAAGTTCATACAAAGTAATACAGAATCAGTTCAAGAGATTGAGAGAACAATGAGAATTAGAAAAGTCCTCAGGGAGGATACTGACCCTGAGCTGTGCTTTGAAGGAAGTCAAGGATTCTACTGGGCTGAGGTAGCAAAGAGATCACATTCCAGGCCTGGAGAGCCACTTGTGCAAATGTCTGATGACAGAATATCATGTATGAGGAAAAGGAAGGAAGGAAGGAAATAAGCATTTATTAAGCCCCTACTATTTGCCTAGCACTGTGCTAAGTGTAGAGATGGGCATAGAGATCTATGACTCATCTGCATATAAATGATAATTGATCATTGAACCCTTCAGAGCTAAGATCACCAAGAGAAAGAGATAAGAGAAAGAAGAACAGAGGGTCCAGAACAGAGCCTTGGGTTACACCCTCATTTAAGGGGTGGGTTATAGATAATGAGGGCAACTAGGTGGCACAGTGGACAGAGAGTGGAGCCTGGAGTCAGGAAGAGCTGAGTTCAAATTTGGTCTCAAATGCTTACTAGCTTTGTCTGGACTGACTCTGGGCAGTTTGCTTACCCCTGTTTGCCTCAGTTTACTCATCTGTTAAAAAATGAGCTGGAGAAGAAAATGGCAAACCACTCCAGTATCTTTGCCAAGAGAACCACAAATGAGGACACAAAAAGTCAGACATGACTGAACAATAGCAAGTATGGATAATGATTCATTGAAGGAGTAACTAGTCAGGCAGGAAGAGAATAGGTAGAGAGCAATGTCATGGAAACCCAGAGCAAGAGAGCCTCCTGGAAGAGAGATTAGTCAACATTGTCAAACGCTCTAAGGAGGTCAAGAAAGATGAAGAAAGAGAAAAGGTCATTGAATTTAGCAATTACAAGACCATTGGTAACTTTGTAGAGAATTGGTTTTAATTGAGTGAAGAGATCAAAAGTCATATTGCAAGGAATTGAAAAGTGAATGAGTGGAGAGGAAGTTGTAGTATGAGTTTAGACACTTTTTTCCCCCTAGGAGTTTGGCTGTGAAGGGGAGAAGAGATATAGGATGACAACTTGAGGGGAGGGTCAGTCTGTAAGGCATTATTTTTTAAGGATGGGGCATGTTTTGAGTAGAGGTGATATGACCAAATAAATGCTTTGGTAATATCCAGCCGTCATATTGACTAGTAATATCAATCTAGCATCCAGGTTGTATTGGAGAAGGGAGAAATTAGAAATTAGTCAAGGATACCATTTAGAAAATTATTGTAATAGTCCAGGTTAGAAGTGACAACAAGTACCTAACAAGGCTGAGTGAAGAGAGAGGGCTGAATGAGAGATAGAAAGGATTGACAAGACTTGGCAGCTGATTGGATATGGTGGAAGGAAAGGGGCTAATCCAGAATGAATCCAATGATGTGAATTGGGGTGACCAGAAGGATGGTGGTGCCATCAACAGAAACTGGGACATTAGGAACAGGGAGGGGGGGTTTGGGAGGGAGAAAATAAGTTCCATTTTGGATATGTTTAATTTGGAACATTAAGGAGGTATTAATAAAGTAGGATTGTAATTTGGAAGAGATTGCTCTGGATTTATAGATTTGGGAATCACCTACATAGAGATGATAATTGATCCCATTGGCTGTCTACCACATGTATGGTACTGTGCTTGGTGCTGGAGTTACAATGAACTACAGTGAACATGATTATGTGAGTATCATTCCCCCAACCATCCCTGACCTCAAAGGAGCTTCAATCCTGGAAGTGGAATAATGTAACAATAAAATACTTTCTGTTTCTCTTTTTGTAATTATTTGGAATATAAATTCTTCAAGGATAGAGCTTTTGTTTTGTTTTGTTTGGGGTTTTTTTTTGCCTTTCTTTGTATCTCCAAAACTTAACACATCACATAGTCAGTGTTTAATAAACACTTATTGATTGATTGACCTCATCAATGAAGACACCTCCCTGCTATAGTGCAAGTTGCAAACTATCCATACCTGTTTTTCCTTTGTCATTCTTCTTTTTCTAGATCCCTTTGATAGTTGGGTAGAGTGTTGGGCTTATAATCCAGAAGTTCTGGGTTCAAATCTAGCCTCAGATATTTACCAGCTGTGTAATCCTGGGCAAGTTACTTAATCTCTCTGTGTCTCAGTTTCCTCAGCTGCAAAATGGGGATAATAATTGGATCTACTTTCCAGGGTTGTTGAGAGGATAAAATGAGATAATATTTGTAAAGCACTTTGCAAACCATAAAATATTATATAAATACTAGCTGTTGTTATTTTTATTATCCTTTAAGTTCAACCATAGGGGATCTCTATGTACTCAGGAAGGATGGTCTTCCTTTAATTCTCTTAACATTTGGGGACTACCATTGAAGCATGAGGGTTGTCCATCCATCATCACTTGATTTTATTACATGACCAACCCACCTCCTTTTCCAATAGTCCATCTTTTGGATGACACCCTTTATGCTCATTCTCCAGTCCAGTTCTTTGTTGATAATATGTTAGAGCCAATAATAATAATTTTTGTAAATGGAATCTTGTTTTCCCAGTGATTTACTATCACTTCCCGGAGATCTTCTGAGATGAGAAAATTTATGTGTAAAGAGCTACATAAATGTAAACTGCTGTTATTTTCATAATTTCTGACCTTTGATGGACAGTAGTACCTCGCTCCTTCCCCTCCCCCAACCCTGGCCAGCACTTAACATTCTTCCCATTCAGTCCCTAGGCTGGGTTCCTTAAGTTAAGCATTTAAATGTATCAGACAAACTCTATGATTTAAAGGAATCCTGTGGTGGATTCTTTTGAATAAGTAATTATGTAATCACTGTTAGCATATATACACGTACATCTATACATATACGCGCAGAAATCTATATTATATATGCATATACAATATCATGCATGGTATTGTATATGCATATATAATATAGATAGGGGCATGTGTGTGTGCGTGTGTGTGTGTGTATAGCAGGGTTTCCAAAAGCACATACATTTGAAACTGTTTCTAGCCTGGCTCATTCTTGTGCAGATCCAGCTATGCCATGCACAAATTATGTTCCCTGAAGGATAAAATTAGTGTAGCAGCTTGGGGATTCAGGGGTTGGGAGAATGGTACCCACATAATCAGTGCATTCAAGTTCACTGAATGGCCCAGTGAGTAAAATGATGTGAATGATTTTCATGTGTGACTCTAGGGCCATTGACTGAACTCATTGTTTATAGAATACTGAACTTGGAGTCAGTAGACTTGGGTTCAAATACTGCCTCAAATACTGGATATATAACCGTGGACAAGTCATTTCATCTTTCAGAGCTTCAGTTTCTTTATCTGTAAGATCTGGTCAAGAATACTTCTACTACCTACACCCAGGGTTGGCACAAGGAAGATATTTTGACATATATAAACCTTCCCGGCTTGTATGAATGTGAGTTATTATTTCCTTATAGTCCTGACTGTTATCTCTACCTGGGGTCATTAAGTATCCAGTCACAGAGTCAAGGAGCTCAAAGCTGTACCCAAGACTCTGGAAAAGCATCCAGCGTAGACATGGGCTAGTGTTCACACATTCTCCAGGGCAACTAATTTAAAGGAGGGGTAGAAGGTGTGCTAGACTGTGCTGTGACATTTGGAAGCTAAGGTAATCTGTGATACTTTTACAACTGTAAAAGTATTTCATTCCTTTTTCCCATGATCAAAATTTATTGATTCTAATAGAAGATTACGTCCTACTCTTCCTCATATATACATGGTCACTGAATTGGGAGGCAAAAAAGAGAAGGATGCCATACCAGCCCATGGTGCGAAGTTTTCACCAGCCCAGAGAGAAAAGGAACAGAGATCTATATTCAAGGAGCAGTCACCCCACAGGAAAGGGGGCTACACTGGGGACTTGAAGAATCAGGGGTGTGGACCAGGTGAAATATTGATTTGGGGGCAAAGGGAGCATTATGTTCACCAGGTCATTGACATTCTGCCTATGTGCCTAAAGACAAGAGTACATATAAAACAATACATGTGTGTGTGGGTACAATGAAGCTTGTCTACATATGATTACACACACTGGCTAGCACATGATCCTCCTTTTCTAACCCCGCCTAGGGTGTGTGTGGGGGGGGGGATTGCTGGTGGCAGCACGGTGCCTGGGTGATGGATGAGGGGGGTGGAGGTGACTTTCCCAAGGGAAGATTACCGGCTGGCAGCTATGATTTGTCTCCCCTGTTCCTGTCCTATTGCTGGGTCCCATCATGGAATCATTCATTACTGAGCCCACAGTCATGACACTGCTGTGGGGTGGGGGGTAGGAGTGTGCCCTCTCCCCCAAGAGAAGCTCTCATTCTAAACCCAAAGCCTTAATATCATGGTGTTTTTCAGCCTTGCAGAGCATTTAGGGGAAAGGGACTGGGCTGCCAAACTTAACCCTTTGTGGGATGCTTTTGCATTTACGCTACAATCTGCTGCCCTGAGGCAGCCATTATGGAGGAGGTGAGTCTGGAGGTGGATGAGGGGAGAGAACCATGCAGCTGTGGGGGCCAGTGGTAGCTCAGATGGGTGTGGATAGAACTCCTCATCTGTTTCTTTATGGAGAAGTCTTAATTAACTTGAACTTAAAGCGTTCAAGGTAAGGGTACCTTCCTCTTTCTGGAAGATAAGACTTTCCCACATCCCTGAGCAAGACCCGACAGAAGCTGCAAGTCACCAGTATAGCCCGCTTTCTGGTTCTACAAACTCACTGCTCCTTTAATATGGATCTCTGTTCTTTTCCTCTCTAGGCTGGTGAGAACTCCCATCATGCACTGTTGTGGCATCCTCCCCTGTTCTACTTTCTCCTTCTTGCCCCCAATTCTGTGAACATGTACGTATGAGAGTGAGTGGTCCATAAGCAGGCTCACTGGTGAGCCAGTGATGGAGACATGGCAAACAGAGGCTTGTATAGATACCCTAGCCCAATATGGCCTACTAGATATGATTTTTGGTGGGGGCAGAAGAAAGAGATAAAGGGAGATGGAAAAAGAGAGGAGAAAGGAGAGAGAGAGGCAGAGAGAGAGAGAGAGAGAGAGAGAGAGAGAGAGAGAGAGAAGAGAGAGAGAGAGAGAGGAAATGGATGAAGAGACTGGAAGAGAGAGAAGGGGAGGGAAAAGAAGGGAATAAGAGATTGGGAAGCCAAAAAAGAAGCAGAGAAAGAATAAAGAAATATGGTGTGGAAAGAGGGGAGAAAATAGAGGATGTGGAGGGAGCGATGGGAGAAGGACAGCTTAGCTCTGGGCAAGGGGAGGGAGATTGAGGGCTGCATCCCAGCAGGCATCAGAGGAGAGGAATAAGTCATAAACAGTGTGGGGGCAAAGGCCAAATATAGACTGATGGCTCCATTGTTCCCTGAGCCTGTGAGGGGGACCCTGGTGGGGGCTCCAAGCTGCTTAACCCTTCCCTGCCCAACCCCTCTGACAGGCAATCGATGGGGTAGAGGTAGGGAGTGAGGAGATCTTCACTATTGGGGGTACTGGGGAAAAGAATACTATGCAGAATTGCTCAGGGTCTGAGCCAGGGGCTTATTTCATGTTTTGAGTGGTACAGGGAGAAAGAGATTTTAGAGTCTTTTCTCCTCCCCAACTCCAGCAATTTCATGGGGGTGGGGGGGTAGAACATGGGGAGGGGATTAACTGTGCTCTCTTTTTCCTTTCTCATATAACTTCTATCATGTTTATTTGTGTAGATTGTGAGTTCCTTGAGGGGGAGGACTATTCTTTCATCTTATATCTTTATTGTGCAAGAGACAAGATGGCACAATAGATAGAGGAATGGTCTTGTAGTCAGGAGGACCTGGGTTCAAGTCTGGCTTATACTGGCTGTGTAACCTTGGACAAGTCACTTAATCTCTCAATGCCCCAGGCAACTTTTTAGCGCTATGCATTGCAGAACAGTTTATGAGCTGCATTGTTAGAGGAAATTTCTCTATTGCTAATATATTATACTGATGAAATCACAGGTCTACTCTCCACTTTGCCCCCCCCCTCCCCCAAACCCTCCAATGTCTCCACGGCCTAGAGCAGTGCTTAATCAATGTTAGCTGAATTGAAGTGAATTTCTCCCACTGACAGAATTCTTCAATTCCCTGAAGGACAGTGATTCCTAGGAGGAATGGGAAGAAAAATCCCTTAGTAACAATAAGTAAGTAATATACAATCATATGGGTACGGTGGATAGAGAGCCAGACCTGTAGTCAGAAAGGTTCATCTTAGAGAGTTCAAATCCAGTCTTGGACATTTACTAGCTGTGTGACCCTGGGCAAGTCACTTAACCCTGTGTGCCTCAGTTGCTTGTCTATAAAATAAGCTGGAGAAAGAAATAGCAAACCACTACAGTATTTTTGCCAAGAAAAACTCATGGACAGAGATCCACTGGGTCTGGAAGAGTCAGACAGGACTGAAATGACTGAACAACAAATGCAGTAATACCCCATGAATGTCATTGTTATCATTTTCGTAGGGAAAGCAATGGGAAGCATCCCACTTTGAAATGAATTTACCAACATAGTAGAAAGAGTACTGAATTTTGAGTCAGAAGACCTGAGTCTAAATTCCAGCTGTTACTTACGACCTCTGTGACCTTGAGCAAGTCACTAGTTACTCTCCAGACCTCGGTTATCTCATCAGTAAATGAGGGGGTTGGACTAAGTGGTCTCCAAGGTCCCCTCCAATTCTAGATCTATGCTCCCATGTACCTATAACTTCATAAAGTCCCATGTAGGATGGAGGGAGTGGGGACTAGAGAGAGTTTATATATCTTTGGATTTTCTGAATCTAAATTTCTGGAGCTAAGGATTGTAGCACCACGGACAGGTCCAAGACTCCCCCGCCTCCCCCCAACAACACCCTTTAAAAATATATACATTTGAACATTAACTTTCTATCCATTATCTTATCTGATGCTCATAACAACCTGGTGAAATTAGTAGTGTAAGTAGTATTATCTCCATCTTACAGATGTAGAAACTGAGGCTCACAGTTGTGATTTGCCCAAGGTCAGACCTGCTGGGTCTGTGTCAGCAAGCCAGGACTTGAATTCGTAATGTTATACATTCAGAGCTGGAGAGGAATTTAAAAGCCATCAAGTGTATCCCTCCACTCATCTTATAGCTGGGAAAACTGAGGGCCAGAGATGTTACATGACTTCTCTAAGTCTTCCCAAGCAAGGATTTGCACCCAGGTACTTTGACTGTAAGTCCAGTGTGCTTTCTACCATACCACATTGGGCCTCAAGGAACACTTACTGTTTGGGCTCAGTAGCAGCAGAGGTGAGGGTTTTGTGGGAGGATGTAATCCCTGGGCTTTTGCTAAATAGTCTGGGAGGTGTGTATGGCCCCGTTACCACCCCGGGAAATGGGAACAGGGCATTAAGCCTGCCCCCCTTGCCTCCCTTACCAGAGCCAGCTTGGCAGAGTCCGCCAGGGAACTGCATGACCTCTGCTTTCATTAAACTCCAACTCCGTGTACCCCAAATCCCATTTCCCTCTCCCCAGTCAAAACAACCCATCCAGTCCTCCCCTCCCCAATTTCCCATGTAAGAGGTGGAGAAGTGGGGGTGGGTGGAATTCGACCCCCATCAGCTGTGCCCGGCTGCCTGTGCATGAGCTCCAGCTCCCCGCACCGATGATGTATAGACTGACAAAAGGCTTAATGCTGTGAATATATAAGGCATTGAGGCCTGGGCGGTGGAGGGTGACAGCTGCCCTTTAATGTTGGGCTTCTTAAAGATCATGGTAGAGTTCAGGAAGTATAGTCATGAGGTTTAATGATTTAATGGGGACGACTGGGGAGCAAAAATAGTTACTGCACCCTGGGGAAAAGTGACTCCTCATACATATTACTTTAGCCTAATGGCCTATAACGCCCTCCCCCCTGTGCCTGCGGGGGGAGTCACGCTACATAGACGCTGTAATACCGAATGGCCTGATTAAATGCATATTAAACAATACTAAATTGGGGAAAAAAACGGAGACATCGGAGCTAAGTGTATTTATTCTGTTCTTGGGGGAAAGTTGTGGCTCTTTCTGAGTTAGTAGGAGGGGACTTCCTTTCCTCCTTCCCTCAAATGGTAAAACCTGAATGTCCACCCTGATCATGGATATTGGAACCCCCATCTCATTTTCTGGGAAGGGATGATGGAGACAGGTCCTTCTTTCCCCCAACTTAATGGAGACCCTGGGGAGGGGGAAGTAAGGGTTAAGGGAGGCAAGGGGCTCAGAGGGAGGCAGTGTAGTGTTATTGGAAAAGAACACTGCACCTGAAGTCAGGAGATCTGGGTTCAAGTTCCATTTTTATTACTTACCAGCTGTGTGACTTTAAGGAGTCACAACCTCTCTGAACATCATCTTCCTCATTGGTAATGTGGGAGATATGTCCTTTCTATCCTACAAAGTTCTGAGGATAAAATGAGCTAATTCATGTAAAGAACTACATAGATATAAATTGGTGGTAGTAGTAGTGGTAGTGGTAGTGGTAGTAATATTAGTAGCAGCAGCAGCAGCAGCAGTAGTTATTAGGTATTCAGAAGTCAAAGAATGCCACGATGAAGGCTGAATAGCTCCCACTGTCCCCATATGGATATTGAATATACAACCTAAAGATGGCTGGATTTATTAACAGTATCATAAAATTAGAGTTGGAAGGGACCTTAGAGGTAATCTAGTCAAATGCCTTCATTTTACAGAGGGAGAAATTTCAATCTAGAGGAGAGGAAGTGACTTGCCCAAGGTCACAAAGACTCAAATTTGGGTTCTCTCATTCCAAAACCAGCTGTCTGTCCACTGCATCAAGCTATTCTGATCAGCTACGTACAGAGGGAGCTTTTTTTTTTCCTGTGGTTTCCTGGGATCTATTTGGGACTCTTGGGGCTGCCAGCTCTTGCTTCCCAGGACTTCTAGAAATGGATAGATAGGAAAACTGAAGTGAGTAGTGCCTTGGGTGCACAAGTAACAGAAAGTGCTTATTTTGGTGATTTTATACCCTGGATTTGTGTTATTAATGCTTGAGAAAGAGTTACAACTGCTTTTCCCTGAAAGCCTTCCCTGAATGCCTTATTTCTGGGAATCCCTCTCTCCTTGAGTCTCTCATACTCAGAAATTGTCCTCTCCTATGGTACTATAATGGGCAGCTAGGTGGCGTAGTGGATAGAGCTCCCGGCATGAGGTCAGGAAGACCTGAGTTCAAATCAAGCCTCAGACACTTACTAGCTGTGTGACTCTGGCAAGTCACTTAACTCTGTTTGCCTTGGTTTCCTCATTTGTAAAATGAGCTGGAGAAGGAAATGTCAAACCACTCCAGTACTTTGCCAAGAAAACCCCAAATGGGGTCACAAAGACTCAACACAACTGAAATGACAGAAAAACAGCAACAGTCCTATAATACAACTGGCATTGTAGTTATATGCATATATCTTATCCCTCATGTCACTAGACTGAAAGCTCCTTCAGGGCAAGAAATATGTCTTGTTTCATCTTTTAATCTCTTCTATTCCCTAAAACACTGCATTGAACAAAATGGGCATTTTAATAAATGTGTATCAAATGAATGAACAAATGGTGTCAGATCTAGTTCATTGTTCCCTTGTCCCTAGTAGGGATGGGTGAGTTCCAAAGTTGCACTCATCTAAGAGGAGGAATTTAATGCGTATTGCACAATGATGTTTGTGTAATGTATAATGCTGTTTGGATTGTTCGGGGAGGATTTATGTGGGAAAAGTAGGAAAAGTCATATTTAAAAAGTCTGCTAGTCATTTATTGCATAATTACTGTATATATGTTCCAGTGCCTGATGAGAGGACATATGATAGGACACTGGCCTAGGAGTCAGGAAGACCTGGATTCAAATTCTGTCTCAAATACTGACTAGTTATGTGACCCCAAAAAGTCATTTAATCTCTTTCAACCTCAACTTCCTTATCTGTAAAATGAGGATAATAATCATACCTACCTCCAGGGGTGTTTGTGAGGGGCAAACAAGACAATACAAGTAAAGCAAACCCTTATTTGAAAACCATAAAGTAAAAAAAAAAAAAGAAAAGAAAACCTTAAAGTCGTACGTAAATGTGAGCTATCAAATTTTTTTTTTCCGGGTTCCTGCCAGGACTTCATGGCTACCTACTTCTCAGGACACGAAAAGTCCATTCCATAAAATGGGAATAATAATTATACCTATTTCAAAGGGCTATTCTACTGAGCAAGTGAGATAATATATGTAAAGCATTTTGCAAATCTTAAAGTGCTATATAAATACTAGCTATGATTATTTTTGTTATTGTTCTGTTCCTCATCCTGCTGTACCTTTGAAGGAATGATAATTATTATTATTGTTTCAGTTATTGTGGTATTTTCTAATTATGGATTACTAGTTTTCATTTATAATGGGTGTAACTTTCATAAGTGAAAGGAATAATAAAGTTGCACTTACCGCATATCTACTGTGTGCACAATAATGAAATCTATTTCATTAGGTGAAATGTGAATACCTACCTATTGTGTGCACAAAAAAAGAGTAGTAGTCCCTTCCCCTCAAGGAGCTTACATTCATCTAGGGGAAACATATATACAGTTAAGTAAAATTAAAAACACGTGATTTTTTTTTAAAAGAACGTCTGCCTATAATAATGAAGCCTGTGTGATATTTGGGAAAATTCCCCTTACCTGTTTTTCCTCCCCCAATGACTTAGGATCATATATCATAGAATCTTAATGCTGGAAGACCCTAAGAGGCCACATAGTTCAACCCCTCATTTTACAGAAGAAGAAACTGAAGCCAAGAGAAGGAAAGTAGCTTGCCCAAGTCACCTAGGGAGTTAGTATCAGGGTCAAGACTTTAAGCACCCAAGTCTTCTGACTCCCTTATGAGAGGTCCTTTCTAATACCCCTTGCTGCTGGTCTAATTCCAGGGAGAGAAGAAGGTCATGAGGCAAAATGCTCCCCACTCTCCACTTGCACGGTACCCCCATCTTGTACAGTCTCCTTGTGGGCCAAGTGATGGGGAGGAGGGAGGGAGTGGGGTCCTGCTTCCCAGTGTCCTACAAGATCATTGACTCATGCTGACCTCACTCCTCCAGCTATCTCACCTACCAGAGCCTCCCTCCACCTCCCGCTCCCAAGTCGCTGACGCTCTTGGATTTTCCCGCTGCCACGTTCCACCCTGAGCCATGTCTTCTAGTATTTTGCTTTCAAATTGTGTCTCCTGCCATTCGTGCCGCATTTAAAATGCTAACAGTACAGAATGTCATTTACAGAACCGGGGCGTTTGCTCCGGAAAATTAATTTGACTTATTCCTTCTGCCTGTTCCTATCTCCAGGCCAATATTATGCTACTCATTCTACAAGAGTAATACTTAATGAATAGGACTATTAATAATGTCAAGGTCCGCGGGGGCCTGGCGGGTAACGGATAGGCGTAGACGGGAAGGAACCCATCACCTGACTCCTGGTTTAATGTTCCATGAAAATATCAGCCAGTGCAGTGTAATTATGGGGCAGAGGAGAGGCGAGGCAAGCGGACAACGACCTGGAGTTTCTTAAATATTTTTCAAATTAGTTGATGCTTTCTCTTTTTTTGGGGGGTGGGGGTTGAGGGGGAGGAAGATTTCCACTCCTTTTTTAGTTCCCATCTTGGTCTATAAGGGGGCTTAAGAGACGGTTTTGTAAAATAAAAAGAGAAAGCAAGACTCTCTAGATATTAATATCTATCTGGCCTCTCCTTTAAATATGCCAAGCTATTGCTAGATGAAAGGACTTTTTTTTTAAATAAAGAAGGAAAAGGTGTGTTTGAGGAATTTTCCAGCTTACAAAATGTGTTTTCTTGCCCTCTTTCTCCCACCTCCACCCCGTCACCTCCCAGCAAGAATTCCAAATACTACAATTGAAAGGAAAGGGAACTTCAGATGGTCTTGTGTCTTATTCAACCCGCTGACTTTCAGGCATGGTATTCCAGTCACAATATCCTGATTTTCATAACCAAGATTTGGGAGAGAGGGTACATGGGTAATTTCCATTGCTGTTCATCCTCTTCCTCATTGAAAGACTGATTTCTTTCCTGTCCAGCTCCTTCACTAGTACATTCCTTCATAAGTAAGAGTAAGGAACATGGTGGGGAGGGAAGAGACAGGGAGATGGAGAGGAATAGGAAGAAACCGGAGCAGCAGACTCACAGATTTTCCTCCAGTCTTCAACTGGAACACACACTAGGCCAGCTATACTGATGGCATTCCTATATTTCTGAGTCTTTCCCTGGACATTTTACCCAGACTCTGACTCTGACTCATGTGTGTGTGTGTGTGTGTGTGTGTGTGTGTGTGTGTGTGAGAGAGAGAGAGAGAGAGAGAGAGAGAAGAGAGAGAGAGAGAGAGAGAGAGAGAGAGAGAGAGAAGGGACAGAGGAATAAAGAGAAGGGGAAACTGTTTAGGTATTTTTGGTTTGGATTTTTTTTTTTAACAGAGAAGATCCACAGATAAGAATATCTACTACACCCACCACCCCAAAATGCCAAAATACTGTGGTATAGGAAGAAAGACATCTTTAAAGGGACAAGTATGATTTAACCCTTAATCTTATAAGAAAGTGAAAAGGAAATAATATTCCTACCTTGAGGATGGAGTCTGATGGAAGAAAATTTTCCCACCCTCATGTGCTTTGAATCCATTGGGAAGACTAGGTTCCTACCCTCTCAGGAAGTTCCCTATCATATGTGTGCCTAGGGCATTTGTGAGTCTAGGGGTAAGCATTTCCAATCCTTTGACTTCTCAGGTCTGTATTCTATTTATGCTCAGATTCTGGTGAGGGAGATGGCCCCTGCTTCTTGGGAGACCCCAGTCTTAGAGAGCTGACAGGACAATTGATTCAGCTTTGCTACATATACACAATGATAAAGACACACAATGTTACCTAACTAGAAAACATGTAAGGATGAGGTTGGGAGGTCTTGGAGCCAGCCTGAACTGTTCACTTGAGGCTTTAAGTCTGATTGCCCTCTATATGACCATAGAACCTGGGATACAGGATTTACTCTGACTTCCTTTGTCTATGTGGAGTCTATATAGAGGCAGGATAACAGTTGAGGTGACTAGATGACCTTGTGCGATCTGGTTTCAGCACCACAACCAGATTCCATCCAACCAGGAAGCTGGAATACAGGGGATGCCACAGTTTAGAAGTACAACTAGGCTTCTCAATTCTCTTAGGTGAAAAGGAGCTTTGGTTCCCAATCCTCCTTCTCTAGGCCCTAAATCTGCCCTTGGTTCAAGTCCCAGGATCTCTCACTATCCCTTTGATCCCCTGGAAGCCCCTAGACTTGGGAAGGGGCGGGCTCTCGTGTGTGTGTGTGTGTGTGTGTGTGTGTGTGTGTGTGTGTGTGTGTGTGTAGGGGTACTCTGCACTGAGGGCTGTTTATCCTGAGCCTTAGGCTATGTGCCCATCTTGAGTGTATGTCGGTGTGTATCTACTTCTGTCATGAGTCTACCTGCATCTGTCTCCCCTATGCATTTGTGTCTTCTCTTATTTGCTTATGTTGTATGTGATGGGTCCTCTACAGGCAGAGGTTATTAGAAGTACATAACAGGTTAATACCTCCTTCTTCGATACAGAGGTCACATCTTTCCTTAGCTACACATTCCTTGCAGGCATATATGGCCTACGTGGAAGACTTTCTTCCTGTTGTGCAACTCTAATGCCCTTATCTGGCTGTGGAGGGGTTCCTTTTCTCTTAGGAGATGTCCACCTCCACCCCATCCAGGTCATTTGTCTTCTATGTCTCTCATGAGGCAGTAGGGTTGGGAGGTAGCAAGGTTGGGAGGCAGAAGGTGAATCAGAGCCCTGGGTGTTTCAAGAGAAAGTGCAGGTAGCCAATTTATCCGCCCTTCCTTAATCTTAACCATGGCTATTGGAAGATGTAGCCTTCCCCTTGGGGTATAGCTTTCCCTTCATCTCACATCTTTGGCAAAGTCAGGCTACTGTCTGGCTCTGAATTCAGATTCTCTTCCAACACTTCCCCCACCTCCAGGGGAGGAAGTCTCAGGCTCCAATCACTACAACTGACCCCTGTTCCTGAGAGACCTATCTGTATCCCACCAACAGGGTCAAAAGGTCAAAGGCTTTGTCCATCCATCTCCAGCTAGTCACCTTCCCATTCTCCTTCTCTCTCCCCTGCCTCCTTTCCTCTTTCTAGGTACATGACATCAGACACTCCAAGGAGCCTCCCTGACAAGTCCACCATTCCTTTCCCTCGACTGTTTGAGGCCTCAAAGAGATCCATTTGGCTCCTCCAACTCCTAAGTCTCACCCTTCTCTTCTCTCCCCTCCCCTTCAACCTTGTCTCTTTGCAGAAAGGTGAAGGATAATTGGGGGAGGGGGTGTCTGTGCTCATCCTTGCCCTCCTCCCATCCAGCTATCCCCATTAAAGACAAATAGGGAGTCAGCATAAAAGAACCAAATAAAAAGCGATAAAGATGTCCAATTAATAATTATTCTGATGGGCTCATCAGAATTCAGAGGCTAGGAGAAGTATGAGAGTGGGGGGGTCAGAGAGGACAAATGCAGGGGGTCCATTCCCCTCGCTCACCCTCAGGTGAGAGTCGAGGAGTCCACTGCCAAGCTCTCATTCATTCTCTCTCTCCTTTTTTTTTATGAGGCATCCTGAGTGTAAAAAATATGGCTCGCCTTTATGGTGCTCCAACAGGAATGAAGCTATAAAATTATGAACAGTTTTTATGGTGGCTATTTGGGGGATGCTTTCATATTGATGGCATACAGGCTGTATCTGTCTTTTTTGCATCCCCCCTCCCCTTTTCCCTGCAGAGATTGCTGGGCAGGGAGGGGAAGCCTGTGTAACTATTTTTCATGCATTTAATATATTAATTATCCGGTAAATGCTCCCCAGGCTGTGCTCGGGATGCTGGAGAGTGACAGGTTTTCAGCGAGGTTCCAAAGGCAGCCCATCAGCCCTCAGTGTATTATGTCGGAGAGGTCAGGGTGGGGTTAATGTAACTTTTTATTTGCTGATTTTTTATAGGCGGGAGCAAAGCTGGGAGGGAGGGCAGGAGGGAGAGAAAGGGAAGGGAGGGCAGAAGGGAGGGAGGGAGGAGAAGGTGCCAAGAGAGCAGAGATAATGGTGAGGCAGATCTATCCACCCCCAATTCACCTCTGTCAATGGCAGGCAGTTTGATTAGGTAGGAAAGGAGAGACTGGCTTTTTTTTTTCCCCAGCTCACATGCTGACACACTCCCATGTTGACACTCATTCAGGCTGTTACTCTCCCACGATGCCTTTTGCACACTTCAATGCTGGCTGTGGTGCTCCTGATATGCTCTCACATCTACCTTCACACTTGGAACCATTCACACACCTATCCCTCTTGCACATTGACTGCTGAAGGTGTGTGCTCTTTCACACCAGACATAGTCGTTCCCTTGAGCTGTGACGCAAAGAGCACATCTGACGCAATGAGCAGGCATGCTGATTGCCTTGCTCACACTCACAAATACAACCTCCAGAAACGAAATGAGGGGAGAGACATATCTAGCTCTAGAATCATAACCAGACAGCAGCGACCAGGGCTCTGCCCTAGGTCCTGAAATCTGGGGAGCGTTTATAGTGTTTATCCTCCTTCCGCAGGTCAAAACAATTGAGTCTAGCATGTAACAAGAGTAAGAATAATTAATGAGGAGATATTATTAAAATAAGAAACTATCAGATGATGCATTTCTCTTCTTCCATTTCACCATAGGTGAGTTCTTTCCCTGCTAGCCCTGCCCTGCTGTCTCCCCAGAAGTGGCCTTGCAAGATGCTAGAGTATCTACTGCCATGGAGCCTTGGGTCCCAAGTTCCAAGGTCTCCCTCTGTCCTCTGCAATTGAATTCATATTAAAAGGTTGATTTGAGGTTATCTTTCTTGTTGCTTTGCCCCAGTTGAATTTCCTGATACCTAACTCAGATGTCTTTGACTCATTTGCCTTTTATTAAAAACAAAAACCTTTTCTCATCCCTGTTCAGCAATGGAATTTCCCCCCGGGAAGTGAGGTCCTATCTGTCCTGAAAGACCTTTGTAAAAAATGTCAGGAAACACGGTGATCCTGGCCAGGCACTTATGTGGACTCTGTGTCTACTGTGTCTACCATACAATGAGTTCCAGAGTAGCCTGGGTTTTTTTTTTCTTTTTCCTGTGTAGATGTGGCCACAAACTATAACATGCTGAGCTTGCAAACCTAAACCTATAAAGCACCATCACGGTGGTTGAGTTTTATAATTGAGGCTAGAAGAGGTGGGAGGAAGGAGATACCCTTGAAGTGGTCTAGGGCTCCTTTGAGAGAAAGGAGCTGGGCTGGATGTTCCACTCTCAGTGTCCCCTAAGGGAAGGGGGTAGGTAGGCCCAAGGGGCAAAGTTTGGATGGCTTCTCTGTCCTCATGAGTGAGGAGGAACTGTTCCCCACCTGACCCCCCCTGATTTAATGAAAGGAAATACTGAGGGCACAAAGGTGACAAGTCACACAGTATCTTGGCAGTGGAGTTGAGAGCCAGAACCCAAGCATGTAGGGTCCCAGTCCAATGGCTGAAGTGTCCTGAGAAATCTGTTCTTGCTCAGTTCAGACACATGGAGAAAAATAACTTCATGAGATCCTGTGTGAGGAGGGATAGTCCCAGGCCACTTAGTCTTCCCTCCACGTCCCAACCTACCTTGGGGACCTTGGATCAACTGTCTTTTCTTTTGGAGCCCATCGGTGTCCAGGAACTAAGAGGATACATTGCCTGCAATTAAAGTGGGACCCCACCAGGCCTCAATTATGGTCTAAACAGCCAGGCTTCAGTTATAGGTGTTATTGACTGAGACAGAGATAGTTCTGCCTTCCAAACATTGACCGTAACAATAGCAGCCTCAGGAGCAACAACAGCCTACTATCACTATACAAAATAGAACTTTTTATTTCAAGTTAAACATGGCAAACCTGAAGGCCACTTCAGACTCACTTTGGTGGATCTCTGATCTCATCGATGTGTCCCTTCATGGTGTATATGCAACCCACCCTCACTTTCATGATCTCTTTGATTTCTCCATGGTGCCCCAAATCATAGCAGCATAGATTTGGAATTGGAAGGAACCTTAAGGTCACCTCCTCATTTTATGCATAAGGAAACTGAGGCCTAGAGAGGTGAAGTTATTTGGTCCAAGATGATACAGGCATTAAATAGCAGAGTTAGGATTCTGATCCCAGATTCAGCACTCCTTCTACTTCGTACTAAATGGATTGTTCTAAGTCATGTGTGAGACTGCAACTGATGTGTTAGAAGTCTCCCTCTAGGGCTTTTGACATTTTGTTGGTAACAAGGGCACCACTCAGATGTCCATTTGTTTTTCCATATGTGATAGGTCCATTTCCTTTTCTGAACATTTACTTTATTTTAAAAATGTTTTTAAAATCATTCATCAAACTAAAGACATATGTAGAGGCTGGTCACTGATTGGACGCTCAGTATGTACAAAAGCCTATGCTCAGCAGTATTGGGTATCCAAAAAAGGGTAAGAAGTAGTCCTTGCCCTCGAGGAGCTTACAGTCTAGTTGGGGAGAAAAGACATATACAAGTTAAATTATGATATGAGGCAATATTGGGGGGAATCCCTCTTGAGGGATGCAGATAGTAAATAATCTAGAGAGGGAAGAGATCACTGGGGCCAGAGTGGTCAAGTAGGGTTCCAAGAGGAGGTGTTTCATGAGCTAGACCCTGAAGGATTCACATTTATCTTTGGAAAGAGAAGTTAAGCATTATTATCAGTAATCTCTTGAAACTTCTTGTCCCCATTCTCCAAAATGTAGCCCATCCCTCCCCCTATTTATCTTTCTTTCTTCCCCTAATGTCTTGGGGCTGCTGTCTGTTCAACAAGGTTCGGAAGCCTGGGTGGGTGAGGGAATCCTTTCCTGGAGAGAAGTTGGCCTTGCTACTGTTAATCCCTTAAATGCCTGATTCAATTTTTGGTCCCTCACCACGCCTGGTCCAGGAAGCTCATTCATTGTGTGCCTTGGCAGAACCCATTCTGTCTACCGAGTGTAGTTTAAATTGGAGCCTGAAGGAAGGAATATAACTGGGGTGAAGCAAGTCCCCTATGTCTTCTGTCACCCTTTACCCAACTTGACAAGTTATGTTTCTCTGCTTCTTTCTTCTGACTCTCCTTTTTCTTTCATGCTAGAGCTTTCCTAAGGCTCCCTCTTTTTATTTCGCTTGAGGCATCACTCTTCAGCCTGAGGCACTAACCCTTTGCTACCCATGAAAATCTCTTTATCCCATGAAAATGGTTTGATATAGTACAATTAGAGGTTGAAAGGGTGTTTGCCTGGCTTTGTGGTTTTTTCTGGAAGTCTCCTCCTCCAAAAAGGCAGTTTCTTTATTTGTCGTGACACATACCTGAACAAACCCTGAGTACAGCCAGTCTAGAGATGTTTCCAGATACACCTTCTGCCTGACTTCTAAGGGTTTTCAAGGATGCTTTGCTCCTCCCTAAAGAAGGGAATACTATCTCTAAGTGGAAAATCTCATGACAATAATCCCCTAGTAGTAAGGAAAAGGGATTTTATGGGATTCAGGATCTCTTGGAATGAACTAGTTTTCAGCTTATAATTCTTGTTGTAATCATTGAAAACTTCTTTGCAATAGACACTACTGGGATGACATTTGATATATATATATAAAGAAAAGTGTACGTTGGTCAGCTCCCATTGAGGTGAACTTCTGCTGACCATCAACCACTCAACTGGGTTTTTCTTGTTGTTTCTTTTTCCTTTTGGTCATCCTGAAATTTGATTGTGCTGAATATTGCCTAAAATAAGTAGGCTATTGACTGAGACTAGGAAATCTTTGTTACATGATGGAATCTCATTAATTCGGCCTTATTAATTCAGAAGGCTGGATAATATGGGCTAGAGCTAGGCTAAAGTAGACCCTTGAAGAGTTTAAGAAGAAAGAGTGTTTGCAAGACATTACAAATAAGGTTCTAAAAGGCAGGCTTGTTTAATCTTCTGAAGAAAATAAGGTCTTTGTTGGTTATTGATATATAAATTGATCCTGCAAATACAAATGAATATTATATATTCTTTATCTAGGGTTCAAGTCCTGCCTCTGACATATACTGGTTGTATGACCCCAGGCAAGTCTTTCAGTTCTCTAGGCAGTTCTCTGAGACTTAGTTGCAGAAAAGGTGCTGACCTGCATTAGTAGAAGGAGTTTCCTCACCTGGAAGCTCCCCATACCAGTGAACTCACCAGTCCAGCCCCTCTTCCTGTTTGTAGACCCTCCAAATAGCAATGATTAGTTTTAGTGATTATGTATTTTAACCCAACAAAATAGCATTTCATTATGTATATGTATAGCCTATATCAGATTGTGTGCCATCTTGGGTAGGGTGGTGGGGAGGAAGGGGGAGAAAAATTTTAAACTCAAAAGCATATAGAAGTGATTGCTGATAAATCAAAATAAATTAATAAAAAGATTTTTAAAAATAGCATTTCATTTTTAAAAACATTCTATTATTTAGACTTTTAATAGTTCAGATTGATCTCTCCACCTCCAACCTTCTGCACCACACACACACACACACACACACAAATGAGCATGATTCAGCTGTGCTGAGATTTCCATTGAATTGAGTTTATTGTAAACCTGTCTGAGCCTCAGTTTCCTCATTTTTAAAATGAGAAGGTTGGAGTATATGGCTTTTAAGGTCCTTTCTAGATCCTACAATTCCACTGTATATAGCAGAGGACGTACCTAGGAATGACTAAACCTTCCCTTCCATTTCCCCTTTCCTCCCAACCCACACAGGGATGAAATTCATATTCCCAGCATTCCTTATACAATCCTCATGGAGGCATGAGGCCATGAAGGCACTAGGGGAAGGAGGAATTTGAGAATATGCATGCATTTCTTACCCGGGGTCAAAATGGTCCCTACCAGGCATCGGAGAGGATGCTTTATGTCTCTGTGTATTCTTTGCCCTCAGTTGTTGCTTTAACAAAACTTCATACAATATCGTCCAGATTGTGTGGGATTTTTTTCTACCCCAGGTCCCTGGCACTGCAGGCATATTCAAGGTGGGGTCACAAACAGAGAAGTCTGTGGGTGGGGGATACACATACAAGATGGTCAGCCTCTTTAAGCCAAAGGGATGTGCTTTACCTGGATGCAATTTCTCCTTCTACCCAATTCCTTTGAATCTAATAATTCAGCCTGTGGAAGCCATCATTCCCTCCAGCATTGAAAAGAGAGAGATCAATAAGTCCCTCAATTTCTGATATTTATGAGGGAGCACAATTGACTAAGCTGGGCTTCTAAGGGTGAGGGAAAAGGCCTAGGTCTCTTAGGGGATTGGAAACCCACAGCAACATCTTCCATTGCTATCCAGGCCATCTGACCACAGAGATTGAGAGGTTCCTTGGCAGATCTAGAGCTCAGATACTCAAAGGGCCAGGCCCTAACATTTGAGAAGGTCAGAATCTTGTCTTCAGGTGGAGGGGTGGGGAATTGAGGAAGCAGGAAAGTCTTCTCTCATCCCCACTTTTCCTTTTTGGCCTTTGCGGCATTTTGAGATCCCTCCTTCTGTGCTGTTTCCCTTCCCCATCCCCTCCTACACAGCCCCTCACAGCGTCCCTCACCCCCTCAGCCCAATGCAACCCAAGCCATCCAACCAACTTCCAATTGAAAAAGCCTGTAAATAATGTGAAATAATATAGTTTATCACCTCGGGGCTGTTGACAGGCGGGCGAGGCCACCTTTGCAAACAGGCAAGGAGGCCTAGAGGCTGGGGAGGGTGGGCGGGAGGAAGGGAGAGGAAATTACAGGCTGCACAAAGGAGAAAAAGTAAAAGTGAAAGCTCTATAAAAGAAAGTGGAACTATTATGGAGCAAAATGCCAACTCATTACAAAGCAGCCCAATGAGAGAGAAATACTGCGGGCCCGTAATAGCAGTTTACAAGGGAACATTGTATTGCAACAGAACCGTCGCGGCTGTAATTTGCTCTAACAACTCCAATTATCCCTTTTATTGATTTGGCAACACATTTAATAGGAGTAGCCACACCTCTTCTGTTACAAATCATTAAAGGTGTTGAACGGTGTAATTTTAAAATTGTCCTTCCCCTACAGTTGTCAGTATGACAGCATAATTCCCCCTGATTTCAGCTATGTAAACAACGCCTTGCAGTCATTTCCCCCTTACAAGGCCAGCGATGTTGTCAGCCTAGGGGTTTTGTGCAGAAACATCCATTTAATACAGTTGGTGGGTTTTTTTCCCCTTCCTTCCCCCCGCCCCCAGCTAGTTCTCCTAATTGCTGTGATGGGGCGAACCCCCCCCCCCTTTTTTTTTACACCCTCCCCTTTCCCTTTTCTTTCTTTTCTTATTGCAAAGTGGGGGAGAGAAGATAAACACGCTGTTTGGCCATCTTCTTCTGCCGCCTTAATTGCTACTTAAAGTCCCACTCTGCACTTAACATCGGAGGGGAGAGCCCTTTCTCTCGGTTTAACCCGGCTCCCAAGCTCGCTCCCGGCCTCCATCCTTCCCTCCTCCGCGCTTCCGGCTCCGCCGCCGCCTCAGGGAGCTGCGCGCGGTCTAGGCTTGGAGACGGGAGGCGCGCGTGCGAGTGTGTGTGTGTGTGTGTGTGTGTGTGTGTGTGTGCCCTCGCGCGCCCGCCCGTGTGGGGTCTGTCTGTCCGGGTGCACGTGCGCGCCCGCGCGCTTTCCCATGCGGAGAACGTTGCTGGCGTCAGAAGATGGGGAGCTAGGGTGCAGGGGCGGGGTGTGTCTGCAGAGACAGAGAGGACGGATTGGGGAATAGGCTGTGGACAGCGTTGTGAAGAGGGGAGGGGTGTCGTGTAAACAGGGATGGATGTGAGACGTAGGATAGTGGAAAGACAGATGGAAGGGTAGGAGTGGGGGGCGAGTCTTTGCTATATGTATCAACCGGACTCTTAACCCCGCCCTTCATCCCCAACCTTCTCATGTGCTTCCCTGGACCCTAACTCACCACTCCCTTTCCTATTCTCCTGTGTGTGTTTGGGTGAGCAAGGGATCCACGCCTATCCACCCCCCCCCAATCCAACACCATCAGTAACTGTCCTAGACATTCCAAGAACATGGCAAGATGAGAGCCCTGTCTCTCTGCCCTGACCTGTCTCAGTATAAGCCCGGTTATTGCAGGATTTGTATAGACAGGCCTCTATTGCATTTTCTGAACCAAAAATCAGGGCACCAGGCCTAACAAAGGATATTCCTTTTGAAAAGCTTTTCTGCACTTTCTTTTCTTGAAATTCAAGTCTGTCCTGGATTTTTTCGAGATGTAGAAAGTCTAGTTTTTTTCACAGATCACAAAATGCTGGAGCGGGAAGTCTCCTTAGAGATAATTTTAGTCTAACTCTCTTTGTACAAATGAAGAAACTGAGGTCCAGGGATTGATTTGCCCCAGCTCACAAGGCTGGGAGAACCCAGGGCTCCAATCCTTTGACTACAAGTCCACCCCGCTGTCCCACTAAGCGACTGAGGTGTTATGATGATGTTAGAACTCTAGAGGTTTGGAAAGAAAGTATATTTCAGGCGTATCAGAATGCAAATAACAACAGAAATCCTTCCCTGTCTCCAGCTCCCAAAGACTAAACTCTGACACTCCTGGAAATGGATTCAGACTAAAGCAAAAAGGAATTAGGTTTGGCATAAAGAAGAAAATGTATTGGTCATTGAATTAGGCTAGCTGGAAGGCAGTAAAATCTCTTTAAATATAGGAGAGACACCTTCCAACCACCACTACACACAAGCCTGGTTAGGTCAGAAGAAGGGTTATCCTGAGTGGAGGCAAGGGAAAAACCCAAAATATTCTTCACATACTGTATCTGGTGACCCAAGTGCCATTGCTGCTATATCCTCTTTAACTGGGACCCTGCTTTTCGAGTCTCCCAAAAATCTGGCTAGTCTCTGAGGCATATGGGATGTCATCCCCACATAGCTCTAGCCTAACCAGCAGATGCTATCTTCCTGTCATCTGACCGCACATCTGTAACTCACTACCTTCATGGGCAGATGCTTCTTGCTGCAGTTCTATTGGCCAAGGAGAGGATGCAACTGGCCCAGAGAAAGCCCAGAAGTGAGGCTATAGGAAGGGACAGTGAAGAGAGAAAGAATCCGGAAAGGGGAAGGCTCTGGACAAAGGGTAAGTACACCTGCACAGCAGAGAAAATATCAAGGAATTCATCAAGGTTGTCCTTGGGAATCTGTCACTGCAGCTGAGATGGGTAGTGGGTACAAAGGAAAAGGTATTAAAAAAATATAGCCTCTTGTGGGAGAGGTGACACTGGAAATTTGGTGGACATATATTTCCCTTGCAGAGGCAGCATAGCACAGTGGCTAAGAATACTGGTCTTGGTGTCAGGAAAAAAAAAGTGTCATGACCTCTGAGCAAGGTACATCTCAGTGCCCCAGGAAACTCATTTGAAGGTTTAGAATTTGGAGTCAGAGGACCTAGGTTTGAATTCTGGCTCTGCTACTTAATCTCTGTGCGCACTTGAGCAAGTCATTTGACCTCCCTGGGCCTCAGTTTCCCTCATCTGTAAAATGAGGGGTTGGACTAAATGACCTTGAGGTCCCTTGCAGTTCTCAATCTATGATTCTGTGATCTTGATGCCCTTGGAAACTCTAAGTGGAACTCTGCCAAGACTACAAGTTACTGCAGGTGGAGAAATCCTAAGGAAATCACAGGTTTAGACCTAAATGAAGAAACCCCACAACAACAACAACTCACCCTTTTTTCAGTAATAATGAGTTAATAATTTATTTTTAAACAATTAAGAAGAAAGCTCCACCCCTGCACTGGGAATTAGGAGACCTGGGTTCTATTCCTGACCTTGCCACTAATTTGCTGTGTGACCTTGGGTAAGTTGCTTCCCCTGGGACCTCACTTTTCCCATATACAAAAGGAGGGAGTTGGACTAAATTATCTCTGATATTGCTTTGGATACTGATAACCAAGTCTGATATTCTGTGATTGTGTGATCCTCTTAATGTGTCTCTGTCTTTATCTGTCTTTTGCTGTCGCTGTTTCTGTTTCTGTCTCTATCTCTCCTTCCCTCTCTTCCTTCCTCCTTTTTCTCTCCATGTCTCCTCTCCTCTCTCTTCTTTCTTTCTGTCTCTCTCTTCCTTGTTCCCTCTCTCCCCCTCTTTATTTTTCTATCTCCTCCCTCCATCTCTCCCTCCACCCTTTCTCTCTCCTCTTCCCCTCTCTCTCTCTCCCTCTCTTTCCCTCCTGATATTTCTCACTCTTCCCCTCCTTCTCTGCCCTTCTCTTTCCCTCAAATCCCTTATGGTTCTGTTTCTACACTTATCTGGAATGAAGACTGATCTCACTCAGACAAGAGATAATAACAACTCACATTTCTGTAGCATTTTAAGGTTCACAAAGTGTTCTCACAATAACCTTTGCCATAGGTAAAGTTTTATTATTCTTGACCCTATTTCAGAGATGGAGAAATTGAGGTTCAGAGAGGTGAATAACATTCCTAAGAACATATAGCCAACAAATGTTGGCCCAAGGCTTCAACCCAGTTCTCTGGCTATAAGTTCAGAGCCTTGTCTGCTCTACTAATTTGCCTTTCTGAGACATGTGTTGCTGAATTCATGACTGTCTAGCAATGAAGAGGAAGCTTTGGTTGGAAGATGTTTGGGGGTGGGGGGAGGAACCTAGCTTCTGAGTTTGATTTCTTCCAACTTGGTGTATGTCATTTATCGAAGCCATCTTTCAAAGGCCATGGTAACCAGAAGCTGAGTCCTCTTTGGGGTGGGAAATGGAGTATAGGTGGATAGAACCTCCATCCTTATGACTCCCCATTTACCCTGTGGATTCACTGACACAGTGCCATAGCCCTTTCCTTGATTGTGAAAAGGCCACAGGATTTGAGAATTAGGAGATCCCTGGTGACCTTTGAGAATACAATTTCAATAGACTAATGGAAGTAGAAGTCAGGCTATAAAAGTTTAAGGAGTGAGTTGATGGGAAAGTAAAGTCAACCTACTCTTTCCAGAAATCTGATGGTGAAAAGAAGGAAAGAGGGGCAGCTAGGTGGGGCAGTGGATAGAGCACCGGCCCTGGATTCTGGAGGACCTTAGTTCAAATGCGGACTCTGACACATAACATTTACTAGCTGTGTGACCCTGGGCAAGTCACTTGACCCCATTGCCTAGTCAAAAAAAGAAAGAAAGAAAGAAAGAAAGAAAGAAAGAAGGAAAGAAAGAAGGAAAGAAAGAAGGAAAGAAAGAAGGAAAGAAAGAAAGGAAGAAAGAAAGAAAGAGAAAGAAAGAAAGAAAGAAAGAAAGAAAGAAAGAAAGAAAAGAAAAGAAGGAAAGAAAGAGTTGTAGTTTGAGGGTATATAATGGTTATAATAATAGTTAGCATTTATATAGGGCTTTAAGGTTTACAAAATACATATGTTATCTCATTTGGGCCTCACAATAATTCCAGAAGGTAGGTGCTATTTATCTCCACTTTACAGATGAGGAAACTGAGGCAGACAGATTAAAGTGACTTGCCAGGGTACCACAATTTCTGAGTCCAGATTTGACCTCAGGTCTTCCTGACTCCAAGCTCAGCAATATATTCACTGCACCATCTAGATGCCTATCAAAGGAAGGATGCTTTAGGATAGGAGACTTGAGAATATTTTTAGGGAAATGGGAAAGAGGCAGTGGAAAGGGAAAGACTGAAGATTCAGGGAGATGGGGTGGACAACTGATGCAGTAAGATCCTGAAGGAAGTGGGAAAGGACAGAATTAAGAACACACACAGAAAGGGCAGTGTTAGGATGAAGAAGAGACACATCTTCCTCAAAGATAGGAAAGAAGGAAGAGATAATACCCAGAAAAATTTTGAGCTACAGAGGAAGGGAGGTGAAAGTTCACCTTGAATGACTTTGATTTCTATAAGGTAGGAGGTCAAGTCATCTGCTTACAGGGGTAGGTTGGGGCTTGGGGAAAGAAGGAAAGGTTTGGACCAGCTGTTTAGGCAATGAAATTTAGAGTCAAAAAGAAATGAATAAGGGTAGTCCTGAATGCCAGTGGGGACCCAGCTGAGATCAATTCTATTTAAGAAAACAAAGAAAGTATAAAATGTCATCCTTATTCTCAAGGAGCTTACAGTCCTGTAGGATTATAAGCTAGAAGACCTTCAACAACTGTCTTGCTGACTCTCTTCATTTTATAAATTAGGAAACTGAGGCTCAGAGATGGGAATTGGCTTACCCAAGGTCATTCAGACAGCAGCAAAGCTGAGAATTGAAGCTAGGTCTTCTGATTCCATAGCCAGTTTTCTTGACACTGTACCTCCCAACATCACTTCACCTCTCTGTTGCTGTTTCCTCATCTGTGAAATGAAGAGATCAAATTCCAGCTCTAAATCTATGATCTTACCTGGGAAAAAGACAAAACAAACACAGGTGGAATAGGTGGAGATTTATGGTGGGTTGTGCAGAGTACAATCCATGTATAACTTGGTAGATAAGTTTTAGAAGATCAGAGAGATTAAACAATCTGGATATGGTTACACAGCTAGGAAATGTCAGAGGTACGATTTGAATCCAATTCAGCACCCAATCTACTAGGTAGCTAGATGGTACAGTGGATAACGTGCAGGTCTTGGAGTCAGGATGAACCAAGTTCACAATCCTACTTCAGACTCTTACTATGTGACCCTGACTCAACTTCCTCATCTGTAAAATGGGAATAATAATAGTGCCTCCCTTCCAGGATTGTTGTGAGGCTGACACAAGATATTTGTAAAATGCTTTGCAAGCCTTTAAAAATTATATAAATGCTAGCTCAGTATGTGTCATTCTATAGTTAGACAAGAGACCAAATATTCTTAGATATCCATATCTACAGTACAATACAAATACTAAGTACTATGGTCAGTCAGATAGAGGAATGATCAATGTGGGCCACCATTGCTGAGCTCTCTGTCCTGGGAGATGGTCACTCTTCTCAGATTCAGTGAGAGTTTTCTCTTTACAAACCCCCCTTGCTTCAGGTTCCCTTCATTAGCTGAGAGTCTCATCATCATCTGTGGAGGAGCACTCCAATGCTCTCAGCTCCAGTCCTCTGACTCCCCAGCTCACTCTTCCTCCCCCCATCTCCTTCTCAATTCCCCTCTGCTTTCCTGAGTTCCCTACCCTTAAGAGAAGTTCAGGGCAGTAGTTATACAGGGTTTGGGGTCAGGAGCACTTGACAATAATAATAGCTAATATATACTACCTAATATGTGCCAGGAACTGTGCTAAGTGCTTTACAAAGATCACACCAGTTAGTCACAAGTGTTCAGTTGGTACTCCTGAGTGGAAATGGTAAAGCCATTTGGGGAAATTGGGGTATGTAGTGAGGCAAGAGTTGCTAGAAGGGTGGAATGGGCTAGTCAATACTGGGCACTAGCTGTGAACTGACCCTAGTCTTGTCTTCTTATTCACTCTCTCTTTCCAGTGGAAAGGACATTGAATTGAGATTCAGGAGACTGTGTGACCTTGAGCAAGTCATTTGTCTTTCCTGAATCCTGGTTTCCCCATTTGTTAAATATAGGGTGTTAAAGTAGATTTTCTCCTAAGGCCCTTTGGGATTAAAAAAAAATCCCATGATCCTATTTAGTTCTACTTCCTCTTACCCCTACCCTCTGTCTTTTGGGAATATCTTTGCTTTTCTGCTTTCTTTCTCATCTTCAGGAAGACATATTTCCTTCTATCTCAGAGATCCCCACCACCAATTTCTGTGTGTAAAGTGGGTGAGCCCAGGAGGAGCCTGGTTAAGGTTAACAAGGTTAAAAGATGAAGCCTTTGTCCTGGCACCCAGGATGTCTCCCTACACTAGTTATAGACATCCACATTGACAAGCATTTGAGACTTTGTTCTGGCATTGACGATGTCTCCTTAATGGGATGTGAATGAGTACCCTTGCCCTGGGTACTCATTGGCCCATTGGCAGCACATTAAGGATGATTGATTGAGTCCTGGCATTTGAGAATGATTGATTGAGTCATGGCTAGTCCTACACCTGAGACACACCCTTGGATTTGGCCTTTAAACAGATAGAGCAGACAGAAAGCAGAGAGATGCAGATAGGAGAGATTCAGGCTCAGCTCACTGGAGGCAAATGCCTGTGCATCTAGGTGGCCCTTCCAGGAAATCATATGACCTCTTGGAGAGAAGGGAACTGGGAGCCCCAGAATTGGCATTGGCTAGAGAAGTGATTGAGTGGCTCAGATTAAGCCTCCTGAGCACAGAGGGGAGGTTTTCTGGGCTAGACCTGCTGGAGAGAGGGGCTCCTAGATAAAAAGAGGTTTTAAGACTAAGCAAGGATCACATCTGAAGATGAGCAAAGAACACAGAGCAGCAATGCGGACAAGGAAAACTAAACTTTACCCTTCACTAAAACTATGTGTTCTTCAGACTGTACAGTGCTTCCTTCCCTTAGGAGGGCCCTTAGCCACAGGGTAGTGCTATAAGTCTGGGATTTGCCAAAGGGGAACCCCAAGTGGTTTCACCTTTTGGGGGTGGCACAATCCCAGGGCACTTCTCTGGAGAAGGTGGAGGCCCGCTGGGGAGGGAAGGAGAGTTGCTTGAACTGTTTTTGGCCTTGAGTGTGAGTCCTTTGTGTTTTCTGGTCTGTTATTCTGTATACTGTTAGTCTTTGTGCTTGCATGGATACTAAAGAGCCTTTTAACTTTTTCTACAGACTTAAACACAAAGTATTTTCTAGTACTCTCAAGGAAGGTATTCCCAACAGAAACTCCAGGCCTGGGCATGAGAGTGAGAAGTTCACTTGATTGAATTAGGTCTAAATAAACCTAGAACTTTCTATCTAGACCAAGGGTTACATGTATGTGAGAGTTGATGCTTCTTTGCCTCTGTTCCTGAATCTCTGCTATTGAGTCTCTGGCAGTTTGTCAACAGATCAGAGTGGGTCTCCACTCTGCAGATTTCCATACTTGGCACTATAGAGGAAACACAGAGGAAAGAAAAGTGGTTCCCACCCTCAAGGAGTTTATAGTCTAATCAGAGATCTATCCTATATCAGTGGAATGTTCCAAAGCACTCATTCCATGATTTCATCTTTGGGTCTGTCTCTCTCCCAGGCTGCCCCTTGCAACTCACCCTTCCTTCTAGACTTTGGATTGCTTTTCAGCTCTGGTTCCTTGTGATAATTATAGGACCCGAAGGAACAGGACCGCTCAGGGGCAACTTTTCTCTCCAGCTATTAATAAATGTAGGGCAGTGAAGAGGAGAAGGAGTGGAGAAGGGCTGACTGCTCCGAAGGTTCCCTTTTCTATAGTGAGGCACAGGGCAGAAGAGAGAAAGGGGTGAGCTGCAGACACCAGCAATCCTGGGAGGAGATAGGGTGACTTGAGCAAAGGTGAGGCAGGGCAGAAGAAACGAAAATGGATTAATACATCCTAGTGAAAGGATTTGGATGCGGTGCCTAGGGAAAAACGGGAGGAAAGAGGGCAGGCTGAGCAGGGGCACAGAGGGTGTGTGTGTGAAGATTTCAGCTCCGAGCCAAGGGGTTAACCTGGGAAAAGTTTGTGGTGTCAGCCCTTTTCCTCCTCCTCCCTCTCTTTTCAACCCCCTTCCCCCCCCCTTCCCAATCCTCCTCCTCCTCCCTTTTCCATTTGGAAGAAGGAGGCTTGCTGTCTTTGTATTTTAACTGTAGCAAAAAGATTAAATTGTTTACGAGCCTGGAGCCCCGGCTGGCTGGATGAGCTGGGAGAGACAAAGATAGACATTCTAATTCTCCCCTGTACTCAGTGCCTCGGTCCCCCTGTGCCGCCGCTAATTCTTTTATCTGGCCCCAACACTCTAGGCATTATGCGCATTCATAAAAAAAAAGGGGGGGGGGAGGGTGGAGAGAGCCCTCGCCGAAGCCGGCAAAATTACTGTTCTCTGCGCTGTTCCTCCGATAGCAATCTCTTGAATGCTGATTACTTTTTTTCCCCCTCTCTTCCCCACCACCCCCCTTTCTTCTCCCCTTCCTCCTCCCCCCCCATCAGACAAAGCACCCAACACAAGTTGGTCTTTAACCCTTTATCTTTAGCAAGCAGAAAGACACGGAAAACATCTCACTCAGTGGGTGAAAAAAAAAACACACACACCCTAGCATAGAGAAGAATTACTGTTATCTTCTCGCCAGAAGAGGAACAGCAGAGATAAGGGCGGCCTGAAGAATTAAAAGGAGCCGAGCGTCGGGGGGCTCTAAATTCACGCCGAAGCCGGTTGTATTTGTCTGTCACGGGGTTCATAATTTTTCGAGGTTGTTTTGATAGACTTATTGTGAGGACTGCATAGAAAACTCATCAGCATTTGTTGCCTCTGAGCATTATTGTCAGAGGTAACCGCGTGGCTATAGACTGGGGGGAGATAATGGTTGAAATATAAAAGAGATAAAGGCAAGACCTCTTCTCATTAAGGACTATCTCTACCTCTGCAGACTCACTGGTATTGAGTGACTGGAGCGGGAGCGCAGGGCATAAATTACGGCAGGAAAAACTCAGGCCGCCGTCATTATTCCGTGGAACTTAAGGCCGGCTGTGCCCGAAGCCCCAGGACCCATTTACTTTGACGCCCCCCACGATAAATGGCCAGGAGATGCTCAGTCCCCGGTGACTGGGACCTGGGTCCCTATTGATTACCCCCAACGAGCACATTTATCAGTGGGGAGAGATCCACAGTGGAGAGGTGCATTGTGTGTGCCTGTATATACAGAAGGGAAGACGGGGGGTGGGGTGGGCGGGAGAGACAGGCTGAAGCCAGAGGTACCTTTGAAATGGCCCAGCAAGGGTTTATGTCTACTTGAGCAGGAAGCTGTGTAGGGGCATGGGCCATGTTTGTTGAATTTAAAACTGTGACGTCCGAAGTCGCCTTTGAAATTACTTGTTCCCACTCTCTTCATTTTACGAACCAGGAAACTGAGACCTAGGGAAGGGAACACAGTGAATTAGCGGGCAGGGCCAAAGCTAAAAGAACCCAGGCCCCCTGGTTCCCAGGCCAGTGCTTGTCTACCATACTACAGTCTTTTTTAAAGGTTTTTCAGTGTGGGTATCACAGTGAACTTTCTTTGTATCCTCAGCTCTTAGTCTAGCACCCAGCACATAGTAATTGCAGACACTTGCTGGTCTGTCAGAAATTAACAGGCTTATCTGTTCTTATCTGTAAAATGAGTTAAATTTGATAACCTATAAGAGTCTAGCTCCAATAATCTATGATCCTATGATCTTTGATGGAGATGTAACATACACATATATTCATAATGTAGACACATGTTTGTATCATACATGCATGTGTATTATATGGACATCTATATTTATATGTCTCATGTCTGCATGTGTACAATTTACATAACATACATGCATGTGTATATGTGTCTATTCACACAGAGGCACACATATGTATATTATTGTTTGTCTATATAAAATCTATATTTATATAAAAATCTCCAGGCCAAGTATAGATTGGGTAAAATGGAAAGGACATTGGACTGAATTCTAGTCCCAAACCTATCACCAATTTGCTGTGTGATCTTGGGCAAGTCATCTTCCTTCTAGGGGTTCAATATCCTCATCTGTAAAAGGGGAATTGGGGTGAATGATATCCAAGGGTTTCTCAGCACTTGGAATCTGTGATTCCGTTCAACTGAATCATAGTTTGGGAATAACATTTAAAATCAACCTCCCTCCTCCCACCCCCAAACACAGGAATGCTGAGCACTGTTTCTTCAAAATGATTTGGATTCTGGCCTCACTACTTTGCTCATCTGGGCTTGGAATCAGGAAGACACTTCTTCATGAGTTCAAATCTGGTCTCAGACACTTACCAGCTATGTGACTGAGCAAGTCACTTAATTCTGTTTGCCTCAGTTTCCTCTTCTGCAAAATGAGCTGGAGAAGGAAATAGCAAACCAACTCCAGTATCTTTGCTAGGAAAACCCCAAATGGGGTCATGAACAGTTGGACCCCACTGAAACAATTGAACAACAACACTTTGCTCAGGCTGTTGATTGATTCATTGCTCCCTCCACTTGGAATGCCTTCCTTCCTCATCTTATTGAATATCTAGCCATCCTTACAAGTCCAACTCAAAAGTCACCTCCTCCAAGAAGTCCTTCCCTGATCCTCCAACTGGTAACAACCTCCGGCCTCATCACTCACTTTTCTTTGAGATGTTGTAATGCATCTGTTGGGTAATAGTATGCATTAGAGTTAGTTATCTGTGATTGTGTTTTATCCCCCTACTAGACTGAAAACTCCTTGAGAGCAGATCACATGTTTGGCGAGATGAGGTCTTCAGAGAAGGTGCTTACTAAGTGTTTGACTATTGACTTATCTCTGTGCATGCCTCTATCACTATGTACACAGCTGGAGCACTGCAGGCAATCAGTGCTTTTTTTTTCTGGACTCTAGCAATTCGGCCAGAATGGGTCAGGGGAGGGATCACGGGATTCTAGATCTAGGACAGGAAGGAAATTTAGAGATTATCTAGTCCAACCTTCTTTTACAGATGAGGAAACTGAGGTTCAGGGAGGTTAAGTGACTTGCCCATGGTTGTACAGCTGACAAGTAGGAGAGCTAGGATTTGAACCCAGTTAGAGAGGTAGAGAATCTTCTAACTCCAAGCCCAGAACTCTTTCTATGGTACCATGAAGTACCCCTTCATTTTATAGAGGAGGTGACTGAAGCCCAGAGAGGGCAAGGAAGTAGCCCAAGGTCACACAGCTGTTAAGTGGCAGAGCAGGGATTCAAATCTTGGGCTCTTTCCATTGTACAATTCTTTGGAGCTCAGGAGGTTTTTTTTGGGGGGGGGGAGTGGTTTGTTTTTTTGCTTTTGTTTTAATCATTTTGGTGGCAAGGTGATTTCTTCTATTTCCCTTTGCCTTTAGAGCACTTTGACGTGAGTACAAATGGTGCAGTACAGGTTGTTACAAGTCCCATAAGAGAGAGACAAACATGCTCTGAGAGTAGCCCTAGATGGACGAGAGGAAGGAGGATCGGGAAATAATTCAGGGAGCTGATGGGATTTAACTGGTAGGTTTTTTACAGAGGAAGATGGTGGGAGGTGGAGGGCATTTTAGGAGGAGGATGCAATGTAAACAAAGGTTCAGAGGGTAGGATAGAAGAGGGCAAATTTAAGAAATGAGGAATAGCACACTGTTATCCAACATCACAAAGCAATGTGAGTGATGAGAGGGAAGGTTGTTACCAATCAGGGGATCAGGGAAGGACTTCTTGGAGGGGGTGACTTCTGAGCTGGGCTTGGAAGGAAGTCTAGGCATCCAATAAGATGGGGAAGGAGGGCACTGCACATGGAGGAAGCAATCAATTAAACAACCCGAGCAAAATAATGAGTCCAGAATCCAAAGAGTTCCGTTCCACTTATATAATTCTAGAGCTTTATTAGCATGCAGAGCTAGGATTTAAACCCATTGTGCTACACTGTGGGCAAGTCACTCTCCCTCAGTTTCCTTCTCTGTAAAATAGGTGATTATACTGGATGACATATAAGCCTTCCAGATTTCAATCTATGCTCAGGGTAGATTTTCCCATCCACTCTGGGAGGTAATGAGGCCAGGTGATATTAAACCCACTTGACAGATGTGTAAATGGAGGCAAAGACCACCAAGGTGATTTGACCAACATCATACAGATAAGGTGAGAACTAAAAACAAGGCCTCTTGACTCCTTTCCCTTGCACCTACTACTTTTGTCCCAGCTTCCTCAGGAGAGGATAGAAAAGCCCATTGTTCCTATGCAGGTGATAGGGCAAATCAGAATGAGACACATTTTTAGACTTGGTCATTATAGGAATTTGTTTTGACTATGCTTGTTTGTTAAGCATTTTGTTTGTTTTTGTTTGTTCTAATAGGGGCTAGTGAGATGGGAAGTTAAAAGATCAAATGGTTAATAATTGCAAAAAATAAAATGGAATTTAGTTTAAAAAAAGAAAAGAAAAAAGATTAAAAAACCCAAAGCAGTTCTATGAATCAAGGAGACTGTGTAGATCCATGAGAAGGGGAGAGTAGCCTGTTGTAAGTGGTCAAGGTCTTTTTTACGTGTGTTCCCTTCCTTGTCCTTTGCAGTATAAATCAAACTTTGCTTTTGGGATATGGAGGGGGGAAGCTTTTTCTCTCTCTGCAGCCCATCCCCAAAGTACATCCACAGCTCATTGCCATGGAAAGGACTGAGAATTTTTCCTTTCACAATAACTCTAGACTACCTTTAACAGTGGTGAAGGGAAACAGTGGCTTCAGTATTCAAAATACCAGATAATCAAGAAATCTTTGTTTGGCTTTGGAATATATCATGTTGTATTTGTTTGGTTTTTCAGCAGCATATTTACCTTGGTTTAGTGTCAAAAGCTTCACATTTTCATAGTGCTTTAAGGTTTAGAAAGCATTTCCTCCATAACAACCTCATGAGGCAGGTAGTACAAGTATTCTTCTCATTTTGTAGCTAAGGAATCTGGTGATTGTATAGCTAGTAGGTGATGGAACTGGGTTTTTCCCTAATTTTGGCCAGGAGCAGATTCCCAGAGCTTGACCTGGGGTTGTTCCTGATTATTGCCATGTGTACCTTGATCTCACTAGGTGATAGCTACTTTTACGGACCAACTGATGTGGGCAGATACCTATAGGTCAGTGTTTTTTGGGTGGTAGAAGACGCAGCAGTCCTTGTAGACCTTCTAACACTGAAACATCCCTCTACCATGCTGGTCTTCTCCTCCTGTTGGTGAATTCATCCTGAAGACTCCATTTTGGGGAGGTGTCCAGGCCGGCGAACCTTCATTCTCTTCCTAGCTGTCCTTCTGATTTTCTGGAATTCAACACCACAGCTCAGCTGCAGTCTCACCCTGGAATGTCCATCAGTGTCGAGGGCCTCCTCTCCCTGGAAGAAGTCATCCATTCCTTTGACCTTCTCACCCTGGAGTATCCCTCCACAATGCCAATCTCCTTCTCTATAGTGGGTTTCTCCCACTGCCTCTCATCCTCGTTTGGAAAGGGACCTATATTCACTCCCCTCCCAACTGTTCTTCTGACTTTCTAGACTTTAGTATCATGCTCCCAGTACATAACACCCCTCACCTATCCCCCTTTTAAAGCTTTTTTTTTGGTGTATTATATTCCCCAATTAGAACAAGTTCCTATGAGCAGGGTCTGTTTTTGTTTTAGTTATTTTCTCGTATTTGTATCCCCAGTGCCTAGAACGTTGTAAGGGCTTAATAATTTTTTCTTTCCTTGACTTTTCTACCATACTACTCTCCTTTCCAGAGATATCAGCACTTCTCCCTCTGGCTCAATCAGGGACATCACTCACCTGCTATCTGGCCTCTGACTTTCTTTTAGCTACAATCAATATTCATGGGCCTCCAGCCATGACACCCAGACATACCAAACAGGTACTGTTAAGTAGGCCTGAGAGCCAGAGGCTAGGATCAGAATTCAGTCTAGCTCACTAGTAGTGGTGCTGCTGACTTGTCTCTGGACCCAGCTATCTGGCCTATAGACCCGTACGTGTTTCTCTCTGTCCTAGCTGATCTCCCTGGACTTCATTGCTCATTTACCTCGGTGGTAAGCTTTGTTTTGTGGTACTTTGGTGCTTATTGGTACTATCTTGGCCAGCTCATTCCCTGGCAACTGAAGCCTTATCTTAATAATAGGTTTGGAAAAGTCAGACATAGGCTAAGGCCTTGGTTCCTTGAAAGGCTTTACAAAGTCATGCAGCCTCTCTTTCTGCTGGGAATAGGGATATGTAGAAAGCCACCCCCAAGCATTCAGGAACTAACCTCACCTAAGTCAATATGGGGACTTAATCATTTACTCAATCAATCAGAATTTATTAAGCCTACTTTGTGCCAGGCACTGTGCTAAGCCCTGGGGACACAAAGTCAAAAGTGAAATAGTACCTGTGCTCAAAGAGCTTATATTCTAAATAATAGGCATTAGCAGCTGGGAAGGAGGGAAAGGGGATTCATTAAAGGCTTCATGGAGGAAGAGGCACTAGAGCTAAGCCTTGAAGGAAACCAAGAGAAGGGCTGTTTGTATTTTTATTCTGAATTTATCAAATCCCAAACAGAATAGCCATTTGTGTACATACAGTACAACCAAACAAGAGTATTGTACTTTCATGTAATATGTTCAGCCATTCCCCAATAGGCAGGGAGCTGATATAAATATTTTTTGTACATATGGGAAGAGGATTCTTGAGGAACTGTTTGGTGTGTCCCTAGCCACAGGACTAAAGGACAAGGGGAGGGGAGGAGCCCTTGCTTTCAGCCATGAAAGAAGTGTTTCTACAAAGTTTGGTGAAAATTCAATCTGGGGAAAGCAGGTTATATTTTTCAAAGTATTTTGGGAGTGGGAGATGGGCACGGGTTCACAGAAGATACCCTGCCAGGAATCATTGTGCAATTGAAGGAGCTCTGATTTTTTTCGCAGTGCCTGGTGCTCAAAAAGAAAAAAAAAATTAAAGGAATGAATGAATATATATGATTGAATGAATAAATCAGTGAAGGAATGCGTTTTCATATCTGGTTTCCTTAAAACAGAGCCCAGTTCTATTGATGATTGTGGGGTGGAGGGTGGGGTAGGTGAGGGCTTTGGAGGTGGCGGCAGCAATTTTGTCGCTGAGCTAAGAGGGGGATATCTGACCGGTGAGGATCAGGGCCAAAAATTCAGGCGTGTGTGAGGTCGTGTCGCCCTTCCCCCCCCCCCCCCCGCCAAATACACCACCCTCCCAAGCCAAGTCCCCCTTGGTACTGTCCGTGGCGGGCCAAGACCCTCACTACCCACCCCCCTCACCCGGCCACCACCACCACCCTGGGGGAAGAGGAGAAGGTGGAGGAGGATGACGGGCGGTGCCAGCAGGCTCGAGATAAACTACCGCCCCCTCGGCTCGATTTACAATGGAGCTGAATTCATTTGCATGACAAAATTGGCTCGGGTATCCATGTGTTGCGGGAAGACAAGTGTAACATTACAGAGAACAAGGAGCCGTGGGGAAGGTTAATGCCGACAATGAGTAGACACAGCGATGCGCCATCGGGCGATGCCTCTGCCAACCTCTTATCGAGAATCAGGCAGGGGGGCGGGTAGGATAGGGGCCTCCCAGGGGATGGCCTGAGATGGGAGAGGGGAGGGGGTTTTGTCCCTGCTGACTCGATGCCTCTTCTCCCTGAGCCATGGCTACCTGTCCCCCAAAGACTCAATGGTATCTCCTGGGGTAGAGAGAAGGGAATAAGATTGCTTATCCTTTTGTGCCAAGTACCACGGGTCTTTGCCGTCCTAGCACCCCATAGCTTTCCAGTGCGCTGGTCTCCAGTTCTTAATAGCCAAATCCTGTACCCAGAAGAGAGAGTATGTAAAAACGCTTTCCAAACAAAACAACAAGAAAACGTCAGGAAACTAACTGGGTGATTATCACATCAAGCCCCAGAGAAGGGCTGAGAAAATGCACATCCTTACATCATCTGAGGTGAGGGACTATAAGTGTGGAACAGGATATATGCTGTCAGACACGGTATATTTGTTATTTGGCTTTGCTGAACTGCTTCCCCCCCTCCTTGTTCTTTGTTCCAGGGTTTGGTATCCTAGACATAGACTCCCTCTCTCTCTCTCTCTCTCTCTCTCTCTCTCTCTCTCTCTCTCTCTCTCTCTCTCTCTTTCTCTCTCCACATACATACATACATGATTATATACATATATACTTCCTCTTGAGTATCTATCTATCTATCTATCTATCTATCTATCTATCTATATATATATATATAATGGTTTGAGGAGATATATATGTATGTATGTACAAGTGGTCAAAAGATGTGAACACTTCTCAAAAGAATTACAAATTATTAATAACCACATGTAAGAATACTCCAAATCGCTAATAATAATAGAAATGAAAATCAAAATAATCCTGAGGTTCCATCTCACAGCCAGCAAATTGGCAAAGGTAATAAAGATGGAATAGTCAATGTTGGAGGGGTTGTGGGAAGATAGGCACTCTAGTGAATAATGTTGGTGGGGCCATGAATCAGTTCAACTATTTTGGAAAGCAATTAGGAATGCTTTTTGACTCAGAGACCCCACTACTAGGTGTATTCTCCAAAGAGGTCATCGATAAGAAGAAACTCTCCATATCACCAAAATATTTATAGGAGCACCTTTTTGTGCCAGCAAAGAGCTGGAAACAAAGTAGATGTCCATCAATTGGGGGATGGCTAAGCAAATTATTGTACATGGATGTAATGGAATATTATTGTGTTGTAAGAAACAGGAATATAATGAATGAAAAGAAACATGGAAAGATTTATAAGAACTGATGCAGAGTGAAGTAAGCAGAGCTAAGAATGCAGTATGCACAAAAACTGCAACAATGTGAATAAAAGATGAATGTTGCATAATTATGATGACCACTCATGGTCCTAAAGAACAATTAAGAGAAGATACCTGCCCCCACTCTTTTTGCAGAACATTGCATATATTTTCAGACTTTCATGTATTGAACTTTTTGCTAATTTTTTCTCTTCCTCCTTTTAAAAAAATATTCTTTGTTATATGTGATGACTCTCTGGAAATGAGGAGGGAAAGGGATCCTGGGGAAGATGCAGATGATGTAAAAACAAAATATATTAATAAAAATTTACTTTAAAAAAGAAACAAATGTGGTAGTCAGATCATAAGAAGCAATCATCTAACTCAATTCTGCATTCCACATCTGGAATACTATGTTAGTGGCTCAGGGGCTGTAACCAAATGAGACACAGAAAAGGAGGACCAAGATGGACTTTTAATGTAGTGAAAAAGGTGCTGGATTTAGAATCAAAGAATCTCAGTTCAGTTCCCACCTCTGATACTTATTACCTGGTAGGCCTTGGAGTAAGTCACTTTACTTCTCAGAATCTCAGTTTCCTCATCTGTAAAATGAGAGCAGGAGGTTGATCTATATCAGGGTTTCTCAACCTAGGGTCCAGGGGTTCATGGATAAATTTCAAGGAGTCTATTTACTTGAATGGGAAAAAATTACATTTTTTATTTTCACTCACCTCTAACTAAAATCCATCATTTCCTTCCATTATGAATGTAGGCAGCAAACACTATTTTAAGAAGGGGTTCATAAGCCTCACGAGACTGCCGAAGGGGTCTATGACATGCACAAAAAGGTTAAAGACCACTGGTCTAGATGATCTCTTAGGTCCCTTCCAGTTCTAATCTATGATCCTAGGGTGAAAGGGTCTAGAAATGAAGTCATATGAAGAATGGATGAAAAATCTAGAGGAGAAGAGATTTACAGGGACCATAACCCTCATCTTCAAATACTTGAAGGATTGGGATCAGAGGACCATAAATTCAGAACCAAAAAGGCAAACTAGTCCAACTCCTTTATTTTATAGATGAGGAAACTGAGGCCCGGGGAGGGTAGGTAACTAGCCTGAGGTCATTCACTATGACTCCTCAGAGAAGAGCTAGGACCAAGGGGCAGAAGTTTCTGGGAGACAGATCTTGTCTCAATAGGAGGAAAAAGTGTCTAGCAATTGGAGCTGTCCAACAAAAACAGTAACTGCCAAGTTAAATAATGAGTTCTCTGTCAGGGAAGGTATTTAAGGAGTGGCTAAATGGTCCTGTCCTGTCTCAGGGATGCTGTTTGAGGGATTCCTTCCCTGGTTAGAAGGCTAAACAATAAAAATTCTGACATCTATTCCAATTCTATAATTCTAAGATGACCAGTTTTTCCCACCATCCCCCCCCAATATTTTTTTTAAAGGAAAGCAACTTTTTTTTTAATTTTTGGCTAGGCAATGGGGTTAAGTGACTTGCCCAGGGTCACGCAGCTAGTAAGTGTTATTATGTGTCTGAGGCTGGATTTGAACTCAGGTCCTCCTAAATCCAGGGCCAGTGCTCTATCCACTTCGCCACCTAGCTGCCCCCCCCATGTTTAACAAAGTTCCCTGCAAGTGAAAGTTTGTTGATAATGATACATTTTTTAATTTAAATTTTATAGTGTTCAGTTAATAAAAATCTATTTTCTCTCCCTTCCCTCACACTGAAAAAAAAAAGAGAAAAGGAAAACTTTTATAACAAATATGCATAATGAAGCAAAACAAATTCCCACGTTGGCCATTTCTAAAAACATGCCCCATTCTGTACCCTGAGGCTCCCCTACCCCTAGGCCGTCTCCATTAACATTCACCCAGGCTATCTTTCTAAGCGTCTGGAGTCCAATGTGTGTCCCCATTTTTCATATCTGTAGAGTGAAGATGGACTGAGGCATTTCTAACATCACCGGGCCCACCCTCAGCAGGCCAGATCTCTAGGCAGCTAGGAGTTCAGGCCGCTGGATAAACTCCTTTGAGGCCTTCCTGGATTTAATTGCCCTAGATCAGGGATGATGATGCTGGTAGTGAGTTCTGCTCTGAAATTACTTTCCATCTACTCTTACATATAAGAGGCAGCTAGGTAGTGCAGTCAATAGAATGCTAGACTTGGAAGTCAGGAAGAGCTGAATTCAAATCCTGCCTTTGACCCTTATTAGCTGTGTGACCTTGAACAAAGTCATTCTTTCTGCTTCAGTTTCCTCACTTGTAAAATGGGGATAATAAGAGTACCTACCTTCCAGGATTGCTGTGATGTTTAAAGAAAGCTCTTCGCAAACCTTAAAGCACTATATAAATGCTAGCTCTTAGCTATTTTTGCATGTACCTAGTTTTTTATACACCATCTCTTTTAGAATGTGAGTTCCTTGAAGACAGACACTGTTTTTGTCTTTCTTTATATCCCGATCACTTAACACAGTGCTTGGCATATGGTAAGTCCTTGAAAAAAAGTTGTTGACTGACTGATTGATGCTGGCCATTGGAGAAGGACAGAGAGAAGAACCAGACAAAGTTTTCCTCTTTCCCTGAGAGACTGGGTTCCCTGGGGGAAAGGGAGTAAGTGGCACAGATAGGAGCTGCCCGTATTCCAGAGACAATGTTGTACATTGGAGAGGGCACTGAATTTGGCATCAGGAAGATCTGGCCTCAAATCCTGCCTCAGCCATTCAAATCTTGTCTCAGTTGTGTGACTCTGGGTAGGTCACTTAACCTTTATGTGCCTCAGTTTCTTCACCTGCAAAATAAGAGGATTGGACCAGATGACCTCTAATGTCCCTTCTAGCTCTAAATCTATTATTCTAGGGTCCCATTCCCAGCTCCCACCAGCATGGAAGGGAGAGTTAGACACTCACCAGATTTATACTCACACTGCATATTGAGTCTGGACAATGAGAGAAGCAAGTTTCATCTCTTGCAGGTATGGAGGGGAAGAAATTAGAGCGTCAAGGATGAGTGGGGAAACCTTGAGGTTTGGGGGGCAGATGGTGTGAGGGGTACATATCATGTCCCTCCAGATCTCATTCTAGCTTCCCAAGTTCCGTAATCATCTGACCACGTTGTCTGGCAGGAGGCCAGCTGTATTAGCAAGTCACCACTTTTCCTATACTCCAGAAGAGGTGCTACAACCACTAAGATGCTCTCCCAAATAGTCACCGAGGAGTAGACAATGCTTTAAGGTGTGTGGACCACTTTAACCAAATTATCTCTATTGATTCCAATAATGCTTGTTGGTTGAAAGCCCTTTATAATGTGTGATAGGTAGTAAAGGGAATATTATCCCCATTTTTCAGATGAGGAGACTAAAATGCTCACAGCTCATCCATGTCTGCGGATTGTATGATTCAAACCTAGATCTCTGAGTCATCTTAGTTCATCACTTTTTCCATTGCCTTTCTGCCAAACTCTGGGTATTAACCCCTCTGTTCTTTTGTAATCTCAAACCAACTATAATTTAATTCAGAGTCATTTATATATTTTCAAGTGGCAGGGCTTAAATTTATTAATTTGCCCCACAGCAGAAATAACATTAATTTATACACAATCTGCTCTATAACCAGCCACTCTAATTTGGCTAGAGGGAAATTTCCTAACCTAGAAGTTGGGAGGGATCATAGAGGCCACCAAAGTTAAAGAATCATAGGGTCATAGGTTTAGAGACTGAAGGGATTTTGGAGGTCATCCAGGCCAATTCCCTCATTTTATATAAAGGAACCTGAAGGAAGGGGACATGAATGTCAAGGCCAAGCAAATAATGTGTGGCAGGGCTGGCATCTGAACTCTGATTTGCTGATTCCAAGCCCCAGTACTCTGTCCACTACACCACATGGTGGCTTTGATTTTACAGGCAAGCCTCAGTTTACTCAGAGGATCACCTAGGCAGCAGTAAGTGAGAAAGCTAGGGTTAGAACCAAGGTCTTCTGGCTCCCAAAAGAGTGATCTCTCCAGGGCTTGCTTCTCACGCATGCGAAATCCTGTCCAGGGCCAGGTAAGGCTAAGACGAAGCCACCATCTTTGTTCTGGAGTATTTCAAAGCTTGAAGATTTTCACAGTTCTTTCCCAGTAGGTAATTAGTACAGGTATTATTATTGCCATTTTACAAATGAAGAAGCTGAAGCTCCAAGAGATTAAGTGACTTGTTCAGTATCCCATAGGTAGCAAGAGTTGTAGCTGATAGGTGAACTGAAGTCTCTTCTGGCTCCAAGTTTAGCATTTCTGCTATGCTTTGTAGCCTCCCCACACATACATGCCTTTCCCTTTCTGTACCTGTTGTTGGATTATTTTTTTCTTTCAGGGATATTCTGTGCAGGCCCTGGTTCCACCTACCCAGCACTTGGAACACTTAGTGCCTGACACCTAGCAGGTACTTACATTGTTAATCATCCAAAAACATGTGTCTCCTCCTGCATATTCAAATCATAACTTCCCTGTCTGGAGGTGGGTGGCCTTCTTCATCATGAGGCCTCTGGAATAACAGTTGGTCATTGCAATGATCAGAATGCTTAATTCTTTCAAAATTGTTTGTCTTCACAGTATTATTGTTATCATATGAATTGTTTTCCTGATTCTGCTCACTTTGGTCTGTATCTGTTCATACAAGTCTTCCCAGGTTTCTCTGAAACCATGCCCTTCATCTTTCTTACAGCACAACAGCATTCCAATCCATCGTGGCTAGTTCAACCATTTCCCCAATTGATGGGCATTCTCTTAGTTTCCAGCTAATCTTAAAGAGTCACCTCTGCCTACCTCCAACCTGGCCACACACATACACATACATCCCCACATATGTGATCATGATTAAAATTTAAATAGGTCTGACTATATGATTATATTTGAATTTTTCTTTCTTTTATAATTAAATCTTTGCTAAGTTAAGCCTTTAGTACTTCAGCATAGAAAATTGATAAGCCTAACCATCTACGCAGGATAAACCAAGTGGAAGAATGATGCCTGTTGTCTAGGCTATGTCAAGTAGTTGGATGAGCAGTCCATTGAGATAATTCATCACTACAGTGGGCTGTGTCGGATAGAGCTTGGAGCTTGGAATCAGCAAGACCTGGGCTCAAATCCTCCCCTCAGACAATGTTGTGGGACTGAATAAGTTATTTAATTGTTTTATGCCCCAGTTTCTGTCTTGGTAAGAGAAGGATAATAATAGCATCATTTCACAGGGCTGTTGTGAAGATCAAATGAGATAGAATATACACAGTGTTTTGTAAACCTTGACCATTCTTAGTCATTAAGAGTAATTCTTACTTTTATATCTTGGACAGATACAGCGTATGAACAATGAGCTATATCTTCAAGTCTCAGCTCAAATCCCACCCTTCTTCAAGATACCATTCCATAGCCCCCTCGATACTAATGTCTTCCTTTGGAGATTACTTCCATTTACCGTATTTGTCCATAACTGTCTGTATGTTGTCTCTCTTGTTAGAATGTAAGCCCCTTAAGGGCAGAAGCTATGGTTTGTCTTTATTTTTTGCCTTTCTCTGTATCCCCAGCACTTAACACAGTGCCTAGCATATAGAAAGTGCTTAATAACAAATGCTTTATTGACTCAACTTGGGTTGATTTGACTTGGACCCAGAACTGAATCGGAGGAAAGGAATAGACTGGATTGCATTAGAGAATTTAGGCTGTGTTTTCAACAATCCCAAGCAGCTCCCTGACACAGAAGCCCATTTTTAAACCTATTTAGCCAATTAAATTTGCAACCAAAATGAAATGGTCAAATATCACTTAGAGGAGTGTTCATCAAGAGTAGAAAGGACTCTAATGATTCATAGGGTCATAGCTTTACAGCAGGAAAGAGCCTTAGAGGTCGACCAGTTCAATACCGTCACTTCTCTCCCTGGCAAAAGATCACTAGAAAATTTAAGTGATTTCTCCAAAGTCACACAGCTAGTAAATATAGAAGGACGGAGATGAACCCAGGTTTTCCTGACTCCAAGTCTAGCACTTTATCCATCGAGGCATATGAAGGGTAGAGGGCGCTATCCATGAACATGATATTCATTCCTCTTCTGTCCCAATCTCCCTAACTTTAGTTATGATACTTTTAGCTCCTCATCCCACCCCCTGGCTCACTACCAAACTGAGACAACTGGCATATAATAAGATCACGCCAACATTCTTTGGAGTTTGGAACGTGCTTATTTATGAGGGAGGTCTTATAGGTATTATTATTCCTATTTTATGGAAGAGGAAACTGAGGCTCAGAACAGTTAAAAAGTTACCTAGTTAGAAAGTGTCAGAAGTCAGAATTGAAGTCAGTTTTCCTAACTCCAAATCCATTGCTCTTTTTACTAAAAGAGAGCCCTTTGATCATGGGGCATAAAAAAATTAAGTAACTTATTCAGTCCCACAACATTGTCTGAGGGGAGGATTTGAGCCCAGGTCTTGCTGATTCCAAGCTCCAAGCTCTATCCGACACAGCCCACTGTAGTGATGAATTATCTCAATGGACTGCTCATCCAACTACTTGACATAGCCTAGACAACAGGCATCATTCATCCATTTGGTTTATCCCATGTAGATGGTTAGGCTTATCAATTTTCTATGCTGAAGTACTAAAGGCTTAACTTAGCAAAGATTTAATTATAAAAGAAAGAAAAATTCAAATATAATCATATAGTCAGACCTATTTAAATTTTAAACCCAAATACAATCATATTGTCATGCCTATTTTAATTTAAAATATATTCATACTTTAGCAAGGCAATAATACTAGAGCAGTTAGATATCACAGTGGATAGCATGCTGAACTTGGAACCAATAGGTCTCTTGTTCCTAAGTTCAAGCCTGGCTTCAGACCCTTATTAGTTGTGTCACCTTAGGCAAGTCACTGGACCTTGATGCCTTAGTTTTCTCCTCTATAAAAATGAGGAAAATAATAGCACCCACCTACTAGGGTTGTTGTAAAAATCAAAGAGTTAACATATTTAAAGGGCTTTGCAGACCTTAAAGTGCTGTAAGAGTGCTTGCTACTCATTATTATTAGAAACATTAACGGTTGGCTTGCTCTGTCTTCTTGTCTTTTTTTCCCACTCAGTATGCAGTTGCTTTTTTATATAGCTATGATGACATTTTAGAGACAGCTAAGTGGTTCAGTGGAGACAGCACTGGCCTGAAATCAGAAAGACCTGAGTTCATATCCAACCTCATATACTTACTGTGTGACCCTGGACAAGTCACTTAACCTCTCTGTCCTTCAGTTTCCTCAACTGTAAAATGAGGTTAATAATAACATCTACCTCCTAGAGTTATTGGGAGGATCAAATGAGATGGTATTCGTGAAGCACTTAGCTGATGACCAGAACATAATAAGTGTGTAATAAATGCTTGTTTCCTTCCTTTAACAATTAAAATTTTTGTGGATATGTTTTGTTTTGCCATCACCTTTATGTCCAAATAGACATCCCTTGTAACAAAGAGTAAAAAAAGAAATAAAAAAGAAATTCAGTCAAATTAACCAACATAATCACTGACTTTTAAAAATGATTTATTTAGGGGCAGCTAGGTGGCACAGTGGACAGAGCACTGGCCCTGGATTCAGGAAGACCTGAGTTCAAATCTGGCATCAGACATGTAACGCATGCTAGCTGTGTGACCCTGGGCAAGTCACTTAACCCCATTGCCTAGCCAAAAAAAACCCCCCAAAAAACAAAAAAAAATTTATTTAGATTTGCCTGAATGAGAGCTGGAGAGAGAGAGAGAGAGAGAGAGAGAAGAGAGAGAGAGAGAGAGAGAGAGAGAGAGCGCGCCTCAAGTTGTCCCACCATTAGGCAGTCTCTCTGTGGGACTGCTTATTAAGATTTAAGCTAAGGCTCTGCCAACTTTTTTAATGATGTACCCCCGATATGGGTATGTTTATTTATTTTTATAAATTAAACAGCAAATTATAAGTTTACTATTGAATTAAATTATAAATTAAGATTATATAAACTAGACTATAAATTAAATGAGCATACTATAAATATACAAATTACTAAACATATTGTTTTTCAGTCATTTCAGTTATGTCCAGCTCTTCATGACCCCATT